>NW_026947504.1:60427473-62827473 GCF_034190915.1 Cavia porcellus
AATGTGACCCCTAAACGCCCGCAGCTTTCCCTGTTGGCAGATGTTTGATGGGTAACAAACACGGGAGCACAGGATGCATTTGTTTGGGTAGCACTTGGAAACTCTCACACAGCAACATGGAGATTCCTAGTCCTAGTTACATAATGAATGCTTGAAGTGCTTTTGTTGCGGCTGCTGTTGTGGTTTTCGGCATCACCGCTTTCAATCAGACTTGTCAAATATTTTAGGGTGTGTATTTGTAATAACGTATTTGTCATTTTTCTTTGTCCCCTTTTCTTACCAATCGCAGAGTCACAGGGCTCAGAGAGACTTTGTGCAGATGGGGAAGACAGTGGAAAGGGAGGAAACCTAGTAAAAAGGACAGAGGCAGCATGTGTCCCGGTATCCCACAATGAATGTATTCATTTTGTATAGCAAACATATACCAATAAAGCAACTGTTTAAAAAATAGTAAACTTAGCAGATTGTACACTAAACTACCCTGCCTCTAATGCCTTGTTTAGAAATCTTGCTATTTTCGAAGGACAGTTTAAAAGCCCTATAGTAACAAAAGTTGCATTTTTTCATTTTCTTTCAAAAGAGGAGCACTTTGTGGTCCTTTGCTTCATGTCCACATTTGAAGCAGAAATTATGTACGAGGAACCAGCAACAACACATATCACAGTACACAGCCGCTGGGTACCTGTTTGCTCCCCCTACACCAAGTCCCAAATTCAAAAGCTAGCTTCCATTCTGTGCTGCGAGTGACGCAGGTCTCCTGCCTGCAGCTGAAGGTTCCCTTGGTTTTGACGCGGCCTCTTTCGGTCCCATTCTGCTCCAGCCACTCTAGAGAGGACGGCAGAGGATGTTCTAAAAACACGGGGCCCCTAAGTTTGTAAATTCCTTGAAAAGGTTGGCGTTCCCACACCGGGAGTCGAACCCGGGCCGCCTGGGTGAAAACCAGGAATCCTAACCGCTAGACCATGTGGGAGACGACGGAGGTAGCCTCGCGATCTGATAGATTGAGTCTTTCTCCACCGCTTCCGCTCCCTCCGCCCCGCCCTCTCACCCGCCGCGCACTTCCTTCTGCGCATGCTCGCACCGAGCGGGTTTAACCCGAGCGAGGCCTCGCGCGCTGCCGCCTTCCGGCGACCTGGTGACCCGCGCTCTGTGTGCTCGCGGGCCGTTTGTAATCTAACCCGGTCTCCTGGTCCCGGATTCCATGTCGACCCTGACGTGGACGCAGATTGGATGCGCGATTGTTCTTCATTCCTCTCTAGAACCCCTGCAGAGCACAAAAGGCCTGGTGTTGGGCGGGCGGCGGCTCGCGGAGAAGCGGGCGCCGCGCCTCCCCCGCGCCGCCCCGCCGCGCCCGGCCTGGCGTCCGGCCTCCTCCTCGCCCTGCTCCAGGCCGGCCGCAGGCACCTTCCCCTCCCCAGGAAGTTGATCTTTTCCCTGAAGAAACAGAAATCGAACTGAGGGCTGCCTGGAAGCCCGGAACATTCCAGGCTCTGTTGACTCAGCGGCCCAAGGCAGGGTTTGTGTCCCCGAAAGCTGGCCGCGGTGGGCTGTGAAGGCAGCTTTCACGGGTGGAAATTCCTTGTGGCTTCCAAACCCGGCCTTGACTCGGAGCAGCGTTTCACTGGGTACAGTTTATGCTGCAGCGTAAGTTTATGTGTGGATTAGGGCCGCACAAAGAGCCACTCATTCGGACTGGCCGGTGTGCCAGAGCCGTCTCCGTGCGCCTTGTGGCTTGCGCTGCACACGGTCGTTTTTACTAGCAACAGACACTTTGGAACCCTTGTAAAAGCTCTTGCTCCCCACCTGACACAGGGACTTGGAAAGTCCTCGCGGCCCCTCTGACTTAGAGCTAAGGCTTCAGTGTGACACTGCATCAACTTCAAAAGGTGGGGAGGAGGACAGACCCCAAACAAACTGCTCTGCTGCGCACGATGAAGCTCCCTGGCGCCAGTAACCAATGCAATAAAATTAAAGCTTAAAGTCCCTCTGAAGAAACGCTGGAAGCCTTGATGGCAAACCTGTAATGCATGTTAGGTGCTTTTGATTATTCTGCTTAATTCATGGCGTGTGTACCTGTGAGGTCGATAAGTCTCATTCACATTCTAGGTGGATCTTCCTTAAAGGTGTATTATCTTTGAACGGTTTCACATATTTATTTTTTCAATCAGTGAGACAGCAGCTTTCCTTTAGAGAACATCTGCTTTGGACACCAAAAACATCCTCTCCAAAACCAATTCATCAATTACAGGCCACTCCGCATCTGAGCCTCTCAATTAAGGACCCATTTTATACATACTTTTCACTCTTGTATTTCCATGTGGTGGTAATTTTTTAAAAAGTATCTTACCGGTTTTAAAGGTTAAAGTTCTCAGTGTAACTTGCACTTTGGAAGGTTACATCCCTAGGATGTAACCAAAATACAAGTTTACTTTTTTTTTTTTTTTTTTGTGATCTCATTACTAAAACCCAGTTGTGGATAATATGCTATTTAATAACTCAATTCTAGATAGTTTTTCTATCACTATTCTGGATCATTTTTCTCCTGCTCTCAACCCCACCACCTCACTCCTAGTTTGGGCATGATTTCAGGCTAGAAGTAGAGGTTGCTGGGTCTAGCTTCTGTTGGCTCACAAGAGCCAACTGTGGGCTTCTCTTCCTGACTCTGTTCCATGACATCAAAATATAGCCTGAGTTAGTCACTGAGAGCATTTATACCATGGAAATTGGCAATTGCTACAAGACAGGGTTTTTTTTCCCCCCTTAGAAAAATGAGCTGGTTAAAAAATAGTAATATGTCAGTTTAAATATTTATCACAGCAGGGTTGATTCTCCTCTCGCTTCTTTCTTTGGCCTTCCACTCTTGGAGGCTCTGGGGCCTTCCAAGATTGGAGTGTAGGGAGAGAAGGAGAAAGAGAAGACAGAAGTTCCTAACAGACTGCTACTGTCCAGTCCGGAATCAGCTTCCTGCTTTCTGGGTTTGCACTTGTTTTAGGGCTGACTTTGTTTTCTCAGTATACTTGCTTAGGCCCCCTTGCAAGGAAGCTAGCAATGTTTGGCCTCAGACCAGTGGTAGTAGGGTCTTTGGTAGCTTTGTTAATTCACATCCCCAGCCCCACTGGCCAAATGAGATCCCAAATGAGACCTTCAGGGACTGGGAGTCTGAATTCAACAAGCCCCTCCCTGTGAATGATTTCAATGCCACTACATTTTGAGAAACACTGATCCATCAGGCTGTAAGCTACTTTTGGTCTCTTAAAAAGCCCATGATCTCAAAGCTCAAAATCTCTGATCAGTTTCCACCACTTTCTTTGGTTGCCCAAAGACCTGAAAAAAGATAGCTTCTGGTTGTCTTTTAAATACAATTAAATTCTCTGGCCCAGGCTCCGACTCCAGCCCTGGCACACCCAGCCCCCCTTGTCACCTTCCCTCTGCCTCATGAGACCCTTTGCTCTGCCAGCCTCTTGCCGTATCTGACAGCCTCTTGAAACGTCCTCAGGTCCTTACAGTCAAAAGGAACTCCCATTTATTCCAAATGCCAAACCACAGACCTTAAAAAATAGTGATAGAGGCTTTTGCCTTGCTGCTATTATTAGTTATCTAATAAGAAGGTCCATGAATAAAAATTAGATTTCATAATCTCCTGAGAACCTAGTCCTGCACTCAATCATTCTGCCAAGTAGTTCTTCCTTTTATCTAACTTAAATGCTTCCTTCTCTACTTCTGTGTAAAAGCTGCAGCCTTTTACCCACCAGTATGAACAAAATGCTGCAGCCAGGATGGAGGACAAAAATATTTTTTACAGTTTAACCAGACCAGTAAGTGAACTGCATTTCTTTAGCTCTGTGTGTGTGCGCGCATGGACACACACAACCTTTCTGTTGACACAAGGAATAGTTTTTCTTGTTCCTATGCATCTAAGGCTGATTCCTTCTGGGCAGCTCTCCCATTTTATCCACCATTTGATACTTGAAAAAAACCCAAACACACTGTACTTGCCAAATGTCTACGTTAGCCAAAGCGATGTGGGGTGTGATTCAGGCCTGTGCCTGCCAGTCATTTATGGGTAAAGATGGTTTCCATTTCAGTAGGCCAAAGAGTCACCTTTTTAAGGGCAACAGAAATAAAGACCAATTAAATTCCACTCTTGCAAGGAGAGCTCTGACCAGCATGGCCCCTCAGCCTTTGGCAAAGTTAAGCTCAGAGCTCTTCTGGGTAACAGCACCTGGCCCTGCTCCCTGGGCAGGGTGAGTCAATCTTCATGGCCTAACACCAGGTTCAGTTTCTAAAACTGGATCTGATCTCAAGAGATCACTGGGATGACAGAGCTTCCTCAAGAGCTTGTTTAGCTCATGTAACTCTGTTGCTCACCTCTATCATAAATCTATTGTCTCCTCTTTGTCCTATGACTCAGGACAAGCATCCTTGAATGCCTCACCCTGGGTCAGGAGCTCCGTTAGTGGGCCACTCTTATATCCTGCTGCCCTCCCCGTGGTGAACTGTACGCTCCCCAGAGGCAGAGTCTGGTTCAAATCCTTTTGTAGCCTCAGCTTCTAGCACAATGCTTAGCACACATAATTACTTCATGAATCAATCTTTTCAACACTTAATAAATCTCAGAGGAATAATCTTGATTTCTACCTAGCACCTAAACTGCAAAGCAAACAAGTTGAGAATCTCAGAGGGCCATGATCTTACTATTTGAATAACTACAAATTAGAAATCACATGACTGGGGCTGGGGATTTAGCTCAGCGGCATAAGCACCTGCCTTGCAAGCAGGCAGTCGCGAGTTCGATCCCTGGTACCAATAAAAAGGAAAAAGACAAAAAAAAAAAAAAAAAGAAATCACATGACTGTCTTCTAATACAACCTCACACCTTCCCCCAAGGTTTTTTCTTCATCAGTCTGATAGCACATCTTGCCAGACCATCATCCCACTGACCATCATCTCTTTTTCCTACTGATGTCCCCAGACCAGGAGCAAGATGTGCTTATCTCATTTTTCTGAAGGAACACTCTCAATAATGGGGATCCCAGATGTTTAGGGACCTAGCATCTTTAAAAACTTACCCATAGTGATAACTTCTTGCTCCATGCTACCATTGCTCAGATATTGAAAACATGGCTTCTAAAATAATTTGTTTTGCCCATTGTATGCTAGGAGGAAATCAATTTTGGCCTTGTATGAGGTTAAATCTACATCTAATTCATTTCTGGAATTCCCACCAGTAGTTCTGAGTTAGTGACTTTTCTAAACTCATTTTATTCTTTCCTTGTGAAATAATCGATCTCAATTATCATCCGTGGATCTGTAACCAGAGATATGTCAAGTTCAGTGTTCATCATGGCACCCAGTATATATTTGACGGTGCTTGATATAAAAAAAAAAGCTATTACATGTAGGATTCACCCTGTGCCATACAATTCTGTACATTAAACCTAACAATGACCTAATGAGATCAGTATAAATTACTATTTTATAGATAGAAAGTGGAGAAATATGGTAGTTAAATAACTTGTTCAAAGTCCAACAAGTTATAAATCATAGTTGGAGAATTCATATCATGCATTTTGCTCCGGAATCTGAACTCTTAATGTTGTCTTCATACATCTTAATAAATCTGCCTGTGCTATCACAAACATATTGCATAAAATACGAGGCTGTTATTAATCATGATAATCCCCTTAAGCAACAATGACAACATACATTCTGAAGCTCGATGATATCTTCTGGAGAGAAAGAGGAATGTGCTGTGCGCTGGCAAAAAGAGACATTTCATGACCCAAGACATCATAGATGTTGACATCAGCACAAAGAAATCATCCGCCCCATCCCTTCTTCCTCAGTATCCACTATTCTTTACAAGTATTGCCTCTTTTGTGACTGTTCAAACATAAACAAAGGTTTCCCTCTCTCAAAAACCATGACCTCTGACTCAAGGCAAGCACCCTGGGACTCCACTTCAGGGCCTTTGTACTTGTGTGTGGGAGGGAAGAGTTTTCCAGACCAAGGAGCCATCTTTATAGCTTGATCCTTCACCTTTGTCAAACCCTTTAGGAATTATGCAGACAAAGAAATCTCATAATTCCTTCCTTAAAGTAAGGACTTTGCCATTGTTCACTGATTAACTGATTCAGGCAGTCAACAAATCAGGCCCAAAGATTCATGAAGCATAAAACACTCTCACAGCTACAACCTACTTGACAGTCTAGTTAGTGGCAGCTCTATTCTCCCAAGAGGTTCACATCAAAAACTCTGAAACACTCTTCATTCTCATATGCATTCTCTCTCTCTTCCTCCTTCTCTTCCTCCCTCTCATCTCTCTTTCTTTACATCTAGTCACTCCAAAAATCTTTCAGACCCAGAATTTGATCACATCTCTCACTGCTATGGCCAAACCATCATCATCTCCTTCGTGGATTGCTAGAAGAATCTAACTCCCGCTTTGGCTGCCCACCTGCTTCTAACTGAAGCCTGGTTTCCAGCAGAGGGAATCTGATAACCAACGTCAGTTCT
Organism: Cavia porcellus; assembly: GCF_034190915.1. Lineage (NCBI taxonomy): Eukaryota > Metazoa > Chordata > Mammalia > Rodentia > Caviidae > Cavia > Cavia porcellus. The sequence goes on from NW_026947504.1 coordinate 60,433,990, forward strand.
CCCCTCAAAAGCCTCCAGCAGCTTCCCACTAACACATTAAATCTGCTAAAAGGTAGAGTAGGTAAAAACCTCCAAGATATTGGTATAGGCAGACTTTATGAACAAAACCCAGGTTGCACAGGAACTATCACAAAGAGTCAGCAAATAGGATCTCACCCTACTGAAAAGCTTTTGCACAGCAAGAGAAAACACCAACAGAGTGAAGAGACAATCCACAATGTGGGAGAAAATGTTTGCCACCTCAGAAGGAATGGCTAGTATCAAGAAATCAACCAATAATAAATGCTACAAGGGCTGTGGGGCAAAAGGAACCCTCCTCCACTGTTGGTGGGAATGCAGACTGGTGCAACCACTGTGGAAATTAGTGTGGAGATCCCTCAAAAAACTAGGTTTGGAGGTTCCACACAACCAAGCTATTCCCCTTCTAGGTATCTTCCCAAAAGAATTAAAAACATCATATCAAATGATATATGTGCACCCATGTTTATTTTTTTATTTTAAAGAGAATAAAACAAAGCAAAACAGATCAGAACAAAACAATGCAAGCAACACAAGATTTCAAAACAAGACAACAGGAAATCAATAGTGATTGCCATATTGTCTCTTGTTTTCTTTGAAATGGTTTGCACCCATGTTTATAGCAACATAGTTTACAATATCCCGATCTTGGCAGCCTAAATTTCCATTGACTGGGGGATGGATAAAAAAGATGCAGTATTTTTATACAATGAAGTACTACTTGGCCATAAAGAATGATAAGCCGGATACTTTTATAGGTAAATGGATGCACTTTGAGAACATACTCTTTAGTGAAATAAATAAGACACACATGTGCAAACATCATATTGTTTCATTAGTGTGATAAGCTGAAAGAAAAACATGTATATGTGTATGTATATGTATATAAAAATAGTTAATATAATTATGCTACTGATTTCTTTAAGTTTGCTAAAGAGAAAGATTTGTACTGGTATTGTTGAACAATTGAAGGCAGGTGTCTTGTGCTCTGGCTGAATGATTTGGGGATGACAATATGCAGAGTATGTTCCATTGTTACCTCCTGATTGATGTGCTTTGAAATCTTATTGTAGTTTTTTGTCTTCTTTCTTTCTTTATATGTTTTTAATAAAATGAATTTGAAAAAAACCTACTTAACTGATGTAGGGAGCCGAGTGACAGGCATTGCTGCCTAGATGTCTCTCTCTCTCTCTCCTATGGGCACTGCGTCTGCCTACATTAACCATAATCCTCTTCTGCTTACGTCACTTATCCGGATGTGATGGTAACCCTGTTGTATTCATCTGTTTAACCTCTTCCTGTCCCAGCTCCCGCCCTTAGCCTATAAAAGGTGTGATTATTTTCTCAATAAACCGGAGGCTTGATTGGGTTAACATCAACTTGCCTTCGTCTCTTTTTGTCTCCCCCATGTCTTTTATTTAATCCCCGTTTCTCCTCCAGGAGTTCCGAACTTGTTGATCTGCAGGCCGGATCAAGTGGCGCTCAGCGTGGGAGCCCCTGGCACGGAGAAGTTAACGAGGGAGCCGTTCGAGACACAGCCGGCTTAAACCGAAAGTGAAAGCAAATTGAACCAGAGACCTCGGCCGAGGAATGAGTAAACTGAATCAAGGATTAAAGCTTAAAGCAACAGGACATTAAATCAAGTGCTGAGACCTGCGCAGACGACTACCCGACGTCCTGCCCGAGTCACGGTGAGTGAACGGCAACCCCATTTCCCTTTCCCGACATGGGTCAAGTATTGAGCGAACATGAACTGTTCGTCGGAGGCCTTATAAAGGCATTAAAGACAAGAGAGATAAGGGTTGAAAAACAAGAATTATTACAGTATTTTCAGTTTATTCATAAGGTTTGCCCTTGGTTCCCCCTAGAGGGTTCTATAGATACCAAGAGGTGGAATACAGTAAGAGATGTTTTAAAAGATTATTATAGAGTTTTCGGTCCAAAAAAGGTTCCTGTGACCACCTTTACATATTGGAATTTAATTTCTGAGCTGCTTGCCCAGAGGCATGCAGACCCTCAGGTTGAGGAGACAGTTGCACTGGGTGAGGCTGCCGTGCGCGACTCCATTAAATCTACCTCAAAACCGTCCTCAGAAAAATCTGAAGCCTCTGATTTCTCAGATGCAGAGAATGATGGCCTGTTAGAGGTCCTTGTACATGGTGATCTGCCACCACTTCCACCTGTTGACATGATCAACAGGTCCCAGGATGGCAGCCCGCTACTCGCTGTACCTCCATGGCAAATTGGGGATTCATATAAGCCTTTAGAAACAACCTTAACTCTGAAAAGCTTGCAGCCGCAAGGCAGCTGGTGCAGGACCAGTTAGATGCAGGCCACATTGTTCCTAGTAATTCCCCTTGGAACACACCTATCTTTGTTATCCGGAAAAGGTCAGGAAAGTGGAGGCTGCTACAAGACCTTAGGGCGATAAATAAGACAATGGTCTTAATGGGGCCCCTACAACCAGGCCTCCCTTCACTCAGTGCCATTCCTTTGGGATTTTTTAAAATTGTCATAGATCTTAAAGATTGCTTTTTCTCTATTCCTTTACACTTCATGACTTCCAAAAACTATTGGGAGATATTAATTGGCTCATACCATTTTTAAAACTAACAAAACATGATTTACAGCCCCTTTATGCGCTGCTTCGGGGAGACATAGATCCAACTTCCCCCCGAGAGCTTACACCTGATGCCAGGAGAGCGCTCAGTAAAGTAGAAGAGGCTATTGCTCAACAAACTGTTTCCTTTATGGACTACAATGAGCCTTTACAGTTTCTCATTTTTAATACAAAGCTTTGCCCTACAGCAGTGTTCTGGCAACAAGCTCCCCTCATGTGGGTCCATTTACCAGTCTCTCCAAAAAGAACACTTTTGCCTTATTTCCAAGCTGTCTCAGACCTAATAATCCAGGGTAGAAAGCAGGGAAAATGTTACTTTGGCAAAGAACCAGATATTATCATTCAACCTTTTACAAAAGACCAAATAGATTGGCTACTTCAGAGTACTGAAGTGTGGCCTATTGCCTTAGCTTCCTATTCAGGGACTATTGACAATCATTACCCTCCAAATAAGCTAGTTGACTTTGCTAATCGTCACTCATTTATATTCCCTAAAGTCACAGCTTCACAACCCCTTCCGGGTGCCCTGGTTTTATTCACTGATGGCTCATCCTCTGGAAGAGCTGCTTATGTATCTCAAGACAATGTTTCTACCCTCCAGGCAGATACTTCCTCTGCACAATTAGCAGAGTTAGAAGCTATTCTTGCAGCTTTTGCTGCTTACTCTGACCAACCATTTAATTTGTATACTGACAGTGCTTACCTTGCTCAGTCTGTTCCATTATTAGAGACTGTTGCTATTATATGTCATGCTTCCCCAGCTGCAAATCTGTTCAAACAATTACAATGCTTCATACGGCTTCGCCGTCATAAGTTCTTTATCGGTCATCTGCGAGCTCATTCCAACCTCCCAGGGCCTCTTGCCCAAGGAAATCATTTGGCTGATGTTGCTGTACGAGCACAGGTTTTTATGGCTCAGGACTCCAAGGTGTCTGAGGCCCAACAAGCCCACCAGTTACACCACCTCAATGCTCACACCCTCCGCCTTCTCTACAAAATTACCCGTGAGCAAGCCAGACAAATTGTAAAAAATTGCCCATCTTGTGCTATCCACTCACCTGTTCAACACCTAGGAGTCAACCCTAGAGGTTTAATTCCTAATGCCTTATGGCAAATGGATGTTACCCATTTCAATGAGTTTGGCAATCTAAAATATGTACATGTCATTATTGACACTTATAGTGGCTTCATTTTTGCCACTCTCCAGACTGGAGAAGCTGCTAAACACATTATAGCCCATATGCTGTCAGCCTTCTCAGTTCTGGGATGTCCTCAACAGCTCAAGACTGATAATGGCCTGGCTATACCAGCACCTCCTTTGCTCAATTTTGTAAAAGCCTTAATATCCTTCACACTACAGGTATACCTTATAATCCTCAGGGACAAGGCATTGTTGAACGTGCGCATCGTTCTCTTAAATTCACCATAGATAAAATAAAAAGGGAGACATGGTACCCCACCCGGGGGTCCCCTAGAAATGTCCTTTCACATGCTCTTTTTATTTTAAATTTTCTGACCCTGGATGCTTCAGGCTGCTCCGCAGCATCTTGGTTTTGGCATACTCAGACTCAAACACGGTTTGCATCTGTTTTATGGAGAGACCCACTAACCAATGTGTGGAATGGCCCTGATCCAGTCCTTATCTGGGGACGAGGTTCAGTGTGTGTTTACTCTCAACAAGATAGAGAAGCTAGATGGCTACCTGAACGCCTCGTAAAGCAAGTAGACAGTTCTTCAAAGACCCCATGTAACGCCCAGGAATAATGTTATTTCCTGAGGCACAATCCCCTGTGTTCTCTTACAGGTGACACATCTCCTTAGAGCCTTATGCTGCTTAACCAGCCTTCTTGAGCCACACCACACCCATGGTGGATTTTGACCCCTGCCAAACAGACTGCAACTGCTGACAGCCATGCACAGAACCCCATGACTGTGGAAGAGGCTCTTCTCGGTCTGGAGGAACATACGCCAGCCAAATAGACTGCATCCAGTGTTATACAAGGCATGCTCCAAGACACAGGAGAATGACTTCATACAGAGACACCAACAAATGACTGTCAACCCCTTCTCCTTGATTTTGGGGGGGGGGAGTTTTTCCCTTACCTAGTCCCACTTTTGGGTCCCCTAGCTGACCTATTGTTTCTCATTTCTGTGAGTCTTGTATTTTTCAGAGGATTATGATGTTCATTAATAACCGGATAGACGCATTTATGGCAAAGCCCATTCAGGTACACTACCATCAGCTGGAGATGACAGATCAACAAACCTACAGGGAAGGAATTCCCACGAGTGGCCCATATGATGATGCGGCCTGACTGCCCTGGGGCAATGGACAGGCAGTCAGAGACGGGCAACTAGGACATGCATGTTAATTCCAACGGCCACCTAAGACAGGCACAGGACCAACTGCTGTTCTGCAAGCCCATGACGGGTAAGGCCTGGTTGGGTTCATGCAATGAGGTCCTTGACCTAAGACAGACGCTGTCCTCACAGGGCCTGCCATACTCTTAATTAAATAATATAAAAAGGGAGGAGATGTAGGGAGCCGAGTGACAGGCATTGCTGCCTAGATGTCTCTCTCTCTCTCTCCTATGGGCACTGCGTCTGCCTACATTAACCATAATCCTCTTCTGCTTACGTCACTTATCCGGATGTGATGGTAACCCTGTTGTATTCATCTGTTTAACCTCTTCCTGTCCCAGCTCCCGCCCTTAGCCTATAAAAGGTGTGATTGTTTTCTCAATAAACCGGAGGCTTGATTGGGTTAACATCAACTTGCCTTCGTCTCTTTTTGTCTCCCCCATGTCTTTTATTTAATCCCCGTTTCTCCTCCAGGAGTTCCGAACTTGTTGATCTGCAGGCCGGATCAAACTGAGACTCTATCTATACCCCAAAGAATGTGAGTTTCATGAGTCAGGATTCCATATCAAATCTTGCTTCCTGCTGATCTGTCCCTGCCTAAACAGATTATTTCACAACCACAGTGTCAAATAACTGATGTGATAACAGGGCATAAGGAAAGTCAATACCAGGATTTCTCATCATTCAGATGGTAATTCTATTCCTTTCCCAAAACCTGTTAGCAGCTCATTTCCTGCTTTCTGAGAACAGAAAGGCAGCTTTGCTTCGAACATCTGGAGCCCAGAACCTTAATCAGTGCACATAATAAAGTTAGAAAAAGCGAATTTAAGGATGTATTAGAATTCCTCTTACAGTCAATATATGATGATTTTCCCTGTATTGTTGTGAGGCATATATTAACTGAAACTTGTCAAGTTAGGAAGCGAGAAAGTAGGCATTGCCCCAAATTTTAAGCAAATGTGATTTTGGGTGGAGAAGCCACTCACTAGAACATGCAGGTAATTTCCAAGCAGCTGATAGATAGACAATTCCCTCTCACTAGAAACTATTGAAAAAATAATATCTTTCTTCAGATAATATAAAGGTGATCAGGACACACAAATGAGTACAGGGTAAGTCATTACTGATCTCTGATCCTAGAAGAATTAAATATCCTCTTAGCAATCCTTCTAAAATCAAATGCTCTTCAGACTACATCAGAACAGTATCCTTTCTTTTCCTTTGCCTTCTCTGTTGGTGTCTACTCTTTCTACTATACTCAATTCCTAGTGACCTCAAAACGCAGAAACTCATGCGCGTTGTGGCTAATCCACCTTCTCCTACTAGTTCCCTCAGTAAAATGGAAAACCAAAGACAAGCGATGCTTGTTAAGGCAGAAGCAGAGGTGCAAGGTAGATGCTTTGCTGCAGAATCAGAAAAAGCAGTAGCAGGATCCCTACGGAAACCAAGACGACCAGCCAAACAAGAAACCCAAAGGCCACTCCTTCAGAGCTCACTATGGAGTGAGGCAGCCATCATTGGGGTTTGGCTAGAGACCCAAAGACAGCGGAGGAGTAGAACGCTTTACAGTGGAAAGCAGGGCATGGTTTCAGGCTTGCTCTGTTAGAGGCTTTTGCGTCTGGAAAAGAAGTGGGCGCCTAAAAAGTGGCAGCCTGTGGTACTGGTTTGTGGTCTGTCTTTGCCTTTCTCTGGTGGTTCTAAGTTGGAACTGAGGACAAAACTTAGGGAAACTCAGTTACTAATCAAGTGCTAGACATCTGGGCCTATTACACGCATTGCTGTTTAGTTTTCTGGATTGTTACGGGAGCTAGTCGCAGGACTTCCTCTAAGTCTGAATTATGCCAGGCTGGCTTCCTAAGTGTTTCCAGTAGGTAAAGGGTTGGTTTCCTGGAAAGGCTGTTGCAGATCATGGATCAGAGGTCTGTATTTTGTGCATGATCTGGTCCTTGTCCATTTTAATAAATAGTCTCTCCTTCCTGAGAGGGTCAAAAACTCCTTTTCAGGACAACACACCATTCACCTCCAAATCCTTCCTTCAGCTTGCTAGCCTGGCCCCTCAAAGCTGAACGCTTCCTTCGTCTTCCCTGTAACAATCCTTTTACCTTGTCTATTAGAGCAAGATCTCTCCTTCACAGCTAAAGCCACTTTGAAACTACCTCCATGTGGCGTCTAATGATTGGCCCAAGTGCCCTAGTTCTTTTTTTCTTTCTACATGTTTAAATGTCATTCGTTTATTTACATCACATAGTACTGACATAAATAAAAGTATGTCTGTTTCCCAACTGTTGAGAATAGTGCCACATAAAGGGAGGTATTTAGTAAATGGTTCTGAATGATCAATGAATTACATATACTTCAGCAAAACTGAGAGCAACTCCAGGCAACTATTTGGAAGAATTTCAGATAATCTATTGTCATAATCTGTTTTCTGTTGCTATAAAAAAAGCACTGCTTACTATAAAAGAGTGAGATAAATATTTATGCATATATATATATATATATGATTGAGGATCAAAAATATTCAGGGGGAAAACTGTGTGTGTGTACTGAATACATATAGAGATCTAACAAATTTTGTCATTACTCCCTAAACAATGCAATGACTATTTCCACAGCATTTTTATGATGTTAGGTATTATAAGTCATTCAGAGATGATATGGGAAGATCAGGGATATAGCTCAGTGGCGTAAGTGCCTGCTTGGCAAGCACAAGGTCCTGAGTCCAATTCCCGGTACCAAAATAAATAAAGTATATGAGAGGAAGTGTATGAGTTATAAGTAAATGTATGTTGTATTACAAGTAGTCTAGGAATGATTTATAGTACACAGGAAGATGTGCATACTATTTTGTATAAGGGATTAGAAAATGCAGATTTTGGTATTTAAAAGGATCCTGGGACCAACCTCACTTAGATACCAAGGGACAATTGTATATAAATCCTAATTAAATTAAATTCTCACTTATGATAACTAATAAACTAAAAGCCGCACTGTAGAAACAAAAATGAAATATTCCATATTCATAAATCAGAATTACAAAATAGCCTGGGTATAATAAAAGCTAATGTAACAGTATCCCATGATGACAATAATGACATAGTAAATACAATGAGCAAAAGGAAAAACCCTAGATGAAAATAAACTTCTGGAACACCTCAAATCTGCAATCATTCACCATGAAAGTTTGATGTGGCTCAAGCTTTTGTGCAATACTCCAGTTCTAGCACCATAATTAAGTTCCATCCAATTAAAATAAGTGGATTTTTAAAAAACTGCCCATAACTTTCAAATACTTACATAGTGTGTTATATGTTTATAGTCTAAAAGTTGCTGTTCTAAATCATTGCTCTCTGTTGAAATTTTTGTGTAGTTTATTTGGATTCAAATTTTGGAATCAAAAAGTGTGGTCAGGAAGATCAACATCAAATCTTCAGGGATCAAACTCATGACCTTGTGCTTGCCAGGCAGGTGCTTATGCTGCTGAGCTAAATCTCTAGACTGTTAAGACTGTAAAACCACTCCATTAATTTCATAAGCTCTTAGTTCCACTCTGTTTTCTTTCTCTTCTCTGATCTTCTCTTGAATTAAAAGTCCCATCACCTCCCTGGAACTTAGATCAGGTCCAGTGGGAACAAACATCACTTCTCACTTGCATCATGCTATACACAACCTACAAATCAGTTCATTTACCAAAGCCATGTGGGTTACATATCATGGATGAGACATAATCAAATAGCTGCTGTTTTATTTCCTAAAATTTATCAGTCACTATTAGGGTGAACAGACACAGGAATCTGCACCCATTTTATGACAAGCCCATAAAATTGCATGTAATCTATCAATGATGTCAATGGCCATATCGGCCTGGATTGTGACAACATACTTTTTCCTCATCTATCCAATATGCCCTGCAAAGTAGGCCAGGTAATCGCTGAGTAATACAGTATCATAGGATTTCCACTATTTCCCTCCTTGACCCTTAAGTTCAAATTAATACTGGAGACCTTCAGGTAGCTCCCCACCTGCCTCCCAGGTCTTGGATCATTCCCTCCTCTCACTTTCTAAGCACTAGTCACGGGCTTATTAAAATCCCATGCCAGTTATTTCAATGCTCTGATGCTAAGGCTGAGACTCTAATCCATACAAATAGAGAGACATGGGGGAAGACAGGAAAGCTACTGGCTTTCTGGTCCTGTGAGTGTGACTGACTACAACAGCTCATCTAGCAGCAGCAGTTGCTACACCAGCACCAGTTGCTTTTGGTTTTTCCAGCAGTTCTGGAACCAGCCTCATTAAACAGCCTCCTTACACACACACACACACACACACACACACACACACACACACACACACAGTCACTCAGAGATGCCGGCATAACTGAACAGCATCCACTCATCAGCACTCCGAGTGCCAGCTCCAGTCTTCCCTTTCTGGTCCTGAGGACCAGGAAGAACCAAGCAGAACCTCCCCTGGCGCAGAGGTCTGGGTCCCAGCTCTGCAGGGCCCTGATCCAAGCTCTCAAGTTTCAAAAAATATCCCATACTCTTACTTCTGCTACTTCTAGGGCCGATTCCTGCTTTCTATTCTTTGACCTCTGAGATACCTGAGTGTCCTCTCTTGGCCTTTTATTTTTCTTAATATCCAACAATTTTGTTGTCTGTTAAAAGGACTGTTGTGGTTTTTGTTTCCTAACTGTACTCACGTAGTACAAGTCTAAATAAGGATCCTCTGGTTTCATACTTTTTTTTTTTTTTTTTTGGTCCTGTACTGGGGATTGACTAGGGCCTCAGACATTTCTAATCCAATTTTCCACCACTAAGCTACCGCCTTGGAATTTTTAATTTTAATTTGGAGACCTGGTCTTTTGCTAAGTGGCCCAAGATGGTTGAATTTGTGATACCCTTGCCCCAGTCTTCTTGGCGGGCATGTGGCATCGTACCAATACTTCCTTAAGAAAACAGACATTGTTGCCATCTTCCAGGATATCTTATATATCTCTATGAATTTATGCTCCAGCGACTGGTCTTTAATATGCTAGACTCAGAAATTAACTATGTCAGCAAATAACAAAAATAAATTTATCGCTCTTGTCATTCTCCCAAAAGAAAAAAAAGAACCATCTCTTTTGAGCATAACCCTGAGTAATCCTGCCGGTTTCATACATGCTGGAAGACACAAAACTTGCGGGTAAGAATTCAGTTCCTCAGGGCTGGGGATTTAGCTCAGTGGTATAAGCGCCTGCCTTGCAAGCAGGCAGTCGTGAGTTCAATCCCTGGTACCGATAAAAATGAAAAAGACCAAAAAAAAAAAAAAAAAAAAAAAAAAAAAAAATTCAGTTCCTCGTTTCTTTGTTAGGTGTCTTGGGAAGGTCTGCGTTCGAGGTACTTGAAAGTGTGGTCCTGAAACCATAGCAGGCAGCTGTGGGTATCTGCGGGGACCTTATTAGATGTGTATGTTTCTAAACTCCACTCGAAATCTTTGAATCAGAAACTTGAGAGGTGGAGCCCAGCAAGCTAAACTCCAGTAAGAAAGAATTCCTTGATACCTTCTTTGCACACACAATGGTCTACATCAACGGTTCTCTGTCTGAGCATTCTCATCACCACTGCATTTTAATACCTATAAAAATCAGATTCTCAGGGCAGCACTTGTGAATCTGTATTCAGATGATCGCCCTGGTTTTGAATCCATGAATCTATATCAAAAGTAATATAGTGTCTGATGTGGTAAGCAATTAATTTCAAAATGCCATTTATCCTTCCCACTTAAGTAAGAGTAATAAGTACCTCAGGCTCTACAAGCCAGTTCAGCATAGTACGTCACTGGCTTATGAACAAGTTCCATTTTAGGAGAATATTTGTAAATTGGATTGTTTGTAAGCTTGAAAAAGTGAATCTTACATATCTTGGGCACAAATATACAATGTAAAGCACACAAAGACCAAATACACACAAGTACGGTAAGTTCCCAACGCATTGTCCGGGAAGCACACGGCAGCACGGCTGTGACATTGTCTGAGCTACTTACTCAATGTGCTCGTTTCTACAAATGTTTGCAATGTGAAGTCTGTTTTCACACCGTATGTGAAAGTTTGCAATTCAAATATTTGTCAGTTGGAATCTTACCTGTACATAATTTGATGGATAGTTTCATTTTATTAGCACTTTGATTTTAAAAGTTTTTCAAAAAAGATTTCTTATTTTGACATCTATGTCAAATGTCTTTGTTTCAGTCTCATATCATGTTAGTCACCACAAAGTGTGCATTTAATGAGTGATTATAAAATTTAAGTCATGTTAACCTGTAGCTTCAGCTTCTCTTCTGGAAATCATCCCCAAGTTTTAAAAAATCAGAAAAGTGTCCAGCCTTGTAATACAACTCTGTATCCAATTCAGAACTGTTTTTGTCACTGTAAAGAAATAGATTTTCTATCATAGTGACTCAGCGTGGTTTTAGATAAGTATGTAAACAAATGAGTGATACCATTTAAAAACAGAAAAATCTTCCAAAGCTAAAAAGAGGAGATAGTACATTAGATTCTAATATCATTTTCAAAAACTTTCCCATCTTAGAACTTTTATATCATCTGAGTTTTACAGCTCATCTGTAATTTAAGTTATTACGCAAGATAACTACATATGACTTACTTTCATCAAGATATAAGGTCATAGACCCAGGAAAGAGAAAAAAAAAGTAGCTATTTTGACATTTTTTAAAAGGCTTAATTATTGGTTAGAATGTCTTCAGATAATTTATGGTTAGGGCCATCAATCTTTGATTACACAAAATCTGAATTAATTTAGTGGTTGCTCTTACCACTCCAATAAAACAAACAAGAAACTTCAGTAATTTTAAGGAAACAGAATAGCGCATAAGTAAAAAGAAAAAGTGGCCTTGATTAAGTTACTCAACCCCAGAAGATATTGAGAAGAAATCACTAACTGTAAAACTGCGTAATAGTAATGGATTATTTTCTATGGTATCAGAAAGAAAGAGAGAAGGGTGGGGGAGGAAATATAGAAAAGGAAATGAAAAGAAAAAAGAAAAACTTTTGTAGACCACAAAACCTGGAAGGCAATATGAAGATAAATGATTTTCCCTGAGGAAGTAGATTAGAGCGGGGAAAAAAAACAGGTCTGAGGCTCTTCTATATAGTTCTATAAAGAGAAACTTTTTAAAAAAGTAACAAATTCCTGTCTCATGCTATACACAAAAAAGACTAAAACATAATATTACACTATAAAGAGAAATTATATATACTTGGGGATAGCAGCCCTAAGGCAATCAAAGAAACAGAAATAAAACCTTACCAAAATGTGAAACACTAATAAGAAACTGAAATATTTAACAAAAGATTGAAATCTATAGAAAAGTGTTTGCCCAGATCAAAAAGAAAAAATATAAATAATCCAATAGGAGCGTAAAGGATTAGGATAGATAATACACAGAATACAATAAGTAATAATATAAAAATGCATGGGCTGTCTGGTGTCAAGGAAATGGAAGATAATAAACAAACCAACCATTCTCTCCCAACAAAGCAACATCAGTCCTTCCTTCACTGTGATACAATGTTCTCATCCCTCCATAAGTCACCCAGATGCAACCTGGTACATTTGCAAAGCCTGACACTGGGGGTCTGTATTGCTGCCTGGACTGACAGCTATTGGACCAAGGAAAGGTCACTTCCCCAGCCAGTGCCATACGAAATATGGAAAGGAAAGCAGGGACACTACCTGGTCTTCTTCCAGGCGCACTTCATCCTGAAGCCCCTGAATGGCAAGACCCAGATGAACTGAGGAAACATTTAACTTGTTTTACATTAATCTGTCTTGTACTTTGGCCCATTTCTTATATCAGCAAAGCCAGTTAAAAGATTTATAGCTTGGTTGGCAGATAACTTACTTAGCATGTGTGAGGCCCTGACCTCAATCCCCACTAAGGGGGTGGGACCCAGGAGGTGCATTGGTAAGTGCACCAATAAAAAGGAATTCTCAAGAACCACGCCTTGCAAGCGCGTGGTCCTGAGTTCAATCCCCAGTACTGATAAAAAATAAAATAAAAATAAAAGAAATTCTCAGATACTTTCCAAAGAGTTTGCGAAAAATCAAAAAGATGCAACATATAGCTCAAAAGGTTTATTTAACTTTTTATTAAAGGATTTCCCCAAGATAACAAGAATGATAAAGTAAGATGACAAGTTAAGTGCTAAAGTGATTAATATTCTACAAGGCTAAAAATAATATAATTTCTTCCTTCCCTTTTTTTTCTATGAGAGAAAAATAATGTATCACTTTAACAGAGAATTATTTTACTTATTTTGTTTTTTGTTTTTTTAAGACAGGGTCTCACTATGTAGTTTGGGCTTGCCTTGGACTCATTATGTAGCCTATATGCTGGCCTCAAACTCACAGTGATCTTCCTGTCTCAGCCTCCCCAGTGCTGGAATTATAGCTGTGTGTGTCACCACATCTGGCTAACAGAAAATCATTTACAGCTCGTCAATATCATAGAAATAAACTTCTTATCATTAGAGAATTTGAATCTACCATACTTCCCAGAAAATAAAATCTTAGGATGCTTGCAATATAAACCCCAACCCCAAAATATGCCTTAGTTAAGCTCATCAGTCAGATGGACACATTTGGTACATCCACTGCAACACACATGGATGTATGGAATTATAAAATAATATAATTAATAATTAATATATTTAATATAATTATAGACATTAATACTTAAAAGATAATATAAATTATTGTAATGTACTTGTAAATACCCAAGTGGACAGGTCCAAGTGGGTACCTTTGGACAACAGATAAATGCCTATATAAACAGATGGACTTGAGACTTTTTGTCAAATGACCAATCAGAAAGTACAGACACAAGGCACAAATAACATACATATTTGATAACAATTACATGTGGTTGTGTCTAATAATGAATCTTAATTTGATATGTCAATATTGTAACAGATGTACTTAATGCAGTTGTATGAACTGAAAAAATGTTCTTTGAATTTTGGTGCCTGCAATTTTTTATCACTTTTGTGTGGACTATTATTCTTAACTGTCATCATTTTTGTTGCTATTCCTGTCTCATAGGTCTTCAACTAACACTTGATTTAATGGACACTTTGTAAAACCTCGCCTGCAAGAGGTCGTGATGTAGGTGAAAAATTCATAGGGTAAAATCACTGACAGCTGTGTTTCCAGCGCTCTAGGAGCAGCCCATGTGGACAAATGATCATTTAAGGAGGGCTCGATTGCTGGACACAAGAGTTTGGGCCAGCTTCTCCAGGAAATGAAGCTACAAGAAATTCAGAATTCAGGGATTAAAGAGTTATAACAATGCTCCAGATGACACGACTGTATTGAATAAATGTAGATTTTTGTGCATGAATAAATGTAGATTGTTGTACATAAATAAAATAAGACATCTTCTGAAAATAAGCCCCACTGAGTCTTTTGGATCAAAACTTAATATAAGACCCAGTGTTACTTTCAGGAAAATACAGTAGTATATCACAGTCAAAAGGTGTCAGCTACACCTTAGGTGAGTTTGTTGGGCACAGCTCTAGAACATGTTTTCCCCAACATTTTGATTACAGGACTTCTTCACACTCTTAAAAATTATCACAGATATTTAAAATCTTTTGTTTATGTAGATTAATATCCTAGAAGGCTAAAGAAGCATTAGAAATTAAAACTAAAAATTTGAACATAAATTCACTTAAAAATACTCTATATGCATTTATAGATTAATGTAAACAACAAATTCTATTTTTAATACAGAAACATTGGTGAACTTTTAGTTTCCTAAATTGTTGGAGTTTCAAAACAAAAATTTATTGATAACAATAATTATAGACAAGACGTGCTAATAAAGAAAAATTGATAAAAAAAATTGTGAACTGAGGGTAGAACAGAAAATAAAGGACTATTTATGATAAAGAATTGGAAAATAGGGGCTGGGGATTTAGCTCAGCGGCATAAGCGCCTGCCTTGCAAGCAGGCAGTCGTGAGTTTGATCCCCGGTACCGATAAAAAGGAAAATGACAAAAAAAAAAAAAAAAAAAAAAGAATTGGCAGAATTGGCAAATACCAAGGGCATGATGGGGAAAGGACTTACAGCACCACTCATGCAACTCTAGCTATGGTCAACATTCTGGACAAGGTGGTGGGACAAGCGACCAAAACGTGCTGGGCATTAAACCCTGTGGCAGACATTATGCCGTTCTAGACAATGTCTCATGTAATTTTATAACTATTAGCTCATTTAATTCTGAAAAAATTCACAAACATGACAGAGGCTATAGCAAGGATGATCAATACTTCATAAGACTACAGTGAAAGCATTAACTCCTAAAAAGTCACATATGTAAATTCTCAGTGTACCGCTTTAAAAAATTCCAGTGATGACATTAAATATCGTGTTATCTTTGGAAAACTCTATTGCACATTCATAAAAGAATGAGATTGAAAAAGGCAGTTAATATGTTAGAAAAGCTAGTATTTATGAAAAGTTTCCATTTTAGAAGCTCCAAGTCTCAGTAAATTTTTAAAATATATTTTTAATGAGAGTATAATTTGAAGCTTCCATCAGGGGAACCTTCCTACCAGTAACCATCATGGGCCGGAAGAAACAACCAGCCAGGCTCTGTGCACCCACCACCACTGGGGAAGCCTTGTGTAGCCACACAGGTCTGGAGCGGCCTGCCCTGCATAGGACTGCTGCCTGGACATGTAGGTTCACAGACACCCAAGTGCCTGGCCCATTCCCCTACATCACAGATGGGTGGGCAGCCAAAGTGGGAAACACCTGGGACTCCTACAACTGGCTGGTTTGGAGGAACCCAGGAAAATGTCAAGACGAAGGAGCAAAATGCAGTCTCAGATCTCCAGCTGACACAAAGCAAGTCCAAGCGATATAGACATAGAATACACTGGAAGACACACACCTGAAATTTCAGAAATGACAGCAACAGAAGTAAAGAAACAATTTTGTGAGGCCATAGAAGAAATCAGATCAGAAATAATACCTCAGGTAAAAGAAAATACATCTACAATGAAAGAATTGCTGAATGTACCTAAAGACATAGATTTTTTTTTTAAAGGAGCATAGGAAAATGATGGAAACCTTGAATGAACAATATAGGAAAGAATTGCAGTCCATGAAACAGATTCAAAGAGATATCCAGGAAATTAAAAACTCCACTGAAAGTTGGCAAAACTGCTTGAACAAAACTGAAAATCGACTATCAGACCTTGAAGACAGGATTTCAACTAGCAATTGCAGAAGGAAAGATCTCTTTAAAATATCAAGGAACCAAAAAATAGTAATTCAATAGCTGCAGATGATGCAAAAAAAAAAAATAAGACTGATAGGTATCAGTGAAAAAGCAGGAGTCAACACAAATGACATAAAAAGACTACAGAATAGCAAAAACTTCACAAGCATGGAAAAAGGACCTCACATACAGGTCCTTTTTACATATAGTGAGGCATATAGAACTCCAACTAGCCATAACCAAAATAAATCTATACCTAGACATGTAATGACCAAGATCCCAGAGATTCAGCACAAGAACAGAATATTACAGGCTGTTAGAGAGAGGAAACACATAACCTATAAAGGAAAACCCATCAGAATCATGGCAGGCTTCTCAAAACCATCAAGTCAAGAAAAGCTTGGAGTGAAGTATTTCAAGTCCCAAAAGAAAACAACTTCCAACCCTGATTGATGTACCCTACAAAACTATCTATCAAAATTAATGGAGAAATAAGATACTTCCATGACAAAGAACAGCTGAGGAGCTTCATGACCACAAAACTAACCTCTACACAGTAATAAAAGATATTTTAAAAAAAGATACAAATGATCACAATTCCAAGCACAACAACAGAAAGAAATCACCAAGTATGCCAAGCAATTAAGCAGAGGGGGAAAGTAGGGAGCCGTCAGCAGAAAAATAACATGACAAAGAAAAGCCAATACATATTGGTCATAACCATTAATATAAATGGCCTCAATTCACAAATAAAAAGAAACATAGGCAGAGTGTATCAAGAAACAAAATCCATCAATATGCTGTATACCAGAAACACATTTAACTCAAAAGGAAATTCATATACTGAAAGTCAAAGGAGAGAAAACAATGCTACATGAGATCGAAACCCAGAAAAGAACAATAGTAGCTAGCCCATCAGCGACAGAATGAGTAAGAAAGATACAGTATTCTTCCACACCCTGAGGCTCTGCTCCAGCGACCTGCCCAATGACCTGGTGAGCCCAACAAGGCCCATAAAAGCCACGGCTGCCACGGGATAGGGCATGGATGAACCACCACCCCACTCCTCCCCACCACTCCAGGAACCCTGGGTCAGAGGAACTCAGGGGCCTTGCCCAGTCTCCTCTACTGAGGGATTAATACCCAGTGCAGAAAGCACTCAGGATGCAGCCATAGGTTAATTCAGAGAAACAGGAAAATGTGAAGACGGAGGAGCAAAATAGCATCTCAGAACTTTGGCCCACACAGAACAAGTTTAGGAGACCCAGACATAGTAGAGATTAGAGGTCACACACCTGAAATTTCAGCTAGGTTCTTGTATTATTTGTTTAATTTTACATGCCTATGTCTGATGGTTTAGGCAGCTATTTTTAAGATAAATAGATGCATTGTGGTAGCCATTGTTAATGTTCACTATCTTGTGAACTCTGGTATTGTTTTCATTTTTTTGTTTTGTTTTATTCTGTTTTGTTTTATTATGTCTGATGATCTGGACAGCTATCTTGAAGATAACTAGATATATTATGGTAGCCATTGTCGATTCCCTATTATCTTCTTTTGAAGTCCTGTATTGCTTTCACTGTTTTGTTTTGTTTGGCTTTATTGTTTTGTTAAAATTAAAATTAAAGATTTTAAAATTAAAAAAGTATAATTTGGTAAGTCTTTAAAGGTCTCTTGACTTTTAAGACTATGGTACAAAAATATTCAGACATGCACACATGCAGGCATACATTGTATTTCACTGTGTATTCAGCACTATTCACTACAGTTCCATTAACATTAGAGAAAAATTGTAAACATTTTTTCATAGGTGGTGCACACTTGCAATTGCAGCTATTCAAGAGGCTGAAGCAGGAGGAATCAACACTGGAGGCCAGCTTGGAAAATTTAAGAATACCTTGTATAAAAAATAAAAAGGGCTGAAGATGTAGTTCAATTCAGAGGTCCTAGGTTCACTCCCCAGTGCCACAAAAACACAAAAAAGAAAAAATATGTACACACATACATGCATATATGCACACATGCATTTACATTCACAAGTACAAATACTCATGAGATACTGTTCAGTAGAAAAAACTGCAAAGTAATGTCTAGGAAGACTATTGTATTTAAATAATTATATATATATATATATATATATATATATATATATATATAAAGTCTAAAAATACAGACCATTAATAATAGTATCTCAGGGGAGATGATGTGAAGGGAATAAGATTGAGTAGAACAAATTTCACTTTTTCATTTATGTACTACTGAATTGTGTTTTTATAATAGCATAGACAAAAAAAGTCCTAAACTAAAAACGATGAGACTAAGTACAATGTGGTATACCATATTTCATCTTTGTAAAGGACATTTATGGAAAACTGATGAAATATAAAGTTTGTAACTTAGCCTTAAAAACTAAATAAAAACAAATAATCAGAAAAGCATATAGATGCTTAACAGCAGTGTTTTATGACCAAGAAATGGTGGCATTCACTACCTGAAAGGTTTCTGCCCTAGCATAAATTAGTGGACACTATGGCAGTGGTCTAACATGGTGGAGGGTCAAAGCAAGGACAACACTAACCCTAATGGCTACTTCCTCCTCCTTCCCTTTAGCCCTGATTATAACTTCCTCTTTCCTTTCCCATGTGTGCAAGAATTCCAATCAGTTCCTCACGTGTCATCAATGCCTGTCCCAAATGCTGCTTCTGGTCAGAAGTCATAAAACCTCCCACCATGTTTGTTTCTGGCAGAGGAGAATGCCCAACCCCACAAGTGGTGCACTTCTCTCCACGTCCTCAATAAAGACCACTTTTTCTTTCTGTTTCATTCTCTATTGTGCCAGAAAACCCTAGCATTACCCACTAATAACTAGAGCTGAGGATTTGCAGATTGGAATTCCGAAATCATAAAAAAAAAAAAAAAAGCCTACAGAAATCAAGTGAAGACATTATACTTTCTCCTGAATGTACACAGACTGATTTAAATTGACTGGCTACAGAAGATCAATAGGAGACATTTGTCCCTTTCCTTATGAGAAGAACCAAGAAGTGATCCAAGCTTTCACTCCTGGTATCACATAGCATGCAGCGCTCTCACGACCCACCCAGACAACTCTCCTTGAAAGAGCAATTGTCTTCATTTTGGACAAACTTGGCCCTGTCCAGGTATTGATAGGTACAGAGCTGGCTAGGCTATTTCTTTGTCCTTTCAACTGGCATTAAGCAGTATAAAATGGGCTGGCTAAGGAACTGATGTGTAATCTTTGAAGTCTCTGTTTCCTTGCCCTGTGACTTCCAGAAAAACATGGTTGAACCAGGCAGGATGGAGAGCTGTATTCCATGCTGTCTGCTGGGACTCAGCCTCAAGAAAGAGGCTACGCCTTATCAGGGAAAAAAAAAAAAAAAATTGCACATCGAACCTAAGCACCAACCCCAAAATATTAGATACTACTTCAGTTGTGTCATGCAGATTACTCTCTGCATTTCTTGCCCTCCCCCTACCTAGCCCAGCTCACACAATCATGTATTCCCTGTCACTTTGTCACCCCCACCATCCCCAGCCACTCCCCTCATGGAGAATTAATAAAACCTGGGTTGAGTCCTGGGTTGTGGCCTCTGTTCTGGCAAACCACCAATTTGCCTGGACTTGGGACCCCCTAGGCTCCCCATAACTATGCCTTAGTGTCTTTCCCGCCTTGGGTTGCACTGGAAGTGGTAGACTGGAATTAACTCACTAGAATTCCAGTAACTTTTCCATGGGATACAAATACAAACCTCCTGGAACCTGACAAGGATGGGAAAGGGACCTCTAAACGGTGCCTGTAGAGCAACAGCTCTACATTCTCTATTTGGGGGCCTCGGTACATTCTGAGTGTCACCTTCACTATTTCATTCATTCATTCCCATTTGCCCATCTTCTCTTTTCTCAACTTGGAGGCAGCTGTCACTGTGTGCCCGTCTGACTTCCCGTGAGAAGTCCCGTTATGCCATAGGTGTCAGTGCTGGAGCAAGTCTGGCCCCTAAAACAGTTGTTCCTCCAGTTCCCTGGCTTCTCTCCCAGAGTGACCATTCCGTCTGTCCCAGGCTTACTCGTCAGGAACAAAGGGACAAAGAGCCTAGCATTGAAAAACAAAATAAAAGTATGTGCTGTGCAGTTTCAAAGACCATCACAAGAGAAACAGCTCTAAGCTGCTCCTCAGTGCGGCTCCCCTCACCTCCACACTCCTAATCTGCTGGACTCCAGCTGCAGCCAGCGAACTCTCTCCACTCTCACGTAGAAATCAAAATACGCAGCCAGCCAGCCTCTCATCCTCGTTTCACAATTTAAAATGTCTATCATTTAATGGAGAAGAGGAAGGTGACAGGGTCGGGAAATAAAATGAATAAGTTCTGCTTTTAAATATGTCCAAATACAGTTCTTCCCATATACAAAGGTACAAAATGCTACCGGATGATTTCTACTATGTGATCTTAAAAAGTTAAGAGAATTTAGTTTGTTTGGATGGTTGACATTATCAAGCAATTATAAGTTCTTAAAGATTTGGTAGTTAAAAAAAGAAAAGAAAAGCCATTCTAGGCATGGTGGCAAACACCTGTGGTTCCAGCGCTTGGGAAGCAGAGGAAGGATTGCTGAGAATTCAAGGCCAGCCTGGGCTACAGAGTGAGTCTGAGGCCAGCCTGAACTACATGGTGAAACCCTGTCTCAAAAACACAAAACAAGGGGCTGGGGATTTAGCTCAGTGGCATAAGCACCTGCCTTGCAAGTGCACAGTCCTGAGTTCAATCCCTGGTATCGATTAAAAAAAAAAAAAAAAAACACAAAATGACAACAGCAACAAAAAACCCTTTGTCCTCTAGAGAAACATACTATATGAGGGCGAAATCATCTCAGGCAGAGCAGGGCAGGTGGAGAGAAATGGGTACACTGCACTGAAATGAAAGCAGGACGAATACAGTGCTGAAGGCATATGCTGGTTGGGGGAGGAACACATACTTTAAATACTTGTTTGAAATTTTCCAAAATGAACATGCTTTTATAAAAAGCCATTAAAAGGATAAAACAGTTTTAAATAAAAATTACTGCTCTACAAATTCAGAAATACTTGTAGGAAAAGGTTGTTAAATCTGTATTAAAATTTACCAACCTTTCTTCTTTTATTCCAAATCCTTTTAAATAATGTATTTAGAAATAACTACAGAATCCCCAGAGAGAAGGAATACAAGGAAGAGCAATATCAGAATGCCAATAGTTGGGGGTTTTTTTAATGTTTACTTTTTTGGTTTTGTTTTTGTTTGCTCGTTTGATTTGGAGACAGGATCTCACTATGTCATTGAGACTGGCCTTGAAATTACTTTAGAACAAAGAAGAGCATTACTTATAAAAGGTACAACTTGTAAACAATCATAAGATACTTTCGTATCTTTGAAATAAATAAAATTAGCAATAAGATAGAAGTACAAGTTTAAGCAATTAAACAAGCTTGTCACCAAATCAAAGTACCCTACCTTTAAAATTCAGAATATTTACAAATATTGACCACATATTCCCTAGTATAGAAACTACAGAGGCTATATTCTATCCAATTGGAAAATTTAAACATACTTTTAAGCAACTCCTAGGTTAAATATAATGAAATTACTCATGAGAAATAGTCTCCCCAGCCAAAGACTATCAGACAAAGTCAAGGCAATACTCAGAGAATCATTTTCAGTCTTAAACACATTTATTAGAAAACAAGAGATAATTGGAAATAAAGCTGTTTATACAGTATACATTAAAGCACCTTAAAGCCCATTCCTGATGTGGTGGGCCATGAAGTAGTCCAGGAATCTGTGGATGCAGTTGTAAACTTTAAGCCTGTGGGACCTGCATAACTAGTGATAAAACTGCAGATTGCATCATATTGCATCAGAGTAGCATGAGTTAACTTCATCCTGATGAGATGTATTGGTTTGGGTATCACTTTAATGAATACATGAAAACTGAACTGAGTTCTTTGAAATCAGGCAAGGCCTTATAGTTTTATACCTTTAATGCAGGTACAATAGAGGCACAGAAGTAAGCTCTCAACAGTATTAGATAAACTGTTTTAATTAGTGTACTGGGCAAATGATTTCCAAAATTTGGGGCTTACTGGAGTAGAATGAAACAGAGTAAAAAAGTTATTAAAGGTGATTACAAGGTTGGAAAACAATGACTACACACAAATCTTAATCTGTGACTTTCCTAGTGCCACATGCCAGGCACTCTAGGATTCTAGAGAAAACCATACCAATATAAAGCAAGATCTACTGTAGCTCTCCTACCTTTTCTTGCAGGCAAAATGAATGAACTTCAGTAATTACAATGTCTGATAAAACTAATTTTTCAACTAAAACAATAATCTGGTTTTTAACTTTTTTTTTTTTTTTTTTTTTTTTTTTTTGGGTACCAGGGATTGAACGCACAACCATGCACTTACACGGCAGGCACTTAATGCTGCTGAGCTAAATCCCAAGCCCAATAATCCGGCTTTTAAAAACCTAGCTCCCTTTAGCTATATGTCAAAAAGGTAGAGCTATAGTTATAGGTAGCAAAATACTACAACATAAGATCAACTTGCCTAGTATTATAGACAAAAAAAAAATCTCAGCAACTTTCATTAACTTTAAAAAAATTTACAGGGTTCAATTACTACCTTGTAAGATGAATTTTAACTAAACCCTAAAAGAGATAATTATTCACATTATTTCACAAACTACTCTTTTTGCTATAAGAAATGAGTTGAATCTCATTAAGAATACTACTTTAGTTTTTCACAGAAAAACAAAGATATGATTCTGAACTATATTTTCAAAAAGCACCCCAGTCATATTTAAACATACACAGAGGATACATTAATACTTCAAGCATTCAATAATTGAACTATGCAAGTAGAGCTAGTACAAACAAAATTTTACTTTTAAGAATTCTGGCTATGTTAATTTGATTCAGTTCATTTAAATTATTATCTTTGCTACAGTTAAAGAGATCTTCTGCATTGAAACCACAATGTATGTCTGTTTCATTTTGTTTAGCTGAATTAAGCATTTAAAAACTGTCTTATTACTAAACCAATATTTTCAATTCTCAACTGGTACAACAAACTTCCTACCTGAGAATAATGTGTAAAAATGAATACAAATAAAAACAGAAATTCTCCCAGCAAATAATATATACAATCCCAGTAATACATAGTCTTTAAAAAAATCAGTCTTGCATTTATTTGCATAGAATCAAAGAAAAGACTAGAAAATTCAACATAATTACTTTATGAGGCTTACAGTTTAATTACTAATCCAGTTTTGAGAAAAAAATCATTTTTGGTTTTCTTTCACTAACTTGAGGATGGTATTTTTATAATTTTTCATTTATGTGCTGAAATTGATGGCAATTATACATCTTTAGTTTTTGCAGAATTTGTATTGAGTCCAAAAAAATCATTTTTGATGATGTATCTAACACATTGCAAAATCACATTTCTTTCATGTCGAATGTCCGGAGCTAGAAGCTAAAAAAAAAAATTTTAAGAAAGATTAGCTGGTTAAAAAATATATGTAGGAAAAACAATCTAAAATATTAAATGTATCTTCTCATATAAAGAAGAACAGTAAGAAATGGGTTTTAGAATTCTTATTTTGCTAAAAATAATTAAAGAACATTTCTTCCTTTTAACTTATAAAAATACTATCTAGCTTTTAAAACAGCACATTCTTATTTAGGGTTCTCTTTGGAGTATCTAGCAAAGGACAAGAAAACAGATTTAAACGTCTTCAATGCTTTAATCTAACAACCATGTCAAAGAAGATTCCTCAGTCAGTTGCAGTAGCTCACACCTAAGTTTCAGCTATTCAGGAGGCTAAAGCAGAAGGGTTGCTTCAGGGCCAACCTGAGCAACATAGCAAGATTCTCTCAAAAAACTAATAAAAACAATAGTTAATAATAATAAAATCCCAAATCTATATGTGGTATAGAAAGTGGTAAGTAGTTATAATAAATATGGAAACACTGAGAGCAAGTTTTTTTAAAATTTCTTGACTTCCATAATTTGCTACTTTTGTGCTTATTTTATTGAAAGAAAGCTAAAATCCCTGGTATTTAGGGTAAGTACATAATCAGAGGAAAATATGTGATTTGCCAAGATGGAATTTATTTTTATTTCTGACATGATTAATATAGCTCAGAAACATTTTCAACAGAAAGATAATTAATCATGAATAAGGTAAATATTTTTAAAATGCAATTTACTATATATAATACTGATATTTAAAAAATAAGCATATTTTAGGTCCACCTTAATAAGAAGCAACTCTATCTATATGTAATATCTCATACTAAGGCTACAGAATAGGTTAGCTATAGCCATAAACACTTACCTGGATGGTAAATATAAAACAAACTTTTCATAGAATGGCAAGCTTTTACAACTCCATTAAAAATGTGGAATTTTTTACTACTCTTAGAAATGAAAATAATCTTAGAATAGCTTTTGTTATGATTTGAGTATGGATGTCCTCCCAAAGCTCCACGCAGTCAGGGAGGCGGGCTTCTAACGTTTTGGGGTTTTTTTTGTGCCAGGGATTGAACTCATGACCTTGCATTTGCCAGGTTTTTTTTTTTTTATGCCGCTGAGCTAAATCCTCGGCCCTAGAGTTTGTGAATGACTTGTGGTCCAATGCAGAGATTATGGGTGTGAGTGCCATACCCAAGGGGGTACGGCCTGCACACAATATACGGGACAGAAAGAGTCTTCTCTTCATGCTCCTCCTTTTTTGCTCATGTTGCTTGTGCTGTCCTCTGCCACATGCCACTTTGTCTTGGAGCCAAATGGACTGAAAGCTCTATGAACTGTGAGCTAAATCTTTCCCTTCCCTAACTTTGGGTGTTGAGAATTTTGTCCCAGCAATGAGAAAAGTAACCAAGACAGCTTTCTTTCCATATCTTAGAAAGGACACATTGCTTTCTCTTCACTACTTGAAGATACCATTTTGAGCATACAATGCTACTAAGCAAACAATGCACAAAATAAATACACATAAATAAAGATAGAGAAAAAGCAAAGATGATCTCCAAGCATAGGAAATCAGAAATGTCAGAAAACTCTAGATATTTTCTCTCTTATCATTTTCTGGTTTTCAGTAGACATTTGTTTTTTAAAATATTAGTAAGTTTTGAAAAGTGCAATTATTCCACATTTACTGAACACCAGTTGTAAGCCAAATGCAGCTTTAGAATTAAGAGACACAGACAGTCTTCAAAGGTCATATGATTCTGGTAACCTGAAAACACACCAACAAAACCCCAGTGGCACCATCATTATAACATAAAAATACAAACAACTTAGCACAATGAAAAATCATTTACCATTTCCAGGAGATATGGATGATGTGTTCTTGGTTCAAATAATGTTTGATAGCTGGGATAATCTTTTTTCCTCTTTGGGTTTGTCTTTTTAAAACCTTTTTGTTGGTTTTCACACTTGACTTTTGAGAAATTTCTAACAGTAGCTTTAACATCTTGTCCTGGACTCTTAGGAGCAATGCTATTTATCTGGTTCTCTGCTGGAACGACCTGGTTTTCCGCCCGAAAGTCTGCTTCAGTCTTGATGGGAGTTTCTAAGTATAATGAAAAACAAACAGAAACAAAACTTTGAGAAAGAACAGAAATCCTGGCTACTTAATAACTTTCAACTACAAATAGTTTTGCAGCTCTAATATTTTTTTCAAATTAGGAGATTATGTATCCTAATATTTTTCAACTTGGGAACTATAACTTCCAAGAATTGAGACTACGACAAAGAGCTACAGAAAGTGATTCCAGGGAAGGAAATAATACCAGATGGAACTTGGAAGTAACACAAAGGAATGACAGATGAAAGAAACAGTACACATCTGGATAAACACAAAATGTATTTTTCTATTATTTGAAAAGAATTTAAAGCTAATATTAACAATGAGGTAGGGTTTATAATATCTATAGAAGTTAGAAATAAAATCTACCTAACAGTATGAAACTGCTGAAAAATTCTTTAAATTATCGTATATGTGAAGTAAATAATGTAATTTGAAAGCACACTGTGATGAATTAAAGTTCCTTACTACAAACCCTAGACCAAACAAAACAAAGTGGAATACCTTACAAATTTATATTTGCACTGCTTTAAAAACACAGAATAACCCTAAAGAAAGCAAAATGAAACAAAAATAAGATGAAGCAAACAAAATCAACCATATCAATAAATATATTATATATAAAGGGTCTAAACACCTCACTTAAAAGGCAGAGGTGACACAGGAAAGAAGAGCAAGATCTGATAAGAAACTAAATTAAAACACAAGCAGTCCTTGCCTTACACAGTTTGAACTAAGATGAAATCTCAGCTGTCACAGAACCACACCAAGTAGAAGGCTGTCATAAAGTAAAAGGATGGAAGAAGATACCACACATACCCTGGCTGGCTGGCAGCCCCAGTAACTTCAGGGCGGGGAGGGGGACTGGTCATGACAAGGCTAAGACAAGATTATGGGCTGGAATTTTCAGCCCTCCTCACTGCCATCGACTTCCAGGAAGGAGAGAGGGGCTGACGCTTAAACTGATCAGTGGCTAATGGCTAATGAAAATCATGCCTGTGTTATGAAGCCACCATGAAAAACCAAAAGACACAGTTCAAAAGGCTTCTAGACAGCTAAACATGTGGAGGGTGAAGGGATCAGATAGAAGTTCTGCACCTTTTCCTATATTTTGCCCTATCAATTTCTTCACCTAGTGTTCACTAGTATTGCCTGTAATATCCTTTGTAATAAACCAATAAATTTAATAATCTATCTCTTTTCTGTCAGGCAATTTTCCCAGCTTTCGATGGGAGTTTTTAATTTCCTGGTAATCTCCTCCTGGTAATCTCCTTGAATATGTTTCATGTATTCTAGGTTTTCTTTATATTCTTCATCGAATGTTTCTCTCCTTTTTTGTGTTCCTCCATTCTTCTGTGTCTTCTTGAAAGGTGCTTAGCTTTTCTTTTATTTTTATGTTATCTTTTTCTTTTTTTGGTACCGGGGGGATCGAACTCATGACCACTTGCTTGGAAAGCAGGTACTTATGCTGCTGAGCTAAATCCCCAGTCCAGCATTTCTTTTATTAATCTGCTTATATCTTGCTTTACTTGAATTAATATTTCAGTTTTGAGCTCGTCTATGATGTCACGAAGATATCTCTTTGTGTTCGCTGATGCCATGTCTGATATTGTATGTTTGCTGCCCTCAATCTCTGCTGTATTTACCTCTTCTGGATCAATATTTGCAGAGTTGGGGTGTGGGGGCTTTTTCTTATTTCTTTCTCTTGTCATGTTTTTGGTTCCTTCTATACAGGTGTACAGTGAAGGTCCTAGCCCCTTTCCTTGCTGGTTATGGTTCTTCTAAGCATGCTAGCTAGGGATTTCTGCCCTCTCAGGTTTGCTGTTGGTCATTGAGGTGCAACCAGGGGCAGCACATGCTGGCCCCTCCCCTCTGAACCAGTCAACCAGCCCGGGCCTTCATCACATTAGTGTGTGCCCCAGTAGGGAATCGGTTAAGGACAACTCATTGCATCCCAGCCAGGAGCGTGACCCAAGCCAAGCAAATCCCACTGATCTACTCTGGGTAGGGAGCAACCAACTGAATTCATTGCTGTTCCTTGTTCATGCCCGTCCTGCCCGATTCCAACACGTTGCCCAGCTGGTTGCCCCTTCCAGTGGGAGGGTCTTCTTCTGAGCATTCACTGCGGGTTAGTGCAGGTCTCCATGCTGACTCCCATTCTCGCTGGACTCATCAATCCCGAGTTCAGCGCGACTGCGGCTCTGGCAGTGAGCATGACGCAATCACAAGTTTGGGCAGCTCCAGCGAGAGCACTGTGGCCACAAATCTGAGCTCCTCAGATAGTAGCTCCACGACTTCGCATTTGACCAGATCTTTTCCCTTTCGTTTCTTCTGAGTTGAGAGGATCCATCTCCCTCTGTCTGGTTCTCTCCAGGATGTTTTATTCCAGCATTTGAGTTGTTTCTCTCAGGGAGGCTCTGTGTTTTGCTGCTTACTAATCTGCCATCTAATCTGCCATCTTTAGCTCAGCTAAACCAATAAATTTGATTGCTGTCTTGAGTACTATGAACTGCTTTAGCAAATCAATCAAATACAATGAGGAGGAGGGCTGGGGATTTAGCTCAGTGGCTAAGTGCCTGCCTTGCAAGTGCTCAGTCATGAGTTCGATCCCTGGTACCCTCCCCCCAAAAAAGAAATACAATGAAGAGGGTAGTTGGAATCCTGCCTTACAGCCACCTGCCAGAAACATAGTAAAAGAACCTGACGCTTGCAATTGGTACCCCTTCGGGTACTGATCATTAACCCAGGAACACAAAAGGCAAATGAATCACATATAAACTGTCAATTTTCTACTAAAGGAAGAAGAATTGGGATCATTTATATTCTTCTCTTTCTTGAGGTTTATGTTTTCCAGCTAAACATCAGATATCAATGTAGTGTTCATCAATTCAAATACAATTTAAACACTGCCATTCGGTTCTTCCAAACTAAAATTATTCTGCAGTTTGTGGCCTTTGAATTAGTTTTCAGTGTGAAGGTCTCCTCATCAGAGTTAAACCACCATTTTAGGAAGCTGCAGACCAGAACTGACAGCCGACCAACCTACCTGGATATACTTCTCACTGGAATTTTATTTCTTATTCATGTATTAAAGATTCTGCATTCATGTTTTAAAGATCCCTAGGTATGAATATAACCTTTTCCTTTGCTTTAGTCATGAGGGACTCTTTCCTTATTTATAGCATCCTAGAGGCCAGAATTAATACTTAAAAGATAGTGATTTTCTAACTAGATGACTAGATGGCTTAATAAAGCTGAACTCAAAATATATATAATAACATTTAAGGATTATTGGAAATTAATTATTAAAGTTTAAAAATCATTAGTAATAGTAAAATTAACAAGTAATGATGTCGGATAATAATTTTAAGACTATGTGAGTCTTAAAATAATTTTTAGGATCTAGGGACTATGAAGCAAGGGCTTTCTGCTTCAAGCAGGAAATTTTACAGAAGCAGCAAAATGAATTCACATGAAATCAAATATAAATTTTATTAGATTATATCCTCTGTTATCTACAAAAGAAAAAATTAAGTAACACTATTCAGAAAAACAGTAAATACCACCCTAAAAAGGACTGTAAGGGAAGGCAATATAGTTAGCTGTTTTAGATAAAATTTCAAGTCCCCTAACCTAGATTTTAATCACTCTGCCACATACTAGCATGGCAAACTTTTTCTCTAAGCTTAAGGTTCTATTAAATGAAGGCACGACCTCAAAGATTCATTGTTTCCCTTCCTTCTTCCAAGTTAAAATATGGTGGCAGCCTCAAAATGAAGACATGGATATAAAAAGTACAAATGTTTCATTTTAAGAGACAGAATAAAGCATTAGTTCACCTTGTTTTTATGGGATCCTGTAATCTGGTGATAGTTTTCTTTTTTATCACTTGTTATAAATATAGCTGATACGTAGGAAATGTAATATGTGTTGAAAGAGTAACTCCTTCCTATCAGTATATGGGAAACAGGAGTAAGAAATATTGTTTTTCTTACAATTAAAAAAAAAATAACAAGGCAACCGTCTGTTAAGGAATATGCTGAGAAAGCCAAAGTAGTTTCTATTTCAAAATTCAAGTAGCTTTTGACAAGCTACCAGAGTAAGCCACAGCCCATTAAAAACATGAATACAGATATAAACTGTGTATTACAGATTAAAGCCCAACCACTCCTCAGACTACACAAATACTGATTACCTCCAGCCTAGTCAACATTAAAGTGCTGCCTTCCTCTAACGCAGATCTTCTCTTCATTCCATAGAAATACTTTCGGATACTTAGTCTTATTCTTGTACAGCTCCTACTCTGATTACCTTTCTTCTGATACACATATAAAAATTACCATGCAGTGCCAGGCTTCCGTAATAGGACTGAGGCTTACTCATTAAACATAAGCTAGATAATGTATTCAAGCCTTGGATTACATTGTGTCATATGCATCAGATCAGCAGCCTATTTAACGGCTCTGGTAGGGGGCCCTAAACTCCGTAGTAATGTCCGACATGTTATCATCTCTGTCTTCAAAGGTAAGATGGGTATCTTAACCATTTCTGACTTCTGAGGAAAATTCTTCAAGATTCCTTTCTTCCAACCTTTAAAACATACAGGTTAATGCAACCACAAGTAGAGCTGCTGTATTTTCCAAATGAGATAATTTATGTAAATGTGCTGCATAAAGAACAATTTTATATGCATTTTTAAAATGTATTATTCTTTATCATAAAGCATCTCTCTTTACCCAGTAACAGTATTATAAATGTTATAATGAAGGTTCTTCAGAGCAGAGAATAAATTAAAATGAGCTTTTGCTATTTCTTTTAGAATTTTCTTTCATTTCCTAAGACAGTATTTTCCCTTTCCTTTTTTGGTTTTTGCCTTTTGCTCCTGGAGTAGCATATGTGTTTCTGTCTTACTCCAGTTTTCCTTGATCCCATGCTAACTTTACCTCTAAGTCAAAAGAAAAAGGAATTTGAAGCTCAAATAAAGAATATGCATCCAGGATGACATTACCATACAGCACACACTAAAGGCTAAAACAACAAAATCCAACGCATCTCAGTGTCCCAACAGAAGCCATGACTCACCTTCTGGCTCACTCTCTGACCCTGAAAGACTGCCATAGCTGCTCATCAGTGAGCACAAGGCTGGTGTCACTTCCTTAGGTATCACTGTCTGTTGCGGTGGAGGAGACTCTTTATCAGACTCTAAAATAGACGAAAGAACAGATTCAAACAGTGTACCTCAAAACATCTACCACCATAATAAAAAAAAAAAGGTGACCATCTTCCACTCTGCCCCGTTAGTATTTCTCATTATTTCCTTAGTCTTCCCCAAAAACTAACTTTAGGAGGCATGAAAAATTTCTCCTTGGTTTAAGTCTTAAGAAAAGAATATATTTACTTCGGAGGAAACAGAGAGACAAATGGAAACTACACAGCTGAGTGAACTTACCAGTGTTTCACAGGGATGGAATGTGGGCCTTCCTCAAACTAGTTACAGTCCCTGCTATTAATCTACAGGTAGCGGAGAGGCCAAAATTTAACTTTACTAGATTAGGATCATTAACTCTGAAAATTAGATTCAGGAATAAATACAAAAGTGCACACTCCTTTTGTTGGCCTTAATCAATGAATTTTACAGAAATGAATTTGCCTCAGATTTTTATTATTTAGAACTTCTAAGAACTTCAGTAAATAAGCCAGACATAGGAATTTAGCAAGTACCAAAGGGTCCGCCAGAAGGTAAGGTGTTTGATCAGAGCCCAGCAAGCCCAGCACTGGCCTCAGGACACCACCTGTTACATTTATTTTTGGCAGCTCTAAACCCATTAACTCTATTCTACATAACCTGTAAAAATAAAGCCTGATAGAAGATAATGTAAGTAATTTGTCTATTTAATGAAACAATTCAACCCACAACTAATATAAAATGTTTTAAAACTGAGCATTTAAAGTTCACTTCTAAAATCTAGAGGAAACTAAGACATGCTACAAGAAGATAGGACTCTCCCTCATGACTTGACCTAGCACTTGTTGTCAGACGAAGACATATCCTCTCACTCCTCCCACCTACCCACCACTACACTCCCTAACATTGTTCTTTGCTAATTTTAGGCCATATTATTACCTTTTCTCTTGGATAAAGAAAGGCAAGAAAAATATGCAGTTATATATGTATATTATGCATGAATTAAGCAGAAATCTACCACTGTGTTAGTATAAAGACTGTTAAATCGTTTGAAAAGTCAAAGGCCCAACAGTAGTGTCTCCCTGTAAGACCTAAAGAAATGTTTCAAAAAGTACGATATCTCACTTAATCCTTAAGAATCACCCTGTGGGTTTTCAGCCACAAACTGCAGTTGGGTCAAATCTAAGTCTTATCAAATGACTTAAAATCCCAATTCCCCCTCCTTCGTGTGTGTGTGTGTGTGTGTGTGTGTGTGTGTGTGTGTGTGTGTGTTCCTAGGGACTGAACTGAGGGCCTTGTACATGCTAGGCAAGTGCTCTAACACTAAGTTACATCTCAGCTCTTTTAAGTTTGAAACAAGGTCTCATTAAATTGCCCAGGTTGGCCTTCCATTTGTTATCCTCCTGCCTTGGCCTCCTGTGTAGCCAGGATTACAAGTGTGTGCCACTTGTCACGCCACAGTTCTTAACTAGTGAGCTACAATATTTCCCACAGATTATATAAAGTCTTTTTTAAATGAATCACTTTATCAACAGTAATGTGAATAATGTCTTCTTCCAGTGATAGCTCCATTTCTTTTTTCTCTTTCATAGCAAAATTCCAAATAGCTGTTTGATAAAGCTTACCAGACGAATCATCTGGGCCTTAGATTTCTTCACTTGTCTAACTCACTCCAGAATCTAATCTAGTTTTCAGGCCCACCACAACAGTGAAATTATTTTTCCTCCAAGTTTATCTGGTTCTGTTCAATGTTGCATTAGAAACTAGAACAGTGCTAAAAAATATCTAAAGAACAAACTATTGTCCAAATATGACACATCCCAAATAACTAGCTCAGAAGAACCTAGAGCCAAAGCACATCTTTTTCAATGCTATACAACATGATTCCTTTTTTATTTAAAAAAACCATGATGCATGTTTACGATTTCTTAACTTTGTGCTTTTCAGTTTTTTCCTCATATATTCTCTATTACCTTTGTGATCAGAAAGTAATAGAAGGGGACTAGGGAATCAGCTCAGCAGCATAAACACCTGCCTGCCAAGCGTGAGGTCTTGAGTTCGATCTCCGGTACAAAAAAATGTAATAGAAAATAGAAAAGCAAAGGGAAATAAACCCTGGAGAATAGTGCTCCTCATAATGCAACTCAAGAAGGATAAGGCAAGACCTTAATTGGCCTACACAGCCATTTTCTTCTTTCTTTTTGTTTTTAACTTTGTATCCTAAAACAATTTGGCATTTACACAAGCACTACAAAAATACCACACAACATCACCACATACCCTTTACACAGCCTCCCTAATGTTAACCTCTTATGTAACTCAAGCACATTATCTATGGTAACTGGCAAATTAACATTACTACTATACTGTATCTGACCTACAGACTATTTCTATTACACCCAGTTTTCCCCATTACTCTCCTTCTGTTTCAGGATCTAATCCACCATACCAGGGTTTAGTTGTCATGACTCCTTGGGAGAATTAATCTGTAACTCAAATAAGAAGTATCAAAAAACCGACAAATGTTAAAATCACATTAGTAATTTAAAAACGTTTTGGGAGGAGATATTTTGAGGCTATGTAAGATACTGTTTTGACTTAATGTTTTATCTTTAATTTTTCCCTCTGTCAGGGGATCTTATCTAAAACAATTATTACTAGGGTATTCTAATAAGGAATTTCTATTTTTCTAATTGCTTCTACATGTATTCACTTGAATTCATCTGTAAAATTCATTCCTCTTCACTCATACTTGTTTATTTATTATTTGATTTGTGATTCAAATATTTCTAACTTTGGTCATTGGAAATTCTTTATAATACCCTTTTGACATGCCAACATCATTGAGTTTTTTTTGAGAATTTTCTGGTATTATGAAGCTCTAGGCTTACCTTGTATTTTCTCAGTTCCAACCCTATAATCAGCCATTTCTCGAAGAGGCACTGGTTTGACTAGTGAATAGTATTTGGAATCTGGGCTTTCCATGTTAGATACATTTGTCACTGGGAGAGTCACAAAGCTCACTACACTGGACTGCTCTTGCACTCATGCACGCTCTCTCTCTCTCACACATACACACATTACTGCTGATCAAAACAAAAACATAATCTAATGCAATGACCAAATAATTACTAAATTATGAGTCTCTTTGTTCATTTTTTAGCATTATATTAACAACAGATTCTTAAAAAAAAAGTATTAGTTATAAAGAACATTAGGCAGGGATGCATCTTTGGGTATTCTTAAACAGTGTGTGAAGCATAGATAAAAGCCTCAGAATGGTATTGGAAATATTTACAGACACATTTACATATGCAGGGGGTGAGGTAAGGAAAGGTGGGGCAGGGAACATCCATAACCTCTTTGGGATTGCTAAGAACGTTCACATGTTCCACCACCTGGAAGATCTCTGAACTCTGTCCCTTAGATTTTACGGAAGCTTCACTACACAGGCACAATGGATTAATTCCTGGGCACTGGTGATCAACTTAAGCTCCTCCTCTGGAAGTTGCAGTGCTGAAAGACTCAACTCTCTGATCCTGTGGTGTTTTAGTGCTCAGCCCTGTTATTTGTTTCTCTCCTCCCACCCCCAAGATCTTGCTAGATTTCTGTATTCCAGACTAATAGTCTCATCTCTGAGGTACAAAGCAGACATGTTCTGATTCTTGGCCCTCGTTGTAGGTAAGGGCTACAACATTTAAAACCATTATGTTTTGGTTTAAAACATAATTATTTAAAATCTTTCATTCAGTGTTGATGATACAGCTCTGTGGTGCAGCACCTGCCAAGCAAACGTGAAGCCCAGAGTTTGATTGCTGTACAAAAAAAAAAAGAAGAAAGAAGAAGGAAAGAGGAAGAAGAAGAAAGAAGAAGAGAAAGAAAAAGAAAGGAAGAAAGAAAACAAAACCTCTCATTCAACTGTTCCTGGAAATCCAAGTGAATACTTGCTATTAATAAGGATAAGATGGATCTACCAATTCTTCTCATGTCTAAGTGTCTTCTGAGGACTTAAATACCAGTCTAAATAGAAGTTATAATCTTTTAGTTCTTGTTTTACTAGGTTGGCATATACTGAAACACTTAAACAAAACAGGCTGGGGATGTAACTCACTGCCTATATTGTGAGGCCCTGGGTGCAATCTCCCAAAAAACAAAAAACAACAACAACAAAAAAAAAAAACCAGAACTGGCCATGTATCAAAGTAAAGCAACATAAACTATTCAATATTACAGCCCTTCAAATTTTCATTTAGAAAAAATAACCACGAAGTGAAGGATATCAATTTTAGGCTTATACCTCACCAACGGTAATGAAGTCTTCACATTTACGTTTTAAGTATGTACTTTAAAAACATGAAAGCTTATGTTTGGAGTACAGATGATATTTTGTCACTAAGGTCATACACTGTAAATATGAGGAAGCGTATGGGCTCTAAAAATTTCTGAAGCTAAAAAAGGGCAGTGACCAAGAGTAACTGCAATACTGGCTCCAAACGTCACTCACTTTTCCTTCCCCTCTGAAAAGGTACCAAGGTTCCTTTTCTAAACTCTCTCTCTCATGTCAATTGTCCTAAATTTATATACTTTTTAGACAAATTCAGACTTCACATTTGAGAACATATATGGCACTAAGTTCAAATTCTTGTTCTATCTCTCATCAGCAATATAAGGAAAACTTTTTGACCTCTGTGGTTCTCCTTTCTAAAGGAGGAGCTATAATAGTATTTATATAAAAGGCCATTAGGAAGAAATCAATTAACACACAAAGCATATGGAACACAGTAGTACCTTACTCAGTAAGTGTTAGTTGGTGTCAAGATTATTTAGTAGTATTACTATCCGTCAAATTTTATTGTACTATACTAACCCAACATTCCCTTATGCCAAGATTCTTTTCTATCCTAATTTAGTCAATGAATTAGTTAACCCCCGCATTTCTTGCCATCTGTTCAATAACTTGTCATGTGATTATCATAGAAGCAACTGTCATCTAAACTGAACAGAGATTAAAATCCTCTCATTAAAAATCTTTGGGTATTCCTAAGCAGTGCGAAGCACATATACTTAGATAAAAGCCTCAGAATGGCACTGGAAATATTTACAGACACATTCTCTTTTTCTGAAGAGAAAATGGAGTCTCAGAGGTTGAATGATATCTACATATGATGGCAGTGTTTTGATGCTTTCATTTTTTGCCTTATATACAAGAGCAAACTTGTCCTATAAATCTAAAAGGAATTTCACATTAAACAAGTATAAATGTATTCTAGCCTTTGAGGAAAAATACTATTATGTAAATACAATGAAAGCCATTTGTCCAAAGAGTTCATGCTCATCCGCAGCACTCGGCCTACCAGACTCGCTGTTCATCAGAGCACCGAGAGGGTCTGCGTTGGCCTCAGGTGCACTCCCCATCGTGGAAGCACAGCGGTGACCGCCTGGGCTCTGCTCAGCACCATCATTTTTCCACTTGTGATGCTTGCCGGGACTTCTGATCTTTGCCATTTGTGAATGTCTGGACATTCCTTTCATCTTGCTGCAGTAAGAAAAATGCAATTCTTAGTAAAAAAAAAGACACTGATCTTTCAAGAGTAATTTGAAAAAAACTACTGAACGTAAAAGAAAAAAAGTGCTAAATGGATCACTCATACACTAGTACATTAAAGCAGTCACAATAAATGAAATCCAGTAGACTCAAAAACAAAAAACCTACGCTAGAAATTTAAAGGGATGATACCCTATAAACGCCCCATTTATTCATCCTAATTACACATTTTCACCTCCATCTTTAGTCTGAAATTGAGCTATTTTGTGCAATCATCATAGATCAGCTTGACAGTATTCTATCATTCCCATTATGCATAAAAATGTTTGTTAGAGCTTGTAAAGCAAATTCATTCTTGTGTACTTATTTATAAGAAGACTTAAAGTTTCTGAAGCATTTACAAATATGCCACTTTGTTTGACCCTCATGACAACTCTTTGAAAAAAAGAGTAGACAGATAATAACTACTATATCTACTTTATAGGAAGATCACCAATTTTGCCAAAAGCTTCAACTGTCATAAACCAGTCTCCAATATCCACTCGCAGATGTCAAGCTAAGAACTCAACTGAGTTACCACAGGCAAATCAGGTATGGTTTCCTAGGTATTTGGTATTTTTTTATAAGATGTAAATGGGTTTTTTTAAATTTCAATCTACAGTTATATGTTACTAGTTCATAACAATACAACTGATTTTTAAAATATTGGTATTATACATATTTGGTAAATTAATTTATAAATGCAGTTATAGTGAATATTCCTACCTTATTCCCAATGTCAGAGGCAAGGTCACCAGTATTTCATTATTAAGAATGATTTGGGGATAGGGTATTGATAGATACTCTTTATTAAAGAAAAGAAAATATTTTCTATTCTTCATTTACTAAGAGTTTTTTAGGAATACATGTTGAATTTTATTAGTTTTCTATTACTGTAATGTCCTGATGAGGTTTTGGTATCAAGATTACTGAACCATTAAAATGAGTTGCTCAGTTGTTTTGTGGGGTTTTCTTGTTTTGTTTTGTTTTTGCAACAGGGTCTCACAATGTAGTTCAGACTGGTCTTGGACTCACTATGTAACCCACACTGGCCATGAACTTCGGTGATCCTTCTGCCTCTGGGATTACAGGTGTGTACTACCACACCTGGCCACTGAAGAGTTTTTATAAGACTTGTATCTGGTCTGTGAATGTTGGAAGAATTTAACACTAAACCCACAGATAGTTGAATTCTTTTATATGACAGTACTTAATTATAGATTCTATTTTCCTAACAGATAACTATCTATTAGAGAAATTCTAATTTTTAATCTCTCAAGTCAGTTTTAGTAATTTGTATTTTAAATGTGTTGCTATTAAGGTATTTATATTTTTCTTTCTGTTTCTGATTTCTGGTTGACTTTACACTTGGTCAAAATGAATTGTTTTATATTATTTCAGTCCTTCTAAATTTGTTACTTATTTTATCATCTTTTTGGTAAAATGTGTATCTGTTAGTTATTAGGTATACTAATACTAGAGGCTAGGTTTTTTGGTGTTCAAATCTCCTTTTAAAAAATTTTCTCTAATATTACATATTATAATAGTTATAGAAAGAAATATATTAAAACCTTTAACTTTCAATTTATTTAGTTCTTCTTTGAGGCAGTCAATAATTTTTTTTAAAGTTATGTTATTAGGCATATACAGATATGATTATTATGTTTTCTTATTCTAGTGACCCTTTTAACATTACAAAATATCCCTACTTGTCTCTAATATATATCTCTCTCTCTAAATATAATATATCTCACAAAATAATTTTGAGCTACAGAAATCACACACCCAAGAATACATAGTATATTGTGTCATTTATAGAAAGTTACAAGAATGGGCAAAAGAAATCTAAAATCAGAAATCAAATTATCTTTGTAGGGAGGCACTGAACGGGGGAAGGCTTAAAAGAGCTTTGTGAGGTAAAGAGATTCTGTATATTAATCTGCACAGAAGTTATACAAATGCACAAGTGTTCATGAACATGTACATATATACCCTGTTCACTTAAGATTAGTACATTTTCATTACATTAAAAAGTCTGTAAATAAAATGGAAACATTCAATGAAAACTGAAAGCAGAAGACACAGTATCTCATACACTGCTGGTAGGAAAGCAAACTGGTTCAGTTTCTAGGATTGGTATTTGGCAGCATCTAGTGACATTACAAATTCATATGCTGTTTGACTCAACAAAACCATTTCTAATAACCTATCCACAGAAATACCTGCATAAAGTATTTTTTTTTTTTGCCTTTTTCCTTTTTATCGGTACCAGGGATCGAATTCACAACCGCTTGCTTGCAAGGCAGGTGCTTATGCCGCTGAGCTAAATCCCCAGCCCCAAGTATTTTGATATACAAGGGAAATAATGGCAACTTTTTATTAGTAAAAGACTTGTAAGAACACATATGTCTGTCAATAGGAAACCAGTAAAAACAAAAAACTTTGTGAGGCATCCTTAAGCTTCCTACATATCTTTAAAGGATGGGGTTTGTTATATGTTAATATGAAACAATCTCTAAGTAAAATTTTCAAAGTCTAAAAAAGGTTAATGGTGTTCAAAACACAAAGAAAAGTTACTGTAACTATCATCTATGTGCTACACAGACAAAAGTTCTCCAGGAGGATAAAATGGATTACTCTAGAAGGAAAAAGCTTAGAAAAAGACAGTTCTTGTTTACTATACATCTTTTAAAAATCAAATCAATATAGTTAACGCTATTTTTAGATGTTGCTATGGTTTGTGTTTGGATGGCCCCCAAGCCTCACGCAGTCGTGGAGGCAGATGAGCCTCGTGTTTGTGATTAGCTCTGCGTCCAGTGCTGGGCTTGGCAGCGTGAGTGCTGCATCCGCCCAGGAGTGAGTGGCCAGCAGATAATGTAAGGGAAGGATGAAGGCGTACTTTCCCCATTTTGCTCTTCTTGTTTACAGCTGCCATGAATGGCTGCCCCTCAGCAAGACCACCCTACCTTGGAACTAGCTGAGTATGAACTGAAACCTCCAAAAACTGTAAGCTACATAAAGTTTTCCTTTCTTCATTTTGGGCATCAGGTATTTTGTCTCAACAATGAGAGAAAAGTAAGGAAGACAGAATTAGTTACATTTTTAAAAAGGAAACAAGGTAAAAAGCAAAGATTTCAGAATTAGGATTGTAATGATTTTAGTTTCTGCTCGTTATTACTTAGAAGTACACTCAGTTAAAATGAACACTAAGAATACAAGCAATTTTGAGGAACATACCCATACTGCGTTGTTGTCAATACTTCTCCTCTCTTTTCCTTCTCAAGTTTTAACTTTTTCTTCCTTTCAATATTGGCCAAAGTTGGGTAGTTTCTAGAAAATAATAAAAATTTAGTAGAAAAAGACTTCCAAAGTATAAATGTAAGCAAATAAAGCAGGTCCTGAACCTGGACATTTTTGTCCAGTAACTAACAGTAAATCATTATAAACCTTTAATTGCATCTAGAATTTTGCTGAGAGAGAAAAACATAGGATATAACAATACTACCAAAAGTATAGACCAGCTGCTGCTCTAGAAATCTTGTTACCAGGGTGGAACTAGGTAAGTAGCTAATGCTAGAATTTAAATTGAATGCACTATATTACATAGTGTGCTCAAACTAATCCAATTTGTCTATTTAGTATGCTCTCCCACAAATACTCTAAGAAAAACATTACATATATTCAATCACTTATGCAAATATATGCTAGGTATTTTCAAAGTTAGCAAGATGAGGAAGAGATAATTCCTTTTTTTTTGGAAAAAACAGTTCCAAAAAAAATACAGTCTATTAGAAAAGATAGAAAAATCACACAAACAGCTATGACTTAAGACAAAATCAAGACTATAAAGATTTAAGGGATGAGAAGGCAAAGTTGTATCAAAATGAAGAAATCTAGAAAGAATGGAACATTAAAGAAATTGGTTCTAAATGATGTTAAAAC
This sequence comes from Cavia porcellus, assembly GCF_034190915.1. NCBI lineage: Eukaryota > Metazoa > Chordata > Mammalia > Rodentia > Caviidae > Cavia > Cavia porcellus. The sequence continues at coordinate 60,474,634 of NW_026947504.1, forward strand.
AGCAAGCAGAAGAAAAATTTCAAGGTATCTGAAGTGCAGCAAACAAAGCAAATAAACCAAGATCTCATAAAGTATGAGACATATCCAGAGAATAATTTTTTATGAAACATGATACAGTTATAAGTAACTGGACCAGAAAGTGAGACATAGGTCAAAATGTCTCTTGAATTGATCTGAATGTTTATATTTAATTCATCAAGTGACAGGAAGTTGTGAATAGGAATATGTATAAGGTCTTGATCAGATTAAATCTGACAGCAGTGTGCAAGATAAATTACTTTCTTTGCTTCTGGGGCAGCTGTGTGGAGATGTGGGCCCCAAAATGATGGTGAGGGAGACAGATCCTTAAAGTATAAAAGCCATGGAAGGAGGGAACACAGACAGCTCTCAACTCGGACACTCAGTCTGAAAACTCATTGGAGAAAATTTCGAGAAACATCAGCAAATTGTGTTGTCATTGTTTGTAAAACAGTTCTCTATTTTTTTCTTTTTTAAACACCTGCATTCCTGGTTTGAATAGCCCAGAGAATAAGAAGCCTATGGTTTGCCATACTGGATAACAGGAATGGAAATGACATTGGGTTAAGTGGTGAAGTAATCAGAAAAGGCAATAAATTTCAATGACAGTGTAAAGTGACATCCCCAGCCAAGAAAAATAACCTCCATAAATAAAAGATGATGAGTGTACAAGCTATAAATAAATGCAAGCAGAAAAGATCAAGGTCATTAGAGATAAAAATCTGACAGCCGGTCTGCAACATGTGACTACACTTTTGAAAAGCAAACAGTCTAAAGTTCTGTGAAGTGGGCGTTGGCACTTGTACAGGTGTGAAATATTCTTCCTGTAATACTAAAAAATGGCCAGATAGTCTCATGGCATTCTCATGGTTGAAAAGCAACACTGAGAAAAAAAACAAATTGGAAAGGATTCAGAAGAGACTCAAAGATGATTAAGAGGGTAAAAAATAAAACCTCTGAAGAAAGATAAAAGGAACTATTTATTTGCAGCTTCTAAAATAGCATGAGAAGTGACAATAAAATAATTTTACAGGGAAGATGGTATCCAGCTGTTTTCAATCTAAAAGCACAATATACATGTAGAAGCAGAAATGATGAGAAAAATGGTGATAATTTGCAAAGTGTCCACTGTGGTTAGGCACGAAACTCAAAGCTACCCCATATTCACCACTGCTCTCAAATTCACTTATTCTGCCCACTATATTTCTTCCTACTTTTGTTCTGAATGTTGTAGACTGTTAACATGGTGGGCCGCATGTTAAACAATAATACTGGGTAATTTGGTGTACCATGTACAAGTAAACTAATGTTAAACATGTACTTTTCATGATAAAGAATTTAAACATTTGTTATAGCAAGTGGGCTTTAGGTAAGATATCAGAAAGAATTCTCTAAGTAGGGCATAAAAAGCGTTACAGAAACTTCTCTGGAGGGAACCTTTTCAAATAGCTTTCTTTTTCTAGTACATTAAAGTATCAAATTCTTAGTAAGGAAGCTTCCAATATCTATTCCAAAGATAAGAGATCTTGTTTTTCAGTTCTGAAATGAATCAGATCCTCTTCCAAAAATTTACACAAAATTCAGCAACTCAGAACTAGAGAAAATAAAGATACTAAAAGACAAATTATTCACCCCAAACACGAAATCAGAAACACAAAATCTGGCTACAGACACAAACAACAGTCAGGAAGCCTCACTTCACCAACACACTGAGATACAAAAATAAAGAAAAGTAAAGAGCTATGGTGAAGGATGTAGTCCAAGTTCCTATCATACACTGGAAATAACAAAAACACTGAAAAAAATCATAAATTATGTCTTATATTGCACAACAATACACAGAAAAAATAGTGCAATGCCTATTAAAGAATAGATATCATAAAGTTGTCAAGCTTGTGACAAGGGGTCTTTTCAGTCAGTTTCTCTGTATTTTTACCTGTTAAGTCACGTTTCTCCCTGAATTCTCTTTCCTTAACAACACAAGGGGAACTGAATTGGTCCTAACATCGAATGCCTTTTCTTTTGCACTTCTCCTCCTTCATTTCTTAGCTTGTCTTGGACTTGTCTACACCCCAAGAGTCCAGTGACAATCCGTAACAAGCACTACAGAGTCCATAAAGGGGCAAGACCCTGCCAGCACTATCTCAGCACATATCCTATCAGTCACTCTATTCTTCCAACTTTTTCCTTTACTCTCAAATCACCACTTACTGACTTCTCCCAGGCCTGTTATCTATAAAACACAAACCCTCAGTGAAACACTACTGCTTCCACAAAAGCAGGGCCACTATATTTAAGTCTTTCTGAACTTCCAAAAGATACAACAGTAAGGAGCTAGTCATCTCTGCTAAAATTCTGAAGGTATTGGGGATATAAATTAAAAGGCTTTCCAGAGCCAGAGAGTAGTGAAGTAAACATTACAAAACTACTCCACCTAGTGGACTCCTAATATGTATATGATTGAGTTTCTAAAAGTTAAGTTTTGTAAGTAAACCCCTACCATTCATTTTCTCTAATTATACAGCAGTTGTACCTCACGGGTCAAAATTTAAGAAAGAATCACCCTTTGGGGGAAACAGTTTTTTGTCTTTTGAGGGTGATTAACAGAAAGCTTTACAGTTTATAAATTCAGCAGGCCCTCTGAGTTTGGCTAATTTGAAAAAAATAAAGACGGGCTAGGGATTTAGCTCAGCGGCATAAGCACCTGCCTTGCAAGCAGGCAGTCGTGAGTTCAATCCCTGGTACTGATAAAAACGAAAAAGATTAAAAAAAAAAAAAGAAAAGAAAAAAATAAAGACAAAGGAATAAAGACAAAGATGTACTTTCATTTAAGGACAATATATCAAGCAGATCTTTGGCTTTGTTCCCTCTTTGAAATTCTTACCTCTGAAATCTTTCACAAGGTTTTCTAACATAGCAATTACACAGACTTTATCTTTCCTGCATGGCAAAGAATAGAGTAGCTTCTTCAGAAACAATGAAATTCTCAGAAGGACAATTCAACCAATGTAGAATTTACTCTTCTTAATAGTTTAAGTAAGCCAGGTGTAGTGGTGCATGCCTGTAATCCCAGCACTCAGGAGGCTGAGACAGGAGGATTGTTGTGAGTTCAAGGCCAGCCTGGGCTACAGAGTGAGCTCAAGGTCAGCCTGAACTGCATAGCGAGACCCTGTCTCAAAAAAAAAAAAAAGGTTCAAGTAATAATTTTTTTTTTAAATTGAAGTTGAGAAAGGCATAGAAAGTAAATATATTTTTGTAATGAATTTTTTAAAAAATAGTACAGAGAGTACAAGTGGTTTTTTTCGTTTTGTTTTGTTTTGCTATCTTGTGTTTTTGAGACAGGCTCTCACTATATATTTCAGACTGGCCTCAAATCACTATGTAGCCTAGGCTGGTCTTGAAATCATGGCAATCCTCTTGCCTCTGCCTCCCAAGTGCTGAGATTACAGGCACCTTACCTAGCAGCATAAGTATATTTTTGAGAAATCCACCAAATGTATAAAGGAAGAGAAATATTTCCTATTAATGAAACATAACATGAAAACTTCACAATATGCTAAGGAGCAAGAACCTGCCAAGTAAGATATGGAAGAACGTCAGATAAATTCAGCAAATGTTGGAAGATAATTTTAGAGAACACTGTGATCAGGCAACATCACAGATAAAAGTGAACTTCATCCCAAGTTGTTATCCTCATCATTTTAGGCTCCTCCAAAATTCACTAACCTGTCACGTCGCTTACTCAACAGACTGTGTCCACTGCTTTTCCAATGCCCTTCTCATTACTACGTTTAATCTACGCTCTAAAACTAGAGTTAGATACACCTATCTTACACAGCAAGAACCACCAACAGGCAAACATTTGTTCCAGTCAATTCTTTATTCAAAATGACAGGGCTGCTTCTGCTTCCAAATTTTACTTATAGTTTTGAATTCAACTAGCTTCAAACTGTGCCACCAAGCTCAAGGCAAACAGTGCTAACTGGATACTTTCCTTTCTTCCTTAACAGTTTTGCTTGGAGATGCCTCCAATACCACTAATGGTAACCAAGCAACCTTGTGGCCAATAAATCTATATGCAAAATTTCCTGGTTACAGCTAAAAACAAATCTATTGCTTTCCCAATGAAACAGAAAACTAGGGTACGTCTCTTTTGCCTTTCTTCTTCCTTCCTAGAATATGGGCTTAATTGAGTATGGAGGCCCTCTCTGGTGGGCAACATGAAAATCACCTCCTGAGCAAGAGAGAGGCTAAACCCAATGCTACTATTGAGTAGCAACAGCAGCCCTGCACTTCATTTATTTGGGAAAAAGCAACTTCTTTTCACTAAGTTGTGTAGCAAGGCTAGTGTTTCACTGGAATACAATCCTACCTGATGCAAGCACAACTGCACCCTAGCCACTCCCTTTAATCTGAATGCTTTTCATGCTCAAATAGGCTCATCTTTAAACACTCTCCCCCGCCCTAGCTAAGTACAGGTACACACCTGTAATCCCAGCATTCTGGGAGGCTGAGACAAGAGGATTCCAAATTTCAAATCCCATCTGAGCAAATTAGCAAGACTGTCTCAAAAAGAAAAAAAGGGCTGGGGATATAACTCAGTGATTGAGCACCCCTGGGTTCAACACCCAATACTGCAAAAAACAAAACAAACCCAAAAAAACACCATTTCTCCCCCTAACAGTTTCTTTTAAACATATACTTACCTTATGACCAGCCAATTCGACTCTCAGGTTTTTATCCAAGTCAAATTAATCAAAACAAAGTGTATGAATGTTTATGAAGGCTTTCTAAAAGCTAAATCCTGGAATCAATGCTCAACTAGGAATAAACCACAGTGCACAATGGGACACAAAAATATTCAGCAAGAATAAGTGAACTACTGCTACACACCAATGAATTTTCAGTTAGACTCAAAAAGCTACATACTGCATAACTCTATCATAGAACAGTCTCTAGAACTTAGATCAGTGGTTGCCAGGTCGAGGCTGGAGAGGCCAACCATGAAAGCCATGATGGAATTAGGGGGAGATGGAACACTGCTTTATCTGTGGTAGCATTTATGTAACTATACATTTGTCAGGACTGCCCACTAACAAGGACGAATTACACTATCTGTAGACATACCCTAAACCAAGAGGGGTGCTCGGGGACCTCATTACTCTCAGTGGTGGTGGTGAAACCTAGGGCTAAGCAAGTGCTCTGTCTCTGAACCACATCCCCAGAAGACTTCACCTCTTACAGGAAGCCCTTGTAAAAAGCACTGATGTCCCAGCTTTCCAGCTTCTCCTTGACCACATATTATCATCTCTACATAGCTTAAAACTAAGGTTTTAATTGACCATGATCTTACAGGCACCTCACATTTCCTAAGTCTCTCATTTGAGGGAGCCTTAAAGACCAAGCATCTACTCTTGTCTGGTTCTGGAGACATTAGCCACAAGTTGAAAAACTTCACCTCTTCAAATGTAACTACAACAAATGAATGTCAAACTTTCAAACTAAACTACTGTTAAGAATTTATTCAAAGTTATCACATGTTTCAAGGTTGTTGAGATTTCTTAACATATGAAAATCAAACTGGTTTTCTACCAGGGGCTTTCATATAAATACATGCTACCTAAGCTAGTTTTTATCTTCAAATAATATTCTCCAAGTTTTTCCAGCCTGTAGAATTTTTTTTCTTTTAATCACTTGCACAAAACCACCAGGGGGCATAGTTCACATTAGAAAAGCCATTCAAATACAGATCAATCTGGTTTGTCTTAGTAGTCTGCCCTTTGTGGTGAGAACCACAACAATTAAAAAGTAGTATTAATTACACCATTTATTTCCAACCAGTTATTAATTAGATCAATATATTTTTGCCCTTTTTCTCTAAAAATAATAAAGGTACTATTCAAAATATGCCTAAAAATTCAAGATTCAACAAGATTTCTCCAATCACTTATTAATAGCCAAAGAGAATTACAAAACACAACAAAAAATAATTTCAAATCCTGCTTACATAAATTAACATTTACATTCTTATTTCCCATGGGCTACTAACGGCCATTTAAAAGATTTTCTTACTTTTCTAACGCTTGTGATTCATTCAGGAATAAAAAATAAATGCAAAAAAGTTCAACAGAACAATAAGTGATGTCTATGCTAGAGAGGCAGAGGGGACTCTGTATTCAAAGAAGGGTAAGACATCCATCTAGTGAGGTGAGGAAAAACATCCCCAAAGTGACAGGATTGCTGTTGGAACACAAGTGATAAGCAGAATTTTACAGATGGAAAAAATAAGACTTTTTTTAGAAACAATGACATGAGCAAAACTAAGAAGTAAAAACTTACATAAAAGCTACACAAATATACATATATACAAATTTTAAACAGTCACCTATACAACTAAGAAATATATACATACTGAACATCGAATTTTCTGACCCAAAAACAAAGCAGAAAAAAAACCTAAGCTCATTTGTCAACTCAGTTCCTTCAGTCAGAGGACACTGCAGATATTCACTAGTTGCACAAATTTCAACAGTCTCTTTTCTGAAACAGGACATACAGGAGTTAAAAGTTGATATTCAGGAGTTAAGAATTGAGATGCAGCCAGGTGATGAATCTCCACTCAAACAACTGGAATAGCAGAGGTGAGTCAGTGACTTGAGTGGCTACGGGGAACTAAGGTGGACAGAGCCTGGAAGAGAGAAGGGGGTGAAGAAAGGAGTTAAAGGATAGGAAGCCTCAACTAGTCCAAATCTAGCTGAAAAGTAACATTAGAGCTTAGATGGATGGAAAGTAACACTCAAAGAGGAGCATGTCCAACCTTAAAAACCAGGGATGAAACAGAAGAAACCTAGAATAATAGCAAAGGCAATTCTGGGCAACAAAGGCAAGGCAGGAGGCATCTCAATTCGTGACTTGAAACTATACTACAAAGCCACAGTGATAAAATCAGCATGGGTGCTGGCAAAGAAATAGACCTGAGGATCAATGGAACAATTAAAAGATGCAAGCACAACTACAAAGACACTCAGCCACCTGATATTTGAAAAGGGGGCTAAACATGCTCACTGGAAGGATAGCCTCTTTAATAGATGGTGGTGGAAAAATTGGTTCTCCACATGCCAAAGACTAAAACTAGATCCATGCCTATCACTATACACAAAACTAAAGTTTAAATAGATCAAAGACCTAAAATATTAAAACAGAAACACTAAATCTACTGGAAGATAAGTTAGGTAGAAGTCTTAAGAGACATAGGGATAGGCAAAGAACTCATGAACAAAACGCCAACTACACAGGAAACACTTCAAAAAATCAACAACTGGGATCTCATATTACTCGGTTTCTGCACTTCAAAAGAAATCACCAACAGAGTAAAAAAAAAAAAAAAAAAAAAACCCACAGAATAGGAAAGAATTTTAGCTAACAAACCCCTCAGACAAAGGACTTATATCCAAAACATGTAAAGAATTGAAAAACATCAAGCCCCCCAAGCTCAAAGACACTCTCCAAAAATGGGCATCTGAGATGAACACATAGTTCTCAGATGAAGATACACAAATGGAAAATAAATACATGAAGAAATGTGCACCATCACTGGTCATTCGAGAAATGCAAATTAAAACAGTATTGAGATTTCACCTCACTCCGGAAAGAATAGTTGCTATCAAGAAATCAACTGATAACAAAGGTTGGCGAGGCTGGGGGGGGCACTTCTCCACTGTTGGTGGGAGTGTAGACTGGTGCAGCCACTATGGAAATCACTATGGAGATTTCTCAGAAGTCTAGGATTGGAAGTTCCATTCAATTCAGCTATTCCCTTCCTGGATATTTTCCCAGAAAACTGCAAAGGTCACAGTGATATATGTGCACCCATGTTCATAGCAGCACAATTTGTAATAGCTAAATCTTGGAAACAACCAAGATGCCCATCCACCAGAGTGGATAAAAAAATGTGTTTTTTTGTTTTTTTGGTTTTTTTTGTCTTTTTTTTGAGACAGGGTCTCTCTATGCAGTTCAGGCTTGCCTTGAGCTCACTTTGGAGCCTAGGCTGGTCTCAAACTCACAATGATCCTCCTGCCTCAGCCTCCAGAGTGCTGGGATTACAAGCGTGAGACACCACACCCGGCAAAATGTGGTATTTTTATACAATGGAATATTACTCAGCTATAAAAAGGATGATCTTGAGGCCTTCACAGGCAAATGGAGACAATTTAGGCTATCCTAATTAGTGAAATAAATAAGAATCATATTTATAAATATCACATTGTGTCTCCAATGTAAAAAGTAGTAAGAAATGTAGGAGTAATAAAACCCAAAATGTGTAATTGCTATTGTAAAAAAAAAAGAGGAAAACAAAATGATCTAAAGGATATAATTGCGTGTATGTTTAAGTATGTAGGATTGATAACCATATTACTAAGTTTTTTTTTTTTTTTTTGTCTTTTTCCTTTTTATCGGTACCGGGGATTGAACTCACAACTGCCTGCTTGCAAGGCAGGCCCTTATGCCGCTGAGCTAAATCCCCAGCCCCCATATTACTAAGTTTTTGTTGGATAGTTGAACAGAACTGGTTGCAGTCTCACTGTTTAAATGTATGCTTGTATGCTTTACTTTTATATTGAACAACTATTTCTAAGAGGACAATATGTAATTTATCAACTAGTGATTTCTTACTGTTTTTTTGAAATTATGTATTATTTCTACCCATTTTTTTTTCTTTAAATTAAAAAAAAAAAACAGAGATGGCCATCAAAGTGAGTGGCAAAAAAGGAATAAAGGTACAGGACACTGGAAATGTGCAGGTAAAAAGGTTTGAATAAATTCAAATTAAGCACATTTCTGCTACAGCACGTAACATGCCAAGGGCATGTGGCAAAGGCTGCACCTCTCGTTTAGAATTACTGGAAACAGGGTATATGGAATCAACAAATGAACAAAGTAAATATGGTATATATTTATGCACAATAGAGTACTGCTCTGCTATAAATAAAGATAAATGAGATATTCATAGGCAAATGGATGCAACTTGAAAGCAATGTTTAGATCCACAGCTAAATACTGCACGGTGTCTTACACAAGAAACTAAAAAGGAAAGAGAGAGAGAGAGTGTGTGTGCAAGAATGAAGATAAAGAGGAAGCAGCGAGAAGCCCACATAGCCCAGTATCGATTCAGTTGTTTCCAAAGTACTTTAATATATATGCTAATTTGTTTCATTTATGTACTAGTTCCGGTTCACTGAAGAGAAAGTTTTGTGCTTTTCTCTCCCTGTTTCTTCTTTGTAAGAGAGTATTTTCTGTCTATGACTTCCATTATGCGTAACATTTTGGTCATTCTTTTAAGATCATGATATGCAATGTTTTAATATTGTTGTTTCTAATTATTTTGTTATGAAATTTTGTTCTACTTTTTCACAGAAGTTAAGAGTACTTTTGAAAATTTTTCTTTACTAATATCCACTTAAATTACATAAAAATAAAAAAATTACCAGAGGTGAGTGGGTGTTAGAATTAAAGAGAACGATACAGGTAGATATTAGGATGCCAAGGAAGAAGGCCAAGGATTAATTTGGAATCCCCAGCAAGGAGGCGCTATGTGTCAGAAAATCAGTCACCTTTGCTTCTTGTTTTATTTGACCTTTCCTTAGCAATCTGAACCGCTAACCATATCTTCCTCCTTGAAGTTCTCCCCTCTATTGGCTTCCACAAAATGGCATGCTGCATTTTGCTCAAGAGAATTAAACATTTTTCAAAGGGGCTAGCACCACCAAACTGCACTGGCCTTGAAAAGATAAAGGTCCGAACTAAGTGGGGGTGGGGAGGGAGTATCTTCCTGACTAGCCCATTTTCATTATCTTGCAAGGTAAAATTACAGTCAGCTCTTCAAAACTTATCAGACAGGAGATAACAGTTAACTCTTCTGGTTCGCTTATTCCTATGTCCAAAATATTAAGAAAAAGATAAAACCAAAACATCTTTTTAAAAAACCAATGCCCTCAAAAAAAGCCCCATTATAAAGAGAAATAATTCTGTCTATAAAGATGCCACCTACAGGATGGAAGAAGGTTCATATTTAGTGCATCAGAATTGTTTACAAACTCAAACTACCTCATGGTCCCAACTCCTTTGACTTCAAAGTTTGACCTTGTAGTTGGTTGAGCGACCTTCCTCATTGCCAAAGTCGAGTTTTCCACATCATACAACATTTAACAGTAAATCAGCAACTACATATTCTCCATATGAGAATTCCAGGCACTGTGCAAAGTGCAACAGGATCAAAGATGTCCAAAATGAGGGCCGACCGTAAAATAATGTGACAAATTAGTGGTTGCGTAATAACATGTAATTATAGAAGAGGTAGGAACAGTGCTTTAAAAGGGTAGTTTAATCCAGGGACTAATATATAACCCATATGCTTACACCACAGTACAAACAGCTATGCCCCAAGCGTGTCTACATTCACCTAAAAAAATGGGGTTTTTTGGTTTTTAAAACAGGATCTTGCTATACAGTTCAGATTGGCCTTGATCTCACCATGTAACCCAAGCTACATTCAAACTCATGGTAATTCTCCTGCACCAGCCTCCCAAGAGCTAGGATTACAGGCATGTACCACCAAATTTGTCTGAATTTTTTTTCTTACCAAAACTTTATCAATAAAGAAAACAGTATACAGATCTACATTCTGGTATAAACTCCCTTTCTAACAAACTGGCACTCCGGTAGCGTGAAAATACAGGAAATGAAAAGAGAATGGTAAGTCTGAGAATTTTAAAAATGGGCCTTATAAGATAATCAAGATTTTGTCAAAGAGATGAAGGGATTCCAGGCTATTCTAGATAGCCTAGACTCCTTTATCTGTGAAACAAGGATGTTCCTGAAATGCTGTTACACCATCATATTCAAGTTGACCGACTACATTCTCCTTGTTTGAAAATTAAATTTCTCGATTATTCCTTCGCCTTCATGTATTTTTTTTCCTGCACATCTGGTTAACTGTTATCTGACAATTATATATTTTAATTGAATTTTATTTGTTCTCAATGGTTCTGAATCCCTCCCCCCACCTTTTTTTCGGATTGGGAATTACACTAAGCTATATCCTTTTTTGAGATAGGATCTTACTAAGTTACCCAGCCTGGGGGTGAACTTGCAGTCTTCTTCCCAGAATGCCATTCATTCATCCATCCATTCATGCATTCATTTTTTGAGACAGGTAGGATCTCACTCTATAGCCCACAGTAGCCTTCCACCTCAGCCTCCTGAGTCCTGGGATGATAGTCACACTAGGCTTGGTTCTGAATTTGTTTCTTTGGCTTCTCTTAGAATTCTCTCTATACCCTTAAAGGGCAGTAACTAACTTTTTCATAAAACAGCACATTTGGCATAACAATACCTATGTAAGGGTATTTGAACTGAAAGCTTTTAAGTTAAAGTATAAATGTAACCTGCTGATCAAGAATTTTAAGTATCTTTCTTAAACTTCTGTTTTTATCTCTTACGCTTCCTATTTTTGAATTACAAGAAATATATGACTTTACACATATGTAAACATGGCATTGTCTCCCTGGTGTGAAAAGCTGAAAGAAATTATATATATATATTAGTTAAGATAGTTATACTACTAATTTCTCTTGAAAAATTGAAAAGAAAGATTTTTTTTTTTTTTTTGTCTTTTTCGTTTTTATCGGTACCAGGGATCGAACTCACAACTGTCTGCTTGCAAAGCAGGCGCTTATGCTGCTGAGCTAAATCCCCAGCCCCCGAAAAGAAAGATTTGTGCTAATATTGTTTGGACAATTAAATGCAGATATCCCGTACTCTGAGTAACTAATTGAAGGATAACATGCAGTGTAGTAACCATTGCTGTCCTCTAATTATCTTGTTTCAAAATTTTATGTTTGTCTCTTTAAAATAAAATTTTAAAGAGGAAGAATCCCACCAGTTCTGTCTTAGTTTCCTATGATGAATTATCTGAGAAGACAGTAAAATAGAGCCATACTTTTTTCATAAATATATTCTAGTTATACATGAACTAAAGTTTCTTCCCTTGTTAAGTACAAAACCAAAAGTCACATGGTAAAGTTTAAATTTTTTAAAGGTTAACTACAGAGATGAATTATTGATCTTTTTACAGTTAAAAGTAAACACATATATATTTTCTGATGTGCACCTTCTGCCCAGTATATAGTACTTATTCAACAATTTTGTGTTAAAAATCAAAAAAATAAACGCAGCAAAGTACTGTGTGTACATTCTAAAAATGAGAACACCCAACCATTATTGCCTCCATCACCAAATGATAATAGGCAGCAAATAGTTCTCCTCAAAGGAAGAGTATAATCCAACTATGATGTATTTGATATAAAAATGGAGAGTTCCTATTCAGCCTCCCCACAAAAACTACTTTAATAACAACCTCATCTAACGCAGCTTCTAGTCCTCTTCCATAATACCAATATTATAAGGGAATTCAATGAATTTAACTACTCAAATAAAAATTATGATTATTTTTAAACCATCAAGTAACAGAATTCTCAGTCACTATAGACCAATTCTGAAAAACAACAAAATCAGGATCAGTCATTTTCAATTAAATGACTGTAATATATACCAAATCACTTTTGGACATTACTCATTATGGCTAGACTGTTGTTATTTTGGAGCTCACAGCCCGTATGTCACCAGTTTTGAGCTCTTCACTCACTTTCTCCTTTCTTCTCTCCATCTCGCGATCTCCTCTGGGGTATCTAACTTGATCTTCTTCATACCAGGAGCATGCATCTAGGAGCAAAAGTCTACTGAATATCAGGAAGCATACTGTATGCTTTTGACTAAGCAGGAGCCTGTTTTCAACATTAAATTTCCAAGCAAAAACAAACGGAAAACTATGGCAAATAAGCCAATTTTACACATTCTTATTATGACTTTTATTTTAAAGGAGAAAGAACAATTTTATCCACTTACATTAATATAGGAAAACAATAAAATTTAGTTACGAAATAGATGTATATTTTCTAATTCACATTAAATACTAAAATGAATAACTTACCAAACAAAATTGACAGTAGAAGCTAAAGAAACGCACGAATCAGGTAATTTTATGTCGCATGACATAATAAAACCAGCATAAATTTGGAGTTAAGAAACTCAAAGGCAATAATCAGTCTGGAGGCCCTAGGAAAGTCTACCCTTGCCCCCCATTTACTGACTTCACATTCGTGTGTTGAGTCTATAATTAAGAATCTTAAAGTTCTCTTATAAAGTAGAAATTTTAGCAAGGAACATTGGCACATGCCTATAATCTTGTACTGTAGAAGACCAAGGCAGGAGGACTGCAAGTTCAAATCCATCCTGGACAATTTAGTAACTTGGCGAGACCTCATCTCAAAATAAGAAACGGTGAACAGTGCTGGATGTAACTCAGTGTGAGGGTCCCAGCTTCAATCCCCAATACCACAGGGGGGATAAAAAAAGGAAGAAGTACTCCATAAATCTCCCTTATAATTAGACCATGTAAATGATGAGATATGATGGTAATAGTTTAATAAGAAGAGTGTATATCAATAAAAGGCTATGATTTAAAAAAACATAAAAAAACTTACATTTCTCCAGTGGAACTGGACAATCTTCTCATGTGCACTAAAAGAACAATCTACTTCGGGGCACTGTAAGAAGTTTTTTTTAAAGACCATTTAACATTTTTCACATTAAAATTTTCCTGCTGTATATATACAAATACATTCTAGCCATACTTCAGAACTACCCTTCTGTGTAGTGGTGTCCCTTCATTCTTATGTCAATTGCAAAAAAAAAGTCACTGCAAACTGGAGCTGCATTTAAAAAGGAGCGACACTCACTAACTACAGAGCACCACGATACGCCTCATTTACTTTTCCTCTTGAGTGAAAATAGACATCAGCATTGTTGTAAAATAGTCTTACTTCCTAAAGTTGAATTTATAGGTGTCACTAAATGAATTTAAGTTATTAAAGCTGAATTCCTTAAATGAAAAAAGAACTTTCCCAAATCAAGAACTTTTAAAATTTTAAACATTCTGAGTATTTTTTTTAAAAGTACTTAAAATTTGGGTCATCTTAGCGGGTGGTGATCCATGGCAAATAACAGTGTAGTTACACAGTCTGAGACTTAAATGCGCACAAGACAAGAAGGGCCCGGTCTGCTTACTAAGCAGGGAGCTGCTGGGCCTCCCTGTTAGCGGTATCTTACAATCTCTCTGGAGCACTGGACATCCCACATTCAAACTGCAAATTCCTGGGGCATTATCCCCATCTGTCAAGTCTTAAGCATTTCTATGAAAACTATAAACTTACAAGAAAAATAAGTTTGGAATTTCTACCAAAAACACAAATTACGGGCCATTTTGTTACATAAATTTCAACATGACTAAGAACACTTACTTTTGTATGTTCAGACATATGTTGGTCATATTTTTCTTGATTTTTAAAACCACGATCACAAGTATCACAAAAAAAGTGAAAAATAGGTTCTTTTCTTTTCTGCAAATAAAAACAGACAGTAGCTTTTGGTTAAAAAAAAAATCTCAGCCAATAATAAAAATGTAAGTATCCTTCTAGTTAAATATACTTTGATTTTTCACATAACCTTTACACAAGCCGTGCAGTGAATTTTAGTAGTACAGTAAAAAACATTGCCATTAATGGCTCCCAAAATACTCCCACTCACTTCAGACACATTTATCCCATCCTTCTTGCCACTTTCTGAAAAAGTTCCAAAGGCCCATTTCATATTTTTACCAAATGCGATCAAAATTATGGTACATAGTCCCACCACATGCCATCCAACAGGAAGACAGGCTCGTGTAAACATTACAGTGCCCTCATCCACACTATTCAGTGGACGTGGCACCAAGTGACTTCTGGCTCTTCCTCAAATTCAAAATGATCATGAGCGGTAAATGGACTGATTCAGGACACCAAGGTAGATGTAACAGTGCAACTAAGGTTCCTCACGCGAGACAATTTCCAGAACTGCTTCAGAAAGTACCAAAAATGACGAGATAGGCGCATTCAAGGAGAGGAGGAGCATTTTTAGGGTGATTACTGGCAATACCTTTTACTGTAATACATTGCTTAAATTTAAAATTTTACTGTATGTTTAGATCACCCCTCATATGTACAATATGCTTCTAAATATACTTCTAAGTTAACAGGCTTTTTTGCTTTTTTGTTTTTAGGAAATATTAACAGAAGCCAGGCATGATGAAAAACCTTTAAATCTAAACAAAGCAAATATAATCTACAAGTAAATTTCAAGTTGATAATCTAATCAGGATTTAGTGCAACATATCAAAGAGATCTAAAAATAAATATTCAAGGTAAGAATACTTCTTTTAGGAAAAATATTTCATGTAATTTTAAAATTACAGAAAAGGTGAAAAAGAATCATTTAAGTATTAGCTGTTTGTGATTCATAATTTGCTATTTTCATACTTAAACATGAACAGAAACACTATTTAATAGTCTAGAAACTACTGGAAATAGTCTCCAATTCTTTTAATAATGGGGTTTGGGGATACTATCCTTGTCAACATGTACTACAGTTTTCATGCCAAAATGAAAGACATTAATTTATGCAACATACACTAATAAACTTTTTTTTTTTTTTTTTTTTGGTCTTTTTTGAGACAGGGTCTCACACTATGCAGTTCAGGCTGGCCTTGAGCTCACTTTGTAGCCCAGGCTGGTCATGAACTCACAACGATACTCCTGCCTCAGCCTCCCGAGTGCTGGGATTATGGGCATGAGCCACGACACCCGGCTTAATCAACTTATTTTAAACTATTGTAATTGGTTGTATACCTTAAATTTGAAAGACTATATCTGTTAGTTACATGAGAATAAAGGAAACTTACTTTAATACAATACAAACAGTTCATTAAAAAAGCTTTCATAAAAATAAATACTAGCAAAAAAAACTGAAGCACTTACAGTGAATTAAGATAAACAATAATGTGCATAAACAGTAATATATTCAGTCTGAGTTTCAAACATTATTTGAAACGTTATTCAAACACGCAACAGGATGACTAAAAATTATTTTAAATTAGAAACATTACATTTAGTTTTACTGGAATATAACACAAGGGAAAAAATTGCTTTTTTTACTAATCTGTTCTTAAAATATCTATGTTAAAAAGCAAAGATTATGAAAAAGGTCTTTTGTTATAGTTTATTCTTAACTTCATGCTTTCAACTGAATAAGAGAAAGGTGGTCTTCTAGTTTCTCCCAAACTTTTATCAGTTTCCTCCCAGTCTGCTAGTAATTTTTTATTTTTCCTAAGTTTAATAAAATTTACATTTATCTGTAATCACATTTTTCAAATATTTTTTACTCCTGATACTGTTTATTCTCTGTTTTCTTTTCCTACAATTTCTCAGTTTGCTTCTCAATATGAATTTTGTTTAAAATTTTTATTTATAGCTAAGATCCTTAAAACTCCCGAAGCAAAGCTCCACTGTGCCATAACCCAGGGACCAAAGTGTCACATTCAAGAACAGCTTAGAAATACCTTTTTTTTCTGTTTTTTGCTGGGAGGGAAGTTGAAGTCAGCCAAGTTAGGATCATATTTTCGTGGGAAATAATGTTTACCTGACAAAAAGAAACTCATTAATTTTCACAAATACATAGTTATTTAACTATTTACTATAGCATATCACAGATGTTTGCATAAAAATACTGGTAAACTACCTCTTTTGAGGAAGAACAGTTAAAAACACAGCAGAGATTATTACTAGCTTAAGTATTTTTCAAATGAAACACTGGTGAGATCACATATCCACAAATGCCTTTGGTGTCTAAATACAATGAACAATCTAACCAGATGAAATTCCTTCAACTTACTTTAAACAGTACAAATCTAATTAGTAAAATCCCTCCCTGATCTTTCAGCATCAATTTCATACCAGGAATATAAATATATTTATATATTTATAAATATATTTATATTTATAAATATTTATATGAAATATAAATGGTGAAATATATCTCTTAAATTCTATCCCACCTTTCATTTTCATTGCCATGACCCAACTCAGAAACGGTAGATTACTGTGCCACCCTCCCAGATTTTCTTCCAATCCCTAACCCTCTCTTTTAGTAGACCTTACAAAATGGTACCACAAAAATAATTCTCCAGTCAAGTCACAACTTGTCTCAAAATCTGCAAATGGCTTCCTGGTATCTTCCAATGATATTCCAATTTATAGTCTCATCCTATGCTTCTCCCATCTTCCACATATTCTGCTTCAGTCATACTGGAACACTGCAATCTCCAAAACTCACTTTGTACTGACAGTTTTTTGCCTGTACCTAGAAAGTATCCCTTCCCAAATTACAAATCTCCTAAGACACTTCCTGCAAAAGTTTCCCCCACTTCCTTTGCACAACATAATCACCTTTTACGTGTTTCTATCATGACATTGTACTATGATTTATTCTTATAAATCTATCACCTTTGTGTCAGTCAAATTCACATTTCTTTCATCTGGCACACAGTAAACACTGTTTGAATTCGATGTAGTATAAATGAAATCTTAAACAGAGTTGGATAATGGTTTTAAATGAACAATCCTGTGACTTATTTCCCCCGAAAGCAGACTCATAACACACTTTTCACCATCTCTATTTGATGTGAATACATTCCATACTCAATTCCTGACCTTCCAAATCTGCCTCACCCACATCTCTTTCATACGCCTGTTAATCGCAACTTCATCCTCCAAATTGTTCGGCAAAACTTCAAGTTACCTTTTTCTCATCTTTAATCTCATATTTCACATTCTTTCAGAAAATCACTTTCACCCTCCCTTTAAATTATATCTAGAACCTGACAACCTCTCATCACCTTCAAATCTCCACCCTGGTCCAAATCCTCACTAGAACTGCAGAAGCTTCCTAACTCGCCTCCCTTTCAGTCAATTCCCATTAGCTGTCACCTAAATCCCAACGAAACACAAATTAGGTCATGTGACTCTTTTGCACTACCCATCTCCTAGCATCAAAAGTCAAAGTCTCATGATCTAAAAAAATTTAATAAGGTTGCCCTTTTCCCCATTCATCTACAACTGTCTTTTCTGGACACTTCTGCTGTACATTGTAGCTACTGCCTTAAAGGCTTTGCATTTGCACTTCATTCCTAATCACTACCCACTCAGATGTAACCACTCAGAAACTCTGCTCAACTATCTCTTTCCTTATCAGAGATAATGACATTTAAAGCTACAGTTATGCCTGGCATTCGGGAGGCTGAGGCAGGAAAACTGCCATGCGTTTGAAGCCAGCCTGCACCACACAGTGAGTTAAAGGCCAGCCTGAACTACAAAGCGTGCACTGCCTAAAACAAAACAAATCTGCAGTTATTCTTTAACTCTCTGCAGCACTGATTACCTTCTATTAAGCAACTTTGCATATTGTCTTTCTTCTTACACCAGAGAGATGTTTAGCTACAAAAAATAAGGATTTCTGGGCTACTCACTGTTATATTCTCAGCTCCTGGCACACAGCTGGGATTCAATAAATAACTATATTTAATGAGTATGCAGGGGAAGCATTCCAGCAGCTTATATCTTGAGACATTACCAGACTTCAAGAGTGCAAGGCAGAGTGGAGACAGGAAAGGGAGAAATGGGAAGAGAGGATGAACTGCAAGGCACAGACAACTACCTACCTGGAGGGTTGTGGGGCTTCTGATGTCGAAGAAAACTATCAGGCGGCTGTCCCCAGTACCATGATGTGGAAGCCGGCAAATTGTAAGGACGGCCGCTGAGTTGAGGCTGAGACTCAAGGGGAGACTGGGCGTCAAAGGGAGGCTGTGCCCCTGGAAGAATCTGGGCGTCGAAGGGAGGCGGCGCCCCGGACAGAGACTGCATCTCCATGGGATGTTGTACTACGGTGAAAGGTTCTGACCCAGCCGCGGGAGGAAACGAAGGAGGTGGTGGTGGTGAGAACATCGGCCACAGTGTCCAATTGTCAGGCTGCGGAGTGGTGTTACGTAGGGACCCCAGATCCGGGGATGGGAGCCACCCAGTAGGAGTCCCTAAGCCACTAGCCGGTTCTGCCATGCCGCTTTCCAGGTAGGGAGCTCAACGTGCAACTGTGTAACAGAGTTTGTGCGTCACTTCCGTTATTGCGGAGCTCACAACTCAACCAACCACAGGCGGAAGCGTCATCACTAAGCGCCGAAAAAACTTCCGGCATTCGCAGTGCCTCGCGGTCAAGTTTTTTGGGCGATCTGACCGGGGTACTTAAGACTTGTATGCGTGACCAGTGTCTGTCGCCTCAGATGGCGAGGGACCTGATCGGGCCAGCGCTACCGCCTGGCTTCAAGAACCGCGAGACAGCAGAGGAAGAGGAGCGGGACCCGAGCCCGGGTGAGCGAAGGCGTGTCCTTGTCCCCCAAGCCCACCTTACCCTCCTCTGACCGGCGTTTCTCTTAAGAGGAAAAGGTCTGGGGACTAAGAGGACGGAGGAGTGGAGAGTGGGTGCGGCCAGACCCCAGCTAACCTGGCCTCCTACACTGTGGCAGTAGGGAGGAAGTGCCCTAGAAACCTAGTTTGGGCCTGATAATCTTTATAACCACGAGAGATTTCCATTTGGTGCTTAATATGAGCCGGACTCGGTGCCAATAGGACAACACACATTCAGTCATTTAATTCTCCCAGCGTCTGTATAAGGAAAAGATTACTATTCCCATATCCGGTCACCGAGACTCAGACAGGTGCCCAAATGACCCAGCTAGTTGTTAGTGTGGCCCAAATTAGAACGAAGTCGCTCTGTCAGCAGACCAGTCCTGCTTTCTGACTTTCAAAACCTTGCAGAAGACCCTGTTTCCGCTAGTCGCCGCTGCTTTCCTTGCATCTGACACATACAGCCAGTTACTCAACAGGTTCCAGTTTGTGCGCGCTTCTTCAGCGCTGGGCTTGTGGTCTCTGGTTGCACTGCTAGATACACGTGAAAAAGTCCCATCAATCCCTCAAGACCCAAGTGTACCCTCTAAGCTATTCATTATACCCTTCTCTTTACCTTCGGGGTTTCCCACGGTAGTTGTACACTGTATATTTAATATGTTGCATTTGAACAATTACTCGACATACTAGTCTCCACTATTTCACTATGAACTTTTGTGGTCTTCTACCTTAACATGTAATAGGCACTTTCTAGTACAAAACTAATGCTTCCCAGACTCCTTCATACATATTTATCTTTGTACTAACGTGTAGACCGGACTGACACTGTAGTTGGAAAAGAGTTAAACTGAAAGAATATGCCAATTATACCTGAATCAAATTTTCCTCCTTTGACTATCCATGTTTTCACTAGAGGGTTACTCTATATTATTTCTGTTATAGCCACTATAAAATATTACTTTTATTTTAGCAAAGTAGTTTTCCATCGATCTACGATTAAAGGAAAATGTGAGTGAATTCCGTTGGATGACTTTTCTGTGTATCCTTTATTACTGGTGGATGTTTAAGTAGTTTACATTTTTTGACTTACAAAAAGCGCTGCTGTGTGTTGTTATACATGTTTTACATTCTTACACCTTCTAAGTACTACCAATATAAGTTCTCAGCATTTGTAAGAATTCCAATTGTTTTGTATTCTTCCTAATATTTAGTTTTTCTGTCTTTTGAATATGTTTTATACTTGGTACCTCATGGTAGTTTTAATTTGCATTTCCTAAGGGAAAAAATGAAATTGATCGGGGCTGGGGATTTAGCTCAGCGGCATAAGCGCCTGCCTTGCCAGCTCGTAGTCATGAGTTCGATCCCTAGTACCGGAAAAAAAAATGAAATTGATCATCTCTCCATGTTTTTTGACTGTGTGAATGTGTCACATTGAAGTCTTTTGCTTATTTTTTCATTTGTCTTACTGACTTATTGAGTTATTTATATAATTAAAAATCTTTTTAGATACATTTTTAAATATCTTTTCCAACTCTGTGGTTGCCTTTTCACTCTCATTTTATTCATTTCATGAACAAAAGTTTTTAATTTTGATATTTTGTTTCTTAATACTTTTTTCCTGTTGCAGTGGGAATTTTTTATCCTATGGAGAGAATCTTTGCCTTCTCCAAGATTGTGAAACTGGTCCATTCTTTTCTAAAAGCATAGTTTCAGCTTTCATGTTTAGTTTTACAGTCCTTCTAATTCTTTTGTTTGTTGCAGTACTGGGAATTAAATTCTACCACTAAGCTACATCTCTTTTGTTTAATTTTCATTTTGAGACAGTATCTCACTAAATTGCCGAGGTTCTCATATTACTAAGATTTTATTAGACAGTTGAACAGAACTGTTTGCAGTCTCCCTGTTTGAATTTCCATTTATATGTTCTACTTTTGTATCTTGAACAATTATTTGTAAGAGGACAATATGTAAATATCAACTAGTGATTTATTACTGTTTTTTTTCTTTAAAATTATGTACTATTTCTACCCGTTTTCTGTTTTGTCTTTCTTTAAATAAAATTTTTTAAAAATTGCCCAGGTTCTAATCAAATTTATACTTCTCCTGCCTCAGCCTCCCAAGTAGCTGGATGACAAATGTGCACCACCATACCCAGCCTTACTTTTACAATCCATCTGGAATTGATGTTTGTTATATGGTGTGAGGTAGAGTGAAGACTGTTTTCCCCATCAGAGTATCAAGTTGACTTGGTTCCCTGTACTATAATGTTACTGTCTATATAAGTCTAACAACTACATATAAAATATACACAGAATCTACCATTTTAACCCTTTTTTTTTTATATGGGTGGTAAACTCAGGGCCTTTACACTGAGCTGTATTCCCTGCCATTCTGCTTTTTGTTTTGAGACTGTCTTTCTAAATTGCTTAGGCTGGGGATGTACCTCCCTCAGCCTCCCAGAGTACTGGGATTACAGGTGTACACCACTGTTCCAGATCATGTTAACTATTCTTCAGAGTATAGCAGTAGCATTGGGCACATTTTCATTTTTGTGCAGTTATCACTGTTGTCCTCCAAAATCCATCTTGCAAAACTGAAACCTATATCTATTAACCAAAAGCTCCCCATTCTGTCTTCCCCTTGACTCCTGACAGTCATTCTACTTTATTTTCTCGTGCATTTGATGTATAAGTGAAATCAAATAGTAGTATGTATGGTTTTGTACCTGTTTTTATTTCACTGGGAATAATGGTTCATCTGTCTAACATGGATCAGAATGTCCTTCAAGTTGTGATTCTCCAACCCAATCTGATATATGGGTTCTTCATAACTTGGCTACCTCAGAAAGAAATCATGGACGATCATAACCCAGTTCTGTGGAGAAGGGAAGCCTAGATCTCAGATGGAACAAGTAAACTTCATTCAAATATATACTTTGGAAACTGAGTGCTTGGAAATATCATGCCTGAGATCATGCCATGTTAAAACAGTGGGCTCAAGACCAAACAGTCCAGATGTTGCCTTGCAACACTCATTGAAGCCTTGGTCTCCCCCACTACACACGCTTGTAGTACTGGGCTTTGGCAGTAAACTACATATTCTAGACCTTGGAAGTCACAGGGCAGAATCTGTATGTGTATAGAAGAGAAAACTAATGTCTACAATTTTTAATTGAAATTCAAATGTAATAGAGTGCTTTTTTGTATCACCAAATGCAGTAAGAGAGGAGAGGAACGCAAGCTTCTTTCTTCCCTTATATTGTCTGAAGGCTACCGCGATAGGACAGGTATAGCACTTACATCCTTAATCCCATCATTGGAATATAAATTAATCACAACTCTAGAAGCCCGCCCCTATGACTGCATGAGGCTTTGGGAGGACATCTAGACAAACTGTAATACTCTACTTTAGCCAAACTGGCCTTTTTGTCCGTGAAGCACATTGAGCTTGTTCCTTCTGTATGACTTTTTAACTGGCTCTTGCTCTGGGCAGCATGTCCTTCTTTCGGATTATTATATGGCCTCTGTCATCTTAACGTTTAGGTCTCTCCAAAGGCCTGCCTTTCAGTGAAGAGGAGCCTTCCCTGACTGTTAGCTTTAAAATTACCTACCCACAACTTTTCCTATTTTAGGAGCAGCACTTTAACTGTCTGAATTGGTTTGCTTTCTTTTTATGAGAGTTATGTCTGGGTTAAATAAATTAATGAATGAAAATATCTTTTTATAAGAGTTATTGCCTGGGCCTGGATTAAACAAATTAATGAAGGAAAATAGCTCAAAACAGTGCTTAGCAATAAGCAGTAACAGTGCTTAAGGTATATAGTCATTTGTTTTTTTGAGTTTCTGATATTATTAAAATTGCATGTTGGCAGGCTGGGGATTTAGCTCAGCGGCATAAGTGCCTGCCTGGCAAGTGCGAATTTGTGAGTTCGATCCCTGGTACCACAAAAAAAAAAAAATTCTTCAATTGCATGTTGGCATATCTGGAGTGCTTTTTTGGAAAATCATGTTTTCAGGCCATTCTGTAGGCCAACTAAGTCATAATCTCTGAGAAAAGAACACAAGTAGCCTTAAATATACATAAATATTTTTAAGACTGATACACATCAATTTCTGAAAGTAGGACAGTAGATTTTTAGCAGCATTTCTGAGGATCAGCGTGGATAGTTGTGACTCTTTGCCATCATTCAGTGCCGCCATGCAGTAATTTATAATTTTGCTGAAACACAAAAGACCCTCACACCCTCCCAGTGTTCCCATCACAGTGTAGCCTCATTCTTTTCTCCTGTGTGTCTCCAATAGCAAGCAGTAAATCTCAAAGAGACTCTACTTTTGTTTTTTTTTTCAGAAACATGAACTTGAAAGGAAAACTAACTGAGAAATATGATGATGCCAGGAAATACATTTTTTTAAAGTAATGGTTCCTAGAAATCAGTGAATCATTTTTACTCACTATACGGAATGGCTTATTTGTGGTTTAGCTCCGTGGTACAAATATTGTTTACCAAATTCTATCTATAAAAAGAAAAACAGTACCATTTTGTCAGGTGTATCAACCACTACAAAAATTTCATGTCATCAGAGAAATTATGTTATTGTTCTAAGTTTAACTACCAAGATTTTGTGAATTTTTTTTAAAAAGGTGGTATAAGATATTTTTGTCTTCCTTGAGCTGGAAAAAACTAAACCAAAGTGTACAAAACAGTAGTGAGTAGACTTAAAGTCCAAAAGAAATGATAGCCATGACTGAATTTCGGAAAAAAATGAAAAATATGTCTGGAGCACTCAGTGAAACAATTGTGGCTCATTACACACACATCTTCTTTAGTTGCAGGACCTGCTCTGCCCCCTAATTATAAAAGTAGTAGTTCAGATTCATCAGACAGTGATGAAGACAGTAGTTCTTCATCTGAAGAAGAAAATCAAGAGTCTGGAGAAGATGACACGAGCCCACCTGCAAGGTAAGGTATGTAGTAAGCCAACTTCCAACAAGTTATGAGTTGGCTCGCACAGCTAGCAAGGGGTGTCATGTTTGGATTTATACAGCACAGAAGAAATCATTTAATATGGCCTGTCCTTGTGAGCTATACTTTCTTTTACAAAGAAGTTTATTCTAGTCACATAGAGCTATAGAGGTCCTTAGTATTTCAATAAAATTCTTACATTAAAAAATTCTTGGGCCAGGAATTTAGCTCAGCCGTTTAAGTGCTTGCCTGATAAGTGCAACGTCATAAATTCAATCCCTAATACAAAAAAAAAAAAAAAAAAAAAAAAAAAAACTTATATAAAGGACCTTTCCTTAAGGTTTTATTGAAGTAAATATTCTAAATAATCTGTGAATTTCTTTTACAGTTACATATGCAGTGGATGTTTTGTTTAAATAAATGAATGATTTCACTTTCATCTAACTTTAGTCATAATGAATCTGTGTAAAGAAGAGATTGAGCTGGGCCATGGTGTGCACATGTAATCATTGCTATGAGTTTAAGGCCAGCCTGGGCTACATACATAGTGAGTGTAAGGCAAGCCTGATCTATGTAATGAGAGGCTGTCTTAAAGAAGAAAATGAAACAAACTATAAAGAGAATTTGAGTCTTTGTATATTATTAACAAATTATTTTATGCATTTTAAAGAACATGAGACAAAGGCTGGGGATTTAGCTCAGCCGCACAGCGCCTGCCTGGCAAGCATGAGGTCATGAGTTCTATCCCCTGTACAAAAAAAAAAAAAGAATATGAAGCAAAAAGAACAATTTATAACCCTGCCTTAAGTGAAAATAAAAGTTAACTCATACACTCTTCCTTGCTAAACATCTAAGAAGACAATTCAAAAATGTGTTTAATGGAATCTTTATTACTACAGAAAGCATAGAATACAGGTATATTACTGATTTGAAAAAGCAGTCAATCTCCATTTTAGGTCACAAATAAATTCCAGAAAATGATTAAGAACTATTGTAGAATATATCTTTTTATTTAGCAAAGTTAATTTATTGTTTTAGTATTTATGCAAGTGGATAAAGTTAATACTTCTTTAAAATTTCTCTTTGTGAAAAAATGTTGACATATATGCATAAATTTTTATTATTTTCAGAAAACAGAAGAGAAATCAGGATGATGGTGATGATGATGATGGGTTTTTTGGACCTGCCCTTCCTCCTGGATTTAAAAAACAGGATGATTCTCCTCCAAGGTGATGACCTATAATATTTCAGACCAGTCTTTAAAACATTTCAACTAATGTGTACTAGTTCATTAAAGAATTACTTAAGGTTGTTTTTTAATTTGTGTACTTCATACACTTGAAATTGATCATTCATAGGGAACATAGTTGTTCCTTATAATAAAAATATTTACATGCTTGTAGTACTTATAAATTGTAAAAAGAAATTTGATACTCAAAAAGTATTTGATGGTAGGAGGGATGGAATATTGCTCTGTCTTCTCCTTTTTAAACAGTAAAATAGCATGCATAGGTAATGGATCTGGGACTTGAATCCTGAGGTTTGGACTTGTAATTCAGTTGTTTTCTTAATTATTTGTACAAGAAAAAAAATATTAATGTACAATTTGACTACCTTCTCTGATTGTTAAGCGTGTCATTTTTAAACTAGAATTGTGGCATAAACCCTCCAAAATTGTTGTAATGGTTGAGATTTCCTATTTGTATGCACGCGCTTGTTGGTGTCTTACTGGTGTCTTATGGGTGTCTGCCACAGAGTAAGTGTGTAATGAATATTGATTCCTGCTTCCTAGAAGTATAAAAATTTTAAATATCAAGTATTAAATTGCTTATAATTCATAAAACTATATACTAGTATGCAAGAGCAAGTAGAAAAGATGCATATTTATTTGTATTCAGAATTTATAATTACATTTGGTAAGCCCTAATTTCCGTATAACTCAGGTTCTTATAGATAATAATACTTTTTTTTTTGGTATGGTATCTAACCTAAGAGTGATTTTTATATTTTTAAATAGTATTTGCAAAAATATAAATAAGCCAAAGCCCCAAATGCAGTTCTCAAAGCCTAAAATTTACTATCTATCCCTGAATAGAAAGGTTACTAACCTTTGGGATATAACATTTCTTTCAAGGTAACATATTATAGTTGGGACACTGGCATAATGGGGACAACACTCGGACAGAGAAGCAAGAGTGGAAAAACTGAGAAGTACCAGAAAGAGCAGAAAGTACACTTTCTCTTTCACTTTTTCCCCATATAAAGGCAGGCTCATGATTCGGCCCTTCTCTCCTTTGCGTTGGTAACAGTTTCCTCAGCATGGCAGTAGGGCAGCTGGAAAGAAGAGGAACTTCGGGAATAAAGAGGCCAGGACCTGCACCTAACTCAGCCACTCGCTGAGCACGTTGACCTTTAGCACTAATTTTGTTCAAAGCGGAGTGACTTACACTGACCAGATTGTTTTGCAATCTTTTTTTTTTTTTTTTTTTTTTCCTTTTTTCCGGTACCGGGGATCGAACTCACGACCGCCTGCCTGCAAGGCAGGTGCTTATGCCACTGAGCTAAATCCCCAGCCCCAACTGACCAGATTGTTTTAAAGCAACAGAAAGGTGCACCAGTTGAAATATGTGTAACTCAGTACATTTTTATCCTCCTATGGGTCTCAATGCATTCAACTTCAGGTTGTCACTGGCTTATTAGGACACTGGATAAATTTGTATATCGCTTGTGTAAATACACCACCAATTAGTGACACATGTTGTATGCTTATACTATATATGTCCTTGGAAAACCTCAATATCTCCTTAAATAGTTCTGACTACAGTGGTACCTCAGGTCATGAACTTAATTTGTTCCATGACTCTGGGAAAAATATCTATAGTCATGTTCATCACATGATGTAGAGTTCATAAGTAGAAGCACAATTTTCCCAAACAATTCTTTTGTGAAATGAACTATTCATGAACAGAAGTGTTCATGAACGGAGGTATTACTACAGTTATAATGCCCCTAAAGTATTTTTCAGTGGACAGTGAGTATCAAAAAAAGAAAGTCAAGGCACAAAATAAAAAAGAATACATCATATGGATTTTTTTAATTCGCATATTTACTTACTATATTTCTTTTTGGCATGCACCTTTGTTGCAAAAGTTGAGAATTATTGGTTTAGTATTTAATTGACTAACAAATACTTTAAAATGCAAAACTTATGTTTAAGACACCTAGTAGAAAAATATTAAGCAACAGTAGTGAAAGTAATGTGTTAAATTCTCATTTTCAACATAAAGTTACCAACTTTATGATTGTTGTGAACTATTAGGCTGAAAGCTGCTTTTCAAGTCAAGGAGAATGATAAAAGTACATGTTATTTTTCAGGCCTATGATAGGTCCTGCATTGCCTCCTGGTTTCATTAAATCTACACAGAAAAATGAGAAAGGTGGAGATGATCCAGGACAAGTATCATCATACTTCAACTCTCAGGTTTGGAAGACGTTCATTTTAAGAATAAAATTAACTGACCATATTACTAAGTTTTCATTGAATCATTGAACACAACTGTTTGCAGTCTCACTGTTTGAATGTGCACTTTGTATGCTTTAAACCTGTAACTTGAACAACTATTTCTAAGATGACAATATATAACCTATTAACTAGTGATTTCTTACCTTTTTTTTTTTTTAATTCTGTATTACTTGTACCGGTATACTGTTTTGGTTTTTTTTCCTTTAAATAAGAATAAAATTCTATTTTACTGCTTTGGTTTTTTAAATTTTATTTCCTTTCTCTTTTTTTTCTCTTTAAATTAAAAAAAATAGAATTAACAAATTACAAGCTTTAGTGATAACTTTAATCACTTGACTAAATGTAACCTAAGACTTGGGTTTATTTGTTTATTTTGGTACTAGAAATCGAACCAGGGCCTCACGCTTTTCAGGCAGGTGCTGTAGTCCTGAGCTACACCTGTAGCCCTTCAGTTATATTTATATTGATTTAAGATTATAACATAGATAAAATAAAAAGCGGTTCATAAACCCAAAATTGTGTTAGTAAAAATACAAAGTTGAGTATGCAAGTTTTTTTTGTTTTGTTCTGAGACAAGGTCTCACAGTGTAGTCCACGCTGGCCTTAAACTCCCTTAATAGCCCAGCTGGTCTTGAACTCCAAGTGATCTTCCTGTCTCAGCCTCCCAAATGCTGGGATTATGGCATGCATCATCATCCTGGCATGCTGTTTATTTTTAAAAGGTGGCTTGAAAGTGTTAGCAAAGTGGAACTTAAGGCTTCATTGTGAGTTACACTAGAGGAATGAAGACTGATGAAGGTAATTCTGTGATACCGGGCACTGAACCCACAGCCTTTCCACTAAGTGACATCACCAGCCCTTTTTTTTAGTTTGATACTGGGTCTCATTAAATCACTCAATTGCTCAGGGTGAGGTCAAACTCACAGTCCTCCTGCCTCAGCCTCCTGAGTGCTAGAGTTCAGATTTGTGCCCCATGTTCATCTATGAGGAGCTTTATCTTTAAATTAACCCAACTCTAGTACCTATACATAAAAAATGTACAGGTAGATAAGTGGTTTTCATGAAAACAGATCAGATGATTTGGAGCAGAAGATGAAGGCTATTTTCTTCCTTGATGGTAGCTGAGATTCGTAGAATACCACTTGAAATACATTTTCTCCATATATGGGTCTTATTTTTATCTTCTCCACAGCCTCATAAAATACATATTATTTGAATCTTACAGATGTAAAAGACTAAAAATAGTATCTCCCCCAAATTTATATTTCTTATCAGAACCATGGCTCACCTACAGTTTTTATGACTTTAAAGTGCGTAGTCTGTTATGAGGTAGTGCCTTTCTACAAGTGAATTGATACAATCAAGAGACCCCTGCTCATTACTGAGAATTCGCTTGTTACACTGAGGTCAATGAAAGTAAGTAAAGTGGCTAAGAGCATGAACTTAACTCTCTCTTTCAACGAGTGTTTTAGAGCATCTGCAATGTGTCAAGCAGATAGGCACAGAAATGAATCTGTCAACAAACTCTTGTTCCTATTCTTTGAAAGACATCCAACATCTAACCACTTGGCCCATCCTGGTCCAAATGATCTCATATTCCAGCTGTTTGATTGGTTTTCAGACTTTAATTAGCTCTTGCCCCCTTCTGCCTCTTCTTAGCATAGCAGCTGGAAAGTCTGCATGAGACAAAGTCAGATCCTGTCAGTAACCCTGAAGCCTAGTAAATCCTCCAAAAAATTCAAAGTCTACAGGGCCCTATACAATTTGGTCTCTGCTAGTACAGATTTTTCTTTTGCTTTAGTACAACTACACTGGGCTCTTTGCTGTTTCTCTGCAAATATACCAGGCTAGCTACTACCACTGAGCTCTTATACCTGCTACCCAAGGTTGTCCAAAATGATCTGCCAGATGTCTACATGGCTGACCTCCAGGAACTTCAGGGGTTTTTTGTGGGGGAGGGTACTAGACTATGATCTTCCCAATGAGTTCATCTCTCGTCTTTTAACTTAAATTTGTTCTTCCTTTTATTGTTACTGCCTTCCTTTGTTTAATTTTCTCCATAGTATTTATCAACACTAAAGATAGCACTGATTTTACTGGTTATTTATTGTCCTCTTTCCACTAGAATGTGGGTCCATAGGGACAAATTTTTGTCAAATAGAATTATTTTCAAATGTGTGATCATTGCCAATTGGTAATAAGTACCAGTAATCCTGACTCCAAGGTCACATCTGTGTCCCTCTGTAGGAATGCTAAAGTGATATAATAATGTCTGCCATAACATAGAAAGAGAGATGGGACAGTCTGTATGCCATGGATTTGTTGTCATTGCTTAGTGACAAGCCAGCAATGAGTATATTGTTTATTTTTTATTTTATTGTCTATGGATAATCCGATTAAAGTAAATTAGGGTCATTCTTGTGTAACTTGTAACTCTGTCTCGTTTTAGGAGGAAACAGATAGCAGTGAAGATGAACACATTGTTGGACCAATGCCTGCCAGGGGACCAGTGGACTATAGTGTAACAACAGAGTTTGAAAAAAGGGCTCAGAGAATGAAAGAAAAACTAACTAAGGGAGATGACGTGAGTTTTTAAAAGACATTTTAAGAAATAAACTAAATTGGCTGAAAAGATCTGTTAGAAATAAACATCAAAATATATGCAGATGTATTTAATAGCTACATATACATTAATGTTCATTTCCAAAATTTAGACATATGTGTACTTACTCTCAAGCATATATACATACATTGTTTTCTTTTGTGTTCTGTTTTTTAAAACAGATTCTTACTATGTAGTCCAGGCTGGCCTTGAACTTGTGACGATCCTCCTGCCTCAACTTTCTGAGTGCAGGGATTACAGGCATACCCACCACACCCGCTTCATATATATACACACATACATACATATTAATTTATACATACATATATAACCTAGAAACTGTAAAGGAAAAGATCAGCAAGTTTGTCTACTAAAAATATTCTGTATGGCAAAAGATAGTCAAAAAAATAACAAATTGAAGCTATGTAGCAACTGTAATGCTTAAAACATCAGTCCTTCCTGTTACAGTCTGTTAAGTAAATTTAAAACCTCAATTGATAAATAGAATTGTTTGTACATATTTATTTATTGTATATATAAAATATGTGTGTGTTTTAAACTTTTTTATTTCTCTTAAAGGATTCATCTAAACCAATTACAAGAGAATCATGGATGACTGAGCTTCCTCCAGAAATGAAAGACTTTGGTCTTGGGCCAAGAACCTTTAAAAGAAGAGCTGATGACAAATCCGGAGATCGATCAGTCTGGACAGATACTCCAGCTGACAGGGAAAGGAAAGCTAAGGTGTTTGTTCATATGTTTTTGTGTGTTGACTCAATTTTGAAACATAAAAGTCAAAATTATTTAAGGATACTAATTTTTGAAATTAATGTTTCCAAAGAAAAATACAGATTTTTTTTTCCCCCCTCTGGAAGGAAAGACACTATTTGCATCCTATTTTCCAATAAATGACTTCATTTAAACCTCAAGAAAACCCTAAGACATAGGTTTAATTTTTTTTTATTAGCACGTGTTTGCAATACAGATTGTTTACATCCCCTCTGTGGTACATTCCCTAGTTGGTACATTTACTTTTATTGTATTTTATTTTGTTGTTCTTGTTGTTGTTTTTGAGATAGGATCTTGCTATGTATTCAGGCTGGCCTCGAACTCACTGTGTAGCCCAGGCTGGTCTTGAACTCACGGCAATCCTTCTCTGTGAGACCACAGAGGCAGGCAGAGCTTAAGCAACATGCAAGGATTTACTGCAGACCGCGTCTGAACAGTCTAAGGGAGAAAAGACCATTGGCCCTGAGCAAGGGACAAGAGCACGTTTTATAGGGGAGTTTCAGTAGGGGAGGGGGGAAATTCTGAGGGGGTGCAAAATTTTGAGTCTCTGAGTAGGGGACCTGGGGCTGGCTGATAGATGAGGCGGTATTGAGTACTGGGGGTGCTGACAGGCACAGCATGTCTCTTGTGGTTTTTCACAGAATCAGCTTTCTGCAGGTTGAGCTGTGTGAGGCAGCTGGTAGCTTCCTGTTAATGCTATACACTTACAGGTGTGAATAATGATCTGCTTGGGCTGGGTGGGGGTCTGGTTCAGAGACCTGACGTTCTTGTCAGTTGTGTGATAGAAAAAGAAGACAGGGAGGTGGTATAGTTTCTCAGGACTTCATCAGATGTGACTGCTACATGGGCATCCCAGAAAAGAGAGGCAGAAAAAAATGAAGGGAGAGAGGGGCTGGCCTGGTGGCAGCATGACAGGGTATTGATCTGGGCAAAGTGATGCAGTGCTAGGAGCATGATGATCTTTGGTTCTGCTACAGGTCAGCCTGAAATTCCTGCAGGCCAGTGGGTAACAGGCCACCAGGAGATGATTTGATCTGTCCTTGTATGAAATCTGTTAAGAGTTTTATTATGCAAGTTTGAGTTAGGTATTGAAACTCTTGGATGTACGTGCAGGTGTCAGAGAGAAAGGAGACAAGGCCACGAGCAGTTTGAGAGAGATCAGTGAGGAAAAAGGGAACATGGACCTGGGCAGTGCCCTCTGTGCCAGCGACCTTGTGGAGAGGGAGTTGGGCAGGAGGGGCTGAGGGGCTGAAGCAGAGTCCAGAGCAGGCATGAGAAGAAATGGGGTGACAGACGGGGGAATGGGTAGGAGAGTGTGGGATAGGGGGTTTTCCAGGAGAAATAGGGGCAGTAGGGGGTGAGGCTGGGAAAGCTGATGGGGCTGGAGGGGTGGCAGTTGAATGACAGCCAGAGGGAACCAATCAGAGGAGGGAGAGTGGCGGTGGAAGAGTGCGTGGTGGGCGGGTGAGGAAAGAGGGGTCAGCTGTAAAGGCCTTGTCAGGAGCAGGCAGAGAAGGAAGAGTTAGGAGTGTGGAAATAAGGAGTTCAAGCAGGGTTGCAGGAGATACAAGGGAAGGGAGTCTGTGGAGAGCAAAATATGCCTCAACATAGGGGACCTCAGACCATTTTCCCAGCCTGTGACAATAACTGTCAAGGTTTTGAAGAATTGAAAAATCAAATGTGCCATGGATTGGCCATTGAGAGCCATTATCTAGCTTGTAGGTTATCCGTGCCATGTTCCAGAAATAGATGAGACGTTTTTGTTTCAGGTCACGTAAGGTGGAGAGGTTTGAGATGTTTGAGAACACAACACTGGGAGACGCAGCAGGAATGGAGGGAGGTAAATTGCCCACATTGGTCTTAGACTCTTGCCAAATGGAGGCAATTTAAGAAAGAGAGGAGAAATCGCCAATCAGTTCCTTGAGGCTGATTGAATTCTGGGTATCCCCAGAATGAGTGACCATCAGGGAGTCAAACTCCCAAGGGGAAGTGTGACCAGTACTGGGTTTTTGGAACACAATTTAGGCTGGGTCCAGAAAGCCAATTAGAGCAAGGGGGGCAATGGAGACAAATGA
This sequence comes from Cavia porcellus, assembly GCF_034190915.1. NCBI lineage: Eukaryota > Metazoa > Chordata > Mammalia > Rodentia > Caviidae > Cavia > Cavia porcellus. Next base: position 60,508,049 of record NW_026947504.1, read on the forward strand.
CAAAGACAAGAGAAGGTGACAGGATGTAGAAGCACTTAACCTACCTGAAGACGACCAAGACTAGCAGCAAATGGCAGTGAGGAAGGACTGGAGGTCAATGTCAAAGGCAGTCTCAGTGTGCCCCAGGGGGCTCCAGAGAAGGAGATCCGCCCCTCCTAGGAGGGGATCTTGACCTCCCAGGTTTTGCTGTCCTCACATGTTGCTTAAATTCTGCAGTCTTGGTGGTTTCAACTGTGCCTTGGTTTACCCTAACAGAAAGCTGAGGTGAGGTAACACATGGAGGTAGAAAAGATGACAAAGGATATGGTATATGCGTGAGCCACCGACATTGAAAGGCCAGTGTTAATGTCTTATTTTTATAATAATGATATAATCAGGGTATGTATTTTATACTAATAATGTGTCTCAGTCACTGTCTTCATCATTGGGATGCAATACCTGACATCAACACATTAAATGAGGAGAGGTTTATTTTGACTTATGTCTAGAAGTTTCAGTCCTTACTTGACTGGCTGGCTCCAGGCAGAATCAGCACGGTAGAAGTCTCTGGCAGAGGGAACCTGCTCCTGGCATGGCCCTGGAGCAGCAGAACACAAGTCCAGGGGAGACCTGGGAAGGAAGGTCACCCTTGCCCACACTGACACTCCTCTTCTCCCTGGACCACACCTTCTAACAGCAAGGCAGCTATAATTCTCCCACAGTCCAGGCACCCTCCAAACACATGAGGCTTCATGGGCCCTTTTAGATCTAAACCATAGAGGACTACAATTTTTATAATTTAGCCTTTTAGGATTGCCTCCAAAAAGACAATTCCCTTGCTTACATAGGGTTTCTATTTGCAGGTCTTGCTATTGTTGTTGTTTGACTTCTTACTGTGGTTTAATATAAATGACTACACTACAGCTACATATGCAGGGAATCTTCCTGCGTATGTATCATTTTATCATTTTAAAAGGGCGCAAATGGAAACCAGGCAGTACAGTTTGAACTTAAATCACTTTAATCCCTGTGACTGAGATCTTTAGACCTGATTGATCTTCTCAGTGCTGCAAGTTTTTGGTCTGTGCTAATAGTGGACTTGTAAAGAGAATTTTTAATACCCCAAGTTTTATGTAATTGTGTATTACAGTGTATACTATCACAGACTTTGTCAGAAATGATACAATATCAGCCAGGCGTGGTGACTCACGCCTGTAATCCCAGCACTCGGGAGGCTGAGGCAAGAGGATTGTTGCGAGTTCAAGACCAGCCTAGGCTCCAAAGTGAGCTCAAGGCCAGCCTGAACTGATTAGAGAGACCCTGTCTCAAAAAGACAAAAATAAAAAAAAGGAAATGATATATCATAATGCTATTCATTTCTGGTATCTTTTTTCCTCTGTAAAGTTTATGACTAATCTTAGCCAGATCTTCCTCTTAATATTTGCTTCAATCACAATATAACATCTTTCATTCCTCTCATATTCCCTTAGCCAACATGACCTAAAAGAAATGATTGTTCTTTAGAAAGAAATGAAAAAGTTTTGCATAAGTTACATGAATGTCTTTGTGTCCTCACCTCCAAGTCTTGACAAGATATATTAGCAGGACTCTGTTGTGTCTGTTATTAAAGGGTCAAGTTTATGTCTCCATTTTAACATAACATCATTTTTCTCTTAATATTTATAAATAAATACACAGGCATGGAGGTACATGCCTGTAATCACAGCACTCAGAAGGCTGAAGCAAGAGGATTGCCAGGAGTTCAAGGCCAGCCTGTGCTACATAAGCAAGTTCAAGGCCAGCCTGCACTATATTGTGATACCTTGCCTCAAAAAACCTCAAAAGAACACATGTTTTTTAAGGAAATTTTTATGGAAAATAAGAAATGAACTATTCCAGTGTTTTTAACATACTTTTTAAAATACTAGTTGTTTTAGTCTCTATTAAGATAAGAGTAGTTATAAAGGTCTTGTTGGTTTTCCTAATCAAGTAACAACATAAAAATGTGCCTTGAAAACTGGTTTTTCAGCTATTTTTATGTGAACTTTCCTCTTTCTGTATTCTGTGGAATATTGCTGTAGCATTTTTTTTCTGGTTACAGTTTGTTGATGTTTTTCCTAATTATTTCATTTTTTGTATGCGTGCTGTTATAAATAGAATCTTTGTTTTGTTTCAAATTCCAGCTGTCTATTACTGATATATTTTGTATATATATCGTGTAGTTTTCTGTACTTCCAGGATAATTTGGTGTTTTTTATGTAGAATATCGTGTCATCTGTGATTAAAGACAGTTGCTTTTTTGTTTGATGTGTTGGTACTGATACTGGTGATTGAACCCAAGGCCTCATCCCTACCCAGGGAGGCCTCAGGATTAAAAGTCAAGCCCAGGCCAGGCAACTGACTTCGTGAAACCTGTCTGAAAATGCAAACGCTGCTGAAGAGCTAGGACGTGGCTCAGGATGGCCCTGGGTTCAACCCCCACTACTACCTACAGGGTTTTTTTCCTTTTTTTGAATATCTTTTACGTCTTTTTCCCCATTTTACTATTGTTTGAAAAGAGATAATTAAGAGTTTCTTGTAAGCCTTATTTTCATTCCTGTATTTCATCATTGTTCATCAAAACTCAGATCCTAAGTTCAGGAGAAGGTAAGCGATTGCAGTTAATTGAGTAAAGTTTTTGTCTTATTTTCTTATTTTCAGAAAAATCATAGACTAAATCACTAGCTGATCCCTTATGAAGAATATAAATGTTTCTGACCAGAAAGAATTTAACAAGCTTGATGTAGTTTAGTCTCTTGTTGAGTAATCTGAGTAAAAATGATGTTTTCTTTTATCATTTTGTGTGCTTCAATTAATGTTAACTGTGCTCCTTCCTCAGGAAACCCAAGAAGCCAGGAAGTCGTTTGATAAGAAGGATGAGGAATATGTATTTTCAGGAAGAGATAAGAGGTTGGCTGAGCAGGTATCCTTATACAATGTAAGAAAATAAAATAAATAATCTCTTATTTTTCTTTAACTTCTTATCTCCTTTTTTGTTTCCTTGTTTCTCTCTCTTTCTTTGATTACCTGCTCAGCTCAGGTATTTTCTATATATATAAGTCCTGAAATGTACATGACTCTGTTATATGTGTGTATGTATCTGTGTGCACATATATGTACAGTATCCTTCTGTACATTTGGTGTGTTTTCAGTTTATGTTTTACTTAAGTTATATATGATAAATGCAGTTACTAGAAATCGGTAGCACTTGATCAGAAAGCAAGAGCTGTGTTAACTCATGAATGTGTCTTTCTGTATGAGATTTCTTACTGTTTTTCTCTTTATGTTCACTGAGCTCTCTTCTTTGTTCTCAGGTGTATCCTTTGACGTAGGCAGGACCTTAAAAAAAAGTAAATGTTAAACAAAAATTGTTCTTTCTTTCATTGCCACATACATCAATATGTCTGATTTCAGAATATCCTTTTTTTTTATTTTTTTTGGTACTAGGGAACGAACTTGACCTTGTGCTTGCCAGGCAGGCTGAGCTAAATCCCCAGTCCCAATTTCAGAATATTCTAAAATCCAAAATACTCATTGCTGAAAGACGCAACACTCTTTTGAGAAATATGTTCAAGATAGAATGATACAAAGCCCTTGTGGGTTTCCTATTGATTTAAGTTTTGTTCTTGCTTGTTCTTTATATTTTTGTTTCAGATGTCCATGAGATTTTGCCTTCCCAGACACTATACTATAATCTCTACAACTGTAAAGAAAGAGGTGGCACCTTTACAAAATGTTTTATAGGGCAGGTCAGTTTTAAGAACGATTACATGAAAAAGCTAAGATCATGAAATAAGTAAATGTTAAATTATCTAGGCCTTCATATGCTGTAGAAAGGCTGCTGGCCTGTACTATTCTTCGTCTTCCTCTGCTTCTTCACTCCCAGGCCAATCTATCCTTTACTTTAATCAGGGCTCAGAGGTTTGTAGTGAATCTACAATCTGTTTTTAAACAGGGTCTCGCTATGTAGTTCAAGCTGGCCTTGAATTCACTAAGACAACTCTGAAGTGCTGGGACTACCGCCATATGGCATCACACTTGGCTGGATTTCCAATTTATTAAACCAATTTCCTTTACTCAGGCCTTGTTTTACTAAATATGTCTGAAAATATAAGTATCTACTCCAGTCGCTAAGAAATAAAAAGTTGGAGAGGTAAGAGCAAGAAGAGCAAACGGAATGGACAGAAATTTCTGTTGGCTGGTGGAGCCTGCCAGTAGCTCTTGCACAGTCCCTGAATTTTGCAGTTTTACTCTTGTTCTCCTTTTGTTTTGGCTGCGTCCTGTCAGTGCCTTGCCTTCTGGATGCAGTTTAGGTTCAGGAACCTGTCCATCCATGAGATAGGAGTAAATGGCTCTTCCTTTCACACCCATGTGCTTCACTGTCCTGTTTGCTTGTGCTGGAGATTGAATCCAGGGCCTCCCATATCTATGCAAGTGCTGTACCTTTCAGCCATATTTACCCCTAGTTTGTAATTTTCTTACTATTTAAATATAAGTAGCTATGATGCTTTTCATTATGATTATTTGAATATTTATTTCTTCTCTATTTTAATCAGATTTAAATGCATGGTTTACATAGATACCTTTATTTTGGTTGAATTTGCCTCCAGTGCATATTTTCTTCATAGATGCTGTCTTGGATTTGGAAAAACCTGTTGAGGTTTGACAGTAGCCTTCTTTACTGTACATCATTGTCTGAGTTTCTGCCCCATGGTCAAATCCTGTCAATAATGTATATGACTTATGGTCATTGTTTCTGCTCTTCTTCTTTTTCCAGGAATCAAAAAGATCAGAATCTCTTATGGACATTCATCATAAAAAATTAAAGAGTAAGGCCACTGAAGATAAAAATAAGCCTCAAGAGAGAATACCATTTGACCGTGATAAGGATCTCAAAGTTAATAGATTTGATGATGCTCAGAAAAAAGCCCTAATAAAGAAATCTAGAGAACTGAACACCAGATTTTCACATGGCAAAGGGAATATGTTTTTATAAGTAAGTTTGTCTGTAGTGTATATTTTCATACTCATCAGTTTGAACCTTTCTGAATACACTTGTCTATAATGATTATGTACTAAAAATACTTGTTTTTATAATAAAGTAAATTATAAGCCTCTTTTTTTTAAACAAGTAAACTGGGATTGTTGAAAAAATCAGCCTTGTGTGATTAAAAAACAAATATCCTTGCCCTCACAATAATCTAAAAGGGCATTGCTATTAAAAATGTTAAAAAGTTTCATGTAAGAGAAATAGCAAAGTAAAGAGTGGTTTGAAGATCAAATATGCATGCTTTATTAAAGAATAAAGGAAGGAGGTTTGCTAGTAATATTTTTAACAAGATCACAATCAGAAAATGTTCATTATTTTAGAAGGCCATCCTACGTTTTGTTTAAATCATTATATGATTCATCCATAGCCCAATGTGACTAGAGTTTGTAGTAGTAATTAAGGAATTGTGTAAGGACTAAGATTGCTTCTTAAAATATTTGTGATTTTTTTAATTGGATGAAACCTACATCAATATTCAAATGTGACTTTAAACAAAAATATAGTCAGAATTAGAAATGTTTTCCAACTTACTGGATTCTCTTATTTCTTACCTCAGGGGATTCCCATGTAGAATGAAAGAAAGCTGAAGAATACTTCGTTTTGTACTTCTTAATGCTAGGGAATAATATTTATTTTTATTGCTTCATGTTCACAGTACATAATAATTACATTCATAATGAGGAGTTAATGCATGTATATAGCACATCTTAAGTCTGTTTATATTCCCTTCCCTTCGTCTCCCTCCACCTCTTAGTCTTCTTCTCATTTGCAAAAGATAATCTCCCTGTTTCCTACTATCCATGTTTTATTTCCTTCTTCAAATTATTTATACCTTGGATTTCTCATATAGGGAAACCATGCAGTATTTAAGTTTGTGGGTCTGATTTATTTCATTTAGCCTTATGGCCCTAAAGTATATTCATTTTCCTACAAATGACTCAGATTTACCCTTCACTGTGGCCGAATAGTCCTCCATAATGTGTAAGTAACACATTTTCCTTATCCATTGGTCTGTTGCTAGACATAGGCTTGCTCTCAAGCGTTGTGCTGATACAGGTGTACACTGACACTATAGAAGAATGTCTTTAATTCTTTTAGGAAGATCATAGCTGGGTCTAACGGAATTTCTGATTTCTGTAGTAGTTCTAGTTTATGTTCCCACCAACAATGTAGAAGGGTTTCTTTTTCCCCTACAGCTTTGGTAGCATTTGTTATTTGCTTTCTTGATGATGATCATTCTTTCTAAAATAAGATGGAATCTCAATGTTGTTTTAATTTGCCTTTTTCTAATGGCTAGAGATGGTGAGCATTTTTTCATGTATTTGTTGGCCATTTGTACTTCTAAGGATTGTCATTTCAGTTTTTATTGCTTTATTGCTAGTTATTAGTCCTCTGTGTGAGAACTAGCTGGCAAAACAATTTTCCCAGTCTGTTGGTTGTTTGCTATGTAATGCGACATGATCCAATTTGCTGATTCTTGAGAATTAGGGGTTCTATTCAGAAAACCTTTACTATAGTCCTATGTCTTTAAGAGTTTACCTATTACGTCTCCCAGCAAATTGTTTCTATTTTAATACTGTATTTAGATCTTTGATATTTTTTGTTCTTATTAAATATGGGTCTAGAGTCAATCTTCTGCATGTGGATAGCCAGTTTTCCCAGCGCCATTTGATAAAGAGGCTGTCTTTCCTCTACCATGTGTTTTTGGACCCTTTCACAAGGATCATCTGGTTGAGTATCAGTTTTGGCCATATGACCTTTTGACAGTTTGTTTCTATATATCCAGCACAGTAGATGTCTTTCCATTTTCTGATATCTTCTTTATCTCTTTTTTCAGAGTACTATAGTTTTTGTTATACTTTTTTAGGTTAATTCATATTTAATTTTTTCTGAAACTACTATGAGTATTATTTTTCTGGTTTCTTTCTCAATGGATTTACTACTGGCATTCAGGAACACTGTTGGTTTTTGTGCAGTGATTTTGTGTTCTGCTGCTTTGTTGAATCTGTTCATTAGTTCTGTCTTTTAGTAGAATTGTTTGGATCTTCTGTATAAAGATCACATTGTCTATAAATAAGGATAGTTGGAGTTCTTCCTTTCCTAGATATCCCTAGTATTTCTGTCTCTTGTTTGATTGCTCTGACTAAAGTTTGAAGTGCTGTATTCAACAACAATGGTAATAGGGGCGTAAAGTTTTCTTGTTCCTGATTTTAAAGAAAAAGCTTTCTGTTTTTCCTCATTTAATATGGTGTTTGCAGAAGGCCTCTCATAAATGACTTTTATCAGGTTAATATTGAGTCCTTCTATACCTGTTTTCTTCAGAGTTTTTGTCATGAACAGACATTGGATTTTGTTAAAGATTTTTCTTTGACTTTGAGATAATACAGTTTTGTTCTTGATTCTGTTTCTGTACTGTAGTACATTTGTTAATTTGCACATGTCGAATCATCCTTGCGTCTCTGGAATGAAGCCTGCTTGATCATGATTTATGATCTTTTTAATGATTTATCACATTCTATTTGCCAGTGTCTTGTAGAAGGTCTTTAAATCTATGTTCATCAAAGATATTGGCATGCAGATTTCTTTTTCAGTTGAGTCTGTTTAGCTTTGTATTCAAAAGTTACTTTTGTATTGCTATCTTCCAGAAATGAATTTGGTAATATTCTTTCCCTTTCAACTTCATTGAAGAGTTTGAGGAGTATTGACATTAGATCTTCCCTGAGGTTCTTGTAGAATTCAGCAGTGAATCCATCAGTTCCTGGGCTTTTCTTCATTGGTAGGTTTTTAGCACGACCTCAATTTGAATGCCTCTTACTGGATTTTTCAGTTTCTATATTCTCTTGGTTGTTTTTGTAATCCACATGTATGTAGGAAATCTACTCATTTCTGCTGAATTCTCCAATTTATTAGAATATAGGTTTTTGAAGTAGTTATTGTTAATATGGGTGTCCATTGTGATTGTACCTTTTTCATTTCTAATTGCATTTATATGAATCTTTTTCTTTGTTAAGATTGGCTAAGAATATGTCTGTTTTGTTTATTCTTCTGAAGAACCACTTCTTTAATTCATTGATTCTTTATATTCTTTTTTTAGTCTCAATTTAATTAATTTATACTTTGATCTTTATAATTTCCTTCTTTATATTAGCTTTGGAATTGGGTTGTTCTTGTTTTTCTAGGACTTTGCAGTGGTGATTAGGGATGATTGCCCTGTTTTTCTGGTATGGGCACTCATAGCCACAAATGCATCACTTAGGACTCCTTAAATTGTGCCCCATAGGTTCTGTTATGTTACACTGTTATTATCATTCAGTTCTAGGAACTATATAATTTCTTTCTTGATTTCTTTTGTGACCCATTGATTATTCAAGAGGGTAGTGTTTAATCTTCATTTGTTTGCATAACTTCTGTGTTTCTTTTGCCATAGATTTCTAGTTTCTTTAGATTACCAGTTTCTTTAGATTACCATCTGATAATATGCATGGGGTAATTTCAATTAGATTATTTATTTAGGCATGCTTTATTGCCTATATGGTTTATTTTGAAAAAAATTCCAGGAGCTTCTGAGAATAATGTGTATTCTGCTATTAGGCAGAATACTCTAGATTATTATTAAGACCATTTGTCTGAAGGTGTGTGGCTCAACTTTGCTGTTTCTTGATCAGTGCTTTTCTTTAGTTGACCTATTTGTGACAGTGGGGTATTGGGGTCTCCTGTTATAATTGTTTTGTTGTATATCTGATCTTTTATGTCCAATAGTGTTTGTTTTATCAAGTTGAGCGCCCCACCCTTCTGCTTAACTGCTTTCCCTACCTAGTATATTATTTCACTAGATGTTTTGGCATTGTTGGCTTCATTTTCTCTTTTTAGAATATCTTTGAGAATTTTTCATGGTGTTGGGTTGGTGGTCTTGAATTTCTTGAGGTGGTCTTTGTCATGGCAAGACCTTATTTTTTAATCAATTTTGAAAGATAGCTTTGCAGGATATATTAGTCTGAGCTGGAAGTTGCTTGCTTTTTTGGTTTGGGTTGGGTTGGGTTGGGTTTTGGATTTTGGCAGTTTTGAGACAGGATCTTGCTATGTAGTTCAAGCTGGACTTGAACTCACTGTGTAACCCAGGCTGGCCTTAAATGCACAGTTATCCTCCTGATTTAGCCCCCTCCTGAGAGCTGAGATTATGGGTGTACACCACCACACAACGGCTGGAAGTTGTTTCCTTTTAGGATTTGAAACACTTCGCTGTTGGGGCTGGGGATTTAGCTTGGTGGCATAAGCACCTGCCTTGCAAGCATGTGGTCGTGAGTTCGATCCCTGGTATAGATTAAAGAAAAAAAAAACATTTCACTGTAAGCTCTCCTGGCTTTTAAGGTTTGTGTTGCAAAGTTTCCTGTAATTCTAATGGGATTACCTTTCTAAGTGACTTTAAGATTCTGTCCTTGTACTGGACATCATTGACCAAGATGTGTCATGGAAAAAGCCTTCTGGTCATGACTATTTTGGATTCTGTATGCCTAGCTTATCTGTGTTTTAAATTCTCTCCCCATACTTGGATAGTTTTACACAACTATTTCTGGAAAAAGGTTTTCATGCCATTTGAGCTGTCTTCTGATTTTTCACTAATTCCAGTAAACTTAATTAGCCTTTGCATTGTATAGCAGCTGTTGATGTCTTCCATGTTTTCTTACTGTTTTTATGGAATCTTTTAGTATGTAACCATCAACATCAGCCTTACCTTCTAGTTCTGCCACTGTCCTCTCATGGGTCACTTTTGCTACCATACTATCAATAATCAATACAGTTTTTAGGATCAGGGATTTAGCTCAATGGCATAAGCGCCTGCCTTGCAAGCGCAAGGTCATGAGTTCAATACCTGGTACCAAAAAAAAAATTTTTTTTTTTACGGGACTCAATACAGTGTTTTATCTCTTGTGTTTCTGTTTGGGACCTTTTTCATGAACTCTTTAATTCTTGGATAGATTAACATTCATGATTTGTTTCTTCTTTTTTTTTTTTAGCTCAGCTAGCTTTTTATTAGTGTCTTCTGTAAGTTCACTGACCATCACTTATTTCATCGATTATCTGCCTATTTATATCATCTTCGAGCTCTCCAAGCACTTATTGATCTGAGTTTTTTGTTTTGTCATTTTATATAATTCAACTGTTTAGGTTTTGATTTCTTTTCCAATACCCCATTTATAAGCTTTGGGGAAGTTGGAAGTTTGGAGAGGAATTGTTATTACGTTTCTCAGGTGTGTGTGTGCACGTGTGTGCGCTGAGGGTTGCTTGTCCATTTTAGTGAAAAGACTTTATTGCTAATATGGAGATACCTTTAGCTGGTGTCTATTTTCCAGTGTTGCCCTCTGGGTATGGCTAACTGTAGACCTTTGTCTCTCTCCCAAGATCCAACCTCTCTGTTAATTTGGGGAGGAAGGATGTAGTGCAGTTGGACTCAGTTCTCTGGAAATGGATTGCAGTATTGTTGGTAACACAGACAAACCAGGTATTGGCACACAGTAAAAGCCAAACAGTAGTAACAAATACGCCACACTTGGAATGGCATCAGAGGTAAATGATACTGACATAACTTTTGACCAATAAAAGCTACCACTCTGTACCCTTAATAATAAAAAAGAGATCTGTAATTATAATATAGACACAAAGACAAACCAAATATTGATGTACAGTGAATATTTACTAAATGCAAATCTGTGTCAATATTAACAGTCAAGCAAAATGCAGTCATTACATAGTGCACTAATTATCTCAAGATTAATACATTGTAATAGTAATACTAATAAAATGGAAAAAGTATGAGGAAAATGATAGAAAGTCAAAAAATAAAGAAAAAGATGAGAAGGATTATAGAAAAGTGAGGTAAAGAATACTATTAAGAGATAAAAGAAAATTAATAGATGAAAGTAACAGAAAAAAAAAGAAAAACAAAAATAAAACAAAGACACACTAAGGGAAAAAAAAAAAAAAGAAAGAAAAACCCCAAAGCATCAATGAAGAAAGAGAAACAAGTCCAAAAACTTTCCATTATTTTAAATGAATAATTTCTTTCCAGGCCTACAGTTTTGGAACCCACCAGATATGGGGAAGGAATAGTAAGTCACTATTAAGACCTGTTTTGTTTTCACACTCATGTTTTTGGATGTGAATACTGAATGAGTCCTCCTCCTTTCCTGCTAGCCATGGCTGGTCAGTAGTGTCCACCCTAAGCCACTCCAGCTGCTGCCCGTTTTCCGGGTCCCCTATGTGCCCCAAGCCATAGCTGTCTCCACCTCGTTTAATGGCATGTGGATTTATGGGGTTCCCCATACCCCACTCCAGAAGCCCTCTGTTCACACACCATGTTGGCAGGTGGGGAAAGGTGACACACCACTGGGCTGTGTGCTGGGTGGATACAGTGGGTAACGGGGAGAGAGTAAAGGAGTCCTGTGCACTTAATGCCACGCACCACAAGCTTGGCTTCTGAACCTGGAAAGCAGGACCCGTGTCCTTCCCAGCCTGAGCTTAAACTTCTCAGAGCTTGTTAGTCTGCCTTGTTTGTTCTTCACTGCTTGCTCTTGTGGTCGTCTCCCACCCAGTCACTGCAGTACAGTGACCCCAGAAACCCTGAAGTGTAGTTATTCTATGGCTCAGTCTGAAGCATTTAATCCCTTCCCAAAATGGCGCCTGAGTAAGTTCTCGTATGGTGGGTGCTGCATTGGATTTCTTCTCCAGCTGTAACCTGCCGTGTTATTTTCAGAGTAGAACCCTGCTGTTTTCATAGTTCACTATTACCATGGGCTTTTCTTGGGGTTAGAGCTGCCGGTTCATCTCATTGTCCCTGGAGCTGCCAACCCTTCCTGGGTTTCCCTTGTATTAATGGAGCCCAGTCTGCCTCCTTGGGTGCCCCGGTGCCCAGGCTACTGTTCAAAGACTACTTTGCTCCTTGTTCTGCATTGTGTCCATTTTCTCTGGAGTTTCTAGTTTTCCTGTTGGCTCTTTGTTGATTTCCAGAGATCGACTTCTTTTTTTGTTGTTTTTTTAACTAAGTTGTTGTTTTCCAGGTGTCTTGATTCCAGGCCCAGGAGAAGCTGTATTTTGCTGCCAGTTTTTATCAGCAGTCCAGAGGTGGGTGTATGTCCACCTGCGTGGCCTGTGGAGGGCCTCATTTGGGGGTTGGTGAGGATGCCAGCTCTAAGAATAATCTTTAAAAACATACAGATTTACCTTATTCTGTGTGTCCTTTGAGTCATGTAGAAAGATAAAATCAGCATTTCTTCTGGAGAATAGAATATGTGGTTTGCCTTTGGCGTCTGAGGAAGCATGAACTTTTCTTTTTGTAATTAAGAGTCTGCTCCTCTGTGCTCCGGTTTTACAATGTCTGTGATCTCTCACAGGTTCCCTTTAAGATCTGATCAGGATTATCCACTGAATCTGTCACAGACTAGACCTTTTTTGTGTTAAAAAGAGGGCTTTCTGGCCTATCTCATCTAGTAAGGGAAAACTTTTTATTTTTCCAGCTTTAATCATAAATATTTCTAAAAGAGGCAGAGATAACACCATTTACTATGTGTTAATCTGACATCTGTTTATACTATCTTAATGTCTTAACCAAAGCTTTCTGGATCTTTGAACTTGCTTTGAGATAATACTACCTTATCCATTTATATGTTTAACAGTTTATGAGTAATTTACAGGAATTAGGGCTTTTTTTTTTTTTTTTTTTTTTTTTTTGTCTTTTTCATTTTTATCGGTACCAGGGATCGAACTTGGGACTGCCGGCTTGCAAGGCAGGCACTTATGCCGCTGAGCTAAATCCCCAGCCCCGAATTAGAGCTTTTACATCAATCATAGGTAGCCTTTTATAAAAAAAATCAAACTAATAACTAATGAATACAAAAATGAAAATGGAAAGTCTGTCACCATAACCACACTGAAAACAGTATTTTAAGTTTGTAACACTTTAAGCACTGCCTCCTAAGATGGTAAGTAGGAATGGGCATGGGGAGACATGCCTATAATCCCAGAACTGAAGAGACTCGGGCAGAAAAAGGATCACCAGTTTAAAGCTATTCCAGACCACATAGCAAGTTCAGTGCCAGACTGAACACATAAACTACATAGTGGGACAGAAACTTTTAAATAATTAAGGCAGAAATTAAAATTCGGTAAATTGTATGTGCTTATAGATTAATCTCAATTGTTCTGCTACTTGTGTTCTAGTTTTGATGAGGTACAAAGTTTCAAAGGAAAAGTATTCTGATTTCTAGTTCATATAAGCATTATGAGAATTGAATAAACTATTCAGATTATAATAGAAATTATTCTTCTTTTAATAGCAGCAATACAATTATTTTTATAACATCTGTTTACCAGTAGCCTCCTAAAGTGTTGCTATTAAAATGATAAATTATCCTTCAAAGTAAATTGAAAAACCTTTGGTGGAAGCAAATTGGATAGAGCTGCCTTTTGACTAAAGATGTCCTTTTTAGGGGGTAGTACTTTCTCCAAAAAAATTTGGATAAGTATCTATTCTGTTCATTTAATTTTGTGATTAAAAAATTCCCAATCATGACAAAAATGTTTTCTAGTTCCTCATCTTTATGTAATTCATATACTTTAGGGAAATTTGATATTTTAATATACATTTAGTATTTTATACGTCATCTTTAGCATGTCTATGACCTTGACAAAAGGGTTAGAAGCTTCTTTTCTGCCTAATACTTGCAGGGTTACTACCTCACTGGCACCCTGAAGCTATTGTATTTTCTTACTATCCTGGGGTCAGTTTTAACAATGTAAGGTCTCTTAAAGAAGTTCTTGGGCCCATGGAGAAACTAACCTCAAAATAATAACCTTGACAATAAAAAGAAACAAAGTACCTCCGTGCACAGACCAGGAAGGATTTAACTCTTCCCTCTTTCAAAGCTCCAAAAGGCCTACTTGAGTCTAGTTACTCTTTGTCTGTTGACACTTTTTAATAAACACTTTTTATTTTCCTACATTCCTTAGCCATTTTATAGAATTCTACTCCTTTTGAAATTCAAAAAGGAAGAAGAGCAACTTTAAATTCATAAAGTGGAGCTGATATTTTAATATTCTTTGCCATTGAAGGTGTTATGTACCTTCATTGTATCTGAAATTATATGATTATTGTCCAGCTCTCTAAATTGTCATCTCAGATTAAGATGCTTCAAATAGTAAGCACATTCTTCGAAAGTAAATAACAGAGTTACTGAGTTTAGCTGGCGGGGACAAAAGATGAGGGAGGGTAGCTGTGCCCATAACAGTGTGTTGTATTAAGCCAGGCATGGTTGGGGCACACCTGCAGTTCTTGCGCTCTAGGAGGCAGATGCAGGAAGATCACAAGTTCAAACCCAGCCTAGGCATCTTAGCATAGCAAGACCCTTCTCAATAATAAATGTTTTAAAAAGTGCTGAGAATGCAGGTCATTGCAGAAGCCTTAGATTCAATATTTGGGCCAAAAAAACAGAACAACTATTTCTTTTGTGTTGGGTAAGAAGTATTAAGCCCTAATGGGGTAAGGGGCAGAGGGAACATGGTTTTAGTAGTTTTTTATTTTGTTGAGATATAGCAACACTTGACATTTAATTTATTGAATTTTTTTGGAAGTGAGGTTGAGATTCACATGGTACTGACTCTTACATGCTCTAGAATTTTAAGTTATTATATGTTATTTCATCCCAAAACATTATAATACCATTTGTTTCTTATGGAATGTAGCTAATATTAATGTTGTTCTGAAATGTGGGATTGTGCAAACATGAGAAAGTGCTTTTAAACTAGTTACAAGAGGCCTTACTGCTTCACTTTTTTCTTGGTAGTCATAGTATTGTTCAAAAATATTCTCCATTGAGTTACACCTAAGAATTAAACGGAACGGAGATAGCTAGAGCTAGTACCCATGTAATTCCAATAGCCATGTCTTCTATTTCAGAATGTAATCTTATTTTGATTTGACTTTTGATGCTATCATGAGACTTTAGTTTGCAGTTATGAAACCTAACTACTACAGAAGAGATACATTATTTGCAATTTTAAAAAATGCTTAACGGGGGCTGGGGATTTAGCTCAGCAGCATAAGCGCCTGCCTGGCAAGCATGAGGTTGTGAGTTCAATCCCTGATATTGCCAAAAAGAAAAAGAAAAAAAAATTCTTAACAGGAGCTAAGTAAGGTATAGCTCAATGATAGAATACATGCATAGCCTGTGTGCGGCCCTGGGCTCAATCTCAGCACCAAAATATGTAAAAAAAAAAAAAGAATTTAACCATGAACCATGGTATATGTGTAAGATTAAGCCCCTTTTAATCTTTTCATTTTGCACTCTATAATTTAAAAAATGTTTTTAGAGAAGAAAAATTCCTGAAGTATTATTTTTATGTATAAATAAAACTTCATCTATATCCGAGAAGTTGTGGTCTTTATTGTTGTTTTAATATTAGCTTTCCTGAAATAGGCAACATTGCCAGAGAATATTCAATAAAGATTTATGTTGTATTTTAACCAATTAAATCATTGTGCGCTACTATGGGTGAAAAAAAATTTCATTCCCCAGGTTTTCATCATCATCCAAAAAATATGAATATTGCCTGTTTATTCATGAATATTGCCTATTATTTAGGAACACAAGACACAGATAGGAAATCCTTTTGAGAGCAGTATGGCAGGAAAGGCCAAGATTCCACAGTTGTTCCTATTGCAAATCTATAACAGAGGGCGGTTTTCTGGATTGTTTGATTATGACTAATTTGGCTTGGTTTGTTTTGGTTTGATCTCTTCTTAAATTGGAAGTAACCAAAGAGATACTTTGCAGTATAAAAGCTAAGCAATTGAAGCTGGGTGTGGTGGCACACACATATAACCCCAGCACTCGGAAGGAAGAGACAGGAAGACTTGTTAGTTCAAGGCCAACCTGTGCTACATAGTGAGTCCAAAGCCAGTCTGAACTATGTAGTGAGACCCTGTCTCAAAAAAAAAAAAAAAAAAAAAAGCTAACCACTGAATGATAGAACTCTGAAGGTGTAGTCAACAGAAGGAGCCCATGTAATAAATGTCACTTGAGGAATTTCTGTGTTCATTCAATAAATGTAGAAAATGCCCAAGAATACGCTAGGTTCTAAGAAAGCAGTACTGAACTGAGCAGGAATTGTTCTCCTTGGGAGGAAATTCTGGGTTGGTCACTACAAGGTGTTAGGTAAAACATTCTTCTCCCTAGACAGAAAAAAAAAATGATATAAATGAAAACAATGATACAAGTACAATCGTAATGGGTGTTAGGAAGAAAACAGAGTAGCAAGGTTCTAGAACAGGCAGTTCAGGGTGGGCCTCCCGTTTAGGTAGGGTGATAGATTCAGAAGAGATGGCATTTAAGCTGAAATCTGTGATTTGATCCTTTTCTGGCTTTGGAATCAGAGCAATGCTAGCTTCCAAGAATTACTTTGTGAGTACTTTCCTTTCAGTTTCATTAAAGTATTGGCTTTTAAATTTCCCTAAAGTTCTTGTATAGTTCACCAATGAATTTACTGGGACCTGGGCTCTTACTTCTTCAGTTGCCTGTTATTGGATTGTTCTGGGTGTTTTATATCTTCTTGATTCAATTTTGGTAGTTCATATGTATCTAAGAATCTATCCCTTCTGAATTTTCTAATATATTAAAGGTTCTCAAAGTAGATACTACTAATCTAGATTTGGCAGTGTCTTTTATGATTTCTCCTTTTTATTTTTTTCCCCTTGATTTGGGTCATTTCTTTCATTTTTAAAATTTGGCCAGGGATTTATCTATTTTATTCTTTCAAAGAACCAGCTCTGATTCACTGATGTCTTTGTGTTCTTTAGTCTTAATTTTATTAACTCGTATCCTTTAGTAGTTTTGAATTTGGATGATTATTGTTTTTCTAGTACCTCGAGGTGCATCATTAGTTTGTTTGGATTCACTTTATTTTTCTGAAACTGTAAGTTTCTCTTTTATGATTGCTTTCTTTATGTCTCATAGGTTTTGGTGTTTTGTGCTGATATTACTATTTGATTCTAAGAATTGTCTTAATTCTTTCTTGATTTCTTCTATGACTTACTGATTATCTAAAAGGGTATTATTTACTTTCCATGTCTTTACATAATTTCTGTGGTTTCTGTTACCATTGATTTCTAGTTTCATTGCATTGTTTTCTGATAAGATGAATGACATAATTTCATTCTTTTCCATTTCCTTAAGCATGTGTTAGTATGGGCTCTGTTTTGGAGAAAGTACCATGAGCTGCTGAAAAGAGTGTGTATTGTGTGTGGAAAACTCTTTTAGATGACAATTAAGTCTGTTTGTTCAGAAGTTTCATTCAACTCTGATATTTTTTGCTTGGTGGTAGTTGTTGTTGTTGTTGTTGTTGTTGTCTAGTTGATTTGTGGGGTACTGAAGTCCAACATTGTTACCGCTTGTATGTAAATGTCTTTCCAAAGCCTCTTAAGTTCTTGGGTGGGTTTTTGGAAGTGGACGAATCATAAGTATGTGATTCCAGATAATGGGTGCATGGTAACTGGAATAGTCTACTGACTGGCTTAGCATGATTCTGAGTGCGGATGATGAGAAGGTGCAGCCTGGATGTGGGTGGCACCAACCAATAGGCTTGTAGTCTGAACTGAGTAAAAAGGAAAGGTCAGCTGGGGATTTAGCTCAGTGGCTTAAGTGCCTGCCTCGAAAGCGTGAGGTCGTGAGTTCGATCCTTGGTACCAAATAAATAAATAAAGTTAAATATTTTTAAAAAACAAAGGAAAGGTCACTGTTTCCTGCCTCCTTTCTGCCTTGCCATGAACTGCTTCTCCTGTGCCATGTCCCTCTGCCTGGGAACAAATGGACTATGGACTGAAACCTCTACAAACTGAGCAAACATAAACTTGTCCTCCTTGAATTGTGGGTATCAGGTATTTTGTCCCAGTAACAAGAAAGTAATCAAGGTATTCATTATAATTGTGTTGCTGCTTATATGATATTTTATGTCCTACAGTATTAGTTTTACATAGGTATGCTGGTGTTTGGTGCGTATATAATTGTTATCTCTTCCTGTTGAATTCTTTCTTCAATATCTAGTGACCACCCTTGCCTCTTCTGATCAGTGTTTTGGCTTGAAATCCACTTTTTCAGAAATTAGAATAGCTACTCCTGCTTTTTTTCCAGATTCTTGTTGCATGGAATATTGTTTTCTTTTCCTTGGTTTTAAATCTCTATGTTTCTTTTTAGATTAAATGTTTTTCTTTTATACAGCACATTGCTGGATTTTGTTTCTTGATTCAATCTGCGAGTCTGAGTTTTTGATTGGGAAATTGGGACTGTTCACATTTAGAGTTATTACTGAAAGGTTTTTGTTTTTGTTTTTGTTTTTGTTTTTTATCAGTACCAGGGATTGAACTCACAACTGCCTGCTTGGAAGGCAGGCGCTTATGCCGCTGAGCTAAATCCCCAGCCCCTGTTTTTATTTTGAGACAAGGCCCCACTCTAGCTCAGGCTCACCTTGAACTCACAGTGACCCTCATGCCCCTGACTCCCAAGTGCTGGGATTACAGGCGTGCACCACCATACCTGGCCTGCTGAAAGGTATTGCTTACTCCTGTCATTGCATTATTTTCCTGTTGCTGGTTCCCTTTTATGTTTCCCCTCTCTCCTTTCTGCTTAACTGCACACCTAACTGCCACACATTCTGCTAGACTCTTGGCACTGTTGGCCTCACTGTCCCTTTCTAGAATATACTTTAGAATTTTTTATAGTCCATCTCCAAGAGTTGTCAAAGTCCTAACAGTTTTAGCATTGCTGAAAAGTCTTAAGTCTCTTCTAAGATCTATAGCAAACTCTTAACTGTAACCCCCTGTACAAATGAAACAAGGGTAAACATTTTTGAAATGCAAAGGCACAAGATAAACATTACCATTCCAAAAGTTACAAGCAAGGGAATATAAAGCATTGGATACAAAGCAAGTCCAACATCCAGCAGGACGAACATTAAGTCTTAGCTCAACATTTGAAGCACTCTGGTTGTAAGCTTTAAAAGGCTTCGGTGATTTCGATCCCCTGGCACTTGTAGGGATTTCAGGTGCTGCAGCTTTTTTTAAATCCTCTCTGCTTGCTTTTTGCAGCTTTCCTTGGATGATCCATGTTTTGGGCTTTTTTAAACTTCTGGGGTATTCATCTTTGGCTTTACCCTTACATCTTTACAAATTGCCCTCTCAGGGGCACACTGGTTATCCTCCCAGGCCCTTTGCAATCGAGGTGGAAGCCATCTTACCCTCAGAATTTGTGTATTTTTTTGTACCTAAAGTCAGCACCATGTGGATGTTGCCAAGGTTTGCTGCCAGCTGGAGCAGTAGTCAGGCCTTTTTTTTTTTTTTTCTTGGTTCTAGGGGTTGATTGCCTGGATCGTTGGACTCTGTAAAACTGATTGTGAAGAAAAGTTTTTTTGGTTTTTTTTTTTGTCTTTTTCATTTTTATCGGTACCAAGGATTGAACTCATGACCACCTGCTTGCAAGGCAGGTGCTTATGCCGCTGAGCTAAATCCCCAGCCCCAGGTTTTTTTATGTTGTTGCCATTTTGGAACCTTATGTGGCCTCTGCCGCCATTTTGGAGCATGGTGCTCTGCAGCTTTTTCCTCTGAACAAATGTTTTTACCTTTGCAGTTTTGAGGCTGCAAAGGGTGGTGACCTGCTGCTTTCTGGGATGCCCCTAGGGCATCTTTTTTAGCTCTCTGTTTTTTCTCAGCAATCAAAGTTTCAACCCTGTCTTTACCATCCACAGCTTTTCTGGAATTTTTTTCTGGCCAAATTTACAGAGTTGTGAATTATCCTGCTGGGCTCTTTGCTCTTGATCTGCAACATAAAGCTGGCTAAAAGCCCCCAACAATAGCCATGCCTCAGCCTCAACATTTGACTGCCTTGTAATTTCCTTTTCTAGATTAATTAGTCCATTGCCCTTTGTCTCAGTCTCAGGCAAAGTCTCTGGGCATGAGCAAAATGCAGACAAACTTTCTGCCAAGCCATAACACACATCATGGGGAGTCCAACAACCAATGCAGTCCTTCCTAGCAGAAACCTCCCAAGCCTGGCCTTTACCATGAGGCTTATCAGTGTTTTGGTCTCCTGAGCTCTGACCAGAATCTCCTCTACAGAATAGCCTAAGCTGCTCCAGCTCTATGCATCCAAGCGACATGTCCAAACCTTTTTAAACTCTGCCTAGCCATTTCTAAAGCCTCTCGAAAAACATAGTCAGTTATAGTCACAGCAATAACCCTACTCCTGATACCAAATTCAGTCTTAGTTACTTTTTACTCATTGCTGAGACAAAATACCTGAAGCCAAAAATTGGGAAAGGAAAGGTTTATTTTTTACAGTTTTTAGAGGCTTTAGTTATATTTAGTTGGCTGCAAGGCAGGGTGGCATGGCAGAGCCACAGTTTATGGTGGCTGCAAACAGCAAGGCAGAAACTGACAAAAGAGTGAGACACACCTCCTGCCATTACATTACATCCTGGCTCCACCCTTATGTGGGTGTAGCACTGACACCATCAACCCAAGCACTAGACAATGAACCAATCACAGATACATAATGTAAATGCATGAGGCCTGGGGGTCACCCACATAAACCCGACAGTATGTATACCTTCCAGTATCCATTTAGTACCTGTCCAGGTAAACAAGTTAATCTCAGTTGTACTGACTTTACCCTGGGACCTACAACTGCCATCACTCTTGCATGACGCATTTCTCCTTTGTGCTCAGTTTGCCTCTGATCTCCCACAGACCACCCTCTTTCTGAGCTCTGGCAATATGGCAGGCACCGTGCTGGATCTCCTCTCTATCTTTTGCCCACTGTGGAGAACCATTTAGACTTTCAAAGCTCATGGGCTTGTAAGGACACCTGAGGACATGAGCCTGCTCATTTAGCACAGGCACACAGAGGGATACAGTTATGTAACCATGACTTAGCACAGGTGAACGTGCATGCACTGATTACAGCTCTATTCCAGAATATAAATGTGGGGATTTAGTTCAGTGGCATAAGAGCAGCGCTAGGTCGTGAGTTCGACCCCCAGTACAAAAAAATGAATGTAAATGTGAGAGAACCTGTATAAGAAGTACACAGTCAAGACAGGCTGCTCCGTGCTCTTGCCCTCGGCTGTGTTCCATGCTGCCTGCTGTTGCTGATGTTTTGTACATGTGCATTCTTTAACCTGGATCCTCACCCACAAAAATCCCCCTGGGGGCCCCTGAGCCAGCCGACACCCACCCTATGGTAGAGTCCCCTCAGAGCAAAACCTTGTCCTGCTTTTGCAGTTCACAGGAGCTGTGCGCCTCCCCAGTGCCTATGCCACCAACCTGCCACTTCTCCCTGGACCTCCCAGCCTGGCATGCTTACCGTGCATCCACAGAACCAGATTCCCCTCCCCACAAACCAGGATGATACTCCAGGCTGCTTCATATTTTTCTCTGCATTGTGTTCCGTCTCTTCAACTTCTCTGTAGCTTCTAATTTTTCTATCAGTTCCTTCTCAGTTCCCAGCAATCTGCTTCTCTTAGCCAAGTTGTTATTTTCCAGGTGTTTGGATTCTGAATCTCAGGGAGACTGAATTTTGCTACCAATCACCACATCAGTGTTATCGCTGTTTCTTGTTTTGTAATCTTTGGGCCATCCCTATCAGAATGACCTGGAGAATTTGATTAAATGCAGATTCCCAGGGCCACAGTGAATGGGACTCTCTATAGTTAGAGTAAAAAAAAATCTTCTTTTTTATCCTGTGTCATTGTAAACCCAACTTCAAACAGTCTTCTCTCGTGTTCTTCATTCTACTTTTCTGTGTTGTATACTTGTAAATTTTTTGTTTTGTTTTGTTTTGTTTTTTGTGCCAGGGATCCAACTCACGACCTTGCGTTTGCCATGCAGGCAAATAAACAAGACAGAGAGGAAAAGAAAATGAAAAACTATGAAGGTTGCCAGCTCCAAACAATCAATAGTAAGGAAGCCTGCTTGTCTTTGGCAATTAATTGTGTCTCTTGGATATGAGAAATCCAATAACTAAGAAACCCTGGAGAGAGGTTAGCCACAGTAGGGACCAGATTTGACTGCACATCTTCAAGCCCAAGATTGGACCTGAGGTCAGCAACTCTCAATTAACCATCCTTAGTGCATGGGACTAGTGGTCCATTGGATTCCCCAGTGATCTGCAGATATCTAACCTCTGATGGTTCCCTAAAAGAAACTGGAGGCATTGTTACCAAAATAAAGGAATATAGTCTAGGTAGGCAACAATTTGAAGAAAAAACGAATCAATTTTTTTAAAGTTATGAATTAGTTAACAATGGCTTTTAAAAAATATTGTCAAGTAGTAGTTTTTTTGTTTTTTTGTCTTTTTCGTTTTTATTGGTACCAGGGATCAAACTCACGACTGCCTGCTTGCAAGGCAGGCACTTATGCCGCTGAGCTAAATCCCCAGCCCCAGTAATTCTTTTTTTAAAAAAAATAGTTATCATTAGCAACTAACCATGTTTCCATAGTGCTGCTGGCCTCCTATACATGGCAACTTAGATAATTCATTAATGTGTCATCCAAAGACAATAAAAGATGGGATTTTTTTCTTATATATCTTGGGCAGGAATGGCATTAATTTAGGTATTAATATAAATTATACTCATTGAGTTTCAAGATCTCAATTTTAATGCGAAAAAAGCTTGAGGAGTCTTTTTTCCTTTTTATCGGTACCAGGGATCGAACTCACGACCGCCTGCTTGCAAGGCAGGCGCTTATGCCGCTGAGCTAAACCTCCAGCCTGAGGAGTTATCTAGACCAACTCAGTATGAAGCAGAGCCGAAAAAAAAAAGCTACCAGAATATTGGATAATACGAAAGAAAAAATACAAAGGGAAAATAATGAGCTATACCTGTGGGGTGTCTACCTAGAAAATTGTTTCCTGTTCTAATTTCTATAATTCAAGGGTGATAAAATATAATACGAGAAGGTCTAGAGAATAACAATAAAATTCATTAGATCCTGGCTACATTTATTGACATTTCACAGTGTGTGAAACATGGCCTGGGGATACAAAAATAAATAAAACATAGTCCCCAAGTTCAGATAGCTCGAATCCTGCAGGGAGCGCAGAACAGAGACATGCACAGGTGTTGGTCATACCACAGAGAAGCAGCATCAGGATGCCTGGGGATGAGCTAAAAAAGAAAAAGGAGAGAGAGGGATACCAGGCGTGTATCTGCTGCTGTATTATGTGTATGTTTAGGAGTGAGAGAGACCAGCTTGAAAGAAAAAAGCAATGGAAAGAGAAAGCCTACCTTGCTGGAAGGCTGAGTTAAAGGAAGATGTGGGCATTGTCCTTGAATAAACAAGAGAAAAGACCTGACACCTGAAATTAGAGGGGAGAAAAAGGAGATAATGGTGATTACTGGTGTATATTAGTTTGTAGATAGAGAGTCAGGAAAGTAAGGGAGTGCACAGAGTAGAGGTTTTTACCTTCCTGGGATGCTGAGGATCTGATAAAAATTATGGATGTTTTCTTTTCAAAAAGGGACATTTACTCAAAGTTTTACATAAAATTTCAGCTTTCCAACGTTCAGAATCTCACCCACAAACCCCAAGGGGAGAACCTAGATAAGACAGGTCACTTGCTGTTGCAAACAGGCACTTAAAGGTTTGGGGTAAACATTGCGGGCCAAGAGGGAGGGGGCTAAACAAAGACAAGCGAAGGCGAAAGCAAGGCCAAGGGCCTGCGTGGGTTAGAAGCCAGCCAGGGTAAACCGTAGGACTAATCCGGGCTGGGTTGGAGAAGTAGAAAGCCCAGAGGGAACAGAGAAACTGTAAATGAACTGCAAGGGGACTGCCTCACATGATCCAAAAAATAAGCTTAAAAATTCAGACCACACACTCCCTTCCTAAGGCAAGTACACCGGCTTCTCTGCGGACCTATCACTACCTAGTGAAACCCCGTGTCTTCCACTGTCCTTGTTCTCCCTCCGCGTGGGAGCATGCTCAAGCCTCTCCCTTACTGCAAAGTCAATAACAATGAACATTCCTTCACGGTCAATGTTAGGGATAGAACTAAAGCTCATCTCCATAGAATGTTCTGAAACAAAAAAAGGGTGGCATTTCAAATAACTTAGAGCAAAAGTAAATTATTCAATAGATGACATTAAAACTACTGGATAAGCCGGGCGTGGTGGCTCATGCCTGTAATCCCAGCACTCGGGAGGCTGAGGTGGGAGGATAGCTGCAAGTTCAAAACCAGCCTGGGCTACAAAGTGAGCTCAAGGCCAGCCTGAACTGCATAGGGAGACCCCGTCTCAAAAAAGACAAAAAAAAAAAAACTACTGGATAAATGAGTGGGAAAAATATTCAAATCTGTTACCAACTATTTTATAGTTCAAAATAAATTCTAAATAGATAAACATTTTTAAACATAAAAACTGAAGCCATAAAAGTTCTGGAAGAAAATATGGGAGATTTTTTATTTTATATGGATATACTTTATATAAGAAAATTATCCTTTGTAATCTTACAGTGGTGGGCCAGGGGTTTAGCTCAGTGGCATAAGCCCCTGCCTGGCAAGTGCAAGGTTGTGAGTTTGATCTCCAGTACCAAAAAAAAAAAAAAAAGAAAAGAAAGAAAGAAAGAAAAAAAGAAATCTTACAGTGGGCATGACTTTCTAAGGACAATCCAACACCTAAAAGCCCAATTTTTTTGTCTTTTTCCTTTTTACTGGTACCGGGGATCGAACTAACGACTGCTTGCTTGCAAGGCAGGCGCTTATGCTGCTGAGCTAAATCCCCAGCCCCTAGGAGCCCAATTTTTAAAAACACATTGATAACTGGTCTATATAATAGAAAAAGTATGAAATGAAAGGCAAGCTAAAAATACAATAAATAATTTTTCAGCTACTATATTAGCAAAAAAATATTAAAATATTTTGTGTTAGAAATGGTGAAAAGTTTGTGTTTTAATATATAATCCTGGAAAAATGGAAATAGGCATGGCCTCTTTGAAAGGCAGGTTGGCAAGTGCATAAAAATTATATACAACTGGAGGCTGGGGATTTAGCTCAGTGGCATAAGTACCTGCCTTGCAAGCAGGTGGTCGTGAGTTTGATCCCCGGTACCCATAAAAATGAAAAAGACAAAAAAAAAATTATATACAACTGAACTGAAATTCCATTAGTAGGAAAAAACTTATCCTATTTATGCTCACACAAGTATAAAATTACATGTCGGTTTTCATCAAGGATTATTTATTTATAATAGCAAGAGACTGGGAATAACATTAATGCTCATTAACAGAGGACAAGTAAAATAGATTGTTTTCACCATTTTGAGGAATACTACACGCTACTTAAAATGTGTCAATACGGTATATCCTGCTATGGAATCATCTCCAGGGTGTATGGGAAGTAGACGTACTGAGGGGTAGAATAATATGTAACCAGGAAGAAGCAAAAGGAGGAGGAAAAGGAAGGAGAGGAAGAAGATAAGAAAGGAGGAGGGGGAAGAGGAGAGGACAAAGAAAGAGAAGGAGAGCAAAGGGGAAGAGAAGTTAGGAGAAGGAAGGAGTGGGGGAGAAGGAAGAAGAGAAAGAGGAGCAGGGTGAAGGTGAGCCTCAGCTTCCAGGGTCCCCGGAGCCCCTGAGACCCTCTCTACCCTAACCCTGCTTCCCTCTGGTTTGCATGGCATCCCTCCCTGCAGGCTGCCTTTTTCCCACGCAGTAGCGACCACAGCCGTGAACAGCCCTGGCCTTTACATTGTGTTCTTCAGCCACACCAAGAACACTGGCCTTCCTTCCTTTTCAGTTGGAGAATTTCTGGGGAACCTTTGGGCTCTGGTGCATGGTGCCCTGGGCCTTGCAGGAGCCCATGATGGGCAGTGTGGCTGTGATACCTGTAAGCAGCACCATCTTCTCCCAGGCCCCAGAGGGCTGCCTGCAGGAGCATGCCCAGAAAATGTGGCTGCCAACAGGTGCGCGTCTCCAGAGGCTCCTCTGCCGTTAACACAGCTCACAATCTGTTTTTCTTGAAGGGTTGAGCTGTTTCTCTAGCTGCTCGTGTCAGTAGCACTTCCAAAGATGACCCTTAAGCACACTCCAACACGGGGTGTAAGAGATCTAGGTAGCTGCCACAGGAGAGAAGGAGAGGTCCTTCCGGGGCTCCTCAAAAGCCCTGCCACCTGACCAGGGAGAAGGACTTCACGTCCTAGCAAAAGCAGGAGACACAGAGGTGGAAAGCTGGTTTTCCTGAAAGTGGGTGACTTGCACCCCTCACAAGGAGCTCACACCTGGATCCTGAGAAGTGGATCTCACAACCTGCCCCTTCTGAGTCTAAGCTAGGAAGAAAGGTGACCCCAAACAGCCCCTCCTTGAAGACAATACTGAGTCTACTCCTTTCTGTCTCCAGCCAAAGTATATGAATATGA
Organism: Cavia porcellus; assembly: GCF_034190915.1. Taxonomy (NCBI): domain Eukaryota; kingdom Metazoa; phylum Chordata; class Mammalia; order Rodentia; family Caviidae; genus Cavia; species Cavia porcellus. The sequence goes on from NW_026947504.1 coordinate 60,534,564, forward strand.
GAACTATGTGTTGACATTTAAACCTCACCCTCTAAAAATAGTAATGATGCCCAGGGAGGACTCAGGTTTGGGTCAGCTGCCCACCCCTGGACCAATGAACTCTGGAGAAGAGAAGCTACTTTTGTTCTAGTTTATGTTTGGGGCTCAGCAGACTGGATGGGGGAAAAGTGTCAAATCAAAATGAAGTAGATGCTGGTCATGATGGCACACACCTGTAATCACAGGTACTCGGGACCTGAGGCTGGAGGGTCTTTTAGGCCCAACCTGGGCAATTTAGCAATACCTTGTCTCAAAATAAAAATGGAAAAAGAGATAAGGATTTTGCCTAGTGACAAGCCTTTGCCAAGTATGCATGGGGCCTTTGCTTCAATCCACAATACTGCAATAAAAATTTTTTTCATAAAAGATAAAGCATCAATACCATGATTAGGAGTCCGTTCTAGAAAAGGGTGATATTGAATGGTTGGTCCCATGTTTCACCGCAGGCCTTCACAGTGTTTTAAGTCCCCACCCCTTAAATTTAGAGGTTTTTCAAAGCTGTCTTCTCTTCTCACCTGTTCCCTCACATGTGACTGCCTTTTCTACAAACGCCCCCTGATCTCCCCAGCTAAATCTGTAGACAATCATCCTTTCTGCCTCCAAATCTTTTTCTGCATCCAAATCTCCATCAGGATGTTCAAAAGAGAATACAGTATTTGCTTTACATCAAAATATGCATATAGAAGTGGAGACTATCTCTGGGAGAAAACAAGAATCCAGTCAAGGTAGCTGCCACGTTCCCACCTGTATTCTCTCTTCCTGTGAATGGAAATCACCCACCGTGGGATCACCCAGTAACAAAGCTCAGGAGTCATTCTTGAATTTCATTATGAGTGTGAGGCCAAGAAAAGGGCCTTTGTAAATGCAAATCTGATCATGTTACTTCCCTTCTTGAAATCTCTGTGACTCTGTGGCACTTGGGTTCAAGGGCCTGACTGGTTCGCAGAGCTCCCGGTGCTGGGGGGAGGATGTCTGTCTCCCTGCCAGCCCAGCCTCTGTGCCACCCCTCTCACCTCTCACCCCTGTTCCTCCGAGGGGCTGCCTCCATCTCTGCACTGGCTGTCCATAAATGTCACAAAAGTTACTATGTTGTTATATACTTAGTCCCTATTGAAAGCTACCCAGATTTTTCAAATACTTAGTCCCTATTGAAAGCTACCCAGATTTTTCAACAGTACTACACATTTATACTGATTCAGACGGCTGATCGGTTTTCTTTCTTTCTTTTTTTTTTTTTTTTTTTTTTGTGTGTGTGTGTTTTTCGTTTTTATCAGTACCAGGGATCGAACTCACAACTGCCTGCTTGCAAGGCAGGCATTTATGCCTGCTGAGCTAAATCCCCAGCCCCTGCTGATCAGTTTTAAAACCACCTAGTGTATGCTCTCAGGTAAAGGGAGCTAGTACCACATTTTTAACCTCTGCTTTAATGGTAGAATCTTGATAAAATTGTGTAATTATTTCATCCTTCAATCTTGAGGAACAGAATCTTTGGACATTCATCTCAAGAAAGGCCCCCAGCCAAGAGGGGTGGTGCATGCCTGTAATCCCAGCACTCGGGAGGCTTGAGGTAGGAGGATCACAGCAAGTCTGAGGCCAGCCTGGGGTACAAAATGAGTTTAAGGCCAACCTGAACTGCATAGTGAGATGCTGACTCAAAAAGAAAAAATAGGAAAGAAGGAGAGAGAGAGAGAGAGAGAGAGAGGCCCCCCAGAGCACAAGCTCACACAGCCTTCCCAGCCAGCGGATCACAGCTGTCATTCTCTCCTAGGCTCTTGGGACTAGCAGGAGCTCTTAACTTGTTCTCCCCTCCTCCCCCCATCTCTGCATTGTGAATTCTTGGAAAGCAGTGTCCTTTTTTTAAAAATTAATATTACTTCTAGCTGAAATATAACAGCTGCTCTGTAATGTTTGTGGTAAGGAGAAGGAGACTAGTAAATCAATATATAAAGACTATTTGTTTTCTTCTGTATGCCAGCAGTGAAAAACAGCACTTCCTTTCCAGAAAGCGAGACACAGCAGAAAATGCTAGAGCTATCGCAAGGCGGCGCTAGAATCCCACATGGGTTCCCTCTGCCAAGAAAAGTCAGATCCGAGAGACCTGACCAGGGCTGGCTCCCGGGAACAGAGGCCTGGCTGAGCCACACGCAGGAAGATGATTTGAATGAGAGCTGCGGGAGAAGCAGCTGCAGGCAGGTTACAGCATGCAGTAAAGAGGCGAATGGTCCTGTAAAGGCACCGTGACGCAGAATCCCCCTCCACCTCTGAGCAGCACCTCATCCCTGCCCACAGGAGCCACACATCCGAACAATAGCACCCCACTTCCTCACCCCAGCAAAACGCTCAGGCTCATCGCTTCGCCTCTTCAGCCCACCACAACAGCGTCTCCCCACTGAGTCCTCTCTCATTCCAGGACAGATTGCATCTGTCACAGATTTTATTTCTATCTCCCTCTTTACCTCCCAAGGGGTCATTGAAACTTTCCGATACCTTGGAACCCTAGATTTCTGTGTAGGCAAATGGAAAAAGAAATCTTTTAAAATTTCAAATACATATCTGACTCCTGTGAGGGATAGGGAAATGTAACCATGGAAACGAGTATGAGTGTAACCATGGAAACCCATTTAAACCAGCTGGGCTGTTACCATCTAGAAATTGGTAGGCTCTGGCTGTTAGAAGTTAGCCCTAGTTAATATAGCCAAGCGATATCAATTGCTAAAGAGAGTGTTTTACAGACATTTAATGTCAGGGTGCCGATACTTTAAAATGTTAGGAAAAAAACCTTTTCATAGGCTTCCTCTGTTAGACCAGTTTTAAAGGATTCTCTAAATCTTTCTGCCCTGCCTCTTTCCACATCTCAGAAATCATCACTGACTCACTCATTCATTCAGCAAACACATGCTAATCACTGCTGTGCTGGGCACACATCTATGTCACGCTAATACATTATAGGTCCCTCCAGTTTTAATGCTGAGGCAGGTCCTTAAAAAAAAGATTCATTTATCCAATGACTTCCCTACAAAACTGTGTTAGGGTTTGAGTTTACACTTACTGGCTTATACCTCAGTGAGATGTGAATGAGTCTCTTTGCCATTTTGAAGGTGAAACAGTAAGGTGGAACATTCCATTTCCATTCCTCCTCTTTCCTTCTTCCCTGTGTGCATTACAACCCTGCCATCCTTCCTCTCATATGCACCTTCCCTTAGCATGAACGCGGGGACTAGTGGGTCCTATATTCCAACTCATGCTGGGATGGAACCAGGCCTTCAGGCATGAGAGGTAAGTGCCCCCTCGGCCACACCCCCACAACCTACTGTGTGCTTTCAAAGACCACTCAGGTCTGCTTCTCATCCTCTCTCCTTTCCAACCAAGCTCTTAGAAGCAGTACTCACAGCGCCAGGGGATTTGGCTCGGTGGCACAAGTGCCTGGCTGACAAGTGTGAGGTCATGAGTTCAAAACAAAAGCAATGCTCATGAAGCTGACACTGTGGCTCGGTGGTCAGCACTCGCCTGGCCTGTGTGAGGGCCTGGATGTCATCTCTAGCAGGACAAAGAGAGAGAGAAAAGAAACTAAAATTAAGAGTTCTTTGTGCTTTTCTCTTTGGCTCTGGACCCACCGCTTTCCTGATTCTATTGCAATTCTTCTCCTAGAGTCCCTCATAGTGGCTAAAATGATGATCTTTAAAAAAGTTTTTAAGTTTCTTGAGACAAAGTCATTCTGTGTAGCCCAGGCTAGCCTCAAACTCATTATCAGCCCGGCTGCTCTGAAATTCATGGTCCTTCTGTCTCAGCCTCCTGACACACTCCCTGAAATAAATAACCTTTTAAAAACACATCCTGCTCCTCTCTGTGGCAATTGATCTCTGGGCCACTTTCCCAAAAGTGTCTCCCTCCTCAGCACGACTTTCTCCTGTTCCTCCACTCCCTGCCTTTGCTCTTGTCTCCTCTGTGTCCCTTGGGGTCCTCCACGTGCCTTTCCTCTCGGCAAGGACTGTCAGGATCATGTCAGTAGCTCTACCCAACGCTCCTCCCAAGAGATTCCAAAGCACAAGATAAAAATAATGACTTAGTTTGAGCCCGAGGCACAGAACCTGAGGTGATACTACTGCAGTCTGTCCCTCTGGCCCTATCACCGCAGGCACCTGCACCCTCGCCTTCCCAATCCAGGCCCTCATCCCTACTCTCCTTAAACACTAAAATCACATCCTTGCCAGTCTTCCTCCTCTTTAAACCCCAATCTTAATGAGACCAACACAGTCTTTCTAAAACTCGATCATTCTAATGCATACAATTCCCCAAAGATCCTGAATGGCAACATAATGAAAACTGATTCCTTTGCATAACAAGAAGGGCCCTCTGTGATCTGCCTCCTGCTTCTTTTTTTAATCTCCTCTCCGGTCCCTCCACTGCCTTTCTAAAAGGCTCAGTGGTTCCAAACAGTGATCTCCTCAAACAATTATTCCTGTGCAGGGCGTCGCACCCCCTCCACCTGAACATGGTTTGTTCACCAGCAAACTCCTCCAGTAAGTCCTCAGCTTTCTGTTACCTCCCTCCTAGTTTACCTGGTGCTTTGTGCACCTCCCACATTGGACGGCAATTGTCTGTCTGGCCTATTTCCTTTCCTAGAGTGACTGCTTAAGAACTAGTGTGATTCATCCGTTGTGTTACAATTTTTATCCCTTTGTTGCCCAACAAAATGCCTTGACAGCAGTAGACATCTATTAAACACTAGATATTACTATTATTGTTGTCATCAAGGGGATGGCTGAGAAATGGCCTTGACGGTTAGAAATTTCCACCCTCATGGCTACAATTAACAACAGAAAGTACCCATCAAAAGCCGGTGGTAACTGAACAAAGACCTGACCATGTCGCAGCTGAGAACCTGAGCTAGGCCACCAGCATCCCACCCGTGTGACACATACCCATGAGTGGGCAGAGCTCACCTCTGCACACCCTCGTGACTTCTACGATCTCTTCAAACACACATCTTGTGAGCGGAAAGCCAAGACGGGTAATCCAATCGGTCATGTGAAAGGCCCACCATTGCGTTCATCACACCGCTGTGATGAGTGGACACTTGTCAGTGTTTTTTGGAGGGGTGGGCACCGGGGATCAAACTCACGACCGTGCTCTTACAAGGCAGGTGCTCATGCCACTGAGCAAATCCCCAGCCAGTATTTTGTTTTTTATTTCATTGGTGTATTTTAGATATACATAATGATAACATTTTTTTTATGGAGTTTGTATCTGTAAATACTAAATCTTGCTTCTTTTTTTCCCATTTCCTTCCCCTTCCTTCAGCCTCTTTTCCTCTATTTACAAAATCTTTGTTTTCATTCTTCCTTCTGTTCTTTGTTGCCCCCTCTCTCCCTTCCCCTCCTCCCTCCCTTGCTCCCCTTTTCATTTAAACATTGTCTCCCCATTTCCCAATATCAATTATACCTATCAGACCCTATTTACACCTTTGGTTTCTCACACCAGAGAAATCATGAGATATTTAAACAAGTGTGTCCGATTTATTTCACTTGAGCATGACCTCAAGGAGCCTTCAGTTAGCTAAAATGTTTTAAGCTTATCTTTCTTTATTGCAGACCAGTACTCCATTGTATAAAAGAACCACCTCTTCTTTATCCATTCAGCAGATGATGGGCACTTCTCAGTGTTTAGACTGAAGGCAATTACAGCTGAAGACTGTTTAGATGTGATACGGGGAGACGACAGAGCACACTTACTCAGCTCAGAAACAGTGGCCAGGGCCCAGATGTCTGCCTGGGCCCATGTCAGAAGCTGGAGTATAACAGTGACAACCAGTTGTGTCCTACACCAGAAAGGCAGGCAGCCCAGAAGCACAAAGATTAGGGATGACGAATTCTGCCTAGAGAGGGAGAGAAGATGGGAGGACAGTGCTCAAGAAATGCCCCAGTCGTCATGTTTGATCTGGCTCTCAAGGGGCGAATGGTTTTTTTCAAGCATAGAAGGGAGAGTTCTACACAGAGGGAACAGAATACACAGAAGCACACAGGGTTGGAATCCGAGGCACCCCTTGATTTTCCCAATCACAAGCCGAAGAGCCAAGCCATGTGAATGTGGGGTTCTGTGCCTGCCTGGCCGCAGCCGGAGGGCTGGGGAGGGCTGGATAGTAAGGAGCAGCCCTGGCAGCCGAGGCACAGATGCAGTTTGGGAAGTGCAGAAATGTTGCAGAATCACACAAGTGAGCTTGCGTGGTACTCAGATGGGAAGGAGGGAGAATACTTTTATATTTAGTCTGTCACCAATCTAGCCTTCCTCCTCCATCCCTACACATACCTTTACCAAGAACAGAAGTGACTAAATGTCTATTGCCATCATTTGGCCAGCCATGTAAGTAGCCTACATCCACGTGCACCCCTCAGGCAGCCTCCTTTGCCCTTGCTTTTCTTCCTAAAATAATATTGGGGATTATGAGTTTCATGGCCTTCGCATGGCCAGGAAAGATTGAGATCCTGGAGTAGCATCTCTTTGCCAGGTTGCTCCCCATTATCATTCAGGGAAGAGGGCAGGACCACCCCAGAGTCAGCCAACTGGACCCAGTGCATTGCCTGGACCTTAGCGGGTCCCCTAACTCTGTGAAGTCTTTCACTCCTGATCATCTGGTTTGAGTGGTCTTTCTCGCAAAGATCACTGCTGTGTAGCTACAGCTCCTTGACCATATCAAGCTTTTCAGCTAAATTCCGAGGTTTATCTGTATCACACTGGAGCTAGAGGAGGCTTTGGATCCCTGAAACTCAGGACTCCCTCTGCCCAACCAGGATGAAATGAAAGAACCCAGCAGTGAATGATTCACCATAATTTAAAAGCAAGTAGGAGCCAGGCATGATGGCCCATACCTGCAGTCCCAGCATTGGGAGGCCGACAGGAGGATCCTTTTGAGTTCAAGCTCAGCCCGGGCTGCATAGTGAGTTCAAGGCCAACCTCTACCATGCAGGGCAATCCTGTCTCAATTCCTCCCCCTGCCAATAAAAGCCAGTAGAACACAAGAGCCATGCAATCCAAGTAGCAATGAGGCCTATGGAGCCTATGGGGCCGTCGAAGCTTTTTACTACCCTCACCACAGCTCCATCAGCAGCCTGGCCCAAGAGCCTCCCCACCTGCCCGAACTTCTTATGTGCCACCTCCTCCCCAGGCACATTCCTGCCTCCTTTGTTCTCATTCCGTATTCTTCCTACAATTCCTCATGCCTGTAAGATTTTATTTCATTTATCGTATTTCATTTGCAATATTTAAAGGAAAAGAACAGAACTGATTCTGTTGGAGTAAACATACAAAGGAATTCATCAAATGCACTGGCTTGTTAGACACTTCCTGTGAAGGCCAAAGCCAGCCACTGAGGCTCTGCAGCCAGGAGTGATGCCCAAGATTGCCTAGGTTACAGGAACCCTGCTGTTGTTTCTGGGTGTTAGACCCCACAGGTTCCACCAACGATGCTACACACTGGATGCAACCATGGTTGATGCTGTCCCCAGCCACCAAAACGAGCTGTGCCTGGTACTTACTTCCCAAACACCTGCTTTCTAGACAGCTGGGGCAGGTGTATCTGATTGGCACTCAATGCACTTAGCTCAAGGAAGCTGGGAATGCAAGGATCTGCTACTTTCTGATTCTCCAAGCTATGCTCAGACAATGTCCAAAGGTTGACAGTCAAGGTAACTAGCATACTCTATACCCCCACTCCAGTATACCTTGTTGTCTGACAGTTGTTTTCTCTGTATCTAGGGACACTGACTGACTCCTGGACACCCAGTGAATACAAAGTCTGTTATATAAACTGGCATAGTGTTTGCCTACAATCTATGTGTATCTACCCACATACTTTGAATCATCTCTAGATAACTTATAATGCCTAACACAACATGAATGATAGGGAATAATGACAAGGAAAACATTTATACATTCAGTACAAACATAATTTTTTCTGGATATTTTCTATGTGAGGTAGGTTTCATCTATAGGTATAAAACTCATGTATGTTGACAGCCAGTTGTACGCACTTGTACTTGTCTAGCCATCCTACTTTTTGGACAGGAAAACCAGGTTTAAAAACAAAAATTCATTTGGGCGTGGTGACACATGCCTACAATCCCACTACTTGGGAGTGTCTCAAGTTCAAATCAGCCTGGGCAATTCAATAAGGCCTTATCTCAAAAATTTAAAAAGCACTAGGGATGTAACTCAAGAGTCCCTGGGTCCAAATCACCAGTAACACTCACACACACACACACACACACACACACACACACACACACACACACCAGACAGACAGAAACAGACAGAGACGGGGGCGAGGGGGGGGGCAAGCACATTTGAATCAGATAAACAGTGTTCCACGCAATATTTGGAATATCCTTACACTAAAAATTTATCTATTGTTTACCTAAAATTCAAATGTAAGTGGGAATTCTGTATCTTCTCTGGTAATCCTCCTTCAGGGTCTCTTTAGTGCCCCACATGAGTATACACTGTGCCTGGGTTCTAGGTATACTAAAGATGCTCGTGTGTAAAATTCGCATTCGAGACAATAGTCCAGCTGTCTAATCCTGATTTTAAGTGCCCACAGTTGAAAGCCTTTCTGCTTTCCTCTCATATCAGATTTTTATCTCTGCCCGGCCTATGCCTAGAGCAGATTAAGGCAAGAGTTGTATCCTCGGGAAAGCAAAGTAAAGAAGCACATTAAAATTTTAAAACGCAATTACTGGGTTGCAATTGGAAAAAATAGAGTGAGCAGTGCAGAAAGATTTCATGAATTTTTTATATTGGGTTGCATCACATTCTAGGACCTCAGTTTGCTGTGACTCACATTTAATAGCGATGCAACAGGAGGTGAAACTACAAAGCAAGCGATGAAACTGATTTCATGTGCGCTGTATGGAAATGAGGCTGGATGAGTCAACACCGCCGTCACTCTCGCCTCCCACATCCCAGGGTGGGCCCCTAACCCCGGGGGGCGTCTGCTCCCTTAGCGCAAAACTGCAAATGATGAACGAAACCACCCTACGTCCATATAACATAGACAGAATGATAGGGTTATTTTGTAAGGTTACCTAAAATCATAAATCGCACAAATGAGGTACATAACTTTGCAAATTCTTCAGAGGCAACACACACAAAGATCTGTTTATCCAGGTCTGACACGAGGAATAATTTGACCTTCCCAAACCAATGCCAGTTTTCTCTGGACTACCAAACAAACCACAGTCCAAACCACAAAAATAAATGATGTCTTTTAGAGTTGGTGCACATTTTGGAGTACATTTACTAGTCAGCCTTGGATTTTTAGAAGAATCTATTTCTCTCTAATTCTATTTCTATTGCTCTATTTCTCTCTCTCTCCCTCTCTCTCTCTTCTTTCTCGTTTGGTTGCTTGAGTCTCATTATGTAGTTCAGGCTTGCCTTAAAATCACTGTGTAGGGGCTGGGGATTTAGCTCAGCGGCATAAGCACCTGCTTGCGAGCAGGCGATCGTGAGTTCGATCCCTGGCACCGATAAAAAGGAAAAAAAAAAAAAGTAAAAAAAATCACTGTGTAGTCCAGGCAGGCCTAGAATTTGTAATGACCCTCCTGCCTCACCTCCTGAGTGCTGGGATTACAAGCAAGCGCCTGGAAATACAGGCCTGGAAATTTATGTGTATTTTTAAATTAAATATTTATTTAAGTCCTCAGACATGCCTTAACCCTCCTGCTTTGGAATCTTTGTATGCCTGTTCCTCCTCCTAAAATTTTTTCCTTGCTTCGTTAAAGTTAACTCCTTCAGATGTCTGCTCAAAACCATTTCCTTAGGAAAAAGTTAACTTTCTGACCCCCCCCCCCCAATTCATGACTTTCTGACTCACCATATAATCCATGACTGATTAGGACTTTCTGTTTTATGCTTTGATGTTCACTTTACCATTCCTTCTTAGGCTTATAATGATATAGTCGTGTTAATTTTGAGTTAATGTCAATCTTTTGAGTTAATGTCTGTCTTCTTTAATAATGAAAGGGGTTTTTTTTGTTTTGTTTTTTATCAGTACCGGGGATTGAACTCCCGACTGTCTGCTTCCAAGGCAGGTGCTTATGCCACTTAGCTAAATCTCCAGACCCTAATAGTGAAAGTTTTAACTGGGTTTATATCAGCCAGAGACCACATATCCTAGCGTCTCTTGCAGCTACATGGGGGTCATATGATTAGAGCCTGCCCAATGGGATTCTTTTAATCTCTGAGCATAATACTTAGAAGAAAAGGACCTTGTGTTTTTACCTCTGAGAGTCATTTGTAAGATCCTCAGGAGTAACTTCATTTCTATTTTAATAATCAAGCAATTTGTTTCCCAATCTGCAAGTCAATTGTCCCGTATTCCCCAACCCCAATGTACCACCTCCATCACAGTAAGGAAAAAGGAAAATTACCATGATTGATAGTCTTCATGTCTTTTGGAAGTCAATATTGCTTAAGACTGTGATCCCTTTACTATTCACATGTATGTTACAGAGATAATGAAATCAAAGCTAAAGAGCAGACCATAGTAAGCAAGCAGTTGATTTTTTCTGGATAAATTTTATTTAAATTATTTTCAAGACTGTCAGTAGAGCTCAGTGGCACACACATGCTAGTACATGTGAGGTCCTGGGTTCAGTCTCCATCACAAGGAAGATTATTTTCTGTATTATAGAAACTTTACAGAAATATGCATATATGCTGTTGTTATTTTGGTGAGGTGCTTTTCTTTGATCTTCTCAGGTTTTTTCCTCCTTCCTTTCCTCCCCTTTCTCCCTCCAACATCAAAATCCAGATCACTAGCTAAGTGCTCATTACTCCATGTTCACGAATATCATGTACAAAGAATTGGGGATTTGTTTGTTTTTGTCATTTTTTTGTTTTGTTTTCTAAAAGTGAGAATATATTATGTATGCTTTCCCATGTTTTTTTCTTACTTAATGTCACATGAAAAGCTCTCTAAGTTAATTGGTTTGGATTTAACTCGTTTGTTAATGGAGAAATAATAATTCATAATGTTGATATGCCATAAATTACTCATCCCTGTGCTTTGTTTTCTGATTTTTGTCACAATGAATACAGCTGCAATAGCATCCATGTATATGTATCTACATGAATATGTGGTTTTATCTCAGTGGAATAGATTCCTATGCATTATTTTGCAGAGTCAAAACACATATGAATTTTTAATTTTGATTCACATTCTCTTTGATCATGATTGCTTTTTTTTTTTCCTAAAGCCATCCCTTTTCCCTCCGTGCTTCCTACGAATCTCTTTTCCACTTCCCTGCTAAATACTTTCCCTGTTCTATTGTCTACAGTTAAAAGGCTGAAGCTTTTGTTCTAGGTCAAGTCTTATACAGTATTTCTGATAATCTATGAAAATAAAACATATTCTAAAATGAAGAAATCCACATTGTTTTAAGAAACTCAATAATAGGAAGTCCTTGTGGACCAGGGACCAAAGTAAGCCTGTGACTGTAGGTATATACTAAAATACTTATTTTTCTTTTCTTTCCTCATTTAATCAAGCAAGATATATGCTCACAAATTCCCAAGCACTATGGCAACTGAATATTATCAGTAGCAAATTGTGCAACCTTTGCCAATGTTTCCTAGGTAATTCATTATATGAGATACTGTTTTCTTGAGGCATACTCTGCCCCCAAATCCCACTCTGTGGGTTATTTATTCATTTGACAGATATCTACAGAACTGCTGCCATGTGCTGGGAACTGTACTGCCTGGTGGGCAGAGAATAATGACTAAGACCTACAGAGTCCCACTCACAGAGCTTATCTTTCAACTGATGGAAATGAGATTTTTTTTTTTTTTTGTCTTTTTCCTTTTTATCAGTACCAAGGATCAAACTCACGACTGCCTGCTTGCAAGGCCGGTGCTTATGCCACTGAGCTAAATCCCCAGCCCCTGGAAATGAGATTTTTAAAGAATCTAAGTATTCAACGGGTTTGTATATTTTTGTTTGTTTTCAGGAGTGGACTTAGAACTCGTGTGTGTGTGTGTGTGTGTGTGTGTGTGTGCGTGTGCCTAGAACTTTGAGCATGCTAAGCACATGCTTTACTGCTGACAAACAACCCCACTCCTTGATAATATTTTTTAATTGCAGTAAAATATGCATGACATGACATTTACCAACCTAACCATTTTTAAGTGTATAACTCAGTGGAATCCAGTGTATTCCCACTCTTGTGCAACCAGCACCAATACCCAGCTCTGCATCCCCAGACTTTTTAGTTTACAAAACTGAAATTCTGTACTCAATAAAGTATAACTGCCAATTTCTCCATCCATCATTTTACTTTCTCTCTGTGAATTTGACTACTCTGGGTATCTCGTGGAAGTAGTGTTTTTTGTGTATGTGTGACTGGCCTGTTTCACTTGGCTAATGCGCTCAAATTTCATCCATATTGCAGCATCTACCTCAGTTACCTTCCTCTTTAATATTAAACATTGTCTCATAAGTATATGCTTAAAAAAAGTATATGCGACATGTGGCACAGGACTAGATAGAAAACATCAAAGGAAGAATAATAGAAACAGATGAGACAACAAATATTTCTGGATCTGTGGAGGGGGGTGCTCAAGCAATCCGCCACTTAAATATACACCCCAGGCCTATTTTTGGAGATTTTTAACACATCTGTAGAAACTGGCACAAGAAGCGTTTGGGGGGGGGTGTAGGGGTTTAGCTTAGTGGCACAGTGCCTGGCTGGCAAAGTGTGAGGTTGTGAGTTCAATCCCTGGTACCAAAAAAAAAAAAAAAAGATTTTGGGTGATGAGAACATACTGAATCAAGTTTGAACGGTTCTACAAGTTTACTAAACTAAAAAAATTTACATTCTAAAGGGGGGATGGACAACAATTAATAAAAGCTGTATTCAATGGTAATTAAAGTGGCATAAGCCTGCCTTGCATACGTATGGTCATGAGTTCAATCCCTGGTACCTCTAAAAAAAAAAAAAAAAAAAAAAAGATTTCAGAAAACAAGTAACTGGTCTCACGACTGCCTGCTTGCAAGGCAGGCGCTTATGCCGCTGAGCTAAATCCCCAGCCCCTGCTATTCAGTTTTAGCAATGTTCAGGGGTTTTTTTTGTTGTTGTTGTTTGGTTTTTTTTATCGGTATCGGGGATCGAACTCATGACCGCCTGCTTGTAAGGCAAGTGCTTATGCTGCTGAGCTAAATCCCCAGCCCTAGTTTTAACATTTTTCAAGGAACTAAAAATAATAAAATTTTATTCTGCTTTGGAGATTGAACCCAGGGCTCTATGTGTGCTAAGCAAGTGCTCTACCACTGAGCTACATTCTCAGCCCTGTTTTTAAGATTTATTTTAAGATAGGCTTTGCTAAGCTGCCCCGGGCTGGCCTTGAGTTTATGGTCTTCCAGCCTCAGCTTCCCATGTATCGGGGATTTCAGGCATGCACTATTGTGCCTGGTTGTCTGAATAAAATGTTTACCTTCTGAATCTAACCACATATTACAAATAAAGGATTAGGATCACATAGTTTTTAATCTAAGAATGCTAGATGGGAAAACACAGAATTCTACTGGTAATAACTGCTTGGCAGAGAATAAGTGTTCAGTATTAGTTATCATTATGTATTTTTAATGGTGATTTGAGTATAAACTGTTAGAACTTCAGAAAATAACTTGACATTATCTATTAAGCATTTATATCACCTCTAAATTGGCATTTATACTCCTATTTATATGCCCTAACGTTATTTACTTATGTGCAATTGTAGACATATGTAAGCATATTCTTAGAAGCTTTCTTTGAAATAAGAAAAAGGAAGCAATCCAAACATCCATCAACAGGAAGATGGATAAATAATCCGTATTATAATCACACAATGGAATGTTGCTCAGCAGTGGAGACGTGGGGAAGAAAATGAAGACCAAACATGAGAAAAGACATATTCCACCAAGAGAGGCAATTCGCAGTCAGAGTAACAACGAGTACTATACATTGAAACAAGCGGGGTAGAAATGAAAAGGTAAGGGTTCATTACAAGGAAAGTAGCAAAAGAACCAGAGTGCAAGTCTGGGAAGATTCTGAGGCTCTTCAGCTTTCCGCTCCCTCCTCCACATGGACTTGTTGCCCTGTCCTATCTCCATGAACTTCTTCCTCTGCAGATTCACAGTGAAGAAGGCTGCGCACAGTGCTTATGTTTGTAAGTCATAGTTCTAGCTACATAAACAACAGACAACAGTTAAAGACTTCCTGAGGTTTACAAATAACTCGTACAAGTGCCAAACTTACATTCGCACATAGGTCAAGGGACAAAGGTCTTGATTCTTACTCTCTGAATCTGTGTTTCCAAGTATATTTTGTCCATATCCCCAATAAACATATTATATGGAGTAATTCTTCAAAGATTCAGAAGAGTTTTCCAGATAGAGTGGTACAACAGTCTGTATATAAGAAGAAACTGAGTTAGAAAAAGAAAGAATAAAAATGAACATCCTAAATGAGGAGTAGCTATCCTCCTAGTGTGCCACTACACAGATTTCATATTGGGCTCCCAAATGAGAGGAAGAAAAGTGGACAGAATTGACAGGGTCAGATTTTGAAAATAGGGAGACTTGAAAACCGAAAATTCTGAAACCTGGGAGTATCACAAAATCATGCAGTTTAGAAAAACAGATCCTACCTGTCTTAGTTACTTTTCTCATTGCTGAGACAAAATACTTGACAACTAAAGCTAAGGAAGGAAAAGTTTACTTAGCTCAGTTTCTAGAGGAATCAACCCATAATTGGTTTATCCAAGGCAGGATGGCATGGGAGAAAAACATCATAGAAGAGAATCAGTTCATGGCAGGCAGAAGAGAGCAAAGAAACAAAGGTCTGCCATAACTCTTTCTATCCTTTATGTCTTCTCCAGGCTACTGAATTCAGAAGCACTCACACCCTTATTTCTAGTGCCCTTGATCCTAGCATTGCACCATAAATGAATTTCAATGTAATGCATTCTAGATCCACCTCTGAAAGGTCACACACTCTAGTCACTTCTGAAAATCCCTGTTGGGAGCCATTGAAACTGGAAATTGAACACACGTGCAAGGCTCTAGCATGGCTGAGGCATGGTGAACCCAAGAACAAAGACATGCCTCAAAGGGCAAGATAAGATCACAGCTGAGGACACCTGGCCCCAACTCCAGTTAACTAAAAAAGACTGTAGCTGCAGGCATTTCACTGCTGTAGTGAAATGCAACATGGAGATCTCCTAAGATAGTTCTGCTAAATTAATGTAAGATAGTTCTCCTCAATTAAACATAATCTGTTACTTGGAAAAGTCCCTGAGCCACTTCCAAGATCTGTTCACTTTCTGAATTTTCCACTGTAACTCCTTCCTTGTTTGAAAAATAAATAAATATAAGCCACCCAAAGACATTCTTTGTCTTAGCCTCCAGAGTCTCAAACTCTTAAGAGGGTTTTGATCCTTCTGGAGCCCTAAAATTATACCATTTGTCTCATTTATTTAAGCCTTCACCATACACTCATTTGGGAGTTTGGGGATCTAGGCTAGGTCCCCAGTAAATCCCTACCTACGATTATATGAGGCTTTGAGGGGATGTCCAAACACAAGCCATAACATTCTGCTCATGACCCCCAAAGATTTGTGCCTATCTCTTGATGCAATAGGCATTTAAGTCCATGTCCAAGACTTACCAAAGTCCTAACAGTTTCAGCACTGCTAAAAGGTCCAAATCCAAAGCCTCCTCTGAGATTCAAGGCAAACTTTTAGCTGCCAGCTCCTGTACAAATGAAATGAAAGTTAAGCACTTCCAGCATTCAATGACACAAGATAGACATTTCTATTCCAAAAGTTATAAATAGAGGGATAGCAAGGGATGGTATGAAAGATTAAAAGCCAGCAACGCAAATATTAAATCCCACAGTTCCATTTCCAGCATCCCCAGTAATCTGTGGCAAGTTGTAAACTCCAAAGGGCTTGGGCAGCTGCACCCCTACAGCACTTCCACAGGTTGTAACTCCCATGGCTTCTTGCTGGGGCAGGCTTTTCTTCCTTCTCGGACACTCTATATCTCTGGCTTCTCCAAAAGTCTAGGGTCTCCAGAGCACCTTTAACTTCACACTAATAGCTTCATACATTATCCTCTGAGGGGCACACTGCCTGGCCTCTCAGGCCATCTTCTCAAATCTGGGTGGAAGCCTTCCTGACCCCACTACTCTTGCATTCTGCACGCACCTAAAACCAGCACCATGTGGATGATGCCAAGGCCTATCACCAACTCGAACAGTGTAGAAGCAGCAGAAGCTGCACACTCAGGAAGACCTGGAATCTGGCCATGTTTTGTTCCATCTGCTCACCTGCCAAATGTTGCAACAGCATCCCAGCAGAGATGCCATGTGTGCAGGACAGAGACAGGAGCTCAAGGCTCTGCATGCAACACTTTTGCCTATCTTTTCTTAATCCTCCATAATGAGCATTTATCCTCCATCAGGATACCAAGGACAATAATCATGAATTTCTCACAAAAGTTGTACTAAATTATGCTCAAGAGGCACATGGCTCACTTTCTTAAGGAGAAAGAGCAGTTGTGCTTTATGTTTCTGTTGTACTTCATACAGGGAATTCCCCATTACTTACCCAGGGATTTGAAGAAAATGAAGTCGATGCATCGGAGGCTGTGTTCCAGCCCAGGAACACAGTGAAGGCAAGTCACCCTCCACAGCAGATGTCTGCACTGTCAAGTCCCTGTTTGGGTGCCAGATATAGGAGTTCCACAAGGAAAGGGAAAATAAAGGGATGCACACACCAAGGGTTAGCCAAATGGCTGTTGCCTGGCCAGCATGAGCAAGCAGCTTTTATTGAGATAAAGAACAAAGAAACTCATATTTAACATGCTTAGGCTGTATAACTTGTTTACTTCTTATCTGTATGGGACCTCATGCTTTTACCTTGGCAGGGAATGTTTCAAGGCCTGCACTTTCTACCAAAACACTGTCAATGGGATATGTTGAGGACAAAATGGGGTCAGTGTGGCCTCTACAGAGCAATAGCCAGGCTTCTCTCTTGGCTGTAGGGATCCAGTGTCTATTAACCAAATTCCAAGGAGCAACTTCCCGAGGCTAGCACCATTCTGGAGCATCTTACCCTGAAGCTCCCTTCTCAAAGCAAAGTCCTTCACCTTTGTAACTCTGAGACTTCAGAGGCTGGAGCCCTCCTGGTTCTTGTGACATCCTCAGCCCATCTTTTCTGTAGTCCTCTTCTGAAATACTTGACTTTGTCTTGCTAGTCTTTTCAGCAACCAATTTCTCTTCTGTTCCATCTTTGCAGGTCACAACTTTGCTAGAGCTTCCTTTCTGTCCAAACTCAAAAGGTTTGAAATCACTTTCCCTGACTCTTTGCTCTTGATTCTTAATAGAAATCTGGCTAAAAGTCTCCAACAGTAGAAAAAGTTGAGACAGACATCACAGAGGAGAAGCCGTTTATGGCACGTGGAAGGCAGCAAAGCAACAAGGGCCAACAGTTGTTTTTATGCCGCCACTTTAACATTAGACTGCCTTGAAATTTCTTCTAAGTTAATTAGTCTGCCACCCTTAGTCTCAGTCACAAGCAAAGTCTCTGCAAAATTCAGACAAACTTTTTGCCAGACCATAACATACATCATCTGGCATCTAACAACCAGTGCAATCCTTCTTTCCAGCAGAAATCTCCTAAGCCCAGTCTTTACTGCGAGAATTTTTGTCAACATTCTGGTCTTCTGAGCTCTGACCAGAATCTTCCATCAGTTAAAGCCTAATGTGTTCCAGTTTTTTTTTTTTTCCAGCTCCAAAACCTTCCTAACTCTTCCTGTTGCCACAAGCCAGTTCTAGAAGCTCCTAAACCATATATGGTCAGATACAGTCACAGCAATGACCTTACTTCTTTGGTACCAAATTCTGGCTTACCTACTTTTCTCATGGCTGAGAAAAAATACCTAACATCCAAAGTTAAAAATGAAAAGGTTTATTTAGCTCTCAGTTTGTAGAGGTTTTAGTCTACAATTGTCTGGCCCCAAGGCAGGGTGGCACAGCAGACAAGCACTGCAGAGGAGAAAGAGTTCATGGCAAGCAGAAGGCCGAAAAGTAACAAAGGATGACCCCAGCTCTTTCTATCCCTTGTATCTTATCCAGGCTACTTAGAGTGGGTAGCTCTCATACCTTTTATCTTAATGCTTGCAATCCTAACATTGCACCATGAATTAATTCCAGCATCACACATGATAGATCCAGCCACTTCTGTAAAAAGTGACACCTATGATTGCATGAAGCTTTGGGGGGGTCATCTAAACACAAGCCATAACACTACTGCAATGTGGAAAACAAAGAGTTCATGTTGTCACTAATGTTAAACACTAAAGGCAGTAACTGTTGATAATGAAAATCATTTCTTCAATTTATTCTAGTTTTCAACTTAATTTAGATTTGTTGGCAAATCTTTTCTGTATAAATCAGAAAAGTTAGTAAGTAGTCATTGCCCTTGGCTGGTAAATACGCTATTTATTCACAGAATCGTTCTCCTCAGCACCTGCAGAACAGAAGACAAATGATGTACTTTCACTGCAGCATACTTAGAGGTCTTGTAAATAGAGTCCACAAAGGTTTATCACACTTTACAAAAAAGTCAGCACACCACAAATCCAGTGCAGTTTGTTTATGGACTGTGAATAGGAAACACTCTGAAATTAAGTGATATGAACAAGCCATACTTTAAGTAAGATGCTGTAAGCATGGTATACTAAACGAATAACAGTATTTCTTACTGGTACATTTATTAACATCTTGTGTGCTCATCTTCCCACACTTACATCATTTAATAATATTTGACTTCAATAAGATCACACAGTCTGTTAACTGTTTTTTCCCTTTCCTTTCATCAACTAGTAATACTCCCATAGTGATAATACTTCCTGTCTATATGTGAGCTCTTCTTATAGCCCATTTCCACTTACCGTGATAATCACATGTGCAAACAGTTGTTGGAGCAGAATTTCACCTAATTATGCAATTCTAAGTAGCTGAAGCACAATCGAGGTTCATAAAAGGAAAAATAACCAGAGCAAGAATAACGCATCAGTGGTGGGTGTAAGAATAAGGCAATTAAGACACTTTGCCCCTTCGGTAAAAGCTGGAGCACATCTCTTTCTTTCTTTCCCCTGGCATTTCTTCCTGTCATAGGCAGAAAGGTAATTTCTATTCCCTTACATGGTGAGAAAGGTGAAGAAATAAAGAATGCAATTTTAAAATAGAAATAATAACAGCTTCACTGCATCCCTCGCTGGGAGTTATGAAGTTCTATTGAGGAGCATTTGAAATTCTCTTGTAAACTGTAAAGAAAAAACCTTCTTCTGTGACAGCCTTGCCTCAAATCCAGCAGTCCTAGGAGAGCTAGGACTTTGGGGTGAAGTCCAGAGTCTGTGCACGTCCCAGTTACCCTCCCTAACGTCAGCATACACCTTCAGACACCACTTATCTCTCAGCTGCCTCTGGTGTCCCCACATACATGGCAAGCTTCCGTTCACTCTCATCCCTCTGTATCCCTTACTTGCTCGTGGGTAGTCCTCCTCCATGTCCACTTCTAAACGTGCACTTTCTCTCGGGCAACAATTTCCATCTGCAGCATTGTGGGCATGACAGGTTGTTTTTATGGAGGAGGGTTGGAAGGGCACAGTATAGTGTTTAGCAGCATCAATAGCCCCTGTCCTCCAGAGGCCAATAACAGGCCCCTCATTTTAACAACCTCAGTGTCTCCAAACATTGGTACTTGTCCCCTGAAGCAAAACCGCATTGCTGAGAACCACTGCTCTAAGGTACAGCTTATACTGGAACCAGCCGTAGACTAACTACAACAGAAAATAACATTAGCTCACAAAATGAATGCATAAATAAAACTGCAGTTTTGTTAGTAGAGGACAAGGACAATACCAAACCATCATCACACTGGTGAGAGAAAACATTTGATCTGGCTAATTAAAAGAACCCCATTCTTTTCTGGTTTCTGGTTTCAAACATTTTATTGCATGCAAAGTGAAGCATTCCCCTCTGAAATTTGCTCATAAACAGCAGATGCTCTCAAAAGTTTTTCCTTTTGCTGGGCATGGTGGCACATGCCTATAATCCCAGCCCTCAGGAGACTGAAGCAGGAGGATCACAGCAAGTTCAAGGCCAGTCTGAACTACATAAAAACGAACAAAAACGTTGTTCACTCTGAGTAATTATGAGTTTGCCTGACAACACACAAATACTCTAAAGGGTTGTTTGGTTTTATGTCTCAAGAAATGAGACAGAATGACCTGGATGCTCACAAGTTTGCAGTTACAAAGGCTAAGCAATGGGGCAGGAACAGGGAGAGGACACTATTGTTGGTCCTCTCTCTATGTAGATCTGTTTGCAGCTCACTGTCTAAGTAAGAATGTTTTCTCTCAGCACCTTTCAAAGGACACTTGGAGTTTACCTGGCATTTACACCAAAGAGGATAGGAGCAAATCCCCCACACCAAGATCTCCCCAGAACTTTCTGGTTATCGAAGATCTGTCTTCCTCCCTCAACTGTGAGATGGGTGACAAACAAGCCCAGATGGGTGGCCTCCTCCACCTTCTTCCTGCTCTGCTTCTCTTCTTTGACTCAGACAGGCTTTGTCTGCTTTTCCAAGAAGGATCCCTCCAATACCATAGCCTCTTCCTTTCTCAAATGGCATGCTCTGTTTCCGTTTTCTGTAGCATTATGGCAGAAAGACTGCAATCGAAGAACTAGGCCCGTTGACAAGGAGGTAATTCAAACTCCTTCAATTGGCATATTTGTCTGAAAATATTTATTCATCTGTGTCCCATTTGGGTCCCTTCTAGGTCTTGGAAAGACAAACATTTATTATCTCATAGTTTCCGTGGATTAGGGGTGAGACATGGCATAACTGGATCCTCTTAGGTCTCACAAAGCTGTAATCAAAGTCAGCCACCATGAGATAGAGCTCATCTGAGGCTCAAGGTCCCTGTATGGTTTTTAACAGAATCCATTTCCTTGGCACTGTAGAGCTACAGAGGCTGGCTACGAGACAACAAGAGGCTCTTTCTCTCACTTTCAAAGCTTTCATTTGATTTAGCCTCATCCACTGTAATTTTGCCTTTGATTAGCTCAAAATCAACTGATTTGCAAAGCTCTTAACCTTTGCTGTTAAATTCAACCCAATCACAAGTACAACACTTGTCCTATTAACAGATTCTGCCCACAATGGAATGGAGGAACATACACAAAGAGTGAGTCATAGGGAATCATCTTGAGACTCTGCCTGCCATGGTACTCCCAAAGCTTTGTTGAATGAATAAATTAAAAAAAAAAAAGAAGTAAGATATGCATCCCATTTATCTTTACAATATCCTTCCCCTCAAACCTCAGCTACGGTACGCTGTGTGTGACCAGTGCGCTAATACAAGCAGATTCAACCCTTTTGCTCCCACTCCCAGGCTAGAGCTAGTAATGAGGTAGAGGACAGGCCTGTGGAGGCCTCCACTTTTCATCTTCCCAAGCACTGAGTCCCTCACGGAATGCAAAGGCCAGTCCTTGGCACCAGGGCTTTTGGGCATGAAGGAGAAAAAGGATTTTCTTGCTCCTACCCAGAGGCTTTGCCTTACAGCCCAACCTCTAGAGAGACTGGCACCTGCAGGTTCCTTCCCAGATTCAGAGGGAAGCTAGGGAGCCATTTGGGTTTTTTTCCCTCCCGTGTCCGCTTTAGGGAACCTAGGAAGTTGGGCTCTGTGTTCTGGTGGGAATAAGATGTAGACAGTGATCTCCAGACACCAAAAGGCAAGAATCCTGGACATTCTAGGGAGAAGCTATTGGGTTAGTTTGGACAGCAGTAACAGTGAGTTGGTGGTGATGATAATGTGGTAGTGGTGGTGTTGGTGTGGTGTGTGTGTGTGTGTGTGTGTGTGTGTGTGTGCACGCGCACACGTGTGTCAGGTTTGTTTGTTTTGTGCTAGAGATTGAATCTAGAATTTCAAACTGAGCTTTTTACTTTTTACTGTTTACTTTGAGACAAGGTCTCTAAGTTTCACTGGCTGGCTCAAACTTTCAGTCCCCGACTCAGCTTCACAGAGTGCTGAGATTACATCTGGCCCTTGGTGCTAGTGTTTTATACATATTAAAAGCAAAAGCAAAAGAAAAGTAACTTGTCTTCTTTCAATCACTCTTTCATGTGTATCTTTGATTATGCATCAGATAGTCTGTGACCTGTATGTATCTTCTTTGTTATCTCCCTTCCTTTAATTTCTCCTGGCTGCTTATGATCTCTAATATACAGTACTCTTTTTGTCTGCCTTTGTGTTGACAGATTTACATTTTTATCACCTCCAGATTATGAAGTAAAGTCTCCCCTCATTGTAGTATAATATGCATGATGTCAATCATATCTCTCCACAATCTCACAGCATGCCAGGCACAAATCCAAGGCAGATGAAATTTATTTGTATATTTTCATAATCCATGTTAACTTTAATTAGAATAAAGCAATAAAACAAAGATATGAATACATTAATCTGTGGCTCGTATCTTTGTCATTCCCTTCATGTTGGGTTCCTCATTGATATTCAGGCATTTCTGCTTATCAGCGGCTGTTCCTCAGACTACCAAGAGCATCCAAAACAACTTTATGCAATTGTATGCATATCCAGCTCGTTCTGTCCCACATGCTTTTTCTGAGATACAAAACAAAATAACCTACTAGGATGTTTATGTGCAGAAAGGCAAACTTATCATTTACTCAAAAGTGAACAACTTTTAAGAGCAGCTGCTATTCATGAGTAAACATGAAAGCAAATTTCAGAGAGGAACTTCTGACATTTCTTATAAATAAACCCTCTAACTGCTACTTATATAGTCAGGCAAAATAATAAAGAATTCTCTAAAGCATAGCTAAATTGCCCAACAGAAGCTTTTATTGATAAAATACGAACATTGAAGGTGAAAGTGCCTGCTTTTATTCTCTAATCTTGCTCCCAATAACCATTCATCCCATTGATTGCCTTCCAGCTCCCCATTTGATTAAAATGGAAATGGGGCCTGAGGCGTAGCTGAGTGGCAGAACGCTTGCCGAGAGCACCTAGGAGGCCTTAGAGGAAATCTCCAGGACTACAGAAAAAAAAGACAACACAAAATAAGATCTAGAAACAAACAAAAAGTAAAAACAGAACTCCATGAAGGCATGGAGATAGGAGAAAATGCCATCATTCATGGAAATGAAAGCAGTCAGTCACACCTTAAGGTCACAAAAATTGGCTGGGGATGGAAGAGAAAACACTGCAGACTTGCCTGAAAGATACGGCCGCAACTTAAATTGTGAATGTGACTTTATTTGGAAAGAAGGATTTCCCAAATGTGATTAACTTAGAGGTCTTAAGATGACATCATCTTGGATTATTTAAGTAAATCCTAAATCCAATGGCAAATGTCCTTCTAAGAGACAGAAGAGAAGACACAGACACAAGTTCAAGCGGAAATGGAGGCAGAGATTGGACTGATGCAGTCACAAACCAGGGAAGCGGGCAGAGGCGAAAGGCAGAGTCTCCTCCAGAGGGAGCATGGCTCTGTTGATACCTTGATATCTGAATTTTGGCCTTCTGAACAGTAAGAGAATAAATTTCTGTTGCTGTAAGCCACCCACTTTGTGTCATTTGCTGCTCTAGTCCTAAGAAATCAACACACTACTCCACACTCTGGCCTTCATGGTGCTCTGCTGCTCACCTTCTGCATCCAGTTCAGCTGAGACTCTCTGAGCAGATTCCCTGACGCTCCCAGGAAGAAGACTGTGGCCCCTGCCATTCTCAGCTTTCACAGCATTTTTCATAGCACCATCTCATCTCGAAGCATCTACCATTAGTCTGCTTTCATCGTCTGGTGACATCTAGCTGTCTTTGGTCTTCTCTTCTGCACAATTCCTAAACTTTTTTTCCCCCAAAATCCAAAGAAAGAAGAAGAAGAAAGAGGAGGAGGAGGAGAAGGGAGAAGGGGAGGAGAAGAGGGAGAGGTAAAAACTACAACAAAATTTCAAAACACATCCATCAGGGGACAACGATGTGTACACACAATTCCTAAACCTTTCAGGAACTATTATCAAAGATCACCAGACCCCTTTGCAAAGATGAGACAGAAAGTTTGGAACTCAGTCTCACATTTAAATGATTCTTCCACACTCTTGCATTTTTCTTACATGAGTTTAAAGTGAGGACAAAAACAAATTTAGGATTTTGTTTGTTTGTTAGTTTGGTTTGGTTTGGGTTGTTGTTTGTTTGTTTTGGTACTGGGAATCGAACTCACAACCTTGCACTTGCCAAGCAAAATTTAGGTGTTTGTTTTTTACCTAAAGTGATACCCAGAGCCATGTGCCCAATGTGCCTTTTTACACATCAGAGGCAACCTCCCCCTGCCTCCTTCAACCTTTGTCGTCAGAAATTGGCTCTTCTGGCTTTCTTCACTATGCTGTAAGCTCATGAAATTTGTACGGTTGCCTTCCTGGGAGGAAGGCCAGAACTAATCATCTCACAATATCTCTAATAAGAGTTTAAATATATATGTGATGCAAATTGACACAAAAAGAATGGAAATTTATGAACTCTAAGAAATGATGTGTTTGCTTCCATATCCCCATTTGTGCAGTGTCTAAGATTCACTGTGTCTTTCCTTGCCAGGTTCAGTGCCGCTGGCTTCTGAGGCTTTCCCTTCAGAGAGCCCACCCCATCTGCCAACTCCAGCTGCTGCTCCCTGCTATTTCTATTCTGTCTCAGGACTTATTCTAAATGCAAGCTGTGCAGGCAGGAAGCCCAACCTCCCTGCGTGGCTATTCATCTAGTTTGGAGCTCGAATGTTCCCCCAAAGATCCCCAGCCCGTGGCATTATTGGAGGGGAAGGAAGCTCTCACAGTGGTAGCTCGGAGAGCACCCTTGACTGGGGATATCGAGAGCCTAGCCCCTTCCTCTTCTCTGCTTCCTGGCTGTCACAAAGTGAGCAGCTTCCCTCCCTACACTTCACATGCTCCCGCTATGACGGGTCGCCTCATTACAGGCCCCCAAAGCAACGATATAACCCAGCGATGTTACTTTCAAAACTGTGACTCAAAATAACCCCTTCCAGTTTTTAAGTTAATTATCTCAGGTATTTTGTTATCAGAACAGAAAACTAACATGTCTAACCATCTCCCAGTTACAACCATTCCTCACCCTGAAGAGCTTACCCCCACATTCTACTCAAATATTTATAATGTTTTCCTTGCTATGTTCAAGGGAAAGAAATTGTCTCCATTCCCTGAAATGTACAGAGTCTGCCCAAAAGATGTATATATGCGTCAGGAAAAGAAAAACTTCTATAAACATTTTAATGCTAAATTTAGAGACATCATGAGATTAATACAAGTTACCTTTGGTCTCTACAATTACAAATGTCTCAAAGTGGTGGCCTTTAGCTTCCAGACATTTATTGGTATGGTGAACTGCTGTTAGAGTAACCTTGGTCATTGACATCGCTGCATATGCATTTCAATTTTTTCCCTAAGGGCTGGCAGTGTCGTAGGTTTTGTTACATGTGACATCCTCTAGGGCACCCCATATGAAGGTAGCACCATCTGCTTTAAAAAAAATAGTACTGTTTTTTGAAGTGTATATACATATTTTTGGCAGACTTTGCATAAAAAAGCTTTTTAAAAATTAGGTAATGTATGATGGTATGATATGCACCATACTCTGCCAGAAAAAAATTTTGCTAGGAGGCACCCTCTTGATAGAATTATGCATTAGAACAATCTTATAGGAAATTGGCTTGTCAAGGTTTATCAGTGTCTAAATATGCCTCCTTTTAGACCAGGGAGTCCTCCTGTCAAGACTGTCCCTAGAAAAATCTCTTAGAAATGTGTGTGTATGTATACAAGGTGCTGATGTAACAGGAAAATACCACAAACTGGTTATTCACTGATAAATAAGAAAGTAGTTGAATTATAGCACATCCACACAAAGAGCTCTGAGGCCTTCACAAAGAGTGCCTTAGCTGTGGATAGCCCAACCTGAAGAATTTCTTATCACACATTGTTGAGGCTTGTCACCGGTGTTACAAATGTACTCTCCCTATATTCATGTGATTAAGAGAATGTTAATCTAGGGGCTGGGGATTTAGCTCAGTGGCTTAAGTGCCTACATGGCAAGCACAAGGTCATGAGTTCCATCCTTGGTACCATGAAAAAAAAATGTTAATCTCTTATTTCCAATGTGGTATTGCATGAAAGGAGAGAAGGTTAGCACTGCCCTACTGTATCCCAGTGTGGATCTATCTTCTGAACTACCATCATTTGAATGTAAAATTTATTCCAAAACCACAATTTAAATCCAATCCAATGATCTCAATAATGGTTACACTTTCTCTTCTTGGATTACTCAAGCAAACCTCAGCCTTTGTTCTCTCCGAAAGCAGGTTTGGGTCTAGGCTGTGGTTTGGGGGACCTGTGGCGCTTGACCTCCTGCCGTGCCTTGTGGTGGCTGGCCAGTGTCTGCTCAGCCGCGCAGTGCCCATTCCAAACCTCTGGGCCCTTTCTCTCGTCAAATCCTTCTTTTCCAGTTGTCTGCACCCCACATTTCAGCTGGGATGAGCTCCTAAAAAATGCAAATCTAAACATGTTGCTCACTTTATGTAGCAAACTTGAACACCTCTTCTTGGTCTCTAGGAGATAAGCTCAACATTGAGGAGACTTCGCGTGTGTCACGTCTAACTTCCTGTCCTATCATAGTTCGTATAATCCCACTGTGTCCCAACGCACATGGTCTTTCTTTCAGGTCTTTGAATGTTCTAGGCTCTTGTACCTGTCACACAATCACTTATTCTACCCTTTATTAATTCCCATTCTTCCTGCACATCTATTCCCTTCCCCTAGGGTCTTCCTCCTTTGTTTCCTGACAGCCTCGATTTACCTGTTGATATGCCATAATAAATCTCTTCAAAGCCCTTACCACATTCGTAGCCTTGTATGTGTCGTGACATACCTGTTACCTGAAATATATCAGATGCTTGATAAATATTAGTTTCTCTTTCTCTTTTCTGATTTATAATTTAGTCCTGTATAACAGGTTGGTGCTCCCTGAAGCATTTCCTATTATTCTGTCAGTTATTTCCCATTGTAGATTAATCATTTAAAATTCAAGTTTATAAAGCAGCTGGGGCATTTGGGTTAGAATGAGCTCAGTTGCATATGTCATTGCAGTGCTGTCTTAGGTTCCCAGGGCTGCTATAACAAATTGCTGTAGCTTGAATAGCTTAACATTTTATTCTTTTATGGTTTTCAGGTCAGGAATCTAAAGCCAAGGTGTCAGTGGGATCATGCTCTTGTAGCCTTTAAAGGAAGATCTTTCCTTGCCTTCTCCTTGCTTCTGGTTGCTGGCATTCCTTGGTGTCCTTTGGCTTGAAAACAAATCCAAATTACTTCAATCTCTGCCTTCATCACCACCAGGCATATTCTCAATGTGTCTGTGTCTAAATTTCCTTTTTTTTTTTTTTTTGGTGTTTTTCGTTTTTATCGGTACCAGGGATCAAACACAACTGCTTGCAAGGCAGGCGCTTATGCCGCTGAGCTAAATCCCCAGCCCCTAAATTTCCTTCTTATAACCACCTCACTCATTGGATTAGGTCTCATCTTACCCAATGTGGCCTTACTGTCACTTAACTAATTAATCTATAACAACCCCATTTCCAAAAAGGTCACATTTGAGGTTTCAGCTGATATGAATTTTGGAGGAACATTGTTCAACCCAATACAAATATACATTTGTCATAATTAAATACACCTAATTTTTAGGTTTGTTAATGTATTTATGACCAAAGAAGAGACAGAGCATGTGGGAAATAGTAAGACATGGTAAAGGCAGAGCACAGATACCAAAACAAACTGACTTTTTCTTTAGAAGCAATACCAGTAGCATTTGCTGACATGAAAGAGTTATCTCAATCCATTCAGGCTGATATAACAAAATGTCCTAGACTGGGCAATTTATATGCAATAGAAATGTATTGAGCTCACAGTAACAGAGTCTACAAACTTCAAGGTCAAGTTGCCAGCAGATTCAGTGTCTGGTGAAGGCTGTCCTTTGCCTCAAAGATGGCATCTTTTTGTTGCATCTTTCTATGGCAGGGAAGGTGAGCCCAGCTCCCTCGGGGCCGTTTTACAGTGGCCTTAATTGCATTCTTGAGGGATCCACTTTTATGATCTCATCACTTCCAGAAGACCTCTCCTCCCAATAGCACTGCACTGAAGTTGGGGTCCAACGTAAGAATTTTAGGAAGAAACAAACATTCAGCCCATAGCAAGTGTTAATGTCATATTGTTCAGAGGTTGTTCTCATGTCATAGCTGTAAGTTCACTCTCACTGAACTCAGATTTTTATATGTAATGTTATTCTTCTGCTTCCAATTAATGTACCTGGCCTAATGAACACTGACCTATTACTACTTTGTTATTAAGACAGAAGAAAAAGTTGAAAATAAATTAAAGGAATACATATCTTTAGACTAAATATTTTCTTCCTTTTATGAACAAAATAGTCATAATTTAATTTTTTGAGGCTTACAGTTTTCATTTTTCTTCTTGGTTGCTCAGGACAGTCCTACCTGTATTACGAAAGAGAATCCTACAGATCAGATGAGTGGTGTGCTTTGGCTACAGCTGGTGAGCAGTGGCTAAGGATGGAGAGTATTTAGGCACTTTTCTGTCAGTGGAGCAAAATACTCACTACCCACAATTTAAATGAAAAGAAGTTCATTTGATTCATGGTTTCCTAGTGGTTCAGTCCAGTCAGCTGCTCGTAGGCCAGATAACACAGTAGAAGGACATGTATCTGAAAACTGTTCAACTTAAGGCAGCCAAGAAGCACAGAAAAAGAAGAGAAGATTGGGAAGAAGAATATGCCCTTCTGGTCACGTCCACAGTGACCCACCTCTAGCCAGACCCCTTCTCCTAAAAGCGCATTCAATTCATGGGTGAATGAATGTGCTGGCGAGGGTGGCCCCTTTCCCCAAGATGAAATCACTTCCAAATAATGAGACTTTTGGGAGCTATTTTAGACCCAAGTCATAACAGAGAATAATGTAGCTCCCTGGAAATCCGTCAGATAAGGCAGGTTGTGAATCACCTGCAATCCTATCATGTTCCAAATTTCTTGTTCCTAGCAAGACAATGCCCTGGGGCCATGGAACCTTAGACAAATATTTCTCCTTGATGAAATTCCAGGGTTGATGTTCGACTGATGCTTTTTAATATGTGATTTTTTTCTCCTTTTTTTCTAAAGGACAATAAAATTTGATTGTCCTATTTAAAAGTTTTTATAGTACAGAATAGCTCCTGCCCCTGAATTGTCCCTGTTGTCACCATACTGTACCTTAATGTTACTAAATTATCACTTTCCAATGAAGTTGGAAGAGTACCAAGAGTTTGGTTTTTTCCCTAGCTTTGCCTATAGAATCTCTGGCAGATGGAGATGTCACCACTGAAGTGTTCCTTCCTCTTTCCATAATTCACTAAAGACTTATTTTCAGCTCCTGGTCTTGAAAATCAGTAGATCATAATAATATAATTTCACCAAAGCAGACTCACAAATCAAAGTTCTGTGCACTACTTGAAAATTCTTTCTTCATATTTTCAGAAGACTTATGACACAGTGATGATTTATGTGCTTCCATTTGTAATATTTTAGCATTGAGTTGCAGTTTCACCCAACTACCTGAGAAAGTTTTGTCCTTAAATTTTGGAAGTAGACATTTCTTAGAGGATAATATAATTCATTTGACTGGTAAGAGCAAAATGTGTTTTAAATACTTCTGCTTTCTCCCCCATGTTTTTCTCTTTCTCATACAGTTTCTATTTTTGATTATGCATGAGTCATGCATGACTGTCATGGTCTATGTCATTTTGAAGTTTATTGTGCTTGTGAAATTTTGAAGTTGCAAAGTTGATGTCATAATTGGTGTCATAAAATGTTAAGAAACCTCAACTAGAACTTTGAAAGATAAAAATAGGTATCCAGGTATAATTCAGTGTAAACTGTGTGCTTAGCATGTATGGATCCCTGGGCTTGAGCCTCAGCTGCATATAATAAGTAAATAAATAAATGCATAGTTTAAATTTAAATTAATTGAATATTAAAATCATATAGATTCTAAAAGAAAACACTTGTTCCTGCTATTATGGTTTGGTCCACCATAGAAGAAGAATATGATGAAGAGGAAATAAAAACAGTGAGCGTATGGAAGGCAGCAAGGCTGACCCAAGATTGCTCCACCCAGACATTTGCCCAGAGAGGAAGACGACTTGGAAACACGGCTGTGTGTAGAGACTGCTGTTGGGACTCAGTGTCTCCCTCAATTTTGAGCCTTGAGTGCCTTTCCTACCTCATCTTAGGTTGAGATTACTGTGTTTTCATCAGTATTCATGTAGCAGTCTTAGAGTGGTCTTCCACAGGGCCTGCAGTAGGATAGTGTGACCCTGCCGCAGAGGCTTGGGTACACTACTTGGTACATAAGGGATTGGTAGAGAGTAGGAGGTCTTCAAGGAGTGCGAGCAAGGAAAAATCAAGACCAAAGTCCTCAAGAGAATGTTTTCTTTGTCTTTCTTCCCTCCGGAAGTCTTCCATCCTGCTTCAAAATAGACTCGTCTCTCAAACCATGTGTACAGTTGTGATTGTGTGGTTTTTATCATCCTATCTCTTTTTATTTTGTTTTAAAGACAATAAAACCCAACAAACAAAACAGAACAGAGGAAAACCAAACAAAACAAAGCAGTGAAAGTGGTACAGAACTTCAAAGCAGGATACTAGGAAATCCACAATGGTCACCGTAGTATATCTTGCTACCGTCTCTTTTAAGGCAGTTCCACATCTTCCCCATACTGTGCGCCACTCCACAATTGTGGAGCATGTCTTCAGCTATGGTTTAGATCTAGAATGTCCTCCAGAACCTTATGTTTTCAGAGGCAGAACTTTTGGAAGGTGATTGGATCGTGGTTTGGAGGCTACACTCATCAGTGGATTAATCCATTTATCATGTGCTGGTAGGAAGTGGGTCTTGGTCAGAAGAGGTGGGTTGCTAGGGGTGTGATCAAGAAGCGTGCATCTTCCTGTGTGGTTCTGCTCTTCACTCTTAGCTTCCTGACCAAAAGTCTCACTGCATTCTTCTGCTTCTTATGGTCATTGAATAAAAGTGATCAGATTTATTTTTACACTAAATTAAATAAACAAAAACTCAGTAAAGCATATAAAATAATAGTTTTCAGGGATTTAGCATTGGGTAGCACCGGACAGTGACCCTTGAGAACAGTAAAACAAATGAGGAAAGTACTTAATATTCTAGTTTACTGGATTTAGCAAAGTTTCCAAATAGATGGTCAGTTTTAAAAAATCACTTACCATAATTAAAAATTGAAATATAATACCATTTATAGTTGTATGACAAACAATACTTGTCAAAGTATATGCAAGATACTGAGGATTTCATTTTTTGGATTTTTTTGGTGCTGGAGCTCAAACTCATCAGTACAGGCAAGTACTCTTTTATTTTGGCAGAGGGGAGGGCAATGCCAGGGATCAAACTCACAGCCTTGTGCTTATTAAGCAGGCGCTTGTGCCCTGACCCCCAAAGTATATGCAAGAACTGTATATTGAAAAATATTGGCAAAATAAAGACATAAATAAATGGGGAGAGATATTTTATATTCATTGCTTAAAACAATAGCATCAAGAAGACAATTCTTTAAAAATTGACCAATAAAGCCATAGTGGCCTATGGCTGTGGTCTCAGCACTCAGAAGGCTGAGGCAGGAGGATCATCAAGGCAGTCTGAATGATATAACAAGACCCTATCTCAAGAAACAAAAAACAAAACAAAACAATTGGTCTATAAATTCACGTAATCCTAATAAAAAGCCATTTTGTAAAAGAGGACAAAGTTGGAAGGCTTAAATAATGCAATTTAAAACCTTATCATTTCTCAGCCTATGGCTAAGACCAAGTATGATTTAAAGCCTTATAATAAAATATAGTATAAAAATAGTACAATATCTGGATCAGAATAGAGGTCAATTGTTGTTTACAAAAAATGTCAAAACAATTTGGAAGAGGTAGATAATCTTTTAATATACCGAATGTCTATTAATTCATGAATGGATAAATAAATTATAGTCTCTCCATATAATGGAACACTGCTCAGCAACATGAAAGAGCAAATTTCTGACATATGCAACAACATGGATGAATTTTTTAAAACTGTCGGTTAAAAGAAGCAAGATAAAAGAATGTGTACTGTGTGATTTTCTTTATAGAAAATTCTGGGAAATGCAATTAATTTGTAGTGACAGAAAATAGATTAGTTTTGCCTGGGCCTTAGGGTTGATGGGGGAAGAATGGATCAAGGAGCAAGTGGAACACTGGAAGGTGACAGAAATGTTGTTATCTTAATTGTGGTATTGCTTTTACAGGCGAATAAAAAGGCAAAAACTAAATGGAACGATTTAAATGTGTGCAAAGTTTTGCTCATTCTTTACACTTCTGTGAGGGTATTAAGTAAAGGTTGATGGGGTGTTGCACAAGTGAGGTTCCCTGTGTTAAACGTCCCTGTAATTTTCCCTCCTGACAAGAAATACTCACTTGTACTTTGTTAAATCTAAATTTACTACTATTTAAACAATTAATGTTCCTTTATTCACAAATTGCTCATTCGACTAATAAAATAGTCATAATTTTACAAATGTGTTTTCTCCAAGCATTCAAATGCTAATTGCAAATCAAGTCAATTAAATTCCTTGTTAGAATAGATGCCTTAGATTCCTTTAAATGCAGAAGTTACTTTAAAAGCAAGCAAAATATTGACATACTTCACTGATTATAAAACTTATGAGAATACTCATATTAAACTGATGAAAAATATTATTACTATGAATTTTAATATACTTTTAAATTGTAATACATTTTACCCACCTGTATTTATTCTTCTTTATATTTACAGCCTATTTATTTTATTTTCATTTCTTCCCAGGGGAACAGTTTTAATTATTTAAGCCCAAAAAGAAGCACTTGTTTTCAGACAGGCCAAGGTTGTGGATTCGGGCAGGCCGGTGACACTTCAGGGCTAAGGTACCTGGGAAGCTCATCCAGTGTGTCTAGTTGGTCAGAGTCTTGTTACATCAGGAATATCATGGTGACTGGCCCTGAACAAACAGTACGAAGTCAGAAGCAGCTATGTGTGGTCTCTAGTGGCTGCAAACACCACAGGCTACCTTAAAGAAAATTTCATGCGAGCAAACAAGGAGACACTTGATATAGTAGGTATCCAACAGTGCTGGGCTCAGAGACATATTGTAGGTGAGAGATTTATCTGAAAGTTTTCGCAGCTTAAATCTCCAGCGTTCCCAAAGGCCCACATACTGAAGACTGGTCCCAAGCCCATTGTGCTTTTGGGGTGTGAGAGAACCTTTAGAAGTTGGGACCTAGCGAAAGAAAGTTGGGTCACTGGAGCTCTGCCTTGAAGGGGAGATGAAAAAATGTGAGAATTGAAGGAAAAAGTGGATATACAAATGGAAAGAAGAGGAACAAAACTTTGAGGAAGCAGAGACGGATGGGCGGAAAAGGGGACAAAAAGTAAAGATGCATCGTGTACAGGTACAAACTCTTCATGATACATGTAATCATCGGGTACTGCAAACATGTACTAATACAATTTTTTCAAATGAAAAACTTTTTTTTTTTTTATTGGTACTGCAGATCGAACTCATGACCACCTGCTTGCAAGGCAGGCGCTTATGCCACTGAGCTAAATCCCCAGCACCCTAAAATGAAAAACTTAAAATGACATAAAAAATTAAACATACTGGTGATTGAACTCTTCGAAGTCTATACCCTGGTTTGGAACAGGACCTAACGCCTGCTTTGTAATTTAGAAGTACCATCTGACAACATGTTTCCATTATCTTTTTTTAATCTTCACAAACTACATCATGAAGCATTCTCATTTTTTGTCTTTAGGATAGGAAAACTGAGCGTCAGAGAAAGTGTGCGCCCAGTGCCACACAGCTTGTTAAAAACAAGGCTGAGATTGATCTTGGTTTTTCTGACTAACCTTTAGCGGGTGGGGTACTCTTCAAATTAAAGAAAAAAAAAAAAAAAACAGAAGCAAATAAAAAAAAAAAATAGGCCTGGCTCCTATGCAAGATCACAGACTCTGGTCCCACAGTCTGACCACTGAGGTTTCTCATCTCTTATAACAAAGCTTTACTGTTGCTTCTAAAAGCAAATTCATTTAGATGCCAACATATTCACAAGTTACACTCCAAGGCCAGCAGCAATCAAAACATTAAAGAGGCCAGTAGAATCTTAAAATGTTGGCTGCTCTAATGAGTTTTCAGGTTTTCTCTCTGGGAAAGTAACAGGCAAAGCTGCTGTGATTCTTTCAAAGTAATAGGGCACATAGGACACAGAGATGCCAATAGTCTCCTTAGCAACCATCCAAAATCGAGTTGCTGGAAGATGAAATCCTGATCTCTATTCATGGTACAGATCACACGGGGTCAGGTACTGTTTATCTCTAACAGAAACCACCAGTCGCCTACTGGGATTTTAATTGCATCCTTAAGAGCAAAAGAAAAAAAGGAAAAGAAATATACAGGAGAAATGAGAGTAGTCACTAATGAGCATGTAGCGAATATAAAATATTCAACTAGCCTCTTGGAAGGATGTATTTTTGTGTAGTGTGCTTCAGAAGTCACACACACGCACGCACACACACACAGGATCTTCAAGGCTTCAGATGCTGCCTGCTCTTCATTATAATTCAAAACTCACCAACAGAGCTCATTACGTGAATGTTTGTTTGTTTGGGAGGATTTTTCAGTCACATAGCTATTTGACCAATGTTTGCTTCAGCCAACACTGCTTTTTTTAAAAACAATTTTGCCTTTAAAAGACAATTACGCTGAGCAATGCTGGAAGCAACTGAAAACTGAGGGTATAAATCACCTCTATCCCTTTTCATTAAAACAGACTTGCTGAGGGCGCAGGTGGTGGCTGGTCAGACAGCCAACTGCTGAATCGTTAACAGATGGGGGCCTAAATTATATTTTCTGAACACTATTTCCTTTACTAATTTAACAAATATTTATTGATATGTTTTTGGTAATCATATGTTTCAGCCATTTATGAAGACTAAGAAGTACTCAGAGCATGACCCTGCTATAGTTAATAAAATTTCTCTACCAATAAATAATCTGAACCATCTATCTATTTATCTGTCTGTCTGTCTATCAGTCTGCCTATAAATTTTTCTTTGATACAGCATCTCACTACATATCCCAGGCTACCCTCAAACGCATTGTGATCCTCCTACCTGAGACTCCCAAGTGCTAGAATTACAGGGCCACATCCCCATACCAGCCACAGCAGATTGTTTAGTTACATCTATGTATAATTGTAGGATCAGAGATGTTACTAGCAGAACAGCACTCTGTTTCTCACATGCATGAATGACTACCTTTTTTTTTTTTGGTACCAGGGGTTGAACTCATGACCTCTTGTTTGCCAAGCAAGCACTTACACCACTGAGCTCAACTCCTTGCCCTAAGACTACTATATTTGAGGGTCAATAAAGGAGCAATTCTATAAAATTGTTAAAGTGTCTTGTCTTGTAAATCAGTTTTTCCTTCAGCCTTTGGAAAGTGCTGCTTTAGAAATCTGCCCTTTGGGGGAAAGGAAGTGACATTTTAAAATAAAAGCACTTGCTTTTCCTGTCCCGGCTGCTAAACAAAGGCGCTGCAGCAAAGGCAGATTCTCAGATGCCTGAAGCCACTGCCTGGGATGGAGCTTAGTCCTAACGGTTTGCACTTCTTTCTTCTTGCTTTATTGTCCCTCTTTTATTCTCCTCCGCTTTTCTTTTTTCCAAAGGACCCGTTAATAAAACTTAAGCTTTTTAGCGCCATGGCTGGTGACAAATAGCCACAAGTTTTGGCTTTTTAACTGTAGATAAGTATGTGTTCCTCTTTTCAGCGTACCCCAAGGTTACTGTTAGAAACATAACTTGGAGGACACACTGCCAGTGCTTTTTACATGCTGTCAGAATTTCACTGTTTTCAAAACACTGAGAAATGTCTCAGTGATTTGTGGAGCAACTTTGAAAGTGAAGTCAGAGAACCTCAATCCTTGCGAGGGGGACCTCTAGTAGGCGGCTGGCGGTCCGTAGTGGATTTATCCCCTTATATCCCCATTTATCCCCTTTTGAGACTTGCCATTAACTCTTGAGATGAGCTGTGTGTATAGTCTTTCATTCCACTTTAAAGTAAACAAGATTCTGATCCTGAGGAAATGTTTTCCCTACTCTCCCTGGCATCTGTCTTCCTATGCAAAGTTGCACAATGCTGTTATTGTGAGAAGCTGGGGAAAAGCCAAAGAAAGGTAAGTCTACCTGTTGAAAAGTCAGACGAGGGGCTGGGGATTTAGCTCAGTGGCAGAAGTGCCTGCCTTGCAAACAAGCAGTTGTGAGTTCGATCCCTGGTACTGACAAAAAGACAAAAAAAAAAAAAAAAAAACCAGAAAAGTCAGACTAAATAAATAAAAAGTTTAAGCTGGGAGAGAATTGAAAACCTTGTTTGTCTTATTTCCTGCTGTTTCCAGTACAAATAATTTTGTGTTACAATTAGCCCTTGTTACATTATAAATGACTATTTAAGGATGGTATACTAAACGAACTGACTTATCTAGTTGCTAAGAAGCAGTGTTAAATGGACAGTTCTCAATTGGCTACCATTTATGAAATGATCATTTCATGTGCAACAAAACTTCAGCTGATTCAGGTCTCTCTAGAGAAGCATATTTATTTTCCTAGATACTGTTGCCTCTTGACTGTTAAGAAGAGATTTTGAAAGAGTACAGAAAGGTATTTCTACCAACAGCACATTGACACATTGGCAGAAAAAGCCTGTTATATTAGCTTTATGAGCTTTATAAAAAGCTAAATTTCTAAGAAGTGTTCCAAGTACCTAACTGGGTAGAAGATTAAAAATGAGTCCAGCAACACTCCCTGATTGTGAGCTCACATGTGTAACTTTGTATTCTTGGAGGAACTACAAACAAAATTTTGTAGTCTTGACATGGGCACATGAGAGAGATAGACTCCACAACAGAATCCTCCAACTTCCGACTTTCTCTCATGATTAATTGACTAAGATTAGAACTATTGGTCCCCTTGAAGGCAACCTAATCCAGAGAGAAACTTTTCTGTTTAGATAACTGAGACTTTTCTTGCTTGCAGAAAAACCCAAACTACAGACTTCCTCACCTGTAACTAGTTTCCTCATCAAGGAAAAATTCAAGGTAAAACCACACTATTCAGTCATTCTGATCTTCTGATCTGAGGTACTATGTTCATTGTAGTAGCCTAAGTAAAAACACCTCTAAGAGGGAGACAGACAGACAGAGGCAGACGGAGACAACCACACAACACACACACACAGAGAGAGAGAGAGAGAGAGAGAGAGAGAGAGAGAGAGAGAAAGACAGAGAGAAAGACAGAGAGAAAGACAGAGAGAGAGCCTGACTTGTTATGACCTAGCTGTGGAAGTTCTATAATGTCGCTGTCATCATCAAGAGGTCTGGCCCTCATCAAGGGAAGAGGAATTGTCCAATTTTGAAAGGATTTATCAGAATTGCGATATATTATTGGGGACCATGAATTCACAATGGTGAATTTGCATACTTCCCAAGGGGATAAATGGAGGCTTGGGTCTCTTTTGAGATTTCCCATTACTTCTTGAGATGAGCCATCCTCTCCCACCCACTAAGACTAAACTAAAACTACTAAAATGAGAAAGAACACTCCAGAGCAAGATCCTTCTCCTTCTTAGCATGAAATCATCTCCACCTCTTGAGGCATCCCAGGATTGTCCATTGCCTGCATCTCTGACCCTTAATCTTCTGCTGACCTGCAGTTTCCTGCTTGCCCCTCCTATCATTGTGTGCACCCATTGCATTGTACACACCCAGTTAACAGCGGCTGATTTGGAGTATCTGGGTCTTTGCCCATCCTGAGGCGTTGATCTCCCAGCTCCCCATCGTGCATTACTAACTTTGTCTCTGTTTCTTATTTTATCATTCACCATAACCCTTATACAGGCAGTTAGGCATCTTGGTCAGGTCCCTGAAAATATACAGTATTTTAAAACAACTTAATACTCATAGCAATAGTGGTAGCATGAATTGGTCAGAATAATAAGCAGTGACACTAATAGTGGCTTGTTCTAGAATTCTCTCAATATAACCACAGTACTACAGTCTTCATTTTTCTTGCTTGGTGAAATTAAAATAAGACATAGAGAGTTCATCTAAATGCAAATACTGCTTGAACAGGTGCAACATATTTGCTCTATTCTGCTTCCTCACACAAGAGGAGATTGGTTAAATCTGTCTGGATATAGAAAGGAATTTTTATCCTAGCATTTGTCTCTCCACCTGCCAACCCTAATATCACAACTAATACAAAAAAAATCAGGATTGTTAAATGCATTTTGGAACATCATCTAAGAGAGAGAGAGAGAGAGAGAGAGAGAGAGGTTTTAGTCACTAAGAAGAGATTATAGGCAGAAAGCCTATAAAGTTAACAAAGATAATGAATAAATTGGGTCTAAAGATTCACAGTAATTATTTTATTTAGAAGATGTTAGGAGGAGAGAAAAATCTATCAGAAATAAATTTGCATTAGAGTTCAAAAGAAAACAGGCTCAGTTATAACTCTAGTAACACTAACGGTCAACTCTTCATCTAGGCTCCTGGCGGCTATTGGGTTCACGGTTTACAAAGATGTCTGACCTCCGAAAAAGCAATTAGCATTCCTTGCACAACGTCGCATTCATTGCTTAAAGTCTAAACACTGGATGTAATGGTAAAAGGTCAATAAAACAAAATCAGTTTTAAAGTGAGATTTACATACTGCTCTCTAGATTTAGGAAATACACAGATTCTGATTGTTTTATTAATGAGGTGCATAGAAACAAAAGGCTATAAGATGGTAAGTGCTAACGGCTTTCTCTCCTGCTATAGTTGAGCCTGAGCCTTGAAGCCAGAAAAATAAATAGCAATGGAGCAGAAATATTACTAATTACTATCTCCTCTCAGTAGTCATTCCATCCTGATTAGTTCTGTCCTTTCAAGTATCACCACAGGGATATGTTTACATGGGGCAACTAGTTACAGGGAAGAAAAAAAAAAACACTTACAGCCCATCCCAGTTTACTACCATTTAGTGGCTACCCAGGGAAACGTCTGTGTCTACAGAGTTGAAGGGTATGCAGGCAGAGAAGTTACCTGGCACGCAGTCTCAGGAGAAAGATGGCACCTTTCTGACTGGATGCTTCGTAGGCAAATGCTATTGAAATCCATTATATCTAGGAATAAAATCCATTAGGCAGTCAACTAAATGGAAATTTCAGATCTTGAGTTTTAATGGGAGGCTTTTCTTGACTAGGGATGCTCTAGGAAAAATAAAACAAAGACTGTGGTGGAGGGGCACACAAAGAATACCTGAGCCTGGAAATCACAGCGAATTGAGAGCTGATCTTCTTGGGGTAGTCTTCCAACACTCTGGATACATTTTTTAAATCTAACTACTTTAGCTTAAAAGGTTAAACCCTCTCATGGACTTCACTCAAGTTTTTATATTATTTTTCATAGAAATGCTAATGAAGAAGTTTCTGCAAAAGAGGAATGATAGAATTCAAACAGAATAATTTTGTTCCCTAGCGAATCACTGGGTTTAGTCAACACTCACTAATAGCTGCTAACAGAAAGAAAAGACCAGACATTATGTACCTCATGCCAGAAATACATTAGCCTATATCTGAAGGAAATTGTCCTCCTCGCTCCCAAAATCAAATCTGTGTTGGTTACTTTCCCCTCGCTGAAATGTAATGTTTGAAACTCACAATCTAAACGAGGAAAGATTTGTTTTGATTCACAGTTAATAGATGATTTTGTTTATGGAACTGGCTCTTAAGCAGGGTGGCAGAGCAGAGAGACACGGCAAGAAGGCTTGCTTATGGCATGGCAGTCAGGAAGCAGAGAGGGATTATGGGAGGAAAAGAGACGGACTTTCTCAGGCCTCACCCACCCTCAGTGACCTCCTTTCTCCAACCAGGTTTCACCTCCCAAGTCCCGTTTAGCTGTCAGCTCATCAGTGCACTAATCCACTGATGAGTGTCACACGCAGTCGGGATCCAATCACTTCTCAGAAGCTCCATCTATGAGCATATGAGGTTTTTTGGGGGGGACATTTAGATATAAACCATAACATTCTGACTCCCAAAAGATTGTGTGCATTTTTACGTATCACATGCATCCTTGAGTCCTTTATGCAAAATGTATTTAGTCTAAGAGTTGGCCAAGTCCTAATAGTTTTAGCTTTGTTGAAAAGTCTTAAGTCCACAGTTTCATTTTGTTTTAATTTAAGGCAAACTCTTAGAGGTAAGCCTTTGTAGAAATGAGAAGAAATCCAGCACTTTCACCCTATAATGGTACAGGATAAACATTCTCATTTTATAAGGTAGAAATGGAGGAATAGAAAGTAATAGGACCAAGGGATTGGGGATATAGCTCAGTGGCACAAGTGCCTGCCTGGCAAATGTGAGGTTGTGAGTTTGATCCCTAGTACCAAAAAATAAATAAATAATAAAATTAAAAAAAATAAGTAGTGGGACCAAAGTAATACCAAAATCCAACAGAGCAAACATTAAATCTTAATATCCAGCATCTCTAGCAATCTGTGACTACTAGTGGACTTGGGTGCTCACTCCATTGCAGGTGATTGTAGCCCCACTCTACTGGGGTGGCTTTACTCGCTTCTTGGAGCTTTTTTCAGATGTTTCATGCTTTTGGCTTTTTGCCATCCTGGGAGCTCAATTATACTTTCAATTTTACCCTCACAACTTTTTTAACTGCCCTCTTAAGGGCTTACTTCCTGGCCTGTTAGGCCTTCTTTTGAAATCTGGATGGAAGCTTCTCTGACCCCACAACTCCTGCATTTGGCATGCATGTAAAACCAGCACCATATGCATGGCACCATGGTCTCCCACCAGCTGCAGCAGTAACCACCTTTTTCTATCTTGGCTGTAGATGTCTTTGAGTGCCTGGATGCCTGAGCATTATAAACTATAATGGGAGAAACAAATTTTTTAGGTGGCTACTGATAGAATTGGAAAAAAGTATGAAATATAAATGGCCTTTATTTTAAGAATGTGGGGAGAGACCCCCTGACCCACTGGGGTCTGGCATAGTCCCCGGGAGCTGGCATTCTCCCTGGGGTCTGGCAACCTCTCCCCAGGGTTGGTGTGGGGGCATACATGTAGCTTAGGTTTGGGGTGGAGCCTAAGGGGCATTAGTGATGCACAGGTAGCCCACTAGTATGCATTTCGTGCCAGAGGCAAATTCCTAGGGGTGGGGAAGATAGAGCCACAGGTAAATTCCTAGGGCCGGGGAAGATAGACTCCTTGGTTCTGCCTCCAAGGCTTTACTGGCTACAGGGTCTGGTCTAGGGCAAGATTCTTTCATTCATTCTTATGATTATTAGGAAAAAGGGCGGAGATTTCTTTCTTTTACTCTTTCCTGCTGGAAGGGGGCACTGTACTGGGGTTTAGGGGAGTCGATGGGATGACAGTTGATGCCCACATATAAGCTGGTGCCAGGTGTTTTAGCCAGGACAACTTTATCACTGGTGAATGCACGTATATTAGACTGGAAAAATAAACAGACAAGGTATTATGAGGAGGCATGGTACTATCATATTTAAGGACCCAGGTGAGGTAGAAGGGAAGGTGCCTTTGATTTAGATATGTCATTTTATCAGGACCATGTTGAGATAGAATCATTGCCACGGTACGGTAGAATTCTGAAAAGTAAGTGTAGATTTAAAAGGAGTGAAGTTATGAGAGGTGATTGTTCCCCCATCTGAAAGGGTAAAAGTTAAGAGGGTAGGTGGGTAAGACTTGTCTCTGGTCCAGGAGATGAACTGGAAAAAATAGGGGTAGTGGGGAAGGCTGTGGCTGTACCAGTATAGGGAAGGTAAGAGCCTAGACCTTCCGGGATGTCATGTTTAACCAAACAGCTGAGGGTAGAAAGAACTAAGACAGTTGTCACATAGAACATTATGAAGATGATCTTATGCATGATGTGAGAGTCTTTAGGAAAGACTGTCAAGAGTCCTGCTGTAAAAATGATAATTAATAGAATGTAAGAAATTAGGAACCAAATTAGATAACAAAACATGACAGCCTGAGAGTTGTGTCTGTGAGGCCTTGGTGAGGTAGAGATAAGTAGGCAAAAGGATGGTTAGATCTAGGGCTGGAAGGGCACCATTTAGCCTGAGTGATGTGAAACCAGGATGGCAGTCTAGCAACTTTGACCGCTGTTGAGGTTGCTGAGAAGACCAGGTATGGACCGCTCCATCTTGGTTGTAGTCCTTGGGATGATTTGTTGTAACAGGACTTTAGTAAGTATATTAGCAGTCTCCCTGGCTGTGGGAAAGGCTTTTATGTATCCTGAAAAAGTATAAACAAAGGTAAGAAGATAAAATTTTATCTGTCAGTTTTGACTAGGGTTGTGTCTGAGAAATTGGTGACTAAGAAAGGAAGGGAGTGGTATATATCACTGAGGAGAGGTTTAGTAGCGATAACAGGTGTAAACTGTTGAGGCCTCAGTGTCTGGGTCAGCCTGTATAAACACAAGGGAATAAAAAGCATTTTTAAGATTTAGGACTGTAGAGTGAGTGGTGGAGGGAAGATTTGGCACCACTGGGTGGATTGGGAAGAAGCAGTCTGGGACCTGCATGAAATAGGCCCTGTTTGTAAATGGCATAGGTTGGCCATCAATACCCCCTATAGAGACTGAGGACTTAATATAGCAGCCTGAAAACTCAGGAAAAACTCTCTATATATGGCCTCTATGTCCACAAATACAGATAAGGAGAACAAAGTCCAGGGAATTTTAGGAACTGACATGTCATTTATGTCATATATAAGTATCTTACCTGAGACTTTTAGTGTCTTACCTGAGACTTTTAGTGGGACTTGGACTCTGAGATGGACACCTTAAAGTGGGCTGCTGTTGGCCCTGAGCCCCATCAGTTTTCAGCAGCAAGTTTAAGCAGATCTGTCAGCAATGAATCTGGCAGTATTGGCATTTCCTATGGGGACTAGAAGTTAGGATGGCTTACCCACTCTCTGGTGGCTAGGACAGTCCAGTAGCCCTGGGGTAAGATCCCAAAGGAACGCCAGGATGGGGCACTCTCTTGTCCAAGGTCCTTCTGCTGCATTTGAGGCATAGTCCATGGGGGGGCCCAGGCAGCTCCACCTTGTGTTGGCTTACCTGTCTCAGAACCCCAAGCGTCACTGTTATCTCTGTTGTTGAAAACACGAAAAGCCATATTAAGGAGGTCTCTATGGATTTGAGGGTCAAGTTTTGCCTTTTAGTTTTTGGGATCTGGTCTACAGTAGAAGGTACCTGTAAAATTTAATTATATATGCAGGAGTCAAATATAATCAACAGGGTATTTATGACTTTAGTAATGGCTTCTCATAAGGAGAACAAAGTCCAGGGAATTTTAGGAACTGACATGTCATTTATGTCATATATAAGTATCTCTTTATGTTAGTAAAATGTCTAATGCCATCTGATTTTTGGAGGATGGCCTATTATATTAATTTTTTTCTTTTTATTTAGGAGGAAATCAGCTTCGGTTAACGTCTAGTGGTTCCCAGCAAAAGGAATTTATAATTATCTCTTAATTTTAGTTTTTAAACATTTAGGAAGTTGGTAACAGTACAGTATAATATAGGCAGTAAGCTTAACATAGAACATAGCTAGTGGTTTTTAGCAAAAGAAATTTATAATTACCTCTTAATTTTAGTTGTTAAACATCTAGAAGATTGGTAACAGTACATTAAAATATAGGCAGTAAGCTTAATATCAACCATGAGCATTTTTTAGAAGATTGATAACAGTACAGTATAATATAGGCAGTAAGCTTAACATAAAACATTAAATGGCTATTAACCATGAGCATTTTAACATTTGAACGCCGAAGAAATTTGTGAAACATCTCTAAGTATGTTTGGATCTGAAAGAAAACATTTGTCATGGCTGGAACACAAGAAGAAGGCAGCAGAAACAATATGAATTTTATACTTGAAAGCACAAATACACAATCAGATCAGCAACAATGAATTGTCTGCTGCTGCGCTGGCAGCCAGAGCCACGCCTGTAGTCAGAGCCAGGTTTGTGCTTGGGGCGGGGACTGGGACCGCTCAGGTGACACCCACGTAGGGTAGGCGGAGCGCCCAGGAGTGGGCGGGGTGCACATTGGGTGCAGTGCTTGGGGTGGAGCCAGAACTGGGGCACCTCTGAAGCCAGGACTGCTCATGGGGCACAGCGGTGGGGAGCCGGGACCAGCGCGGAGCTGGAGCACAGCATGAAGCCCAGAGCAGCCCCAGTGTACCTCCCAACACTGTTTGGGCGCACCTCCTCCATCTCAGGGGGGACTGGGTCGGCATAGGGCGAGGGGAGGGGAGGGGTACGGGGAG
Source organism: Cavia porcellus (assembly GCF_034190915.1). Classification (NCBI taxonomy): domain Eukaryota; kingdom Metazoa; phylum Chordata; class Mammalia; order Rodentia; family Caviidae; genus Cavia; species Cavia porcellus. The sequence continues at coordinate 60,579,258 of NW_026947504.1, forward strand.
GAAAGACACATTCTTAAAATAAAGGCTTAAAGATAGAGAGTTTTGTAAACTTGTTGTCAGTGTGATAAGCTATAAATAAATACGGGGGACAGGAAGTGGTCCCCAAGATAAAATCTGGTGTGGGGCCTGGCCCACGAAGTCACAGTCAGGTGAGGCAATGACTGTGGTCTCCTAAGCTTAGGTCGTCACCTGTACTTGTTTTAGACTGAGCAGCACCATTTTAGTTCCAAAGCTCATGATAACTGGCCGTCACCAACACACGAGTGGATTTTCCGTGGATTTTAGTAATGGCTCTGCCCATGAGAGCTTAAAGCTCTAAAGGACGTGAGAGTTTTCCAGTGTGGGGCCTGACCCACGGAGGAAGGCTCTGCCTTGGGATGTCTAAGGATGTGAGAGCATCACGTGAATCCACGGAAGGTAGAGAAAACTCGGGTGGGGCCTGGCCCAGTGGCCCGAGTGATCTCTGGGGGTTGCTCACCTGTGGTAAATGAATTAGATCAGTGTGTTTGCAAACCAGCAGCGACAAGTTTAGCAGCTCCCAAGTGTTGAGAAGTGACGAATTAATCCAGTACACAGTTCGGTTCATGAATCAGCAGGGGACTTAGAATGGGGATTCTAGGTCACTCGCCTGCCGATCCAAGTCACACGGCACCATCTGATAGAACTGGAAAGAAGTATGAAATATAAATGACCTTTATTTTAAGAATGCAGGGAGATCCCCCAACCTACCAGGGTCTGGCATAGTCCCCGGGAGCTGGCATTCTCTCCAGGGTCTGGCAACCTCTTCCTGGGGTTGGCGATCTCTCCGTCAGACATGTGGTATGGGGGCATACATGTAGCTTAGGTTTGGGGTGGAGCCTGAGGGGCATTAGTGATGTGCAGGTAGCCCACTGGTATGCATTTCATGGCAGAGGCAAATTCCTAGGGGCGGGGAAGATAGAGCTCCTTGGTTCTGCCTCCAAGGCTTTACCAGCTACAGTGTCTGGCCTAGGGCAAGATTCTTTCAGCTACCATTTTGGAACATTGTGTTCTGGGGCTCTCTTGTTAAAGCAAAATCCTTCATCTTTGCAATTTTGAGCCAGCAAACAGTGGGGCCCTGCTAGTCTTTTATATTTTCTCAGACATGTTTTACTTGACCTGTTTAAATGTCCTTGGCTTTTTTAGTGTTAATATTTTAAGCAAAGAGATCTCCTCTGTATCTTTGCATGGCTAAACTTTACAAGTGCTTTCTTTTTGGTGAAACTCCAAAGTTTTTAAGTCATTCAGCTGGGCCTCTTACTCTTGATTTTTTTTTTTTTTTTGAAGGTAGTAAAATACAACAGAACAAGACAGAATAAAGCCTACTGAGACAGTGTAGTGAAATTGGTACAGAACTTCACAGCAGGTTACTGGGATAACAATAATAGGTATCACACTATATCTCATTATCTTCACAATAGTTATTCTTTCAATCATGTATATCAAAATAAAAGGAAATTCAGAACATTATAGAACTTATCAAAACAGAATATTGAATAGAGCAGTACCATTAATCAGAATAAAGCAAAATAGTAATAAAAATATTTACCTTCAAAGACATGGTAGAAGGAAATTCCCCTTATTTGCTATGGTCAGCCTCCCAAGAGATGCTCAGATCTCTGGTTCCCATTTGCTAACAGGGGCAGGGGAAAGGGGGTAGGGGTAGTGGGATGTTTGACTCTGAGCCTGTGCACCAGTAGGTTCACTTAGCAGGGAGGCAGGCTGGTTGCTTGGTTTCTTAGTGCCCTAAAATCCAACATGGCATGGATCTCAGGAGACACTGGTGGTTCTCCCCCTGGAGGGGCCACAGCCTGCTGTACCACAGCTGCTTACCAGGGAGAGGAGCTGCTTGCTTGGTTTCCCAGTGTCCTAAGTTCCAACATGGCCTTGCTCTTGATTTTTAATGTAGTGCTTGCTAAAAGTCATCAACAGAAGCCAAGCCACTACCTCAACATTAGACCACTTTGAAAAATTTTTTTGCCAGATTAATTAATCTGCTGCCTTTAATCTCAGTTTCTTACAATGTCTCAGGACAGGAGCAAAGTTTAGATGATTTTTTTTTTTTTTTTTTTTTGCCAGAGCATAACGTACAAGGCCTGTAGTCCTATTGCCAATGCAATTCTTTTTCCAATGGAAACTTCTTGAACCTGATCTTTATTTGGTTACATTTTTATCAGCATTTTGGTTGTCTGAGTTCTGATTAGCATTTCCTGTCAAGATCAACTTGTGGCATTTTAGGACTGTTTATCCAGCTGGTATCTACAAACCATTTTAAATTTCCCTTGCAAACCAGTTTGTAAGGCTTTTGAACTACATGGTCAAGTACTGTTATAGTGATGACTCACTCTCAGTACCAAAATCTGGTTTAGTTACTTTCCCATTGTGGAGACATAGTATCTGATACCCTCACAACTTGACATATTTATAATGGGGCCATAATTTGTATGTCTCACTGCTGGGTGGCTCTGATTTGTATTCCACTATCTAATGCTAAATAACTAACTACTGTTGGTTCAAGCCACCTGATGCAACAGTCACCAGTCACCAGGAACCAGTCCTGCTGGTGGTTCAAGCCAGCAGGAATATGTTAAAGGAGGAAAGGTTATTTTGGCTCATAGTTTATATAAGTTTTAGTTCATAGTCAGCTGACTCCAAGGTGAGATAGCATGGCAGCAGAAGCTTGCTTATAGTGTGGCAGTCAGGAAGCAGAGAGAGAGGGACTAAGGGGGGACAGAAGGAAATAGACCCTTTTAGGCCATGCCCCCAAGTAATACAGTTTCTCCAAACAGGCTTCACCTCCCAAATTATATTTAGCTATAAACTCATCAGTAGATTAATCCATATTAATGATCTAGTCATTTTTCAAAAGCACCATCATGAGCACAAGGTTTTGGGAGGACATCCAGAAAGAAATCCTAACAAAACCTGAGTTTGATCATGCCTGGAGATCTACCATTTACAGAAAATACAAGGAAGGAGCCAGACATTATGGTGCTCATCTGTAATTTCTGTACCCTGGGAGGCTGAGACAGGAGGACTGAAGAAAATTCAAGCCTAGTCGAAGCTAATTAGCAGTTTAAAAAGATCCTGTCCCTAGCAGGGCATGGTGGTGCACTCCTGTAATCTCAGTAGTTGGGAGGCTGAGTCAGGATCATTGTGAGTTCAAGACAAGTGTGGGCTACAAAGTGAGCTCAAGGCCAACCTGAACTGCATAACAAGACCCTGTCTCAAAAAGATAAAAAGAAAATTTCTGTCTCCAAAAGAAAAAAAAGTGGGGGTGAAGGTGGGGATATATTTATCTGAAAAGACCATGGGTTTGATTCCCTCTACCACAAAAATAGAAAAACATGATACCATGTGGATACGATCACAAATATTCAGAATACAGAAAAGTATACATGACAAGTAATTTACTCTCAACAACCATGGTAGGTGGGAGAAAGGAGAAAGACATGAAAGGGGAGAAGGAGAGAAAAGGCACAGTGATGGAGAAGAAGGGATGAGAAGAGACCTAAGAGATATAAAAACCAATCACCAAGTATGTGGACCCCAATTGAAAAAGATCATAAACATACACACACATGCACACATGAAGTAACTTTTTTGTGCTTTATTTTATTGACATTGTGGTCTGTCATGCAAGCAGGAAAACACACCAGGATGGAAAGATGAAAGACCAAGAAACTCTATTTAAGAAAGGGCCTTGAACTTTTCTTGACATCTCCATTAAACTTGATCTACTGTTCTCTCCCAGCTCTGAGTGTGGAAACGACCCTGCCCCTGGTTTTTCTGTTATTGAGCAGGAGTTCTGATTTATCAAAATGGAGCCCTTCACTTTTACTCTTAGGGGAAAGTGGTCATAGTTCTTTATTGATATTCAGCACACATGGCTTTGCTGGCTTTGAAATCTGAACCCTAGTGAAGATCCATCTGTTTACTGTGGTAGGATTTACTGTTACTTGAGATTTATCTGAGTACTTTGGTCAAGAATCAATCAATTCTTTGATCAAGAATTTCAGTGCTGTTTCCTAACTACAATGTAATTCATTTATAAAGTATGATATAAATTTTTTGATAGTTATTTATAAAACCTATTGGATTTTATTACAGTGTTGACAAATTAAATTTTCTCATGCTTTATTTAACACTGTATTCCCACTGTAATCCCTAATGGACAATTAAACTGACTTGCTGGGTATAAAGGCTTCTTGTAGGCCACTGTAGCCATATGTTACATCAGACATAAAATACTTAACAGAAGTAATTCAACTGAATCATTCTTCATGGGGCAAATTCATAGAGTCCTCTCTGAGCTCCCAGAAGGAGAAATGTTGCATGTGTGTTTTTTGGTACTGAATCATTACTGGGTAGCAGTCCCATTTTGCACACAATTAAAAATCAAAGAGCAGGGCTGGGGATTTAGCTCAGTGGCACAAGTGCCTGCGTGGCAAGTGTGACGTTGTGAGTTCAAACCCTGGTATAAAAAGAAAGAAAAAGAAAAAAGAAGAATCAGGGGGCTGGGGATTTAGCTCAGCGGCATAAGCACCTGCCTTGCAAGCAGGCAGTCATGAATTTGATCCTTGGTACCGATAAAAATGAAAAAGACAACAAAAACAAAGAAAAAAAAAGAAGAAGAATCAAATAATTTTATTGAGTCTTTCTCTTAAGTCTAGCTATGTTTTGGACTCCTCCACTTTTCTCCATCTTTACCTGTATGCCAATCCTCTTCTGTCCATTTATTTTTTTCACAGCAACTAATAGAATCTTTTAAAAGTATAAATGTGTTTATTTTATGCCAGGCTTAAAATTCTTCTTTGTGCTTACATGTGTTTTGAACAAGGCCTCCAAGGTCATGCCTGGACCACCTTCTTCCCATCCAGCCAGTAGTACCGTCCCACTCACGCCGTTGCTTGTGTCTTGGTCACTGGTGTCCTCTCTGTCACACACAAGCCAGCATGCAAGGGCCTTCCCACCTTGGAGTTTGCAGATGTTATCATTTTCCCTAGGACATTCACAACCTAGTAAGCATAAATATAATAAAAACTCATATCTCCCTAATTATTCTTCTATATTTTATCATTATATTTTTGAAGTTATGATTAATGTATTTATATGGTGAAAACACTGTATGTAACATATGATACTATACAGTACTACATGATGTACATATCATATGTAGTATAATGCATCTCTTTCAATCCTGCTTTTTGTGATGTCTGATTGGTAGCTTGAAAATCAGATATAGTAGAAATATTTACATCACAGAAATTGGCCAACACTGTGTATGTGTGTGTGTGTGTTCTGGGGTCTAGAAAAGGCACCTCTATCAAAAAGTTATTAAACATTTACCAGCAAACTATTGCCTATAATGGTAGTTTTGTGCTTTCATTAAAATATTTGACTCATGGGGCTGGTGATTTAGCTCAGCAGCATAAGCACCTGCCTTGCAAGCAGGCAGTCGTGAGTTCGATCCCTGGTACCGATAAAAAGGGAAAATATATATATATATATATATATATATTTGACCCAATATAATTAATTCAGTTATCAAATGATTTTAGTCCATAGTGTTAAATTTTCTCGTTTAATTATATACTGATTCTATGGATAGGATATAACCACCCTATTTTACAACCAAGATAGTATTTTGTTTTGTTTTGTTTGTGTATACTTGGAGAAATAAGGCATATCCCAGGAATGTGAGAATTTTGTGAAAGAAAGAGCTACTAGGGTTGAAGAGAAAGATAAGGAGAATTCAGTAAAGGAACTTTATAGTCTTGGTGTGATATAGAAGCAAAATTATCTACCTATGATATCACTGATGTGATAGTCAATTCTATTTCTTCCTAAAATAGTTTCCAGATTGTTTAGTGTGAAGAGTGTGAGTTTTGAAGTCATATTTTCAAGTTACAGCTGTTACTAGCCTAGCTGTTAGCACCTCTGGAACTATTTTTTTGCTTATAAAATAGGATTGCAAGATCCTTTAGTGCCCAGCATTAGATATAATGATCAGTATCCAAAAAAAGGTAACTCCAAAATTCTTTACTTCCCTATGTGATTGACTAGTCAACTTCATATCAAATGTTTTAATTTTGGGCACTAAATTTGTACATAGCCTTGAAAGCTGATTATTTATGATTATATTTTGGAATAATAGTATCTGTTTTGGTATATTTACAAGGGTTGAAAAGGATTATGGGTAAAGCAGCTAGCAAAGTGTCTGGGATATCATGACCCTTAGCAAGGTGAAGGATATTGCTGCAATATCTTTCATCTTGTGAGTCTCCAGAGTAAATCTGTGAATTTTACTTACAGAAGTCATTACTCCCTTTCTCTCATGGCTCTGTAAACATTCCTTCTCAAGCTCGAAGGGGCTCATGAAAGCACAGAGAGAACAAAGACTGTTCTTTGTTTAGCAGTGTATAATGAAGAGGTATGTGGAACAAATTTTTTTTTGGAATAAATTTTTTTCCTTTTATCCTATGTAAGAATTTCTCAATCTTCACTTTTTTCTTTTTACTCTAGCCTTTTATTTAGCCGTTTGTTCTCTTTCAGTCTCTTTAAACTCAGAGATAGACACATACTCCTCCCTCTTCCCGTCTTAAGGCTTTCTAGGATCCACAGATCAAGAACAAGGTCTTAATCTTTTACTTCAAAATCCATGCCTTCAGTGCTCCAGGCAACTTTACTTTTTTTCTCTCATGGCCTCCTTTTAATTTATTCCTTCTACTTGATTGAATCTTAAAGCAATTCCCCTCCCCAGCTTGCCTTTTATAAATTTTGGGCCCTTTCCCAAGCTATTACATAAGAATGTAGTCTTTCTTTTCAACACATGCCTGATCTCTCCCACATTTCTTATTAGTTTTGCTAGCTGGTCTTAGACCTGCCAGCTTTTCCTATCCTTGTGCTCCACAAACATAGAATTTCTTTAATTTTGTGTGTGGCCCTGATGTATGATTCAACAAATTACTTGCCATTCTTACAACACCTTCCTATTGTTTCTCTTCAGTGAATGTTCATTCAATCAAAGATTACTGAAATCTGACAGTGTGTCAAACACTGTGCCGGATACTGCACATATAAAATGAATAAAGTGGGGCTGGGGGTTTAGCTCAGCGGCATAAGCGCCTGTCTTGCAAGCAGGCAGTCGTGAATTCGATCCCCGATACCGATAAAAAGGAAAAAGACAAAAAAAAATGAATAAAGCACTATTTCTTGTCAATTGTACCTCAGTAAGCTTGGAGAGGAAGCAGTGGTTCAGCCTAAGAAGAGTTCATAGTCTTGAAAATAACAGTAGACATGTATATGATATATATACTTTTTAATCTGTGAAGAATATTTATTTATTTTTGTTTTTTCCAAGTCCACTTTACTTCAAAGAGAAAAAGTAAAGAAGAAGAAGTGAAATAAATCAAATTCATGTGTGTAAATACCTTACAGTCTCCCTAGTGTAAGAAATGGTAAGAGTACATAAGATACAAAATATTCAATAAAGAATGAAAAGATAAGAATCTGCTTAAAGGGGAAAATTATATCTCAGGGAAAATGAGGAAAACGAAAAAGGAAGGGAAAAGAAAAATATCTAAAATTATATATAAACATATTTGTTGTTGTTGTTTTTTTTTTTTTTTTTTTTTTTTTTTTTTTTTTGTCTTTTTCGTTTTTATCGGTACCGGCGATCGAACTCGCGACTGCCTGCTTGCAAGGCAGGCGCTTATGCCGCTGAGCTAAATCCCCAGCCCCTGTATAAACATATTTGTAATAGCTAAGATGATTATGCTACAAATTCTGTAAGTTCTTGGAACAAAAAGTTAGCATTCATAGGATTGGAACAATTGTGCACGTTATTGTATGGTGATCTGAGGAACTCTTGAAGATCATTTTTTTTTTTTTTTTTGGTCTTTTTCGTTTTTTTATGGTACCAGGGATCGAACTCAGGACTGCCTGCTTACAAGGCAGGCGCTTATGCCGCTGAGCTAAATCCCCACCAGCCCCTCTTGAAGATCATTATGTAAAATAGCAATCCTAGTTATGCTCCTACCACCTTGTTTGGAAGGTCTATATTGCTAGGGTTTTGGGCTCTTTGCTATTGTTATTTATTTGTCTTTTTTGTTTCATGTTTTTCTAGGAATTTGTTTTGTTTTTCCCTCTAATACAGAAAGGATAGATATACATGTGGAGACTCATACATGCGTAGAACTTCTAAACAGTTTATAAGAATCGATTATATAATGCATGATGAAATGAACAGCTACTTTGAAGAAAAAGAGACACTGTGGTATCCAGTACTGATTCCCCGTAGCGTCATGCTGTGAAATGTAGCAATACCATCATTCTTTGTTCAGAGTGATTTTAGTCTGTTTTGTATTGTTTAATTTCAACATACATGAAGGTATGGACAGCTATTTTGAGGAGGAGAGACTTTATGGCAGCCATTTTTGATTTCTCAATTGTCTGGTTTTGAAGGTCTATAATGCCTTCATCATTCTGTTTTGGTCAGTTTAATACCATTTTGTTGTATCAATTCATTGTGTGTGAAGATATGGACAACTATTTAGAAGAAAACGATAGACATTATGGTACCAGTGATGATCTCCTTTTGTCTTGCTTTGAAATCTGTGTTACTTTCTTTTCTTCTAATCTGCTTTGTTCTGATCTCTTTAGAAGAAGAAGAAGAAGAAGAAGAAGAAGAAGAAGAAGAAGAAGAAGAAGAAGAAGAAGACAAAAAACTACCACAAAATTTCAAAACATGCGTATATTATAGTGCCCTGTGCCGTCACACACTGCGATGTGAAGAAATTGAACTTTCTCTGGGGGACGTGATAAAAAGTCTCACAGGAGTGATGTTTCCATTAATCTTGAAACATAAGTAGACGTTTACTAACCAAGGGCAGAGGTGAGAGTGCAGGAAACGGAAAAATAGGACACCTGAAAAACTACGCTCCGACTGACAGGAAGCTCCTGGAGAGCGGGGGTGGTGGTGGATGGGTTTGGTGTTTAGGTGTGAGAAGAGGGTAGTGCAAAGCATTATGTCGAGAGGACCTAGTTCAGTTTTATTCCACAGGTGAGAAGGACAAAACTGTTTAAGCAGCTGAGTTAAATAATCAAGTTGATCTCTTGCATGTATTGCTATTGACCCGGCTCGATTTTGGAGTCAGAAAGTCATGTACTCTGCTTGCTTAATAGAACAACTCGGGGGCAGCCTCTGGGTTGAGACATCGCTTTATTTTCAGACCTAGAAATGGTATGCTTTCAATATATCCAGGACTATTCAATCCGACCTCGGTGTCCACTTGGCTAATGACGTTTGGCCAAGAATGCCAACTGATTATCCTGACTTGTCCTTCAAATGTCTCTTCCTGTTGGGTTAGGGAGCTTTCGTCGCTTTGAATCCTATTTTTCCATTTTACCACTCTTTTTCTTAGGGAATACAGACCATTTTGGCTTTTCTCTGGTCTTAATCACTCACTTGTACAACACTAGCAGCCCCGCCCACCTAAAGGGTTGCGGAATCAGAAAGTTTGTCCAAAACGGCGCGCCGTACTAAGAGTAGTAGTGCGCAAGCGCAGTTCCCAGCTCTCAGCGGCGTGTTCCTCTTTCCCCGGGCTGCTCCTATCGTAGGCGGTGAGACTCAGCTTTTCAAAGTCTGCCTTCCGCCCCGTCTGGCACTCTGCTTTATACGTTTGCACCGCAGCCCTCCAGCTCTCAAGGCTGCTGCTCCCGACCCTCAGGCCTCCACTGGCGACAGACCCATGGCCGAGCGTGGGGAACTAGATCTGACCGGCGCCAAACAGAACACAGGAGTGTGGCTAGTCAAGGTAATGTTCGCGAGCCTCTTCCGTCTGCTCTGCTTTTCGTAGAAGTAGTTTAACTAACTTGAGACCGTCGTGGGCCGTGTATTCGTTAAAGTTCTGTTTAAGGCCACCGTGGAGCTTCTCATTGTGAGAGTCGGAAGTCATGTCCTGACCGTTTACGGACGGGTAAATTAGTTTGGGGTTTAATTACTGGACTGTTCTAAATCTGCCAGGCACAGACCTCCTGGTACTCCTTTTTCCCTGGGGCCCTGTCTTGGTATCCCGCGATTTGAGCGTTGTATTTTACACTAGACCAAAGAATGATTGCATTTTTCCTTAGTGAAACTTACTGCAGTCATCAGTCTCTGTAAAGTTAAGTTTGAGTGTCTGCTCCCGTAGTTTTTAGTCTGGAAAGTAGAACTGGCCCCTGTTTACCTTTAAAGTATTACCTAGATTGATGGTCCTTAATGAAACTCCCCGAAGAGTGGAGAGAGCTGTGAATTCAAGGGGAGGCCATTGGACTGGAAAAGGTTTTTGAGTTTTGAGAAACTGACCTTTAGCCATGTGTGGTGGTACACGCCTGTAATCCCAGCATCAGGAGGCTGAGGCAGGATTATTGCCATGAGTTGGAGGCCAGCGTGAACTGCAAAAGCAAGTTTATTACATATTGAGACCTTGCCTCCAAAATAAATAAGTAAATACCACACACAAAACAAGCAAATAAAAGGAAACTGACCGTTAATATTTTATATAAAGACATATTTTGGTTAGTTCTTAATGACACTATTTGTGCTTTATTCTTGATATATGTAAATGTCTTTTTGGGAGGTTTCATTAAACTTTGGCATTTTAAAGTGTGATCAGTCTTTGAACCGGAAATAAAATATAGGATCCTTGATTTCTTAGTGCTTTATATGTGGTTTATCCCATGGCTGAGTTCACATCAGTTAAATCTAAGAAGGTTTTCCTGTCCATCTTTCTAAAATATGGTAGCATATCAAACCTCTGCTCATCAAAACAGTGTGAAGTGATTCTGTGTTCGCTGTTCGGTGTTGGTTTCTTTCTCCCTAATGTGCACACAGAAAATTACTTTCTATGAGGATTCTATCTTGGTCTGTAGTACTCATTTGATTTATCTCACAGCTGTAGCAGTATGACTTTAAAAGGATGGGCTACATGTGCATTTTGGTCTCCAACTCCTTGTTAAATGGAGAAGAGTCATTAAAGAGACCTGCCTTGACATGGAAGGAAAAAGTGTGAAAAAATGGTGGGATTTGAAATGGTACTTTTAGCCGGGCGTGGTGGCTCACGCCTATAATCCCAGCACTCAGGAAGCTGAGGCAGGAGGATCCTTGGGAGTTCGAGACCAGCCTGGGCTACAAAATGAGCTCAAGGCCAGCTTGAATGGCACAGTGAGACCCTGTCTCAAAAAGACAAAAAAAGAAGAAAAAAAAAAAGAAACAGTACACCCCCCCCCCTTCTGTCTTTTTGAGAAGGGTCTCACTGTGCCATTCAGGCTGGCCTTGAGCTCACTTTGTAGCCCAGGTGAGTCTCGAACTCACAAAGATCCTTCTGCCTTAGAAACAATACATTTGTGCTTGGAGCACAATTAATATTTGGAAGATGTTTGCTTTGTAACATTAGGATGAGCAAACAGTACTGTATGTATACTATGGGAAATGGAACAGAAATGCTAGACTGAAAATGCATGTTACCGTAGAGGGCCTTGGAAAACAAAAAGGGGATTCTAGAGCGAAAGATGTACATAAAAGTTGGATTTATATATATTAATATCAGGAAGTGGGAATGTCCTAATTTTAGCCTATAGGAAGTGAGGAATCTTTTTCTTTCTTTTTTTTTTTTTTTCTTTTTTCTGGTACCGGAGATCGAACTCATGACCGCCTGCTTGCAAGGCAGGTGCTTATGCCGCTGAGCTAAATCCCCAGCCCCAGAAGTGAGGAATCTTAAGGAAGATTTTGAGTGGGGCAGGGATGTAAAAGATATTTCAGGGAAAAAAAAGTAAGCTTGTCCTTGTAATTTAGAGGGAATGATGATCAGGATCAGAATTAGAAAAATCTCCTAGGGCCATAACTATGTACTAGTGATGCCTGAGGAGGGAAACTTTTTTTAGTAAAAATTGTCAGAATATGATGACAGTTTTTAATGAAAAGAACTTAACTCATAGAAAAAGACTCCAGCTCATGTCAGTGATTTGTTATTTTATTTATTTTATTTTATTTCATTTTATTATTTTTTTGGTATCAGGACTCAAACTCAAGACCTTGCACTTGCCAGGCTAGCGCTTGTGCCACTCTGAGCTATATCTCCAGCCCTTGTTCTTGTTTTAAAAAGGTAGTTGTGGTGTTTTGTTTTTGGTTTGTAGCCTCATTGCTTCCTGGTATCAACTTGGAATGCTGTTACTTTTTCTAATATTACATATTAAAGAAATGAACAGAGTTGCAAATGTATCTTTCTGGGCTATGAAGGGGTGTTAGATATTTCTGCTTTCTTGTCAGTTCATGTCCCAGTAATCTTATTTCTGAAAGAGGATGAGAATTGCTAGCAAATATTTGCTATTTTAAAATCCATCCATGCGCTCCCTTTATCTGATAACTTTTGATTGTGTTCTACTAAAGGATTCCCAGTAGACAGTGAGGTTTGATTTCTACACCTTTCGGATTGTACTTCATTTGTGATAGTTAGCAGTCATTCTGGGTTTTTTCCCCCCATATCGTGAACATGCATAGATTTTCATTTTTGAATTACAGGAGTATATTATATGAAGTAGTACATCAAATTGTAATGGCCTATTTCATTTTCAGCTATATGTGACATTAAAATATAACTTGTTGCTTAGAAATTGTATCTTTATTCTTATCAAATTATGTTTGATCTTTATTGTAACATCTGTGAGTTTCTTTCTAGAATATTCAAAGTTTATGGGTCATTGAAAAATATTAATTCCATCACTAGGTATAGAATAGGTTAAGTACAGTAGCATCTGTACATATAAGATCCCTGAAAGTTATGAGCAGGAAAATTTAGTGTTTGGCAAAAACAGGGACTATTCACAGAGAAGGTGATATTTAAGAAAAGGATATTTACCAGGTGTGGTAGCACATGCCTGTAATCCCAGGGAGCCCGTGGCAGGAGGATCAAAAATTATAGCCTAGTCTTGGTAACCTAGTGACTTAGCAAGAACCTATCTCAAAATAAAAAAGAGCTGGTGGTGTAGCTCAGTGCAAAGGCCTGAATTCAATCCTCAGTACCACTTTAAAAAAAAAAAAAAAGCTTATGGAACTGATTAGTCACAAAAGAACTTCTTGGCAAGATGAGGAGAAATAGTTTTCCCAGTAAAAAACAAATGTAATAGTAGATTCTTTTTTTTTGGTAATGGGGATCGAACTTACAACCTTGCACTTGTAAGGCAGGCACATACGCTGCTGAGCTAAATCCCCAGCCCAATAGTAGGTTTTTTAAGGTTTAAAATTTGTATTTTTCTGGCCTGATAAAGTACCATCTTTGGAGTTTTGTGTATTTTAAATCTAACAACATGATGAACTAGTCCCTTGTAGTATGAACTGCTTTGTTGTATTGCCCACACTATGCCACCCATAGGTTGCCAACTGAGTACAGCCCTGTTGCATACCCTCTACCAAACCATGATTAAAATATTGGGTGATGTTAATATTTTAATGTATTTCTTTTGTGTGGCTTTTAATATTTAGACTTTTAGGAAAATCATCTTCTCTAGTAATGGTTGATGGAAAGTTAGTAGGGGTGGGTTTTTTTTTTTTAATTTTAAAGACAATAAAACTCAACAAAACAAAACAGAATAAATAATAAAAAAAAAGGCAGTGAAATTGGTACAGAACTTCAAAGCAGTATAATAGGAAAACCACCATGGCTACCATAGTATATCTTATCTTCACATTAGTTGTCCATTCCATCAGATAGATATAGCAAAATCAAAACAGAGCACAACCGGGCTGGGGATTTAGCTCAGCGGCATGAGCTCCTGCCTTGAAAGCAGGCAGTCGTGAGTTCGATCCCCGGTACCGATAAAAAAAAAAAAAAGGAAAAAGACCAAAAAAAAAAAAAAAAAACAAAACCCAAAAAAACAGAGCACAACCAGTCAAAACAGAATATTGAATAAAGCCAAACAACAAAACAGTGAGACAATATTGGATTTCAAAAACAAGATAGAAAGAAATTCCCCATATTTGCTATATTGCGTAGATGCAGTATTGCATAGGTGCCCAGGTTGTGGGCCACAGGCTTGTAAAGTAAACCAAACAATTCAAGCATTCAGTTGCTTTTTGTACCTCAGTTGCTATCAATTCAGCCTGTGCTTTAAACCAGTCAGTTGTTTACAGGGTGGACGGGGAGTTTGTGATTCTCAGCCCGAGCACTGACTTTTCTCTTCCTGGGCCCAGTGAGGCTTATGTGGCTTACCAGAAAGGCTGGCTAGTTGACTTGGTCGGCTCCTCCCATATCCACACAGCCGATTCTTGAGAGCCGTTTTTTTAGGAATAGTGTTTATAGGTCATGAATGTCATATCTTGAATGATTAAGAAATACAGTCTTTTTTTTCTTGAGACTAGAAAGGTTGGGGATTGCTACAGGTTTAACCAACAGTTTTAAAGTCGATAGAGGGAAGTGATTCTATCCTAGTCAGCTTTCCTTGTGCAAGTATTCTGACTGATGTTTTTTGGAGGTGGACATTGTCTCCTGTGAATGTGGTAGCCTTCACTCAGCAGGTGAAATGCCTCCTTTATTTCTTCCCAGATATGCAAGCACATAGACATTGGTGGCCAAAGAGAAAGCTATGTCCTATAGAAAGATGAAACTGGCAGGGATGATACAGCAAAGCCTTGCAGATAATAGGTGAAAAGAGAACGGATGTGTCTTATAGACCAGGTATATTACAAAGCAAACCAGTGAAGTAGGTCCTAAGTATGGTTTTCATGTGATGAATTAAGGTCTAAGGAGGTTAATTTCTTGGTTTAAATTTAGGTCTGGGTCTACAAAGCTTATGCCAGCAATAAGAAGTGTCTTTTTCTCCCTTTGATCTCTATTGGGTTCTGTCTTTGGAGAGTCAAATAAGAAGTTGGGAATTTTTCTGTCTCCTTGATCGTCTTGTCAGCTCCATATTGTGAACTTTAAGAATATATAGTAAGTCATGCATGTTGATGCACCTCTGGGAGATAGAGGCAGGAGAAATGAAACTTTGAGCCCCGCCAGGGCAATTTAGTGACTTAATGAGACCCTATCTTGGGAACAAAAGGACTGGTGAAGGAGCTCAGTGCAGAGGCCCTGGCTTCAGTCCTAAGTACCACAATAAATGAAGGAAGGAAGGAAGGAAGGAAGGAAGGAAGAAGAAAACGGTCTAGGGTAAGTTTCCTGGGCATCTGATTCTGATACAGAGATCTGTATGTGAGTGTTTTTTAGAATGCTTTTGTGCTGTGCACTTGTGAAAGGAAAGATCTGAGGAGCCTTAGTGAAAGCCCAAGATGATTCTGTGGAGCTGTCCTGATTGTAGTGAAATGTGCCCATCAGTTATGGGATGTGGTTTACCTCAGAGGAAGGCTGACCTTGGGCAAGGGGTCTCTCTTCGAGGGAGGCCAATTTTAAAGACTTACATAGCTGAGGGCTATCTCCTCACTGTACTCCCAGCAGCTAAGAGAATAAGACCCTTAATCACAAGGGGAAATACAGATGTCACAAACATCACAGCACCCTTTAATTGCTCATAGTCTAGGAGAAATAGGGCTCTGGAGTCCAGCAGTTGGAGGGCTGTTTGATGAAGCAGAAGCTTAGCGGGAGTAAGGTGTGTATGTGTGTCACCTTCTCGCCTTTCTTCAGAGGCAGGGTTGGCCTCTGTCCAGCTTTGGTGAGTGACTTGATGGATTCACTGAACGAGCTTTTAGTGATTGTCAGTCATTGCTAGGCTCTGCGAATGTTGTGATGAAGACAGCAGTGTGCTCTGTAAACGAGGGGTTACAGTCTAGTGCAAGATACAGGTGTCATGCAAGTCTGAGTCCTTAGGAAAAACACTTACAGTGGAGGACACTGATGTAAGGCATGTTCTGTGACTGTGAATAATACAGAAACATGACCTGGTCTAGAGGGTCAGGGGAGGTGTCCCTGTGGAGGTCGTGCTTGAGTCATTTTCTGTCACTTTCTCTTGTCTTGGAAAATCTGAGAAAGCATCCCCTGTTGAGCCCATTACCTTGTCTCTGTCTGGTTTTGAATGAGTGTGGAGGCAGTGAAAGCAGCACAGGTAACTCAGAACTGAACTGTCCACAAGAGTGTCTTGGTGCTTTGGAGTCATTTGTGGCATTGCCGCTGCTTTTTTTCCCTCCCTTTTTTTAGACTTGGGGGCTGGGACTTCCGGGAAGCTCATTTTCAAGGAAGTAGTCAGGAAACCGTTAGGAATTGTACAAGAGACCTGGACTTGGACAGTAATTGGAATTAGGAGGGGCTTGAGCGTGGATGTAATTTGAAAGATTAGAATAAGATATGCCATTAGATTAGAAAAGAGATTTCAACTTAAGTGCTTAGAAGAATAGTTACCTTTTACTAGGATGTGGAATATTGTGGAGGTGCATGTGTGTGAGGGAGAAGTGAGAGTTCTGATACGGAGACTTGGAGGAAAACCTGTCTGGAGGAGCAGGTAGAGATGGTCAGTAAAGGCAGTTTTCTCAAGTTTTGCTATAAAGAGAATCAGGAGAGTGGGACAGCGGGTAGAAGGGTGTAGAGTTTGCCCTTGGTAGGTTTGTGATCTTCAGCAAATTAGTTAACCTCCCCATATTGATGTATTAAGTGACAGGCAGTCTTCTAAATACTTTAAATATGTTAAAAATTCAGTCCTCACACAATCCTATCATTCTCCATTTAAAAGTCTCAGTTTCCTTGTAAAATGGGAAAAAATAATAGCATTGTGTGGGGATTGAAATTTTAATATACTTAAAGCCTTTAGAATAGTGCTTATTGGGTACTGTATCATATTTACTGCTACATAACTTATTACCATAGACTTTATAGCTTTAAACAACACATTAATTCTGTTACAGTTTCTGTGGGCCATGAGTCCTGGCAATAGCAGCTGCCATAGGGATCAGCAAGAGTGTATTCCATCACAGGAGTCTTGCCTGAAGAAAGATTGTTTCAAAGCTCCTGAAGTAGTCGGAGGAATTTAGTGCCTCCGGAGTTGCTGAACGAGAGTCTTGTGGTTCCAGCCGGCCCTTCACTGCACCTGCTCGGTGCACATGGGCTTCCACATGGGCTGCTGGGACCTGCAGCTTGCGCTGACAGCCACAGCAAGCAAACGGAGGACACAATGAAAAGAGCACGACAGAAGTCACAGTCTACGGAACCTGATGAGGGAATTGGCAGTCCGCCTTTGCCATGACTCCAGGGCCTGCTGACACTGAAGGAAGGGAGAGAGAAATAAAGGAGCAATAGTAAGAGACACCAAATAGGCTCTGGGGATGGGAAAGAAATGGGGCCGGGTAGAAGTTAGGGATCAACAGTGATTAAGATGTATGACATACATGTACAGAGTCCTCAGAGCAGATGTAGCTATTACACAGTGCAGACATACACCGATTTTTTAAAAAAGGAAAGGAGATTATACAGGAATACAATGTCAGCAGATGGAGGTTATTGGGGTCCCTTTTAGAGTCTTCCTGCTACGTGAAGTGTGCGCCCTAATTGTTACCTGCTGTTATTCTGGCTGTTGTTCTGGCAGTGGAGAAGCCTAGAAGAGGGTGCAGGAGAGGATGTCCCTTGGTTTGAGGGACCTGGGAAAGGAGCTGAATATGCACAGTGGAGGGATTGGCCGTAGCTCATTGTTTCAAAAGGGGAAAAGCAGACTAAAAAGAACCAGGTGGGTAGGTGGTAGATTTAGAAGGCCTGTTTCTTTTTTCTCAGTGGAAAAGGAAGTTAGGTCAGGAGCGCAGAGGCAGTGAGGAGGAAGAGGTGGTAGGTTTGAGAAGTGAAGAAAGCTTGCCTCATCTGGAGTGAGGGAGTGACTGACTGGGGAGACCGGTTACCGGAGGCATCCCTCAGGGCTGGGAGGCATGGCAGGGCTTGGCTGAGGTTTGTAACTGCTTCCTGAGACCAATTAATTAGCAACATTGTATTTCCCCAGTTGCTCAGGCTCAAAAGTGGAGGAAGATGAGGCTTTCGTGAGGATTGAGGTTCTGCCCGGTCAGTGAGAGAGGGGCGAGGAAGACTATGATGGTGGACCATGAAATCTAGATCCATTGAAAGAACTGAAGGGCCAGGGATGTAGCTCTGGCAGCACCTGGCAAGTGCGAGGTCCTGAGTTCGATTTCCAGTCCCGAAAATAAAAAAGCAAAGACAGCAGATGGAACAGTGGGAAGATGCTTAGTCAGGCAGTGAACTGAAAGGACAGATGACGTTACTGGGACTGAAAGTGTTGAGGAGAGGGCTGGGATTTATTTATGTATTATTTTTGTGCTGTGGTCAGGATGGTTGCTTGAAATGCAGCGGATAGGAGGGATACTGTTATCAACAATGAGAAAGTCTTAAAGTATCTGGAAGTAGGTTTGTTTGAACCATTAAATTGTAACATAGTGAAGAAAAGATGCCATCTTTTTTTAGTCATTTTATTAGGGAATTGGACTTGTGATTGATGAAGAGTAAACTGCCATGTGTACAAAGTAGTTTTTTGTTTGGGGTAATTGAGGTGTCAGTTCCCTGGAGTTAAAAATCAAAGACACAGTAGGGAGCAAAGACTAACTTGTTAGGTAATATTTCAAGATTAAGATCATAAGATGATATTTTTATATGGTCCAGGGATTCAGAAACTTTATTTGATGTTGCCATAGTATTTCTACAGATCTTATGAATATTTGCTGTTGCTTTTTAAAAATTTCTTAGCAAGATTGTTTCTTTTTTTTTTTTTTAATTTTAACTGATTCAGACATAAAAATTGTATGTATTAATGAGAAACCATATGGCATTATTACTTATTTATGGTGAAAATATTCAAAATCCTTTCCTTCAAGTGTGTGTGTGTGTGTGTGTGTGTGTGTGTATGTGTGGTATGCGGTATATAGTATCTGTAGTCACCCTATCGTACAATAGGACACTACAACTTCTAATTTCAATTTAGTAGCCATTGATCAATCTTTCTCATTTTTAACCTTTCTTCCTAACATTTGCAGACTCTAGTAAACACTATTCTCAATTTCTGTTTTAAGTACCTTTTGTAACTGATGCGAGAGATGTCTAGCTTCATT
This sequence comes from Cavia porcellus, assembly GCF_034190915.1. Classification (NCBI taxonomy): domain Eukaryota; kingdom Metazoa; phylum Chordata; class Mammalia; order Rodentia; family Caviidae; genus Cavia; species Cavia porcellus. The sequence continues at coordinate 60,598,342 of NW_026947504.1, forward strand.
TTTTTGTGTATAGACCCCAACTTACCCAGCGCCACTAATTACTTTTTGACTAATTGGTACCTGCCTGCTCTAACATTGAAACAGCACTTTGATTTTACTTATGGAAACTGTAAGTTTTTACTTACTGTTTTTAGTTGATATAATTCTAAGGGGTGTTGACTACTCCTCCCCAAAGATGTCATTGACTCTCATCTCTGAGTACAGTGATAGGCAAATGACCAGATAAGTGGCACAAGAAGCACACTTGGACTAGAGACTTTTGAGAAGGACCCCCTGCTCTATGTGAGCTGCTGTAGCCATGTTGCTCTTCAAGGGGGAGGCTGTTAAGAATTGAGTCAGCTTGGGAGACAAAAGACATAGGAAATGGTGAAAATCTTTGGGGACATCATTTGAGCTTTAAGCTACTTTAAAGCTACCTCTGGAATGTTTAGTTACTTGGGCCAATAAAACTTCTTTATGTTTAAGGGGACTTTCTGTCATTCATAATCAAAGGAGATCTAATAGGTAGATAGTAGTTATCATTAGGAGTTTTGCAGATTTTCTAAGCTTGTTTGAGTGAGTAAAGTATAGCTGAAATCTTACTAACATTTTAAATCTTTCTCTTAGACCTTTTACATAATCTAATTTTTAAGCATACAAACATCAGACTTAGAGTCAAATTTTGTATCCGATATTAGCTACATATTGTTTCAGACCTCTCAGATTTAAGGCTGATGCAGGATCGCTGTGAATTCAAGGCCAGCCTGGGCTACAGAGTAAGAGACCCTATTTCAAAAACAAAACAGAACAAAACATGTGCTGGAGGTTTAGCTCAGTGGCGTAAATGCCTGACTGGCAAACACGAGGTCGTGAGTTCGATCCCCGGCACAAAAACAAAAACAAAAATAAAAAAAAACAAAACAACAACAAAAGCCCTCTTAGATTCAGTTTTCTTCTGTAGAGAATGAAGAGAATGATAACAGTTTTGCAGGGTGATTGGAACGGTTAAATGGGATGATGGATATATAATGTTACCATGATATCTGACACTGATGGCTCCATTTCCCTTCCTCTTTGTGAACCTCTTGCATATGATCTGCAACTTAGCAGTAGTTCAGTAAATTTTAGTGTGAAAGATGTATGCATAATTGAACAAATAGTGTTGGAGACAACTATGAAGCGGCTCTGAGCAGAATTTAAAATTAACTAATTGGCTTTCTGTGTTTATCTGTGAGTCTGTCCTAGGCCTACGTCCCTTACCTGGTGATGGGAGCTGATTCTTCATAGTAAATGAATCTCTATGAATCACTGGGCCTGGCTGAGGCCTGCAGTGGTCTGTGAGGCCAGAGATGCCTCAAGGGGAAGATAAGGCCACAGCTGCGGATACTTGGCTCAAACATCAATTAAGTAGAGACTGCAGCTGCAGAAATTACTCCTACAGTCTCACTCTTACCATATCTTCATGATAAGATGGTTCTCCTAAATTGACATGATTCATTATTTGGAGACCTCCTGGAAGTGACTTCTAAGGTCCTGCTCATTGCCTGCACTTTCCTCAGTTTCTCTGCCCTTTGTTTTGGACCTAATAAAAATGGGTGGTCGCTGGGGATTTAGCTCAGTGGCATAAGCACCTGCCTTGCAAGCAGGCGGTCATGAGTTCGATCCCTGGTACTGATAAAAAGAAAAAACAAAAAAACAAAACAAAACAAAAAAAAGCTTAAAAAAAAATAAAAATGGGTGGTCCAGAGAAGTCTTTGTCTTAGCCTTCAGTCTCTCAAGCTCAGCTAAAGGGTTTTGACCCTCCTGGAGCCTTAAAATCATACTTGTCTCATTTTATTTGGCCTTTGACTTTCACTCGTTTGGGAGATTGGGGATCTAGGTCAGGACTCGATAATCAGGGTCTTTTACCCTTCTGTTTCTTAATTCTTGCTATGTTCAACATCCTGCAGTTTATTTGATTAGTAGTCTAGGGTTTTTTTCCTCCCAAATAAAAAATCTTGCTACATAGATTTTTTTTTTTTTTTTTTTTTGCTTCCCAACTCAGGCATTCATGTTCATATTATTATTCCAGGATTACTAGAAGAAATTACAGTGACAACTAACATTCATTGAGTACTAGCTTTGCATGAAGTGTATGCTTTATACTTTTATTCCTCATAATAGTATAACCTTAATGGTATGTACTGATTATAGGACCCAGACTACTTCTCAAAAAAAGTGAAGATTCAACATATGTTATTCCATTTTTGTTTTTTAGAATTAAAATTCATCTGATGGCATGTATCCTATTACAGATACCATGATTAAGAAAGTAGACTCTGGAGCCAGACTGTCAGGGTTTAAATTGTGACGCTATTATTTACTGATTATATTACATAAGTTATATAATCTAACATTTTAAATGTTTCCCTTAGACCTTTTATATAACTCGTGGGTACCTCAAGTCATCACCTGAAAATGTTTACTTTGTTTTAGGTTCCTAAGTATTTGTCACAGCAATGGACTAAAGCCCCTGGAAGAGGTGAAGTTGGGAAACTTCGGATTGCCAAGTAAGTTATTTGTGTGTTACTGACATTTTTATAAGCTCATTTTGAAAATTTTATAAGCACTTTTGAATGTGAGTACAGTTATTGGTCAGATAAAGAATTTACATGGAAGTTGAGAAATAAGAGTGCATCAGGAAGTCTTCTCGGAGTGGGTTAGTAAGTGGCTGTCAGGAGACATACAGAGGACTTTCTTACCCCACTGCATGAGGCTTTAGGGGGACATCCAGACACTAGCTGTAACAATGAGTGATACTTGTAGGCCATTGCACTTTTTTGCATTTAGATTTCTTGTCCCTAAAGTTGTCTATTTTGCAGGACTTGTATGTGAATCCAGTGAGATAACATGAAAATAATTATTTGTGTATTTAATTTTGTAAGATGAATGTATTTGTGGAATGCTAGATAAATTACATTTTCTTGAGTTGTCGTACTTTATCTTGTCTCTAGTGCTGAGGTGCAAACCTTTGGCCTCATGCATATTTGACAAGCCCTTTACCACTGAGCTACAGTACCAGCTTTAGTCAGACTTTTATTGAAAGCTGGTTTTGATGCCACATGCCTGTAATCCTAGCATTCACCTGTAATCCCAGCACTTGGAAGGTTCAGTCTGGAGGTTTGTGAATTTTCTGCCATTCTGGGCTACCAAGGGGATAGGTAGCCTGGGAGATATTGCATTCAAATAGAGAGACTCTGTCTCAAAGTATAGAAACTTTAAACTGGCAGTGGTGGTGCATACCTGTAATCCCAGCATTCAGGAGACTGAGATAGGAAGAACTCTAGATTACTGTGAGTTTGAGGGTCAGCCTGGGCTGCATAGTGAGTTCAAGACCAACCTCCAGTAGAGTGTGAGACCCTGTTTCAAACAAAAGAAAAAAGAAAAGAAACTTAAAAAAAAAAAAAAACCTTTTTAGAAAGAGGAAAGGAATGCATATTTTTGGTTGTAAATCTATGATGGCTCTCCCTTTCTAAAGTAGAATTCTTTGTGTTGCAGATGAGTCACTATTTTTCTCTTAAGGAGAACAAAATTTTTTATATTAGGGTATTTTGAAATGGGAGGTACAAAAATAAAACTTAATAAATGTTTTGAAGGACAGGCTAAGGGAGAATAGTCTGCTTCACCTTGTGGTATTTTGGGGTGATTGTACTTTTTTTTTGGTACCTGCAATCAAACTCATGACCTTGCACTTGCCAGGCAGGCACTTGTGCTGCTGAGTTAAACCCCAGCTTCTGGGGTGATTGTGCTAAAGCTTACAATGAGGCCTTTTGTTCTAAATAGCTATGCATGACTGTTTGACTTTGGGCCTTACTCCAGTGTAAGTCTTAGTGTTTTTGTCTGTAAAATGTGGGTGGTAATGCTTTCTTTACCCATAGGAGGGTAGTTTGTTAAAATGCTTTATAAACTCTGATGTTCTCTTTCCCTACCATGAATATTATATTTCTTTTTTTTGTCTTTTTGAGACAGGGTCTCACTGTGCAGTTCAGGCTGGCCTTGAGCTCACTTTGTAGCCCAGGCTGGTCTCGAACTCGCAACGATCCTCCCACCTCAGCCTCCCGAGTGCTGGGATTACAGGTGTGAGCCACCACGCCTGGCTGAAGATTATATTTCTTTAAATCTCTGTAAAAAGAAAATACCTGATTGAGTAATCTAAAAATCATTCTTTTTGTGTGAACAAAGGGAGACTCAGAAAATATCTAAGTAAAAAGAACCAAGTTCAAGGAAAACTGCATAAGCCCCCCAAAATACTTCTATCTCTAAAGTAAGATTTTTAAGATGACATGCTAAATAAGTCTTAATGACATACTGCTGTTTTCTGTGTCATCCTCGCTTAATAGGAAGTCTCCTCCTCTTTTTCCACTTTCCAGAGTGTCCTCTTATTATTTTACTTTTACTTTTTGTTTGTTTTGAGACAAGGTCTCCCTACGTAGCCCAGGCAGGCCTTGAGGGCACAGTGATCCTCCTGCTTCAACTTCTGAGTGATGGGAGTACAGCCATGAGCCGCTATGCCTGGCTAATTTTTATATTTTTGAGACAAGGTCCTACTGTGAAGTACATGCTGGGCTTGAACTCACTGTGTTGCCCAGGCTAGCCTTGGCTCAAGGCATTACTCCTGCATTAGCCTCTTGAATAAAGTGTGTCCTAGTTTTTACAGTAAACTATATGGTTACCCTAAATATTAACAAACATTTGTGTTTGTGTGTATTCTTCCATGTGTTGGTATTGTTGATTCCTACAAGGGTCCAACCAGAATCTCAGAAATACTGTGTGTTTTTGTTGTAAAAGTAATACATTTTTATTTTATTTTTTAAGACTACTTTTGCACAAAATAAAATATCATCTGTTTTCCCCATTCACACTCCTGAAAGGTGATGACAGTTTGGCATATAACCCTCTAGATTACATACAGATTATTTTGGATGCTTAACATACGGACAAAATTTTAAAACATCTTTATTTATTGCACTCGTCATAGTTAAGTATTTCTCAAGCCTGTTTCTGCTCTATTTTGCTGACTTCGATACATAGCTCTGAACTCCAGTTTTGTTTTGATACCAGGGATCGAACTCGTGACTTTGTGCTTGCCAGGCAGGTGCTTATACTGTTGAGGTAAATCCGTGGCCCATGTGATTCAGCACTCGCAGTAAATTTTATATGAAGTTTATTGTACTTTTCCTTTACCTTTTCTTAGGTATATGGCCATACCCCTGTTCCTTCTTTTTCCTGTTCTAGTCTCTAAATTCTTTTGAAGTGACTTGAAATCCTTCTGTTTAAATCACTTTTGTCAATCATAATTGAAGAAAAAAGAAAGCCAACATAATTTCTTAAAAGAGAATTTTGTGATCTGGTGTGGTAATACATGCTTGTGATTTCAGCAGCTTAAGAGAAATTGCAAGTTTGAGGTCAGCCCGGGCAATTTAGTGGGATACTGTGTCATAATAAAAAACTAAAAAGGGAATATAACTCACTGGTAAAATGCCCAGTACTGCCAAAACCCAGGACTTGGGTCCAATCCAAACTATATCAAATTAAACCAACTCTGTAGCCAAAGAAGAATTTCTAACTTGAGACATATAAGAGCTGATTGTGTGCATGTGTATTTTATATGAAGATCAAAGATCTAGCCACCTGACATGGTGTGCAGTCAGTCTTTTTTATTTATTTCTTTGTTTGCTTGCGCCGGGATCTTGTTGTGTGATTCAGGCTGTGCTTGAACTTAGTGCGTAGCCCAGGCTGTCCTCCTGCCTCAGTCTTCCAGGTGCTGGGATTCTAGACATGTGCCATTGCACTCGTCAGACAATCAGTCTTGTAGAAGATCTAGACCTTTTAGGGATGAGAACAGACTTACAGAAATAGCCTAAGATTGCTATGGAAATGCTTATGAAAGCTCCTTCCCCAGGAGGTCTTTCGGCTATATTCTCCAGATGCCCTTGTTTATATTTCTAATTTAGTTTTTACTGCGAGTGCCGAATTTCTAAATTCACTATTGTACAAGTGTAGGATGGATGAGAAATGTTTTAGCAGCACATGTGACTAGATTATCAAGACTATAGTTGATTTAGAGCATAATATGAGTCATCAGACTTGTGTGGCTTAAACAACAGGCTCCATTAATAGCTGTTTATTGTTCAGAATGAAGTGGAATGATAAGCTCACTCTTCTCTTTGTAAATTAGCTTATAGTGCAGCATTATGTTTAGTTCTTAGTGCTGCTCTTGGACAAAGATGTGGATAAGTAAATTCATCCAATGAAATGAGAACAGGAATGATAAGTAATCTATTTTAGTCATTGTCCTCTGAGGAGTATGGAACGTTGGAAGGTATTAGGGCCTTAAGAGAAGATGTAGGGCAAACCAGGTAAACTGTCTTCAAATATTTCTAAAACTAGAAGGGAGTGATTTTGTATTGGAGACTGAACCTAGGACCTCCACAATGAGCTAGAGCTGAGGCTTTTCAAAAACTTTATTTTTATTTTGTGTTTTGGGAAAGTCTCACTCAGTCACTTAACTTTTCCAGGCTGGGCGTGGATTTGTAATCCTGCCTCAGTCTCAGAGAGCTGGGATTATAGCAAAGGTGTGTGCTACCATGCCTGGCTAACTATTGATTTCCAGCGGAAGATTGACTAGTTTATGAGATCTTTTGACCAAAAAAAATGTGCTTTGGGGTAAAAAGTGAAAATAGTTAAGACTTTAGAAAGAATGTGGCTTACTAATTAAGGGTCTGGACTTGGGAATAAGGCCTGAGGTTTACCTCTGATGTTTCCACTAATTAGCACTGTGTTTGGGGGGAAGTTCCTTACAATGTTTCCTCATCTGTTAAAGGAGATGATAATACTTCACAGATTTCGTACATGTCTGGGAAGTAGTCTTTCAGTGTTCATGCCGCACGTCCTCCAGAGCCCACTGCCTTGTGTCTCATGTGTGGATGCGGACCCCCTCCCCACACATCTCCCAAGGCAAAGTAGCAGCATGGGCCACAAGCTGGGAAACTCTGCTTGGAGTGAGGACATGCTCCGTAGGGTGATGGTTCATTCCAGGATACAGGGTGGGGGTGGAGAGACTGGGGAAAGGCAGAGGCAGGAAAGAACTGGGTGCTGACAGTTCTTCACCAGTGTGGTTCTGACCCAAAAGAGCCAGCTGTGGGTAAGATGAAAATAAGAGCCTGTTCTAATGGTTGGTAACGTTTGGGCTGTTGTATAAAGCAGCTTATGTGATGTTCTTAAACTGTTGTACTTGGATTATTTTTATGGATACCTTAATATGTACTACATTTTAGTTTATAGTTTTGCTTTAGCTTAATTTTAAACCCAGTCTTCTTTCTTTTTTTTTTATTATTTAAAGAGAGAAAAAAAACAAAACAAAGCAGTAAAAGGGTACAAGTATTACAGAATTTCAAGAAAAAAATATACAGTAAGAAATCACTAGTTAATAGATTACATATTGTCATCGTAGAAAGTTATCCAAATTACAAATTAAAGCATACAAAGTGGACATTCATACAGTGAGATTGCAGACAATTCTGTTCAATGATCCAACAAAAACTCGTTAATATGGTTTCCTATCCTACACACTTAAATATACATGCAGTTATGTCCTTTAGATCACTTTTCCTCTCTTTTTTACAATAACAATTATACTTTTTGGGTTTTATTACTCCCACAGTTCTTATAACTTTTTTTTTTTTTGGAAGAGAAAAAAAAATGTGACAAAACAAAACAGAGTCAGTTAGAACAGAAGGATGGATATAGTACATGATACAAAAACAGAATACCAAGGGGCTGGGGATTTAGCTCAGCGGCATAAGCACCTGCCTTGCAAGCAGGTGGTTGTGAGTTCGATCTCTGGTACCAATAAAAAGAGAAAAACAAACAAACAAACAAAAAACAGAATACCAGGTGATCAACAATGGTTACCATTATGCCTCTTGCTACCTTAAAAAGAGTTGCCTATATCATCAGGTATAGTAGAATTGAACAAAACAGTACAAAACAAGACCAATAAAACCTACATTGGAGACCTTATAGGACTTCAAACGAAGATAATAGTCAAACCAGAATGGGCATCATAGTAAATCTTATTGCCTTCAAAGTGGTTGCCTATACCCTCAAACTTGATACTATCAAGCAAAACAGAATATAGTAAAGTCAGTCAGAACAAGATGAGAAGAGCATTACAGGGGTTCAAATCAGGTTAATAGGAAAACAAAAATATTACTATAATATATCTCACTATTTTTTAATTTAGTTTTCCCTTAATTAAAAAAAAAGGAAAATTTAAAAAAAAAAAAAAAAAGGAAAAAAAAGGGAAGATTGAGATAAAAGAGGACATAACAACAGAACAACACAGGTCAGAACCGAACAATTTAAGCATCATAGTGTTTCACCACCAAATAACCTGACATAATAGTAGTCATCATAGTGTCTCTTTCCTTGAAATAATTTGAGTATAACTTTGTATACTATAGCATCAAACATATCAAGACATTGTGAAGCCATTCAAGAGAATGAAGCATTACAGGGTATTTAGAACAGCTAACAGAAAACGAACAACGGTTTCTATATTATCTCTTTGCCTATAAAAAATTTTGTTTATATATCGCATATAGTAAAATATAATAAGATACAACATGTTAAAACCAATGGAAACAGACGAACAATAGCTTGATGGGACTTTAAAACAAGATGATATTAAATCATTACTAGCAATTATGATGTCTTGTTTTCTTCAAAATAGCTCTTCCTACTATCACAGACAATAAAATCGAACATCCCAGATTAAAACCATTCCAATTAATGAATGAAAACATAATATGGCTTCAAATTAATATGACTGGAAATCATGATTACCACATACTTTTATGTATTCTTATCATTTCTTATACTAGGGAAACTATTCGTTATTTATACATGTGAGTTTGATTTATTTCACTTATGAGTATGGTCTGAAGTTGCGTCCATTTATTTATAAATATCTCAATTTGATCATTCTTTATAGCTGAGTAGAACTCCATTGTATAAAAATACCACAACTTTTTTATCCATTCCTCAGTTGATGGACACTTGGGTTGTTTCCAAGATCTGGCTATTACAAATTGTACTGCTATAAACATGGGTGCACATATATCACTGTGGTATGATGCTTTCAGATCTTCTGGGAATATGTCTAGAAGTGGAATAGCTGGGTCAAATGGGGCTTCCAGTCCCAGCTTTTTGAGAAATCTCCAGACTGACCTCCACAATGGTTGCACCAGTCTACACTCCCACCAGCAGTGCAGGAGAGTTCCTTTTTCCCCACAGCCTCTCCAGCATTTGTTACTGGTGGTTTTCTTGATCCTGGCCATTCTTTCAGGAGTGAGATGGAATCTCAGTGTGATTTTAATTTGCATTTCTCTAATGACCAATGATGCTGAACATTTTTTCATGTATTTATTTGCCGTTTGTATTTCTTCATCTGAGAAGTGTGTATTCATCTCAGATGCCCATTGGGCCTTTGAATTTTGGGGGTCTGATTTCAGTCTTCTTTCTTTATCATCACCTTGCCTCAGTTATGCTTCAACTTTTTAAGGGTTTGATTCATGTTGTATTTAACTAAGTCATAATTATGAATCATGCAGCCTGTATATTAAAATGACTTTCCCCAGGCACACTTACGTTGTAGCTTTGTCTCTAAAAATATTTAATATTCTAAGTCATGTGGGGGCCCACCAATAATAAAAAGTCTGCAAACAAAAATTCACTGAGATGCAACTATTTCTTAATGATTTAGAACAGTGTTGTATTGTTGATAGCCATTTAAATTGCTATAAGCTTTTTTAAAAGGCAGTTTGGCAACATTATTATATATATATACATATAACGTAACACACACAAAATATTGCTGCTCAAAATAAAGTAGAATTTTAATCCCATTGTTTGCTCTGACCGCTCACAGCTCAAGATTGTGCTCCTGGCACTGCTACTAATAGAGATAGGTGAACTTGTTTTTAGAGCGAGGCTGGGATGGTGATAAGGCTAAAAAAATTTAATAATAAAATATTTCATGCCTTCAAATAGCAATCCGATCATTTTCAAAGAATTTATTCCATGGAAACAATGCAGAGTTAGTAATACAGAGATTGATAAACATTGATGTTAATTATGATGCTATTTATTTTAGAGAAAAATCAGTAACAGCTTCATACCTTTAGGAAGGAATAGGGAATGCTTTAAAATTATTTGAGATTTTTATTTTAAAATAATCTCAAACAGAAATTATACTATCTTTTTCCTGAGTAAGTTGCTGACATTATACCCTTAATCTTTGAATGGTCTAATGTGTATTTATGAAGATATTTTCCTGCCTAATCACAGAATGTCTGTACATAAGTAGTACAGTTGTTCAGGGTTTACCAGTTGTCCCAATACTGTTTTACAACAGTGGTCCAGTCTAGAACCTTAGGTTGCGTTCTGTTGTCAGGTCTTTTTATTTTCTTTTATTCAATCTAGGACATTCTGAAGACTTTCCTTGGCTTTTATTTTGTATAAATGTCAATACTATTGACATTTACAAGGCAATTATTTTACAAAATTTGAGTTTGTCTGATGCTTCTTGATGATTAGAAGCACATCCTTGGCAGGAATGTAATAAAGGTGAAGCTTGTTTCTCTAACATTCTAGCAAGGTTTATGTGCTTTTACTGGTGGTATTGTTTGGCCACTTGATTAAGGGGTCTTTTAATCTTCTCTGTAAATTTGTTATTTTATCTTTGTAATAATTACATGTTCTGGGGGTGGATTATATAGATATTCTATTCACTACCAAAGATTTTAATGTATTCACTTGAGTACCAATTTATGGATTCAGTTTGAGTTTTCATTCAGCAGGTCACAATTCATTGCCTTATCATTTATTCTGATGTTTAGATTGTTCAATATTTAGAGCGGGACTGGGATGATGATAAGGCTAAAAAATTAATAATAAAATATTTTATGCCTTTGAACAGCAATCTGATCATTTTCAAAGCATTTATTCTTTGTGAGAGTTCCTCCTAGCTTGTTCTGTTGTCGCATTTTTCATTATGAGTTTAAAAACTCATAGTTTTTGCCATTTGAACTTTTTTAGTGATACTGGCAATTGAACCCAGGCCTTGTGCATGCCAGGCAAGTGTCACTCCTTCGAGCCATTTCCCAGGCCCCTTTTTGTGTACAGTTGAGAGTGGTGTAAGTGGTGATTGAACTCACGACCTAGCGCTTGCCAGGCAGGCACTTGCACCGCTGAGCTAAATCCCCGCCCGTTGTTATTCTTTGAAGTATTTCTTTCGCTTTGAGGCAGGATCTTACTGTAGAGTTCAGGCTGAACTTGAATTCAGTATGTGGCCCAAACCAGCCTTGAATTGGAGGTGATCCTTCTTCCTCAGAACTCCCGAGTGTGCCGCCACACCCAGCACCATTTTTTACTTTTTGAGATTAGGAGATATTTTAGCCTCTTCTGATATAATACATTACTGTATGAGCCCTGGGTCAGCTGTTTCTCTAAGGAGCTCTTCTTCCTTTTAGAGGAGAATGATATTTAGTAACTAAGATCTGAATATCTCAGTCCTTGCTACTCTCAAGCTTTCTCAGGGAGCAGTTAGGAAGTATATTATTTGTATGTGTACACACACATTCACGCATACACACTTTTACATCTACATGTCTATGCGTTGAAAATCATAAAGTCAAATCACTATCTAGTTGCTATTCAATATCATAGGATATGTTACAAATTTTTTTGCTTTTCATATTTGTACCTTTTTCTTTCTTTCTTTCTTTTTTTTTTTTGGTACCTTTTTTCTGGAAGTGAAAAGCCTAGTTCAGTTTGTCCTTAATGCATTACTTGTTTAGGCCTCTGCTGTGATTTGTTCACCCTGTGTGTGAGTGCTTTGATCTCCCTGCTTGGGCTGCAGTTGCCACCTTGGCCTCCTCCTTCAGCTGCCTCTGCCAGGATCCCCTCCTCACTCACTCGGGCTCCCCTTCAGGCTCGTCTCTGTCTCTGTCGGATGCCTGCTTCTCATGCTCCCTGCAGAGCCTGCCTCAGGTTGTCTTTGTGTGGATGTCACTTGCTAGACTCTGACGTACTCCTTGGTGAGCCAGTCCCTTTTTGGAGATGACCCTCCTTTTCTAACTTGGCTCTTACACTGTACCCTAGGCTGGTCCCTCAGCCCCAGGAACATCCTCCACACCCCAGCTGAACTGTGACTGTCCTACTCAACCAGCTCTTCAGATAGCTACCATGCTTGGTCTTGCATTGTGGCTTTTGAGGTGAATTATCCATGAAATCAAGATATGAACAAACAGTACAATAACAATCCTCAAGCATAGTGGAAAACAATATTCTTTGGCTGATTTTCTTAACTGGGTGGGACAAGATGGCCCTTTATTAGCTATCAGTAATAATAAAAACTCATGGCACTATTAATGTCAGATTAAAAGTAAGGAAAAAAGACGTGGTTAATATTTTTTTAAGCAAAAGCAATGATGCTGAAGTCTAAGGAAGTAGCTGTGCGGTGTTGAGTGGACTCAGACTAATAAAGGAGAAAATGCACAGCATTTTGAGGAACTCAGTGAAGCATAGGCTAGATGTTTGCCTCATTAATTTCTGAAGGTATTGCTGTGTAGTATAGTAGGTGATGTTTATCATTTTGACCACAGATCATACAAAAGTTGTATTAAAGTTTTAGAACAACAAAAGGTCATATGTACTTCCTACATTCATACACTAAGGCAAGAGGATGTCGTACTTTTAAAATAAGTTTTTTTTAAAAAATTAAAATAAGTTTTAAGTCTTTAAGGATTAACTCTCTTTTCTAGAAAATTTAGTCATCCCAGAGCTTAGCAGTATTTTACAATTCTAGCTAGGATGCTGTCATAATTATACATGTCAAAATGAAGTTATCATCCCCAGTTTTCCAGGTATCCAGACTGGAAATGTCAGTGTGACCTTTAATTCATCTTTTTCCCTTTGCTGCCCACCTTGAGTCATGTCTTCTGTCACTTTTGACAACTTAATGACCTTCCATGCACCTCCTCTTTGCATTCCACGGCTGGTTCAAGCCTTCATTCCTTTTTATGTGGATTTTTGTGTTTACCTTCATTCAGTTCAGTATTATGAGACTCTCTGTGACTCTGGCTTTGCCTCTTCCACGGCACCTCTGACCTAAAGGCAGCTATATTAATTGCCTCTAGAAGCTAAGTTTAGGAGAGAGAGGGGATTATGGTGAGTCAGTGCCTGCCCCAAACACAGGTCAAGTTGGACTGGAGGCCATTTGGTGCCACATGCTTCACTCTTGTAAGGGAAACTGGAAATTCATGTTTTTATGTGACATTTAAAAATGGTCTCATCTCTTGTGTAGATACTTTCCCAACAAAAAGGAGATTGACATTCTATTTTAACATGTAGGGAAAGAAAAGAAAACCTTTAGTAGACAGGAGTCCAGAATCCAGGCTGGTGTGGCCTGAATAAACCCTTAATCTCGGACTGCCGTTCTGGTGTCACAAGGGCTGTGCAGGACATGGTCTCATTTCAGATGTTTACTTGGGCTGTGGTGTAACCTGGAATCCTCCTACATTCCTCGCCTTATCCTTCATTCAACTCGTCTTTTATTTCGAGTTTGCATTTCCCACAATGATATGTTTTGCCTCATCATAAAGTTTTGTCATTTTTACAAGATACAGCTGTCTTGTTTAATCTGCATTAGGAATGTTCACAGTTTTTTGTGGATTGGACCTATTTCCATGAGACTGGCACCTCTGAGAGAAAAAGGGCCTCACCTCATGCTGTACCAGACTTCTGGCCCAGGGGCCACTGGGTGAATAGTAGGTCCTTAGTAACTGAGCAGCTGAGCGAAGGCAGGTTGGCACTCGGCTGGGTATTGTGGAAAAGCAGTAGTTTTCTAGCTGATGTTTATTTCTTTGGTCACTTTGTATCCATTCTATATATATTGTGCTGTGGGGGTTTACTGGAGGGTCTTTGTACTTGTTATTTATTTGTTCCAGCCGTATCTGTGGATTGAGTTGCCTGAAGTCCCCGCATCACACCGTGATCGTCTGTGTGCTGGGGACTGAACCGAGAGCCTCCCTTATGGTGTGCACGTGTTCTGTCACTGTGCTGTGCTCCCAGCCTTACTCTTCCTTGTTTTGCTTCTCTTCTAGCCAAATCTGATCACTCACTTGTTAATCTGAGTACTCTTCAAGGCTCACTCAGAGCCAACTCTTTGTTGAATGATTTCTTAAGACCTAAAATGGAGGAAATGGTGTTCTTCTGTCTGGTCCTGGTAGTGTCTCTCTTAAGTGAACATTAAAGCTTGCGTCTTTCGTTGGCTGGAGCAAGGACCTTACTTATATTCAATACTTTGCATACAGTGGGTATATCCATGGTTTTGAAAAAAATTAAGGCTATTCATTTAGGATGTACATTAATTACAAAGTTAAATGAATCTCATAATTACAAAGTTAATTTCAAACAACTCATATGCAGGAAATAGTGTGATACCCATTACAAGATTCTACTAATACCAGTGAAATTCAGGCTATTTAAAAACTATTTTTGGCTGTGTTTAAAAAGTATATAAATGGCATATATTATTTTTTCTAGTGGAGAAAATTATTAAATTTAATAATTTAAATTAAGGGGGTTGGGGATTTAGCTCAGCGGCATAAGCGCCTGCCTTGCAAGCAGGCAGTCGTGAGTTCGATCCCCGGTACCGATAAAAAAGAAAAACACCAAAAAAAAAAAAAAATTTAAATTAAGCTTGATCATTTAAGCTTGCATTAGTTAAATGAAACTTCTTCAGGTATACTAAATTGTACAGTTAATGTAACTACTGTATTAAATTTGCATTCACTTGCTGCTTATAGCTAAAAATGCTAGAGATAAAGATCAATATTGTAATAAAATCATTATTTGATCAAAATATATTTATGATAGTAGTCTCTGTAAATGTAATTTTACATAAGATGAAATAGCATCATTTGTGTTAGTTCTTAACTCATGCTTTAAAGCAATATGAAATCTAAATTTTAAACATTTCCTTTCTTTTAGGAATCAAGGAAGGACTGAGGTAAGATTATTTATATGAAAATTTTATTTAAAATGTGAGATTGTTTTACTTTTCATTACTCATAGTTAAGAGAAGGGATTGTTTGCATTCTGGATAACTCCACACCGAATGAATGGCTGATGGCCAGGAACATATAACTTTATAAACACCACCCTCGTGTGATTGAAATAGATTCTTTTCTAGTTGTTTATTCTTAGTATTTTTCTTCTGCAATCAGAATATCCCTTTTTTCAGTGCTGTAAAACTGTATGTGACTTCAGTAATATTTTAGCATTACGTCAGTGTAATGCAAAGATACTTATTTGATTTGAATTTTTTGTGGCCTTTATATTTCAAAATAGTGAGTCTGATTTATAATGTACAGTACCTTTCAATAGAGTAGTATTTAATTAACATAGAAATGATGATTATTTGACATTGTTGGGAAATGAATAATTTTATGTTTATAAATTTCTTTAATATAAAATGTGATGTTCCTTTGGGGAGATCTGTATATGTAGTAAAAGCCATTTATTTATTTTATTTTTTTTTATCAGTACCAGGGATCGAACTGTTGACTGGTAAAAGCCATTTTTAATAAAGTGTTTTTTATTCTAAGCCTTTTTATTGAGTTACCTTTATAAATAGTAGAATATCAAAAATAAAACCTAACCATGTACTTATACAGTAGTCATTAAGAACAAAAAGAGAATATATCCTCTGTTTATTAAAGTAAGCCTTTCAGAGTAAATATCATTTTTTACCCCTTTACAAGTATAATCAGTTTTTTATATTATTAAAATATCCACTCATTTGACAAAGACAAATATTAAGGAATTTTTGTGAGGTTTAAAAAATGCCTAATAAAAGGTTGGCATTTTAAAAAGTTATTTGATTTACAATCAGAATTCATGTACAGGTACTTTGAATATAAATGCCTTTTGTAATAAGCTCTGGTTTATGCGTCTCTTAGGTGTCATTTACTTTGAATGAAGATCTTGCGAATATTCATGATATTGGTGGGAAGCCAGCTTCAGTCAGTGCTCCTAGAGAACATCCATTTGTCTTGCAAAGTGTTGGAGGACAGACCTTAACAGTGTTTACTGAGAGCTCATCAGGTGAGTGAGAGTGGGATTATTTCATAGGATTCTTGTCTGTGTTGTGTAGATTGTTCTTTCAAGGTACACTCTTACTTGCTTCAAAGTTCATTACCAAAGGTGTTCCAAATATTCTATTTCTTGTGTCATGCTATTTCTCTGGTTTATAGCTTGTTGTGATTAATGAAGTTTTGGCCATTGCTTGTGAAAGTTTAATTTTTTCTTGGGGGGGTGAACATATAGGACAAAGAAGGTGGAAGAATGGTGCATCAAGCTGCCTTCTAAGATGTTAGAAAACAACAGTTTGCATTTTGCCAAGATAAGATCATTGTTGCTTGTTTTGTTAAATTTTTTATTAGGGGATATTTTAGTTTGAGCTTTGTGCTGGATACTACGGAGCCTTTGTATTGCATGATGATGAACTTTTAGTCAGGTGTGATGTTGCCCCTATCATCTCAGCTACTTGGGAGGTTGAGACAGGAGGACCACAAGTTTGAGGGCAGCCTGAGTGACCTAGCAAGACTGTCTCAGAATTTAGAAAATAAATAAAAAGGGTTTGGAATGTAGCTCCGCGGTCCTTGTGATCCCTAGTATGCCCTTCTACCACCACTGCCCAATTAACTTTTAATTTATATTGGCTTACCAGAAATTTTGTCTACAGTTTTAAAATTGTACATGTTCTAACAGTTCTTTAAATCAGGAGCAACTGATTCAATTTGTAAATTAGTTGGGAAATTTTCTCAGATGTTCAAGTATTTTCATTGTTTTTCTCACTGAATTGAGAATGTTATTAAAACTACAGCTCACTTCAGTTTATGAAACCAATTTTTCAGATCTAATTTAAAACATCATTTGGTTATATAGAAAAATCTTTGATTTTTGTTGTGATTTAAGCAGTTCAAAGAACACTTGTTTTAGATTATAATATTATGAACATCACTGTTTTAGAAAAGGAATATCCTTCATAAAATTTTTGTGGTATCCTGGGTTGTCAGTACTGCATAAACTGACCTAAAACATTAGTTTTTTTCGTTAATGTAGAATTTGACAAAATAGGAACATAACTTTTTAGTCATGTGTTCTAAGAGGAAGGATTGATTTCTCTGCATTACTTTTTGCTGTAGGAGTTCATAGTGTCCTATTATGGGAGATAGAAAATGTAAAAATAACAGTAACAGTATCTTCAACATATACATTTTATGCTGGAGAAAATCCAACATTCAACAACTATTTTTTGTATGCTACATTGTTCTGCATATAATAGTAGTTTGAAATCTGCCTTTCAGATTTAAAAGGTTAACATGTTATCTTCAAGATTAATCTTAGTTTTTATCACTGAAATTTTTTATTGTTGTATACTTTTTGAACATTTTGTGTCCCCATTTCTGGTTATGGTGTACTCTGAATGAAGATAGTCTTTTAAGGATTATCTTGGAAGAGTATGGAAAAGGATCAAGATCATCATCCTTAGTCTGGAGTGGACAGTTGGTTCTTGTTTTTGCACAACTGAAGAATTTTTCATAGAACAGAAACTTTGTAGATCGGAATGTCTCTACTTCTTAGCTTCATTAGTTATTTCTGTCTTCTGTCAGTGCTCCTTGGCTGTCTTTGTATGCTTCTGCTTTTTAATTTCCTCACTGTCACTGTGGTGCACACCTGTCATGCCAGCTTCTCAGGACATTGAGACAGAAGGATTGAAAGTTCAAGACCAGCGTGGGCAAATTAGCAAGACAGTATCTCAGAAAACAAAAACTAGTCCAACTCCTCATTTGTAAAATAAAAAAGTAATTGTTTACATTTGTATTAAACATGAATGTATTTAAAGTACTAAGGACAATGCTTAGTATATGGTATATGACAAATATAAGCTGTTATATTATGACCTCTTATTTTTATACGCTTTCAAGTTTACTTCATAAGGCATTTGCATGTATTTTGACTCAATCTGGGTGTATACTATTTATTATTTAGTGAGTAAGAGATCTTTATATTAAATGTTTCTTGATTGCCTGGATAACTAAGACAAAAATTCCAGAGTTGGTTAACAGTTTGCCACTGCCTCTGTCAAGTCTTATGTATTTACCATTTCTAGTTATTAAAGCAGCAGTTCTATGAATGAGTTTCCTGGATTGGTAGGATGTCATAAATATCAGGAACTTTTAAAATGCTACTTGTATGTTGTATATATGCACACTTTTTAAGCTGTTTATTTAACATTAAATATGAATAACATTATTCTGAACAGGACATTTTCCTTTAGGTTTAGAACTGTACCTGCTTAGTACTAAATTACTTTTCCGGGCCAGGGATTTAGCTTAGTGGCATAAGCACCTGTCTGGCATGCATTAGGTCGAGTTCAATCCCCAGCACAAAAATAAATAAATAATTAAATAACTAAAATTAGATAACTTATTTTTGTCTTTTTTTTTTTTTTTTTTTTTGGAGACGGGGTCTCGCTATGCAGTTCAGATGGCCTTGAGCTCACTTTGTAGCCCAGGCTGGTCTCTGAACTCACAAGGATCCTCCCACCTCAGCCTCCCGCGAGTGCTGGGATTACAGGCGTGAGCCATCATGCCTGACAAAATTAGATAACTTTTCTAAGCTCTTTCTTTTTAATTGTACACAGGATTATGAAATGAAGAATTTTATAAAAAAAATTAAAACCTCATTGGAGTTTAGTATGTTTAAAGTTTTATTTTTAATAGATTTATTCCTTCGGTTAATATAGTTTTAGAGGTTTTTGAAAGACATTTTCTGAGCCCATTTTTATAATGGTTGAATTCTGCATATTTGCAGTTGAGGGGGATGGAATTAGAGGGCGCTAGTCATACGCTTTATAATATTTCCCTTTAAACAAAAACAGTCTGCATATCATTAACATTTATAAATCAGTCTGGTTTTACTTCATTTGTTTTTCTTTTTTGAGACAGTGTTTCACTATGTAGTTGAGGCTGGCCTCAAACTCACAGCGTGTATGCCCCTGAGCTAAATCCCCGTCCCTCTTGAGTATTCGTATTTGAAAGAACGTGTTTTATTTTTATGGGTTAGCTCTTCTTCCACTTCTGTATTTCTCTGTGAAATCCAGAAGGTCTGTTTCTCTGTTACATATTTTCTGTGAAGCTCTGTTAATCTGTTACCTCTGAGACTAGAGAGGCCTTGTGTGTTTTCTCCTTTATTTTCCCTCCCTGGCTTGGATGTTGTGGTTAGTATTTTTGTCTGCTATTTGTTGGTAACCATATAATTCCAATTTTTTCTGTCTTTGGCATTTCAATTTTTATTCAAACTTAGATTTTCTTCTTTATAATTACCAATTGCTGATAAAAGTATTCATCTGTTCATCATAGTTTTGTATCGCCCTGTGCTGGGATAGGATTGGAACAGTGATGGTGAGCCTTTTGGAGACTGAGTTTCAGACTGCAGTGCAAACCCTTTGTATTTATTGCCAACACTGTAATTAAACCTGAAAACAGAGGTTTTAGTTTAGAAAAAACAAACAACAAAAAACCAACTGTACATTTAACTTCTTTTGTCTTAAAAACTACAGTAACATGTGCCATAAGTTTGCCACCACTGTTCCAGAATCTGTCCTGGGGGCAGCTTATATGTGGAAAAGTAATTGCTACAGTTGAGCATGCAGACAGAATTTTGCACAGAGAGGAAAAGAGTGAGCACTTTGCCTGAAGTAACTGGGAAGAGCTTCAAAAGTGAAGATATTGGCAGCTGATCTTGAAGTGTATGAATAAGTGTGCATGAATAGGAGGAAAAAAAGTGAAGTTTTTTTTTTTTTAAACAGGCTCTCACCATGTAGTTCACAATGGCCTTGAACTCACTTTGTAGCCCAAGCTGGCCTTGAACTTGTGGCAGTGCTCCTGCCTCAACTTCCTGAATGCTGGGATTATAGGCATGTGACACTATGCCTGGCCAAATTGGGTTTTTTCCTTCTAACCTTCAGGTAACTTATTTTTTAACCTGCTTTTTCCTGCCTGCATACCTATCTAAAACAAATTAAATAGCCCTTCGTAGGGGTGGAGATATAGCTTAGCAGCAAAGCACTTGCCTGGCAAGCCCAAGGTCCTGAGTTCAATTCCCAGTTTCACTCCTTCTAAAAATAGTCCTACCAAGAGCAAATCAAAAAAGATCTGTTGTGAACTTCATAGTCTAGTCTAGAAATGAAGAAAATTTGAACAGGTGCAATGAGAATAGAAAAAATGCTCATGTGTCAGATACATTGTGTAGTTTTGCCAGCTTTTGATGATCTGTTGGAAATGAGAAGTTTAGGACGGTTTCCAGGCTGTTTGAGCAGGAGCATCTGGGTGACTGATGAGACCAGTTTTAAGTTAGGGTGTGCTGGGAGAAATGGCAGGATGAGAACTGACAGAGCCATAGTGAATGTTTTGCTTTTAGTTTTGTCTCTGTATCCTTTATAGCAGTTCATTAAACAAATTGATATTATTTCCTATTTGTGGGCTTGGAACACTTTAGTGAGCAAAATCTCAGCCATTGTAGCACTTGCTTTAGTTTTGGTAGAGGAGATGGAAGCAAAAAAAAAAAAGCAGAAATAAATTCACACCTGCCTGAAAGGTGAAAAGTTCGCTTGGGGAAGGATGGCAAGTGGGATCAAGAGTACAGTACTGAAGTGAGGGTGGGGTGTGCACCGATGTAAGCAAAGGGAGCAGGATGGGCCCATCGCAAAGGTGGCACAGTGGCTATATGGAGATACAGTGGCTACGTGGGGTTAGTGAGCCCGCCAGGAGTTTTCAGGACAAGTGCCCTAGGGCAGGAGGAAGCCCACCTGTGGGCATAGCAAGGTCAGCGAGAGCAGGGTGGTGGAGCAGGGGCTTTTAGGCAGAGAGAAGGGGATAGGGCACTAGTGGGTCATGAAGGGATTTGTAAAAGAATCTTTAAGATTTGGGGTTTTACTCTTCGTGAAATAGGAAGCCATGGGAATGGGTTAGGAAGAGAAGGGCGTTGCTTATAGGGGAGGTTTCCAGAGGCCTGGACCACAGAAGTAGCAGTGACACAGTCTAACCTCACCTGATGACCAGTATCTTTAGTTATCTTGATAGACAATCCACTGGAATTTTTAATTATCTGAAACCCAAAAGATAGAAACCAAATTCATTTCTCCTCTCCTTATTCTATATATATTTATATTTCTGTCAGTGATGCATTATTCTTCCCTTCTCTTGACCATAATAGTTTTAGCATCCTTTTGTGCTCCCATTAGTTGCCTGCTTTGCTCATTTCTGTAGTAAAAATCAGCTAGGCGTATTTCTGGATTCCATTTAATCCAAAATGGTTCTCTGAAGTGCCTGCCTTAATGGTAGTGTCCTGCACAGCGGCTTCTGCTTTTCTCTTTGTATTTTCTTTGCCAGGGAATTGTCTGTGTTTTGCAGTTAAAATCACCCTTCCCTTTACTGATCCAGCCTTTGTCATCTCTTCATCTAGACTCATAGGGTAGTTTGGTTTATATTAGTCATTGTATTCCTCAGTTAAACTTTGCGGGTGGATGACAGGTCCTGTGGTTACCTTTATGGTACCTAGAATGGGATTGGACACAAAGTGGATGGATTAAGTTACTTATTTCCTCCTAAGAATTGTTAGTACTCTGAGGGCTTAGGCTTAGGGAGATAGCTTGTTAGTGACTCACAGGATGGCTATTTTCTCTCGCAAGCATCTGTTTTTCTTCAGACACTTAAGATTTAAAGTTGAATATAAAAGCCCTTTGTTCCCTACTTGTTTTTTACTCATTGTATTTGTATTTTGGCACAGACAATCCTCACCTCACCCCAACTTTTTCTTTGCTAGTCTGAGTAGTTCAGCACTCTCGGGTACCACTTGATTAGCCACTCTTTACATTACCATAAAACATGTTTCTCAGAAAAGTAGCAGCCAAGATAACTGTCACTGGCCTGCTTTAGTTTCATGCTTTAATTTAGTACCAGCACACATATGTCTTAAAATGCATTTGTTTATGTTTGGAAAAAATGTATAGCTGTGGAAATATTCTTTAAAAATGCTAAATACTAGTCTTCAACTAAACTGACAAAGAATTTATAATTTGACTTGCGCATACTATCCTACAGATATAGTAAATGAAACATGAATAAAGGCAGTGTTTTCATTTTTAAGTGAATTTTCAAGTGGCTATTGGGAATGTTAATTTGTTGAATTTCCCTGTTTGTTGGAAAATGTATATCAGGTTCTTAATTTTGAAAGATTGGAATCAAGCTTTCTGTATGAGTTAGTGTTTAAAATATAGCTGCTTCTTCCTTAAATTGTTTTAGTACTGATTTTAAACATTAAGTGCACTGTATTCCTTAAATTACCACTGGTTACATATTACTAATTGTTCTCTTGACATTTTATTAGCTCCATTTACAATACTTCTAATTATTTTGAATCACTTTAATGTAGTGATTCTAAAAACTTTTTGGTCTCAACACCTGCCCCCTCCCCTCTGCTTTTTTTTGGGTACCAGAAATCAAACTCAGGACTTTGTGTTTGCCAAGCAGGTGCTGTGCTGCTGAGCTATATCCCCAACTTCTCAGGACCCCTTTAAACAAGTTAACATATATTATTTTTATGAAAAACAAACCTATTTTCCAAAACAATATTAATGGTAAGAGTAACATTTTGCATTATCTCATGTCCAGCTAAAAAGACAAGCTGGATTTTCATCTCCTTCTGTATTCAATCCTGTTGTAATATGTTGTGATATATTGTTTTTGTTTAAATATCTGAAGAAAATCTTACCTCTTACATGGTTGGAAAGAAAAGGAGTAATTCTACAAGTTGTACTTTTTAAAGTTCATTTGTAATACAGAATCGAAACCCATCACTGAACTTTTATACTTATACATTAAAATTCATTGGTCTGTCTTGCGCTTATAATGAATCTTTTACTCATATATAATTTTGTAACTTTGTCTGGAGACTGTGCACTGAGTTATGCAGTTCTTTCAACTGTTGAAACAGTTGAGAAATGAGAAATCTACATTCATTATCAACATCGCTGATTTCATCAGGAAAGTCTAATTTAGGAAGCTGTGAGGTGTTTGGTGATAGGTACAAGTAAATCAAACTTCTAATTTTCATGTGAAAATTTTATTAATGGCACAAATACTGTTTAATGATTTTCTTTGAAAGGATGGGCATTTTTCATTGAATTTTGAGAAAATTATCTTTCAGATACCTAAGCTTGAGTCACTATAGCTTTTCTGTTGGTTATTCTTTCATGTTAACAGGGTTCTTCCGTGCAGAAAGTAGCTAACACAGCTTCCATCTCAGGCATACGAGTACTTTTTAAATACTTACCCATCTTGGTAGTTGTCCGTCCTACCTTGGTATTCTGCAGAAGCTCAGTGGTACTTCCCATTTCATGTTGCAGACCCATGAAGAATGTATACTGTAGGCTGAAATTTAACCGAACAGTTGTAACTGTTCATCAGGGATATAGGGGAGTGAAGCAGACCTTTTATTTAACTGCACAGGTGAAGTGGTAAAAGAATACTGTGATGCATTTTGTAATGACCGCCTTGGTTTGTGTGGATGCCACCAGTTTCACTTTCCGTTACTGTTGCCCTGGCCATGTAAATATCCGCACGGTGAAAAGGCAAGTAAATATTTTAATGAAAATAGTTTTGACCTTATGGATAGCCACATCATCTTGACAACCCCCAGGGATCCGTAGACTAATCTGAGGAATTACAAATGAATGAACAAAGATTGCCAAGTCGCATTAATAAACGCAGCCTCCTCCCTCCAGGGATTCTTAGGAAAGCGTCATTTATAGCAGTGTTTGAGGTTGGCACTGTATTTAGGAGTGTAATGCGTATTTTAAAACTGGAACCACAGTTGAACAATTTTCTTGAAGGGTTCATTACACTTACATTGGTGCCTTCATACACACAGCCTTGTGAGGGAGGATCTTTGAGAGCTCCAGTATGCAGAAAAGTGTTCAAAAATTGTGAGATTTGGTGATTTTCCCTTCTGTTTCCTCGTATTTAAACATCTTGATTAAACTGTCTCTTTTTGAAGAAATTGAAATGCCACTACAACTTCCTGTTCAGCAACCAGGGCTTTTCCCTCTGCTCCCTGCGCTTCACAGGTCTCCGGACCACTTCCCACCCCCTACCCCAGCAACCACACCGGGCTCTCCTGGTGACAGGAAGAAGAAATCTCTGATTTTTGTGTACTTCTTTGAATTACACCCATTCTACTGAACATTTAGAATCATACCAGCTCTGGCAATCCTATATATTCATGAGGAAGAACAAAATGAAATAAGTATGTATGATTTTACTGTTATAATTCCTGATAACTTAAGGTTTGTGATCGACTGCAGAGGTTCAGTTTTGGATTTTATTGCAAACTGCCCAAGCTGTGTTTTCTCTCTGAAAAGCTATCCTAATAACAGAGAATGTTCTTATCTTCAGTAGCTGGAAAAAGTAAAAGAAATACTTGTACTCTTTAACATTCTGGTGTGCATGCATAAATATTAGGTTGCCTTATGCTGTGGCTTTAACAACCTGAGGTCAAGAGTGAAAAGCATTAAAAGTAAAAAGTAGGATAATATTTTGCTTTTGGTGATTTTTTTTGTTGTTTTGTTTTCTTTTTTTTTTTTTTTTTTGGTGCCGGGGATCGAACTCATGACCTTGTGCTTGCTAGGCAGACCCTTAAGCCACTGAGCCAAATCCCCAGCCCCCCAAAAGTAGGATAATATTAATAAGATATTATGTAGGATGATATTAAGGAGTAATATTTATAGAATCAAATTAAATTCATTAAAACATGACTTACAGTACTGTTTTTTTTTTACTTTTTAAATTTTTTTTATTTAAAGAAAAAAACAAAACAGAAAAAAGATAGAAATAATACATAATTTCAAAAAAATAAAAAATCAGTAGTTAATAATTACATATTGTCCTCTTAGAAATAGCTGTTCAGGTTACAAAAGTGAAGCATACAAAGTGAGGACTCAAAAGTGAGACTGCAGACAGTTCTGTTCAGCAATCCAACAAAAACTTAGTAACAGCACTCAGTTTTAATAACAATGCAATAGTTCAGTCCTTCGGAGATGTAGAGGAAAGAGTGTAACTTGTGCGTAATCTTAAATTTAAAATACTATATTTTTAAGCCACATATGTGGTACATGCCGGCTAAACCCAGAAACTGAAGTGGCTACTATGTACTCCGTGGTGAGATCTTATCTTTAAAAATAGTAAATTTTATGCATACACACACACACACACACACACACACACACACACACACACACACATATGTACTTCATTATTATATAATAAATATTTTTTGTTTAAAAATTTATATGTGTTTAAATTTCATTTTCTTCAGCTTTTCAATAAATACTTTTACTGCCGTCGTATATTTTTTGGGGTTGAATGTTGTTGTACTCAACATAAAAAAAAGTAAGTAAAAATTCAATATATCCCATTCCAGTTTTTAAGTGTCATAAAGTTTAATTTTATCTATTTAAAACTGCATTGGTTTTATTTAAGTTTGTTTCAGCAACTTATATTTTTGGTTGCTGTATAAATTAATACTTTAAAAAATTTTTCCATTTTTTTGGAGACACGTTTGACTTTGATGTTCTTGTTATACTGAACAACTCTTAATATTTCAGTGTCTCGTGTTGAGGCTTATGGTTTGTGTTTGATTCTGTTAGGTCTTCCTGAGTAGATAATAGCCTTTGTTGGTTAAAACCAATTTGTTTCTGTCTTTTCAAGTTTTTAAACTTTTTTTCCTTGACTACAGCAGGTAAAAAGAAACAAGTATTTTATTTGAAGTCATAATTTGTAGCATTCTTCCTTTCGATAAATAAAGCACAGTGCAGCAATTTGAATATATTAAATGACACCAGTGGCTTGAAAGATGGAAGTTTCCACAGTGCCTGGTTCATAGGAAATTTGACTAATGTTTTGTTTCTGATTTCCAGAAGAGATGGGGAGGGGAGCTGGTTGTAGTTGTGGAGAGGTCTGGCAGACATATTTTAAAGGTTTCTGTCGGGTTTGGAAAAATATCATTGGTGGTCTAGGAAAAAGTAGATTTGCTGGAGGTCCTGAAATTGCTGAGTGCTGAACGTGAAGGGTGATTGTTAGCTTGGGAATTGTGCCTGATCTTCTGTTTCCTGGCCACACCTAGTGGTTTATGAATTGGCACTTTTAAATGCCTGAACTAGTTGTAAGCTAGAGCAACTTGATTCTTTTCCCTGTGACATCTCATCCTCCAGGAAGTTAATGTGGGCTTATTCTCATGGAGATTACAGAGCTCACAAATTCATTACTTTGCTTCTGGAAACATAGAGGACTCAGGAATTGCAGCATTTTGGCTTCGCGGTTTCCAGCATTCTCCCTATGGATTTCTCATCCCTGCGGGTCCCAGGGAAATGTGGTTACTTTATTTTTTTAAAACTTCATTCAAGATTTATGTTGCCTAGGCATGGTCTTGCCTGTAGTTCTTTAAGCACAAATATCTTTTTATATCAGAATTTGAAAAAGAAAATACCTTATGGCTTAACCCCCCACACCCTCAAAACAAAGCTTTATATTATAGAAATAGAAAACACTGCTTGTTCCCTTGTATATTTATCATTTAGCAATATAGTCTGTCGATTGGGTGATAAGTATAGTAATTTCCTTGGGAAAAGCAAGAGTTTAGAATTGGATTATTATTTTAAAAGTGATAGATGTATACTTCTTGTTTTTAAAAACACATACAGTGTGGAAGGCTTTCAAGTAAAAAGTAGTGGTCTCAACTTTAAAAGTTGTAGTCATTTCCTCCAGCCACAACAGCGTCACTTTGGGGATACCTAGCACTGAACAAAAGGTGACAAGATGAAAAATTTCATCACAGCAGGGGGAAAGATTACTAAAATGATTGTAAAACCTGTACTTATACTTTTTTTTAAAATTGTAGTGGCTGTGATACAAAGTGCTGTATACTATTTTATCTCCTTGTAAGTCTTTGATTTGGACGAACTGAAGGAGGTTTTGTTGTTTGTGATTGAATCTGGGTCTAAGTTGTCTCGGCTGGCCTCAAACTCTTGCTTCCAGTTGGTCTCCCGATTAGCTGGGACGACAGGCCTGTGCTCTGCACCCAGATGAAGGCATGTTTTTTATAATGCATGTAACTATATGATATTTCTTTTTTTTTTTTTTTTTTTTTTTTTTCCTTTTGAAACAGGGTCTTACTATGTAGGTCAGGCAGACCCGGACTCACTATGTAGCCCAGGATAGCCTCAAACTTGTGACCATCCTTGTCAGCCTCCTGAGTGCTGGGATTACAGGTGTGAACCACCATTTACGTTTTTATTAAGCAATGATTTTAGTTTTTAATGAGTAGTAGCTTATTATTCAGGGAAAAGACATAGGTAGCCTATGAAGTGTTTATTTTGTTTACTATGGTGACCACGGTCGTGATACTAATAGAGGGGAATGAAACTCTCAGCCTACTATTGTAATAACTCGGACCCCGGTATAAAATCCAAGGAAGCAAGAGGCTGAAATTTGGGAAGCAAAGGCTTTATTTCCAGGCCTGGTGACAAGTCTCCGGGAGCCAATTTGAAGGGAGGACTTTAAAAAGAGGCTGGAGGAAAAGGGGGGTGGGGGGAGAAACAAAGAAACCTGCAGAGCCATCAAACTTGTTGACCCTAATCTGGAAACTGTATAGTTTCCACTTAGTTCTGACAACCTCGGGAGTCTTTGGTGCCTTTTGAGTTACTCCCATCCTGCAGGTAAGAATTATCTGCTATCTGCAATAGCATTTGGAGAAGAAAGTAGAAAGCTAATTATCTCAGGACAGCTGGTTAGCACTAACAGGTGGGAAGGGGGCGAAAGTTACAAGAAGCTGAAACTTAAGCCTTCATAAGGATTTGGAACTTAACCCTTTTGGTGCATTAGGGCTAAGCCACAACATTTTCCTGTAATTTCTCTGAAGCTAAGGCACATTTTATGGCAGACCACCACCAGGTCAGGAAGAGGCCACCAGAAACCCAAAATCTTTATGGCCTAGCCTAGATAGATAGGTAAGGGGAGAGGGAGGCAATAAGGCCCCAAACAGAACAGAAAATGGCGGTTATGTTTTTCTTTCTTTCTGGGGAGGGGGATCAAGGTCAGGTAAAGGGTTATGCTAATAAGCAGATCTCTGCACACAAGCAAGTTACTTCAAAGAAGTGTAAATTAGAAGGCCATCCTAGTTTTCTTTAGCTCTTTAGCGGAGAATAGAGGCACCTAACAGTGATTAACAACCCTTGTTAGCTTGTTTTAGCACAACTTGTGTTATGTAGAGGGCAACAATGGTTAACATATCAACACATACAGTAAGCCCATGTTACAGGTTTTGTTATAATACACATATAACGAAGCTATTTTCTTAGAGTACAACAACTATATGTCCAGTATGAGTTCGTGTTCTCTAAAATCAGAGTGAATTTAGGAACAACGGAGGTTAAGGGTGAAAAATATTTATTGAGAAAAAGGAAGCTTCTGTCTTGAGAGTGACAGAAGGGGTCCCGAGTGGGTTGCCAGGGACTCTGTCTTTTTCAGGGACTTTTATAGAGTAAAATCATGGGGTTAGATGGGTCCGACGTGACGAAAAATGGTAACTTGCAAGGTGGGCATTAGGTGGGACAGACTTGTGGTCAACCAGTAAGATTAACTGCTCTGGTAAAGTTGATTAAATTAAGAACAAATGGGGAAGTGAGTCATTCACATAGCAAGTAGGCATGCTTAACGGCAGGAACTTCCTGTAGGGGAGTGGGATGGTGACTCCTGGCTTCCTCAGGGTGATGAGTAACTATTTGGCCTATCAGTTCTTAGGATACGGTTGTGTGTGCTTTGCCTTTTGTCTTGAGATTTGACCCACAATAGGAGGTGCCTATCTCCTCGGAGGTTACAAGGTATCTAAATTTCTGCACTGGCTCCTTTGAGGGCTCAGCCTTGACTAACTGCTTATAATGTTCTGACTAACTCCACTGCCTGTAACAATACCTGTGTATTGGATAGTATTATTTGCTTGATGACAGATGAGGTTTACTTAAGCTATAATTTGACCAATATCTTGCAGCAGCCTGTAAGCTTGTGCCCTTACTCATTATAGTGATAGTGTTTAGGCTCTGGGTATTAAGTCAGTTTTGTGATAGTGGTATGGGGTGATATAAGACCTCCAAATATGATATAAGGGAAATATTATAACTCTCAGCCTGGTAGATGTCCAATACTCTTGAGTTTATGTTCCTCTAAATTAAAGAATGAATTCTAAGGAACAGTAGAAATTTAGAGTAGGACATGTTTATTCAGGGAAAGACAGCTTCTATGTAAAAGTTAGAAGGGGACCTGAAAGGTGGGTTGCTCCAGGCCACTTCTCAAAGGAAGTTTTGTAGAGCCAAATCATGAGGTGGGTGTAAGGTGGGACAAAACTAGGATCAACCAGTAAGATTACAAGTGTAGTCCCTTGGGTAATGTTGATCGAGGAGGGAAGCAAGTCATACAGCAAGTGTGCATGGGAAGGAACAAGGACTTTTCCTGGAAGGGTTGGAAGTCTTGGTCCCCGTGGTCAGTGCCTATTTTGAATGTCACTCATTGTTTATCCCTGGGGAAGTTGTGTAATTAAGAAGGCCTGGCCTTCAAGGAATGCGCCTCCACCCCCAGTTGTAATGTGTCTCCTCCTCTGCTGACTCCTTCAAGGCCCTACCCTGTCTCTCTGCCAGTAATATTTCCACCCAACTTAGCTGTCTGTAATAATAGGAAACCTTTCAGAAGATAGAAGAGATGAAAAACATTTAATTTTTTATTTTGGAACATTTCAAACGAACATTGACGTGGAGTAATTTGACAAACCCTTTGTAGCACTGTCCCAGCTTTAGGGATTTGTAATAGATTATTACAATTAAAGCATATTACTTTTATAAAGAGACACAATTCACTTTATACATTTGTACCTCTTCCCTATCATTGCTTTTGTAACTTTTATTCCAAAGATTCTGTGAGGCTATATATCTCAGTTTCTTCATTTACTATAAATCTTACTGCCTTTATACTGCCTTGGTTCACCCTGCAGAAACAAAAACCTGTGTGATTGTTACCTGCAAATTATGAATGTTGTTATAAACTTGTACCTTTTTAGATATAAATTTATATTAATATTAATGTAGTAGGTGGCTTTTTAAAAAATTTATTTTAAAGGGAATAAAACCAAGCAAAAACAACAAAACCAGTCAAAACAAACAGTGTGATAACAGGATTTCAAAATGAGACAATAGGAAATCAACAATGGCTACCATAGTGCGTCTTGTTGTCTTCCAAATGGCTTCCCATACCATCAGACATAGTAAAATAGAACAAAACAGGGCAGAATAGGACCAATAAAAACCAAACAATGAGCTCATACAGGACTTCAAAACAAGTTAATAGTAAAGCCACAGTAGTTACTATTATATATCTTGTTAGCTTTGAAATAGCTGCCCATGCCATCGGATGGGCAAACAAGACAAAACAGAATAAAACCTAACTAAACAAACAATGAAAACAATCCAGGACTTTAAAACAAGATAATGGGGAATAACTGTGGCTACCACCTTCAGAAGGAGATTCCCCCATAGAAGCAATATTGCGTATTGTTATCCTCTAAACATGAGCAGACTCCTGGTTTTAGGCCTGCAAAATCAATGAAACTGCAAGCATTAAATTGTATTTTACGTCAGTAGCTGTCATCTCAACCTGTGTTTATCTAAGTCAGCCAGTCGCTTACAGGGTGAGGGGTTTGACTCCTCTTGTCTCCCAGCCCTGACTGGAAGGGGCTGGTATCTGGTTCTCCTCCCCTTGGCCCACACATGGCGCCAACTCATAAGAAGTGGCTACCTTCTTGTGCTCCTCCCTGTTGCCCATGCGATGTGCTGACTCAGGTGTAGCAGTGACTTCTGGCACTGTCTAGAAGAGACAATTTTGATTGTTACAGCTGGGTATATACTGTCAATAAGTAGTGATTAAACACTGCTGGGTACAAGAAAGTCCTATAAGTATCATCCAGCCTATAATGTCAGTAATAGATAAAAGAATCCACTTAGTAAGAGATACTGTTATTTTCAGGGGACAGACTACTGTATTTGGTGTGATTACTGATGGTATTAAAGTTATAAAATGGATAATCTGGGGGAAAGGAGCCAATAGGAGTGACCAGAGACCTTTTTAACTCTGCCCAGTTGTTTTTTCCCCCTCTTTCCTCTAACCTCCCACTGCCTCTTTGTTTTTCTTCTCTTTTAGAAGAAGAAATGTGTATGCTTTTAGGAGACTACCCTTGCAGTTTTATCTTTTAATCTGCTCTTCAGTGCCTATTTTTTCCCTAGGTATTGTTTGTGAGATTATTCCTTTAAAACAATTTGAGATACTTACTATGATCACAAAAACATATTTTTCTTACTCTTAGCAGCCCTAACAAAAATTCTTAGAAAAATACGTAAGTTTTAAACATGACTTTATTGCTCTTGGAGAATTGTTCTGTTTCAAAGATACATCTTGGGGGCTGAGGATTTAGCTCAGCGGCATAAGTGCCTGCCTTGCAAGCAGGCGGTCGTGAGTTCGATCCCTGGTACCGATAAAAATGAAAAAAGACAAAAAAAAAAAGACTCATGTGTAATAAAAAGTACAATATAAAGTTAAAATGTAGCTGATTTCTCACTCATGTGTTAGTAGAGAAGAATGTTTCTAGTAATTTACATGATAAATAAAAATTTACCAGGAAAGAAAGTAAGCTTTAGTTTTTCCTCACCTATCTCACATTTTAAGCTTACATTATGGAAAGTTTTTGACCATACACAAAAATAGAGAAATAGTATAATGAACTGCTATATATCTGTTACTGAATTTTAAGTGATTGATATATGGTCAGTCTTATTTCAAATATACCTAAGCTACTTCGTTTCTATTTCACAGAATGTTAATGAAAATCTCAGCATAGCATTTTGTCCTTAAATTCTTTAGTACTTGTTTCCTTAAGAATTCCTTTTTTAAAAATACCTAAAATAAGCTCAAAATTTTCATTATAAATGTAGTCAGTGAAAACTACTTAATGCTTAAATAATAACATTTTCTGGTTTTCCCACTTGAAATATATTCTGCTTTGTGATCCAAGTGTGTCTGAAGTCACCATGGTTTGTATTGTGCAACTTACAGTATCCACCAGGAAAGACCCAGTTCACCTAATTCACATTGCAGTGATGGCTGAAGCGGTTGTTCTGCAGGACTGTTTCTGAAATTTGGCTGATAAAAGTGAAAATCATTTCTAGGGCAATTCCACGGCACTCGTGTCACTTGCAGCAGTGTGGGGGAGTTGCTGGAGCTCCGTGTGCTGCACATTGGGTGGATTTTGTTTTCAGATTCTATCAGGTTGACAAATGATGCATTTGGAAAGAAAAAATCTTTTCAATCTAGTATGACCAAATTTAAGAAAAAATTAGGCTGGCACGTAGCTCAATGGTAGAGTGCTTCCCTAGCAGGCACCAGGCTCTGGGTTCATTCCCCATTACCGCCACCAGAGAAAAACCAAGTTAACAGCAAAAGAGAGAGAGAGGTATAGAAGACGAACAGAATAAAACAACTTCCTAAATATTTTAAATTCCAAAATGAAACCTCATTCTTTTTTTCTTTTTTCCTGTATTGGAAAAATTAAATCCAGGACCTTGCTCTTGCTAGGCTCATGCTCATTGGGGTGCATCCACAAACCATTATTTTATTTTGAGACAGGGTCTCTTTAAGTTGCCCAGACTGGCCTCAGACTTGCAGTCCTCCTGTCTTACCCTTGTGGATAACTGGAATTACAGGCAAGAACTACCACACCTAGCTTGAGACCTCATTCTTACACATTCTTACCTAGAAATCTGGCAGCTGTGGCCTGGCCAGAGCTGAAATACTGGTAGTGAGCCAGCACAGTCTGAATGAACTCAGTGTTTGAAAAGAAATTCTGCTGAAATCTTTTCTGTTTATTTGGTTTTAAAAGGACTTTATGTATGTGTCAGTGCACAGCTTCTTGCTTAAACAGACTGTATCATTAGTGATGCCCAAAAGAAAAAGGAGGAAAAGAAACCCCTTTAGACACATACACTGATGTGTCATTATTCCAGAAGGAAAGGGGGGGCACAGTGCGCTACAAACGAGCACTGTTTTTATTTTTCCTCCTTCTCTCTAAGAGTCTTTCTTGAGAATATTTATATTTGGAAGTATAACCTTCTCTGTTCATAGGAAAAACAAGTTCTCTGCCTAGGGTTGTTTACAGCTTCAGTTTCTTTTATATAATGATGCAGAACTTAATGACTATGATGATTTAACAGATTTTTCCTCTTACTGTATGACTTGTTATGTACCGTAATTTGACAATTTCTTGAGAGGAATGCATATACAAAGGGGGGGAAATTACTTCAGAGAAGTCCTCCATGGGTTTTCTTCTGTTTCTAGGTGAAGTCTAATATGTACAAGTTAGAATCGGATTCCCGTGGACTAGGGGCTGTGGCATAAATGCAGCAGACACTCGGGCCCGCCTGGAAGGCAGGCCAGAAGTGCCAGGGTCCTAACTCCCTGGGGTGACCTTCAGCCAGCGTCTGATAGCAGTTGGCAGATGGACATCAGCTCCCTTTACCCTTGGCTGGGGAGCCTCAGAAGCATGTGTCCTGCGCTGTCTTCCAGAGCTCTGCAGCGGGATCAGGGAACAGTTCCCCACAATGGTGTACAGCTGGTACTGGTTTTCTAGACTAATCTCTTTATTGGCTTCTTTTTTTTTTTCTTTTCTTCCTTCCCTACTTTTGTACCAACATTTCCAGAGAACCACCTCAAACAAACTAAACCTTGTCCCAGAGTTGGCTTCTAGGAGAAAATAAACCAAGACAGAGATAGTAAACTGTGACTCTACCTCTCTCACGTTTACTTAAGAAAGGAAAAATAATGGCTTAATATAAGGGATAAAATGTGTGTGCACTCACACGCACGCACAAACAGAGACTGTTTTTAAGAAGTAGTGAAGCAAGTGTGGTGTTTTAAACCTTATCACATTACTGTGTGCCACACTTCACAACTGACCGGGCACACTTCAGTTAGTGTATTTCTGACAGCACACATGTGTTCTTTGATCCTCAGCTTTGTCTCTTGGAGTGTCTGTACATCCAGTGTTTTAAACTGTAACGTATTTAGAGAGACTGCATGTAAATAAGTAGAAATTATGTTTTCTTTTTCTTTGAAACAGAGTCTCATTGTGCAGGTTAGGCTGGACTGGAACTCAATATGTGGCTCAGGCTGGCCTCGAACTCAAGATGATCCTCCTGCCTCAGCTTCCTGATTGCTGGGATTAGAAGTGTGCATCACCACACCTGGCTAAATCATATTGTAGTGGACTCATATGTACATTAATAATTCATGTATTCTCAGAATTCGTGAGTTGAATCCAAACCCCATGTACCCCAGAATGTGACTATATTTAGAGATAAGACCTTTAAGGTAATTAAGTTAAATTGAGGCCATTCCTGTGGGCACTAACCCAATTCAGTGATGTCTTTATAAGAAGAGAAAATGTGGACCCCCACATAGAGACCAGGAGTTTAAGCATAGAGGAATGACCTTGTGAAGGGGCAGACGGAGTCATCTACAAGCCTTGGAGAAGGGTCTCAGAGAAACCAAGCCTGCCCGCCTCTTGATCCTGGGCTTCTAGCTAGAAAATTGTGAGGAATCTCTGTTGTTTAAGCCTCTCAGCCCATTAGGAAAGCCCTTAGAAACTAATATAATATGATTTAATACCTGTGACTGAATTTTTTGAACCTACCAGAACGTCTGCCTGATGGTTTCGAAAAATGTGTTTTCTTCTTGTGCTTTGCTTTTTTAATAAAACTTTTATTAAAACATAACTTACATTTAGGAAGAATGCACAAATTATAAGTATTGCTAGAATGAATTTTCACAAAGTGGGTATGTCAATGTAACCACTACTTAGATGGTAAAAAAGTATTATCAGCTCTATTGTGATTTTTTATTAATTCACAGACCCATTCTTGACTATTGATTACATTGTTGTTTGTTTTTAAATTTTTAAGCATGATTTTACATGAATATAATGAGTATTGTTTGTTTTGTTTTGTTTTTTAACCAGTATTGTTTTTAAGCATGGTTTTACATGGATGTAACCAGTATTGGAAATTGTTACAGTACTAGAAATATTTAAGTTTTTTTTTGTCTTTTTGCGACAGGGTCTCACTATGCAGTTCAGAGTGGCCTTGAGCTCACTTTGTAGCCCAGGCTGGTCTCGAACTTGCAAAGATCCTACAGGCGTGAGACACCACACCCGGCTTAAGAACGTGTTATAACAACCCAGAGAGTTATGGTTATAACATTTATTTATTTGGTTTTCTTTCTTTTTCTTTCATAAAATAATATGGGTATATTTTATATTTTTATTAGTACATGTTTACAGTACATAATGATTATATTCCTTGTGGAGAGCTGGTACAGGAACATAATGCATCTTAATTCTTTTTGCATCTTCCTGTCTTTCCCCACCTCCATTCCTTGGTCCTTTTCCAATTTGCAAAAGATCTATCTACCAGTTTTCTATTATCTGTCTTTTATTTTGCTCTTTAAAAAATTTTTTTTATTTTAAAGAGGGTAAAATTAAACACAACAAAACAGAACAAAATAGGACATAGGAAAGCAATATCAGAGATATAAATTTCAAAGCCAGATGACCTGAGAGCTTCACTGTCTATCATATTGTCTCTTGTTTTCTTCCAAATAGTTGTCTATGTCTTCGCATATAGAGAATTCATACAAAACAACATAGTATAAAAGTGATCCGAACAGAATGAGGAAGGCATTTTAGGGCTTCAAAACCAGACAATAGGGAAGTCACTAATGGCTGTCGTAGAGTCTCTCATTCTCTTCAAAGTAGCTGTCCATACTTTCATGTATATTGAAGTTCAACAAAACAAAACAGGAAGGGGGTAGGGGAGAGCAGGGGGAGCGGTTGCTTGGTTTTCGGTGCTGCAGGTCCGATCCTGGCTCGGGTCCCAGTAAACACCAATGGCTCCCGTCCTGGGCCACTGGAGCCTGCCACGCTCACAGCCGCTCACCAGAGAGGGAGGGATTGCTTCAAGCTGTGTCTTTCTAATGAATTGACCATTTCACTGCCCAAGTTCTGAAATGGCTAAAAGACTGTAGAAAGACATCTCTTTAGGCTCCTGCTTGAAACCAACAGCATCAGGAAGCTGCCGGCTTTGATTCAGGGCCAGTGTTTTGCTCTTTAATTTACTTATATATTGGGTTTCTCATGTAGGAGAACCCAGATGATAGTTAATGTTCTCTATCTGACTTATTTCACTTGACATTATGGTTTCAAGTGGACATTATGTGTCCATTTATCCTGCAGATGACTCAAATTTATCTCTTTTATGGCTGAGTGGTACTCTGTTGTGTGTAAATACCACATTTCCTTTACCTATTCATTGTGGATGGGCATATAAACTACTTCTAAGATTTAGGCCAGGGATATATCTCACTGTCTCAGTGCCTGCCTGGCAAGCATGAGATCCTGTGTTTGATTTCTGGTATCTAAAAAAAATTAAGATGTAGCTTCTGTGAGTAGTGCTGCTACAGACACGCTTCAGTATGTGGGTGTCACTGTAGCATGATGTCTTAACCTTTTGGGGAATATAATTAAAGGAGGTGTTACGGATTCAAGACTGGTTGGCAACTTAACACCAGGTGAATTAAATCAACATGGTGCTAAGCGTAGATGTTCCACCTAGGGAAGTTGCCAGCATAAAGAGAGACACGGAGAAGAAAAGCCAGGCGTTGTGGGCTTCTCTAAGTGTTGCTGTTGACCATTGGTTGTCCTGGAGGAGCTCCTCATGACTAGCTTCCCCAGTGTGAGTTTGACTATTGTCAGTAGAGGAACTTGGGACCTTGTTGGTGAGAGTGGCTGTGGTTCACTTTGGGGGAGCTCTGGTCCTTACATTGAGCATCGCTTCCTGGCTCTAAAGGAGAAGATGTGTGCTGCTTAATCTCCAGGACAAACTTGTCATATTGGCTTTCTGGCATGTACTCTACTGTTCTTATAGTCAGAGGAGCTAAGGACCTCAGTGTCACTGAGGATGGCAATGGTACTTTTCAGGGCAGCCCTGGTCCTTATTTTGAGCATGACTTCTCGGGTCCATTATAGGACCCTCAACCTACCAGCACAGCTCCTTCACCCCGCTGGCATAGACTTTCTAGCTTCCACCACTGACCTTTGGGCCTTTCCAAAAGGGATCCATAAAACAAACTGGTATGAGTCCTACTTTTGTGGGCTCTAGGCCTCCAGTTGAACTCGTGTCCGGCATTGTTATGGGCTCTAGGTTTTCATCTGGACTCATGCAGGACATTGCTGTGGGATCTAGGCCCTTGGATGAATATTCTGTGTCATTGGTGTTGTAGACAGATTTCCTGCACTTTCTTGTGTTAAAATCTGGGTGACCATCATAAAATGATATTATAAATTCCGTGTCCTCATTTTAATTATTCTCCTCGTAATTCCTTCCTACATCAGGCAGAACAGCTAAGTTGAATAGAATTTCTATTTTTAGTTTTCTGAGGATCCACCATCCTGATTTCCATAATGGTCATTTATACCCTTACCAACAATGTAGAAGGCATTTCCCCACAGCCTAACCAAGATCATTTGATTTCTTGATGATAGGGAGTCTTTCTACAGTAAGACAGAACCTCGGTATTGTTTTAAGTTGCATTTCTCTAAGACATTTTTAAATATTTGTTGGCTGTTTGTACTTCTTCTGAGATGTGTCTATTCATTTCAGTTGTCCAATTTTTTATTGCGTCTTTTATTTTGAGAATTTCTTTTCTTTTTAAAATAATGGACTGTAGTTATCTTTTTGAGACACATAGTGTTATAAACTTACCATTACAATTAATTTTTTTCCCCTCACTTAACATCTTTTAATATTTTTCTTGACATGACTTAGAAGCTAGTTAAAGCATTTGTGGAAAATGAATGTCAGTTGAATCAGTGGTGCAGGTAATTTATTTGAATTACTTTTCATGAGTTTTATATTTCTGAAATGAAATCGCTTCCAACAAATGACATTTTTTCAGCTAATGAGGTACGCTGTACATGAAATATTTTCCTCTTGCAACTGTCTTTCTGAGGGAATTATATTCTGGTGGAAAGGTCTTTTGGTTTGACGCTGTTATTTCAGAAAGCTGGAAAGTATAGAGAATCTGCACACATGGAAGATTACATGAAAGATTTGGGCTGGTGTTAGAAAAAAACAACTATGCCAAGGTGAGAGTGACAGTTCATGGAGGGATTGGAAGTCCTGATGAAGAGGCGGATGGTGATGAAAAGGATGTGCTAGCCTGTTAAGCTGAGGGGGATTGTGGTGAGGGTCTAGTGAAGGCAGCAGCAATGATCAGTCACACCACTAGGTGGGTAGCAAAAACAAAAACAATAGGAAGACACTGGTGGCATTGGAGTGTTAACAGACAGTCCACCTGCGCATCCACAGACATAGACACCAATCAGAGAGAAAGAACAATCTTGTTTACAATGTACGGGCGCACAAACTTGGTGACTAAACTGTATTGGCCTGTAGTGCATAATGATTACATTTAGTGTTGGAAGTTGATACATGGGCATAACAAATTTTAATTATTTATTATTATTATTTTGGGAGGAGGTGCCTGAGATAGAACTCACAACCTGGCCTTGCCAGGCAGGCACTTTTGCCGCTGAGCTAAATCCCTGGCAGTCTTAATTATTTTCCCACCCCCTTTCTCCTCTCCCTTCCCCTTCTTCAGCTTTTGGTCCCCTTCTCATTAAATTGAACAGTACAGCCAGAAATTCAGTGAAAGCAGAAGAGGAAGCAGCCACTTTATCCGGGATGAGTGAGAAGTCTCCTTGAACACCTGCCATTTGAGCTAGGCATTTACCACAAGCAAGGAAAGCTTCTTGCATGCTGAAATAGCACGTGTGCAAGGTGAGAGAGCATAGTGGACTTGGAACCGTGCCACATGGTAAAGGCTAAGGTCACAGCAGGATGAGACTTGGGGCAAGAGGTTTGTGAACCCCCAGACTGCTGCTTCCCCTGCCTTAATGAAGGCGGAGGAGAGCTTAGGAAATGGTGTAATGAATTTGGTGAAAATGTGTGAGGACCGTTGAAGATCGACAGCAGTATCACAGTAGGCAGGTAGAACTAAGGTCCAGAAATCCTGAGATGCTAATGCTGTTGGAATGAAGGTTTAGAGAAAGGAATGAAGTCTTATTTATTGGTCAGACAATTTGATTACAGAGCCACTCATCCTTATTTTGATTTGCCATGTTCTTATACAAGATTAACTCATTAGGCCTGGCCTGTGCTGCATACATGTAATTCCAGCACTGAGGAGGCTCAGGCAGAAGGCCCTGGAGTCCGAGGCCAACCCAGGCTACAAAATGAGTTCAAGGCCAGTCTGAACTGCATAGCAAAACTATCATTCAAAAAGGCTCACTCTGGGCTGGGGATTTACAAGGGCTGGGGATTTAGCTCAGCGGCATAAGCACTTGCCTTGCAAGCAGGCGGTTGTGAGTTTGATCCCCAGTACCGGTAAAAAGAAAAAAAAAAAAAAAAAGGCTAACTCACTGTCACTCTGCAGTTATCATACAGCTATAAATATTTTATGTACATTTATAATTTTTGTTTGAGCGATGAGTATTTCTGACGTTTTTAGACAAAGTGTATTGCTCAAAAGACAGCTATTAGCTTTGTTTATTCTATCAGGTAAGTGCTCCATTGACTTATTTTCTCTCATTTTATTCAAATAATGCACAGTGTTTCTGCTGCCTTACCATTTGAATATTTGTCATTCTCAGAATACTTGTGTAAATTTCATACTTTATGGTCATGTTTTATGCAGTTGCTCTTCGTGGAAAGGATTAGCTTTATGTGTGTCTAATACTGTTTAGGTCCTTTTGCTTATGTGCATTATTAGCTCTAACTCCAGCTAGTTGTTTTTGCTGTTGTTGTCATTGTGGTCACCACCCCACCCTTGTTCTGTTCTGGGTGTTGAGCCCAGGGCCTTTGCACGAAGCTACATACCCACCCCTGTTTATTTTTATTTGAGAAAGTGTCTCACTAAGTTGCTCAGGCTGAGCTTAAACTACCCAGAGTGCTAAAATTACAGGCCTGCACCACCTTGCCCGGTTTACAGTTATTACTGAATTGGCTTGGTTGTTACTTTGTCTGTTTGACTATATAGATTGTTACTTGAATATATGTTTTACAGATAGTAAGTAACACATCTCAGCTGATGTTGACTCAGGTTGGTAAGAATTTTCATTATAAAACAATGTGCTTTATTTTGAAGGATACTAGAATTCTGTATGAACTGTCTCTTTCTCCCCTCCCCTCCCCTCCCCGCTCCGCCCCGCCCCACCTCGCCCTGCCCCGCCCCGCCCCGCCCCGCCTTTCCCTCCCCTCCCCTCCCCTCCCCTCCCCTCCCCTTCCCTCCTCTTCCCTTCCCTCTCTCAGTACGGGGGTCAAACTCACGACCACATGCTTGCAAAGCAGGTACTGATGCTAATAGGCAGCATTGTAAAACTAGTTTTACAGTACTATTAATTTTGCCTAGAAATTTGGTATTTATAGTTTTTCTTTTTAATAGAAAATTCATATGTAGTAAAGAGAAATAGATTTATCTATATCTGTTGTTGACTTCAAAAATTAACAAATGGCCAGTCACATAAAGTTTATCTTCCTTTCACACTTGCTTTATCCACTGCTTGTAATATTAGAGCAAATCCCATGTGTCTAACATCAGCTCTGAATAAAAGTAGTTCTCAGAGCCTCCGCCTATAGGCACTGCTCTTTTTTCCTCCCATTTTGAACCATAATAGTAAAACTACATGTTAGCTACTTAGCCATGGCATTGAATTTCTGAACTTTTCAAATTTCTCTATTTCTGTAAGAAAATCTGTTGTTATTTAGTGATCTTATAAGTATTTGCCTCTTGATGCCTTTTTGTAGTACAGCTTTATTGTGATATTCACATTTCATTTATTGAAGTGTACTATCACTTATAGTACATTTACAGTACATATGCTGTTCATTACAATTTTAGAAGATTTACATCACCTTATGAAAAGAAAGGCTTATACATATTAACAGTTACTTGTTACTCTTCTGCTGACCTCTGAAGCTGTAGGCAACCACTAATCTACTTTGTGGTGCTATAGAGCTACAAGAATGTTTTGGACAGTTCATGTAAATGAAATTATAAAATATTTGACCTTCTTCAATTACTTTTTTTACTTTGCATGATATTTCCAGGATTCATGCATTTTGTAGTATGATCAATATCTTATCCCTTTTTATTACTAAATCATATTCTGTTGTGTGGATATGCCATGGTTTGTAGACATACCATAGATTATCTGTTTATCATTTGGTAGACATTTGGTTTATTTCTTTTGTTGGCTTTTATGACTAATGCTGATATGAATGTTTGTGTACATTCATGTAATACTCAAAAGTAGGAAAAGTACTTTGTGAACCTATGTCTTTAATTCTTTTCAATATATACTTAGAATGAAATGCTGGATCATTCATATGTTCATATATTTAACCTTTTGCAGTTAATTCATATGTTTAGTCTTTTGCAAAACACATTACTTTCATAGCAGCAGCACTGTTTTCATCCCCACTAACAACTTTAGAAGGATTCTAGTTCTCCACAGCTTCAT
The DNA here is from genome assembly GCF_034190915.1 of Cavia porcellus. Lineage (NCBI taxonomy): Eukaryota > Metazoa > Chordata > Mammalia > Rodentia > Caviidae > Cavia > Cavia porcellus. The sequence goes on from NW_026947504.1 coordinate 60,640,276, forward strand.
CAACACGTGTTGTTATCTGTCTCTTGATTATAGACATCCTGTAGAAGTGAAGTGATGTCTCATTGTGGTTTTGACTTCCATTCTCCCTGATGGTCAGTAATGTTGAGCATATTTTCATGAAAAGCTCTGTTCTGTTCTCCACTTCTGTAACTGTCTTTTTAAGTGCATGATATCAGTGTTATATAAATAAATGAGTAAATGCTTTTTTCACGTGGCATATATGCTCTGAAGGTTTACCTCCGGTTTTATGTGTATCAGTAGTTCATTATTTTCTGTTGCTGAGTGTTCTGTGGTGTATCACAGTTTATTAAGGACATCACTCAGAGGGACATTGGAATTGTACCTAGTTTTGGCTCTGAACATTTATGTGTATAGATTTTTGCATGAACATAAGAATTTCATTTATCTTTATAGGTGCATTTCCTGGGTTCTATGATAATTTCAAGTTCAACTTCATAAGTAACTGCGGAACTGTTTCCCAGAGTGGCTATTGTTTTTAAAATAAGCGTATGGGTAATTTTTAAAAAGGTTTGAAAATGTGACTTCTAACATGCAGAAAAGATACATTAAGATAAGTAGCTGAAAGTAAACCTGCCTCACCCTTGGAAAACAACTCACTCCTTCTTGCAGAGATAACTGTTGTCATTGGCATTTATGGCAATCACTTTATTTTCCCTTATTTTAACATTTAAACCTTCACTCCTCTGCAATTTGTTTTACTTTTCCTACTTTTGAGTATTACATAAATAGAATCACAAAGTGTGTGCCCTTGTTTTTGGAGGGGGATGCAGTTTTTTCCCGCAGAGAATTGTTTTCTGTGATTGAGTTATTACAGCACTAGTTCATTCTGTTTTTTGCTAAATTCCAAAGTACGGAGGTTTATTTAATTTTATTCTTAGTGAATATGTTTGTAATTTTTGGCTTAGAGAGAATATCGTTATCGCATTTGTAAATGTGTGTATATTCCCAAGTGTCGACTTTGTATGTTCACAGAGTATGTCTTCACTTCTAATTCATAATGCCAAACTGTTTTCCATAGCAGTGATAATCACTTTGTCTTCTATCCCTCAAATACTTTTGTTATCGGTTCTCTCTATTGGCATTACATATATTTCTTAAATGATAACTGTTACAGAGTGTGTGTGCCAGGGTATGATGACTTTCATTGTGTTTTTTTTCACTTGGTTTTTGTTCTTTTGAGACCGTCTGTACTGTATAATGCAGGTTGGCACTAAACTTAGTATATAGTCCAGGTCAGCCTCAAAGTTGCAGTCCTCCTGCCCCAGCGTCTGCATTGTTGGGGTTACAGTTGTGCACTGCAGTGCCTGGCTCATTGTAGTTTGATCTGACATTTCCCTGAGTATTCATTTGGATTTTTGTTTAATGAAATCCTTGTTTAGATCATTTGTCCATTTTTTATTGGACCATCTTTTTTTCTTTGAGTTGTACTACTTTATATATTCTGAGTATATTCCTTATATCCTTTGTTCTTTGGCTTTCCTTTTCACTATCTTAAGATGTTTTCTCATGTATTTTATTTTATATTATTTGGTACCAGAGAATGAACTCATGATCTCATACTTGCCAGGCAGGTGCTTGTGTCACTGAGCTATATTCCTGGCCTTTTTTTTTTTTTTTTTTTAAATCCGGAGATTAAACTCATGACCTTGCACTTGTCAGGCAAGCATTTTGCCACTGAGCTTTATCCCTAGCCCTTATATTCCTGGCCTTTAAAGATGTTTTCTGATGAACAGGAATTATCTTTAACCCACTATGTGGAAGAAAATGTTTATCACCTGTTCCTCAGATAAAGGATTATTATCAAGAACGTATAAAGAACTAAAAAAACTGAGTTCTCCCAGATTTAAAGACCCAGCCCAAAAATGGGTTTTTGAGATGAACACACACTGCTCAGATGAAGAAGTACAAACAGCAAATAAATATGTGAAAAATGCTCAACAGCACTGGCCATTTGAAAGATGCAAATTAAAAAAACGCTGGGATTTCACCTCACCCCAGAAAGAATGGCTGGTATTAAGAAATCAGCCAGTAATAAAAAGGAACTGTGGGGGAAAAGGAACCCTGCTCCACTGCTGGTGGGAATGCAGGGCGGCGCAGCCACGTGGACATCAGTGTGGAGAGTCCTCAAAGAACTGGAATTGGAGGTCCCAGTCGACCCAGCTTTTCCCCTCCGGGGTAAACATCATACCACAGTGATATATATGCACCCATGTTTATGGCAGCAGTTATAGCAGTTTATAAGCCGATCTTAGAAACAACATAAATGTCCACTGACTTAAGAAATGGATGAAAAATATGTAGTATTTCTATATAATGGAATACTATTCAGCCATAAATAAACTGCAGTTTTTATAGGTAAATGGATGTGCCTTGAAAACATAGTTATTAGTGAAATGAATATGTCATGCATGCATAATCATCACATTGTTTCATTAGTATGATAAGAAAAAAATCTGTATTTTGTCCCAGAGAGAATGGCTTCAGCCAAGCAGTGACTCAGGCCACACCTGCCTTTACTTTAACCCACTGTGAGCCATTTTGAGTTGACTTTTGGGTGTTTTAAGAAATTTTTGGTGTGCTATAAGGTTTGGGTTTTTTGCATGTGAATATCCAGTTGTTCCAGTATATTTATTGAAGGAACAATCCTTTTTCCACTTAATTGCTTTTGCATCTGTGCCAGAAATCAAATGTCTGTTATGTGGGTATTTACTTTGGGACTTTATATTGGTATTTTGGTGGTTTGTCTATTTTGATATCAATGCTGTTTTGTCTTGATTGGTGTAACTTTGGTAAGTTGTGGGATTGGGGAGGGCTAGAACTCTAATTTTGTTCCTTTATCAAAGCTGTTTAGACTATTCTGAGTCTTTCTTATTTTTACAGCAATGTAAGAATTAAAATGTTAATCTATATGAAAAATGATGTTAACATTTGATAAAGGATTGTGTTTTATGATTTTTATTATTTTTTATTCATTTTTGGTTTTTTTTTTCTTCTTCTTCTTCTTTTTTTTTTTTTTTTTTTTTTTTTTTTTTTTTTTTTTGGTACCAGGGATCGAACTCACAACCTCACACTTGCCAGGCAGGTGCTTATACCACAGAACTAAATCCCCAGCCCCATTTTCTGTTTTTTTTTTTTTTTTAAATTAAAAAAAAAAGGAGTTATGTTTAATGTAGTCAGTTTGTTATTTTCTGGCTCATGCATTTTGTCTCTCATTTAAGAAACCTTATAGCCTCTGAAGAATCAAAAGGCGTTTTCCTATAACATTTTCTAGAAATGTGTTCTCACTGTTTTCACATTTAGATCTACAGTTTACCTGGGATTGTTTTTCTTTTTTTGTACCAAGAATCAAACTTAGGACCTTGCACTTGCCAGGCAGGTACTTATGCCAGCAAGCTGTATACCTGGCCCCAGAATTGTTTTTCTGTATGGTGTGAGATAGGGATTAAATTTTATTTTTCTTCCATGTGGATGAATAAATATATTATCGTGTTTTCTGAAAATCTGTTTTTCTCATTGTCACGCGTTTGGCATAAATCAGGTATCTGTCTACACAAGTCTATTTCAGGCCCACCCTTTGTTTCGCTGGTAGATTCATGTATCCTTGTTTTGGTGGCGAGGTTATCCTGGCCTCAAAAAATAAATTGGGAGAATGTTTCCTGTTTTGAATTAGCCGTAAGAATTTTTGTATAATGTAACTTTATGTCTTCCTTAAATATTTAGTAAAATTTACTGATTAGTCTGAGCATGGAATCTTCTTTGTGGGCTAGTTATTATGGTTTGTTGGGGATAATTCTTTATGGCATTCCTACACATCTGTCAGTTTTTGTCTCAAACTGTCTTACCAAGAATAGTTGTATAGCAAAAAGCTTTGAATGATAGAAATAAGGTCATCCGACAGGGCAAAACTAAGTAGGTTTGCTAGTAGCTCCTGTAAAGGATTTGAGATTTCCTAAGTTTGGTGTACCCCACTGTGTCCATGGCATCCTGCGCTCCTCTGCATCACTCCTTAGGGTTTTAGGGGAGCAAGAGGAGCTAATGCAAACATGCTCATACCACCTGCATTGCTAAGAGTAACAAAATCTTTTTTTGCCCTGCTCCAGAAATCTGTACCCTTTTTCAGCACCCGTGAAACTGTAACAGGGTAAACTAGCTTCTAAGTAGGGTAAAATTTCAGACTTTACAATTCTCAACATGAAGTAAGTTTCTTTATTTCTAAGGCTATTGGGAGTTATCTTTGACTCTGTACTTGTACTGTGGTATGCCTGTGAGTGACGTTCTCCTTGTTTAAGCTGTCTGGATTCATTTAGCTGATCTGTTACTGCTGTCTTTCTTCAGCTGCAGAAGCTTTTCAGATACAATCCCTTTTTCTCCCCTCCTGAAATTCTGACTAAACTATATTTTGAACATATGCTCAATTGTTCTATTATGTCTTCTGTATCTTTGTTCTGATTATTTCTTCTTTCTCTCATACTATACTCTGGAAATTTTATTTTCTTATATCCCAACTCAGTTTTTTCACTTGTATCTTGGGTTTTTGTTTGTTTATTGTTTTATTTTGTTTAGTCTTTTTTTAAATAAAGGATTTTATTTAAAGAGAAAAAAGCAAAACAAAAAAGTAGAAGTAATACAGAATTCCAAAAAAACAGTAAGAAATCACTAGTTGATAGATTACATATTGTCATCTTAGAAGGTCACTGTTCAAATTACAAAATTAAAGCATGCAAAGTGAACATTTAAACAGTGAGACTGAAAACAGTTCTGTTCAATGACAGGTAATATGGTTACCTGTTTTACACATTTAAACATACATGCGGTAATATCCTTTAGAGCACCTTCTTTTCCTCTTTTTTATAATAACAATTACAGATTTTAGGTTTTATTACGCCTACAGTTCTTATTACTTTGTTTGAAGACAATAAAACCAAATGTGACAAAAAAATGGAGTCAGTTAAAATGAGAATAGACATAGTATATGATGTAAAAACAAAATACAAGGTGATCAACAATGGCTACTATAATGCCTCTTGCTATCTTCAAAAGAATTGCACATATCTTAAAGAGAGTAAGATTAAACATGCCAAAACAGATCATAAGGAAACAATTATAAGAAACACTGGTTTCAAAGCAAGTCCACTGGAGATCTTCACTGTCTTACTGTCTCTAGTTTTCTTCCAAATAGTTGTCTCCATCTTCACACACAGTGAATACATACTGAATTATAGAACTAATCTGATCATGATAAAGGCTTTTTAGATCTTTAATTTTTTTTTTTTTTTGGTCTTTTTCATTTTTATCAGTACCGGGGATCAAACTCACGGCCGCCTGCTTGCAAGGCAGGTGCTTATGCTGCTGAGCTAAACCTCCAGCCCCAGCTTTTTAGATCTTTAAGACCTGACATTGGGGAAGTCAACAATGACTACCATAATGTCCCTCATTCTCTTCATAGTAGCTGTCCTTATCTTTACATACGCTGAAATTGGACATAAGAGACTAGACTAATATCACTCTGAACAGTGAATAATAGTTTTGCTAGATTTTATATCATAATGCTACAGAATTAGCACTGGGTTTCTTAGTGTGTCTTCTTCAGAATATCTGTTCATTATATCATGCATTATATAATCTGTTCCTGTAAACTGTTTAGAAATTCTCCCCATCTGTGACTCTCTACATGTATATCTATCCTTTCTGTATTATAGAGAAAAACAGATCATAACAAGACAAAAAAACAAATTCTTAGAAAAACATGAAAAAGACATATAGAACCACATTATTAGGTGATCTACAGTAGTTACTATGCTTTCTCTTGTTATTTTCAATAGAGTTGTCTACATCATCAGACATATAATAATTAAACATAGCATTACATAGCTATTTTAATAAAAACACAAGTTTGGAGACATTGTAGGACTTCAAAAGCAGTTAATAATCAAACCGGAATGGGTATGTTATTATATCTTGTCATCTTCAGAGTGGTTGCCTCTACTCTTAGACTCAATATTATGAAGCGTACTAAATTGGAGTAAGATCAGTCAAGGCAAAACAGTGGTCTAACAAACCAGCTTCAAATAAGATCAGTCATAGTAAGACAATGTAAGCAATACAGGGCTTCAGTTTAAGTTAATAGGAAATTAAGGATAGTTACCGTGGTATAGCTTGCTATTTTGGGGATAGCTATCTATGCCCTCAAATCTAGTATGAGTAGACTGACCTGAACAAAATAAAATCAGACTAAGCAGAGTGATAAGATTACTGTGGCTTTTAAATCCTGATACATTATTAACAGTGTCCTCTGCCTTCTTTTTTTAGGCAATTCCTTTCTCAGGAAGCTTTGTATATTTTGGGTCCCACTAACTCCTTTAGTTTTTAGATTAAGGGGGCAACCCGTTATCTATCTGAGTGTTGCTGAACCCCTGAGCTTGATCTTTTTTTTTTTGTCTTTTTCGTTTTTATCGGTACCAGGGATCGAACTCACGACTGCCTGCTTGCAAGGCAGGCGCTTATGCCGCTGAGCTAAAGCCCCAGCCCCAAGAGCTTGATCTTGAGCTGTACTCTTTTACTTACTAAAGCCACAAGGTTTTCCTTCCTTCTAGCTTTGTAGTTCTACACTGCACAAAAGTGTCATAACTTTCCAACTTATCTGCGGCTGCTGGATGAGTTGTCCCTGTTTCTCTCTGGTTCCTTGTCACTTAGAGCTTCGTTTTCTCATCTTTGACTTTCAATTTATTAACCTTCTTTCAGGTTGAGTATATTTCCTGTTCAGAGTATCTCGATGGATCCTGCCTCTTGATCTACTCTGCCTGTGTTTCTTTTTGTTAGTGTATCTAGGCTATCTATGTTAAAAATTATAGCCCATCTCCTCTGCCTCAACTCTGCTATCCTATTTTTCTGCTTTTCTTTGTCCATTTTTGTCCTTCATTCCACTGTCTTCTTTGTTCATTGAGGCGTCTCTACCACGGTTGCTGGAATCCTGGTATTTTTTTCCTCTCTCTGGAATGTCCTTCAGTATTTTCTGTAGGGTTATGTTGGTGGCCGTGAACTCCCACAGTTCTTCTTTGTCTTGGAAACATCTTGTTTCTCGGTTAATTTTGAGAGAGAGTTTTTCCGGGTATCTCCCTCTTGGTTGGAGGTTATTTTCTTTCGGTGCTTGGACTATTCCCCCCAGGCTTTTCCCAATTTAATAGTTTGTGTTGATAAGTCTGTCATTATTTTGATGACTTGTCCTTTGTAGGTGACCTGCTTCTTTTCTCTGGCCACTTTTAGCATTCTGTTCTTGTGGATTTCTGGAATCTTGATTATTATGTCTGGGTGTAGATCTGTTTTGGTTGTAGTTGCCTGGAGTGCTGTATGCCTTACTTATCTGGATATCATTTCTTTTTCCTATGCTTGGGAAGTTTTCCTTAATTATTTCTGTGAATAGTCTTGTAATTTGTTTGTGGTTACTTCTGCTTCGTTGCTTTTTATTCTTGTTATAAATCTTCTTGTTGTCTTCTAGCCTTTGAATTGTTATTTCTTGGTTCCTTGTTATTTTTAATAGGTCTTTTCTTTCACAATCACACATTGTAAATCTCAGAGTTTTGAAAGGCTAACTTTTGTTTCTGTCAAGGCATTTTGCCAGCTTTCAATGGAGTTTTTAGTTTTCTCGTAGTCTCTTTGGATCTGTTTCATGTATTCTAGATTTTGTTTATATTCTTCACCAAAGGTTTCTCCCTTTTCCCTCTGTGTTTTCTTGAGAAGGGCTTAGCATTTTTTAAATTAACCTTTTTATTTCTTGTCTCACTTTGGTTAGAATTTCGGTTTTAAGTCCATCTATGAAGTCACGAATGTATTTCTTTATGCCTGCTGATGTTGTGGCTAACACTGCATGATGGCTGGACTGTCCTCTTCTGGGTTTCTGTCCCCTGGGCTCATTTTCCCAGGGTCAGTGGCTGGAGGTTTTGTCGTATCTTTTGCTTTTGTCACGTTTCTGGTTTCTTTCAGACAGGTGTGTGGAGGAGGTCTCAGCCGTCTCTGTATTACTTACAGTTTGTCTAAAGCGTGCTGGCTGGGGGCTTGCTGCTCTTTCCAGTTTGCTGGTATCTGAGATGGCTCCTGCCCTCTGAGGCAGTCGACCTGCAAGTGCCTTCAGCACTTTACCCTGTCTGCGTCTGACCCCACAGGGTCGGAACAATTTCGTCCCTGGCTCTTGGGTCCCCATCAGCAGCGTGGTTCAGCCTAAGCTGCTCCCACCAAGCTCGTCTGAGCCAAGGGTTGTTGACTGACACCACTGCGGCGCCAGGCTGTGCCCTACTCCAGGATGCCTCCCACGCTGCAGGATCCCATTTCCAGCGCTCATGGAGAGCCTACAGAGCTCTCCGCCGTGGCTCTACTGCACACCGCCGTGTTCTCCCACCAAGGCCGGGGGCTCACCAGCTCCCATTATGGGCAGCCACTGCTTCAGTGCGACCTGGACTCGTCGGTCTCCCTGGTGCGTCCAGCACAGCGCAGGACAGGTCTCAGTGAGCCGCTGGGCTTCAGCCTCCACCCACGCTTTTCCTTCCTCTTCCTAATTTTACTTTTCTTTCGGTTTCCGCCTGGGTTAGTGAGGATCATTCTCTAACCCTCTGGCCCTCTCCCTGCTGTCAGATCCTAGCATCTGGGCTGTTTTCCCCGGAGAGGTTCTCTATCTAGCTTCCTAGGAAGCCGCCAGTTTTTTTTTTTTCCTTGTTTGGTCTTTTTGAGGCAGTCTCATTCTGAAGTTTAGGCTGGCCTTGAACTCACTTTGTAACCCAGTCTGGCTTTGAACTTGCAATGTTCCTCCTGCCTTAGCCCCATCTGCCCCAGTGCTAGAATTACAGGCATGTGTCACTGTACCCAGCACAGTGAATTTTAAATCATGTCTATTTTGTTTTTTATTTCTAGATGTTGCTTGGTTCCCTTTTGAATGCGTGATTGTTTCCTCTGCACATATTTTACGGTTTTGTTATTGTTGCTGTAATTATATTAACCACAATTCAGTTGTTAATTTCAATCTCTGATGCCTTTTGAGATTGCTTTTTTGGTGGTGCTTTTACTTGTACTCAGTAAATCTAGTTTCTTGGCTAAGCATTTGTAGGATAATGTAGAAACATAAAGTATGACTTTCAGAGAAAGTTCTTTGTTCTCTTTGAAAACATATCTTTTCTGGGCACTTATGACTACTATTAACTCAGATCCGCTGTTCAGTAATTTATTGCTATGTAACAAGCTGCTCCAAAACTGAGTCTTCAAAATAGTGGTATAGTGTGCCCATGAATCTGGGTAGACTGGGTTAACCTGGGCTGCTTCTGCACTCATTATGTACTCATTCGATGGAGGTTAGGAACCGTATAGTATCCAAGACTTCTGAAGGGATTGTGTGAGGCTTGGTACAGTGGGGCTGGGGCACTCTCTTCTCTCTGTGTGGTCTCTCCAGTGTGCTTTCATCAGTTAGGGTCAAACTAAGCATATTTACTTTCCAAATCAATTGATCACCTCAAATTACAGGGCCATCCCAGATTCAAGGATGGAGAAATAAAATAGGATTTACTTTTTATAGAACTAGCTTTGTGCAAATATAGGGGTAGGAAGAATTGTTGGCAGTCATTTTTAGAGTCTATTACAATTATTTTAAATCACTCAAATGATTTCTCTGGTAGGATATCCTAGAAGATTGAACTAGGTGATCATTATGATGTAACTTAGCATCCTAGCTGAAACATTTTTGAAAGTAAAAAGGAACTTTAAAAAAAAAATATGCTAGTACTCTCAAAAAAACCAAGATTTTTGCGACAAACTGGAAACTGTAGTTACCCTAGTTACACTTTGGGGGGCTTTTCCCATTTCCTGTGTATCGTCACCTCAAGAATATAGACCTTTGTGTTTTAAATTTTTTGTGATGAGGAACTCCTGTTAGATTTTCTGCCTTTGTAGAATCTAGCCTTTGCTTTTGTCCTCCTTAGCCTGGGAGGCTGTATTAATAAAGGCTCTCATTTTCCCTACATTGGCCTGTGACCTCGGGATTCTTATTTTACCTGATTAAGAGTTTTGTGGGTTTGTCTTTTTTTTCTTCTTTTAATATTTTATTGAGCTTTTCAGTAGGAGATTTGATGTAGATAACCACCATTGTAGAGAATAGGTACAAATACAGTTACTTCACTTGAAATTAACGGAGAGAAAAGAACTGAAAGCATTGCCGAATGTCAAGGCGTTGGAGCTTAGCATTCTATAGCTAGTACACTTTCTACTTAACCTCAGTGTTACAAATAAATCGTACTTTCTATTCTTTTGGTCATGCTATCTTATTCTTAAATTATTCTTCATTGTCTAGATTTCAGTGTTAAATCTCATGTTTAGAAAAACAGGTAGGTCAGTAAACGTTTTAAAAAATGCTGTTTTTAAAGGACTATTGTAGAACTTTAGTCTTACATTAGATTTGTCACTATTTTAGATACATAGTTACAGTTTTCTCCTATATGTGTATGTATGTGTGATACAGTTCTTAAAGTGAAGCTGTAGCACATGTTTACTTTTCAAGTTGGCTACACATCCTGAACACTTAAGTTGAAGAGTTAACTTACTTATTGGGCCATACTTCCTTTTCTCTTACTTTCCATAGTCCTTCCTTCATTTTCTTGGATATGGGAATGTTTTTTTCTTTTTTGGTCTTTTTGAGACAGGGTCTTACTATGCAGTTCAGGCTGGCCTTGAGCTCACTTTGTAGCCCAGGCTGGTCTTGAACTTGCAACGATCCTCCGACCTCAGCCTCCCAAGTGCTCAGATTATGTCAAAATCCAATTTTTAACAAGTGCACATTTGTGTCTTAGTTATGAACTCTGATTAATTTGGTCCATATTGCCTATTTGGTGTTTAAAAATGGTTACTTGCCTTATTTTTCTGTTAATTATCTCTTTGGGTTTATTATACCTAACATCTGTCACTTAAATTACCTTTTTTGTTGCTTTAATTTTTTAATGTATGTCTTAAAGTGATTTGAAAGTAGGTATTGTTTGTTTCATTTTTTAAATCTATGACAGTTTTCCTTGCAGATATTTTGAGGAATTTCTCCTTTAGGAGAGGTGATTGTATTGGTACATTATCAATGTCTTAAATGGTCCTTATCGTATGTAGTCATCAAAAATCCAAAGTGATAATTCAGATCATCATGCTATCTGTTTTCTTCACATACCTCTCTCCTTTTTTACTGACTACTATAGTAAGGAATTCATTTTAGGTACTAGTGGTTTGAAATTTATTTGGTTATTCATGGCAGTCTTAAAAAATCATTTCTAGTACAGGACATTAAAATAATAAATTAGTAAAAAATCAGTCGGGGGAGATCCTTTGCAGATTCTCTCAATAAAAAATAACTAAGAATATTTCAGATTTATCAGTTCACAATGAACATTTCTTTCTATATTAAAAAATTTTAGGTAGACTACCTTACTTATGAGTCAATATTGTCTGTGCTGTCACTGGTAGACAATGTGTACAGAGTCCAAATCCATGTTGATTTATCCTCACAAGCCAGCAGTAGCTTTACGGCGGGGTAGTGGCTAATCTCATCCAGCCTGCACCTTTAGTTCCCCTGAAGTTCAGGCTGGTTTCTGGCCGTGAGGCTAGAATGGGACCTGCTCAGCCTGCAGGAGTCAGCTCACCTTGTGTGGGCTCAAACTCTGCTGGGAGCTGCTGGATGGAGCCAGCAGTTCTGAGTTTCGAGCTCCTTGGCCCCACTCCAGGATGGCTCTTGGCCCTTTCCCCTCTCCTGTAGAAGTGCTGAATACATGCCCGTCACCAGCCAGGCCGGTCTGTGGCACCCGCTGTTCCGTGGCACTGCTGCGTCTCTCCGTCCGTGTTGCCAGCAGTCACCCTGTGCCTCAGGTCTGGGCCATGCCTCCCTGCACACAGGCAGTCCCAGTCACTGCCTGCCACCTTCTTTTTCCTTGCAGTTTCTCTCTTCACTCTTCCTGTGGGCTTCAGTTCTTGCTTCAGAGCCCTCTTGGGTCCAGGGCATCCGCTTCCTTCCGCCTTCCCTTCCTCACGTCGCGGTATTCCAGGGTCTGGACAGCAACTCTGGAGAGCCTCTTTCTCTGCTGCTCTTTGCTCCACCGTCTTCCTTGAAGTCTTGTGAATCATATTGACCTGTGTCATATTACAATAAAATTTAAAAGAAATCTACCACTAGTATTATTAGCAACTTGAGTTAGGTGTATGTTCAAGTCAAGCATTACCAATTTTTCCTGTAGTGTGAACATAGATCCTATGTGATTTTATAAAATGTCAATATAATCTGGATTATTAAGCATTCTCTCAGAGTCCTTTAAAATAAGAATATTTTTGTAACCACTCTATTTTGGTAATTCAATGCAATATAAAATACTAGAAACAAAAACACATCTGGGCTCCAAAGCAGTATTCAGGAATATTTAGGTGTATTGGTCTTAGTTAATACTTGATTTATTAATTTGCCAATTTTCAAATGCTTTTTGTTTTTAGCAGACTCTATGTGTGTATTCTTATGCTTCAAGTCTTTTAATGGTTCATAGACATGTGCCTGTCAAGTGACTGTGTAAAGTAAGGCTTTTAAATAGTAACTTCACATTTTACCTTATAAAACAGTGCAATACAAGAGTAATCAATTAGTATTTGAAGGATATAGAAAATAAATGTTAATATGTAGATGAATGGGTTTTGCTTCTGAGCATTGACCTTTGGGTCACTCCTCCACTTTTTAAAAACAATATGTGAGTTTCAGCTTTGGTATACCAGTTTTTTAGCTTTTGTGTACATAGCTAGCTGTAGCTTTTCGTGATGCTTGTGTTGACACATTATTGGGGAAAATGTGTAATTACTTGAGTCATTTACCACAAGCTTGTTAATTTGGAAAACTGGAGGTAACAATGTGTGCCACTTGAGCTGCTACACTGGTCAAAGCCTTAAGTTCTTCCCTCTGCCTGGAGCTTGTGCTTGTTACCTTTCTTTCGTTGGTAACACTATTTCTAAGAAATTGGCCACATCTGTCTTCTCCTGTCAGTTCCCCATTTTGGGTCACACTTTTTTTCTCCAGTGTTCTTACTTCATTGTCTCTAATATGACTCTAAAGTAAGCATTCAAAATGCTTTATAATCCTGTTTTTTCTAAGTTTCATGGTACTATAGGGAAACAGAATTACACTCTTCTTTACCCCTAAAATAGGGACAGCACAAAAACTAGTGTATCTCATTGTATCTGCTATATACAATGTTATTCTTTTGTTTACTTGACATATATATGCCTTCCTTCTATTTGCTTAAAAATATTCTTTGTTATCTTAAATATTCCCTGGAAGAATTTTAAATCCATTGTTAGAGATCATTGTTTAACATAATGATAATATTCCTCATAGCATATTTGTATTGATACATGATATATTTTGATTCCTTTTTTCCCCAATCCCTTCTCCTGCCTTCAGTCTCTCTTCCCCTCCCTATTTAGGAAGGTGTGTGTGTGTGTGTGTGTGTGTGTGTGTCTTTTTGAGAGAGTCTGTGCAGTTCAGGTTGGCTGTGAGCTCACTTTGTAACCCAGGCTGGTCTTGAACTCTCAAGGATCTCTCCTGCCTCAGCCTCTTGAGTGCTGATATTACAAGTGTGCACCGCTACACCTGGCTTAAAAAGTTTTTTTTATGCATTATTTTAATCGGTTTTTTTTTTTTTTTTTTACTTTTCCTTACCCTCACTCTAAATTATCTTTCTTTTTAAACAACTTCTTGCTATTTCACAATATCTATTACACATTTTGGTCCTTATTTTACTCTGTTTCTCATACCAGGAGGCTGTGTGATATTTACACACATGAATCCAATTTATTTCACTTAGAAATATGGTTGCAAATTGTGTCTACTTACCTAGAAATATCTTACATTTGTCTTTCTTTATGGAAGAGAAGAGTAGTACTCCGTTTAATTAAAAACAAAACAAAACACGTTTCTTATCCATTCCTTGGTCAGTAGGCATTTGGATTGTTTCCAAGATTTAGTGACTCTAAACTGTGCTGCTGTAAACATGGGCGCACATAGATCTTTGTGGTGTGGTATGTTTATTTTTCTGGGGAGATACCAAAAAGGAAACTGACTGGGTCAAGTGAAACCTCTAGTCTTAGTTTTATTGAGGAATCTGCACCCTGATTTCTACACTCGCTGCATCAGCCTACACTCTCAGCAGCACTGGAGAGAAGGGTTCATTCCTTTTCTCCCACAGCCAGTGTTCGTTATTGGTTGATTTCTTGACGGCAGCCATTCTTTCTGGAGTGAGGTGGAACCTCAATATTGTTTTAATTTGCAATTCTCGAATAACCAGAGATGTTGAACATTTTTTAATGTATTTATTTGCCATTTATATTCATCTGAGACGTGTGTGTATTAATCTTAGATGCCCATTTTTGAAGTGAGTCTTTAAATTTGGGAGGAATGCTTTTTTTCAATTTTTTTATGTTCTGGATACAAATCCTTTTAAGGACAACTGAGAAAAAGTTTTTCCTACCATCTCTTCACTCTGTTGCTGATTTCTTTTGTTATGTAAGTGCTTTTTTTGGGGGGGGGATCTTTTTGAGGCAGAGTTTCACTATGCAATACAAGCTGGCCTTGAACTCACTTTGTAGCTCGGGCTGGTCTTGAATTTGCTGTGTTCCTCCTGCCTCAGCCTCCATAGTGCTGGGATTACAGGCATGCAGCACCATGCTTGTCTGCAAAAGGTTTTTAATAGGATGAGACTCCAGTGATTGATTTTTTGTATCCAGGTGATCAGGGTTTTGTTCCTGAAAATTTTGCTTTTATCTGTGTCTTCAAGAGTTCTGCTTATTCTCTCTTCCACTGGCTTTCATGTTTAAGTTTTAATATTTAGATCTTTAATCCATTTTAACTTTTTAACAGGTTTGTGCCTGGTGATAGAAATAGATCGTTTTAGCCTTTGGAATGTGAAAAGCCAGTTTTTCTAGCACCGTTTATAAGAAGCTGTCTTTCTTCCAGTGAACTTGTTTGGCTCTTTTGCCAAAGATAAGATGGCTAAGTGTGGTGAAAGTTGTTTCTGCGTGTCCTAATCTATTCTGTTAACCCTCAAATCTTTTTCTGGCTGGTGCTCTGCTGCTTTTATCACAGTAGCCTGACAGTGTATTTCCAAGTGAGGACCTGTAATACCCCCTGCTATGCCTTTATTGCTTTATTGAGAATTGTTTTTGCTCTTCCAGGTCTCTTCCAGTTCCAAATGAATTTTAGGAATGTTTTTTTAGTTCTATAAGGTATACTAATGTTACTTTGATTGGAATTGCTTTAAATCTGTCTAACAATTATGGTCATTTTCACTCTGTTGATTCTTCCTACCCATTTGCAAGAGATATCTATTTTCTGATAACCTCTTTAATCACCTTTTTCAGAGTACTGTAATTTCAGAGTGCTGTAATGTATAGAGTTTTTACTTCCTTTGTTAGATTGATTCCTAAATATTTTTGTGAATGCTATTGTGAATGGTGTGGTTTTCTTAATTTCTCTCTCAATGAGCTTGTTGTGTGTGTGAATGTTACTGCTTTTTGAGTGTTGATACTGTATTCAGCTACAGTACTGAATTTGTTTACAGATCATTTTCAAGTTATTCCCTGTTGGTAGCTATTTCTTCCAGATTTGATTCAGTAATGATTCTGTGCATGAATGAGGAAAATCTGTCTGGTTTACATAAATTCTTCCTAGCTGGACTCATTATTCATTATGCCTTACCTCTCAGTCACTCCTTTTCCCTTTGTTGCTGTGGCCCCACACATCTTCGGAATGGAGTCTCTGCCCAGTCTTTTCTTTCAGCATGTCCAGAAGGCAGGGCTCAGTTCCTTTTTGGTTGATTGTGGCTTCCTGCATTATGTTAAGCTAAGGCTCTGTTTAATGAGTGAGGATGATGGCCTTTCTTCCACATTTTGCCCATTTTCAAGCCTCATTCTCTGTGTAAAGTTTCTCGCCGAGAGTTCTTCAGGTCCAATTTAAAGGCAGTATTCCACAGTGATTAGGAGCTTAGTACTTTGAAGGTTGCTTGCTAGTTGCATTACTGTGGGGAAGTTGCCTAACTTTTTGGGTCTCTATTTCTTCACCTGTAAAAGAAGAGTTCTAATACTACCCACTTTTGTTTGTTAGAATAAACTATGTTAGCAGATGTTTCAGAATATCAGAGATTTAGCCACATTTTTCTTTTTTTCCTTTCTAAAGGAAGTTCCAGGATAAGAAACTCAGGTTTTAAGCTAGGTGTTAGCCTCACACTAAGGGATGATGGCCTTCTTTTAACATTTTACCCGTTTTCAACCTCAGGTCACTGATTTCTTTGGGTCCAGTCTGAAGGCATTATTGCAAAGTGCTGGTTCCGTGGCCATAAGCAGATCCTTGCCATCAGTAGCTTAAGGCTTCCATCTTCATGGTGATCCACCTAACCATGGTGATCCACATAACCACCTACATCTCAGTTGTCAAAATGGGGTTAGAGAGAGGGCAAAGGGCTAAAGCAGCTTTGTTACCTTTCCAAGAGCATATTCAAAAGTCATGCTCTGCTTAGATACCAAATGGTCAAAAATCGATAATTTGGCCACATACGAGCCACAGAACACTGGGAAATACACAGATTCGTTCTGGTTACAGTTGCCACCTGAATCAAATTTAATTTTTAACAAAAGAGAGAATGAGCATTGAAGAGGTAATTAGCAGTCTCTACCCAGGACCTCATGAGATTTTGTGTTTGGCACTTTGAATGAGGTAATGCATATAAATAAATATAGTACTGTACCTGATAATGAGTAACACCTCAGCAAATGCTAGACATTTTCATTATCTCCTCTTTTAAAAGATCAGATTCCCAGTACTTCCCACTTTTTTTTTTTTAACTCATTCGTACTTTGCCAGAGGTAAAATCATTTCTGTTGAGATTTTAGCTTTTGACTCTACTAGTAATTTGTAACATTGGAGAGTCGACAGGTCTCTTTTTACCTTGAGCTTGAAATCCTCGACTGCTTTTCTTTTCTACCACCTTGAACCTGCCTTGAAACAAATTTCTGTTTGATTCTAAATTTGAAATCAGCTGAAAGTAATTCTTTTAACATTTTTTGATTACATATTTTAAATATGTGATCAAAATTAAATGGAGAGTTGATATAGAATAAAGCTTAGGAATGATTTTACTTGATGCCTACATACCCATTTGCATCACTGAACATCTCAGTGTTAACTGCCAAATTTGTATTTATTTTATTTTATTTTATTTTATTATTTTTTTTTTTTTTTTTTTGCCTTTTTCCTTTTTTATCAGTACCAGGGATCGAACTCACGACTGCCTGCTTGCAAGGCAGGCGCTTATGCCGCTGAGCTAAACCCCCAGCCCTCTATATATATTTTATACAAACATGTTTCTATATATTCATCTAATGAATTTTATACACTATATGTGATAAACGCAATTATGTTTTGTTCAGCAATAGCATATGGTGCAGTATAATTGAACCTCCTTTTTCTTTTCTGTCATTAAGTACTATCTATCTGATACTTGGCTAATGTAAATTGACATTGAGGCACAAAGGAAAAGGGAAGAGAAAATAACCAGGAACCAAAACGGAGTTTTAACATAATCTGCTTCCAGTTTTCAAGGTAGCTGTATTTTAAATGTTGTATCACAGTGTGTTTGCTTTCTTTCTTTCTTTTTTTGGTACAGGGGATCAAACTCGTGACCTCCGGCTTACCAGACAGGCACTTACACCACTGATCCAAATCCCCACAAGTGGCCCCACAAGTGTGGGTTTTTTTTTTTTTTTTTTTGAGGGGAAGGCAACTGTATTTAACAATTAGATATACAATATGCACATTGTATGTACTTAAGGTTGTATTTTAGCTTTTGTTTTAGAAATAAATCATGTATGATTTAGCTGTTGTACATGGTGACTTTAGAGTTAATAACAACATATACTTTAACATGTTCTTATGCCAAAAAAAATTTGTGAGTTAAGGTGTACATTAATTAGCTGAACTAGCCATTCTGTGATGCATACATCCAATATTTCAAAAACAGTATGTTCTGTACCATGAGTGTATACTCTCTTGTTGATTTTTAAAAATTACCTATAACTTGAAGATTCTTTGTTTGTAGTAATTATCCAGGCTTAATAATTTTCATTCACACGTGGCTGTGTACAGTCTTCCTTTTGTCTTTCTATAAGGATTTCTTTTAAAATAACCTTACATATGCCAGGGGTCTAGCTCAGCGGCACAAGCACCTGTTTGGCAAGTGTGAGGTTCTGAGTTCCATCCCTGGTACAAAAACAAAAACTAAAATATCCTTACATATGTAGAAAAATTGTTTAAAAATCAAAATAGTTTTATTAGAGCATATGACTGTAGTTTCTTCACACTTTAAATACTTTTTAAAAAAAATACAAATATCTTCATCAAATGGCTTAATTCTTTGTATAACTGCATTAAGTGATGGAAGATGATCAGATTCAAGCAACTAAGTGAGTGAAAAGTACGATCATTCAATATTTCTTAAGAATTCTAAAAAATTAATTAATGAACATCTATTACAACAATCAAAGTCAGTGGGTACAAGAATGGATTTTAGACCTGCTCAATCCTATACCTTATTAGTATAGAAAAATTTGTGCTATGTATCCAGGAGGCCGGTAATCAAAATTAGTTTTCAAAAGTGGGCCTGGTTTTATAAAGGAATTTCTAGGAATTATCTAGATACTTTTAATTATTAAAACAAATTAAAATCGTACTGAATCTTCTGGAATCTTGGATTAGAAAAATTATTATGCTGTTAGTTAACTGTGTTACATTTAATGATAGGGAACAGGATTTTAAGACATAATCAAGAGGTATAATTGTCTCATTTTTTAAGTAACCAATTTAGTAAAATAACTAATGTTGAAATAACTGTAGTTTTAGTACTTTACATACAAAGTGCTAAAATTGTATTTTCTTACAAGTAAGAATTTTTAAGTAAATATGAGTTATAACAGCTTATGAGATGCATACCAATGATTTTTTAATACAAATTCTTGAACTATTGTGTATATTTGTCAAGAAAAACAAATATAGTCACCCTATA
The DNA here is from genome assembly GCF_034190915.1 of Cavia porcellus. Taxonomy (NCBI): domain Eukaryota; kingdom Metazoa; phylum Chordata; class Mammalia; order Rodentia; family Caviidae; genus Cavia; species Cavia porcellus. The sequence continues at coordinate 60,659,394 of NW_026947504.1, forward strand.
TTACGTACATTTTAGAGTATTCTCTATCCAGCATGTGTTCCTTTAATGTTACTCTCTTGATGTTTATTAATAAAGCAAATTAATTTTAATGTTATCAGCTTAGTCATTATTTTGTTTAAGCTAATAATTTAAAAAATAATGATTAGGAAGCTAAATCTGCTACAGGTCATATATTCCAAAACTATATAGAAGTTTTTTGTTTTTTGTTTTTAACTTGCATGCTATTTGGATAGTCCGTATTAATAGCAGCTGTGTTTTACTAGCAAGGATAATTACTATTCAGATGCTTTTTTTTTCTTTTTGGCACTGATGATTGAACTCATGACACTGCACTTGCCAGGCAGGCATTAGTACCACTGAGCCAGACCCGAGGCCCAAGTGCTACATCTTTAACCCCAGCTAACATCATTGCATTTCAAGGTGTTTATCATAATTTACCAGTTGGGCATATCGCTTAAGATTATACGATCACACATGTTATTTCCACTGATTTTAAATTGCTGATAAAATAGGTAGGATGTTTATTTTAGTTTTCTAGCTTTTTACATGAGGCTAGAAGATAAGTCTAAAAAACTTACCATATGTCTTTTTAGTTTTTGTTTTTTGTTTTTGGCAGTATTAGAGGTTGAACTCACGGCCTTCTGTGCTGTAGGCAAACCCTATCACTGACGTATACCTAAGGCTCATATATATTTTTAAACTAGTAAAATGAAATCTGTGTTTACTTGTAGCAATTTAAAGCATAGTTTTTGTGTCTTACAACATTTCATTACAGTAGTACGGATGTATTAAAAGTTTTCTGTTTTGCTCATGTCTAAGCCTAGTCCATGGAAATGGCGTGAACTACATATGGTAATCAGTACTTTGATTGAAACTCTATGAGGTGGTGAGGCATTTTACATACTACTCAGCCATTAAGCTTTATAAAAAGCTCTATCAAATAATTATTATCTCCATTTTATAACAAGGATATGCAAATTTTTAAAAGTTAAGGATCTAGTTTATGCCCCTGTATTAGCAAGTTAAAGTTACATTCCAAAACTCATGTGAATTTCATCATACCATATATTTCCCTCATAATGATATTAGTTCTGTGGATTGTGCAAGTCTTCAAAAGTTACCCTGCTTTTCAGCAAACCTGATATATAAAAATCTAGATTCACAAATAGACAAATTCGGGATATTTGTTAGTCTAGTGACTAACATGATTCATCACATGTTCTTTAAATGACGTGACGTGACGTGACGTGACGTGACGTGACGTGACGTGACATGACATGGAAAATATTACTGACTTTCGCAAAATTCAGTTTTATGCTTAACATTTTATGCATACTTACATTGTGAGATAGTATCAAGTAAGATAATCCTGTATTTTAATATTTATATTCACACCTCTTTGTGAATTTGTGTTTTGTGCCGAGAACTAAGTGTTTGAGTTAAGTGATCCAAAAAGACCTGAGAAAGAAATTCTTGAGACTGGAAACCGTGTTACAAAGGCTTCACTCATACTTAGTTCACATTTTATTTGACTTCTTGAGTTTTCTTGAATAGAAGATATCTCAGATTTTTTAAAAAGACATTAAACTTAAAAAGCAGCCCAGCATGGTTTGCACATTTATAATCTCCCCTTTAAGGAGGCTGAGGCAGGTGGATCTCCAGGAGGTCAAGGAAGTGGAAGCCTGGGCATGTAGTAAGTTCAAGCCAGCCCAGACTGTATAGCAAAACCCTGTCCGAAAAAACAAACAAAACTAGATACTTCCTGTACATTTACCGCACAATATTTAGGTACTTGAATGTATAAATCCAAAATCAAGTAATTTTGAATTTAAATAAGTACATTTATAAAAGGTTACAAGAGTAACCAGCTTAGATGGATTTCCTTTATTAAGTTATGTTACAATACTGTGATTTTTCAGAAGGAATTAAATGTATCAAGATATGATTTGTTTAGAGATATTGCACAAAAACGAATCTGAGTTTTAGTGGTTTCTAACAATATTAATGTTATAAAAAATTAAGTTCTATTTTTTGTGAATTGATGCAAAAACTGTACTTGTAAGATATCTAAGGAGATTTGACAGCTACATCACCTATAAAAAAAGATGTGTCAGGGCTGTTTTTATTATCAACAGTGAAATCTTGTTAGAGAAACTTTGACATTAAATCACAACCATTTTTTTCATTACCGAAGACCAGACGCCAAGGAAAGGTCAACTTACAGACTGGATGGAGAGGATATAAACAATTCAGCTATAGCGACTGTTATATATTTCTCTGTGGTTCCTTTGAGTCTTGATTAAACCATTTAAAGTACTTAAGATAATTTGATATTTTAGTAGAAACTTTTTTTCGTAGTATATATAACAAAAGTACATATTTAACGTGGAGTTTGTTGTTGTTTAAGGAGAATTTCTTAAAGGGCTTAGCTGTATAATAGTTCTTAAAAGGCTCTGTTTAGTATGGATAGCCAGCTTTGATACTAGCTTAAGTGTCGTAAGGGGAAGTGACATGAGATTAGCTTTACTCATTCTAAGTTTTTATAAGTAATGGAAGTTTAGGAATGGATCCTAATTTGTCTATGTAACTTCAGCCAAGATTTTAAAGATATCTTTTGTTGAAGGTTGTTAAGATTTAGTTATTAGGTTTTTTTGTTTTTGTTTTTGGGGGTTTTTTTGGTACTGAGGTTCAAACTCACAACCATGTGCTTGTCAGGCAGGTGCTTATGTCACTGAGCTAAATCCCTGGCCCTAGTTACAAGTTTTAATTTAATGTCAAAGGAGCAAATTTAAGATATAATTAGTTCTAACCAAAGGACGAGTATGAAGAAATGATTTAATTGTTCTTCATTGGGGCACACACGGGATGGGATGGACTCACATTTAGAGTTCAGTTTGTATTGTAGATTTATTTCTTAGAAACAGCCATATGTAAAATGATTTAAAAATTTTGTTAGTCACTATGAAGAAATCAACACAACTCAGTGAGTCTTAAGATTTAACATTTAGATAAATATTGAAAATAATCAATGAAGTTCTTTCATAAGAATCTTTAGTTATACTTAATTTTTCTGAGCCCGATAAAGAAATAAATATACAGGGTGATTATGAAAGTAGATTCCTTTATTCTAATGCCATGTGCCCTGTTGAAACTTAAGTTATCCATGCTGTATTAGAGCTCAGTTGTGCAAAGAAATGATTTGTTGACTTTTGTCACTTGCAAGACCAGCCAGGGTTATCAGAGCTGTAATGGTTACATCAATGTACTATATAAATATTGTGCAAAATCACCAAAGTGGTGCTGTTTGTTTTTAAAGTAACACATGTAACTTTTTATTATAATTATTAATACAAGCAGAGAAGCTGACAATGGTATTTATTTTTTATTGTCATTAACAGTTTTCTAGGAATTTTCAATAAAATATCAATTCAGCTGTAATTGTAGTATGAAATACAAGAACTGTGAATAAGCTTTTGGTGCTAGCTATTAAAAATTAAAAGTATAGCTTCAATACCTTTTTACATATCATTTTGTTTCACTATAGCTCTGTTTTAGGTAGAGCTGCACATCTGTTTTGCTCAGTAGTTAATTGTATCAGTTCAGGTTTTTTGCAGATTTTTGCCATAAATAGAAAAGATGCTAAACCTTAGATTTAAATATTTTATTACTGTTTTTTAAATGAACTATAGATAATATGCATGCTTGCTTTTTATACAAATACCCAAGACATGGTGATTGAGAGACAGCTTAAGGAAAAATAAACAAATAGCAAAAGCACTCAGTTTTTATTTACAGTATATAGATGATTACTGTTTTCATTTTAGGAGACAGAGTCTGATCAGCAGGAGCACCCCAAATTAGGACATCTTTAGGATAGAATTTACATACCGATAGCTCACAGTACTTGATTAGCAGCAGGGCTCTGGAGTACAGAGCTAGCCGAGCGAGCTAGCACGTTATTTGGGATGCCTTTGATGCTGTGATTTTCTGAAGCTTGCTGGCTGCATGCTTGTTGCCTTTGTTCATGAGACAGGTAATTACTTGATAAAATGAAGTGCATCGCTGTGAACAATTGACCCTTTAGAACAATCCAGGCTGGTCAGCAGTCTAAAACCACACTTTAAAGCCATCATTATAGCCTCAAACTTAAGAGTTTCCAAGGTACAGACAAAGGTGTTGTCTTCCTTTAGTACAAGTCGAGTGCCATTTTCAGACTTTATGAAGTATTTAAATTGAATGATATTAGATGATATTGAAAACTCCTCTGGAAATCCATCCAGCCTGCTTTTGGATACCAGAACAATTCGAGATTTTATTTTTGAAATGAAATCAGGAGCATTACAGAAGATTCTCAGTCCTTGAGAACGATCATGGTTATCTGTTATTTCTAAGAAAGTAGTCTCTCTGGGTGTTAGCTGTTCTTTTTCCCACCTGGATTTCACTTCTTCTGCCAGTCCTTTGAGCTGAAAGAATTCTGCTTCTTGTGCAAGAAGTTGATTTTCTCGAAACCCTTCGGGCAGTAGAAGTTCTCCATTTCGTAGGAAGTTTAGGACATGCCTGAAGAGGAGCCCATCCCTGTCTATGAAGTAATGGCCATCAGCATCAAATGGGCAGAGGATTTTCCCGTTTACAATACCTTCAAGGAAAGTATCTGGGTACTTGGTCAGTGTCTGTTTTTGCGTAATGTATAGATATCCACCCACGTTGAGGGTCGTAAGTGTGGATTTGCAGTGCTGTCCTTGTTCAGCGTCTTCCAGGCTGTTGTGTTTCCCTTCGTCCTCCTTTTCTTTTTCTCTTCTGATTATTTTACGCTCCATTTTTGAAGCTGTTATTTCAGTTTGTTCTTCTTGGCTTTGAGATTTTTTTAAAAAAGAAAAACTACCGCACACACACACAGCCTTTATTCAGTCCCGACTGGCGATGGAATGGAAATGCCAGCAGCGCTGCCTGCGCTGTGAGCTCAGCTTTGCAGTAGGTGGCGTCTCAGCAATGTGTGCAGGAGCTTTCTGGAGTAAGACAGAAAAGAGAATTTGCATTTAACTGTATCCTGGAAGGGATTTGTTTTCAGAGTGTTTTTCTGTATAGTCTTTCAAATTGTAAGAGTTACTCAGGATAAACTGAATTTCTCTAATCAGTCAAGCAGTCACATATTTAATTCTCCAGCCTAATGTGAATTTCTATCCACTTCTAAATGTCTTGTTTCTTAGGAAGGCTTAATATTAAATAATATCATCTTTTAGAAGACAGTGTATATTGTATTAATATCATTTTAAAAATAAATGATAAATAGAACCCTAAGGTGAAAGGTACTAGACATAGAATTTTCCCACCTTAAAGTCACATATTTTACTATGTTAGTCATTTTTAAGACCCAAATAAGAGTATTTAAACCTGTTATTTGTGATATTAATTTAATTAGTCTTGCATGTGATTTTGATGTGGGGCTGTTCATTGAGTGAAAGGAAATTACTTTTTACCCTAAAGGTAAGACAATCAAATAGGCTTTGTAATACGCATTTTTTTTCGATTGAAAAATTCCTGAGCTTGTTTGACACTAAACCTGTTTCAGTGCCACTCAAAGATTTGAAGAACTATAGAAAATATACTATATCCATGTGTGTGTGTTCATGTGTTGGGAAGATAGGGGAAAGATTAAGATTCAAAATGCGTCCTACAAGGATTGTCAGGGCAAGTTAGCTTTTGTTTGTTGTCAGTGTCACTGAGAGTGAAAGGGCATTGTGTAGTATCTCCCCAGCCCCTTACCCGCCTTTTCCCCCTTAACTTGCTTTCAAAAGCTTTTTAGGGTTCTGAGCTTTCCTTTCTAGTATTTAAAGGTCCAGTGATAGATAAGAAATGTGAACATTGTACCTGGAATACTGTTATTTGACCTGTTACTAAGCTATTTTAAAGAATGACATTATTCTTAGAATTAGACTTTAGATAACATTAGATTATTTATATTTCTGTTGCATTAAAGTTATTTTACAGTTAATTTAACTGTATTGATAAGTTTTAGAACAAATTCTTCTAAAAATATCTATTTTTCTATATAAAGTGTTAGATTTTCATTAAAAATTACTTTAAGATCCTTAATTATAGTAGGCATCGAATTTAACATTTGTCATTGAAGTATCAAAAGCTCGTTTAAATTGAACTAAAAAACTAAGGCAAAATATTTTCAGAGCTGAGTTTTTGCTTAGGAACAATGAAATTAAACTTCCTTTTTTTTTTTTTTTTTTTTTTAACCAAAGATAAAATTGCATTCCAGAGAATTTTTAGTGTTTTGTCTAGGATTTTATTGTTTTTAATAGCACAGCCACCGCTTGGACTAACATGCAGCATTTAAGAAGAGTTTGCTCTTGTATTCCAGCAGTCTCATATGTGTTGATTTTGAAAGAATTCTTGTTTTAAAGAATCACATCTTTTCTATGGTTTCTGCTTTTTTAGAGACACCTATGAATTGAGGAGCCTTTGGAAATACGCTGATGGAATTCTGTATTACCATTATAAATGGTCACTGGGTAGCACCATGCAATAGCAAAATCATAACAATTTCATTTATTGATATAGTCCTCTTTTTATGAACTGTATATCATACCAGAGTTGGTGATATACACTGTGTTAGATTTGTTGTTGTTGTTGTTCTGGGACTCAAACTCAGGACCTTGTACTTGCTGGGCAGGTATTTATGCCACTGAGCTCTATTTTCAGCATAGAATTTTCTTATGTATTTAAAAAAAAGTGATATAGTTAGCTGCTGTGTCATCCTGGGTCTGCTTCCTTATACCCTGTTTGGCCACTGTGCAGAGGCCTCTGTGGAGAAGCCTTGACTCTCAGAGAATGGGCTTTCATGGTGATGACAAGCCAGAGGAGGTGAGGCAGGACTGTTGCTAGCTGGACTGCCCACCTCTTCAGCAATCTTCTCTTTAAAGCTTCTTCACCCTTGCCAACTCACGTGTGGATTCTGCTGCCAGGTTTTCAGAATCACTGATGAATGCTCTTTGCTTCTGCAGGATTGTCTTGATAGACTCCAAGAACACTTGGAATTAGACTTTAGATAATGTATTAGATTGATTTATATTTCCATTGCATTAAAGTTATTTTACAGTTATTTAACTGTGTGTTGATAAGTATTAGAACAAATTCTAAAAGTACCTGTCGTTTATTTTCTATGAACAGTGTTAGGTTTTCAGCGTTAGTTACCTTGAACACTTTTTCTCACTTCAGACTTCACTGTAGTGTCTTTTCTCCTGCAGATCTGCCATGGGGAATTGGTTTGCTGTCCTTTGCCACCTCTGTCTTGGCAACAGTAGTATAACTGGAGCCTTGTCTTTACGCTTCACTACAAGCTGATACGAACTCATAGGAGTTTTCTTTTGTGTTCTCTTTGCTCCATCTTACAGTCTTAAGAAAGCAAAACAGCATCCAGTAGACCCAACCTTAGGCACATTGCTTCTTTTAGAGCAAAATGATTGCACTTCATACAATGTAGGGGTCTTTGATCATTGCTGCCTGTTGTGGTACACATGCTCCCTTAAGAGAAATGCAGGTTGGCTTCTTATTAGTTTGCTCTAAATTCATATGTATTTGGGATATGGAGTGCTGTCCAGGGTAGTGTCAGGTTCACATAGCCCTAAAACTAAAATACTGGTTCTGTACCCATACTAAAGGAAGCACTCCTGGTTCATGTGACTGTATTTCTCTACTCCACTGCAACTATAAACTAGAATTAATTCAGTGGTTTCTGCAGAAAGACCTAAACCACACATCAAAGAGTAGCTTACCTATGTATACTTGACTGCTAGATTTGAGGATTTCATCTGCCTTTTTGGGCAAAAAGAGATAAAAATTAGAAGATAAGGGCCCTGTTTTCTTTTCATAATTTTAATCCATGAATTAGATCCCCTATGTTTTAGACTTTCTTTTTTCTTTTTCTTTCTGAAACAGGGTTTCACTATGCAGTTCAGGCTGGCCTTAAACTTACTTTGTAGCCCAGGCTGGTCTTGAACTTGTAATGATCCTCCTGCCTCAGGCTCCTGAGTGCCAGGATTACAGGAGTGTGCCACCATGCCCAGCTTGTTTTAGACACTTTTAGTTGTGTACACAAAAGAGCCCTTTAGCCAATTTGGTGAATTTATTTTTTTTTTTATTTTATTTTTTTTTAATTTGGTGAATTTAAATGGGTCCTTGTCTGAATTAATTGGGCCCAGTGGCTAATCAAATTCTGACAAAATCTTCTACCTTGAGGTAGCTCTGCTCTACTATCTGCATTGTGTAGAATTTATTCCAGGGTAATGAAAGGAATTCCCATCTTTTCTGTCAGCCCCTAGTGGGCAATGAGGTCCTTGGCGTCACCATAATTGATTGACATAGGACCTCCTCGTAATATATGATTGTACCCTTTATATGCCAGAGATACTCCCATGCCACAGAAGTAAATGGAACCCTACCAGGAAAATCCTGCATCTGGTTGGAAGATACAAAATTTGATAATTCCCTAGATTCAAGAGATCATTCTGCCGTGAAAATCAAACTGCTTTTCAGACAGTAGATATTTTTCAGAACTGCTTTTAATAGGAAGAAAATATATCTTCACATTTTTTTATGTCTGCACACACACACACACACACATTTTTGCAATGTTAGTGATCAAATCTAGAACCTAATGCATGCTAAGCAAGCACTCACATTAAGCTATATCCCCAGCTACCACATCTTTTTGGTTGTTTTCACCTGTATGCTTATTCTGTATGTCTTTTGAAGTGATTAATTCCCACTGTCTTAGACAGTAAAAGCAACTTTGACTAGAGCAGCAGCTGGTAGTTTCTGTTGTATGGATCTGTGCTTTGACCTTCCTGTGCTTTTCACCAGCTGAGTTTCTCTTTACACAGGGCTTTCTTCATAGCCTCTTACTAATAGCACTGGGTGTAAGAAACACTCATCTTGATATCTCTATGAGTATGTTACCTTAACCCTTTGTGTGTTAAAAAGTAAAATAAACTGCAGTACTATGTATTAATATTTTAAGAATTAAAGCTTTTTCTTTATTGTAGTTTTACTTGAATGTCAAAACTGTATTTTCATTTCGAAATATAAAATTCATCTGCATTAAGTGTTTTCTAGGCCTGGAATCATACTAACACAAGCACAGCGTCAGCTTATATGACTGACCACAGCATTTCACAAACTATGTACAGTGGTTGAACCTTCATAAGGCTCACCGGCCATGACTTCTGGCCAGAAGATCAAGTAGATGTGTCACTCCAGTCCACTGGAATGATAAATGTACTTGTGAATGTTTTGTGGTGTTGGACTAAGTCTTCAAAGAAGCTAGGAAACTTGGCTACATTGGGAAATTTTTTAGTCTCATTTGAGGAGTGAGGAAAAGAATAAATCACTATGTGTGCAGAAAGCACAAATAAATTTGACAGGCCAGTTGAAAGTTCAGGTAAATTCCATTCCGTGTTTCTTTGCTTTCAGTATAGAGGCAGTGTTGACAGCAATTTATAAGTCATGTTAATTCATATTGCACTTTAGAAGATGCATGTTTAGGAAAATTTGTATTTTTGTAATTTTGTAAGCAGAAGTCAAAATTTTTTTAAACGAAGCTTTTTTTTTTTAAAGTGTGGCTTCTGTGTTACTGTCTACCTTAGAATCTTATTGTAACTAAATGAACAAACATTTCTATGAGCCATCAAGTCAACACTGAGGTTATAATATTGTATAAAACTTATTTTGTAGTGCTAGTTGGAAAAATGGAATTTTACTGTCTCTGGATTATTTTAGGTTAATAATCATTACCTATACTCTCTAAATTAATGAGATGACTGTTGTAAAAACTTACAGACATGAAATCAGTGACCAAAGAGCGTCTCTGTTCTGAAATGCCCCCCCCGCATTGTTCCTGTTACCCTCTTAGCTTTCCATCCTTTGGGTCTTCTTTGATGAGAGTGTGTAGAAGAGGACACACGGTGTAGCTCAGAGGAGCACATGGAGTTTCTTACGGAGCAGGGTAATTGTGGGGTGCGGAAGTCTCGTTAACATTTTTCACATTTTTAACATTTCTGTAATTGAGATGTGGCTTAAAAATCACTGTTTAAGTTTAATGGCAGTATTTTGTCTTTTATAAGGTACATTAAATGATAAATACTACAGTGGACTGCATGTTTGAGCAGCTCTGAAAACTTTCCTTCATATCTTTTTTTTTTTTTTTTTTTTGGTACTGGCAATCAACTTCAGGACCTTATACTTGCCAGGCAGACCCTGTGCCACAGAGCTGTGTACCCGGCTCTTACTTCCTTCATCTCTTAAGAAAATAACAGACCGAGAGAAAAGATAGAGGGAAGAGTAAGAGAGATACCAGACAACAGAGATACCAGAGAGAAAGATAAAAATGTGGCTGCTCTCTCTTTCCCACACAATACAGTTGAAGCAGGTTCTTTGCAGGTAGGCACAGTACTTTTTTTTAAAAAATGCTCCCCCAGGAGATTCTATGATCAGCCAGAGTTGATGAACCACCATGTTAAGGAAATTGGTGAGCTCAGAAAAAGAACCTTATCTGAAAGGAGTCTTTAGTGGTGGGTTCATAACGTCTACCTTTGTAAGGTTGAAGGCTCTTTTGACTTCAAAGTATCTTGAAAATCTTCAGAAGCAAAACTAGTAATGTATGGTATTACTGCTGTTACTTGATTAAACATAGTAAAGTAAGAATTATTAAAGATAAAATTTTATGGAACTTGAATTATAGTTAGTTGGTTTAAAAATGTTGGCAGTGAATCTTCTGTAAGTATGAAGTGAATATTGTGTCCTTCAGTTAAAGTCTTCCTAAGCACAGCGGATTGTAAGCACAGAGTGCTTCCTTGTGCCCCTGATTATATCTACCACACTGTTTGGCCAAAGCATAGCTCCATGGTGTAAGTCTATTCTCCAAAACACTTAATCTTCCAGAAGGATTTTTCTATTCACTCACTTTTGTTTGTATTTATTTTATCTTGTTTTCCTTGTCTTTTTGCTTTTTATCGGTACTGGGGATCGAACTCACGACTGCCTGCTTGCAAGACAGGTGCTCATGCTGCTGAGCTAAATCCCCAGCCCCTTTTTTTTCCATTTTAAATGTTTGGAGTTTGAATTTCTGGGTGAAGGATGTCAACCAGTAAAGCCTGTGACAATATTCCAAAATTTAAAAATTTTTAAAAAAAAAGACAATTGGAAACTTCTGATCTCAACCATTTTGAATACTGGAAAAATCAACCGATGTTATAACACAATGATTTCTCTGCCTATTTTCTTTTCTTATTATATACAATTTAGTATTACTGTATTATAACTGAATTTATTTGGGAGCTTTATAAGCTTCTTGAAAGCAACCTTGAGAATGGAAATTATGCCTCTTTATACAGCTTAATGTTTGTATCTAGTTAAGGTATTTTTATATTAATTTCATTATGTATGTGGTGTAAGGAGCAAAAAGACTAATTGGAAGTATAGGTATGATGACAACTTGTGAACTTTGCTTTGTAAATACTGAAACATACACATGTGTTTTCTTTTTATGCTCATTCACTACATTTTTTTTTTTTTTGATGGAAAGTCAGTTTCTGTAAACTGATGGAGTCGTCCAAACTCCTGCAGACATTTGAAACATTCATTTTGCACATTTGCTAACTCCTTCCTTTCTACTGCTTGACAGCCAGTCTTGTCATTCACAGATACTCTTTGGGTAGCGTTACAGCATTTTTTGTTCAGAAACATAACTACAATCCCTTTCTTCCAGGTCATAGGGAGAAGAGGAATATTATAGGTGAGGAAATTGAATATTTTTAAAATCCTGAGCCCAGTCCTCAAACTGTTTTATTTTAAATTGGGAATTCCCAATACATTAGATGTACCTTGTAATTTGAATATTATTATAAGAAAATATGTATAAATCAGGACAGAAAGTAACATGCCTATAATCCTAATTACTATATTCGGAAGATTGAGGCAGAAGGATTGAAAACTTGAGGCCAGCCTGGCAGCCAGGTAATTTACCAAGATCTTTTCTCAAAGAATGAAAAGAGCTGGAATATAGCTTAGCTGTCCCTAGGTTCAGTCAGTACTAATGGAAAACAAACACAAAACATGATAATTTTAGAGAATATTTATGTGACTTCAATTCATTTCCTTTGAACTTTATTGGAATTCATAGAAATCAGAACAGCATTCACAAATTTGAATAAAGATTACCTTTCTATCTTCTTAACAATTTAAGAATAATAAGTTTGCTTAATAGGTTATTAAGATGCCAGGTGGCATTTGAAATTCACAGGCAAGAAAACTAACAGGAAAATATTTCAAATAAGAAGACAGAGTACAAGAATGTTAAAAATGATCTACCTTTTAAGTGTACTTCCTCTCTGGAAATGTGTCTTCTGTCCTTTTCAGCATCGCAGGACTGATGTAAATGAGAAGAGTCGTTGCACATTCTGGAGGAGCAGTCCAAAGTCTAGGCCACTGGTCTGTTTTAACTGAGTGCAGAAGTGCCCTGAAGGGCCTCCGCATTGGAATGGGTTGAGTGGCCACGTGGAGTAATGACTAAAACTTCTGGGTGCCTAAGGACTTCCTAATGTATGTTAGCTCATTACTTAGCATGCCAATGCTAGTAAGTCCCCTCCCTGCTTGCACATTACCTTAACTTGTTCAAATTAGATGCCCTTACCTTGAAAGAAGCACCACTTGATCATTTCTTTTCAGTTTTTGAACATAGAATATATCCTAATGTTCAGATATAGAGCAGGAAGTTGCAGTTTAGAGCAGAAGTTGCAGTATTTTCAAGTTTTGAACAGCCTCTTTTGTTGTTATTCCAAGAAACACTTTCTGATGTATACCCAGGAAAAATTTAATTGCATCTAGGTCTTTTTGAGAGTATAACAAACAAAATAAATCCTAATGAAATAATAAGACGTTCCCAATTGGAGCAGAAGGCCAATGTTTTTATTTAGTGAAAGAGAAATGGAAGAGATCTCAGAGATGCCAGTAACTTCATTATAGAGACGCTGAAGCTCAGAGATGTAATTTCTCCAAAGGAACGCTGTGATTTGGTAACAGAATCCTACTAGAATCCTGTAATCCTTTTTATGGGATCTGCTTTGTGTACCAACCTTGTAAAATTTTTTTGGTTTTTGGTTTTTGTGAAACTAGGTGGCAGGACATGCATAATTAAGATACTTTCACCATCTTCACATTTACTAAAATTCTTTTGACTGCAAGTATATCACAGAAACCAATCAGCAAACCAACCTAGCCAAAAAGGGGCAAAATGGGAAGATTTAGAAAAGAGCATGAACAAATAAGCACAGAGAAAGAAAGGTATGAGGTAAACCCCTCTAAAGCCTTCAATGCAATTTAGAAGCTTTATAGCTTCTCTTCATATTGCTAGCTTTGCCAAGTTCTTTCCGTGATTTGTGGTGTGAGTCCCTTAGTTAAAATTTCAGGTAGGAGGGATCACCTGGCACGTACTAAAAGCCTCTGTTAAGGCTGTTCACATACCTTCGGTGCCTTCTTACCTAAATCCTACTCATTTTTCAAGTGTAACACAAATATTGCTTTCTCTATCACAGCTCTTTCTCATCTCCAGATGAACGTAATTTCTCTGTGCATGTGTTTAATTAGATTTATGACAGATATAATTTTAACATACTCTACTTTGTATAATAGAATCCCATAGATCATATGGAATGACTAGTGATTGGTCAGTTAAATTAAAGTGTAGGAAATAATTTTTAAAGTGATATCAGTATGCATTTCTAACTATCTTGAACACTTTTGCTTAAAATTTATATAAATTTACATTTAACTGCTGATGTTCATGTAAAGTAAGGCCTTTGAGTATAGGATGCTAAGTGACTACTTTCTCTTATGGAAGTTAAACCCATAATTTAGTTTAGATTTTCAGTTTTGTTTTCTTTCAGAAAAGGATTAATAAAGACACTGATACAATAAAAATGTACATCCTTCTAGGTTTTTATGCTTGTCTTCCAATCATCTCCTCCCATACCTAACTTGACAGTGTTTTTTAGCAACTTGTGTTTATATCAAGGCTTAACAAATCATTCAGCCTTGTTTTTCTAGAGACATCTCCTTCTCCTGTATATTCATAATTTAGTGAGTTTACATAACACATAATCAAATGGCATGATTACTAAAACTAGCACCAACAAGTTCTCTAATAATTTGAGCAGACGTATGTGGGAGTGCTAGAGATTAGTGTGCTACCCACTTCTGCATAGAGACTTGTGGGCATCTGTCACTACATTTGATGGTGTGAAATTAAAGCCTTTGTTAATCTGGAAGTGACTTAAACGGAGGTGTATAAAAAGTGCTTCTGTTTTATTTAAATGATTTATGTATACAGATGCTGTCGTTTTTCTAGACCTGTACCTTTTAAAATGTGATCTGGGGACCTCTAGGTAGAAGAATCTCTGAGACTCTTTCAAGAGATCTGAAATCAAAATGTATTTTTTTATTACTAGTATGCCTTTTTTTAAAATCTTGTTCTTCAAAAATTTCTTACTTTCTAATGTATATATCAGTAATTGATGCTCACATAAGTGAAAGCTCTTTGGGGATTTTTATACTTTTTTTCTTTTAAAAGCAAATGTAAATGCATATATTTTTGTAAAAAAAATTTTAAGTCTACAAAGCTTATAATGCATTTGTAGTGTACAGCATGTTTTAGTGTATGTATATAACATGGAATACTTAAATCAGGCTGCTACTGTTGGATGGGTATTTAAATTATTGAATCCATAATGGAAATTACATGAAGGTTCTCCAAAATATGCACAGCAGGAAGTGCCATATGATGCAGCCATACCTCACCTCAGTATATATCCACAGGAATTAAGGTCAATATTCTATAGAGATGCCTGCATACCCACGTGTCTTAGTCATTTCCTCATCACTGAGACACAATACTCAGCAGCTGCAAATTAAAGGAGGAGAGGTTTATTTTGGTTCACAGTTGATAGTAGTTTCAGACCATACCCACCAGCTCGGAGGCAGGACAGCGTAGCTTGGGGCATAATGGAGGAAAAGGTGCTCATCTCATAGCCGGCAGGAAGCAGAGATTAAAAGGAAAAGCTGGAGAGAGATGGACCCTCCAGGTCTTGCTCTCCATTACCGACCTCTTCTGACCAGACCCCAGCTCCTCACAGCAAGTCAGTTATAAGCCCGCTTTAACCAGACGCTTGTCAGAAGCTCGGCCTTTAAAGCGCATGAAGCTCTGTGAGGAGGACATCGAGATAGAAACCATATTTCTGTATTGACTGTGGCATGCTTCACAGTGGCCATGCCATGGAGTCAGACTAGCTGCCCGTTAGCAGATGCGTGATTTATATGTCTACAGTGGAGTACTTACTCAGCCACAATGGCCAGAATCATGCCGTTTCCAGGAAGATGCATGGGACTGGAACTCATCATGGTGAGCAAAGTAAGTCAGACTCAGCAAAACAGTTGTCACATGTTTTCTCTCGGATGTGGGGTTGGTGGGGTTGGGGAGGACAAGAAGGTAGAAGAGAGACTAGTAGAGAGGAGGAAAAAGATGCTAGGGGGAGAAGGAGGGGAGTGCTGTGCGGAGTGAGTGTGATCAGGGGGTGTGACGTACATGTATGAAAACGTCAAAGTGAAATCTAGTACTCTGTTACCAGTATGTACTTTAAAAAGTAAAGTAAGTACCTTAGAACAACTGTTTGAAAACATCTCTGCTCAACTCTGTGCTTCTTGAGGGCAAGTGCCATGTTTCATTTTCTTTTTGTTATTCCTGATTGCTTTGCATGATCTTTTACATAATAAGCAGTAAATATTTCATAAGTATATAGAATTAAAAATAATCGTTTTTCAAACATTTGTGGTTTTTCAAATTGAACTAACAAAGTAGCTTTAAATAAGGTTCTTGTATTAATAGGGTTTGTAATAACTTTCACTTGAAATGTAAGCAGTGTTTTGAGAAAGAAAAGGTTTAGTGGGAAAATACTAAAATATGTTCCTGTAGATTTTAACAATTACACATCAACTTTTAAAAAGTTTAAAAATTGTGCTTAGGCATCAGTATCATAAGTAATTGACTTTTAAAATTTATTTGAAACGAGAAGGGGACAAGGGAAACAAAAAGAGTTCAAGTCAGTTAGTTGGTGGGAGAATTTTTGCTTGAGTAGTATTTAAAAATTATTTTATGTTTGAAGGGAAGGTGTGGGACAGTTTCAGAAAATGAGTTTTATTCTTTGTGTGAGTAACCTTGACTGAAAAATAATAAGGAAAGTGATGGTCTAGTAGAAATGAGGAGGTGCTTTGAGCCCACTTTCTTTCTGCCCTTTCCCGTGTCATATGGAGGTTGATGGCAGAAGGAAACCTTTTTCCCTATTCCTTTCTTCCTTCCCCCCTTCTTCTTCTTCTTCTTCCCCATACTGATATTGATAGCACGTTGAGGGTCTTATTAAGTCACTAAGTTGCCAGGGCTGGGCTCAAACTTAGAATGCTCCTACGATAGCCTACCAGAGTGCTGGAATTATAGGTGTGAGCCATCATGCCCATCTTAGAAACCTTTAAAAATTAAACTCAGATTGTTCACCTGGAGTAGGTACTGTTAACTAAGTGGTAAGCATCCACCAGTGGTATATAAAAGGAAGCTCTGTTAGTATTAAAATATCAGTAAACGCTTATTCTGAGTTTGTTTTTCAAAAACATTAATGTTCCAGGGTTGAACTTTTTTTCATACACTTAAGATACTTTATACATCAAAATTTCCCAGCTTTTGCTGTTACTGTGATGAGTGAATACATTTTCCTGCTGGAACTTTCAGCTTCAACAGAGAGGCAGACTCAAATACAAGATTTGTTTGTGCTTTCAAACCATTCATATTTTACTATTATTAAACTCATAAGAGGAAATTATTTTTAGATTTTTAAACTTAATATAAAGCAATCGCTGTTTTTTATTGTTTCTTCCTGGGAATGTTTCAGTGCAAGGTCCACTGCTTCTCTCATTGCTCTTCTGAGTCATCTGGTAGCCTTTCAGTGGGGTTTGTTATCCATGAGCATCGAGAGATCT
The DNA here is from genome assembly GCF_034190915.1 of Cavia porcellus. NCBI lineage: Eukaryota > Metazoa > Chordata > Mammalia > Rodentia > Caviidae > Cavia > Cavia porcellus. The sequence continues at coordinate 60,676,479 of NW_026947504.1, forward strand.
GGAAATACCGAATACACACAGTGTATTTGTAATTAGTATTTAGGAGCTAGAATATGAAATCCCTTGGATTTTGGAGGCAAACTCAGGAGAGGTTCCTAAGAAGAAAGGTTTTCTACTATAGGTCACATAGACTGGTTCTAATTGTGCTCCGTATTTTGTTTAGAATATCTGTCTCTTCCAGTAAACTTGTCCTTCTAGAAGACAATATGTCTTAAAAATTTCTTTGTGTGATACTGGAGATTAAAGTCAGGAACTTCACACTGAGTAAGCTATATTCCCTGTCTGGTATTTATTCATTCATTCATTTATTTATTTATTTAGAGGCAGGATCTTGTTGAATTGTCTATGTCAGGCTCAGTTTTTGATCCTTTTGCCTCAGCCTCCCAGAGTTCTGGGATACAAAATGTGCAACTCCTCATAATCATCTTTGATTCCACAATGCCGTGATGATGCCTTTATTAGTTAATGTTAATGGAATGAGTGGACTAATTCACTCTGAAGAGATGAATCGTAACTGCATTCCAAATTAGCCAGGCAGCTTCTGAATCTCTTAACACTTAGGTACATCTCATGGATATATGATTGAACCACATCTGTTTCTAATGGCGATAGTATGTTCCTGCAGTGTAGTAAATCTGGTGTGAGTATGAGACATTCCTGTATATATTACATAATGATTAAGATCTGTCACCCAACTAGCTGGGCGTGGTGGCTCACGCCTGTAATCCCAGCACTTGGGAGGCTGAGGCAGGAGGATTGTTGCGAGTTCAACACCAGCCTGGGCTATAAAGTGAGCTCAAGGCCAGCCTGAACTGCATAGCGAGACCCTGTCTCAAAAAGACCAAAAAAGAAAAAAACGTCTGTCACCCAACTATGCCACAGATGGTTGATATCCAATGGGCACATACTATTGTTACTTTTATTTCCTTTTTTAGGTGTTGAGCACTAATTATTAAGTTTATTGGTACAATTTAAATATGCATAGTGATCACGTTCATCATAGGGTTAGGGTTAGTACCTGTCCATGGTTCGTCTCGATCCCTCTTTTTTCCTGTTCTCCCTCCTTTCAGTTCCTCTCCCCTCCTTATTTACAAAGCTTTGTTTCCATTTCATCCTTTATATGTCTTTTTTTCCTTTTCCTTTCCTCACTCCCCCCTCCCCCGTTTCCCTTCCCAACTGTATATTTTCTTATTTCATATTTCTGTTATTACACTGTGGTCCATATTTATACTTTTACATCAGAAAAACAATGCAATATTTGTATATGTGTATTCTGTTTATTTTACTTAAGAGTATGGTCTTAAGGTCCATGCATGTAGCTGAAAATGTCTCAAGTTTGTCCTTCTTTATCGCTGAGTAGTACTGAAAGCAATCTTCTTTATTCCTTCGCCAGGTGACGGACATTGGGTTGTTTGTTATTAAGAACTGTGCTGCTATAAACATGGGTGTGCCTCGATTGCTGTGGTACGAAGTTTTTAATTCTCTTGGGAAGATTTCAAGGAGGGGAATAGGTGGGTCAAATGGAACATCTAGTCCTAGTTTTTTCAGGAATTTCTATGCTGGTTTCCACAGTGGTTGCCCCTATTTACATCCCCATAAACAGTGGATGAGGGTTCCTGTTTTCCCCACATCTCCACCAGAATTTGTTTTGCTTGATTTCTTGATAGTAACCATTCTTTCTGGAGTGAGATGGAATCTCACTGTTGTTTTAATTTGCATCTGTGAAACAGCCAGTGATGTTGGACATTTTTTCACATATTTATTTGCTGTTTCTACTTCATCTGATAAGTGTGTATTAATCTCAGGTGCCCATTTTTGCATTGGGTCTTAAATATGAGGGGTATAATTTTTTTCAATTCTTTATATGTTTTAGATATCCTTTCTCTGAAGGACAATCGGCTGAAAATTTTTCCCACCCTGTGTGTCATCAATTCACTCTATTGGTGATTTCTTTTGCTATGTAAAACCTTGACGAGAAAACAAAACAAAACAAAACAAAAAAAAACCTTGACGAGATCTCTGTTATTGATTCTTTGAAGTATTTCCAGTGTGGTTTGGGTTTTGTGCATCAAGTCTTTGCCTACACTAGTGTCTTCAAGAGATCTACCTATCTCTCTCCCGGCAGATTTAGGGTTTCTGTTTTAATATTTAGATGTTTAATCCATTTCAATTTTAATTTAGCGCATGGTGATAGACACAGGTGTAGTTTTAGTCTTTGGCATGTGGAAAACCAGTTTTTCAGAACCATTAATTAAAGAAGCTGTCTTTCTTCCAATGGACTTGTTTGGCTCCTGAGATGGTTGGCACATGGTGTCACCTTGAGAGGTGTAGAAGTTTAATGAAGTGACTCAGCAGGGGGCTAGAGCCCTCGCCTTGTAGATATCCTCATCCTGTGCAGGAGAACACTGAGGTGGTGTGAGTGCTGTACCCACTGCCCCCACCATGGAGGGCAAAGAGGGTTGCTCTCCCCCTCTTTTGCTCTTGCTGCTTTCTCTGTCTTCTGCTGCCTCCAAGTGTTGCCCCTGTGCCATGCCACCCTGCCTTTGCAACCAGCTGATTACAGACTGAAACATCTATAAACTGTAAACTAAATAAACATTTCCTTCCTTAGTTTTAGGTGTTGAGTATTTTGTCCCAGAAATGAGAGAAAAGTGACCAACACAGCTCCTTTGTGAAAGCTGAATGTGTTTGGATTTGTTTCTGAGTCTTTTACTCTGTTCCATTGATCCTTAAGTCTTTTTGGGTTTGGTTTAGTTTTGTCAGTACCATACTGTTTTTATCATAGTAGCTCTGCAGTATAGTTTCAAGTCAGGAATTGTGATGCCCCCTGCCTTGCCATTGTTGCCTATAATTATTTTTGCTCTTCTAGGTGTATTCTAGTTCCAATTGAATTTTAGGAACATTTTCTCCAATTCTGTGAGGTATGCTAATGGTATTTTGATTGAGATTGCATTAAATCTGTATGACAATTTTGAAAGTATAGTCAGTTTCACTATATTGGCTCTTTCCTCCCCAAAGCAAGGGATATTTTTTCCATTTTCTGATACCCTCTTCAATCTCCTTTCTTTCAGAGTACTATAGTTTTAAATATATAGATCTTTTACTTTCTTTTTGAGATTAATTCCTAAGTATTTCATTTTCTTCAGTACTATTGTGAAGGGGGTTCTTTCCCTAATTTCTCTCTCAGTAAGTTTGTTATTTGTGCACAGGAAAGCTATTGATTTTGGGGTACTGATTTTGTAACCAGCGAAGGGACTTGTTTATTAAATCTAGAAGCCTTTTGGTGGAGTTTTGGGATCTTCTATGTAGAGTATCGTGTCATCTACACATAGAAATAATTTAACTTCTTACTTTCTTATCTTTATTCCTTTTATTTCTCTCTCTTGTCTAGTTGCGCTGGCTAGTGTTTCCAGAACTGTATTGGAGTTACGATAGTGGACATCCTGTCTTTCTTGTTACTGAGTTTAGAGTGAAAGCTTTCAGCTCTGGGCCAATTAGTATGATATTGGTTGTTGGTTTGTCATAGATGACTTTCACCAGATTGAGATAAAGACCATCTATTCTAATTTTCTGTAGGGTTTCTAAAATTATTAATGGGTGTTGGATTTTGTCAAAAGCTTTTTCTGTGTCTATTGAGATGATCACGTGGTTTTTGTCCTTGGCTCTCTTAATATGGTGTATTACATTTATTGATTTGCATATGTTGAACCATTCCTTCATACTTGGGATGAATTCTACTTGCCTCTGGTGTATAATCTTCTTGACAATTTGTCACATTCTATTGAGGATTTTTGCCTCTGTGTTCCTTAGGGAGATTGGCCTGTAGTCCTTTTTTTGATTGGGTCCTTCTCTGGCTTTGATATCAAGGTAATAATTGCTTCCAGGAATGACTTTGGGAAAATTGCTTCCCTTTCAATTTCATTAACGAGTTTGAGGAGTAATGGCATTAGAACTTCTGTAAATTTCTTGTAGAATTTATCAGTGAATCCATCAAGAATTGGGCTTTTCTTTTCTTTTTTTTTTAATCGGTACCGGGGATCAAACTCAAGACCAAGCGCTTGCAAGGCAGGCACTTACGCTGCTGCGCTAAATCCCCAGCCCCAACCTGGGCTTTTCTTTCTTGGTAAGTTTTTAATTACATTTTTATTTCATTGACTGCTATTAGGTTATTTAGAACTTTTATGTCTTCTTGATTCAACATTGGTAATTCATATGTTCCTAGGGATCTGTTCCTTCTGTGTTTTCTGTCTTATTAGAGTACAGATTCTCAAAGTAGGTATCGATGATCTTCTGGATTTCAGCAGGGCCCATTGTAATTCTACCTTTTCATTCCTAATTGCATGAATTTGAGTTTTTTCTTTGATAAGATTAGCCTAAGGGTTTATCAATTTTTATTTTATCTTTCAACGAACCAATCTTCCATTCATTAACTTTTTATATTGTTTTCTTCATCTCAGTTACGTTCATTTCTGCTCTATGTGTGCTCTAGGTTTTAAGTCAGAGTCACTAGAAGAATTACTAATGGTAGGGAAAATTGTTTGGACAAATATTCGTAGCAGATTCAGTTTGGGCACTGAAGTTTATTATTCTGGGAAACAAGTGAGAACAACTGGCAGGCTGAACCAGTACACAGTATAACCCAGACAGTGGTTTACTCCGTATCAGGCAAGCTGTTACAGTCACAGGAAATTCTACAGATTTATTTTATTTGTAGGCACATTTACATACTCCTTTGATTTAGTGATTTAAATTAGCTATGCTATAGAAAGTTACTTCTCTCTAACAATATTAGCCTCCATATCTGTTGTGTGCCCTTTTAAGCCATTTTATTTATAAAGAACTAAATGTGTAAAAGCTATAATTGGGAAGGGGATACAGCAACTTAAGAAATACGGAATGTAACTCAGTTGCTTGGTGCCTGCCTAGCAGTACAAAAAGGAAAAAAAAATGACGGGGACATAGTTCAGTGCAGCACCTGCCTCGCAAGCACAAGGTCCTAAATTTGATTCTCAGTACCCATCAAAAAAGAAAAAGAAAGAAAGAAATCCAACAGGAGTATAGTTTGGTAGTAGCCAAGATTTCTCTCTATTCTAACCAGTGATGTTGGTATAAACTTAATAGTATTCCTGTTGATTCCTTGATTTTTACTATTAGTTATATTTGATTATCATATTGCTGTAGTTGTTGTGCCAAAATTGCAGTCTTGAACTAATGAACGTTACTTTTGAATATATTTGATTTTTTTTTTCCTTCGATTCAAGATAAACTCTCATTGGAAGGAATAGTGGTTCAAAGAGCCGAATGCCGACCTGCTGCCAGTGAAAACTACATGAGATTAAAGAGGTTGGTGTTTTCTATCTTTAAAGTGCTACTGGTTGTTTCTCTTTAGAGAGTGATACATATTTTAGATTGCCATCGACCTTAGAAAAGCTATGGTAATTGTCACAAGTGTTCACTTCAAAGGATGTTTGGTCATTCATAGGATAACAAATGAACTTGAAGACCATAATGTTAAATGAAATAAATCAGACACACAAGCTTTAATATTGCTTTTTCTTGTATGAGTATCATACAAGAAATATTGATTTTTCTTATATGAGAAACCTAAAATGTAAATAAGGAGCAACATAAAGGACAGATGGGGAAGGAAGATACAGCTTTTGCAAACAGGAGGACCAAGAGCTCGAGGGAATGGGGAGAAAAGATGGGGAAAGAGGCTGAAAAAAGAATTGAATTGTGTTATATACATGATTATATATTACATACATTTTGATTTTTAATAAAAATCGAAAAAGGAAATGAAAACAAAGGATATTTGATAAGTAAGAGTGTCTGATGCTGGAGAATTTTTAGAACCCAGGCTATTTATTTGAAGTACTTTAAGCTATTGTTGTGTTAATGTATTCTGTATCAGAGTTTTTAGACTACCTTTTCTATTTGTCTTTACGAACTTTTACTTTCTACACACATGTAGTAAGGCTTTATACCATTTTACTTTCAAGGTCATAATTTTCCTGTGCTGAACGTGTATCTATAAACTACTTTTTAGTTGCTGTGTCCATTTTAATTTAAATTCTAGTTGACAGTTGACCTACAAGACTTGAAGCAGAAAGTATTTAAAATTGCAAGAATAGTACCAATGGTTGAACTACCAAAATAGTAAAGTATTCTAAGTCATCTCATATATTTATTTTGTCTACAATTACTCAATTTTTAAATTTAATACTGTGATTGCTAAGGTACAATTCAAAACTTTAAAACATCATAGCAGACTAGTTTCCTCCAGAGAGCTTACAGTCTTTGAGCCTGAAAACAAACACACACATATATGCAGGGGAAGGATGGTATGAAGAATCCGTTTACTGACCTGACATGGTAGTGTGGAAAGGAGTAGAAACGTGGTGCTGTTGAATGTAAATGGAAAGGCGTATTTCCAGATGTGAGCGAGGTTAAAGTAGAAATATTCCCGAACAGAACTGGCAGGTCTAGCCGGGCGGGGTGGCACGTGCCTGCACCCCTGCACTTGAGAGGCTGAGGCATGAAGATAGCCCCGAGTTCGAGGCCAGCCTGGGTTGTGCAAGCAAGTGTAAGGCTGACTTGCACTACACACTGAGACCCTGTCTCAAAACAACACCTACCAGAAGTGGCAAGTCCGTACTGGACGTATCCTGTGCCTAGATGTTCTCACAGATGCACAGATTTTTCAGGTAGTCTGATCTCATGGCTGCCTTCTCCTTAATACCTTTCAAGTTGTTGATGTTCCGACTCTCGTCTCACTTTGTGGTTTTCATTTCTAGTTCTGCTTTGTGTAGGTATCATGGAATTATGTCACACTTCGAGTTCTTACCCGGATAAACTAGGTGCTTTCCTGTCGTAAGTCTTTGTGACACACTTTTCTTACTACCTTCAGCCAAGATTCTCCTGACCTTCAAACCCGCCCAGGAGTCCCTCAGTCCCCTGTCCCCATCCCAGGTGGAATCTGCTGCTTCTCTTCTCTACGTTCCCGCAACCTTTTTTATTCTTCTTTAATTGTGTATAAAAATGTCTTGTTTTCTGTCATTAGGAAGCACACAGTTACATCTTCTGTAAGATTGTAAACCCGTGAGAGCAGGCATTCCTCCTTTCATTCCTACTCCCCTCGCTCCTTTCTGTTTTATGTTCTTGGTGTGTGATGTAATACAGTATAAATACAAACATCCAAAAATACTTGTTTTGTTGAAATGTTGAAGTAGAAAAGAATCGGCACAATCACATACAGAAACGTGGGAGCTGTTGGCGTTCCGCTGCTATGGCTTTTTTTTTTACTCAAAACTGCACTTGAAGTCTGGACCGTGATTTGCACATAATGTGCATGTTCGTACGTATGCGGAACCCAAGTGCTCTACCTTGCTTCAGCAAGGAGAGTCTGATTGCCGAACAAATGTCGAAACATTCGCCAAAAACATAAAACCTAGTATTTTGTAAAATTAATGTAGTCTTCTATTTACAGAAGAGAAAAGCATTTTTATCGGAGACCTTTTTTTCCCTGACATAAATCAGTGAGGTTTTAATTAGAGAGGTTTTACTGTGTTGACAAATGGTATCTGAGGTATTCTTTTAGATATTTAAAGTACTCCATTACAAAGAATAATCTTTATAAATAAATTCTTTAAGAACAATCAGTCTTATTTTAGTGGATATTTAATTCTAGTGATAAATTCTTACAAGCCTCTGGTATTATATTTTAGTTAATAATCATCCAATTATAAGAATTGTATGTTAAATATATAAGATTCTGTCATTCATTTAGATAAAGGTGGAAATTAAATATATAATTAGTATTATAGTAAACTCAAGAAGTATGTAAACCATTTAATTGATGAAATTCAGGCCAAAAAGAAATAGTTATGTTGTAATTTTCTTTCATCACATAATATAAAATCTTGCAAGAATTCACTTTACTATCAAGAAAATCCAAAAACCATAGGAAGAGGAAAAAAATGACTTTTTTGCTAGTCTCAAAGTTCTAGCAATTCCACAACTTTCAATATAGAGATTAAAATGTTCCATTGCTTCCATTACACTATCATTATTTTGCATTAACTTGAATTGATCTGAATGTTTTATTAGAAAAAATTAATGAGTTGGTATCAAGTTATATCTGATGTGTTAACTAAAATTAATCCATTTGCGTTTTTAATTAAGTATAAAACAGTCTCTTGAATTTGTCCTTAATCTTTGAATGTTAAGTTTTATGATCACCCTATTTACAGTTCATATTTTACTTTGTTAATTCTTGTAAAAGGGCATCAGCCTAATGTATTTTCTTACAGGAAAGTCATAACACTAGGAAAATCCATGACTTGAAATTCTGCATGTTTGTCATCAATTCATTTAAAAATATGCCTTAAAAATTCTGGTTTTTAAAATTTTAATACTTTCAGTATGTGGATTTTCTGCAAAAATAAAAAAAGAAAATGCTGAGAAAACCTTTTCCCTGTGAGAACTTGTGGAGGGATGGACAAGAGGACGGGCTGAGCCTCTTTGCTGTGCTGGGCAGTAGACAGTGGAAGCAGGGTGTGGTTCACCTTCTTTCCCGCAGCAGGGTCACCGTGCTGTGCCTGTCTGGATCCTTTGTGTGCCTTTCTCGCTGCAAGTAATTTTTCTTCTATATCGGAATGATTGCCTTTTATCTATGTCTGTGTGTTTAGAAGAGTTGCAAGGTAAATTAGAAATAAGGTCACCAAATAATTTATTGTTCAAGCAGGATATTTTTGAGAATGAAAGTAGACACTAACCAGGAAAGATGCCAACTGAGACAGTACACAGAGAACTCTGGGCTTCCAGGTTGATACAGCATGGGATTACAGCCTTTTTCTGGTGATGCTTGAAATGGCGGATACTGAGTTAATGTATTTGAATGATGAGTTGGTATGCTTTTCTTTGTAACTATCAAAAAAATCCAGTGCCAACTGGCTTAAAAATATATCTGTTCCCTTACATAACAAACCCAGTGTTGTGGGCTTAAGCCTTGCTTTTGTCTAGAAGTTCACAGGGCCATCAGCACTCTATCTGTGTTTATAATTTTCTTGGGGGGTGTGTCTTCCTATGGCTTGACTATCTCCAGCTAAATTGTCTCCTAGTAGCAAGATAGCTGTCTGCTGGTGCTGGGGATTTAGCCCAGCAGCATAAGCACCTGCCTTGCAAGCAGGCGGTTGTGAATTCTATCCCCGGTACCAATTAAAAAAAAAAAAAAAAAAGATGGCTGTCTGCTCACTCCTGCCTCTTCATTTATATAGCTCGCTGGAGGAGGGGGCGTCTGCTTGTCACCAACCAGCCATAAGCAGAACTCTCCACTTTCTTCTGTGGGCCAGGGGATTCTGAGTCCATTCCTGGACAAGTAAATATGTTAATTACGGGGGGATTACATGGAGTGGTTAAGGATGCACCTGTGGAAAGGTTCTGGCAGCAGGGCCAGTCCCATCTGAAACAGGCATCTGCTGCTCAGGGAAGGAGGGGAGTGGATGCTGGGGAGGCCCTCATCAGATCCCTGCAACCCTGTTCTTCCAGAAAACACCTTAGGGGTAGAGGAAGCCTTCTTCAGGAACAGTCACACCCTTGATTCCTTCTCTTTAGGAAAGACCATTCTATTTGTAAACTGTCAAGAAATTGCCTTTATTAGAAAGCAATTCTGGATCTACAAAGATGCCTTGATAATGGGTTCAGGTCGCTAAGGGGTTGGGCTTTGGAGTCAGACTGCTTAAATTCAAAGACCACCTTCTTGGATGTCTGATCTGTGGCAAGCATGTGCCTTTACTTCCTTATCTGTAAAATGGAATAAAGACATTTATCGCAGGCTGTGATAAAATAATATTCTGCAATTGCGAGTGTTTGGCACAAAGTGTGTACTCAGTGTATGTTAACTGTTAGTCTTAGCACAGTTGCCTGTGTGAGAACTCCTGATCTGCAGCCTGTTCTGGAAACATTCCCAACCCTATCCAGTGAGCGCTATTTCTCACAATGGAGCTGTTTTGCACAGGATATTTTTACATACTTTTATGAGGTAGATAATTGAATCAAGTTTAAATTGGAAGTAGACCAGAAAGAGAACTAAAAATCTGAGAAGAAATTTGAATATTTTGTTATAGAGTCCATGATAATCCTCTTCAAAACAAAAATTTTGAAGGAGTAGCACTACCTGGATATTCTCCAGATTCAGATGTGAGAACTGGCTCAACTGTCTTCCCACAACCCGTGAACAGTCTTCTCCGTTCTCTGGCCTCAAGCTGTTACTTAGCTGTGTGTGTGTATCAGAAGCTCCTTTGTGTCTAATGTTTATAAATCTATTGGATGTTTAGAACCTTTCTAAAAGGTGTAAACTGGTGTTTGTAAACAGTCTTACTACCCTCTCCTGCAGTGATACTGTGGCTGGTGGCTTGCCTAAGATACTCAAGGGTATAATTTTTTTAATATGGAGCTATGTAGAAAGAAGGCTTTGTTGTAAAGCTGCCCCTATTCTCACATCCTTTCCCCTCAAACTGCTCCTTTTTAATTACCACTTAACAAATAAATAAAGGGTGGTGTGAATAAAACTGGGTGTGTTCATTCAAATGTAGTAATTTATAATACAAAATATATTTTAAGTAGCTATAACAAAATTGCAAAAGTACTGCTAGGCTAAAATTGCCACAGAAAGATAGGCGGAATATTTTACCCAAAATATTTTAAGAGGTTCTCATAAGGAATTCTGTTAGGGTTAGGGAGACTCCTTAGGGAGACAGACTCAACAGGAGACATGCCTTTTTTCCTGCATGCCCGTCCCATGGCTTTGTCCTGGAGGCTGCTGCAGAGCTAAAATTTTGTGATAAAATAAGGATTTTCAAAGGAGTATAAAAGCTATTGGAAGTTTATATAAAGAACTAAAGCACTGGCATGAACAACAAAGGTATATTTATATCCTTTTTTTCCAAGTACTGTGATACTTTCATTTTCGGTTAGGAGGACAGGAGGAGTATTTTCTGAATCTGAGTTGTGCTGCATTCTGAACATCTTTTGTCTTTGGAATTCTCTGTCTGCTGCCTACTCTCTGTGTTCCTTGTCTGGTAGCTTTCCTGAGATGCCCAAAAATGTTCCAGGTTCTGGCTTAGTCTGCTGCTGTTTGAACTCGGATGTGCACTGCCCCGACAGCAGTCTCTCTCACTCTGCCCCTAATTCCTGTTTTCCTGTCTGGCTTTAGGTGGTGCTCTTTGTTTGCTTTCTAGTTGCCAAACCCCTGTTCCTTCCTTCAGATGGAACTCAAATGTCACATCTCCTCAACCGTTTCTCTTCACACAGGACAAGCAGCATCTCTACCATCTTCTGATACACTTTTTCCTTGCAAGCCTCTAATTTTATTTTGCTGTTTGTTTTAATTTTATTACTACTTTTGTCTATCTCTAGTAAATTGTGAGCTCACTGAGGTTTAGGACCATATCTTCCTCTTGGTTCTGACAGCTTTCTGTTCAATGAACACTAATAAAGATCATATTTTTACAGGATATATATTTATATGTTGACTAATAAATCTCCATAATTGATAACCACTTTTAAAACTCACTTAGCTTTTTTTCAGATTAAATTTATTAAGTCCAGGGTAACAGTATTGGCATATGGTGGCATTTGTATAAAGTCTTACAGCTTTGTAGGATAAAAATACTGCAGAACACATTTCTCTTTGTTCACTCACAGTTGCAAATCAAAAGAGCTAACCTGAGGCAAAACTGTAAAGTATGGAGAGTTCATCTTTGTTATCTGGCCGTCTCCTTTTTTCAGTTTCTCCCCTTAGCAGTCTCTGTCTTTAGGCATCTACTTTTTATCCTATTTAGATGCTTTTTATTGTGTACATTCTGAGTACATCCTGAGTACATTTATTCTGTTCATTCTGAGTACTAGCATTAGTAGTAATAGTACATAGCATAAGTCCCACTAGGCAATTGATTTTAAACCTCTTATTACTAAGTGTGAAATACAGGCATTACTTCCTTGTACATTACTTGTACAAGGTGCTTGAGTAGGCAGGTGGAAAAGGAGGAGAAGCTACTGAAATTATACCACTTACAGGTTGGGTCCAAATACAAAATCAAGTGGTGGTCTTAGTTTGCTGGAGGATTTGTCACTAGGACAGCTGTTTTTGCTAGGGCCAGATGGGCAGATCTAGCCTACGTGTGTTTAAGAGATCTGTTATGAAAAGTTTAAACTAACCATTGAAGAAGACCTACAGTAGTGGTCACGTTTCCTTGGATAGAGCTATAATCATTATTACGTAGTCCACATTGTATAAATTGAATGATTTGCTCTTTCCTAAAGAGTTTTTACTTTTATGAATCTTTGCCCTTTGTGAATATGTTACCCGGTTGTCTGGAATCTCCTGGAGGTGGCTTCTAGGTTCTGTCTCTCCTAAGCAAAGAATTGATCAAGACAGGCACAGGCAGTAGCAAAGTTTGATTTAAGGTAGAAGGAACAGGCCTGCAGACTTAAGTTTGGGTCAAGAAGAAGGAAGAAAAGGACACTCTGCAGCTTGAGGGTGGTCACCAAACAAGAGAGAAAACAAAACTCAGTAGTGACTGTCCTTGTTTGTTTGTTTGGGGTTTTTTGTTTGTGCTTTGTTTTTTGTTGCCGTTATTTTTGGTACCAGGGAATCAAACTCACGACCTTGCGCATGCCAGACAGCTGCTTGTGCCACTGAGCTAAATGCCTGGCCACCGCTGTCCTTTTGGTACCACCCGGGCCTCAGCCAGAGGCCAGGTCTAGGCTGACCTGTCAGAAACCTGCTAGAATTCTCAGGAGAAGTCCACCTGCAGGTGTTTGAGAACCGCTCTGTGCGTGTATCCTGGAATTTCATGATTAGCAGGCCATACCTACTTTCCCAACCAGCTGTGCCGTGCCCTAATCTCTTGCCCCAAGTGTGCACCAACGTGCACTGCAAAACGGGCAAACCCGAGAAGGCGCTACACTCGCTGTTTATGTGTCCTGTTTTCTTACAAGTTTTCTTAAAATTCAGTGTGTTTTTCCTGACTTATAGTCATTGAAATTCTCAGCTCTCGTCTGTAAGTCCCTGAAGTATTTCAAGATAAGGAAATGTTCCTTTGTTATAGAGAGAGGGTTCTACTCGGTACATTGAATCAGGAGGCTACTAAACAACTTTGCATTGTTAAGTGATGTTAAAGTCTGTGTCTGCCTGTCTCTCCCTCTCTCTCCCTCTCTGCCTTTCATTCTCTGTCTCTGTCTTTCTCTTTCTGGTACTGGATTAAGCTGCATTCCTACCCTCCTCTTCCTAAAAAAAATTTGTGACGAGAGCTTACTAAATTGCTGAATTAACCCAGGCTAGGCTTGAGTTTGTGACCCTCCTGCCTCAGCCTCCTAGAATACTGGGATTGCGGGTGTGTACCACCACATCCCACTGTTAATCAAGTTTTTTAGCTATTAGGGAGAATTAACTTAGATTTTGAGAGGAGCTGTATTTAAATATTCTTAGCAGTTTGATACAAGAAGACATGACTTATACATAAATAGTATTTGCATTGCTTGAAACTGTAATGCAGTTGTCATAGGATATACAGTACATTGTAAAGAAAATCTACATTTTTTAAAAGTCTTTCAGTTTAAAAGGAGACAAAGAGAAGATTTTTAAAATGTCAGAAAGACTGCTTAGAGTAGATAGCTTTCAAACTGAAAGTCAACCTGTATGGTGGGTGGTGGGTGGATCCCTCACTCTTTGGTTGGTTTTTTTTTTTTTGAGGTAGGGTTTATGCAGTTCAGGCTTACCTAGACTCACTGTGTAGACCAGGCTGGCCTCAAACTCACAGCCATCCTCTTGCCTCAGCCTCCTGAGTGCTGCGATTATAGGCATGTGTGCTACTACCAGGCTGGACTGGATCACTCACTCTTAATTGGCTTCATATTAGATGAATTAAATTCTTTTAGTATATTTGTTTGGAGTGGGAACCTTATTTCTGCCTTCGTAAGTAAGAAAATTCAGTCACATTGTAACATCTGAGGAGGAGTACACTGCACGCGCCATGGCACTTGCTTTCACAGTGCGCAACCCCAGCGGTCCTAGCCCAGCATAGGTAAAAGAACTAGAGTTGGAGAGTTTAAAAAACATGATTTATTTGAAGGTGAAAAAAAGAAGGAAGAGAGAGGTGGCAGACAGCTACTGTGGATCAGTAGGGAGTACTCGAAAGTGAAATATTCACAGATTTTTTTGAATGCAGCTCATTTTATTGTGATTCTTGTCCCAGGTAGGCTCCTGGAATCTGATTGGCTCCCTGGCTTGTCATTCATCATAATCATGGATTTCTTCTGGGCAGGACTTTTTCCCTGTTCTTGAGTATGGAAGGGTTCCTTATGGAAAGGCAGTTTAGGTTTAAGGACTAAAGAAGAGCAGCAATTCTTTATCTTAATTCACCCTGACATAGAGGGATGAAATGTGTTCTTTAAAATCGAAGAATGAATTTTAGGAACAACAGAGGTTAAGAGCAGGATATATTTTTTGAGAGAAAGAAAGCTTCTATGTTAAGAGAGACAGAGGGGGGTCCCAAGCCAGTTGCCAGGGACTCTGTCTTTTCTAGAGACTTTTATAGAATAAAATCCTGAGGTGAGACAGGTCCAGGATGGGGAGAAATGGGAACTCGCAAGGTGGGACAAGCCTGTAGTCAAACAATAAGATTAACTGCTTGGGTAAAATTGTTTAAATCAGGAACAAATGGGAGGTGAGTCACACAGCAAGCAGCCATGCCTGCAGTACGGTGACTCTTCCTGTAGGGCTTCGGGATGCTGGCTCCTGGATTCTTCAGGGTGACAGAGCTATTTAGATAGAGTATCAATTTTTAGGATGTGGATGTATTTGCTTTGCCTTTTGTCTTGAGATCTGGCCCACAGCAAGGTGTGTTTGTCTGCTCCAAGACATTTGGTCCTCTGTGCCAGCTCCCTCGAGGGCCTAGTCTTGTTTGACTGCCTATAATATTTCTAACTAACTCAGCTGCCTATAACACGATGGCTTTATTACATTTTAACATAAATACAATAACATTTATAGGATGTATATAAGATACTTACCTATTTTGTTGTTTGTTTGAAATTTTATCTAATTTCAGATCCTGAATCCTAAAGGTGAATTTTGACACCATAAATTCATTGAATTCCAAAGATGTATCTGTAGAAGAGAGGCAGAATCATGAGCATTAAATCACTTTATATATCTATGAGTTTTTTGGTTAGTTTTGTTTTGTTTGTTTGTTGTAATACTGGAGATTGAACCCAGAACCTTCACACTGAGCTACCCCTGTGTTTCTATTTTGAGACAGTATCTTACTGAGTTACCCAGCCTCTACTTGGACTTGGGTCCTCCTGCCTTAGCCTCCCAGAGTGCTTGGATAAAGATGCACCTAGCTCCTAGCCACCGCTATAAACTATTAGAAACATTTTTAATTTTTTAATTTTAAGACACAAGGCTTAGACACAAGGCTTCACTAAGTTGGTAACTTGTCCAGGCTAGGTTCAAATTTAGAATCATTCTGTCTCTTTTGGTTATTGTTTCTTTTTATGAAGCTTCTGTGAAATCTAGAATGGTATCTGTGCCATTTCAAGCATCTCATTCTGTATAATGTATCCAAGGTACTACAATTGTCATAGCCCATATACTTTTTTTATGATTTCACAGGCTTCCAAGTTTCTGAAATCCTTTTCTTAGAGATTTGAGGAAATCCCAAAGGAAAAAATATTCGAACAGAAACTTTCAAACAAAAAAATGGTAGAGATGTCAGAAAAATGGGAAAGATGATGAAGGCCAGGAAGCTTAAACTGTTGCCTCTTACCATGCCTGCGTATCTTCCCCATTCCCACACAGTAAGTCTGGGAGAAAAGAAAAAAATGAGAACCATTCGTGGTTTTTCTTCCACCACAAACAGCTAGTCCCTTGCCAAGTCTTGTGAGCTGGGTCAGCACCATACACATTGAATCCTGCTACAACACTAGGTTGAGCTTTCATCTTTGCTCCTGAATATAGAATATTTAAGAATTACTGCATGATATGCAGAATTTAGTGAAAATGTGGGGCCCTTTGCTCACAACGTAAGAGGTGGGACCTGGTAGAAGAAAGGTCTTAGATCTTCAGGAGTATGCTTTCATAGGGGATGACAGGACTCCTTCCTTTCTCTGTTCCAGCCTTAAAGTAAGCAGCTTTGTTTCCCATACTCCTCACAGGCCTAACAACATTAGAGCCTCCAACCATGCATTGAAATCTCTAACTCTATGAGCCAAAGTAACTTGTTCCTCTTTGTAAGTTAATTATGTCAGGTATTTTTATAGAAAAAGAAAGTTGACTAATATTACATAGTTTGGATAAAGAATTAAAGATGTCATTTCCAGTTGAAACTAAAGTTAATACTATATGGTGAACAGAATTTCCCCTCAAAACCAATATTGTATACCATAATATCAAAGATTTCACTGCAAGAATTTAACAAATTTATGTAAATTTATGTACCCATTGTATCACTCAGAAATGAAGAGCTAAGATATTTTTTCTTGACTTTGAGTTGCTCCTTGTAGTTTTGGGGTTTTTTGTTTGTTTGTTTGTTTTTGTCTTTTTGAGACAAGGTCTCCCTGTGGAGTCTAAGTTGGGCTTGAACTCACTGTGTAGCCGGGCTGGCCTGGCACTTGAGACAATCCTGTCTCAGCACCCTGAGTGCTGAGATTAGAGGTGTGTGCCACCATGCCTGGTCTATCGGAAAATTTTTTGGTAAGCAATAGCCTGTATAGTTTCAAAATTCAAATCCTAAATCTACCTCCACAAAGTATTACTAGACCTTTTAGCTTTGCATAATCTAAAATGATGCAGTTGAGCAGGAGACATGCACATGCGTACATGTGCACCCCTCAGGCTAACACGAACAAGAAAAGTTGAAAATTAATTTGCAAATCTGTTGTTTACCAGAACTGTCTGGTGCATATGCCATTTTTGCAGAAGATGAGTATAGTGATGGACAAATGTTCTAATGTTCACAGAATTTTCAATTCTTGTTACATAATTACATTGAAGGCCATATAGTGTTTTATTGTAACATCTTAAATTACTAGCTGTTTATACTTCTCTTTGTGTTATCATTAATGTATTTAAGTAGCTCCGTGTTTTGTAACACAAACTTTGGGTACTCCTTTTTCATAAAAACATTAAGATAAAGATAATTCGTGAAATACTGTACAATGACTTTTCCAGATATAATCCCTATTGCAGCTCTGAATGGTGAGTAAATGAGACTATGTATGTAAAACTGTTGTTCAAATATGTAAAATACATAAAGTAACTATTACTAGCCTTGTTAACAAATAATAGATTTTTCCAAGGACTTAAGTTTGTTTTTAAAAATTTGTCAGTTTAGTATATTAATACTTTCCTTTCAGAGGAATTAGTTGTTTGTTGAGTTTTCCAAATAGTTGTTACTAAACTCTTCATTAAAAAGTTTGTAACTATAAAATTTTGTTAATGAATAAAAATCTTTATGCACAATATTATATTTTATATCTATAGCCATACCTGATATGTGAAGTTGAACTTTTTTTTTCACATGAACACCTATTTTTTAATTATGTGGTGATACCTTTACATATGGTCACAATGAATGGGGCTATAACCCCTTCACAGGATGAACCGCAGAGTATTAATGTTTGTAAATTCATTGCTTGTTGTATATATTCTTCAGTCTTTCTGTCACCCATCATTTGGCATACTGATTACATTACTATTTGTTGCAGTCTCTGTCTTTCTTCTGATTTAGTTTGTAATTTCCTGTGAACTCAAAATTCAGTTTTAAATTCCATTAGAATGAAAACTGTGCATAGAAGAAGACTGAATACACTGCAAACGAACGTTTGACAGGCTTGCCTGTGAATCAAGTGCCCAGAGCTGTCATTTTGGCCTGGTGACATCTGTCTTAGTTGCTGCTGAGACACCCTTCCCCTTCTTTCCCTTTCTCCTCTTCTTTGGTTCTAGTTGGAGCAGATGTTACTGTATATAATAAGTCACAAAACAGAAAATACATAGAATACTTCGTTTAAAAACCCTCCCTTTGGGCTCTTTAACGTGATTGCCAAAGCTTGTTTTTTGCTTTAATTTATATCTCTATCATCGATGAAGCATACAACTTCACAATCATTCAGTATTGACAGCACATCAGAGTTTTTGTAGTCAGTCCCCAATGTGCATTCACGGAACCTCCAACATACATTGAGGAACACCATTGGTTGTCTGGCATTGTCAGATGCTGTGCCTACATAGCATAAGAAAGACAGGATTTCTATGGTAATGGGGCTTATTTACATCGTGCCCAGCCTTTCTCAGATATTTGTGTATATGTACAAATCATGTGGAGACTTTGTTTAAAAAGTAGATTCTAAAGCCAGGCTCCTAGATCTATGGACTCAGGAGTTCTGAGTTGGAACTAGAAACAGACATGGTTTATAGGAAAACCGGTGAATATGATATAGGTGATCTTCAGAGCATGTTTTGAGAAATTCTAGTCTGACATATAAAAAATTCCCAATAAGGACCGCAGCTTTTAAATATAATGTTGTGTGTAACCCAGTTGCTATTTCAAATATAATTGAAACTAGAGTGATGTACCACATAACAGTATTCTGGCAATAAGGAACCACATATACAGTGGTGATCCTATCACCTAATGACACTGTAGCTATCTGTCTTAGTTTCTGTAGTACATTCTGTTGTTCTTACAACTATGAGGTCACCTAACAATGTACTTTTGAGAATGTGTCCCATTGTTAAGAAGCACATGGTTATAGCTCGGAAGTCTATAGTTTAAAATACCCCACTAACGAACAGGTGATCTTTGTCATAAAATAACATTGACCTATATATGACAGGCTGTCATTCAAACCCAAAAACACATGTTTGCTACAGCAAATATGAAGCATTTCTATTTAAGGACTTTTAAAATGAAATGTTACAGAACATATTTGAAATACGCAATAGGATTTGTATCTTGTTGCCTCCAAGAGAGGATTCTGTGTGGCTAGATTTGTTTTTAATCATGAATTATTTTCCTTCCAAATTCTATATGAAGTGACTATATTGCCTTACCAGAAATATTCTATTCTATTCTGCTCTGCTGTGTTCTGATCTGTTCTGTTCTGCTCTATTCTATTTTTGTTTTTTGAGGCAAGATCTCACCATGTAGTTCAGGCTTACCTTAAACTCACTGTGTAGCGCAGGCTTGCCTCCTGCCTCAGCCTCCTGAGTGCTGGATTACAGACATGAGTCACCAGAAGCCACCACACCTGGCTCCTAACCAAAAATAAATTTGAGACTGTACGTGTTATGGTAATAGATGTAAAATTCTACTATGAATTATTTTCTCATTACAGCAGATCACTTACGCCTTCCTTTCTTTTTGATTCTTTCCCCTATGAGCATGTTTCAGAAGGCAGAGCTTTTTTCTTGCAAGTACTCTTTCCCTCTTCAGAGGTTTGTGATATCTCTCTCACGAGTTTTATTCTTACACATAATTGGGTTGGTTTCTTAGCAATCTCCTCAACTCTTATTCCAGTCTCATATCAAAGATACTACTTTACATCTCTTAAGACATATTAATGTCCAGAACATATTATAATGCCTAGAATATTAGAGTCTCCAATACTATTCTTCTGTTTAAACTTTTTTCTTAATTTTTTTGTCTTTTTGGTCTTTGTGTTAGAAGAATTTTTTCCCCCCGTAATCACAATAACTGCCTGAGAAAATCAATTTAAAAGAATAAAGATTTACTTAGGCTCCCAGTTTCAGAAGTTTCAGCGCGAGGTCACTTAGCTTTGTGGCTGCTAGGCCTACAGCGAGGCAGAAACATCACGACAGAAGGACATGGGAGAGGGAGGCTGCTCACCTCATTGCAGGCAGGTGGAGTGCGGGATGAGAGCCAGAGAGGAGGAGGCCAAGGCAAGGTCTGTCCGTCTGACCAGAGGCGCAGCCCTGGTGGCTCACTTCCTCCAGGGAGCTCCCACTGCTTAGAAACACAGCTATCTCTCTGTTTATTCAAGCCTTTTATTTCTTTCCAGAATGTTTCCTTCAGAGGGTTGGACATTTTTGATAAGGATGACACGTGCTTACGTTTTGGAAGTTATTGCAAATGCTTTTCCTTTGGTAAATACACTATAACTGTCATATAGGAAAGCCCCTTTGATATATTTATGCTACTTCTAGGCTATCATTTTTCAGTTGTCTCTTATTTTTAAGGTATACAATTATTCTTTGACATTTTTATAAAGTATTTAAAAACATGAAATTTCTGAGATCATTGATCTGAGACAGAGAATAACTTTTTTGTCTTGTTTGTAAGCAGTATGGGGAATCAAACCCACTGCCTTCGCACTGAGCTATACTTCTAAGCCTCTTGTATTTTTTTACTTTTGAGATAGGGTCTCATTTGATCACTAACTTCCTGGGCTGGGTTTGAACTTGTAATTCTTCTGCCTCAGTCTCCCTGAATCCTGGGAATAGAGGCTTCTGATACCACAGCTGGCTGGACAATAACTTTATAAAAAAAAAAATTCAGCTTCAGCTTATCAATTTTTCTACAGAGAAAGCAAAATTCAGCACTGAGGATTATAAAGCTAAGCAAGTTACCTAAAGCAAATAGCACATGATTTCATAAGTATATATGCATGTGAAAACTTACAATATTGTACAGTCAAGCATCTGTAGTTGGTTTTATACCTCGGTAAACCCCTTAATCCCCATGCATCACGAAACTCTTGCTTGGTCCAGGATTTCTCTCTGTTACTTTTGCCTTCATCTGCTTTCACAAACTATTTCTCTGACAGTTTTTGCTGATGAACTTTGAAGGAACTCTAGATCAACAGCACTAACTTGTAGTGCCTGACAGGTAATAGGCAGTGAATCTATTAAATGGGACATGATTGAATAACACATTTGTTATGGATTAAAAACTAGTGAATTAAGTCAGCTTGGTGCTGAGTTAGATGGCCCACCCAAGGAAAGTAGCCAGCATAAAAAAGAGACATGGAGAGGAAGAGGTTAGCTAGCCTTATGGATTCTCCTAAGCACTGTTGTTGTTTGGAGCCTAGATTCTCCTGTGGGAGCTTGTCATGGCTGGCTACCCTGATAACAGTTCAGCCATCATCATCGAAGGAGCTCGGGACCTTGTTGCTGAGAATGGCTGTGGTTCACGTTGGGGGAGCTTTGGTCCTTAACTTTGAGCATCACTTCCTGGCTTCAGAGGGAAAGATGTGTGCTGTTCAGTCTCTAGGAGAAGCTTGTCACGCTGGCTTCCTAATATGAACTCGACTGTTAGTGTCGGAGGAACTCAAGACCTCATTGTCACTGAGGATGGCTGTGGTACTTTTCATGGAAGTTCTGGTCCTTATTTTGAGTGTTGGTTTTTGTAGAACCCTTAACCTATTGACATAGAACCTTTATCCCACTGTGTCTTGGTTACTTTTCTCTCCTTGCTGGGACAAAACACTGGACACCCAAAATGAAAGAAGGAAATGTTTATTTAGCTCAATGTTTGTGGAGGTTTCAGTCCGTAATCAGCTGGCTCCAAGGCAGGAAGGCATGGCACTGGGGCAACACTTCAAGGCAGCACTGGAGCAAAAAGCGAGGTGCAAGCCTCTTCTCCCTTATATTGTACACAGGCCACCCTCTGTCCAGGGCAGGTATGGCACTCACAGAAATCTCTGTGCCCTCTGCTTGTGCAGGATGAGGATGTTTACAAAGTAAAGATCCTGGTTCCCTGCTGAGTCTCTCATTTAAACTTATAAAATTCTCAAGTTGGCACAACGTAGCAACCATAAAATTGGCATAGACTTTCTAGCTTCCACTGCTGAACTCTGGGCCTTCCCAGGGCATAGATGTGTAAAACAGACTTGCATGAGTCATTGTTGTGGCCTCTAAGCCTCCAGGCCTCCAGTTAGACTCGTGGGAGGCTTTGTCAGGGGCTCTAAATCTTCAGCTGGATTCATATAGGACACTGCTGTGGGATTCAGGCTCTCGGCTGGATTTTTCTAGGTTTTTAGTGTTGTGGACAGATTTCTTGTATTTTCTTGTGTTTAACTATGGGTTTCCATCGTAAAATAATGTTATAAATTCTGTGACCTGTGTGTAATTATCCTCTGACCACAGTAGCATTGACCCAGCTTTCCTTCTTTGCATGATGTTTGTGCTCACTTTTTAGGTGACTTTGGAGCACTGACTCTTCTGGTGATAGCTGTAATGAAAACAAGAGTACAGCACATACGAAAAGAGAGAGGGAAGGCTTTCCTAGGAGGACAGCGGCCCACGTTGGAGCTTGCTGTGCCAAGAAGGGAGACTGAGGATTAGGGATCAGAGTGACAAATTGCCAGGATCTCTAGCAGTTCCAGAAGCCCTTTCCTTTAGGTGCTGGTTTGCCTTTCCTGCTCCTCTCCCCAGTAGTAGCTATTTGACCCTAGTTTCCCTAGTAGTACTTGACACCTAGCCAGAATAGTGTTAGGCCCCAGAAACCTCAGGAAGTCAGTGCCACGTGTCTGCTTTCCGCATCCACACACTGTGCTTCCTTTTAACCCTCCGGTACCAAGCAGCCCCTCTTCCTCCTTTGTTTTATTATTCTCCGTGACAACCATCTCTGCCTATCCTAGCTTATTCTTACTGTTGCCAAAATAAACCTTCATTTTTAAAATAACCTTCCCCTGAGGTTGCAGATATAGCTGAGTGGTAAGCACATACCTAGCATTTGGGAGGCCCTGGAGTCCATCCCCAGTACTACAAAAAATAGGGAGGGGTCCTTTCCTTTGCTACCCCTTGTTTAAAATTTACTCCTAATGTAACAGCTTGGCATACAGGACTTCTTCAACCTGACCTCAGTCTCATTTATCTTCTCGCCCTTGACCCTTTCTTTCTCTTGCTCTTTTCCTCACTTGTCCTCTCACTGTCTTGCTGTCTTTTTCTTTTTCTTTCACACTATCTTTTTGAACATCCGAGATTCCCCACTGTTGTAGTTAGGGTTTGCAAGGGAATAGTCACCTAAAGAGTCAGATACAAAAGAAAGAGTGCAGGAAATCTTTCCACACCATTAAAGACCCCAAAGAATCCAACGAAGGGCCTAGATCCCATGACAGTGTTTTGTGCAAGTCTGTTTCATGAATCTGCACTGGGAGTGCTCAAAGGTCAATAGTGGAAGCTACAAAGTATGTGCCAGGGGGATGAAGGATCTGTGCCAGTAAGTTGAGGGTTCTGCACTGGAACCAGGAAGCAGTGCTTAAAGTAGAGACCAGAACTCCCCCCGAAAAGTGCCACAGCCATCCTTTGCAGCAAAGTCCCAAGCTCCTCCAGTGATGAAAACAGCTAAGTTCATATCAGAAAGCCAGTGTGACAAGCTTCTCCAGGAAATTGAACAACACAGCATCTTCCCCTTGAGAGCCAGGAGGCGATGCTCAAAGGGAAGACCAGAGCTTCCCCAAAGTGAGCCACAGCCATTCCCAGCAGCAAGGTCCCAAGCTCCTCTAACAATGGGAACATCCAACAGTCAGGAAAGAAGCTTGACAAGCTTCCCCAGGAGTACTAACAGCCCTAGGAGAATCAACAACCAGGAGCACCAACAACACTACCGTGCCAGTTCCGTGCCAGTTCTCCTTTTTATCTCCGCAGCAGTCCTCAGGCAGACCATCCATATTCTGCACTGTGTGGATTATTAGAAGTGGCCCGCCAGTTACCAGCCCACATACCCACCATTCCCAGATGTTTCAGCGCTCCTTTCTTCCCATTATCCCTGTCCCCCTGTGCACAGCAATCTTCTGTCCTAGCAAGGTCATCAATTGTCAGAAAAGCTGTTCCTTAATCCTCCAGGCAGCTGCCTCATCTTTTTCAAGATTTTACTTACCTCTGACAATCTATTGAAAAATGTAGAGATGTGAGGTCAATTTGAAAATGAAGGATTTTTGTTAGTGGAGAAGGTGGATGGTGAGCAGACAGTGTCAAGGAAAAAGATAAAACAAGAAAGATGCTGGGATGATGAAAATGAGAATGTAAAAAGGGCCAGGGCCGTAGCTCAGCAGCCTAAGTACCCGGCTGGCAAATGCAGATGCAGGATGTGAGTTCATTCCTGGTATTAAAAAAGTGCTGAAAGAAAAGAAACCTAGTCAGAAGAACAAATTCAGTAATGTGGGGAACTTTTTTGCTCCTCTTTTTTTAGAGATACTTATAATACTAATTAAATGTAGTCTGAACTCTACAAAGAAGAGTTAAGAGATAAGATAAAGATTACACACATCCCTCCCCAAATCTTTAAATGTAACAAGGTAAATAGGCACATAAACAGTTAAAGAAATCAGTAACAGAAACTGTACTGTGGTTAGGATGCTTGAATGTGGTATGAGAGGTAATTCTTTTTTTTTTTTTTTCCAATTTTTAAAAAAATTTTATTTAAGGAGAAAAAAGAAAAAAAAACAGAAAAAAGGTACAAGTTATATAGAATTTCAGAAAAAATAAATAGTAGGAAATCACTAGTTAATTACATATTGTCATCTTAGAAATAGTTGTTGAAGTTACAAAATTAAAGCATATAGAGGGGACTTTCAAACAGTGAGACTGCAAACAGTTTTGTTCAGTAATCCAACAAAACTCAGTAAAATGGTTATCTCTCTTATACACTTAAATATATATGCAGTTATATCTTTTAGAGAACTTTCTTTTCCTTTCTTTTGTACAATGACAATTACACATTTTGGGTTTTATTACTCCCACAGTTCTTACTACTTTTTTTTTTTTTTTAAAGAAAGTAAAACCAAATGTGACATACCAGGACAGAGTCAGTCAAATAAAAACGATGGACATAATACATAATGTAAAAACAAAATACAAGGTGATCAATAATAGTTACCATAATGCCTCTTGTTATCTTAAAAAGAATTGCCTATGTCATCAATTATAATAAAATTGAACAAAACAGTAAAGAATAAGACCAATAAAACCAAAACATTGGAGACGTTAGAGGACTTCAAAAGAAGATAATAGTCAACCAGAATGGGCGTCACAATGGATCTTATTGTCTTCATAGTTGTTACCTATACTTTTAAACTTGGTACTATCAAGCATAACAGAATAGAGGAAAATCAGTTAAAACAAGATGGTGAGAGCAATACAGAGTTTCAAATCAAGTTAATAGGAAATCAAAGTGGATTACTATAATATATACTGCTATTTTTAATTTTTCTCTTGATAAAAATGAAAAAGTAGATAATAGGAGATTGAGATAAAAAAGAGGGCATAACAACAAAACAGCGCAGGTCGAAACATAGCCATTTAAGCAAAATAGTGTTTCATCACAAGATAATCTCGGCATAATAGTAGTTACCATAGTGTCTCTTCCCTTAAAATCTTTGGGTATGACTTCGTATACTGTAGCATGAAACGTATCAAGACAATGTAAAACCGGTTGTTCAAGAGAATGACAGTATTACAGGGTATTTAGAATCAACTAACAGAAAATGAACAATGGTTTCTGTATAATCTCCTTGTCTATAAAAGTTTTTGTTTATATTATCACATATAATAAAATCCAATAAGATACAACACGTTAAAACCGATGGAGACAGAAGAACAAAAGCTTGATGGGACTTCAAAACCAGAGGATATTAAATCAGCACTACCTATTATGATGTCTTGTTTTCTCCAAAATGGCTGTTCCTATCATCCAACCTTCTCTGCTGTCGATGTCCGCTCCCGGCCGGCAGGAAGGACACACGACAAAGTCTGGTAGTGGACAACCTTTTTTTTTTTTTTTTATTTTCCTTCTCCGTACAGCCTGTCCTGGGTTCTCCCAGCTGAAGCCTCCTCTGGTCCGCTCCCCGCGGCTCCTTTTGTGCTTCAGTCTGCCCCAAAGCCTCTACCGGTCCGCTCTCCGCGGCTCTTTTTGGGCTTTTACTTTTGGGCTTTTACCTGGCTTCTTCTTCCGCCCAGGGGTGGCACCGGTATATATACCGGTACAGTGTCCAATCATGTTAAAGTAAGCAAGGCAAGCTGATTGGCTAACATCATCAGTTGCCAGGCAGACTATATTGTTGAGCGGGTTGTTTACGCGGTAAGCAGGAAACTAACATATTTGATGGGAGGGGTAATCTACCCCAGGCTCCGCTCTTCACCACAGGCCGCACGTCCGCCGCGCAAGGCGAGCTATCACAGACGCGGCTCCCAACATCTCCCCCTATTTTATTTTTTATGAATGTGCGCATCGTAGCCCTTCTTGGACTGGGTGCAGAGGCTTATGCCCTATGTGTAGGCCCACCGTAGGTCCTTGGCTTAGACCCTGGTTGGCCATGCCATGGTCTGCCAAGGCCCTGAGGCCCTCGTCCTTTTTTTAGGGCCAGGCACAAACTGGACGGAACCTGGATGCACACAAGCTTGCACTCATTTCTTCTCCGTAAAGAAATCCCCTCGGAGAGAAATTTAGACCTGGGCAGCATCTAACAGTCCAGCGGCTTACGTGCAGGATGGGGTAGGGCCTGGCTTAGGTCGAGTCGTGCTGGGGAGGCACGCTCTTACCCGTCATTGACTCACCTACCCTGCTGTGTATTGTCACCTTATGGAGGAGAATGAGGGATGCCCGCCATATCTAGACTCGGTCGTGGGCCAATTGAGCAAGCCATGCATATGCCTGAGGATCTTTTTGTCCATTTCGGGCTACCGCTATTTTTATTCATCTTATTGGTTGGTCTGTGATGGATCTCTAGTAGGGCAGGTCTGATCTTCAGTCGAGGGCTTTGTTGCCCGTGTCAGTCTCTCCGGTATCCACAGTGGTTCTCGTCCCGGTTCCTGTGGGAAAACACAAACCGCGCCTCGGTTCCAGCTGACCACTGGATCCGGGCCCATCCATTGTCCTGTCATAGATAACCGCGCCTTTGGAGGCAGGCCTTGGCTTACTCCCCCTTTTTGTTTTTTATTTTTTATTTTTTATTTTTATCTTTTTTGTTTTTTTTTTTTTTTTTTTTTTTTTTTTTTATTGGTACCAGGGATCGAACTGGCGATTGCCTGCTTACAAGGCAGGCGCTTATGCCGCTAAGCTAAATCCCCAGCTCCCATTTCCTCGACCGGCGTTTTTTTTAGCCTGTTTGGCAGAGAACTCTGTGTACCAGGCTCGCCAATCCAGGTAACTACCCGAGGGCAGACACGCCTTTGCCAGCTGAATCCAGTCCGCGGGGGTGAGGGGCCCAGAAGACAGGTTCTCCAGCATGGCAATGGTGTAAGGCGCAGTCGGCCCAAAGGTTGTAACTGCATTTTTAAGTTTTCTAATCTGTTTTATCTCAAAAGGCTCCCATACATTGCGTCCCTGGCCCATAGCTACTTGTATAGGAAATATCCCGTAGGGGCCACTATCTATCCCAGGTGGATGTACCTCATGAGACAAGCGTCCCCCCTGCCAAAGCCGCCTGTAAAAATACCGACCCGCCGGCGGCGGAGCATAAGACAGCGGCCGTGATTGGGCGGAAAATGGGGGCCCGTGTATCACTTCCTGTTCTGGCGAAAGGGGAGAGAGCTCCCAGGCGGCCGCCTCGTGGCGAGGAATCGCCTCCGGAAACGGCCCCCAAGGTGGGGCGGAAGGCTTTGCCTCCCTCTCGCGCCAGGGAGCGCTCAGGAGCTCTCTACTCCTCCGCAGACCAGGTTGAGCAGAGCGCAATTCGCGGGGCAACGCTGGAAAAGAACCCTGCGACTCCTTATTGAGCGATTTAGGCTCCTGACAGCTGGTCTCTTTGGCCTCCTTGCCATTTAACTTTCCCTCGTCCTCGGAGTCAGACGACTCCGAGGCTAGAGCCCCGTCCTCCTCCTTAGCATCCTTGTTCCCCTTGACGGACCCCTCTCGGGAGCTCCCTGACTGGGCCTGCTCAGATACCCTGCGTACTTTTGTAAGCTCTTGAGAGCTTTCTCCACAACCACCCTCGCTCTTAGTGTTGCTACCTAACATGTTTCCCATCTTTTAATATGTTACTCACCGCGTGAGGCCCAAGGAATCCGCCACTTACGCGTGAGCCTGAGGGGAGTCTAAAAGCCCTGTAGGTGCGCGCCACCCAGAGCCCAGGCTTATCCCCAACTCACCTGTCTCGCAGCTCTGTACTGGAGCGTTGTCCACTTTCACGTCTCGGGGGTGATCAGTCCCCGTACGGGCCACCAAATGTCGATGTCCGCTCCCGGCCGGCAGGAAGGACACACGACAAAGTCTGGTAGTGGACAACCTTTTTTTTTTATTTTCCTTCTCCGTACAGCCTGTCCTGGGTTCTCCCAGCTAAAGCCTCCTCTGGTCCGCTCCCCGCGGCTCCTTTTGTGCTTCAGTCTGCCCCAAAGCCTCTACCGGTCCGCTCTCCGCGGCTCTTTTTGGGCTTTTACTTTTGGGCTTTTACCTGGCTTCTTCTTCCGCCCAGGGGTGGCACCGGTATATATACGGGTACAGTGTCCAATCATGTTAAAATAAGCAAGGCAAGCTGATTGGCTAACATCATCAGTTGCCAGGCAGACTATATTGTTGAGCGGGTTGTTTACGCGGTAAGCAGGAAACTAACATATTTGATGGGAGGGGTAATCTACCCCAGGCTCCGCTCTTCACCACAGGCCGCACGTCCGCCGCGCAAGGCGAGCTATCACAGACGCGGCTCCCAACACTCTGCCTCATTTCTGTTGAGCTCTTTTTCTGTCATTAGTTGTCAGTTTGTCCTCTTCATTTCGCTTTCTGCTCCATCCGTTGTGGCCACTCTGCCACTGTTTCTGGAATCTTGGTATTTTTCATTTTTAGCATATCCTGCAGTAATCTCTGTAGAGTTGAATTGGTGGTTGCAAATTCCCCTAGTTCCTCTTTATCCTGGAAGCACCTTGTTTTTCCATCAATTTCTAGGGACAGTTGTGCAGGATATATCAATCTTGGCTGGAGGTTATTATCTTTCAAAGCTTGAATTATTTCCCCCCATGCTCTTCGTGATTTGATGGTTTGTGCCGAGAAGTCTGCTGTAATTCTGATGGGTGTTCCCTTGTAAGTGATCTGTTTCTTGTCTTTGACGGCTTTTAATATTCTGTTCTTATGGTGGATTTCTGGGATTTTGATTATTATATGCCTGGGTATAGCTCTGTTTGGGTTGTAGGTGGCTGGGGTCCTGTATGCCTCATACATCTGAGTATCTTTACCTTTTGCTAAATTAGGGAAATTCTCCTGGATTATTTCTGTGAATATCTTTTGTAGTTCATTTGTTTGAGTCCCTAATTCTTCTTTTATGTTCTTAATTCTTAAGTTACAGATCCTCTTACCATCTTCTAGTCTTTGTAGTATTGCTGTTTGTTTTCTTGTTACTTTTAAGAAGTTTTTCATTTCATGCTCCCACCTTACAAATCTGGCCTCCAGTTCTGACAATCTATCCTTAGTTTCTTTCAAGCTGTTCTGCCAGCTTTCAATAGAGTTTTTAGTTTCCTGGTAATCTCTTTGAACCTGCTTCACATATTCTATGTTTTCTCTATTTTCTCCATCAAACAATTCTCCCCTTTTTTTCTGTTCTTCCATTCCACCATCTGTTTTTTCTTGGGTGGTGCTTAGCATTTCTCTAACTATTCTACTTATTTCTTGCTTTATTTCATTAAATACTTCATTTTTGAACTCATCTATGAGGCTCCGGAGATAGCACTTTATATCTATAGGTGCCGTGTATGATATTGCATGTTTTCTGTCTTCATTCTCTTTTGCATTTACCTTTCCTGCATCAGTGTTCTCAGGATTGGGGACTGAGGACCCTTTCTTGTTGCTCCCTTTTCCCATACTTTTTGTTCCTTCCATACAAGCATATGTAGGAGGCCCAATTTTTTTTTTTCTTTTTTTTTTTCTTTTTTTTTTTTCTCTTTGTCTGTTACAGTTTGTTTGAATCCGCCAGCTAGGTGTTCCCACCCACTGCAGTGTACTAGGGAGACACATTCCTGGGCAGCCTCTGCTGGGCCCGTCCCTCCAGATCAACCTAGTGAAGGCTTCACTGCTAGGGTGCACCACCAGGCGCAGGGACCTTATTTGGGCTAGCCTACTGGATTTTAGTCGACGGCGTCACCAGGCCAAGCACTCCCCACCACTCCTGCTTGAGAGGGAATATGTGACTAAAGTCACTGCAGGGCCCTGTTCCAGCTAGTCTGCTCGTTCCCAGAATGTCCTCTGTTGGAGCCTCCTACTCTATGAAAGGTCCCCATTTTTCTCACTCACTGCAGGTCGATGCAGGGCTCCCTGCCAGTCCCGCTTTCAATGCCGTTTGGTTCGCTGATTCCAGCTCTCAGAGCTTTCGTGTGCTTCTCTCCCTGCCGTGTGGATTGGGAGTCAGTAGCGGCAGCAGGAAATTCAAATCATGCCTTCCCATGGCGTGGGATCCAGCTTCCGCACTGAGATTTTATCTGTTCCTGTTATAGCATCAGGGTTGCATTTCCAGTTGGTTTCTCTCAGCTTAGTTCTTTCCTGGGTTGGCAGGGTACATTTCCCCTCGCATAGGACTCCTCACAGGACACCGCTCCTGGATTCTAAGCTGGTAATCTCAGAGAGCCTCCGTGGCTGCTGTTATTTGTCCGCCATGTTCTCCCGGAAGTTCTGAAGAGGTAATTCTTATACTTAATACTAATGGTGGGGGTTTTTTGTGCAGGGTAGCGTGGTACTGACCAGAACTTGTACATTTAATGTACTTGTCCAACGTGAAACACTGGTACTATAATTATTCTTTTCTGTGGTATATATTTAGGGGTCTTGTGGAGGGGGAGGTATTTTGGGGGTTGTTGTTTTGAGTGGTATTAGGGATTGAACCCACACCCTCATACATGCTATCAAGTACTCTACCAGTAAGGAACACCCCCAGCCCCATAATTATTTTCACAGACACGCTATGCATCTGTTACTACCTACATGTCATGCAATGATAACAGCACTTCACTTTGAACCAGGATTTTTCATTTGTAGCACTGTGTCATCAAAAGGTTGCAATACCTAACACTGATTAAAATACGGTATATCTTAGGCTGTAAGAGATCTATTTAAATTGTTTGGAGGGAGAATAGATCTATGAGGGGAAAATATTTGGGTCAGGCTTTCTTAGCTTGCAGCTTCTGGTTTTTATACAGCTGGCATAGAAGTTTGTGGAATGCTAAGTAATTTAACTTCTTTAAGATAACGCCAATCTAGCATTCTCCTGTTTCAAAGCTTTTATTTTCTTGAATTTAAAGTTTAAATTCTTTAAAGTTTAGAAATATGCAGAAATCCTTTCTCACTCTTAAGCATCCTTTGATAAACAGAGAGCAAGGAACAGGATGGCCTGATACTCCGTCCTCAGCGCAGGGAGTCGCTAGGGAGTCCTCCTTTCCTCCTTTGCAGCCCTAAATGGCAGTCTCAGTAGCTTTCACTCTTTAATCGATGGCAGTGCCACAGCTGTTTCTAAGTGGAGCTCTCTCCCTTAGAGCTGCACTACTTCCTTTTCTAATTTTTTCCTAGCTTGATATGGTTTTAGATAGCACAAAAACCTTTCTTAATTTTTCAAAACAGAATGTTAAAATTTACCTTCAATTTTAAGAAATGATCCCTGAATCCTAGCTTTCATTGGTAGTCAGGCATTCCCAGATGTTGCCCATCTATTCCAGCATTTATAGTTTCATGGAGTCACTAATGAAGTAGCCAATTGCTATATTTATCTAGTCACCATAGCAACAGTGTCTTGGTTAGTGTACACCTGGGTAGCCTCCTACAGTTTGACATGATACAAAGCTAATAACTCTGATTTCTACTTAGAGACAGCTGGAATTTTGTAGGAAGGTATTTTTAATTTGCTTAATAGAAATTATTTGATCTCATTGGTTTATCCTGTCGGCACTCATCACATAGTCATAGGGTCATGGATATTGCAATCTTGAAAAATGATTCATACTCACCATATATATTTAAGGTACCTTGCTAGACAAGTATTGCTTTTATCACCATAACCATCTTATTTAATCCCTATTGTTAAAGATTTTTAGGAGTCAAGGAAGTTGATCAGAGGTTGAGAAATTGAGGCTGCTTAATAATCTTGAGGGCTTAGCTTTAAACAATTTCCAATAATTCTGGTTATAAATTTTCATTCTTTTGGTATTATGTGAAAATTTGAAAACACTTCTCATCACAGTAATTTCTCCAGTCTTCTGTTGTTTAATTTCTGTTGTCAGCCTTCTTGAGCTATATTCCTTTCATTCCCTCCTAAACATTCACTTTTTTGTTTAGTTACCACTTCAACTAACAGTTATAAAAATCTGTTTCCACTTTTTAAATGTGTCTCCTTCACATTTGTCATAATTATAAACATGTCCTTTATAGAAAATACACATTCTCTAATATGTTTTACTTGGAGAACATAAGATATCCTGTTCATGGTAATAGCATTTACAATTGTAAGAATCCATTCTAATCTTAAATGATGTGACGATTATCACTGTACCATCTGCTATAAAATCATGAAAGACTTACTTTAATCTTCCATGTTCACTTCATATATAAATTGCTTTTATCAGGCAGTCTCCATGCTTTAAATCTCTTTAAAGCCCATTTCCCTGTAGTCATCCATATTCCCGTTTCAGTCTAAAAATGAAGCAAGTTCACATCCTTACCAATTTCTTTCTTGGCTCTGAATATCAACCAGAAGAAACATGGCCATGTATTGATACAAATATAAATGTTCATGTACATACCTATGTTTTCATTTGTTCCTGCATAAGTTGTTGAATGGATTTTCCTAGGAGACCAAGGTCATTGTTTCAGTTGCCATTTGAGGATGTGACCCTGGCTTGTTCCATGAATGCAAATTTTTCTTTTGCTTTCAGCTAGCAAAACTGTGAATGAACAGCTGATTGGCCAAGGAGGAAACAGGGGAGCATAACTTGGTATAAAAATTGGGAAAAAGAACTTGGGTGTGGTGGCGCACTCCTGTAATCCCATCACTCAAGGCTGAGGCAGGAAGATCATTGGGAGTTCGAGACCAGCCTGGCCTACAACGTGAGCTCGAGGTCACCCTGAAATGCTTAGTGAGACCCTATCAAAAAAAAAAAAAAAAACAAACAAGCTGGAAAAACAGTATAGTGGTTTATTTTTTTCCTCTGGTGAATCAACTTGATTGTCTTCAAATATAAAGATGTCTACCAAAGCAACATTTGCAAAGATGTACATACATAAGTAACCTAGAATATCATTTCAGTAGCTTAGAAAAATAAAATGGATTTTGCCTGTTAACTCTCAAACATGCAGCATGCCTATACATTGTAATTTTTACTCTCTGCAGATTGATGATGCAGAAAACCTTATATTTGGACCTTAGTCATCCTATAACCAATGAGAAGTACATAACCTAATACCTCTAACATTCTGTACACGTTAAGTAAGTGACTAAAATGTGAAATTATTTGTAAATAGAAACCTATAAATCTTCAAGATTATTTTTGCTCACCTCTTGGTTAGAAATACTTTTTCAATCTGTTAAATTTAATTGCCTTTTTATAAGAGTAGTTATAAAAAACATGTTTTAATTAAACTAGAAAATATATTTAGGAAAAACTATCAAAATATTTCTGCAGGGGCTGGGGATTTAGCTCAGCGGCATAAGCACCTGCCTTGCAAACAGGCGGTCGTGAGTTTGATCCCTGGTACCGATTAAAAAAAAAAAAATTCTGTCATGCCCTATTGCTTCTACTGAAAGCATGAAAAATATTTTATTATACTGTATTCATATCTCATTAGATCCTGCATAAGAGAAAATTTTACATATTGGCCAAATGACTTAATGTGATATTGCATAATTTCTCATCAGATACCAACTGGAAGCTTATATATCAGTCAGTAAATAACACTCTAGGCAGGTTACAAAAAGGTGCTCGTAGTTAACTGTTTGAAGGCTGGCAATATATGAACTGATCAAATTGTGAAAAGAGAACATCTTAGTGTTGTAATTATTCTTAGCACTTTCTCCATAGGTAAGCTTATAAGCATTAATGTTTCGGCTATGAAACTGAATTAATTTTATTGTATTATTGGCAGTTTCCAGAAGTTTCTCTTTTAGTTTTTAAGAAATGATTCCAAAAATATAAAATTTATGGAACTAAACTCTCAAAATCAAATTCCAATCTTAAATTTTTAGTGAATGCATTGAGATGTTTAATGAGACGAAAAAGCTTTTGCATTTTGTGTATATTACAAGTAACACTGAGTGCATCATTTTATCATAATGAAAGTCTTAATTTGAATTTTCTTCTTGGCGTATGATGAATTTAGGAGGAGAAAAGGCATCCATCATTATTGTTCTAATGTTTTGTTGGAATTTTATGAAGTAAAATTTCCATGTACTTTAATTTCTGTATTAGCCTCATAGCCTTTGTTATGATACTTTATTATTTACTATAAAAAACTAAAAATCACTGAATTAGAAAAATGAGACTGGAAGGAATCTTATTGTGGTAATCTTGTCCTTGATGCCACTATCTAAATTTCATTTATATCTGGAAAAATACCCACTTCTCAAATACCTTTTGTTTGTTTGTCTTTGGTACCAGGGATTGAACTCATGACCTCGTGCTTGCCAAGCAGGCACTTATGCTACTCAGCTAAACCTCCGGTCCTTCAAATACAATATTTCTAGTCAAGATGTTATTTTGACAATAGTGAAAGGCGTAGCGGTGCCACACATCACACTGAACTGCCACTGTACCTGTGACTTGCAGTTTGCTCGCAAAATCATGCTTCTAAGAAAGACACTGTAGGTCTCTGTGGACTCTTACAGATGGGGAATCAGCAAAGAAACAAAAGGCTAGAGTGAATTTAAATAATTCCCCTAGATGGGAGACATCGTAGTAAGAGCTCCTAGATTTAGTATTTAGGCAAAATTTACTCTATATTTATGAAAATAATCTGAGAGAAGAAGAGTTGAATATAGTAATATGTTGGTGTCAAGAAAAGTGCTAAATTGATTGCTCAGTACCACATCTAGAAGTTTAGATTAAGTGTAGGATCAAGTATTCATGGGATATATAAATCTAGGTTCATCTTTTGGGCTTATAGAAGGAAAGGAAGTGTATATTGTTTAATATTCCCTGAGCACATTAACGTGATTGGTTATTGAGGTAAAATAATGCAAATGAAATAATCAAGAACTGCTATGGCTCATTATCGGTGTCCTCCCAGAGCTCAAGCCATCACTCACAGGTGGGCTTTTCAGAGGTGGCTGGATCTAGTGTGTGACACGGGGATGATTCGTGGTGTAATGCTGGGTTACAGGCACTAGGATTAAGGCTGTGAATGCTCCCTGCCCTAAGGCAGGTAGGCTGGATAAGATACGAGGGACAGAAAGCGGCTTGTCAGCGCTCACTGTGCTGTTGGCTCCCTTTTGCTGCCTCTGCCCGCCATACCACCCTTCTTTGGAGGCAGCCAGCTATGAACTGAAGCCCCTGTTAACTACGAGCTAAATACACTTTCTTCCTTTAATTTTGGGTGTCAGGTATTTTGTCTCAGCAATGAGAAAAATAACTAAAACAAGGACTGTACAGGAAATCTAGGGAACAGCCAACTAAAAGGATTAAGGAATTTAAAAATGCAGACATTAACCAAAGTAATAGAGTTAGTCATGATAAAGGGCAGGAAAAAGTAAGTGATTTGATTCAGTTGCACCCCATGCAGTTTATATGAAGATGATCCTGGCTTCTGTGGACAAAATTATGTAAGCTTCTTAAATCGAATTTTAATATGGTGAGACTGGTGGAGAAAATAACTTTTGAGGTTGGTTTCAGAAGGGGTAATCTGATTCAGAGTTGTGCCACTCACATGCATGTTTTTACTTGTGTTAACTTGAGCACGCATTCTAGTCACTACTGGTTCAAAGTCATATGTAAGACATTGACTTGAATGTCCCAAAGGACTAAATCCAAAGATAATTTGCTTACATCTGGCCTCTAGTATGTTTTTAAAATCAGATGCATAGTTTAGTCAAAACTGTAAACTACATAATTTTTACATCTTTTGGTATTTTGGGTTAAATATACTCTATGTAGCACTTCCCTGAACATCATGTTTTACCTGTACCTGTATGGCATTTTAAGACATTTTTACCAAATGTGATGGCATACATCCATAATATCAGCCCTCAGGAGGCTGAGACAGGAGGATTGCCACGAGTCTGAGGCCAGCCTGAATTATTTAGTGAGTTTAAGGCCAGCTGGAACTAAAAGTAAGACACTGTCTGAAAGTAAGTTTTTAAAAATAAAATTTAGGATTTTCTTATCTTTGAAAATATCAAGTGAGACAAAGTAGTTTTTAATCTGATAGAGCCAAGTATCTCTCCCATCAGAACAAATAAAGGATGACACTGATTTCATGAGTTTTGGTTCTTAAAATCTAGTGTGTCAGATCATTATTAAAAGCCATTCTTGGTGGGCACAGTGTCAAATGCACATAATTCCAGTAGCTTAAGAGGCTGTGGCAGAAGCACTGCCAGTTTGGGCCTAGTCTGTACAGCTGAATGAGACCCTGACTCAAAATAAAATACTGTACAACCTCAGTTTGTGACAAAATTCATTCCAGAAACATGCTTGTAATCCAAAGCACTTGTATATCAAATTTACCCATAAATCATAATGGAAACTCAGGTGATGGATTCCACAACCCAAAAATATTCATGTAAAAATGATTACATTAATGTAATATAAAATAATAAATACAAAAAGTAAAGAAAAGTACCTGCACTTACTTTTTTTTGGGGGGGGGGTACTGGGGAGAATGGACTCATGACTACCTCGGGCTTGCCAGGCAGGCACTTAAGCCGTTGAGCTAAATCCCCAGGCCCCATACCTTTGAAAGTCTTCGTGGCTGCTGTGAGGGAGACAAGACAAAGGAGCTTTCTGTGTATAACAGCTTCCACTATCACTGACAGAATCACTGCTATCTATTGGCTTCATGCATTCTTTCCTTTTTTGTGCAACCTTCATTAAGGAACCTATCTGATGACACTTGCTTTTGCCTTCCTTTGAGGATTTCGTGGCAATGTGACCTTGTATCGTCATTAACAGATCCATCACTCAAATCACTGCATCCTTATTTGGGTGGTGCTTTTCTTAGTTTCCCTCATTTTAAATGTCTCCCTAATCCCATTTGAATTGAGGGAGTCATCTTCCTTTTACCCTCCTCTTTTGCAGACAAGATCTTAAACTCTTGCTGTTGGGAGACAGATCACCCACAGTGAGGAGGAGGGTGAGAAGGGATAGAGAACCATTGCATGAGCTCAGCTGTGATTATGTGCCATTCAGCATCCTGTACTTTAACTTGTTGTTCATGACATCACTTGTTTATAAAGTTAAATTTATTAGAATGTTCATTTGTCATATAGAATATCCACAGAACAAGTTATTCACAATCCAAGGTTTTATTGCATTAAAAAAGAAAAGTCTAGAAGTATATTCCAGAGGTAAAAATCTCCTAGATTCAGTCCCCATGCCATTTAAAAAGCCAGCTTATTCAGATAACTCCACGCATAGCTGTTCAGTGGGTGTTTAAGTGATGACAGGTACGATAATAGCAAAAGCATACTGAAAGCATCCACTGAGTAATTAATGATTATTTCGTTATTTTCATCTTTTTTCTTGAGAGCATCAAGAGATTAAAGAAATTATCCAATTTGACCAAGGTCACACATAATGGTAGAACTAAATCTTGCAGCCAGAGTGTGGTGGGAGTCCCCACCACATGATGATGTGATGTTATTTTACTCAAAGTATTACTCAAGACTTCTGTGTGCCACAAATTTGCTTTAGTCTCTGTTATTTTTCCTCACATTTTTATCAGTGTACTGATTAGTGGGTTTCATCTTGGCACATTTTTATCAGTGTACTGATTAGTGGGTTTCATCTTGGCAGATTTGCGTCTGACACAAGACACTGTGATCATCCCCAGTCACTCGCTCGGCCTCCCCTCCCCCTCTCGTTCAGCTGCAGTGGGGGAGGGGAGAGGCTCCATGTGTATAATGTACTTTAATCATATTCATGCCCCCGCCTCTTAATTTTTTTAAATGTCAAATTATCAGCATGAATCTGAATACCAAAGCAATTCTTTTTCATTTCCTTTAATACTGAGTGTTTGTGGGTCTTTGATAGAAAAGCTTTCACTTCCAAGTCTGTGAACCATACAGAATTATTTAGACATTTTACTTTTGTTGGAGTTTGGAGAAGAGACATAAAATGGAAAGCTCTTAATATTCAAATATTTTGTCATTCATGCACCAAATTTAGGATAATTACCTTTCTAGCTAAGAAAGAACACCTCCTTGGTCTTGTATTGAGGAATAATAAACAGTCCCTGATAAGTCAACCTCTTTTCCATGAATGTCTACTTTTGCCCATACTAAAATAACGGCCAGAGTGTGCAGTTAGTAGGAAGACATGAGCAGTAAAGGATTTGCTCCTTCCAGTGCTGTCCAGTCCTTCTCTTTCGTCTTCCTGACCTCCGAACAGTTTACCTGAAGGTCTGCACTTCCCATGATGAAAGCAGTTTGCTCTCATGAGACAGTACGAGAATCGCACTCGTCTTAACCAAAGGAGGGAAAACGTTGCAGTGAATAAATCGAATGAAAAGTGAATAACCGAAATTTACCATTATTTAAACAAAATCTCCAGGTAATATAAGTCTTAGATATTTTGTTGCCCCAGAGTGTTAAAAACCAGTTTGGGGTGTGCTGCCATTCTCTGCCCCTCCCCAATGTGGGCATGCAGAGCGTGGGAACCTAGACATAATGCTACTGCTTTGGGTAAGGCTGTCCACTGAAGACACCTTCAAGTTCAAAATGATGGAAGGATATGAGGAAACAAGGTAGGAGAAAAATAATTACAATGGAAAAATGTCCAGACTATAAGATATTTATATTTTGGACTGTTTAGGGGAGATTTTGCCGTCTAACTAACAGGAAAACATAGAGATATTCTCCAAACTACTGGTGGTGTAACTTTCTTTTCTGGAGAAGTGAAATTAGGTAAATAAATTGCTGGTTTTACAGTGTTTCAGTGAAAAACAGATGCCAGTGGTGAATTTGTTTTTAAAGATACTCACTAAAAGTCTCCATTACATTGTCATTTATTTTACCTTAACGCATACCAACACCTTGTGGGTGGCTACTGTTTCTAACAAAAACCTAGGAAAAAACAAAGTCCAGAGGCTGGAGGTAGGACACTTCTAAATACCTTGCTAGCTAATGTAACACACGTGCTTCAAACATCATGTATTTTCTTTTAAAAAACTGTAGATATTTTAAATGGGGGATTTTTAAAAAGGCATCTGAATTCCTTAATTAAACTTGATTGCAATATAGATGACAAGCCCTGGACAAGGAATCTTGATTGTTTTGGGTTTTGTTTTTTGGAGGAGGGCCGTTTCTTTGTTTTATGAGGTTGGGTCGCCCTACATTGCGCTTAAAGCTCGGCTGTTTTAGGATCTTTTCATAAGTCAGCTCAGCACTCATGCTGGTTGTTTGTTTCCTTTTCTTTTCTCCTTTCTTTTCTCCCAGCCTCTGGCTGCTTTCTTTTCTGTTCCCTGCCTTTGAGGAGATTGAGTGTGTTCTTGCTCACAGGCAGTCCCAGTGCTCCAGTGCATTCCTCAGACATGAGACTTCTCTCTCCCCTGCAAATGTTAGCCTCCTTCCCCAAAATGAAATCTAATCCTTAAAAAGAAAACATTCATTTATAAAACTTGTTATTTAAGAATAACATGAGTTGTAGACAAATGTAGCTATAACACAAAAGATAGGTGGATGCTAAAGTGATATGTGCTTTAAGATTGATTCCTACATTGATAGTTAGTTGCTAGAGGAAACATATTTTCAGTGCTTAATTCTGTGGTTGCTAACCAGATTATCATGGCACCATTGTTAAGGATTTCGGCTTAGACATGAAAATAGTCTATCTGTATAGAACAAGACATTATTGTGGTATTTATTAAGATGGAATTCTTTGTAATCTAATTTTTTAGTAAAGGTATTACTCATTTGCTCAAATATTTGAGTTGCTATTATGTGAAAAACAGTTTATTTACCAGTGAATAGAAGGAAGACAGTGGCTAAAATTTATAGCTTCCCAAGTCTCTTTCCAAATCTGCGAGTAGTTCAGGGTGATAGTTCGGCATTTTTCATTTTGTTAGGTCTTGAACAATGCTTATTCTTTAAAATATTTGAGGGATGTGTATATTCCTCTTTCTTTAAAACATGAATTTTATGTTTCCAAAATAATCTAAGTTTAAAATCAAGCATCTAGTGTAATATACAAAGTGTAGTAATGAAAATCTTTCGGTAATTTGGGTAAGGGTGATTATGAATCATGGGTATAGCCTGATGACTTCTTCAGTGTTGTAAAGGAGAATGGGCGCCCTCCCCCCAAGCCCCCTCCTGTACGCGGGTGTGTGTGTGTGTGTGTGTGTGTGTGTGTGTGTGTGTGTGCGCGCGCGCGCGCACACGCGCACTTAGATTAGGTTATAGGCAGACTGATGACTTGTCAAGAAGAAATTACTTATTTTGAACTAAGTGCCATGACATTTCAGTTAAAGAGAGTTTTCTGTTATATGGCCCGTTGTATGTTACATGGGATCACATAGAATGGTGATCAAATTTCTCTTCATTTTTGCTCACTCTGAGGAGAAAATAAGATTGGACAGTGTGCAGTGGCAAGCAGAGACTCCACACTGAGACCAGGATGTGGAGGCACACGTAGGTTATCTCCTCATAGCTTTGAGACATTTCAGCTTGGAGGAATCGTTTCCACCTTATCTTTTTGCCTCACTTAGAAGTCTAAGAAGACTTGCTCCAGTTGCCCTCAAAGGCATACTTTGGGGTTAATCTTTATTTCATATGAGCAGGCAGTTATGTGTCTCAGTACTACCTACCATCCTCAGCGCTGCAGTTCATTGCTTACAAGTATTTATTTTATATTTGTCTAGCACCGCAGTAGGCGTTTACTGCTGTATCCCCTGCTTCTGGACTGATTGTCAGGAGGAAGCCCCTTTCAGGGTCAGGTCTTGGCGCACCTACAGGCTGAAGCAAATAAAGCTGGAGAAGTAAAGGGGATCTAGATCTCCTGGGGCCCTGCACGCATTCGAAGGAACTTGTGCCGCATCCCCCAAAAAGTAAGAGGATCATGAGCGGATCCTATGTTCAAATCCAGCGTTGGGTGACCATCTCCCTTTACTTCATGCTGTCTCCATTTTAAAGAATTAAAGGCACCCTCATAGAAAGTATATGTGACACTTGGAAAGCAAAGTAACATTGTACATGTATGTGGTTACATTTCCAGTAAATTCCTAAAGACATTTCCAGAATATCTTTTTATACCTTGTGAAATAATCGTTTGTGTACTTAAAAGATGAATATGAATGTGTAAGTAATTGGAAAAATTAATAATAAGACATTTACAACTTTTTACAGCAGCAAGTTTATTGAATATGGAGATCACAGTAAAAATATAAATTTTGAATTTTTAAAATATTGGCAGATACCTAGTATCTTCTCAATGCTTTGCTGTTATATGCCTAAAATAAGCGGATT
Source organism: Cavia porcellus (assembly GCF_034190915.1). Lineage (NCBI taxonomy): Eukaryota > Metazoa > Chordata > Mammalia > Rodentia > Caviidae > Cavia > Cavia porcellus. The sequence goes on from NW_026947504.1 coordinate 60,718,077, forward strand.
AGAGAATTACTTTCACCTGTATTTAGTAAGAATGTTATAAAAACAAATATCTTTTTAAGTTATTTTTTTTGAAGGAAAATCAGTTCATATTCCATTGAGTCAAAGAAGGTAAAGTGCCAAACAGTCAGTATATAATATTGAAAATGTTTGTTTTTGCCTTTTAGTCATACTGAGGGATTTGCACCAAGACCTTGCACAAGCTAGGCAAGCACCACCACCTAAAGCTACCTGCCTCCTCCCTCAGGAATTACAAGCAGACACTACCATGCCTGGCAAATTTGTATTATAGATGCTTATATAAGCATCTATAGAAAACGTACAGAACTGCAAGTTGCATTAATGTTTTGTTTTGTCTTGTTTTACTTTTTAAGACAGACTCGCTAAGTATTTCAGGCTGGTTTGAGCTCACTGTGAAGCCCACACTGGCCTTGAACTCTCTCTGATCCTCTGTCTCAGTGTCCCAAGTGCTGGGATTACAGATGAGCACCACACACCCAGCCCCGCATTGATTCTGACCTCTCCCAAACAGCTTTCCTGTTGGCTCCACCTTTAAAACAGTACCTTGTTTTCTGGATTCATAAGTAGGCAGTTTTCTGATATCTCAGTTTCTGTGCTGTAATTATTGTATCCCACTTCTTCCTTTTAGGCATATTTATCTTCTTACTAAAATAAATCCTGGAATAATTCAGGGAGAATCTGAATAATAAATTTTTCTGTCCAGAAATACTTTCACCCTTATTATTATTCCTTAATTTTAAATTAAGCTTATTTAGGCAGGCAGTTTTACACTATTGTATTCTGATACCCTGCTGATGAAAAATACACAAGTACAATAGTATTTCATGTGTCTTTAAAAATAGTGACTTTAGAAAGCTACACCTTTTTAACTTTTATTGTGTTGAAATACCAAATGAGTTCATCTAATTTTTAAAGTAAAAAGTAGATAATTGTGTGTTGTGTTAGATTTGGTACAAAACAAAATATCCTAAGATCACTACTTAAACATATGTATACTTGTCAAGTATTATATTTTATAGTTGCTATACGTGTCATGTTTATTTTATGGCTCTTTTTCAGGGTCAGTAATTTAAATTATATTTTAATTTGGAGTTCCACAATGGTTCTAGACCAGTGCGGTCCAATGAAAGTTCTGCACTGATGGAAATGTTCTTGTTCACATCTGTACCATCCAGTAAGGTGGTCATTAGTCACTGGACCAGTGATGGCAAACCTATGGCACATGTGCTATTATGTCTTTCTTTCAAGACAAAAGATGCTAATGTATGAGTTGTTTTCTTGAACTAAGACCTCAATACTGAGGTTTAATTGCAGTATTGGAGCTTTGGATAAGGAAATAGGTTTGGGGTTGCAGGTTGACACTTGATCTCTAGAAGGTTCACCATCCTGTGCTAGACCTTGAGTGCTGATGCTGTCTTTGTTTACATTTGTATCTTATCAAGTGAGTAGACATTTTGAATTAATAGCTTGATTAGTCTTAGACCACATAGTTTAGGATAATTCTTTTTGTTTCTTTTTCTTTCTTTCTTTTTTTTAAATCTTTTTGAGACAGGGCCTCTCTGTGCAGTTGAGGCAGGCCTTGAGCTCACTTTGTAGCCCAGTGTGGTCTCAAACCCACAACGATCCTCCTGCCTAAGCTTCCCAAGTACTGGGCTTATAGGCATGAGCCACCACGCCCGACAAGATAATTCATTTTTACCTGCAGATTTTTTTTTCAGAAATGTATATGTCTTTTGCCTATACAGTGTAGACTTAGAAGTGAAGTTGTGGTGTTTGTATGTTTAGCTTATAGTGCCAATTTTTGCATATATTCAATGTGTTTTGAAGTATTGTTACCAGTTGGGTAAGGTTCTTTTGCTCAATTTAGATAAAATGTAAGAATCTATGATACATAGGCAGAGTTCTGAGCCTTGAGTGTCTGGGGCTCTCTGATCCTGACGTCAGGAGCTCCTTGCATTGCTCCCTTAGCAGCCAGAGCCAGTAGCTACCAGGAATCTCTGTACTCTTCCAGAACCGAGAGCCACCAGCTTTCAGCAGCTCTGCATAGCTCCGTGTCACTCTCATGCTGCTGCCTACCACTGTTTTGCCAGCCCCAGCTACTGAACTCCTAATATAACCACCTTAGCTTATTCTTCTTAATATAAAAATCACTAATCTGCAAAGTAAAGCTACGTGAGAGAGGTTGTATTGTGACTTAACGTTGCAGCATAAGGGGAAGCAGTATATAAAGTGATCTAAAATGGGTAAAGAGAGGCTACTTAAGTAGTTTTTTTCTTTTTTGTTTTTAAAGAAATATTGTTTTTAAAGAAATAAGAAAAATGTACACAGTGTCCTCAGCCTACCAAACTGTCTGGAAGGAAATGGCTTTCAGTCTTTCAGTAAAGGAAGAGTTCCTCACTGACTAGGGTGGGGATATCTGACTTCAGAGTGGTCAGAGTCTGGAACAGACCTGCAACAGAACCTTGCTGCTGCCAAACCGAATTTCTCAGGACAGTCGATGGGCATCTGGTGTTCTTTCAGGGAGCATCAATATATTTAGGGTGGCCAGGACCACCAAAGATGGAAGAAAGAAAAAATAAGTACTTGTTGGAGGCTTGGGGTCCTTCTGTCTCAGTAGTTTGTTAAAGCTTTATAATACTTTGAGGTTTCCCGTTTATATATTAACTGATGCTTATTAAAGAGTTACAGAAATAACCCTTCAAGTTTAGCTCTGCTCAGCAAGTAAGTGTATTAATAATATCTTCTGTTTTTCAGATTGCAAATTGAAGAATCTTCCAAACCTGTAAGGCTGTCACAACAACTGGACAAAGTTGTAACAACCAATTACAAACCTGTTGCTAATCATCAATACAATGTAAGTCTTGTGCATATCTCTCTTTATTCAGAGTTATATTTTTATTCCTTTCTCTATCATAGATTCTTACATTTTGAAAGGACTTCATCAGCCTTATACCTTGCATCTGGTGCGTGAGTACCTGACCTAGATTTAGTAAGAATATGATATATCAAACATAGAGAACATGCTCACTCTACATTGTAAGCTGTACAGTAAGAAGCCAACCAGTGTTCAAACTACTCTTGATCTATTTTTACAAAGAAATGAAACACTTCAATTCTGTGTTTCTAATATTTTAAATTATAATATACTAAGCAATCACTTTTTACCGTTTTTTATTTTTCAGTACCATTAAGCTGACCATAAGAATGTGTAATATATTGACAACTTTTATAGGTCATGCACTAAAAATATACGGTTATTATTTAACATTTTTAAGGATCATGGAACAGTTCTAATGTTTTCATTGATAAGTAAGATCACTTTGCCTGGTTTCAGCTCCCACAAGCATTTATTATAACGCCTTAATACTATGCAAAGTGAAGACTGCCTCATACATTTTTTAGAGCTTTATATTGAAGCATATTTTACATATGATATGCACATACATTGTCTCCTTATTAGTGTGTTGCCTTAGTTTCTTGTCATTGGGCGCAGTACCACAATGTCAAGGAGAAAAGGTATATTTTGGCTTGCAGATGCAGCCCCTGGTCAGCTGGTTCCTTGGCTGAAACAGGATGGCAGAGGGGCATAGAGGAGGAGGAGCTTTCACATCATGGTGGCCAGGAAGCAGAAAGAAAGGGGAAACCAGGAAGGAAGATATGCCCTTCCAGATCACACTCTCGTGAGTGGCCTCCAAACAGGCCCTACCTCCTCACAGCAAATGCCACCCCCGTAATCCAGTCACCTTCCAGAAGCCCTACCTATGAGTGCATGAGTATTTTTCGGGGGGTCATTTTTGATCTGCAGCTAGCATATATTCTTGTACATTATATGCCAGCTACTCTTGTGAGTGCTTCATAGATAGTAACATGTCATCCTATGAGATAATGCTGTCATTTCCAGTTTACACATCAGTCTAGAGGTTAGATTACCTGAAACACGAACTCATCTAGTTAGTAACTAACTGGTCCAAATACTCAACCCAGGCAAGTCTGGCTTAGAAGCCACACTTTTAACCACTGTGTATGTTTCCATAGGATACTTAGCGGTACTAAAAAGTGAAGAGTTTTTAGGTTTTAAAATACCTAAATGGAAGAATAAATGTAATAATTTCCTAAATATAAAATGAACATTAGGGGTAGGGGATTTAGCTCAGCGGCATAAGCGCCTGTCTGGCAAGCACATAAGGTTGTGAGTCCAATCCCCGGTAGCAAAACAACAACAACAACAACAACAAAAAAAAAAAAATATATATATATATATATATATAACATTAAGTCAAACAGCAACTAACAGTTGAAGTCCCATGTCCTACTTTGTTGCTTAAGAATTACTTTGATACTGAGTTCAGCAAGAATTAAAACATCTTGAAAACTGGTATTAAGTATCTCGACTTACTAAGAGGCACGGAACGGTATCTGCCAAACCACCATGGTATGGTATTTGAATATCTTATGGTTATTTTGTGTGAGAGCCAGCAGGTACCGCCAGAACTAACTGGAGACTGTGAGAAGTGGAATACATCTGCCACTTCTAAAGACATTCAAAGCCGGGCGTGGTGGCTCACGTGTGTAATCCCAGCACTCCGGAGGCTGAGGCAGGAGGATCGTTGTGGGTTCCAGACCAGCCTGGGCTACAAAGTGAGCTCAAGGCCAGCCTGAACTGCAAAGGGAGACCCTATCTCAAAAAAAAAAAAAAGAAGACATTCAAGCTGAAAATTTTTTTAAAAAATTATAGGTAGATAGATATGAATGTTAGTAGTAATGACAGCTTCTTATATTGATTGCCTATGATTTCTCTTCTCTCAGCCACAAATGCAACCTGCTTTGTGCCTGAGGTACAGACTCCTGGTGAACCAAACCAATAAAATGTCTTCAGGAAGCTACCTTTTCCTTCAGTTACGTTTATGCCTCTTTAGATCCCCAGATAGGATACAATGTGTATTTCCTTTGAAGTGGTTCATATGCATTTTTATACTACAGGTTACTTGCTGCTGTAGACCATCATTTCTGAGGCAGAAGGCAAGCCTCTCCCAGGTAGATCGGTGCTGGCACTTTGGTAGCTTCATAGCCAGACCTCGACCTGAGTTGTATTCTCAGTGCCATTGACCCTGTCCTGTTATCGAGGCCAAATATCATACATTTAGCATATTTTTACATTGCTTTCTTTTTTACTGCTAAACTACGGTAATACTGTGATTCACAGTACTTCTGTTGGCAAACAATTCAGTTCTCAAGCAAAAGTATTTTGACAAAATTTTGCTTCCGCTCACGAACTCCACCTTAGATAACAAACACAAGTGTGGCCATCTTCCCCCACAATCACAAACGCAGTCATCTTCTCACAATTGTAAAACTAAGTTCGTGAACCAAGGTACCACTGTGTATTCAAATACATTGTATCCTGAACTTTTTAGGTTATAAAGCTGTAACATCCATTTTAATTCTTCTTTACATTAAGTTATATTTCAGTTAAGGAATGTTAAAATTATCATAAATGAGTCATAACAGTAATGAGTTATGTAATCTTTGGTTAAGATTTTGTTTACATACAACAAAGATTGCTATCATCTTATGTTGCACTTGAGTGTTTAATGATTGTTTTCTGTGGGAGTTTATCAGAATGAGTTGGGGGGGCATCAGCATGGATTTAAAAATCATATTTAGTATTAGAGTATATCATCAACTGTAAAATTATAAAGCTTTTGTTATTTATCAGAAGGGAACATTGATTTTTTTTTAATATTGAGAGACTTCAGTATTGTTTGGTGACAATGATTTGACATTATATAATTAAGATCCAATAAAAATTTTAAAATTCACTATAATGTTAATGTTTTCAAAGTTTTGTAAGCAAGCACTACATAAACATGAAGTTCAGGATTTGATTTTAATAGTTGGGGTCCTTCAAATGAAATTTTCAGATAAAATTAAGGGGAAATTTATATAAAAATGAGAGTAAAGGATTGCATATAGACTTTTGAAGGGGACAAAGTTGGGATTTTAATCTAGTACTTCATATATGCTAGTACCCCATCAGTGAGCCATACTCTGATCCTGTCCACACATTTAATTAGAAAAAAACATCTTTCAGGGCTGGGGATTTAGCTCAGTGGCATAAGTGCCTGCCTGGCAGGTGCAAGGTCATGAGTTCTATCCTCAGTGCCAAAAAAATCACTTTTCATGTACCTCCGCAAATTTTTTTATATAGACAGAATATCCAAATATTTAAACCCCTTAAAACTTTACTCTGTACTTGAAGCTTTTCTAAGAAATTTATCTCTATACATAATTCACAAACTAGGGTGTATTACCCACCGCACTGGCCATTCAGAAGGCACTCATTGGACAAACAGTATTATATGATCATCATTATCTTTTAGAATATCTTTTCCTTGAGAGCTCTCCCCTGAAAACTCTCCTCTTGCTAGACTAATGCCTGTTAGCTTTCTCCCTAAGTGGCATTTCTTCTGTCTTCATTAAGATTCTGAAGGACCAGTTTATGTAGGTCAGCATTTTCCAGGGTAAGTTTTGTGAAACACGAATTTGTAAGAGCTTCCTTGAGGACCCGGGACTCTTTAGCGTTGGGAATGTTGCTCAATAGTGGAGCTTTTGCCTAGCATGTGCAAAACCTGGACTTAATCTCCAGCACTGTTTAAAAAAAAAAAGCAAAGGCCTCAAATTCCTCTTTCCTTATCCTTTGAAGTAGTAAAAACAAACTTTAGGAAATAATAGCATCCTCAAAATTAAGGTTTGTAAGAGGTTTCATTGGGTAAAGGGGAAAACATTAGAACTTAAATTTATCTTGTTTTTTACCTAATAAAAGGAAAAAGTTTTTAAAAATATTTGCCATGTAGATTGACCCAGCACCCTTATGCAGTCCCTATATTAGTTGTTTTTTAGAAAAAGAGTGAAATTATGCAACATGAAGGAATTGATCACGGCTTCTCATTTTCATTTGTTTTCAGAGTTTTAGATTTGTTGCTAAATTCAGAGATTTACATAGTACCTAGTATTAATTAAACTCAGTGTTAACAAATTAACAAACGACTTAAAAAGCTTTCCCATAAAGAAATCGTAGTTTATAAATAATACTAATAAAGCAAATATATGTGAACCAGAAAATAGGAAAGTGGGTCCTTCTCTTGCTTCTAAGGTGATCTTTCTATGTGAAGTAGAGACAGTGATAAAGGAATCGGATCTGACAAGAACTTAGCTCTTCCGAAACAAAAATTATCAGTATCACTTTAAATATGGCTTGTCATTCACTGTATTTGATGATGACTCCTCTGTGTCTTATCTTAGAAGCAGAAGCAACTCTAGCTATTTCAAGTAGAAAGAGATGTAGAAGGAATTGGTCACAAATGGTTTATGAACACAAAATGAAAAGGCTGGAGTTGCAAAACCAGAAAGCTGCAGCTTGGGACGTGCCCAGCCAGTGCCGAACCTTCCTCCTGCTTCCATCCTCCCCTTGGCAGGACTCCAGCTGGGCCCCAGCTGATCTGGGGATCTTGGAGATGTAGTCTGACAGTGCTGCTGCCCAGTGACCAAGGCCTGGGCCTGGGGGCCTGGTGCAGAAATGACTGGCACGAGGCGCCTGGGCCTTTGCTGTGTTGTGCCTTGAGTTATGTTAGCAGCTGCTAGTCCAAAGCTTTCAGTTTGCAGTACTTTCACAGACCAGAGGTGAGAGCATGAAGACAGAGCATTGTATTTCAAGAGCCAACAAAAAGTTGTTTTGTAATTTTGACACATTAAGGCTTCCTTTTAAAATAGTGTATCTTATTTCATTCCTTTTATACTTTGGTTTTTCTTCAGATCACATAAATCTTCCCCCTAATTTCACCCCTTTTAAGTTTTTATTTTATATATGCTTCATTATATTCATATAGTTTATAATATATTCGTATTTTTACAATTTACAAAGACAGAATTTAAAATTTTTCTGTAAAAGTATTCATCCAAAAAGTATAGTTAGCTAATGTGTAAGATTCCTTCCAACCCCTCTGTTTCTGAATCTGTCTCTAAATTACAGTCCGTGTATGTGTTCCTATTGACATTGAGAACATCATTATCTGGCTTCTGTAAATTTCACGGTATTCACCGGGGATTTAGCTCAGTGGCATAAGTACCTACCTGGCAAGTGTGAGGTCGGGAGTTTGATCACTGGTACCAAAAAAAAAATTCATGGCATTCTTAAATGTGTTCTGTGGTCTAGTAACACCTTTCCCTGAAAGGAATCATATTCTCTGTTGTCTAGGTAGTGGTTCTCAGCATGGACTGTGTACTATACTCACCCACGAAACTTTATAAACGGAAAATACCTTCACACTTGCTCTTACGTGGAGGCCAGCTGTCTTAAGGTTTTTTAAGTTTCCTGAGTAATTCTAGTGCAAAGCTACTCACGGATCCAGAGAGACAGGAACTTTCTGCAGTTCTGTCTGCCGTTTCCTTTGAGAAGAGAATGATTAAAAAAATGAATAGTTGGTATCTTGTCCTTATCATCATCCATAGTCCCTGCTCCTAAATTTGATGCATTGTGTTTTTATCTCGATCAGGAAATGATTGCAAGCTAGAAAAGCTTAAATTTTAAAAAATAATGGAAATAATTGTTGCATCTTGAGGGAAACTGCCAGATCAGAAGGAAAATTTGTTTTATGTTTATGCTCTATGCTTCACTGTGGCAGTCAACTCTATTAGTCTCCAAAACTAAGGTTATTAAGTCTTGAGGGGTTTGGGGGGAGGGTCTTATTAAATGTTTAGAAATTAATATGAATTTTGTGATTAAAATACCAGCAGGACTGTATCATATAGACTTTTCAGCAACATTTGCTAATATCTGCTGAGTATGAGAACACTACATGCCATGTCAGAATAAATATGCACATCAAGGACTGACCAATTCTAAAGAATTAATTTCCTCAAGAGATGATGACACAGGAAGCAGAAATAGAAGCACTGGTAGGGGGAAGAGGAGTAATCTTTCATAAGGATTTAAAATGCATAACCATGATAGTTAAGGCTGTCGTGCTTGCTTCAGAAGTTTTTAAAAAAACGCCTTCACAAAGACTGCCGTGACAAAGCAATCAACGGAGTTCTGCAAACAACTGTCTAGAAATTTACAGACATCTGAATTTTAATATTTTAATTGGTAGTGGGCGGCATTTATATTTTTTGTCAGTGATTATGGTTTCAGTAATGACAGTTGAGCATCTCTGTACACGTCCACAATAGATTTTCAACATTTGGTTGATTTAGCCATGAATAATTTGTTTTCTATTGTGAAAGCAAAATTAATTGTATATGATAGGGTTTTTTTGTATTGTAAAAATTTATAACTGGGGGCTGGGGATTTAGCTCAGCGGCATAAGCACCTGCTTGCAAGTAGGCAGTCGTGAGTTCGATCCCTGGTACCGATAAAAAAAAAAATTTATAACTGGATGTTTAATGTACTTTCTGAATGGACATTTATTTCAATGATGTTGGTTATTGTTGGAGGCAGACAGAAGATCAGTAATTAAAATTCAGAGAGCATAAAAACTATTTCTAAAGGAATGTGGAGGTACACACCTGTAATACTACCCTGTGGGAGACTAAGGCAAAAGGATCCCAAGTTCAATCCCAGGCTGGGCCATTTAGTGGGGCCTGCCTCAAAAAAAAAAAAAAAAAAAAAAAAAAAAAAAGACAGATGATCCATCAGTGCAAAGGCCCTGGGTCCAATGCCCACTGTTGAAGAAGGGGAAAATTGTTTTGTTCCAGTAACTATTGTAGTAATATTTTAGGCTATGTGATAAAAAGTTAGATATAAACTGCTTTCAGTATCAGTTCCTTAAAATACCTGTACATCAGTAAGAGATAAAATGCCCAAAGAGAAAACCATTTAAAAGAGAAATAACATCTCAGAACTAAGGTCTTTTTCTAAGTAAACTAGCTGTTCTGTTTTGTTTGTTCTGTGAGACAAGCTCTCACTGTGCAATTCAGGCTGGCCTTGAGCTCACTTCATAGCCCTGGCTGGTCTCGAACTCGCAATGATCCCCTGCCTCAGCTGGGTGCTGGGGTTACAAGCGTGTGCCACCGTGGCCGACTACTAGTTCATATATTTTGTGGTTTGTGTAAACAATCTTATGTGTAGTACCAGATTTTGAGAAAACTGAGATTACTATTTCTGTATTGTATTGTTAAATTATAAAAAAGGAAAGTTACTCTAGTGATCTGATTTATTTTTTTTGTACCGGGAATCAAACTCACAACCTTGCACTTGCCAGGCAGGTGATGTGCTACTGAACTGTATCCCATTTTGTTTTAAAAGTCTTTCCTGTAAGCTACTCAGTTGTACAGGCTGTAAAGATAATATGTACATGTTCTGTTTTTCTTGCCATTTTTAAATAAATGTAGGATTAAACTTCCAATATTGAAATTTCTCTGATGTGCAATAGAATTTTCTTGTGTTGCTTGTTTGTTTTGATGCTGGGAATTAAACTCACAACCTCATGCTTGCCAGATAGGTGCTGTGCTGCTGAGCTGTATTCCTGGCGGAATAGTAGTTTCATATATGTCATTGCTGTTATTATTTTATACATGTGAGTTTTCAGGTTATACTTTAAAGAGTTTTTGTTCACTGTTTGTAAAAGTTAACAGTTGGGCCACATGGACTGCCAGAGTTGAGCCACTGATGGACATGGTTAGCACAAAAGATTATCGTATATTTCTTGTCTGTTTTTCTTCTACTTTAAATAGGAAAGCACCAACCTTCTATGTAGATACTATAATTTAGGTAGCATCTGAATCACAGTTTACTCTGTTAATCTCATCCCAAGTATTGGTTTCTTTCTAATTTGTTAAGATTAAATTTTTACCTTTAATTCGGACCCTGTCGGATGTGAGTTTGCCACTTGGTAACTGTTAAACGTTTCTCTCATCAGTGCCAGCTGCAGCGTGTACCCTGCCTAAGGTGTGCCACTTACTGGACAACATTTTTTCCTGTTGTCTTCCTTGCCTTCTCAGTTGTTTGACGCACAGAAGAGCCTGAATATACCATCACTCCTTCCGTTTTCTGAATTCCGCTGTTTCTTTCTGTCTTTCAGAATAAAGTAAAGCTGGGGTGAGAGTACACTCAGAGTGTCATGCCGTTCTAGCTTCATGCAGAAAACACAAAAGCCGGACCTTGGTCTTCTACGGGATACCCCCTTTCTTTGCTTTGTTTTTTGTTGGAGATCAGTGGCCTTTTGGTGATAAATCAAATCTTACACTGCATTTAACTCTTTGGAAGAGAACCTCAGGTTGTCCCTGTCTCCTCTGGTTCTCTGGTTCCTCTGATTTCCAGATCCTAAATCAAGATTCTCGACCCATGCTCGACCAGAGTAGAGATTATAATATGTCCTCCAAGACCTGGTTTTTTCCTACTTCTTCCCCAGGTCTCTTTATTGGGCTGTCAAGTGCAGTGCAAAGCATAAACCTGTTTAGTACTTTATAAAAGTTAACAGAGGGTGAAGATACAGCTCAGCAGTGCAGTGTTTGCACCAGGTCCTGAGTTCAATTCCTGATACCAAAAAAAAAAAAAAAAAATTAACAGAGAAAAGTTATAGTTATAGTCATTGATTAGCAAAGAACAGCTTAACAGACTTATTCCACAATACTCAGCTTTTTAATCCAAAGACCCTAGTACTTTATCTTGGACTACTATGCTTGCTTTCTTCCTGGTGTGGTCATTCTCTTCTTTCTTTTGATCCTAAAGCATGTATTCATTCAAATCCTCTTGTTTTGTTTTATGCTCGTCTCACCCAGAAAATCTTGGAGCTGGCTGGACTTTATTCCCCTCAAACAACACATGCCATGCGTTTTTGTTGTTTAGCTTCATGATCTTGCCCTAGTTAGTTCTGTGGTCTACTGATACTTCATTTACAGTGTTCAGTACCATGCAGACGGCTCTTAAATGCAGAACAGTCACCTCCACATCAGTTAAACCAAGCCCTGTCTCCATGTACTGATACGTACAGAGCTAGTTAAGCAAATTTCTTTTCCCTTGAACTGGCTCCAAGCAATGTAAATAAGGCTCTCTGAGGTTCTGATATGTAATGTTTGAAGCCAGCCGGCTTGGGTTGACTTCCCAGGGTACAAAAGTTTCCATATCAGAAACTGAAGGCACAGCTTCCTAAACCATTCAGATGCTACCCAGTTGAGTTATACAGATTGGTCTTTCTGTATCCCCTTCTCCCTGCATATTGCAGAGCTGCTTTCTCACCACCTGGCCAGCTCAGCTCATACTGCATAATTTGCTATTCTCACCGTCACTCATCCTCGAGCCGCTCCCTTCTTCATGAAATAATAAATTCTGGGTGAGGCCTTGAGTCAAGGCCTTTGTTCATATATCTTCACCTGAACAGGACTCAGGACTCCTTGGCTGTCTGTAATTATAAATATGTTTTAATGTCTTTATTCTTGCTGTGGGTTGTGCTGTAGGTGGTAGATTAAAATTCACTCACCAACATTCCAATAATTTTCCATAGGATTACAAATACAGTTTCCATACTGCAAGGCAGACAAGGAAGGAGATCACTGTGGTTAGATTATGATGATATGATAAGAGATTACAATATTGGAATTACATGAAAGGTCCTTTATAGACTTTTTTTTTACTTGAACCCTAAGAAAGGGATACTTTTTAAAGGAAAACTCTTATTTGCAGTCCTCAGCACATAGTCCATGCTTAATCTGCTGAAAAGATACATGGATTTTGAGTTTTACTCCCAGGATAAACATATCATAATGATAATTAAGTTAGCTCTTCTCCCTTGTCTGGCTCTCTGGCACCTAAATTTATTTACTCATAAGACACTATTGACAAAGTCACCTTTATCCACTAAGTTGAAGTCTCATTATGAGTAAGATCTATTTTCAGCACAGGTCAGGATGAAGAGATGCTTTCTGCCTTGCTCCGTGGCCTTTGTTGGTTACAGTGCTTCCCAAACTCCCCATTTCCTAGAGAAGCTGTTCTATGATCTGCCTACCCCTAAAAACCCCACACTTGAAAGATGTTAGCTACCAAAACTACATCCAGCATACTTACTTTATTGTATCTTGGTTATTCGAAAACACAGGAACTGCAAGTTAAGCCTTTCTGTTTAAGAAAGGAACCTAGAAGAAAAGCCTGCTTGGGAGCTAATGGCACATTGCGCAGATCTGCATTAAGTACTGAGAGTAATTCACAGCGGCATCTTTACTATCACAGACCCTTAAAGGTGCAGGGAATCCTCAGAGCAACACGGACCCTGTTTAGGCTGCCCCGCAAAACACCAGATTTAACAGTCAGGAAGATGAGCAGAGATGCTTGTGTGTCCAAGTGAGCATTTAGATTGATGCCTTTCTTTTGCTTTCTTTGCATGTAGATTGAATATGAAAGGAAGAAGAAAGAAGACGGAAAGAGAGCTCGGGCGGACAAACAGCATGTTCTAGACATGCTATTTTCAGCTTTTGAAAAACACCAATATTATAATCTTAAAGACTTGGTGGATATCACGAAACAGCCTGTGGTATGTACATGTTCACATTGCTCTCTTGTGTATCTCCTGCTTTGTTAACACGTCAGACTGAAATGTAACCTTCCTGTATGATTAAATTTATAGTCATTTATACCAATGACAATTTACATTGACATTCAGAAACGTGTCTTAGTGCAGCTACTTTTTTGTAACATGAGCTTCATTATTTTAGATTTCAAATACATTTACTATCAGTAATTCCATGTGAAGAGAAGAAATTACTCTTTTGATTTATTCTTGACAAATCTGAAGGCTTTGTTATACATCAGCATTCCACTTTTTGTTAAAATATTAGTTTAAATTCCCAAGAATATAAGTAGTTATTTTAATAGAGAAGAAGAAAGTGCTCATGCTGCAGTATGATCAGTTCACCCTAATGACTTCGCTCCCTTTGGCATCAAAGCCTTAGAAACTACATTCCAAGCTAGACTTAAAAAATTGAAAAAGAATAATTCATTAGCTAACCAGTGTTTCTTCTAGTTTTAATGACATTTATCTGTGCATTTTATATATAAATGTATATGTAAAAAGCTATTCCAGAAATTTTGAAAGCAAACAAAACATTCTTAAGTAATAAAACATGCACAAAATTAGATACAGAAAAACAGGCAGCTGTCGTGGGACGTCCCGATAATACCAGGAAAAGTAGTTTCTTTGCCCTTCCATATAAGGCTTCTTCATTTTGCGTCAGAGACCAGATTATTAGAGTGCCTCTGTTTTGATTCTTCAGATAATTTTTTTTGTATGTCAGTACTTAATTGAATCTCTCATAATAGCGCCTCTTGACTCATGATCGAGGGGGGACTAGCTTCAGAGCAGCCATTAACTGCCTGAGTTTATGCAGAAATATTTGGATTTTTCTGGGAGCAAACCCATAGTATGTATCAGCTTTTCTAGAGAATCACTGATCTAGAAACTGTGTGCTTTATATTAGTTTAATTATTTAGAAACTCCTTTGACAAGCAGATTATACCTTACCAATAAATTTAGTAGCAATTCAGTAAAGAATGCATTTATCTTAAAAGAAAAAAAATAAAAAAGGAAAATCCTCGTCTTCGAGGACCATCATATTTTCCTCAGGGAAGTTGACAGGCAAAGTGAGGTTGGAGGACAGAGAGCCAGTGTCAGGAGAACACTGTAGAGAATGCCTGGAGATAGGCCAGAGCTCGGGCATCCCCACCTGCAGAGTTAGGGAGCAGTGAACAGCGGCTGTAAGGCCTGCTGCTCACCCCGTCAGGGGAGGCGGTTCATCCCTAAAACTGAGGCAGGAGACCAGTCCTTATGACCCCTTCCGATTCTCAGTCTGGGATTCTGTTCCTCTCTTACTTCACCTCCCCTCTCACATTGGAACTGAGTTGACAAAGCCCAGTCTTTTGTATGTAGGTAAATAACCTGTTAAAAAGATTCCTAGAACTTAAGTGAGTATATACTAACGGTCATCAGTAGACTGCTGTTAACTGAATTTTGCTCTGAACAATGCCATGAGAATTTAAGGAGTCCAGTCTCTCATGAAGATCATGCTCCAGACAAGGATACTTTCTGGTATAAGGGGAAAGGAGTACTGGATTTGGAGTAATAAAATCTCATTTCAAGTTCCAGTCCTCCCATTTAGCCACATAGTCCTGGACTAGTTACTTAAGTAAATTTAATACATTATTTGTGTATTTAATTTGCTTAACATGCCGGGTGTGGTGGCTCATGCGTATAATCCCAGCACTGGGGAGGCTGAAGCAGGAGGTTCGTTGTGAGTTTGAGACCAGCCTGGGCTACAAAGTGAGTTCAAGGCCAGCCTGAACCGCATAGAGACCCTGTCTCAAAAAGACTAAAAAAAAAAATTTACTGCACATATAACATACTTAATATAAACTTACCAATATTTATAATATTAAAAGATTTACAAAATAATACTTAATAGCTGGGGATTTAGCTAATCGGTGTAGTCCTGGCAAGCATGAGGTTGTGAGTTCGATCCCTGGTACAAAAAATAATAGTAATAATAATAATAGTAATACTTAGTTTAGAAAATTCTTGTGATAATTAAATGATCGTGAAAGGTGCTTTGTCAGCTGCAAATATTTTACTTGCATTACTACTATTATTAAGTACTTTTAACCTCTATATGTATCACTCTTTCTTTTGCTTTTTATTTGTGTTTTGGGGGGTTTATTTTTTGTCTTTTTTGAGACAGTGTCACTATGCATTTCAGGCTGGCCTTGAATTCACTTTGTAGCCTGGGCTGGCCTCCAATTTGTGATGATCCTCTAGCCTCAGGCTCCCAAGTGCAGAAAGAGTGAACGTTTCTTATCAGGAGCAAATAAGTCAATTTGAGAAAACTGTGTACAGAGAGATATGTTTATATGGTTTGATTTTTGCCTCCCCTTCCCCCTAAATTGAAAGATTAGAGGAAACCTATTATTTCTCTCTGGCACTTGCTGGTCTTTTAACCTTGAACATATCTGATCTTCATATTTTGTTATATCAATGAAATAGATACACATTTCTTCTAAAAATACAGATCAGCTGGGCAGAGAGGCACTTGTCTGTAATCCTTGCACTCTAGGAGAAGGGGAGCACAAATTCAAGCCCAGCTTATGTAATTTAACAGCTTACTGAGACCCTGTCTCAAAATAAAAAAGGGGTGTTTCTCAGTGCAAAATCCCTGAGTTCAGTCACTTGTGCCTCAAAAGAAATAAAGAGACCATTAAAAACTTAATAGGTACTTAATTGTACCTATCGAAACATCAAACCACGAAGAACACTCAGAGCCCTAGACTGTTTCCTAAGATAGCATTCATTTACCAGTGTTCTTTAACTGTATGTTTCTTTTAAAAATAGCACAGAAAAATAAGTGTCACAGAAAATCAGCTCTGACAATAAATGAACCTCTTTGTTTCTCTATATGCTGCCCTCCCAATTTCAAGGCAAAGTTCAAGAAATTTACCTCTATATTTTTTTAAATTTATCTCTATTGATGATCCTTCTACGTCTGGTTCGAGTCATATCAACCCAGTTGAACCAACCACCTTTTAATTCAGAAAATGTAGTTGAACAAATGGCATGTTGTTAGTAAAGGAAGTTCAAGTCAACATGAGAAATGAGGGCAGCCCCTTGGGCCTCCCGTCGCTCAGGAGCTGTGCCTGATCCCATCCCTTTCCTCCAGCACATTGTCCTGCTCTTCCTTTTTAAAAAGACAGAAAGAAAGACAGACAGACAGACATATACTTAATTTTTTATATACATATATATACACACACATACACATACAGATGTTGTTTCAGCTTGTCCCACTAGTGAGACAATATGATGTTTACACATACGTGTCTGATTTATTTCACTTAGGAGCATGGTCTCAAGTTGTGTCCATTGATCTATCAAAGTCTCCAGTTTATCCTTCTTCATGGCCGAGTGGTATTCCATTGTATAAAAACACTGTACCTTTTTTGTGTCCCATTAGAAATTGTACTACTTGGGGCAGGGGATTTAGCTCAGTGGCATAAGCACCTGCCTTGCAAGCAGGCAGTCCTGAGTTCGATCCCTGGTACCGATAAAAAAGAAAAAGACCAAAAAAAAAAAGAAATTGTACTACTTAAAAAGTGGGTGCACATGTATTGCTGTGGTATGATTTTTAATTCTTTCGGAAAGATACCCAAAAGAGGAATAGCTGAATCAAATGGGACCTCTGGTCCTAGTTTTTTGAGGAATCTCCACAGTGATTTCCATGTGGTTGCACCAGTCCTGCACTCCCACCAACGGTGGAGAAGCGCTCCTTTTCCACACAGCGCCTACAGCATTTGTTGTTGGCTGTTTACTTGGTAGCAGCCATTCTTTCTGGAGTGAGGTGAACCTCAATGCTGTTTTAATTTTCATCTCTCGGATGACCGGTGATGGTGAACGTTTTTTCACGTATTTATTTGCTGTTTGTACTTCGTCATCTGAGAAGCGTGTATTCATCTCAGATGCCCGTTTTTGGATTGGGTCTTTAAATCTAGAGGACTGAATGTTTTTTTCAGTTCTTTATATGTTCTTGATAGTAATCTTTTGTCTAAGGTACATCTGGCAAACGTTTTCTGCCACATTGTGGGCTGTCTCTTCACTCTGTTGGTGGTTTCTCCTGCTGTACAAAAGCTTTTCAATAGGATGAATCCCATTTAATTCTTTGTGAGAGTTCTTGTGCAATTGGGGTTTTGTTCATAACGTCCTTGCCTGTGCCAGTGTCTTCAAGAGTTTTGCCTACTACAAAAAGTGGGGTCTGGGGGTTTAGCTCAGCAGTATAAGTGCCTGCTTAGCAAACTCAAGGTCGTGAGTTCAATCCCTGGTACCCCCCCACAAAAGAATTGTACCTACTCTCTTCCAGCACATTTAATGTTTCTGTTTTAATATTAACATCTTTGATCCATTCCAGTTTTCACTTAGTGTATGGTGAAAGATATGGGTCCAGTTTTATCTTTAGTATGTGCAGAGCCAGCTTTTCAGCACCATTTATTACAGAGACTACCTTTCTTCCAGTAAATGTGTTTGACACCTTTGTCAAAGATAAGTTGATTAGTGTGTCTGGAGTTGTTTCTGCATCTTCTAATCTGTTCCATTGAGCTTTGGATTTATTTGGGGTTTTTTTGTTTATTTGTTTGTTTCGTTTTGTTTTGTTTTGCCAGTACCACACAGTTTTTATCACAGTAGCTTTATAGTATAATTTCAAGTCATGAATTGAGATGCCTCCTGTCTTGTCTTTGTTGCCCAGGATTGCCTTTGCTATTCTAGTCTCTTCTGTTTCCAGATGAATTTTAGGATTGTTTTCTCTAGTTCTGTGAGATATACTATTGGAATTTTGATTGAGATTGCACTGTGTCTGTATAACAGTGTTGGAAGTATAGCCATTTTCACTATATTGGTTCTTCCTAACCCAAGAGCACGGATGTCTCTTCATTTTCTAATATTCTCTTCAATCTCCTTTTTCAGGGTACTATAGTTTTCAATATAGGGATCTTTTACATCCTTTGTTAGATTGATTCTTAGATATTTCATTTGTTTTTGGATGCTAGTGTAAAAGACGTTATCTCCCTGATTTCTCTCAGTGAGTTTTTTTATTTGTGTATAGGAAAGGTATTGATTTTTGAGTGTTGACTTTGTATCAAGTTACTGAATTTTGCTTATTAAATCTAGTAGTTTTGTGGTGGAGTTTTGGGATCTTCCACGTAGAGTATCATGTCATCTGCAAATAATAATAGTTTGACTTCTTCCTTTCCATCTTTATCCTTTTACTTTTTTCTCTTATCTGATTGCTCCAGCTGAAGTTTCCAGGACTCCACTGAATAAGAGTAGAGATAGTGGACATCCTTGTCTTGTTTCTGATTGTATAGTGAAAGCTGTCAGATTTTGTCCATCTAGTATGATGTTGGATGTTGGTTTGTCATAGATGGCTTTTATCAGATTGAAATAAAGACCATCTATTCCAATTTTCCCTAGAATTTTTATCATGATTGCGTGCTGGACTTTGTCAGAAGCATTTTCTGCATCTATTGAGATAATGATATGATCTTTGTACTTGGCTTTGTTAAAATGGTGTATTATATTTATGGGTTTACATATGTTGAACCATCCCTGCATTGCCTGGATGAATCCCACTACATAATCTTCTTAATGATTTGTTGCCTTCTGTTTGCCAGTATCTTATTGAGGCTTTTTGTATCTGTGTTCATTAGGGAAATTGACCTGTAGTTCTCTTTCTTAGTTGAGTCCTTCTCTGGTTTTGCTATCAGGGTAATGCTGGCTTCCAGGAATGAGTTTGGGAGTATTGCTTCCCTTTCAGTTTCATTAAGGAGTTTGAGAAGTAGTGATGCTAGGTCTTCTCTAAATTTCTCATAGAATTCAGTGGTGAATTCATCAGGGCCTAGGTTTTTCTTTGTTGATAGGTTTTTAATTACATCTTCAATTTCATTGATAGATATTAATTTATCTAGAATTTTTATATCTTCTTGATTCAGCTTTGGTAATTCTTATGTATCTAGCAATCTGTTTATTTCTTCTGTGTTTTCCATCTTACTAGAATACAAGTTTTCAAAGTAGATATAGATCATCTGGATTTCTGCCGGGTCTGTTGTGATTTCACCCATTCATCCTAATTTTGTGAATTTGAGTCCTTGCTTTCCTTTTTTTGTTAAGGTTGACTAAAGCTTTGTCAGGTTTACTTAATCTTTTAGACTATTTGGTTCATTAATTCTTTGGGTTTTGTTTTTGGTTTTGTTTTTTTAGTCTACAGTGCATTCTTTGTTTTTGTTTTTGTTTTTTACACTACAGTGCATTAATTTCTGTTGTGATCTTTATGATTTCCTCCCTTGGACAAGTTTTTGGCTTAGCATGTTCTTCTTTTTCTAAAAAAATTTTTATTTTATATGCACTTGCTCTGTTTTCCTGATATGGACATGTTACTAATTTCCCTCTTACGAATACTTTGTTTCCCATAAGTTCTGATATGTTGTACTGTCATTATCATTCTGTAAAAACTGTCTAATTTCTTCTTCAGTTTCACCTGTGACCCATTGGTTGTTCAGTAAGGTGCTATTTAATTTCCATGTGTTCACGAAGTTCTTGTGGTTTCTTTTGCCATGGATTTCCAATTTCATTGCAGTGTGGTCTAATAGGATGCATGGGATAATTTCAATTCCTTTGCATTTACTTAAGCTTGCTCTATGAGCCAGTATATGATCTGTTTTGGAGAATGTCCCATGTGCAGCTGAGAATGTATATTCTGTTGTTGTGGAGTGGGACACTCTATGGACATCTAATAAGTCCATTTGTTCAAAAGTTTGATTTAGCTCTAATATTTCATTATTGATTTTTTTTGTGTCTAGTTGATCTGTCTTTTTGTGACAATGGGGTATTGAGGTCTCTTAATGCAATTGTATTAAGGCTTACTTGATTTTCCATGTTCATTAGTAATTGTTTTATATAGTTGCACTGAGATTTGTTGCATATATATATTTATGATTGTTTCTCTTCCTCTTGGATTGTTCCCTTTACAAGGATGTAGTGACTTTCTCTAAGTCACGTTGTATGCAAATAGAATAGCTACCTCTACTTTTTTCTGATTTCCTATCACATGGAGTATTGTTTTCCATCCTTTGATTTAATTTCTTTTTGAATTAAATGTGTTTCTCATAGGCAGCATATTGTTGGATCTTGCTTCTTGATCCATTCTGCCAGTCTGTGTCTTTTTCTTGGTGAATCAAGACCTTCAACATTGACAGTTACAACTGATATGTGTTGACTTTCCCTTGTCGTGTTAGTTTCCTGTTGTTGTCTCTCCCCCTTTTATCCCCCTCCAATTGTTTGCCTTCCCTGGTGGGTTCCTTCTGTTGGCATTCATGGAACTGTCATCCTTATTGTCTCTAGAGTGTCCTTCAGAACATTTTAGAGTGCTATTTTGGTGGTCATGTCTCATTCAGAATCTTAAAGGAAAAAGGTCTCTTACAGACTGTCAAGTACAGTTTTCTGATTTATGGATCCAGAAATGAAGTTGGTTAGTGGCTTTTTAAGGCTGCTTGTCCTGCCATTAGTCCAAAAGTATCTTTTGTTACATGCCTGGTCGTATTCAGAGATGTATGTAGCTCTGTGGATTAATAATGAAAGCACTTTTTTGTAATAGGAATGCTGTGTGTTTGTGTGCATGCGTGTGGCTGTGCACACCACGCAAGTGTTCTGCAGCCCGGGCCTAGGAATGCCATTTTATTTTGCTTTGTTTGCTCGCTTTTTGTTTTAGTTTTTTGAGACATAATCTTGCCATGCAGTCCAGGCTCACCTCAAACTCACCGCAGAATTCTTGTTTCAGCGTTTCCAGGGCTGAGCTTACAGGTTTATACCACATGCCTGGCAGGAATGCTTGACTTTTGTGGATTTTTTTGTTTTTTTGTTTTTTTTTGTTTTTGTTTTTTTTTTTTTTTTTGTACCGGGGATTGAACTCTGGACCTCATGCTTGCCAGGAAAGCACTTAAGCCACTGAGCTAAATCCCCTGCCCCCGCATATTTTTTATTTTGGGACAGAGGTCACTGAATTGCTTAGCTTGGCCTTGAATTTATAATCCAGTCTCCCAAGTAGCTGAGACCACAGCTATGTGCTGCCATGCCTGGCTTAGAAGTAAGGCTTTGTGTTTGCTCATTTAGTTCCTGATTCAGGTGCCAGAGGATATTTCTACTTCCTACTAAGTGCTGTTTTAGCCGGAAATGGTGGTGCAACATCTATAATCCGAGCACTCAGGAGGCTGGGGCAGGAAGACTGCCTCGAGTTCAAGGCCAGTGTGAACTATAGTAAGTCCAATGACAGCCTAAAATGCATAGTGAGACCCTGTCTCAAACAAACAAATGCTGTTTTTATTATAAAGATCTGTTCTGAAATAATCTTACACTTTTTACTCAATTTCTTTTTTAGAAAGCTATATAGCATTTTCGTTCTGTTCATATATTCTTTCTTAGTTCTCTCTCAATTTTTCCTGCAAGTGGAAATTCTTATTTTGAATTCTTCTAACTCAAAAGACAACCAATTTCCCAATAGAGCATATTAATTAGTAGCCTTTTTTTGAGATGTCTGTTTTAAAAACTAACAATTTGCTAACTTATGAAGTGCTGTCCTAATTAAAAGTTGTAGCATATAAGATGTTATTAAATTATTAACTGCATTGAGTGTAAGTGGCTGAAATTTTAAAAAGTTATGAAATTTTATTATCTTTTGAATAGAATAACTGGTAGACCTATTCATTACTAAATTTTTCATGGAGCTGTAACATTTTTCTTTTTAATTTGTTTTTGCCTTATTTCAGATAAAACTCTGCTTTCATTTATATACCAAATTTTAACAAAATTTTCGGTTGTCACAAAATTTGTATTCAATGTGAAAAATGCCCCTACTGATGAAGTCCCCTGCTCCATCCTTCCGGTCCCATTCAGTGTTTTTAAAAAGGGGAGGGGCTCATCAACACCCTCCTGCTGGTGTCTTTAGTCCCTGAACAAACTGCAAAGACTTATTTTCAGTGTTGCCATCCAGATGGAATTAATTTCCCTTGGGAAACACATAATTTTCTTTGTGTTTGTCCCTGCATTCAAGCAAATCTTCCTCTGGATTGGGTAAGTGTTCAGAGCCTCCTGTGACCCTCAGCCGGTGGATGCAGATGCCAGAGGAGAACCCTGCTGGCGCAGGGCCTGGCGGTGCCAGCACCGGCTTTCTTAGGTCTGCATTGCAGCACCGCGAGCCATCCTTCCTTTCTAGAACGTCTCGATGTGGGTGTTTTAATTATGGATTAACACTACACAGAACCAGATACTGATTAGTGAATAGTGAATATGGTTCTTTATGTAACTTGAAAATAAAAATAGTGTCAGCTTAATTTAAAGTGTATGTTGTGCAGCCATCGCCACAATTTTACATTTTCATTACCCTGAAAGAAGCTCCGTGCCCATTACCGGTGGCCCACCTCTACCTCTGCACGTTTTCCTGTTGCAGACAGTTCCTAGACACGGAGCCACAGGAAGGGCGGCCTCCTTCCTTCTAGGCGGAGCATTTCATGCCAATCCGCGCAGCACGCACAAGCACTTCGCTCCTTCCTTCCCGCCAGGTGTGCCCCGCCGCATGAGCGTTCCGGGTTTGTTCACGCTTTCATCTGTTAGCGGCCCTTTGGGCTGTTGTCACGGTGGGCTACTGTGAATAATGAGGCTGCTACAAACATACACACAGGTGTCTTCAGGTTTCAGTAAACGTGTACCTGTTTACTTTGGGGAGTAGAATTGCTGGGTGACATGGTATCTCCGGTATTCTGAGGAACTAGATTGTGATTAATCCGTTTCTACCATTAGACAATAGAAATTTTTATCTACCATTGCCCTAATGTAAAATTACTCTCTTTTTCAAATATTTTAAGGGTGAATAATGCTTCTTCATTGTGAATTAACTGATTTACTGTAAAATAACTAATTTGCTAAAATTTTAAAATTAGACTAATATAACTACAATATTGATATTTTATTGGTTTTATACATTCTAAACTATATGCTTCATACTTAGTAATAGTTGCCATGACCCTAAATGTAAGAATTCTTTTCTTTTCTTTTTTTTTTTTCTGTACTGGGTATCAAACTCACAACCTCACGCTTGCTAGGCAGGCACTGTGCTGCTGAACTATCTACCTTGTCCTTATTTATATTTCAAAAGGAGTATTATTCTGTTTTTTAATCTGTCGGTTTGGATATCCCTGTATTTTCCTAGTTAACAATTTCAAATGTATATAAATATATAATATTTATATTTAAATATAAACATAATTGTTTTTTCATGTGCTTAAATAATAAATACATGTGAGTATTTTGGAAGTTTGGGGTATTGATTGTTTTGGGAGGAAGTTGTATGTTGTGTGTGTGTTTCCTGGGAATCAAACTCAGGACCTTGTGCTTGCCAGGCAAGCACTGTGCCACTGAGCCATAGCCCCAGCCCTGGGAGTTATATGTTTTGAGACAAGATCTCTATTGTAGTGTAGTACAGTGCAGGCTGACCTCAAACTTAACTCCTCCAACCTCAGCCTCCTGAGTGCTAGGATTCCACACTGTTGTGCCCAGCTACATATAACATACATATTTGTAAGCATAGTTGAAGTTGTTAACTGGGAGATAAAAAATATATATAGCAATTGCTCCCAATTGTAATTATAGTACCTTACAATATTCCAAGGTTAAGTTCTGTTGAGATTCAGTATACAAATAATTGAATATACTTCAGAAGCATGGCCTATTTTCTGTTTGTTTGTTTCTTTGGGGAATTTTTTTTTCGTTTGGTTTTTTGGAGACAGTCTTGCTATATAATTCAGGCTGGCCTCAGACTTGTGGCAATCCTCCTGCCTCAGCCTCTCAAGTGCTGAGATTACAGGCATGCACCACCACACCTGGTTTAGAAGCACATCTTAAACCAGAGTTGCAGGTTTGGGCCCAATGCCATACAAGTGAAATGTGGTTGGTGAGACAGATTACCAGTAAACAAATATTAATGTAATGATTAGTTGATTTTTCAGGATTTGAATTAAGTGTAAAGTAGGTTAAGACAGGGTTTATGCCTTGACCCATGTCATTACCCGTCTCTCTGCTGTGTAACTTTCAAAGCAAAAGAAACAATGGATTCTGAAAGGGGTCGGGGTGGGGGAGACACACGAGCCTGGTGGGGAGAGGGAGTGAAACCGGAAGGAAAGGAGAGCAGCGCGACACGGGCCACGTTCCAGAGAAGTCCCTAGCGTCATCCTCTCTCGCCCGTTGATGTTTTTCTCTGTCTGAAGTAGTGAAACGCCTGTTTCCTTTATTCACAGTGTAGTCTTGACATTTAGTTAGCCAAGCGTGGTGGTGCACGCCTGTAATCGCAGCACTCGGGAGGCTGAGGCAAGAGGATCACTGTGAGTTCAAAACCAGCCTGGGCTACAAAGTGAGCTCAAGGCCAGCCTGAACTGTGGAGGGAGACTGTCTCAAAAAGACCAAAAAAACAAATATTTAAAGAATTTTGTGTGTTGAAGGCACTAACAGCTTCCACTTCATCATTAAGTCCTCAGTCATGTTGACCTCTCAAAGGAGTCATTTATTCACACAAAAATCACTCAGAGATGAAATAACACTTTGATTAGCACAGAAACAATAATGTGCTCCTTGCTGTTGGACCACTTTTTTTTAAAGCATAGAATGCATTTCTCTTGGTGAATCTTTGTGCCATCATTGGTATAGATTTGCATATTGCATATTTGGTCCAACCTTTTGGAGAAATTTTTGTGACTATAAAAGCTTAGCCCCACTTGGTTAGGTTACATAAACCATTAATACTTGATTAGTTCCTAGTAAAGGTATATGTTTTAAATCAAGTTCTAGAAATGCAGAGAGTTATTATACATGTAATACTTATCACTGAAATGCCTGATGAAATGAGACGCAGATAAATCTTCCCTTTGGTTGGCAGAGCTGTGGTGGAAAAAAGATAGGAGAAGTGATGGGCAGAGGACGGAAGGAAGGAAGCAGAGCAAAACTGCAGGCTGCGGTGCCTCGAGGCGCTATCTCGGTTCACCTGTGTCTTGGAGAAAAGTTAGAAATCCGATCTGTTGGTTTCTGGCTTTGTAATCACCCCACAATTTTATTTCAGCCCACAAATCCAAACTGTGCCCTCATCTGTTGGTCTTTTTGGCCAGCTGCTCTATAAACTGCCATTTCCTTCCAAGAAGCGTCAATGTTTTATCTCCTTTTTTCTCTGCATTCAGACTTGCTTAAATTCTTTCCTGCACATCTCTTTGACGAAGAATTGCTGGACCCAGGCCATTTTATTCAGGTTGTTTGCTGCAGCATGGCACATACTCCGTAATGAGAAATACTCCAAATCCCACATGGCATGAAGGTCGGCCTGGGCCTGGAGTCCTTGTTTAAATTATAGGTAGTTAGACAAAAATGAAATTGGAAAGTATTCAATGTTTAGAATATGAAAGAGAAATAGAACTGGTTTCTCTTGGTCTCTGCACAGAATTGCTGTTCAGTGCAGATGGTGAAGTTTCCATCCTCAAAGAGCCTAGCATCCTGGCACAGCTGGGTCAGGGCCCCTCTTTGGTGCTCCCACGGATACTGTGTCCGTATGTCTTTATTATCATACTTACTGCTTATGTGTCTTCGTCTCCAGACAGTCTCAAACTGTGAGCTCTGGGAGGGGGAAAAGAAAGCCATGCATCCCTCACCTGGAACACTGGAGGTGCTGGAGCAAATGTGTGTTTGAGTGAGCACTATGAATAGCAAAATGAAAATGAGATTGTCAGTTAATTTTCAGTCCTGGTAGAGCCGTTAAAATTTTCAGTTTAAATTGGGTTTGTCTTCAGCACTATGATAGCACAGTAATACTGATTTTAGTAATAAGTGGCATGCAGATTCAGATGGTATAGTTTGTCAGACAACTTTTGTATCAAAAACTAGGTTACCACCTAAGCTGTGTTCTCAGAGTTTATTCCTGTGGAGCTTGTGTGCACTCCCCGCCACCCATGGTCCTCTTTTTTGCCTGGTCGTTTTTAAGCAGACCCTGTTAGCCCAGCTAGGTACGGCCAGGCCCTGTCATATGCCGGCAGGCACTGTACTGAGACCCTGTGGTTTGGGACGAGAGAGTGGTGGTAGATAAAGGGGTAGAATACAGTGTGTGAGGGCTGTCACTGGAATGTGACCAGGTATGACCTGCCTGAGGGCTGAGCCTGTCAGGGAAGTTTCTCTGAGAAAGCAGCACGTCAGCCTGGATGAGGGATGACAGGGTCAGACATGTTTTGGGTTTTGTTCTTTGAAATAGGGTCTTACTGTGCTGTGCAGCCCAGGTGTGTGTGTCCTTGCGCTCCTTAGGTAGCCCAGGTGCTTATTAAACTGTTGCAATTTCATGTGTGCCTTATCCTAATATTAATATTGCTTACAGGACTGCCATTTACTGAATTAGTGTAGCACTCTTTTATTTCATTTCTTCTTTTCCCTTCTTTCTTTTTCTCCTTTCCCCATCACATTTCTTTCTCTGTGAGCAGTTTCTTCCCCTTTCACAATATCTATTGTACAGTTTGCATCTTATTTACTCTTTAGTATCTTATACTAGAAAGACAGTATGGCATTTATACATGCAAGTCTGATTTATTTCACTTATGAGTATGGTCTCATGTTGTACCAATTTACCTGTAAAGGCCTCAAGTTTATCCTTCTTAATAGCTGGGTAGTATTCCATTGTATAAAAATGCCCCATCTTTTTATCCATTCCTTGGTTGATGAGCATTTCAGCTGTTTCTAAGATTTAGCTATTAGAAAGAAAAAAAGAAAGAAAAGAGAAAAAAGAGGGGCTGGGGATTATTTAGCTCAGTACTATAAGCACCTGCCTGGCAAATGGAAGGTTGTGAGTTCAATCTCTGATACAAAAAAAAAAAAAGATTTAGCTATTATGAATTGTGTTGCTATAAACATGAGTACACATATATCGCTGTGTTGTGATGTTTCCAGTTCTTCTGGGAAAAAACCCAGAAGGGGAATAGCTGAGTAGAATCCATTTTTTGAAGAATCTCCACACTGATTTCCACAATGATGCATCAGTCTACACTCCCAACAACAGTGGAGAAGGGTTCCTTTTTCCCCGCAGCCCCTCCAGCATTTGTTACTGGTTGACTTCTTGATGACAGCCATTCTTTCTGGGGTGAGGTAAAATCTCACTGGTGTTTTAATTTGCATCTCTCAAATGACTAGTGATGCTGAACATTTTTTCATGTATTTATTTGCTGTTTGTATTTCTTTATCTGAGCAGTGTATCCATCTCAAATGTCCGTTTTTGCATTAGGTCTTTGAATTTGAGGGATCTGATTTTTAAGTATTTCCTGTGAAGTTTGGATTTTTTCTCATGAACTCTTGCCTAACCTGTCTTTAAGATTTCAACGTACTTTGTCTTCCGGTAGATTTGGTGTTTCTGTTTTAACATTTATATCTTTAATGTATTTTGATTTTAGTTTACTGCATGGTGATAGGTATGGGTCTGTTTTAGTCTTCAGCAAATGGAAAGCCAGTTTTTCTAGCACCATTGATTAAAGAGGCTATCTTTCTTCCAGTGAACGTGTTTGACCCCTTTGTCAAAGATAAGATGGCTGAGTATGTTTATAGTTGTGTCTTCATCTTCTGATCTCTTCCACTGATCTTCGTATCTGTTTTTGGGGGGAAGCTTGGGTTGGGTTGGATTTGGTTTGGTTTGGTTTGCCAGTACCATGCTAATTTTATCACAGTATCTTTGTAGTAAAATTCTAAGTCAGGGATTGTGATGCCCCCTGCCTTGCCTTTTTTGCCAAGGACCGCCTTTGCTATTCTAGATCTCTTCTGTTTCCAGGTGAATTTTAGGAATGTTTTCTTTAGATCTGTGAGCTATGGTAATGGTATTTTGATCAAGATTGCATTAAATGTGTGTAACAGTTTTGGGAGTATGGCCATTTTCACAATGTTAATTTTTCCTATTCATGAGCAAGGGATGTCTTTGCTGATAACCCTCTTCAATCTCCTTTTTCAGAGCATTGTAATTTCCAGTGTATAAATCTGTTACTTCTTTTTGTTAGATTGATTCCTGAGTATTTCTTTTTTGGGGGGGTGCTATTGTGAAGGGTATTGTTTTCTTAATTTCTCAGTGAGTTTGATGTTTGTCTACAGAAATGCTGTAGATTTTTTAGTATTATATCCTGCTACGCTCCTGAATTTTACTTATTAAATCCTGAAGTGGAGTTTGGAATCTTCTATGTAGAATATTGTGTCATCTGCAAATAATGATAATTTAACTTCTTCCTTTCCTATTTTTATTCCTTTTATTTCTGTCTCTTCTAATTACTTGAGCTAGTGTTTCCAGAACTATATTGAATAGGAATTGGAATAATGGACATCATTGTCTTGTTCCTGATTTTAGAGTGAAAGCTTTTAGTTTTTGTCCATTTAGAATGATGTTAAGCAGTTGGTTTGTCATAGATGGCTGTTATCAGATTGAAGTAAAGACC
The DNA here is from genome assembly GCF_034190915.1 of Cavia porcellus. Lineage (NCBI taxonomy): Eukaryota > Metazoa > Chordata > Mammalia > Rodentia > Caviidae > Cavia > Cavia porcellus. The sequence goes on from NW_026947504.1 coordinate 60,747,154, forward strand.
ATCCAATTTCCCGTAGGGTTTTTATCACAATTGAGTATCGGACTTTATCAAGAGCTTTTTATGCATCTATTGAGATGATATGTGATTTTTGTCTTTCTCTACTGATACGGTGCATTGCATTTATTGATTTGTGTATGTTGAACCATTCCTGCATTCCTCGATGAATCCCTATTCATCATGGTATACAATCTTCTTAATGACTTGCTCCATTCTGTTTGCTAGTATTTTATTGTGGATTTTTGCATCTGTTTTTATTAGGGAGATTGGCTTGTGGTTCTTTTTTGGCTGGATCTTTCTCTGGTTTTGGTATCCATGTAATTCTTGCCTCTGAATAAGTTAGGGAGAACTACCTCCCTTTCAATTTCATTAAAGAGTTTGAGGAGTATTGGCTTTAAATCTTCTCTATATTTCTCATAGAATTCAGCTGTGAATCCATCAGAGCCTAGCCCACATTATTCTTGAACTCAAGATGCTCCTGCTTTAGTCCCCCGTCACCACCAATTGCTTCGATTAATGACATGTGCCACCGTGTCCACTAAGGTTCAGATCTGAGGGGAGGAGATAAACATTACAATGAAAGAGAACTGTATTTGGGGAAAGAGTGTAAAATCCTAGAAGCATGCAGAGAGAGAATTGGCAAGTGTGTGTAAAGGGGAGTGCCGTAAGGGGCCGGAGGAGAAAGCAGGAGAGAGTGGGTACCTTTAAAGGGATTTGAGCCTCGGTTGTAGGCCAGCGGAGAAGCTCTGAAACTTCTTACAGATGTGACCACATCTTATTGTCTTCAGAGATTTTTTTTACCTTGTTTCCCTATCATCACTCCTAGTTTTTCTTCTAATGCTTTGTGCCTACTTCCCTACCAAGCCAGTTAGTTTGGTTAGAGTAAAATGGTCTGCGATTCTGATCTGAAGCATCCTAAAATCCAGGACATTTGAAAACCTCCCCGAACCAAATCTGTACTGTAGTTTAGATGTTGCTCCTAATCCTGTTTTGTTAACCCGACAAGTCAACAGGCTGTGATTATCTCACCCCTTCTTCCTGTTACAAGGAACAGAGTGGCATGTTCGTATACAAATACTGTGCTAGACTGCCAGGGTGACAGTGGACTGACTGCATGTGACAGCAGCTCAGTTACACACTGAGACTGTCTTAGCCCAGGTGTACTGTGACATGCCTGCATTCCTAACACTCAGTGTCCCAAGTTCAAGACAGCCTGGGCTCTTACTGAGATGCTGTATCAAAATACAAAAGAGGGACTTTAATATTTTGTTTTTAACCCTGTTTGGTCTTTTCATCTTCTCTATCCAGATTGTAAACAGTCACATGAGGTGGTGTCAGAGTGTCTTTCCTCTCAGGGCACCGAAATGCTCATAGCAATTGCTCTTTTCATTTTGGACCCCTTGCAGTGCATCCACAATAGTGTGACTGTGTGTGCAACAGGATCTTAGCCAGCTTCACAATAAGCTATTCTTTGGAATTTTACGAAGATGTCATTGTTGGCACCTAAAACAGAATTGTTTGTGCCAAACCCGCTTTCCATTTGTGAATTCAGTTTAATTAGAAAGTAGCTTCTGTACAGTGTCCAACTTTTAAATGTAATCTAAAGTAACAGATGGCAGACATTCATATTACCTGGATGCCTGAGCCGTTATGCTCACTGGTTCCGAGGGATCCTTCAGTGAAGCCCACTGCAGAAGGTGTGGGAGGCAGGCAGGCCGGCCGGCCCCCTGGGAAGCCCAGGGCTCACTTGACTCATTGCTGCCACCTGCTGGGGCCTGGCTGCTGGACTGGGAAGGCTGCCCGAGAGAGAGCTAAGCCATCCGAGGCCTTCTAAACAGCCTTTGTGTAGTCCTGGTGCTGATCAGCTGTAATATTTCTCCTTTTTTCTTTTTGTAGTGATACTATGGTTCAAGTCCTAGACCTTGCACATGCTAATCAAGCCCTGTCCCAGTGAACTGTGATGCCCAGCCTTAAACTTTGTATTTCTAGATGACTAACTAAAAGGACTTTGGGGTTATACAGCATTACCCCAATCAGAGTGAGACACCATTAGGTAATACTGATAATACACAATGTTCCACAGTCGTGAGGCTCACACTGCTGGGATCTAAAGTAGTAAACCTGGAATTCCTGAAAGGAGGTGTGGTGGGACTAGTTACATGAGTCATGTCAGGACTTGTCACAATGAGGATTCCTGGCCCCAAGTGAGGCTTATTGTAGCATCACATCACGTTCTGATACAGGAAGTCTTGATTCACCCGTATGAAGCACTGCCTTAAATATTGCCAGGGAAGAGCTTTTTAAGCATTTTTCTAATTAGTGCATTTCAGTTAATTAAAAAATTACATCTTCCATCAGTGAGATTAGTCATCTTAATACTATAATTAGTTTTTTGAGTAACACACTCAAAAATTGTTTCATTAGTTTGTTCTGTAGGGAAAAAGTGCTACTTTTAGGAATTAACTCTTTTCTCCTCCAAGAAAGAAGTCCTGCACTGTACTTTGCATTGGTCAGTTTATAGTGGATGCTTTAGTCCTTGAGTACTGGCGAGCAGAGGTAGAGCTTCGTATTGTATTTAACACAGCCATCCCTTCCAGAACTCTAGTAGTGATTTCACATTTAGTGAATTTTCAAGATCAAAAATGCCATAATACGGACTCTCCTCTCTGGGGAGCTGTCTTAGTTACTTTTCTTGTTGCTGCTACAAAATACCTGACACCCAAGTAGAAGGGGAGGTTTATTTAGCTCACAGTTTTTACAGGTTTCAGTCCATAATCATCTGGTTCCAAGGTAGAGTGGGGCAGGTCATGGTGCAAGACCCCAAAAGCAACAACAGAGAAGAAAGAGAACAAACCTTGTTCTGTCCTTTGATTGTAATGCAGGCTACCCACCCTGGGCTGAGTGTAGCACTCACACCCTTAATCCCAGCATTGGGCCATGAATCAATCACAGAGTCTAGCTTAGATTCAACCACCTCTGAACAACACCCCCGGCCATGGCTGCATCAGGCTTTGAGGGGCCATCCAGACACAAACCATAACAGGAGCCGAGCAAACAAGCTGCAACCTGGAGGTTCTTAGCATGTCTTATCACTGCTTATTCCTGTCTATGGCAAGCTTAGGCAATGTCCAAATAATAGTAAACACAAATAACAACTTATAGGAAAAATGAATGGTGTGATAAAAAACTGTGAGACATCTCAGACCTGAGGTTTCTAGGTACCTGTCATGTGCTTACGTCAGTGAATGCTGCCTTCCCACCCCAAAAATACACACTACCACTGCTGAAATTTCTGGCTCCAGTCTGATTGTGAGCTGAGTCCTTAAACCTGTGGAACTCAACAGCAAATTACTCTTGGTATGCTAGATCATGTTAATAAACATTGAGCACCAGTCATTTCTGTTTTTCCTGTGGCCTTTTTTTAACTTTCAAATTGTTGGCATCACAACCCCTTTGATGCAAATGATCATTTATTTAATGAGATTGTATATTTCCATGTAGAATTTAGGTAGTTTACTGAACTTCTTAGAAGTTTTTAGCAATTTAGGCTATGAGCTTTAGCAATTATGAGCTTTTAGCATCATAATTGCTATTAAATGGGCTTTGGTGTGTCTCATTTTAAATTTTGTTTTCTGCCTTCATGATCTTATCTGTTGAATTTTTATTTTTGTTTTTAGGGATACCTGAAGGAAATCTTGAAAGAAATTGGTATTCAGAATGTAAAAGGCATCCACAAAAACACATGGGAGCTGAAGCCGGAATACAGGCATTATCAAGGAGAAGAAAAGAATGATTAAAGAGGTTGCAGCCCACGCAGATGGAGCACCCCACAGGCCTCTCTGCGCAAACAGCAGTCTACGGGATGCTTGGCCTCCCTGTTAACACTCCTGTTAACATGGGAGTAAAATGACTGGTACTTTAATTTTCCTCTGTAAAAACAAAAATTGTTTTTGGAGACAGAGTCTCAATATGCAGTTCAGTCCCTAGCCGAGGCTGACCGTGAACTCACAGCAATCCTCCTGCCTCAGCCTCCCAAATGCTGGGATAACAGGTATGCACCACCATGCCCAACTTCAATAAAATTTTTTGGCCTAAAATTCTATCAAGTATCTTAAGTGTCTTTTCTTGAGAAGAAAGGATAAATTTATTTATAGACTTAACTTGTAGTCAACCATATTATTCACAGTAGAAATAGGGGGTGAGGGATAAAAAGGGCTTCTCTTTTTTAAGTGTTAACTTTTAAAATGTCACATTAAGAAATGTTTCCTAGGGCTGGGGATTTAGCTCAGTGGCGTAAGCGCCTGCCTTACAAGTGTGTGGTCATGAATTTGATCCCGGTACTGATAAAAAAGGAAAAAAAAGCCAATAAGAGTCTTTAAAAAAAAAGAAAGAAAGAAAGGAATGTTTCCTAAATGAAGACTCTGTCCTTACTGTATCTGTGAGGAGCTGCGGTAATACAGATCCATAGTGAATGATATGACAGGAAAAAAGGTCAGTCACAGAAATAAACAGCTGAAGTTCTTTGTGTGACGTCGTTGAAGAACGAAGCTGTCTTCTTTAACAGATGATCGCGCTGCACATTCCTACCTGTTAGCAAAGGAGAACATCGTTGTTTGTAGTGAGATCAGCTTTCATCGTTAGCTTATTTTACCCTAATGGTAACTGATAAGAGAAATGAAGAGAATCATGATTAATGTTTCTTTTGTTTGCTTTTGAAAGAATTGAAAATTAAATAGCTGTCAAGGATTTCGAGAACTAGCTCCCGTAATCAGATTATGAGCTTGTCAAAGCCAGCTTTGCCCCCAGTTTTCCTGCCCACTCCGCAGGCCTGTGTGGATGGTCAGCACAAATGGCACTGCCAGCTAGAGGGGACTGAGGGGCGCGGCTGAGACAGAAGATACTAATTTCAGCTTCTAGGATGTGGAAATACGTTCTGTCTTTCTCTGTAGATAATTTTTAAATGAAAGCATTACATGTACATGCTAAAAGCTTTTCTGGCACAGAATGTTATTATATATTAGGCTATTCAAAATCACACCACCGCCAGGATCACCGAAACAAAAGAAGCTAAGCACAGTGAGAAGGTGTTCAAAACACTTTGTCATCTATTTCTGAATGCTTGCAGCCAAGAAATAGGGAATGCCACAAATTTATTACATAATTAAAGCAAAGAAATACCTATCCACTAAAATAATTCCTGGTATTTTTAGTTTTAGCAACAGACCAGAATTCTGAGGTAAGTACCACTGTACTAAAAAAATTACCTTTGCATTATCAATACAGTTCTGATCAAGGAACGTGCTCTCGTTCACCACCCACCTCAGTGCGCTTGTCCTATCTTATCCCAGTGTTGGACCAGACGTGGAGCCCCCGAGTCTGCAGATAATGGTGCGATGTCTGCCCGCTGAGCCGAGAGCTCCGGGTCCCGCCCGTGTGCTTGGTATGTCACCATGTGTGTCTTCCCTCAAATTGGTCATCTCTGCTAGGCGGGCCTGCGCTGAAACACATGAAAATGCTTCCTCTGCCCATATTTTGCTTTTGTGGTGACAATGACTGCAGGTGAACTTGGTAGCTCTGCTGGTAGCGTTCCGAGGCAGAGCTATGTCTTGTTTGAAGCTGTGCTTTGGTATTTTTGTAAACCAGGTTTCTTCACTCTCATCACACCTGATAGCACCTGCTTGAGTCTCCTAATCATTTATCTTTTCAAGTAGAATAGTTCATCTGCCAGACGTATCCAGCCCGCAGCCCACAGACTAGATACGCCTGTGTTACAATACTACATATTAAAAATACGGGAAATCTTGTTCCTTCTACGCAGTAACTATATCTGTATGTTTTATTTGCGGCTCTGGACTGCTCCTCTTCACTCTGTGTGGCTCAGGCAGCTTCGGCCCACCGCTCAGACATCCTCAGTGGCAGAGCTGTGCCATTCCACACTGCTTTTTGCTGTCTGAGTTCTTACTGACATTGGCTGTCAGTCACGAAGACCACCTCCTAACACTTGGGTCCCCTGATCCTTCAGTTTCAAGACTCTTGGGCTCTGATGAACACGCTTTGACAGCCAGGACCAAGAACCAGGAATCCTAAACCCATAAAAAAGCACTTAGATGGAGAGGAAGACAAATGAGGAGATACCAGCTCTGGCAACATGTCACTCAGAAGAGGGCAGGAAGGTTGTATTTAGTAGATGAGATGATTAAATTCAGCTCGTACGCACACAGGAGATGTCTAAGCTGACAAAATGTACTAGGTTGATGGTCGCGCATTGGAGAGCTTTGAAATTGCGTGTTGCCACAGAAGCCTCTAAAGTGATACATCTTTTTTAGAGGGCAGATATTCAGCATTATGTTGTGAGCAGCTCTTACGCATTTCAGTGAGTGGCAGCTATTGTAAAGGTCTGCGATTTCTTTGGAAACTTATTTTCATTGTTGAAATGATGGACCTTACAAGGGCCTTTGTGCCTAGTAGTATGTTAAGGGGGAGGGATACTATCATTTAATTCTCAGAAACACTGCTGAGGGGCAGGTAATGGCCGTTTTTTGGAGCTGTCTGCTGGGGGAACTTGTCTCTCGCTGGGGGAATTCTACCCATGGGGCAAAATCAGTGTGCTTTCACAGAATTGTTCGCTACCACCCCATCCTGCCTCCAAGCCACGAAAGTGGGGCTGAACCCAGGCAGATTCTCAAAAAAGAAGTTTGTCTTTGGTGTGCTTACTTGAATCCAGGACCCCAAGCCCTCCTCCCAGAGGATGAAGAATAAACTTCCACCTTTAAATTCAAGTCCTTTTCTAAAGTTCCAATCGCTGTTCTGTGTCATGTGTCTCTGGGGAAGGTGTGCCTTGGGAGCAGCCCCTCAAGGGCTCAGCCCTGAGTGAAGGCCCACGCGCCCTGCGCAGAGTGAGCAAACCTGGCCTGTGGGGAGCTGCCGCCCCTGTCAGGCACCGGCTCCTCAGGAAGCTGGCTGTTTCCCCTCATTGCCTGCAAGAGTCCAAGAAGTGAGAAACCAGCTCTCTGTTGTTCCATTCTTTCTGCTGTGAGTTCAGAGCAGGCTCCCAAGTGTAGGAGGTGTTTTCATAGACTTCAGGTGTCAGAGGCTGAGCACAGTGACACACATCAGTGATCCCAGCCCTTGGGAGGCTGAGGCAGGAGGATTGCACACCAGCCTCAGAGACCACTTTTAACCTCACTTTCCTCACATTCTTCTGGTTTTTTCCCTGCCCTTTCCTTTGAGCAGGTACTATCAAGGCTGTAAGCCAAATTGAGACTTTTGTCTGATTGAAAGAACCATTCAGATGTTTTAGCTTCCATTTTAAACTGGGTTCTGTTAAGTCATTTAGTCCTAAATTCTAAGACTTCTAAGAATCTTTTCGCTGGGGGTGTTGGCATGTGCCTATAACCCTGGCACTCTGGGAGGCTGAAGCAAGAAGATCACCTCTTCAAGCCCACCTCAGCAGTTTAGCAACTTAGCAAGATCCCACCTCAAAAATGGAGCTGGGGAGGTGACTCAGTGTGAAAGCCCTGGTCCCATACTAGAAAAAATTATTAGTGGTACTATGGAAATTTACATTTAAGATACACATTTTTATCATGTGGATTTATAAATTCACAGAGTATATCACCAAGCCAAGGACTGTAGTCGTTGAGTGGCCGTGAAACACAGTAGCCTTTAGTACTTTGGCAAGTTTGACTAAGTACGAGTGATCTGGGCAGTGCTGGCCCAGGGCACCTTCACAGTCCACAGGGAAATGGAGAAAGAGAAGGAGGCTGAGCAGACTGCTGCTGTCAGTCAGAATACGCCCGTGAAGTCATTGTGTCACTTACGCTGTGTGTGGGTTTCTAGTTTTGGAAGCATTTGAGTGCAGTAATCTGTGTAATTTTACATACTTGGTATGTTAGTATACTTAGTATACTTAATTTTAAAGTTTGGTTGAAGATAACTTAAACACTGACGAAAGAATGCATACAGTGCCTCAGACTGGTTTCTATGACCCCCCAGCCTGCGTCTGCGATCCCACAGTTTCCCTAATCGGGTGCTGGAGTCAGGAGTTTGCTGAGCTGGTCCTCTTGACATTTAAGCCTCACGTCTGATCACCACCGCATCGCCTCCTTCAGCCGCGGCTCATGGCCACTGCGCCCTTCAGCCGGTCAGGGGAAAGCTGCTGCCGCCCGTGTGTGCTGAGCGCCGAGGCTGGGGGGACAGGTGTTTCTGCTAAAGTGCCTCACATCCAGGCACCGTCTGCCGCCCTGCTGAGTGACCTGGAAGAGCAGATCGCGTGTGTATTGGACCTGTGCCACACACCAGGCGCTGGTCAGCATCGGACTCTGGGAACTCTGTCCTTACCACGGCCCTGTAACATGATTCTCTTATTTTTTTTAATGACATTTATTTTTATTTTAAAGGGGGTAAAAGTAAACAGAACAAAATAGGACATAAGAAAGCAATGTAAGAGATAAATTTCAACGCTAGACGACCTGAGATCTTCACTATCATATTGTCTCTTGTTTTCTTCCAAATAGTTGTCCATGTCTTCGAATATAGAGAATTCATCAAAACAACATAGTGTAAAACTGATCCGAACAGAATGAGGAAAGCATTTTGGGTCTTCAAAACCAGACAATAGGGAAGTCACTAATGGCTGTCATAGAGTCTCTAGTTCTCTTCCAAGTAGCTGTCCATACTTCTATGTATGTTGAAGTTCAACAAAACAAAACAGGCAGGGGAGGGGGATTGCTTGATTCCTGGCACTGCAGGTCCCAGCATGGCACAGGTCCCAGTAAACCCCTGGGCTCCTGTCCTGGGCTGTTGCAGCCCGCCACACTCACAGTTGCTCACGGTGGGGTGGGGTGGGGGTTGCTTCAAGCTGTTTCTTTCTAATGAATTGACCATTTCACTGCCCAAGTTCTGAAGTGGCCAAGAGACCATAGAAAGACATCTCTTTAGGCTCCTGCTTGAAACCCAACAGCGTCAGGAAGCTGCTGGCCTTGATTCAGGGCCAGAACGGGTTCTCTTATTATCCTTGTTCTGTAGATGTGCATCCCCTGGCTCTGAGAAACTGGTTAAAGAACCTGCCTGGGGTCACAGCCTAGCCAGTGGTGGGGCCGGATTCACAGCCCAGAACCGATAGCCTCGTGCAGGTGCCTGGTTCCCGGCTTGTGTAGACAGCACCCCACTGCCCTTTGCCCTCAGCCACAGTTTGCCTATGCAGGCTCTCAGCTTGGCTCTCTCCTCACTCACAGGTCCAAAGTCTCAAGAATTCTTTCCTTAGCAAAAAGTAATTACTTCTGGGTGCTGCCCCATCCTTCCACCTCTAGAGATTTGGTGTCCAGGTCTTAGTTGGGGGGTTTCTTGCTTGGGGAATGATGTCCCTTTTTTCTCTCTAGACTTAGGAGAGAATATATTTCTCAGGAATGACTACCACTGGCCAGTGAATTTGATTTCCTTCCATCCCAGGTCACCCCGTGGTTCTTCATGAGAAAATGGCTGGTGTGGCTGGTCACAGTGGGGATCTCTGCCCTGACCTAGAGAGCACAAAGGATGTCTGTCAGCTTAAGCTCTCCAAGAGATGGGGATAAATAAAACAGATAAAAAATAACAGAGATAAATAAAACAGGTCCTGCCTCCAGGAGTCTAGGGAGTCAGCAGGAAATAGAAAAGTCTACTGATAGAATTGGATTCCCGGTCAGGGAACCATATGATAGAATTGTGGCATGGCTGAAAAGAAGTATGAAATATAAATGACCTTTATTTTAAGAATTTGGGGAGAGACCCCGTGCCCCTCCGGGGTCTGGCATTGTCTCCAGGGCCTGGCATTCTCTCTGTGGGACACGTGGAGTGGGGGCATACATGTAGCTTAGGTTTGGGGTGGAGCCTGAGGGCATTAGTGATGCGCAGGTAGCCCATTGGTATTCATTAGGAGCCACAGGTAAATTCCCAGGGGTGGGGAAGATAGAGCCCCTGGTTCCGCCTCCAAGGCTTTACACCAGCCACAGTGTCCCAATGGGAGCAAAATCCTTTCATCTACCAAGGCATCAGAACAGCCTCCCTCATGACGCGGACGGGGTGAGACCCCCACACACTGTCAGTGTGCTAACACACACAGCAGGACGGTGACGGTTGTGGCTACACAGGTCGAGTCCAGCTGCAGTCTGATGAAGGGCTCAAGGCTCTGATTGGTTCAACCACGGAGGCAAGTGGAATGAATGAGAAGCTGGGCGGGGCTGGCCTTCAGGTGCATACTGGATTCAGACTGCTAGAAACAACTCCATCACTCGCTTACTTGCAGCTGAACTTTTCTCTTTGATTCGTCTCTGAACACGTTGCTTTAGTATGATTCCTTGCAGGAGTAGTCAAAAGCCACCTCAGAATTGTGTGTTAGAGGTCTGAGGCCAGTCACGTGGCCCCTCACCACCACAAGCCCTGGTCAGTACCTAGGGAGCGGGAGTGGAAGAGGCTGTCTCAGTTACTGTTCCCAAGGTTAGAGGGGGCAAGGCTGACTTAGCGCACAGTTTGTGGCAGCTTCAGTCCATAATAGCTGGCTCCAAGGCAGGGTAGCATGGCAGCAGGGCATCTCAGAGCAGGCAGAAGACGCAGCAGCAGCAGTGTGACAAGCGGTGACAAACGCAGCCCTCATTTCATCCGGGCTCCCACCCTTAGGCATGTAGCCCTCCCTTAATCCTGCTGTCACACCATGATCCACCCAGCATCACATCGTCACACACCGAGATCCAGCCTGGACAAAAGGCCACACCGTGACCACATGAGCTTTGAGGGGACATCTAGGCACAAGCCATAAAGGGCCAAATGTCCACTGTTGGATGGAGACCCGGTGACTTCTAGCTGAACTGGGAAACCTAGCCAAGAGCTGAGGCTAAAGTGGACAGTGTCACCAGGGTCGCCAGTGGTTGGCTGGCCCACACTTGCAGTAAAAAGCCTGGGGCACCTGGACTTCCCCGAGGCAGCACAGCACTGTGGGGAGGGAACCCCTTTCAGGAGCACAGGAGGGGGAAGAGATTGGCATCTGTGTTGGCACTGACTGACACATTGTCAGGAGACTTTCATTAGCTTGGTGAGATGGAAAAGATGGGCTTTGAATAAGGCAGATTATTGGGTGGTAACAGGCTACCAACTGGGTCATACCTGAGTCCCTGCTGGCCGCCCAGAATTCCCTCCAGCCACCAGTGACGTCGCCTCCAGGACAGCTGAGTCTGTCATCACTTTGGGTTGGAGTGCACAGAGAAGGACAAGGGAATTTGGGTGGAAATCTTGGCTTTAAAACATTAAGTAAGTTAGAAGCTGGAAAAAAGTCAATTAACAGGGAAAGCTAAAAAAAAGTCTGTGTAGTGAAATAGCCATCTGCAACAATCAAAAATAAGATCAGTGGAGACAGACATGAAGGAGTTGCATATGTATGTATAAGAGCTTCAAAACAATGTTTTTAGCAGCGTCTTGCTGTGTAGTTCAGGCTGGTCTTGAACCCTGTGATCATCCTGTCTCAGCCTCCGGAACTAGGATTATAGGTGCACCACAGCTGGCTCAAAACAATAGTAAACTCCTCTTTATAGTATCTGAAGGTATTTCTACACACGCATGTATGGATATAAACCCAGGAGAGAGGAAGCCCCAGACTCTGCAGTGTTACCTGGAGAAGAGCCGTGAGTAGAAAGTGTGTGTGTGTGTTCACAATGAGAATACACTAATCACTTGGGTACATACACACTGTAGACAGTTTACAAAGGGGGAGAGTGACTGAGGGACAGCTAGGTAATCCCCAAATGGGAGCGTTCCTGCAATGAGATAAATTTACTTAAGTATATTCCAGGGTATTCTGCTCCGACTGAGACCCACAGGGCTTTGAGCTTAAAATATAGCTGCAACCCTGCGATCAGGGAAGAAGCAGGCCCCAGAGGACTAAAAGTGGGTGAAGACAGACATAGGGTTCATCAGACATTCAGTGAGTCACACATGGCCCCGCGTCTCAGATGGTGTGGGAAGGACAAGAGAAGCACGCAGCTCTGTTTCCAGTATTTCTGCTCTGAATCAGCCTGCTCCGTTGCCTTGACAAATTCTCCTACGATTAATGCTGGCAGATTCTACCTCACTGAGGGCAGAGGGAGCCTGGCCCACACAGCAGCGGCAGCCTCAAATGACGTCCAGTCACTGGGCGAGGCTCGAGGAAGGCCAGCAGTGGAGGCAGCATCGTCTACCCGTGATAGATCGGGACATGAGTCACTGAGGAAGGAGAGGCACAGCTCAGCTGCTGATTTGCCAGCGTTTGAGAACACGTTCTGGAGCAAATTATGCTACTGTTGTGGAGGCAGAATTTACAGCAGAGAAATACCAAGGCGAGTTCCCATTTTGAGATAGAACCATGAAAGGCTGAGGCTTGAACTCAAGCCAGTGCAGCTTCTGCCGAGTTGCTAGCTCAGGGCATCCCCTCTGTCACTTCTCCAGCCTTTGAGTGACGGCCTGACCTCCTGGAGCCAGGCATCTGAGAGCAAAGCGGTGCTGGTTTCTTTCCCAGGCCTCGCACTTAGCATCGACCAGGCTTACCGTAGCCCCTGCAAGAGCATCTCCGCCATGGAAGCTGATCCTGCCTTAAAGGAGGGCCAAGAGCAACGGCAGGAGGGCTTCCCTGGCCAGCTGTAGCTTGGGGGATAAGTCATTACTCTCCACGCTTCCCATCTGTTTTGAAAATAGAATCCTCGTTGCCTGCGGACCGCATTGGCAAGTGGAACCCTAAGAGCCTCACACAGCCTGCTCTCACGTCTGCACCAACGTGGAGAAGCCCCACAAGCCTTGGCCTGCAAGCCTCATAAACTGAAATAAACACTCCCTTGTATGGACTTCTTAAGTGATACGTACTGATACTACTGTAAATGATACCAAAGAATCTACCAAGAAAGGACGGAAAAGTAAATCCAGATTTTTTTGGCTTGGTTTGTTTTTTGAGACGATCTTGTGTTGCCCAGTCTATTCCTACACTCCTGGGTTTTAAGAAATCTCCCACTTCAGCCTCCCAAGTGGCTGGGACTCCAAGCACAAGCCATCACTGCACTGTGTGTGAGTGTAAGAGCGTGTGGGTGTGTGTGTGTGTTTGGCTTGGTTTTTGTTATTAATTTGTAGTACTAGGGAATGAACACAGAGCCCTCCACATGCTAAGCATGCACTCTGCCATGAGCTGTGCGTCCAGCATGCAGGATTATTTTAAGAAGACAACAAATCTCTTCTTTTGGGCCCAACTGGTTGATTTCCTCCTGAGGGAGAAAAAAGCACATGTGTTGTGCAAGGGTAGGGTATCACGAGGTGGAAAGGGAGCCAGGACATTTTTTTGTGCTGTCTATCATAGCCAACTCTTGTGATAGAGGATGGAGAAACTTTTGCTGGTTTAGGAGAAGTGGTTGGAGAGAAGCTGGCAAACAGAAAAGGGTATCTTTATAGGGGTGATGTCTTAGTTATTTTTCTCTCATTGCTGAGACAAAATCCCCAACTCCCATAATTAAAGAGGGAAAGGCTGATTTAGCTCACAGTTTGTGGAGGTTTCAGTCCGTACTCAGCTGGCTCCAAGGCAGAGTGGCATGTGGCGGAGGGGCCACCATTCATGGTGGCAGACAACAGCAAAAGCGACTTAAGGAAAAAGAGAGGACCACGGGCTGGAGATATAGCTGTGTGGCACTGTGCCTGCCTGGCAAGCGAGAGATGCTGTGTTTGATTTCTAGTACAAAAATAATCAATAAATAAACACCAGTACAAGTTCTAGTTATTTTTGATGATAAGCCAAGACTGAAAACAATTGAACTTGTCATACCTTTCCAACTAGACAACTAGTAAAAGGGCTACTTGATGGTTGCATGAATGACTCGGAGGAAAAACTCAATGGCATCCCACCTGGTCCACGTGGCACCACAGCCTGCCCGAGGACTGCAGGATGAATCCAGGCCACTCCCAGGGTGGGAGATGAGAAACATCACATCCTGATAAACCACCACAAGCAGAAGGGACCACCACACCCGTGACCCTTCCTGGCTTGGCAGCTCAGGGACACGCCAGTGTCTGTTGTTTCCCTCAGTGTCCAGTGGCTGCCTGGACACTGCTCGCTGCCACTGCCGCCCAGCACTGAGACACAGGCACAGTGCAGCTCTAGCCCCAGAGAATCCCGGACCTTAAAGCACAGCCTCTGCTGACCGTGTACCACTCCCTCATCCTTATAAAGTGAAAAAGTCATGAAGTCAAAGCATCAGGAATCGGGACCGTGTCATGCCTGTTCCCACCGCGGCTAGGAGGGCGAGTGAGTGTAAAGTTCACTGGGCGCCTGCCCGTGCTAGGTGCTCAGTAAATGTTTATTGTAGGGTTTACTTTCTGTCACTGAATAATGAACAGTCGCTACAGTGCATGAGTTTCATTTCTAGCCACTTTATAAGAAATGGCCAAAAAACCATTAACAGATGAAAAGCCAAGAACCAAGGAAAAATATTGCTTTATGGTAATTATCAAAGACAGAGTACTGCCTCCAGTTCGGACTAAACACAGGCTCCTATTGGCTGGCCCCGGGCCCTTGCTTGCTGTTTAGATGTCTGTGGGTCCAGGTCCTCCAAGGACAGGCCTCTTCTGCCTCACACACGAGGCCAAAGTCCTGGGCTGGTCATTTGGGATCTTGGGTTCCTTCTCTCTCTCTCTCTCTCTTTTTTTTTTTTTTTTGTCTTTTTTGTTTTGATCGGTACCAGGGATTGAACTCACGACTGCACACTTACAAGGCAGGCGCTTATGCCGCTGAGCTAAATCCCTAGGCCCTTGGGTTCCTTCTCTTAAAGAGTCTACTCCATCCCGTGGCTCTTCCAGGCCTGACTTCTGCATGGGAGGAGATGAGAGCCCTGGAAGGGGAGGACTGAAGAGTCCTCTTCATGGTCACTCCTGAGAAGGCAGGAATTTCCAATCACACCATTAGGTCCTCTGCACGTTGCAGGCACTTTAGGCTCAGAGTTCTCACAAGAATGTACCTTTGCGTCTTTGACATACAATAAATATCTCCGAGCTGGTGCGACCCTCCATTCATAGGGTCCCAAGGAGTCTGGGCACATTTCGTTTTGGTGCAGCCCTTGATGCCCTAATGGAGTCAGCTGCTATGACAAAGCACCGTGGACTGTGAGGCTTATAAACTACAGGAACGTGTTTCTTACAATCTAGAGGCCGGAAGGGTCTGACTGCGGTTGGTTCTGGTCAGGTTCTTCTGTCTCACAGACTGCATACTTCTCTTTATGCCCTCCCAGGGTGGGCAGAGGGCAGGAGATACATCTGGGGTCCACCAACCCCATTCATGAAGACCCCACCCACCTGACCTTGTCTCCCAAAGCCCACCTTGGAAGTGAAGAGCTCAACATGAGTTTGAAAGCAAATAAACATTCACTCTGAATCAATTGGTTTCTCTTAAAGGAGCTTTATTTAAGAACTTCTTCCTTTTTTAAAATGATTAATATTTTGAAAATAACTTATTTTGAAAGCAACTATTTGCTGTCTTTATCCTCAGCCAACATGAATGCACAACTCTGTTGTTTTTCAAAGCAGAGGCTACACCTACACAGGATCTACTTTTGGGCATGGGAGAGGGTGGTTAATGCCACCACTCACGAAAACTGAGTTGCTGATTTAAATTGGGTTGAATAGCAATTCTAGCCTGTAAGCTAAAATCACTTGAACTAACCCTGAGCTGGAGTGGTAAGTAGTATAATCCAGTTGAGAACAGGCGGCAGGGCCACCATGGCTGTCTCTCTAAGCACTGTCTTCAGGTGTCTGTCGGTCAGACCTGCAGGAGTCACCTAGGGTTCCTGGCACTTGACACATCTCCTTGCTTGTCTTCAGGGAGACTTGATAACAGGTGAAGAAATCACTCCTTGTGGGGTGGGAGGCAGCAGAGGAGGGAATCACAGGGCCAAGACTTCGTGATTACTCTAAGGATTTTGACTATTTGTGTAAAGAAAAGTTCAGGGCCTCACAAAATTACTGTTCAGTTCAGACCCCAGGATCCAGCATTTGAAGGAAATTAGAAAGACTTAAATTATATTGAAAGTAATCAATTTAATGATTATTAGACACCTAAATCTAACACTACCTGTACTTCAGTGCATCATGGGTAAGCAATGTGAGGCACACCTATCCTCAGAAAAAAACTGAACACACCTAAAATTTGATGGGGGCAGGGGGTGGAGAACAACCTCGAACAACTCTGTTCACAGAAGGGAGTCAGAGTGGAATCCGGGCAGGGCCGAAGAACACTGGCTCACACTGCAGCTGTCTGGGGCAGCCTCTGTCTCCCAGTTTTTTCTTTTTATAAAGGATACAAACTAGAGTGCCATAAAGTATCATGCAAGTGTCACCTATATTAGCGTGGGTCCTCTGAGCTGCAAATGGAAGAAATTCAGCCACTTAAATGAAAAGCAGATCCATGTATAAGGGGTAAACGGTGCTGAGAAGTGATCCAGCCACAGGTTTGCGCCTTCATTCCTCTGTCCTGCACCTTGCTGTAAAGAACGGAGCTGAGCTTTCCTAACAGCGCACCCTGAGAGATCTGATCAAGCCCCGGCCTCCAGGCCTGGTCCCCCACACGCCCCTCCAATCCGCACCCTCTGCCCTGTGCCCACCTGCCCTTCCCAGTGAGGCTCCTGCAGGCAGCAGCTCTGCAGGAAGCAGGCTCAGGGGAATTCTTCTGACTGACATTTAAATTCCCTCCTATAAGAAACGGCCCTGGAGTAACACGTTGTCAGGAGATTGAGAATTACGAAGCAGGGACATCACACAATCACAGGCCCTGAGGAAGAATTTATGTGAACTGTTTGTTCTCAAGGCTCAGAAGACCTGGCAGATACGCACAGTGCAGGAGCCGGGAAGGTATCGGGAGACAGTGTGCGGCCACGTGGGGAGCCCACAGATGTGTGTCACCCCCGAGTAAACCAAGCTGCTCCTACTCAGAATCGGGGTTAGTATTGATTCCCTTTAACCCAGTGCTTGATGCCCAAAAGACGCTTGGTAAATAGTTGCTAAGCAAACACTCTGATAAATAACAAAGGTGGAAACAGACAGGAAGAGTAGAACAGAGATGTTCATGAGCAAAGGATGACCAGAGCGAGTGGTGCATATGTGAGAGAGGAGCAGAAGGAGCTGACCCTGGGGATTTAGCTCAGTGGCATAAGCACCTGCCTTGCAAGCAGGCAGTCCTGAGTTTGATCCCTGGTACCAATAAAAAAGAAAAAGACAAAAAAAAAAAAAAAAAGGAGCTGACCCTGAATGGGCTGTTTATTCATATTTGATGCTGACATAGGGAAGCACTGACCACACCCCTTGGAGGTGAGGAGTACAGTTCCGCCAGAGCACCGGAGACCCAGAGCCAACAATGATTGTGCACTGGTGACAGTGAGATCTGGAGAGCCAGGGTGGGGAATGAGGGAGGCGCTGCCCAGCAGCCGTGAGCCAGGTGGTGGTGGAGGAGGGGGATGCTGTCCGGGGGCGCAGAGCAGAAATGCCCCCGCACCCCTTTGAAAGATTTCCCTAGGATCACAGCCTGCTCAGCCCAGGAGCAGAGCTTGCATGGGCGTGACAGTGCCCCACATCCTCCTCAACCTCAGATGCAGGAAGATGTGTTTCTAGGAGGAACAAATCTTTTTCTCCTTTAGCACAGCTTGGGGAGCTGGGGCCTGTGATGTTTCCTGGGTAAAGGAGTTTGAAGCTTCTTGAGCAGGTTAAAGTATTAAAATCCAGTTTCATTCTCAGGTCTTGTAGCAAGTTAATTCTTAAAAAAAATAAAAAATAAATAAAAATAAAGTTAATTCTTGGAGGCAACCAAGGCCCTCCGGGGGAGGCCAGGCCCATCATGGGTGGCGTCTAGCAGCGCCGTGATGGAAACCCTTCCTCCTCCCTTCCTTGCACTGAGCCTGTGTCTGGCTCCTCAGAGCTTCCTCCTTCACCATCTGTGCCCTACTTCTCCTCTGCCTTAGTGCCCCTTGCGCTCTCCAGCGTCTCCAGCACCACGTGTAGCCCTGTGCTCAGCCACATGGACATCTTTCCTACCCAGGACCTCCCCTGCTTTAAACTGACTGCATATACTTTTTCCCAGTACTGGGGATCAAATCCAGACACACTGTACCATTCAGCTATCATGCCTGACACTATCTATAATTCTTTTTTTTTTTTTTTTTTTGTCTTTTTCATTTTTATCGGTACCAGGGATCGAACTCACGACTGCCTGCTCGCAAGGCAGGCGCTTATGCCACTGAGCTAAATCCCCAGCCCCTCTACCTATAATTCTTAAATGGATGTCTGAATCCTTCCAATCAAGAACACATGTCAAAGCCAGACGTGGTGCTGCTTGCCTGTAATCCTAGTACTTGGAAGGCTGAGACAGGAGGATCACTGAAAGTTCGAGGTCAGCCTGGGCTACATAGTGACCAGACTGATTACAGACTGAGACCCTGAGACCCTGTCTCAAAAAAAAATTGGACTAGGTGCAGTGAATAATCCTTTGAGCCCAGGAATTCAGGCAAGTTAACAGGACCCTGCCTCTTTGTGAGCTCCTTGTCTTGTTTACCTGTGCAACCTTCGAGCAGTTAGCACCTCTCACCAAGCCTGAGGCTCCCTTCTCCATGATAGGGATATTTGCATCTACCCCGCAGCATTACCTGAGAAATAAAATGAGCTGAAAGTACAGGGAGATGTTGGCTCAGGGTTTCTCAATTCCACACAGGAAAGGATGTTGTTTTGTTCCTTCCAGAACTCTTTAGGGTTAACTGTATCTGAGGCCATCTGGACGCACTTCAGGAACAGCTCCTTGGTGTACAGCTTCTTAAACTCAGCTATAACCTCCAGGTCCCTGGGCTGCATAGAGGAGATGTATGCGGTGGGAGGAGCTTGATGGAGAGCCGGGAGAATTCTTCAGCCAGTTCTTCCCGATCTCATGGGTGGGTAGGAGCACTGTCCATGAGGAGGAGAGCCTTGATGGGCAACCTTTGTCCTCTGTAGGAGAGAAAGCCTCCCTGGTCCACTCAAGAAAAAGTTCTCTTGTTGCCCAGGCTTTTGCATCAAATCTCCACATGACCCCTATTCTATTCTTCATGCCTTTATTTTGCTGAATACTCTCGAGGTCTCAGAGTGATAAATCAAAAGCGGCTTTCTCTTGAGTTCGCCACTTGCATTGGTAAACAGCGATAAGCTTAGCCATCCTTCAAGGGCTTGTGGCCTGGCATTTTCTTCCCTCCCGGAGTAGTGTATGCTCTCCTGGGCATTTTCTTCCAGAAAAGCCCAGTTTCAACACAATTGAAAACACGATTAAAACAAAAGCCATTTCTCTGTGGCATCATCTCAAAGTGGTGTATGTAATTTTCAGCAGCACTGACCCCTGCACCACGCCTAGTGACACTCTGAACCCCAGTTCTCACTTTAAAATTGGCACGAAGTGTGTCACCATTTTCACTCATCGATGGGGCAGAGCTTTTATGAATCTGCACTTAGAGCCCTAGGTTTTTCACAAAGTATAGACTTGGATAGGCTACGCCCTGGCATCTGCCTCTCATTTGTCAACACTAATAACAGCTTCTCTAGCTTGTCTAACACTGTTGATCATGACTTACTAATTTGAGTAACACCTTTAGCAACACTAGCTTCCTTCTACAAATCTTTTCTCTGTACACATATCAGACAGAGTGGGTGTGGTGGTGCACACCTGTAATCCCAGCAACCAGGAGACTGAGGCAGGAGGATTGCTGCGAGTTTGAGGCTAGACTGGGCTACAAAGTGAGAATTCAAGACCAGCCCGAACTGCATAGTGAAACCCTATCTCAAAAAGACAGAAAAAAAATTGCCATCTGAGTTGCCACAAGCACTAGGGACCATCTCAGCCCTCCAGCCCCCATTTTTCCCTCTAATGTGCAGGTAGTAAACTTTCTTTGCCTTTAAAGAAAGTTTTCTGAAAGCTTAATAAATTTAATTCTGCCTATCCAGGGTCAGGCTTTTACTCCTTAAATAGATTTTTAATATTTTCTTTGAGCATATTTAAGCTTCTCTCTCCAAATTTAAATATGCCCAAAGTCTCCCTCTTCCTGCCTGTTCATGTTTTTTCCTTTGCTTTGCTTCTGAATCTTGCTCTGGGACCAACTTCTGCAGGAGGAGTTGGCTTCCCCTTATTTCAACCTACCCAGCCATGAATGTGTCCCTCCCCGAAAAAAATCGAACCTAGAAACAGACAAAATCCTGACATCAGAGCACCACATCTGTGACTCAGGAGTCAGCTGCCACACAGAGGGCTCAGGAAGGACAGCAGAGTCCTGACACCATCCCAGCGTCCCCTCTCCCACACCCTGACTTCTGTGGCCTTTTCCTTTCCTGAATTTGAATAGTGCTTTTCCCTTCTTCTGTGTATCTTTATTGGACCTTCAGGTTTTTCCAATTCTCAGTAATGCTAGTAATTCCATAGAGTCTTTCTTTCTAAAACCTTCAGTCATTTTCCTCCAAGATGAACTGTGCAAAAAAATAATAAACTGCACATTTTTTCCTGGGAGTTCTCTTTTCACTGTGTCTTTACCCTTTTGTTGTTACTGGTGAGTGACACAGCCTCAAGTAAGTTCCTAAGAAAGGACATATGGAAAGTAAGGACTGTTAAGTTTTAAATATCTGCCAGCCATGCAGGGCCCAGGAAGAGAAGCCAGCGAGCACCTCCTGTGAGCCCACAGGTGGCGGGCTGAGCCTCAACCCCCTCCCCACGGGCAGCCAGCTGGTTCGGAGGGTGAGTTGACAGCAACTGAGGTACAAAAAGCAACTGAATGCTTGTATAGTTTGGTTGATTTTGCAGGCTGGGGCCAGCAGTCTGAGCATCTCTTGGGACGATGACCGTATGCAATATAGCAAATATGGGGAATTTCCTTCTGTCTTGTTTTTTTGAAATCCAGCATTGTTCTCACTGTTTTGTTTTGTTCCAATTTATTGTTTTGCTTTATTCAATGTTCTGTTTTGTCTGGTTGTATCCTGTTTTGTTTTGACTTGATTTTGCTGTGTCTAAAGGAACGTACAACTACCGTGAAGATAACGAGATACACTGTGGGAGCCATTGCTGATTTCCTATTGTCCTGCTTCAAGTTCTGTACCAGTTTTGCTGCTTTGTTTTGATTGGCTTTATTCTGTTTTGTTTTGGTGGGTTTTGTTATCTTTAATATAAAATAATTAATAATTTATCTCACTTACGAGTCTGGTCCCAAGGTGCATCCATCTGCGTAGGACTGTCCAGGCTTAGCCTTTATGGCAGGGTAACACTCCAGTGTATAAAACCCCACAGTGCACTCATCCATTCACCAGTTAATGGTGTTTCAGCTGTTTCAAGGATTTGGCTGTTACAAACTGTGCTGCTATAAACGTGGGTGTGCATATATCACTATGGTATGATGCTTTTAGAATCTCAGCAAGATACCCAGAAGGGAATGGCTGGGTCCAGTGGAATCTCTAGTCCTGGAGAAACCCTGATCTCCACAGCGTTGCACCAGTCTGTGTTCCCTCCAACAGTGGAGAAGGTTCCTTTTTCCCCACAGCGTTTGTTATTGATTGATTTCTTGACAGTAGCCGTTCTCTCTGGGGTGAGATGGAATCTCAGCCCTGTTTTAATTTGTACCTCTCAAATGACCAGTGATGCTGAACATTCTTTCATATATTTATCTGCTGTTTCTACTTCATCTGAGAAGTGTGTATTCATTGCAGATCCTCATTTTTGGTCTGAGTCTTGGAATTAGGAGGTCTGATTTTTCAGTTCTTTAAATGTTCTCAATAGTAATCAAAAAGGTCTTTATTGTCCTCAGGCTGCACTGTTAATGTGGCTTCAGGAAAAACCTCTTTCCTCAGAAATACTAAGGCACTGAGGTTTAGAGAGGTGGCCAACCTATGTAATCCCAGCTCCTAACGACGCTGAAGCAGAGGATTAAAAATTTGAGGCCAGTTTGGGAAATTTAATGAGACTCTGTTTCAAATTAAAAATAAAAAAATAAATAAAAGGGCAGGGCTGTAACTGGGGTGCTTAGGAGATTTACCGGGTCCAATTATTTTTCTTCCTTGTACATTTTAATTTTTCTTTCTCTTTAGTAATCTGATATTTCACAAGGCTGAAATACCTGATGTGTCTTAATATAAGTCCTTGACATTTATCGGGCCGTTCCTCAGACAAAGGACTCATAACTAGAATATGTAAAAAACTCAAAAAAGTTAGACCTGATCAAAAATGGGCAAGTCAAAGGAACAGATACAGAAATAAATACCTAAAGTAGTGCTCAGCATCATTGGCCATTTAAGAATTGCAAGTTTAAGCTGGCATGGTGGCTCACACCTGTAATCCCAGCACTCGGGAGGCTGAGGCAGGAGGATTGTTGCAAGTTCAAGACCAGCCTGGGCTACAAAGTGAGTTCAAGGCCAGTCTGAACTGCATAGAGAGACCCTGTCTCAAAAAGACAATTAAAAAAAAAAAGAGAATTGCAGATTAAAATAACAGTGAAATTCTCTCTTATACCAGAAAGAACGGCCATCATCAATAAATCAAGTAATCATGAATTCCCTCCTGCACTGCTGGTGGGAATGTAAAGCGGAACAACCACTATGGAAATCAGTACAGAGTCCTCAGAAAACTAAAATGAGAGCTCCCACTGAACCCCTCTGTTCCCCTTCTAAGTATCTTCCCAAAGTGTTGAAGACATCATGTTACAAGGATATTGTTCACAGCCGCACAGCTCATTCCTAAATCTTGGAAGAAGCCCATAGTCCATTAGCAGATGAATGGATAAAGAAAATACAGTATTTGCACACAGTGGAGAACTCCTCTGTCCGTGAAGAAGGAGAGATTGAGTCATCGGTGAGGAAGATGGATGCACCTTGAACCATAATGTAAAGGGAAATACACCAGACACACGAGCCTAAATATCACGTGGTTTCTCTTAGATGAGAACCCCAAAGTAAAAATAAAGAACAAATAAAAGCCAGATGATCAGAAGTAGGGAGACAGATTGTTCTCACAGGAGAAAGGAATCAAGAGGTGAGGGAGGAGCAGAGGACGGAGGGGTGACAGAAGGAATTAGGATGTTACGCACATGGACCAGTGTAACTCCACACAAGGAATGTACACATTAGGCACTACACACATGTACTAATAAAGTAAAATTCAAAATGCTTTTAAAAGACATTTACTGGCTGATAGTCAATGTCACATTTAGTTTGAAGCTGTATCTTCATTTTCAGGGACAGTTTTTTCATATATGTAACCTCCCGCCCCCCGGGCCATGCTGAGCTGTGCTAAGCACACACAAATTAGCTGCTCTCCAGCCCCCTTCTCGCTAGGCTACCCTTAGACAGAGGTTAGCGCCCAGACTGACTCTGTCAGTGTCTGCCCTTTCCTTTCAATGCCTTCCTTTGCCTCTAAAAAATTTGTTCTGAGAAACTTATTTACTTTTGGGGCTGGGGATTTAGCTCAGCAGGCATAAGCACCTGCCTTGCAAGTGCATGGTCATGAGTCACGAGTTCAATCCCCAGTACCGATAAAAAAAAGAAATTTATTTACTTTTACCTTTCAATCCTCTCCATTAAGCATAAAAATTTAATTGAATGTTTTCACTTCCGAGAGCTCTTGTTCTTTCATTTTTCTTACTTCTGAAGCACCCAACCTTTGTGGATCTGAGGATACTAATTAGAGGTTGCTTTGCTCTGTGTCCCCTGAATAACGTGTTTTCTGTGTCCATCCTGGTCCTCCTCTTTCGTGGGTAACTCTTGCCTGTTAGCCCGCGTTCTCTGAACACGGAGGTGGGGTGTTTGATGAGGAGCTGGGGGGAGGGAGGCTAAGCACCAGCAGACTTTGTTTTAAGCTGAACGATGGGGCCTGGCTGGGCTCTGGGGACCCTGAAACGCCAGCCTGTGCAGGACTAAATGTGGGTGTCACGCATTTGCACTCACTGATTGTCCTCAGAGAGTTCCTTCTGCTTTTTAAAAAGAAAAACAGCAATTTGTACCATTTGGCCTGACGTAGGTCAGGTCTGCAGTCCTTTCTGCCGCTTTCGTGGTCACAGTCACAGTGCACGGCCACCTCACCCAGCCAGCGCCAGCCTGGGACTGGTGAGTCCTTTACATGCAGCATCTCGGCTGTACTGATGTTTGCATAGGTGGTCTCCTGGCTTCCCAGGGAGGCCACGTACCTGTGCATCCACAGGAGGAGTCCACGGAGCCTTAGAAAGCTTCAGTACAACACCCAGGGTCACACAGCTGAAGAGAAATGAACGGAGAATTTAATCTCAAATCTCTCCAACTTCTGAATACCAGCCACGCACCCCTTGCCATTGTAATAACTGCCCTGTATTTCCTGTGCCTGGGACACGGGGCTGCCAGCTTGCTGGGACTTGCCTTCCCATGTCCCACCCTAAGGGAGGGTTTCTGTTAATGCTCATATACAGAAACAATTAGATACAGAGGGTCACTTCCTTTTTGCCACTATGGAGGCTCCTCTTTCATCTTCATCAACCAAATTCCCTCTAAAGTTATTAATTTTAACCTTACAAATACAGCAAACGCTGAATGAGTTTTTATGTGACCCCTGTGCAGGGACTCGATGGTCTTCTCTGTATGATTCCTATTTCAGTATCCGCGCTGCCAGAGCGGACATGGTCTTGACTTCCTTAGCACAAAGAGATGCTCTGGGCTTGGCCTTGGCCTTTGGAGCTCCTTCCCATGAAGGTCATTGCAGAGGGGCTCGCACTCCTGTTTTCAAAGCCAGCGCTTTGCCTTTGGAACACTGCTGTGTGCTCACTGGGCTCAGGGAGAGCTGTGGTACCCGGCGCTGCCTCTGCAGCCCCCAGGAGCCCAGGTCTCTGCGGCTCAGCCGGCAGGGCCTCCCTCTTCTCCTCTTCACCTGATCGGTTAGAACGCTGAGTGCAAGATCGCTTGAGACCTTTGTGCAGCAGAGTCCTTGTAAAAAGAGACTGTTAGACTCATTCCTGCTTCTTTCAGGGACATCTAGTGTTAGATCATATGAGGCAAGGCTTGCGGCTATTAATTATAAATCAAAGTGACTCCATAGCTGACTTTTAATGATTTTATTATTTAATATAATTCATCATTTGCTAGAAAAAAATCAGCACGCAGAAAGAAATGAGGAAAATATCCCCAACCACAAGTTGGGCAACTTCTTAAATCAATCTGACAGTTGTGGAAGATGCACACATTTAATGATAAACACTTTATTAACAATAGGACATTCCCTCCTCACACCTCTTCATAAATTATTTTCTGATCCACAGAGAAAAGACTCTGTACTTTAAAAAAGATTAAATTCTGGTACACATTTTAAAAGTGATTCAGAGTCTGCCCCTCTGGTGAGTCAGCAGAAACCATGCTGGGTCTGGGAGGAGTCCAAGGAGAAGCCAACCCGCCCTTCCCATAAGCTGCACAAGCCACATGGGGCCCAGGAAGAGGAGCCAGTTCACCCCTCCTGGGAGCTGACTGGCCTCTGGGCTGAGTAAAAGAAGCCCCCACCCACACAAGCCACCGGCTGGTTCACAGGACAGGCTGAGCTGATAGCAACTGAGGTTCAAAAACAGTGAAATGTTTGTACTGTTTGATTGACTTTGCAGGCCTAACTAAGGCCAGCAGTCTGAGCATCTATTAGGAGGATGACAGTATGCAATATAACCAGTAAGGGGCATTTCCTTCTGTCTTGTTTGTGAAATCCAATATGTTTGCACTGTTTTGCTTTGTTCAAATTTAATGTTTTATTTTACATAATGTTCTGTTTTGATTGGCTTTATTCTGTTATATTCTGTTTGATTTTACTATGTCTGATGGTATAGACAACTATTGTGAAGATAACAAGAAATATTATGGTGCCATTGTAGATTTCCTATCATCCCGTTTCAAAAATCCTGTGTCACTTAGTTTCGATTGGTTTTATTGTTTTCTTTTGTTAGGTTTTAGTCTGTTTAAAATAAAAGTAATTTTAAAAATTAAAAGAAGCAGCAAAATATATCATGTACAGGTACAAATTCCCTACAATGAATGTGATCATTTTGTACAACTAAATGTACCAATAAAGTTTTTTAAAAAGTGATTCAAGTGTACATTCTTCTTTGTGTTCTCATTGTTCTTTAATTTTTATTTTCACCAACACATGACTGCAGTCATCACAGGAGTCGCCCGGACATAGCACACCGTAATTCTTTGAATCCCCCACTCTCTGCCCGCCTCCATCTCTTGGTCCCCTCAAGTACACACCCTTACCACAGGAAAAATCACATCACAGGAGTAGAGTGTTCATTCGAAAGAAGACTTAAGAATGCGTTATACCTCTTTTATCTTAATTTCCTTTCTATTAATTTTTTTAATAAAAAAAGAAGCCTTATAATGTTTTCATTAATTGGAATGGTTCTATTCTGGGTTGTTTGATTTTATTGTCTGTGATGGTATCAACAGTTATTTTGAAGAAAACAAGACAATATAACAGCTAGTGCTGATTTAATATCATCTTGTTTTGAAGTCCCATGAAGCTTTTATTCTTCTGTCTCCATCGGTTTCTCATGTTGTATCTTACTGGATGTTATTATATGTGATAGTATAAACAAAAATTTTTATAGACAAGGAGTTAATATAGAAACCATTGTTCGTTTTCTGTTAGTTGGTTCTAAATACCCTGTAATGCTTTCATTCTCTTGAATGGTTTTACACTGTCATGTTGTCTTTGATGCTATAGTATACGAAGTTATACTCAAATATTTCAAGGAAAGAGACACTATGGTAGCTACTGTTATGTCGGGTTATCTTGTGGTGGAAACACTATGTTGCTTAAATTGTTCTGTTCTGACCCTATGTTGTTATGTCCTCTTTTATCTTACTTTCCTTCTTTATATTAATTTTTTAATAAAAAAGTATGCATTATAAAAATAATATGAATAAATGGATGCAGCTTGAGACCATACTCATAAGCGAAATAAATCAAACTCACATGTATAAATACCAAATAGTTTCCCTAGTGTAAGAAATGGTAAGAATACATAAAAGTACGTGTTAATCATGATTGCCCATTATATTGGTTTGAAGCCTAAAAAAAATAAATAAATAAAATTTTAAAAATTAAAAGCAATCTGAGTGGTCAGAGAGGGTGCCCTGCCGTCCCTGGCATCTCTCTCACATTCAGCAGGTGTGACACGGAACTGCTGGGATGCTGAGCCAACTGTGACTTCCAAAGCTTTGTGTTTTTTTTCAGAACTAGGTTTTGAATGGAGGCCTCACACATGCGAGGGGAGTGCTGTGTCACTGCCTCATCCTCACATGTCACCAGCCCTCTTCAACACTTTCCAAAGGTTTGAGGCGCCTTTTACTAAGTTGCCCAGACCAGCTTGAACTTGAGATCCTCCTGCCTCGGCCTTGAGTAGCTGGGATTGCAGACATGCCCCACGTGCCCCACCTGCCTCGCCTTCCACTAGATCTTATTCTGGGAGAGGCCGGGTACTGTACGGGGACAAGGGGCAGCTCTAGGATGAGATCTAGGGGTGACGGCAAGGGCTCCTACCAACAAACATGACCCTGAGCACCTTGGAAGGGGATTCTCCGAGGACTGGGAACCTAACTGGCATCTTCACAGCAATCTGGTGAGGGGGCCGCCAGGCTAAAACCACCTGGCTGAACTGCTCCTGGGTTCTCGACCTACTAAAACTTTGAGATACAAATGTTTAATGTTGCTTTAAAACTACGTTCCAGGGGCTTTTGTGACACAGCAGTAATTATTACAGTGAGTCACAGTCAGCAAGAGGATATGTATTTTGAAAAAAAGGAATCCAGTATCTATCTGCACAGAACGTTGAACTTGCCCACACAGGGCCAGGTTCCACGTTTCTCCTTTGATTATGGAGGGCTTATTTCACCCAGTGTTCTCTAGGCGCAGGCATGTCCCCTTCCCACGGATCTGTTCATCTGGCTGGAACCACACACTTGGGGGATTGTCACTGCGCAATGTCAAGGGGGGAGGCGAGGTGTCCTTAATCAGCAGCAGCAACCTGTGCCTGAAAACGAAACCAAGAACTTAAAATCCAGCAGTGAGCACTGGCCCAGCCGCCCTCCGTGTCACGCCAGTGGTCCTGCGGTGTCCTCCTGCGGTTTTCCGCCGCGGCTCCTACTTGCCAGCAACAGGTCCTCCAGGCAGTGACAGGGGCCCAGCTAAGCCCCAGAGTCCTGGGAACTGCAATTGACCCCAGTGGGGAGTTCAACAGGAGACAATGGGCTCCCTCTGGTGGCCGTTTCATAAACTACAGCACCAAAACTGCCGGCGCCCTGTATTTTAAATAGCCAAGCCACAAATGAGTTAAATAAAATCTGTTTTTGTACACGCAGCAGCTGAGAGTATGATGTCCAAACAGACCAAAAAGAAAAAAAAAAAAACCATTTTAGCTGAGTGCTTTTTAAACTAGTGTCACATTTTTTTGTTCATTCCTTATCACGTTTCTCTACATCCTAAAGAAGCACAGCTGAGTCACGGTTGTTAGCTGTACGAAATTTAATAAGATCAAGACAATCTCATTACCCAGTTTAATTATTCTCGGAGGCCTGGGAGAAGTGATTGCAAAGTTCGTTAGATTTGCTCGGGAGCTAGAATATCAACAACTGACGCATCCCTTACGTTTTCATGTTGCTGGTTTCAGGAATTCTTGGGCCCTGATTTTAGGTAGTGACTCCCAATGTCGTGCCCATCGTGTCAGCATTTTCCCTGCTTTTTGCCTTTAGGGTTTGGGAAAGGGCAGCCGCAGAGACAGCAGGGTAGTCACAACAAAATACCAAAGGAGGGCTCTCCTGTAAGTAAGTAGAGGTGGCCTTGTGGCAAGGTGTGCGGTTGGGTCCTTGACTCTCCGCCAAGGAACAGACTCCTGCTTACACCCAGCTGACCTCTAGGCCGGCCTGGCCCGCGCGGCCTGAGCCTGAGGTCCCGACGGCGCCACCGCCATTCCCAAGGGAGCGTTGGCTGTCTGTCCTGCAAAGGCACAGATGGAGGGAACGAGGCCACCCCTCGCAGGAGCTCCCCGAGGCGCGGCCTCCCCGCTGCACCACCTGCCTGGCTCTGCAGTTCTCACCTGCTTTAATTAACACTCCCGTGCACGTTGCTAAGCAACCAGCGGTCTGGGCTCCTCCCAGACTCTGCGCGCCCGCGTCTGCCGCCTCTCCAGGCGGGGAAAGGAACTGGACTGTGCGCGGAGACGCTGGGTGCAGCCTCTTCCCCGGGCCTCCGCCCTCGCCGCCTCTGCTCGGGCCGCTCCAGGGCGCGCAGACTCCGCTGACCCAGCTCCCGGCCCGAGCGCAGCAGCGTCCCCTGCAGGCGCTGCCACGAACCTCAAGTCATCTGGGAGCTCATCATTCTACCAGATCAAAGCGAGCGGCCGCTTGGATGTTACAATAGCTGCGACTGCAGCGCCCTCCACCGTCATCAGGAAATGCCGCTGCTTCCTGTCGTGGTCCCCGATAACAGGGTGGAGAAGGGGGACGAGGAGCTGGATAACGCCGATGAGTTGCTTGCCTTTTTTTTTCTCCCCCATTTGTACTCTTACCAGTAAATTCACTAGGAAAACGAGCGGAGAGGACCTGGAAAGCTGGGGTCTCCGCGCAGCACCCCCTGTGCCTGACCAGGGCGCGCGCTCCGCCCCGGGCCGCGGTCTCTCGGGGTCCTGCTGCCGCATCCGGCCTCTCGGAGGAGCCAGGACCGCCGAGGCCACGGCCACGGGACACATCCAAGGCTCGCAGGACCTTCACACAGAAATCTGCCTTCTGCCCCAGCTCTGTGGGCGAGGCTCTCAACAGTGATCTTTTGATTTTTCTCTAGTGAGAGCTGCTGGGATCCAAACCACTCCCCAAACCCTGCATGCGTTTACTCTGTGACACTGCACTAAACAGCCAAAAGCGACAGTTAATCCTTTTTTGAAGTTAAGACAATCTCACTAATTTACGATCTTCCTGCCTCAGCTACCCAGAGTGCTGGCTTAGCATCGTGCCTCCCCAAGAGGAGCCCTGCCTGAGCAAACACCTCTGCAGTAGCACTGTGATACTGTTTTGTGACAGTCTTGAAATTCGGTCTCCTGCTGGCCAGTGCCCAGGGGCCAGGAAAGAGAGTAGCCGGGGCCCTGCTCTCCAGAGTTGTGAGTTTTCTGCCTGAGGCCTTTTCCTGGCACATCTTTTAGAAAAGTTTGCCCATGTTCTTGTTAGATTTTAAACCCATATATCTTTCTTAAGTTTTGTTTTCTGCTTCATTCATCATTTATGAGGTGTCCTCGTGAAGTATCCACCAGTGTTTTGTCTTTGCTGCAGCACTGGGGATTGAACCCAACTATATTCTGGACCCCTTTTATTTTTTCTTTGAAGACAGGATCTCACTAATTTGTCCAGCGTGTCCTTGAACTTGCATCCTCTTGAGCCGGGCATGGGGACACACACCTATAATTCCAGCACTTAACAGGCAGAAGCAGAGGTTGTGAGTTGGAGGCCAGCCTTTATAGCCTGGGCTACAAAATGAGTTCAAGGCCAGTCTGAACTGCATGGTGAAACCCTGTCTCAAAAACCTTGACACCCTCTGCTGCCTGCTACCTGGGATTACACCACCACTGTAGTTGGGGTGGGAAACCTCCAACAAAGCCCCAGCTTTTCAGGACTTACATTCTAATGGGCACACAGAGGAGGTGATCATGTGTCAGGCACAGTAGGGAGGAGCCAGATGGAGCTGCCCTTTTAGAAGACTGGTTAGAAAAGGCCCATTGGACAGAGGAGAGCTTAGGAACCGAGGATAATTAGACAGGGGGTGGGTAGGATTCTGGTAAACTGACCTCCTGTCAGGCGGGTAGCTCAGCGGTAGACTGCTTACGTAGTGTGTGTGAGGCCCTGAGTTCTCTTCCTTGAAAAATCTGAGAGTGCAAGCCATGAGGAAACCCAGGGCAAAGCAAGCATAAGGCCAGGAGTGTGGCAGGAACGCTAGCGGCTGCTGAGGAGGGGGGAGCCTCGGATCTGAGGGAGGGGGATGCAATCATTATGTGCTGCAAACATGGATAATACGCATTTTAAAATAAATGAACCAAAAAAAAAAAAAGTAAAAAGTGTTCATGTCTCTTGTTAAAACAGTAAGGCAGGGGCCTGGGATTTAGCTCAGCAGCATAAGCACTCTCCTGGCAAGTGCGAGGTCCTGAGTTCAATCCCTGGTACCAGGGGGGGAAAAAACAGTAAGACAGACTGTCATCAGCCAGACCACTCTCTAAGCCCTCTTTGCCTTGTCTTTAACCACTGAGCCCTCCAGTCCCTGGCCACTTCCCCGTCTTTCCAACTCACTTGCTGCCTGTTAGCTTGATTCTTTTCACACCTGGCCAAGATCCCTGATTCATCACAGCAAACGTCTCCCTGCCAACATCTCACGTGCCTTTCTGCTGCCCTGTTTCATTCACTCACTGCTTGCTTCCCCCAGTGCTGGGAATTGAACCCAGAACTTCACACTTGCTAGGCGAGTGCTCTTCCACTCACTTGCTACACCCCCAGAACGGCTGGTCTAATGTTACTGTCAGCTCACACAGCAATATTCTCCTGCATCAGAATGCAAATTTTAAGGGGCAGAATTCCAGGGCTGCACTGAAGGAAGAGAGAAATGATTAATGACGTGCAGGCCTTGTTCCTTTTGTCCAATGTGCATAATCACATAAAATTATTTTTTCTATCAGTCACTTGCCAAAAGTGCTGACTGCAAAAGTTGAGCATATTATCTGTGGCTGGGACTAAAACAGAAATATTGGACTGTGGAAATAAAAAATATTGGCTGTGGAAAAAAAAAAAAACACCAGCAAGGACTGATGTCAGGTATTATCGCCCACCCTGTGGAGAATGGGGGCAAAGGATGTGAAGGAGCACACGGGCACAGACCAGCTTTGGAAAGACCAGTACTCTGTCCCGCAGTACAAGAACTGGGGAGGGTGCACGTCAAACACTGGAACCGGTTTTTGGAGGAGTCCACGGATATTTCTGAGCCTTGAAATCACACTGGGAAACCGCATTCATAAACTCTCCCATGTTGTGGCATCACTACCGTGCAGATCTTAAGCTTTGGATGAAAAAAGGAGTTCAGTAAGCATCTCAGTCCTTACACCTAAGAAGCTGTGTCCTAACAGACATGCTGGTGTCTGCGCATGTCTCACTGTCTTACTTGATAGAGATATTGTCATACCTGGAATCTTGAAAACCACTGAGACCTTCCCACAATTGTGTTTCATCCATTTTCTGCATATAGAAACTTTATTCTTTGATTTTCAAACTGTGCTTTGACTGGCCTTTCTCTGTAACTTAATATCTTGGAGAGGTATACCTAATGAGCGCTGAAACTGTGAGGGCGAGAAATATGTTGCTTTCTGCTTCCTGTGCACAGGCAACCACTCGTCTGATTTCTGACACGTGATTATTAGCTTGCATTTTACATGAATGAAAGTGTACACTATGCCTCTCCTCCTGCCTTATCTTCACTCAGCACACTCAATTTGAGATTTATCCTTGTGTTCCAGCACAGCAAAGTTTCTCCATTTTCATGGTTGACATTCCAGTATATTGATTAAAAAAAAACATAATTTGTTGCTTCATTCAGCAGTTCACACATATTTGGATTATTACCACAATTTAAAGTCATGTTTATTATATTGCATTTGAAAATAAAACACCAAAAATGATTTCCTACTAGCAAAATATAACATCAAGAAAGAAATGTGATGACACTATGCAATGATGTAGATGGTTAAATTTTTTTTTAATTTGGTAATAAGGTTTCCTTTTTTATTGAAAGAGAAAAAAAGAAAACAAAACAGTGAAAGGGTACAAGTAATACAGAATTTCAAGAAAAAAATATACAGTAAGAAATCACTAGTTAGTAGATTACATATTGTCAACTTAGAAATAGTTGTTCAAATTACAAAATTAAAGCATGCAAAGTTGACATTCAAACAGTGAGATTGCACACAGTTCTGTCCAATGATCCAACAAAAACTTGTAATATGGTTTTCTATCTTACATACTTAAATATATATGCAGTTATATCCTTTAGATCCCATTCTTTTCCTCTCTTTTTTATAATAACAATTGCACATTTTGGGTTTTATTACTCCCACAGTTTTTATTACTTTTCTTTGAAGAGAAAAAATCCAAATGTGACAAAGCAAAACAGTCAGTCAGAAGAGAAGGCTGGGCATAGTACATGATGTAAAAACAGATGCCAGGTGATCACCAATGGTTACCACTATGCCTCTTGCTATCTTAAAAAGAGTTGCCTATATCATCAGCTATGATAGAACTGAACCAAACAATACAGAACAAAACCAACAAACCTAAACATTAGAGACCGTACAGGACTTCAAAAGAAGATAATAGTCAAACCATAATGGGCATCATAGTAAATCTCATTGCCTTCAAAGTGATTTCCTGTACCCTCAAACTTGATACTATCAAACAAAACAGAATAGAGTAAAATCAGTCAAAACAAGATGGGGAGAGCAATACAGGGCTTCAAATCAGGTTAATACGAAAACAAAAAAGGTACTATATCCCACTATTTTTAAATTTACTTTTCCCTTAATTAAAAAAATAGTAGGAAAAATCATTTTTTTTTAAAAAAAGGAAGAAAAGGGGAAATTGAGATAAAAGAGGACATAACAACAGAACAACACAGATCAGAACAGAGCAATTTAAGCATCATAGTGTTTCACCACCAGATAACCAGACATAATAGTAGTTACCATAGTGTCTCTTTCCTTGAAATATTTGAGTATAACCTTGGATATGTTACCATCAAACATATCAAAACAGTATGAAACCATTCAAGAGAATGAAAGTATTACAAGGTATTTAGAATCAGCTAACAGAGAATCAACAAATGTTTCTCTATTATCTTTTTGCCTATAAAAAATTTTGTTTATACTATCACATATATTAAAATATAATAAGATACAACATGTTAAAACCAATGGAAACAGATGAACAACAGCTTGATGTGACTTCAAAACAAGATGATATTAAATCAGCACTAGCTATTATGATGTCTTGTTTTCTTCAAAATAGCTATTTGTACTATCACAGACCATCAAATCGAACAACCCAGATTACAGCCATTCCAATTAATGAGTGAAAACATTATATGGCTTCAAACCAATATAATTGGGAATCATGATTACTACATACTTTTATGTATTCTTATCATTGCTTACACTAGGGAAACTATTCGGCATTTGTACCTGTGAGTTTGATTTACTTCACTTGTGAGTATGGTCTCCAGCTGCGTCCATTTAAGATGACTAAAATTAAAGGTGACTATGGTGCCAAATGTGGGTGAGAATACGGAACA
Source organism: Cavia porcellus (assembly GCF_034190915.1). NCBI lineage: Eukaryota > Metazoa > Chordata > Mammalia > Rodentia > Caviidae > Cavia > Cavia porcellus. The sequence continues at coordinate 60,781,529 of NW_026947504.1, forward strand.
CCCGAAATGCTCAGACACTGCTTATGGGAAAGAAAAGTAGGACTTTACTTACTTGGAGTGGTACAAAAAATCATCAGCATCCATGGCTACTTCTTTCCATAAACCTCCTTGCTTATCTCTGGTGAAACACCTTGAAACAGAGTGACTGGGTCAACTTGCAAACGCATGTGTCACTTTCAAAGGAAATATCAAAGGCATGGTTCTCCTTACATCCCAGTCTCTTTGCCCTTCCTAACTTTTTTTCACGCTTTCTCTCTCCAGATTTCTTTCTGACATCAGTTTCTTGCTAAGTCGCACAGGCTGATCTCACACAGGATCCTCTTCTCTCAGCCTCCCATAAAACTGCTGTTTAAATTCCAAAAATGCATGCTAACCTGATTTACTCACTAGAGCTTTAAATTTCTGCAGACTTGATCATAAACCTCAGACTATGGTGTCAATTGCTAATAAAGACACATTTGATTTTTTCTGTATTTATTAAGTATTTTATTTAAATTATCTTAAAATTGAAACAGAAGGCACAGAAGCAGATATCACATTGTAATGATCAAGGCAGTATTTTACATGACAATAATCATAACAAGACAGATTATGAAATAAATGTACAGGCACAAAATGAGGTACTTGAATTTTAAGCAGGCTGCACATACCAAATAGAAGCTGATCACAGGCATCGCCAAAATCATTTATAGCCTAGAACCCCAAATTAGCAACCATTGTTGCTGGGTACTGCCTTATAATCCTTTGAGAGTTCTTCTATATAGCATGAAAAGTACTTGCATGACACTTAAAGATGGCACAAATTGGACACAGTTCAAAACACACTTGTACTGTTTTTCTGCTTGAAATATACCCAGTAATTCTTACTAGTAAAAACCTTTAAAGACATAAGAGCACCCTAAAAATGAGTTAAAAACTTAACGAAGAAAATGCTCTTTGTTTGTAAAGCCTTGTTACACAACTAGTAAGTTTTTATCTTTGTTGGGTGTCTCATTTCATGAGAAAGAGAACATTCCTAAAACTTATGGTCATATATCCCTTTCTCCTAAAGAGCCAAGTTTGAAAATCATGAAAATATCCAAGGAAAATGTTTCTCTACAATCATGTGTCCATTTGCAAGGTTGATGAGTTTCTCTTAATACGTGGAACTTATTATAAAACAAAAAATAGAACTCACTACATACACTTACATGGAATTCTGCCTCATCAGAAAAACGTTTGTGATCTTGCTTTGAATTGTTGCTATTCCTTATGGAGCATTCAGAACAAAGGATAATCACACAAGGAGCTTGGTTAAAAAGTTTCTTACATATTTGGGGGGGGGTGGACAAGGAAGATATCTAACACAGTCATCTATTTAAAATTTGTTAAAGAACATTCACAAGGTTGTTCTTCACTGGGTACAATCTAAAGATTGTATAGCATGGTTCCACTCTCTACTATTGAACTTCAGGACAAAACCATCACTTGAAGAAAGTTTTTCTCAAAATGAAGGCGAAATGCCTTAAAGGACTGTAAGGTGGGCTCTGTAAGAAACAATTTATACAAGCTCCTTCTGTGATTCTCCTGCATTCTGAATTGCCCCACAGGGAAGAGGAACCTTTCAAAGCAAGATGGCAAGCGTATTTGTGACAAAACAGAATTCTCTGTAAGTGTATGTTGTGTGTGCTACTTTTTGTTTGACACTAAGTTCCAGGTTTTGAGAGAAACACACACCTTGGAAATGAACATGTGACTGAATGGAAACATTTTCCTTAGATACTTTCTGGACTTTCAACTTAACTATTAGATGAAAAGACAATATATGAGTGTAAACTTTGGGAAAGTTATTTTTCTCATGAAATGGGGACTCTGACAAAGATAAACATACATATTTTTTTTCTTGATAAGTATGTTGATAAAAATGTAGTGGAGTAAAAACAACTTTTAAATCATCCTACATTGAAAACTAGGTAGTGTACCTAAAATTAAATTGTACTAAGATTGTAAGGTAGTACCTCCTTTAGATGAGGATGGCTACATTTCATGTCCTTTGTGTCAATCATGGTACTTATACAGGAATTCTATACCTGAAAATTCTGTAATGAAATGCTAGCCCAAAGGCTTTGAAGAGTTCTGTTTCAAAATGACTGCTACTATTTATTTCCTGTGTTATTCTACAAAATAAACTTACCTAAGGAGATAAGAGTAAAATACATGTGTTTTCCTCAGTTCTATTCAAAATGACTGTTATTTTTGGTTTTCCCTGAAGACTCTGAAAACTGGGTACCAAAAGTATAGGACATATGTTTTGGAAAGAAAAAAGCATAGTTGTGATGTTGTACTTAAAAGGTAAATCATTTTCCTGAATCCTAAAACACATTGAAACTAGCATGCATGCTATCTCTGCTCAACAAATGCAATGTGCAGACAAGTTTGGTTCACAAGCAATTGACTCACTCTTTGTGAAGTCCAATCATAAACAGTAAATGTAACAACAGTAACTGAAAATTATCTATTTTCTAGTATACTCTAAGAATGAAGGATCACACCTAAAAGTAACTATAACAATAACTTTCTATTATCTTCCAAACACTTAGAAAAGGCTGTGTTGACTTTAAGCCGGTTCAAGTTTTGCGTGGCTGAAATGTCAAGCTAAGTAGGAGGCACCTTTGGAAAATGATCCCAACATTCTTCTTCATCCATGGATGGGCAAGAGACGTACTCAGAGTGTGAAACTTCAGATCCCTCAATTATGGAGCCGTTTTCATCAGGAGTTAACTGGACAGGCTCCTGCGTGAACACACAATCAAAATTGTGCAAACCCAAGTCTGCAGATATGCTGGGTGGAAATGGAGGTGGCACCTGCTTTCTCTCCATCCTGGCCCAGTCCACTTCGCGAAAGAAGGGATGCTTCTGAATATCGGGCAGTCCATTTGGAGGTCGACAACCCAGTCGCTGCTTTGGGTCTTTGTTTAGAAAAGCATACAGGATGCCTGCAGCCTCCAGAGAGAGCCAGGCAGGGATGGAAATGTTGCTTTCTACTATTAAGCGTAGGAGGTGCGAGATGGACTTTGCCTCGGAGGCCTCAGGGAGCTCTGCAACTACAAAGGGGGACTCTCCCACCATCATCTCAAAGGCTATGACTCCCAGGGCCCACCAGTCCACAGGGAATCCATACACTTCTCCGCGGATTATCTCAGGAGCCAGGTAATTCACAGTGCCACAAAAGGTGCTGGTCTGGTCTCTGGGCCCCATTCCTTCCTTACTTACACAGAAATCTGTGATTCTGATGTGCCCTTGGGGATCCAGCAGTATGTTGTCGAGTTTGAGGTTTCTGCAGAGGATGCCTTGCTGGTGCAGATGGTTGACTGCTAAGGCGATCTCGCCACAGTAAAACTGGGCCTGTGCTTCTGGGAAGGCTCTCTTTCTCTGTAGGTGGAACATGATGTCTCCTCCACTGACATAGTCCAGGACAAGCATGATTCGACTTTGGGTCTCCAAGTAAGCATGCAGGCCAACGAGGAAAGGGTGGTGCCCCACCTGCTGCAACACTCGCCTCTCGGTCTCGGCCCGGTGACTGTGGACGCGGCCTTTCTTGACTACTTTCATGGCAAACGTCTTCTCTGTGTTTCGAAGTTGGACTAACATTATTTTAGAGTAGCTTCCTTTACCAATCACCCTGAGGAGATGAAAGTCCTCCAAAGCCAAAGCAGGTGAGGCCTGGTCATTTTCCTGGGCATTGGTGAACTCTATGTGTTTGGTGCCCTGTTCTAAACCATGCACACTGGGAGGGTGACATGAGCTCCCTGCATGTGCCTGCTCCGACACCCGGGGTGGTGGGTTCCCAGGCATCACTGGCTGCGATGGAAAGGAGCAACACTGGCCACACTGGATGGTAAGAAGTGTGCGGCACCTCTTATGCACCAGCATTCTACAATGGGTGCATACGTACGCCCGGCGCCCAAATCCCCCTGCAAGGTCCTTGCACACGGCACAGGGAACTCGCCTGATGAAGCGCTTGGCCCGGAAACTGTGGCCTGCACCATAGCTCAGCTCTTCCCCGATGGAAGCAGCGCCATGTTGGATGGAGGCAGCTCCTGGGCCGGCCAGCTCGGGTTGCTCTGTGGCACAGGGCAATGTGTGGATGGAGAGCTGGGACTCTTTCTGGAGCGCAGGTGGGGCAGTGGAGTCTTCCGATTGCCAAGGTGATGTGGTCCAGGGATCTCCTTCCTGCCGTACAGCTTTTGGGATGAAAAGCTGCTCACTGTTTAAACAGCCCACCTGTCTGAAATCATCCCAGCAGGCCGGCAAGGGGCTTGAGGTCCCCAAAGGTGGTGTGGTGACCCTTTCCCCCAGCTTCAGAGCCTGTTGGGGAGAGGTGAGGGTCACGGAGGTGTTGGGGAAGATGGGCCCAAAGTAGGGTTCCCCGTTCAGGAAGTTGGGCAGGGAGGGCTCAGGGAGGAAGCGTGGCCTGAGCAACCGCCCTGAAGAAAGCACCCTGATTTCTTCACGGCCCCCTGGAAAGTAGTCTCCAGCATCGGTCAGGCCAGTGTGGATGGACACTGGGTCTTTCAGGGTGGCTCTGGGCCCGGTGGCTGTGACTGGGGTCTCACACCTCAGACCGGTTAGCATCTCTGGGGGCTGTGTTCCTGGATGTGGGGAGTCCTGGCCAGAGTTCCTGGGATTTTCTTGGCCAGGTGAGACTCGCACTGGAACTTCTGGCTTTATGTTGCCCTTGCTACTTTGGCTTGAGGAGATGTCAGCCAGGTAACCTGAGGTTTCTCGGGAAGGTAGTCCTGAGGCCACCGTCCCAGGGGTGTCTGAGAGGGAGCAGTGTCTCTCCCATAGCGGCCTGCAGCGACTAGCTGGAGCCAAGCGCCTCCTGAGCCTTTCACACAGACTCTCCCTGCCCAGGCTCCTTCGTCCACGGTCATGGTCTCGACCTCGGCCTCGCCGAGTGGGGATGCAGCTCAGCATGCTAGCTTTTTACCTTCTCAGGAGCAGCAGATCAAGACAAGGCTCTTACTTCGGTGGGAGCCTTGAGGCAGGCTCCCAAGTTCCGTTTGGATGTGTTGCCAAGGAAGTGAGGTCAGGTCTCAGGATTCCACACCTGGAATCCTGCTTAGCAGAAAATCGTTTCTCTGCTAAGAAAACCCTGTGACCCACCTTTTTCTTTATAATGAAGCAATCACTGGCTATCTAATACAATAGAAGTGAAACGCTTTAATTATTTTAAAAATTATGCCAAAATGGCAACTGAAAAGAACAATAAACATGTATTAACTCTGATAATTTTTTTTCTGGTTGTTGTTTAATATTGCAAATCGAACTTCTAACGTGCAGTTTACCTGGCAGGTTTTGTGGCGTTGAGCTATATCTTAAAATCCTCTTTGATAGTTTCTGTGTGTCAAGAATTCAAGACTGGCTTAGTGGCGCTATTTGCTTTTGACTTTGTTTTTTGTCAGGATTTAGTCAAGACACCAATTATTATTTGAAGACCTAAGTAGATCAAGGAGTACGTAAGAGTGTTTTCTGTGGGGGAGACAATGGATCAAGCAAAGGAGATGGGGGTGGGCGGTCTGCAATGGAGTAGAGGGCAGGAGCGTTCAATTTTAAAGAGAGCACCATGTCAGATCATGCTGAGAAAGTGAAGGAGGAAGCCGTGCAGATCCTGGAGTTAAGGCTGTGCCAGAGGGAATAGCTGTGGCAAAGTACCGGAAGCAGTGTTTTGGAGCAAGGGGAGGATGTCAGTGTGGGCGAAATGCAGAGAGCAGAGGTGGAGCCCGCAGGAGATGGAGACAGAGGCAGCGCAGCTTGTTCCCAGGCTGCCCCACTTGGCCGGCTCTCACTGCCTTCTCAAGGGCCTCCCTTCCTATCTGATCACTTTCTCCTTCCTGACCTGATTATTTATGCTCGTCTAGAACTATGTCCAGTTGCTGCTCCAGAATACAACTTTCGGGAGGCCTTAGCTTCTCTAGCTGTGGTCCCCATTCTCTTCTACCCTGAAAATAAACACACTTTCAATTTTCCACTGCTTTTCTTTGCCTCTCATTCTCTTTTTGGATACCATTTTTGTCCCTATCATACCACCGGGTGAACTCACATCAGGGTATCCAGTGGTCTCCCTCGTGCAGAACTGAGCAAGCTGTGGTCAGCATCTCACTTGGCCTTGTAGCACTTGGCCTGCCTGCCCCATCTCCTTACCATATTTTGCTGGAGTCCTGCATTGTCCCGCGCTAACCTGATTTTCATTTGATCTCACTGGCTGCCCTTCGATCTCCTTTGCTCCCTTCTCTTGTCCTACCAAGCTGGTACATGTTGGAAGGCTTTAAGTGCTCTTCTTGGATCTCTTATTCTAGGTATTCTCATCAGTGCCATCACTTGAAATATCATAGATCCATGTGTCCTCCAGCCTAGATCCATCCTCGGAATTCAGCGTTTGTTACCAGCTACCTGCCCATCTTTAGATTGCATTGTTTTTCCTTTTTGCTGCTGTGGGGCCAGTGTTAACATTGTTCAAGATTCTGCACTTTTAGAAGCCATTGGTTGCCAAATGGAGATGGTAAGGAGATGTTAATATGTAATCTGTCAGAGACTGTAAACTTATGATTTGTCTAAATCATTTTAGTAGCTGTCCAGATGATTTTATTTTTTGTGGTGCCAGAGCCAGGCTCATAGCTTGCACTTGCCAGGCAGGTGCTTCTGAGCTGAATCTCTGGCCCTGCCCTTGGGACTTTTAAAGACTTTTTTAAAAACCCATCTTATTCATACAAATCAACCTTTTGTTTTCCCTTTCTTTTTTCATTTTTTAAAGACTGGCTAGTGCAGGCTGGACTTGAACTCATGCTGTAGCCCAGGCTGACATTGGACTCATGGCAATTGTCTTGCCTCAGCTTTCTGAGTGCTGAGAGAGCAGGCATGTGCCACAATACTCAGGAGAAGGACACTTTTTAACAATACCTGTTCTGAGATTTTATTTAATGTATCAATGCCTTATTAGCTGTGCCTCAGATCCCTGAGAGGTTTTGCATGACAGAAATTCCAGCTAAGGCCTGTCTTTATTTTTAGACAGCATCTATGTGTCTTGCTATGGTGATGAACTAACTTGAATAATCTAAACAAATCGTTTACTCCATAACTCAGAGGATCTCTAATGATGCCTGTACGGTCAAGGATCTCTTTCTAACCCCTAAGATGAAAGGGTTTTCATGTCCCTCAAAACACTAAGGCTTCTAAATAGATAAAACTTCCCAGAGACATCCAATGCCCTTTGCTTTGCATCAAAATGTGTGTTTTTATTCTTAGAAGAAAGGCTGGGGCATAGGGCAATTAATTAAAGGATGTGTTGAGTAGAAATAGAATGAATAATTAGGGTATTGATAAGGCAACTACATATGTGTCCAGAAGATAGCTAACAATAACTGACTGGTGGCAATATAACAAACGGTACCTCTGTGGAAAAAATGAGCAAAATTATTTTTTAACCAATTTATTAGTTCTAGTCAATTAAGAATTTACATTAATCATCATATTTTGTTTTGTGTTAGTGTATAACTACATTTGAAAGTTGTGGTTTTCTTTTAAGGTTATAGTCCTATTCTGAAACTTCTTAGTTGGTAAGAAGGGTGTTTTCTTAAGGACCTATTGAAGTCTGGTAAAGAATCCCAAAAGGTTCTGGGCTGGAGCTTTTTAAATAGTGGCAAATGAGACCCAGTAGCACCCTTTCTTTATAGTTAAGGTTTAAAATGTAACTCTGTGTGAGCTGTTAATTTAGAGGCTTTAAGTTGTGCAGCATTACAAGAATGCTGCTGAAGCTGCCCAGGCCTGTGGTTGTCTGTGGGAAACCATGTGGGCAGGAGCTAGAAGGTGCCTTGGCCTGCAGAGGGCGCCCTGAACTCTGGCAGTCAGTCCTGGCTGAGGTTCAGGCCAGTGGCAGGGAGCGTGGCCCTGTGTGGGTGCCCAGTGTGCTCACTGTGGCTGCTGTGGTCTGTGCGTGGGTGCGTGAATGCTGCGCCTCTTGTGACCAGTGCTTAGTTATCTTCCCTCCCTGTGGGATGTGGCATGTGGGCTCTATCCTAGCTCTTAATGCAGATTCGGCTGCTGGGCTCCTGATTCGCAGCATTCATTTTGTCACCCCAAGACTCAACTCCGTGTGGCAGCAAGACCTGAGCATATCAGTGGCAGCTCTAGAGCTCTCTCTGGCCTGGCATTGGTGAGGAGGGCGGCCCTTATATTTTACCCCAACAGCTTTGCACCATGGCTGTTCATTCTGTATGTTTTGACTCCTTAGGTTAGGAATTGCAGAGTTGGGTTTCTCAGTTTATATCAAATTGTGCAACATTAAGTTTCCAAGTGAAATTATACAAAGTGACTTGTTTGTTATTTTTGCAAACAGATTCAACTGAGTGTGTTGACCCAATGCTGTAAACTTTTTTTTTTATTTTAAATAAAGATTAAAATAAATGAGGACATGACAACCCAGGTGAGAACAGAACAATCAGCCCTTGGAAAGAGGAGAGAATAGGGCTACAGATTTAGCTCAGCAGCATAAGCACCTGCCTTGCAAGCTGGTGGTTGTGAGTTCAATCCCTGGTACCAATAAAAGAGAAAAAAAGAACAGGATAATGAGCTTATGGCCATCCTAGAGTACCTTGTGAGCACAGGCCAGGCTCGGTTACATAGTACGACTCTGTCTCAATTGTTTAAAAAATTAAGTAACAATAGGTCCAAAGAGTATGAATATTTTTGCTGTGTAATTACACAGAACATAATTCTTGCTATTTAATTGAACATAGTAGGGTACATGTTGGTTTTAAGTTTTTACTGAACGAACCAAGCAAAGTAATGATAAATGATGGAGGACTCCAAAACAAGATAACAGGGAAGTAGCAGTGGCCACCGCCTTCAGAAGGAGATGCCCCCTAATTCCGCACTGCACACCGTGTTCCCTGAAGATGTTGGTTTTATATAGAATAGTTGTTCTCAAGCATGCTAGTTGGGATTTCATGTGATGACTGTCTTCCATTACCTGAGATAATTGAAAATGGGCAGTTCAGATTTCTTTCCCATGTATCATTTCATTTCTGTGCAACCTTAGAGCTGAACGATCTCTTGAATTTCTTGCCTCCATCCCTCCCTTCAAGTTGGACACATATAATGTAAAATTAACCATTTGATATCCCTTGTTTGTTTGTTTATTTATGTATGTATGTTGAATCAGAGTTTCACCATGTTGTCCAGCGTAGCCTTGAACTTGCTAAGTTGTCAAGGCTGATCTCAAAGCTGCAATCCTTCTGCATCAGTGATCTGATGGCCTGGATTACAGGCATGCACTACTCTCCCTGGCTCAAAATCAATAACTTGAAAATGAGTAACATGGCAGCATTTCTGTGCAAACATCAACTGTCAGTCCAAAGTGTTTTCCCCACCTCAAAATGAGAACTCTGTACCCGTTAAGCAGTGCTTCTTTGCCCCTCCTTCCCATCTCAGCCACTGACAGCCTGCGTTTTATAGAGATCCAGCTACCCATTCTAGACATTTTACATAAATGGGGTAATACAGTACTTGAAATTTCTTGTGGCTGAGTGTTTCACCTAATAAAATGTTTGTGTTTTATTTCTATTGTAGGATTTGTTAGAATTTCATTAGCTTTTATGGTTGAATAATACGTGTCGAATGTGTATTCCACACTCTGTCTTTGTTTTTGTGTCGGAGTCTCATTAAGTTGTTAATTTGCCAAGGCTGGCCTCAAACATGTGATGTTTCTGCCTCAGCTTGATGGAGGGCTGGGATTACATGTGTATGCTCTCATATGCCACTCAAAATAACTTTCAGTAACACGAGTATTTTGGTGGTGTGATATCTGTTATATATATATCCTATATTATTTTTTTTTTTAAATCTTTTTGAGACAGGTTCTTGCTATGCAGTTTAGGGTGGCCTCGGGCTCACTTTGTAGCCAAGGCTGGTCTTGGACTTGCAACAATCATCTTGCTTTAGCCTCCTGAGTGCTGGGATTACAGAACTGTGCTACCACCACAGCTTTCTATCACATTTTTACAGCTCTGAAAACTCCAAGTTATTGTTGACTCCTCATAGGGAAAGGAAAGGAACTAAAACTTATGGATGATTTAGTTTGCACCAGATACACATGAAAGTAGCGCTTTGGAATCATGAGGACCTAGTTTGGTACCTGTGCCTTTGTTAGTTAAGCCACCCAAGGTTCCAAAATTGAACTGACTTTTTAAGGACTACATCTGAACTTGTGCTATATTGTATGGAATGATTCCAGACCTGTCAAAGAAATACAAGTTTAACTCTTAAAACTCTGAATTGCCTCATCCATGAGATGAGCCCTGAATAAGGGACATTCAGGCTGAGCAGTAGTGTTCCTAAACTCATTCATCAATCATGGAATCTAAAAGTTAATGGATACTTTTTTAAAGATAAAATTAAGCACCCAAGTATACGGACTGCCTGACTTAACATGTGCAGTAGCACTGTAGGTTCTGACTCAGTTTTATATGTAATGTTAGGGAAACATGGGCATCAAAGCAGACTAGGGAAATACATGTCATTACCACTGGGCATTGAGCGTTATGTAATAAATAGAATGTGATTTGTACTATTTTAAAAGCTTTTTGTTCCTGAACCTTGTCCTTTTGGACAAGGTTGTTGGATGTTAAGAATGCTTTTGGATTTAAATACACTGTGAAACACGGGCCATTTCAGAAGAGAGAGACAGAATTCCTGTTGTGAAAGCACATCTGAGCATTCCGGATTTGCATGAAACTGTCACGGAAGAAGTAAGATAAATTTTTTAAGTTGTTGTTAAGGAAAATGAGTACAAACATTCTTAAATGATGTCTGTGCTCAAGGCATTGCTTTCAATGTATGGAAAGAACTTGCAGCAAACTGAGTGTACATTGTGACTGACTGTGGAACTGGGCCTCTCTGCTGAGAGACAAGGTCACTGGCTGCCTGGGTTTTGCATGGTAGGTCTCAGTAGTGTGATGACACGATTAGACTGTAGGATGGAGAAATTTAGCAGGGAGACAAATTCAGAGAGCATGTGACAGCTGAGCAGGAGAAAGGAATGACTGCATCACTGAAAATGAAGTTGAATACAGCGTGTTGTAGAGGTAGTTCCGGGTAGTCCTGGGTTGACAAGGGAGAAAACAGCTAAGAAATTTTAGATTTCGATCTTGAGTAACAAAGAAATGTTGGGACTCTTTGTAGACATACAGTTACCAGGAAAGACACAGGTTTGGGAAGATGGGAAAATTGATTTGGCTTTAGATTAATTTAGATGTTTAGAATAAATAAATTTGTCTCTGAGAGAGAAATTTGAGAAATTTGATCAAGGTAGGTCAGATTATGAGAGCACAAGGCAGGAATGGAGAACTCTACTCTCAAATGCTGGAGAGATCTGGAATAAGGAGCAGTAAGAAAGGGCTCTAGATCTGAAGATGAATGACAGCTGAGCTTTGAGAGCAGGTTCAAAGGAGTGCAAAGTGGGGGGCTGAGCCTCAGGGGTTAGGTAGTGATGTATGTGAGTGAGAAGTGTGTCTAGGTACCCCACTAGCTGTGAAGGGCAAGAGAGAGAAAGCATTAGGAAACAGGCTCACTGAGGAAAGACAAGCATAGATTTCCTTTTCTCTTTTACATGCAAAGATGGAACAAATATTAAATGCTTATAGGTTGGACAGAAGACCCTAGTGGAGAGAGAACAGCTAACACTAAGGGAATTATCACTAATAAAGGCAGCAGAATCAAGAGTCAAAGTGATTTTATCTAGAAAGTAGATATTTCTGATAAGACAATATCATTGAGAGAGTAGGTAAAGGTTCAGAGACATTTGATTGCAAAGAAAAGAAACTGAAAAACCTTGTGTAAATTTTGGGCTCAGTTCTAACAATAAACACAAGGATCAGCAATAGTTCTAACTTGCCAGGCCACCCAGACAAGGCCAAGCAGCATATGTGTGGTCAGGTTACGTAGCTCTCTGTACTCACTTCAAGGCTCTGGCATCTGAGAGCATAAATAAAGAATTGGAGTGGTGTAGAGTTTGACAGGGTCAGGAATTTGGGAGTTTAAAGCTCAACACAGCCACTGTATGTGCCTAAGCAGAGGACATTAAGATGGTAGGTTTGGGTGGGTTTAGCTTAGTTGGGAAGCAGAAGGATACTGAGGGCATGGAAAAGTAGGAGGAGGCTTGAGTGCCTTTCAGTGATGGTAAAGCAGAGGCTCAGCTAGTACAGGAAGGGAGTTGAGGATTGGAGTGGAAATTTCAGATACAGCTCTTAAAATTAGGTCCCAGATGATTTCAGATGTTTTTAGGACTGGTCACTGTGGTGCAAGGTTATAAACTGGGAAGGAAAGGCAGGAGGATCACTAGTCAATGTCCAGCCTTGGAGTTAAAGTGCATAATCTGTTTAGTGAGACCTTGTATCAAAGATAAAAATGAATGAAGGCCTGGGGATGTGTGTGAAGGCCTGGGTTCAGTTCTCAGTACTTCCTCCATTCTCCGTTCCTGCATCTCCATCTTTTTGACCGTTTTTATTTTCTGTATGAACCCAGGTCTTAAAAAAAAAACCCAGAGTAAGGGCTTTTTGGGGGGGGGGGACGATTTTGCTGTATTTGTCTTCAAGATTGTTCATAAAAGTATTGTTCTTCATAAGAAATGAATATTTTCCACTTGATGTTTACTTTCTGAAAGAAACAGCTCAGCAAATTAATTAAAATTATGACACTTAGGAGTCCTAGTCTTGACTCTTAAGGGTGTGGTTTAGTGAAGATTTATGGTATATGTCTTTTTTTCCCTTAAGGAATTCATATTCATAAGATGAAAGTAAATACAGAATTCAAACAAAGGAAAACAATACAGAAGCTTCACCACAAAAGTGAAAGCTAGGCTTGATTTTTCAAGAAGAACAGAACAGCACTGTGAACATCTCCTGAATGTCCTTCCCGGGAAGGAGCCTGCTGGGATACACAAGGGAGCAACAGGCTTCCCTTGAGGAGCTGCCTGTGCACGGATTCATCTCACCAGCACAGCGCTTCAGTGAGGCATGCGCAGTGTGCAGCGGGGAAGATAATACCTGAGTTAAGGAGAAAAACAGACGACAGTGTATAACATAGTTGGATGTATGTAACAGAAGACACCGTAGGATAAAGAAAAATAGAGGTGAGAATGGAAGACTGAAGGAGGTGATTTAGAAGATTCTGCTGGAAATGAATAGTTGAATGTGGAATAGACAGTTACCAGCTGTGATTAGGAGGGACCAAAGGCAGGTTTGTAAAAATATACTATTCAGGTATGTTAGGTTAGGGCCCTGTAACTATGGTAGGGTACTCTGACTGTATGACCTTGGAATAACCCAAGACCATTCACTGATCAAATTAGCACACCTTTAGAGGTTTGCTAGCACAAAATGTTTTCCTGAGAAGTACTATTTCAAATTATGTACTGGTGAACTGCTAAAAAAGAAGTATTTCTTTTTTGAAAAAAAATCTCATTTGATGTTAGTGGTTCAGTAATTTTCCCAGGGTTACAGAGACAAACAAGATACACAAAGCTTCTAGCCATCTAGGACTACTACCAGGAGAGGAAAACAGAGCATTAAATGAGCACCCCTTATAAAATATGCTAGCAGGGTTATTAAGGCATATCACGGTCATAACAGGAAAACATGACCTGACTGTAAGAATTTTTCTGGGAGAAAAGACAATGAAGCAGTATTTGAAGTATGCATCGATCACAGTGAAAAAAGGCACAACCAGACTGTTCCTCAGAAATAATGTGTAAATTCTTCAGAGGTATAAGAGAGTTGCATGAGAACATTGAGAAGGTAGACTGGTGACAAATTAAAAGGAAACACAGAAGCGTCAAGAAGATTAGATTTTTGTTCGTTTGTTGGTTGATTGGTTGGTTTTGCAGGGGGAATCAAACTTACAACGTCATGCTTGCCAAGCAGATGCTTATGCTGCTGGGATAAATCCATGGCCCACACTAGTTTTTTGTCTGCTTGTTTTTTAGAAGAACATCAATTAAACTGGTGTGATTACAAGGGCTGAGATCTGTTGTGAAGGAAATATAATGCATTGGTCACATGGAAGTCAGACCATTTTTCTCACTCCTCATGGAAGATGCAGACTGTTGGGCGAGTTCCTAAATCAGTTCAGTTTCTCAGGTTTCTAAGGCTGGGGATAATGAGGAAACTTAGGATTCTTAGAGGCTTCCTTGAGAATGGATGAGTCCTTGCCTCTTCTCCAGGGAATTAATTTGTAGTTGCCAGCCAGTGGCTTGCAAGTTGAACTTGACTCACTACTTTTTGACTGACTTTTCAGAAACTATTTAAGAGTTTCTAGGGCCTGAGGGCTTATCTCAGCAGCACAAGTGTGTGCCTGGCAAGCACAAGGTCATGAGTTCAATCCCCAGGCCCAAAAAGAATAACAAAAAAACACTTTCCAGATAGAACAACTAACTGCAGAAACCCAAACTGGCTTTCAGATCAGTTTCTTGACTCTCTTTACAGTGTCATGTGATACGCTATGGATGAACCAAATAAGTAGGCTTTTAAGAAGACTAGTTCTGTGTTAAAGAGGTGAACCTAGCAGTGGTGCTCAGTAGACGGAGGAGCAATCTGTATAACGACATATTTTTACTTTCACTGGCCTCTGGGTGGTCATGGATGTACATTAGTATTAGCTGGATGCTCTGGGAACTGGCTGCATCACAGTCACTTGAGTGGGGGAGGGGTAGAAATAATGAGGTCATCATCTTGGTTTTGCTGATTTTCACAGAGGTTTGGAAAAAGCCAAGGGAATCTTATCTTTAGGAAATTCCCCAGATGGTTTTGGTTGTCTCTGATAGATACCTCCTTTTGCATTTTTTTTTAAACAGGAATGGCCTCTTTTCCTTGAAAATTTTGTATTTCAACAGCAGCACTATTGCTGTCTTGGGCAAGATAATTTTTTGTTGTGGGTGCTGTCCTGGGGAATTTAGAACATTCGGCATCAGCTTTGGCCTCTACTACTAGATGCTAGGATTGTTCCACCAGTTATAACCAAAGATGTCTCCAGACATTGCCAGAAGACTCCCTAGAGGGAAAACTCACCCCTAGATGCCAGCCACTGTATCAGAATGAGGGACCCTCCTTTCTAATGCCAGAAAAAACACAGGCATTATACTTGGTACTTACTAAAGATCTTCTGGTCATTTTACTTTTCATGGAATGCTGCATTCCTGTGGACTAAGTAAAAGATTTGTTTACCCTCTTTTTTCTTTTTTCCCTATCTGTACTATTACTCAGAACAAAAAAAAAAAATGAAACTTGAAGTTATTATTATTTTTATAAAACAACAATCACGACCTCTTTTTACACTTGTAATGATTTTGCACTTTAATAGCATTTGCCTAGATTTGTAATTGAGAAAACACATTTGTAGGCAATATTTCTCATTAGCCAGGATCAACTTTTTAAGGATGTACAGTGTGTCTTTTGTTTGTTATTTCTTAAGTGTGTCTGGCTCAGTATGCTTTTTTTTTTTTCAATAAGAAGGGAAGAGTAAAATAAGAAGGGATCTCAGGGCTTTACTTAACATGATCTCATTTAATCATTACACGCATCCCAGTTAACCCCATCACAAGTGGAAGAAACTGTGACAGGTGAAGAACCTGCCCAAGGTCTTGCTAGTCCACGTGTATCTGCATTACAGTGCCAAATTTATTTTGAACCTGGGACTTGATCTGTAAGCTGATTTTTAAGGAGATTTATTTGAGCATGTCCTTGCATTTCTTTCACAATAGCTAATGATTGGGTTGTAGTTCAGAATTTGAAGGCTGTGGAGCCTTCCAAAACTGTTCAGCCACATTGTCTAGAAATATCGTCTCCCTAGGTTGGTCTGAAGATGTTGGCAGACACCCTGGTTGGATGGGTCAAGTTTCCACCAGTTGGTCCATGAACAGGTGCAGTGACAGTAAGGGTCTGAGCAAGGGAACCCTCACAGTGGCTGTGGGTTTTGTTGCGCATAATTTTTCTCCTTGTACTAAAACTGTTAGTGTTGTTTTAAAAAGCAAACAAAGATATATAAAGAGAAAGTCTTCATGTAGTGCCAGTCCTCACAGTAGTGCGTCACTTACTAGTTTGTATATTTTTCTAGACATCTTCTCTTCATCTACTGAGCTGAGCTTTCATGTAGACCTCACAATAGCCTGAACACTAGAGATTAGCTGAGTTTCAGAATTCCTTTGCTTCCCAATTCCTCAGTTTGCACAGTGGTTAGAATTCTCCAGTACTTTCCCAGAAAAGACATTGCTGGCGAGATGCAGACAAGGAAGAGCTACTATTTTGGATCAATCCCACTGACACTGCAGGCCTGATCCAGAGTAGGGGCAGGCAGAGTGGGTATCAGTGCAGGAACTGTAGTGTCCACTGCAAAGATAGTCTTTGCCCAGAATCTATAAACTGTACCTCATCCCCTTCCTTTTTTTAAAAGCACAATGTTATTAATACTCAGCCATGCTCTCATTTATGTACTATGGCAGCGTTCATCCTCCAGAGTTAAGTAGTTGTGGCAGTGAGTAGATGGTCCACAGAGCATAGTGGTTACTATGTGGCCTTACAGAAAAAGTTTGCTCACCTGTGGTCCTAATTTGTTTGCTGTAACTTTCCTAGCACTAAGAATCTTCTAATATCATCAGGTAGAAAATTTTTCTTTTAATTATGATGAAGAGCAAGGGTCATTTCCTGTTTTTCTGAGAACTCTTTGTTCATGACTTGGGTCCAGCCTTTTGTCAAGTTATTGGCCTTTATCGGATTTAGCTCAGCGGCATAAGCGCTTGCTTGGCAAGCACATGGTCATGAGGTGTATCCCAGGTACTGAAAAAAAAATTATTGGCCTTTGTGTATCATTGCGAGGCCATTGTGTACCTTTCAGTTGAGAACTATCCGGCTCTCAGGGATTGCTTCTTTTAATTCAGTCTTGCTAGCTTAGAGTGCACGTTCGACCTGCCTGTCTGTTTTCATATTACATCACTGCCCCATGGGGAAGGTGGAGCAGAAGCAGAGCTGGGCATTAGCAGAGAGACACCAAGGACAGAAAACCTGCACCCAGTTTCCCCCCCATACCCTGCCCATCTATTTCAGGACCGTGATGGTCTTCCTGTTTGTGATTTACCTGCTCCAGAAGGGCTGCTCCCTTCCTCGGCCTCACACTAGTAAGTTTCAGGCCCTGCCAAGGGAAGTAGTTTGTTATAGTTTCAGAAGCTATGGGATTAAGAGTTTGATGATTTAAAGTTAGTATAAATATTTAGTAAACATTGAATTCTTTCAAATGTACTGGTTCTTGTTGGAAACCTTTCTTATATTATTTAGTATTTAGTATTTATTTACCAGATAGAATATCACAGAGCAGTAACATCTGTTTTCCCTCTGGTGGAAGCACCATTCAGTGTCTCTTGTTCCTAGATGAAGGAGCATCCTCCGAAGGATCTGGGGCTGGTGTTTTAAGTGGATAAAAGAAGAAATTGTCTTTTGCTTCCTTCTCCTGTGGAGTCCTAGAGTAAGAGGTTTGGGCTTTATTTTTCCCATGGTGCCCTACAGGACCTGTTTCTGTATTCACAAGCTTGTGTGGTATTGTTGCCCTCTACGAGGTGCTCTCCAGTTTCTAAAGCATTATAATTATTACATGATAATAGAAGCAAAAGATACTACCTTCTCATAACTTTCTGCTGCAAAGGACACCGACGGATCCTCAGTAATCTAAATAGTAGAGTCCCACTGCAACCCAGTTTGTGCCTTTCTTTCATCTAATTTGAGCCATGTGTAGACACCTTGGTTTACACGTTTCTTTTATTTCTTTCACACATTCTGAGTGACCACATTGACCTCCCTGTTCCTATGTGAGAGCCTTTATGAGGAGCCTTACAGAAGCCTGTAGCTAGAGGGATCTCAGGATGGTGAATGGCTGAAGTTCTGACACTGAGTAAAAGCCTTGAGTAACCTGGAAAAGAGGGCCGTCCAGGACTAGGGCTCAGGAGTGAGCCAGACTTCTTAGCTTACAGTTTATTTATCAAAACTTTCCTTTTTGTACATTAAGCCTGTTCCTTTACACCTATCAGGCAGTAGATCAAAAATAACACCTTCTTTCCTGCCGTCACTGTAGGATGAGATGCTGTTTTCCACTTGTGCTGTTTCATGCCGAGGCTGGAAATCCTCACAGCTTCCTCTCCTTTGTGCTTAGACCCTCACCTTTCCCTTCTCTGCCGTTCTGTGCTCTGGGTCAGCGGCAGCTCTTTGCCTTCCTGTCAGCACTGCGGTTTCCCAGCCTGATTGCAGCAGTTCCCGTGAGGAGCACGCTGCCCAGAGCCAGAGCCTGCACCTTGCACCGCACTCCCTACAGCTGGCTCTTGGTTTCTGTCCTGCTGTGACCCTTCCACTGTGCCTGCTGTTCCCCACTCCCTCGCATCTTCTCCTGTTTGCTGGTGCAGTATTTGTGCTCCCCTGGGTTTCTGTTTTGTTTTTCATTCTGTGTGCTTGACTCCAACCAGATTATACCTTCTTCTAAGAAGCTACATTGTCCATAGATTTGAGTGTCCTGAGATCCACTTTGCACAGTGTTCCATGACGGAATATATACCAAAGGTAATTCAGACTTTGACAGCTGGCTCGTATTACATTCCTCGTGTGGGATCAGATGGTACTTTAGTTTTTGTCTGGAGAAGAGGCCAGCGAACTATAACATCCCTGCCCAATTCAGCCAAGAATGACTTTAAAATGTTTAAAGGATCATAAATAAAATACAAAGATAATGTGCAACAGAGATCTATATGGTTGTCAAAATCTAAAACATTGGTACCTGATTCTTTACCGAAGGTTTACAAAATCAGTGCAGTGACTTATCCAAATTAGCATAATTAAACTTTTTATCCAAAGCAGTTATTTTGGGGTTTTTTTCTGGCTTTTTTGGGGGGGATGTTTTTTGGTACCACAGATTGAACTCACAACTTCAGGCTTGCCAGGCAGGCGCTTATGCCACTGAGCTAAATACTGGGCCCTTGAAGTAGCAGTTAATATAATTGATATTTTTTTTCCCTTTACCTTATAGCCGATTCATTGGAAAGTATCATCTGAGACCAAGATCGTGACTCACGGATGGATCTTACGCCTGGATTTCTGAATGAGCCATCCTTGACACTTGAGCTTTTCCTCACTCACACGGTCAATCTGAATTCTTCACAGAGGGTAAGGTATTTTGTAATTAATCTCTAAAATTTTGTAGTGATCTGGGGACAATTATAGAATCATGTCTGGAAAGTTAACTTTAATTCAGTAAATAATTAGAATCCTGGTTTGTTGGTAACTTAAGTCTGTTAAATCAAATAATCTCAATTTCCTTTTTTTCCAGCAGGCAATGAACAGCGAATTCTAAGACTTTGTTTTCTTTTGTTTGTTGTTTTGGGACCATGCTTGTGCTCTTACCAATTGCTGTTTTTTACATTATGACAATCATACTGTTTATTACATTCCTGTCTTTTCCCAAAACTGTTTAATTCCTCCACCCCTTTTCTTTATTTCGGAGATGATAGGCTGCTTTTGAACTCTGGATTTAAGTCAGCCTCTTATCTTAACCTACTGAGTATGTGGGACTTGGGGCCTCTGCCGGGCCCTCCAAGGCTCATTTCAGAGACCCAGAGATGTTACGGAGCAGAGTGATGTGTTAGGATTGCAGGAGGCAGAAAGTCCATGTTATCTTTTCCTAGGCTCTGTTTGCATTGGGCAGAAGCTGCAATCATGCGAGCAAATCTGGTGCTGTGCAGCTTCCATCTCTTTCTCAAATTCAAAATGACACTAATTGCTTTTTACATCTTTTATTCCCTACACCATCCACTGAAGGTATAGCATGAGCTATATTTCCCTGTACTTAATTATGTGATGTCCCATTTAAACAAGCATGACTTTATATAAATGGCAACGTTTTGGAGAGTGGCTCCTTACAGAAGTCTCTCGTTGTCTGCCACTTCATTTCCTGTCCTTTCCTTACACATGTTCAACGATAGTTCTAACACACTGTGTGGAGAATTCCAAAAATCAACAGTTCCTAAGTGTTAAAGTCTGTGCCATCCTGTGTAGCTGGTGAGATCCCATGCAGTCCTGCTTCATCCCGCCTGCTCTGGGAATCATCCTTTTGTACAGCAGTGCTACACTGTATGGGCTACTTGCTTGTTAGTCACGTGGTGGCCGTGTGGTAGTGCCATGGTTCTCCTGTATCAGAAGGCTTGTGTTCAGGTAACTGTTACGATGTAGCCTAATGCTATGTCACGTTTCACTTCAGCTCATGTCACATTATCACAGGAAGCAGGAGGAGTAAATATAATAAGATATTGAGAGGTAGATTATGTAACCTTATTACAATACAGTATATTACTTCTAGTTGTTCTACTGCTAGTTGCTTTTGTAAACATCTGACTGTCCTAATTTATAAATAAAACTTTATCCTCTAGGTGTGCATAGGAAAATGCATGACATACAGTTTGGAGTTGACTACATCTATTTTTTTGTCTTTTTGAGACCGGGTTTTGCTATGCAGTTCAGGCTGTCCTTGAGCTCACTTTGTAGCCCAGGCTGGTCTGGAACTTGCAAAGGATTCTCCTGTCCCAACCTCCCAAGTGCTGGGACTAGAGGAGTGAGCCACTCTGCACAGCTTCCTAACTAGTTTTTTACAAGCACTAGAGAGAGGTTAGGGAGGCCCAGGAGGGACACTATAAGAGGGGAACTACTGCATATGACTAAATATGCTGACTATGCCACATAGTCCTTGGTAGAAGAAGAGCGCTTTTGGCTTTTATGCTTTTTCTTGGCTATCACAGATGTTGTTCCTTTTTTAAAATCCATTTTAATCAAAAATAAAAAAGTAGAGAAAAAGCTACAACAGAATTTCAAAGCTTGTCAATCAGGAGCACCAGTGCTACAGACATCGTGCATTGCCATCCACAAATCATTCACCCAGAGTACAAGACCTCTGCATTCAATTGTCCAAATCTTTTCTCTTTGGCAGACACAGAAAATCAGTAGGAAAACTCTCTTAATTGTATTTTATACAAATATATATACACACAGAATTTTTTCCCTTCAGCTTGTCACACTAATGAAACAATAAGATGATAACCGAAGTGTGTCTTATTCATTTCCCTAATGAAGGTGTTCTCCAGGTGCATCCATTTACCTATCATTCTATACGGCTGAGAAGTGCTCTCTTGCATAAAATACGGCATCTGTTTTATCCATTCCTCAGTTGATGGGAATTTAGATTATTTCCAAGATTTGACTACTATAAGCTGTACTGCTATAGACATGAGTGCACATGTATCACTGTGGCATGATGTCCTTAATTCTTTTGGGAAGATACCCAGGGGAACATCTGGGCTGAATGGGACCCCAGTCCTAGTTTTTGAGGAATCTCCACACTGATTTCCACTGTGCTTGCACCAGTCTGCATTCCCAAAAGCAGGGAGAAGGGCTCCTTTTTCCCCACAGTCTCTCCAACTTTCATTGTTGGTTGATTTCTTGATACTAGGCATTCTTCCTTGGGTCAGGAGGAATTTACTGTTGCTGTAATTTGCATTTCTTGAGTGAAGTGTGATGCTGAAGATTTTTCCCAAATTTATTTGCTGTTTGTATTTGTTCAAGCAGATGTTGTTTCATTATTAGTGTTTTCCCTTCATGTTGTCTATATCCGCCCCACAATGGATAACTACCCAACAATAGTTTTCCTAGTTATGATTAAATTTAATTTTGGTGTGAGAGACCCACTCCTTTAGTTTCCAGAATTTTTACAAATATAAATGATCAACGATCTCAATATTCACTTATACTTGATTATTTAAGATTCCAGTATAATCCATTAAGGAGCCCAGAGATTTACTGTGAACAGCCCCATGTGGTACCAGGGTAACTACCCTCCAGATCAAGCTACAGGAACTTCAACCTCCCTGAAGCCTCCGCTGTGCCCTTCCAGGAACACCCCACCCTGGGGTAACCAGCATTCTGGCTGAACCTCTGGGGTGCTGTCTTATTGAGGGAAGAGTTTGCTCACTGCCTACTTTGTGGTGTGGCTGTAGAGTCCTACAGCATTCATTCGACTGAGGGCTTCCCAGATCATGGGATTCCTTCCAGACTTCACATGCACCTGCTTATAGCCTGGTCTAGCCCTGGGTGATGAGTGCTGTCACTGCAACCCCAGTGTGAAATACAAAAAAGAGAAGTGTTGACAGTGTTGATGATCGTAGACGCCAGTACTGGACGCTAGAGCCTTCCAGCAGAGCACTACGCTCTACTGCTCAGGAAACGTGCAGTATCTTCTCTACTAATGTGAGAGTACTTTCATGTATTCTTGTGGATTTTTACTTTAAACTGTCTATTGTGAAATTTGAGGCCTTTAAAAAATTACATAGATAATACCAAGGAGCTCTACGTCAGTTAGTGTTTGCTTAGTTTCTCGCAGTGACAATGTCCTTCCAGAATTGTAGAACTTCAGACACAACCTAAATTGCAGTAGAAATATTTCAATTTCCATTTGAAGATCATTCTTTTTTTTTCGATGAAAAAGTTGGAAACAATTGACAGATACAATTGTTTGACTAAACTCACAGGTAGAGTCAGGATTTGAATTCGGGAAGTGGGACTCTACGGCCTTTGCACCAAACAGGAGGCTACATGGTAGCCATGGGATTGTTAACTACAACCATAGAGCAATTTCTGTCCCTCTGGGTGCTCACAGCACTGGCAGATAATCTGGTCAAGTCCTCCAGGCAACACTGAACACATCTGTATTGCTTGTTTTCACCTTGGCTTCAAGATCCCAGGAGCTGCCTGCAGACCCCAACTATGGCCTCTAGGTGGCAGGATGCACACCATTTGTTTTTCAATGCCTCCTTTTCTCTGTTATTCAGAGCAGGAAAGAGGCACACTGGAGCCATGGGTAGCTTGGCCAAGGGTGGGAACAGACCGGGTGGAGAGAGGAGCAGAGAACAGGAAGAGAAGCTATGAGATGAAGTCTCCTGTGCCCCAGGCCCTCGTGTTGCATTGCAGGCGGTGAAAACAACTTCCACTTACTCTAGCTTCTCTGTATTTTTGCCATTATTGTTTGTTTTCCTTAGTGTGAGGGAGAAAAGTGACAGAGATAACAGGAGAAAAAGAAACAGGTGTTTCTTCAGGGCACAGGAGGGCTGCTGAAGAGAGGCCGGCACCCTTCCGAAGCTTCAGGAAAACCCCCAGTCTGTTTATTTGGAATTTACCAGGGACTGAGCTGAAGGGGCTGGTGCATGACATATTGACAGCTGAGAGGAGCCTGTGCACATGAGCCAAGAGCAGGTTTGACTTGTATCTGTGTGAAAAGGACACAAGGGGGCGCTGTCCAGGATCAAAGGGAGCTGGCTTATAAAAAACCTGCCAGACTCAACTTTTGAATGTTAGGGCATGACATGTCTCTCTAGCTACTTCCTTCTCAACAGAGGCATCATATTTGGGGTTGGGATGGCTCACAGGGTGACAAGTAGGCCTCTAGCAAGCTTGCATGGCATAGATGTCCCTTAGGGCCTGCATCTTGAGCATTAAATTCATGAATCTTAGATTAAATGAATGTCAAATCATGTTTAAAGACACGCTGCCATGAGCAAAAATAGGATAATAGTGATGAGGGGGGCTTAAGATGGAAAGTGGGATAGTGCCCCATGAATCTAATTGGGGCCACAAGGAAGACCAGAGTAGAACTGGAGGCTGTGTATCTCTTTCCCAGTTTTGCTGCAAGTTCTCTGAGTCTCTTTACCTGTCCTTTTATAATATCTGATTGGTGTACAAAACAACGACATTCTTCCAAAAACATTGCACAGTCCCCCCACCCAGCTTTTTTTCAGCTATAAATACATCAAGCCCATGGCCCTGCTGGAGCACAGCTGCAGCCAAGGAACTCATTTGCTTCTGCTGAGAGTCAACACATTTAGAGACTGCATCAATAGAGAATCTTACATCATATGAGAACTGACTACAACAATGGACATTCATTCCAATTCCTCCTGCCCCCATTCCTATCGCTGAAAAGATGCCCATTCCTGTTCAGATAGGAGCTATTGCAGCTCTGCATGTTAGTGTATGAGGGATGTTGAGGAAGAAGTTTGTTGTCCCTGCATGATTTGTGTTTTTGATGGAGTGTTACTTGTGGAGCCACTATTTCTACTGTAGAAAAACCCTATCAGACAGACAGGAGGCAGGTATATGCTCCAATCCCACAGACAAAGAATTGTCCAGGATCTGAACATATTGCTCATGACTTATGAGACACATTTTGAGAGTGAGTGCAGGAAGATAAAGTACCTATATGTGAAGTGGCCTTGGAGTCATTGTCATGGTGTACACAGATCAGATTTGTAGGCCAGAGTTGTCCAGGTTCTACTGGGAGGGGTCCAGCAATTGTAGCCAGTGGATGTGTTTCAAATGTGGATTGGTCCATTGGGAGCAGGTAAAAACGATATAGATCTTGTAGTAAAGGAAGACATAGCCAACAATCAGAGAGATGAGCATCATTCTCCGACAGCTGGAGTGCTTATCTTACAAACTGGTAAGTGTTGTTGAGAGGTGAGGCCTGGCTAGAGGTACAGAAGCGAGTCTGGTGGGTGAGGAGCAAGATAAGAGAGTGTCTGTGATAGGCCGTATGGTAGAGAGAAGTGATTGGTGAAGTGTTACAGATTTTTTTTTTTGAGAGAAGACAATCTATATTTGAAATCCCCAATTCAATGGCATGGAAGTAGTGTGAAAATTTCTGCTTTTTTATGGAAACACGACAGACCCATTTCCAATATGTCCTGCACCTGTGGTGGTTATGTTTGTGTAAATGTAATCATCATGATTGTTTCAAAATGGAAGATTACTACTTCCATCAAATGGAAGATTCACCACTCCCGTAGGGGCAGTGAAACCTGGAATGGCCAAAACATGGCACATATTAGTTAGGATTTTGAGGGCCGCGGTACAATCAGGGAGCAGTGACTGCATATACGGGTTGTCCAGGATGGGTACCTTTAGGAGCCAGGACACTGCAAGAGATGTTAAGCATTGAGGGTCCTCAAGTCCGACTGGCCTGAGCAATAATGGTGTGGATGTAGCCAGCTACGCAACCATGTTTGGTAACACAGAAGCTATGGGCTGGGAGGAGGGGAAGTTGTGGATGAGATGGGGAATTAGGAGTAGTACCCAAATTTGCTAGGTCATCTTGTTTGCTGAGACAATAGAGAGCAGTGAAGAGCCCAATTATGAATAGGAAGAACCCTGTGAAGTCACTCTTGTGTGCAACCTTAGAGTCCTCAGGAAAGACTGCTGGAAGGGCTACTAGTGCAAAATGAACTCTGAGGATGTACAGAGCCAAAACACAGCATGAGTAGCAAAGCATGTGTCAAGTGGGTGTGAAGCATGTGTCAACTAATCTCAGGCCTTGTCATAGGCCAAAGCTGCTTCTGGGCTCCGCACATGCTGGCCTGACTTAGAGATACCGGCCTGGTCACTGTCCTTCTCCTCAACGTTTGCCTTCAGAGACCTGAGGCACACATAGTTACTGTCTTCTCTGGGATACCTGGGGCCTCCTATGGGCTCAGTGATGACTCCCATGAGACCAGATGAGGAGCCCAGGCAGAATACACAGGGCAGAAATAAGAGCAAGAACCGATTTGCTCTGGCACTCAGGTGGTGTTCATCAGAAATCAACATCCCCACAGCCCTGGCTGATGGTAGGCACAGGGTGGCAGCAGTGCCACGTGCTCAGTAGACTTAGAGGACAGGCTGTTACTAGCTGTCAGAGATAAGGAAACATCAGCAAGCGGCCTGCCTAGGGAAGGCCCCACACAGAGCCTCTGCTCACAAAGCAGAGAAGCTGAAGTTTGCCTCTGATCTATTCCATCTTTCCAGAAAACTCACCTCTCAGAAGGCCCCTAGGGCTCCCTTCTGTCACCCAGGGATGCATGGCCCTCATTATGTACCCAATCTTCTGACCTCTGTTCTCTGGAATTGATCCTGAGTACAGGTGTCAGACATGACAACTGACAAGCAGGTTGCTTTCCAACTCCCTGGCCCAAAAAGGCTGCTGAGGGAGACTGCTATGGGGCAGGAAGACCCTTAACTGAGTGGCTCATCCAGGCTGTGGAATCAGCATTAACAACGTCATTTTGCAATTAGGCTATTAAGGGACCAAGAGGATGGGGAGGGAGGAGTCCCTCCCGCTCCCATCCCCATGGAGCAAAGCTGCTGGTCTAGCACGTGGGTCCTAGTGTGGGGCTGAGTGCTGCTGCTTCGGGCTCAGCTCTGCCTCTGCCATCCCTGCTCTGCACTGCTTTCCTCTCTGTGGCCCCAGCACTTATGCAGGGCTAAGCCAGGACACATGGGTTCTAGGTCTCCACCTGGCTCAGCCTCAGTGAGTGATTTAGGGATCACGGGAAAATCACTTTCCCATCTGGCCTCAGTTTCTTCAGGAACTGCGGTTACTAATGTGTGACAATCTGGTGTGCCAATTGGCATGAGGCTCCAGTGAGATAAATACATCTCAGACCACTCAGGTAAGCACGGAACAGAGCCAGGGCTCAGCTTAGGGCTCAGCTCTGCCTGCCTTCTCAGTCAGAAGTGTCAAACATTGTTTCTTTGGATGTTTCAAGTCTTCCCTCACCCTTTATATTATATATTTTTTTTAATTTTTGTTTACTTTTTAATTTTTCCCTCTTTTCTCCACTTAGCCCTTGATTTCAATTTGGCCCAGCTGCTGAGCTCACATGTCACACCTTTCTCTTTTCATTGCTTCTATTTCTGTCACACAAATGATTTTTGTACTCTTGCCTATTTGCTGAATTTTCAAACACATTTGTCAAATTCACTCTATTTCCTCATTTGTTGCAGATGGAAAATTTGTGCAAAAATTATTTAGCCCTCATTGGGATACCATTGAGGATGACTTTGAGGTTCCCGTGCATGGTCATCCATCACCCTGGCATGACAGTTTTTAACTTATGTTCCTGTGACTTTTTTCCTTTTGTGCGCATGGATGCCTGCCAGACCTTGTCATCACCCATAACACTTCCGTCTCTCCGCTGTTAAATTTGTAACGATATCCACCTCTATTCTAGCTGTTATGAGAACAGGGACTGCCCTGTTACAGCTGCAGGGAAAAACTGAACTCAGGCCCAAACACAAAAAGATATCGGAGTGCATGGTCAAGGGGCTGGTTGGGGGTCAGTCTATAAAAGAAGATACAGAAGAAATGGCAGGGACGTTTGAGCTTCCTGTTGCTGTGACACAATACCTTAAGTGGTAAATTCACAAAAAAGGAAGGAAGGTTTATTTTTGGCTCACAGCTGTGAGGCTTCAGTCCATAGCTGGTGAACCCATTGCAGCCAGGCATGGGTGTGGCAGCTCATTGTGGTGGGAGCACATGGTGGAACAAAATGGTGGCCAGAAAGCAAAGAGAGGAGAGGAGATGATGGGGACCCAGGGCAGACC
The DNA here is from genome assembly GCF_034190915.1 of Cavia porcellus. Taxonomy (NCBI): domain Eukaryota; kingdom Metazoa; phylum Chordata; class Mammalia; order Rodentia; family Caviidae; genus Cavia; species Cavia porcellus. The sequence goes on from NW_026947504.1 coordinate 60,809,047, forward strand.
CCCCTATAATCTTCACTAGCGCCACCTCCTGAAGCTTCCACAGCTGCCAGTAGTGTAAGGGCGGAGATCCAGCCTTTAATACAACGTCACCGTAGGGGGCGCTTCCAAACCACTGCGAGGGCAAAGCAGGGTGTTCTGCTAACTGGCTGCAGGATCATCAGATGTCTCGGGGAGTACTGATCAGATATGTGGGTGAGGGTTGGGTCCTGGCTCAATTGACTTTTTCCCAAATTGGGCTAAGGAGGCCTGACCGGGTGGAAACTGACTCATCGCGAAGAAGAATCAAAAGAGCCTGCGTACTCTGGCCCAGGAAAGAGCCTATGAGAGGAAATGAGCGGGAAGAAGAGGGCACCAGAGCGCGCTGGGTCTGGCAGGAGGGGAGCTGGGAAACAGCGGGAGGAGCGCAGGACGGAACGGGGCTCCCCCTGCCTGCAGAGCGCAGAGCGCAGAGCGCAGAGCACAGCTCCGGGAAGCGAGCCCAGGTACCGAGCCCAAGTACCGAGGCAGGCACTCGGTCCAGGTGAAAAACGACCACGGCTTAGCAGTTGCATCAGTCGGCTTTCTCTCTGGCAGGACAGGACACCCAGCACCTACGACGCAAAAGAGAATTTTATTTTAGCTCTCGGTTTCGGAGGTTCAGTCCACAGTGACCTGGCTCCAAGGCAGAAACTAGCGAGATGGAGGGCTGGCAGAGGACGGCCGCCCAGCCTGGGGTGGCTCGGAAGCAACAAGACAAGAATACAGCCCTGCGGGGCCCGTGCCTGCACCCCGCCTTCTAACAGGGCGCAGTCCACGCGCTGTCACCTCATTAGTGGATGAGTCCACCCATGAACCCACAATCCAGTCACCTCCCCAAATCCCACCCCTGAACACAAGACTTTGGGGAGACACTTTAGACCTAAACCATACCAGCAGTGAAGGTAACAACAGGCAGTCGCCGCCAGGGCCTATTTTGAAGACAGATGCAGGTTTCATAGGGCCACAATCGGATATAATCTGGGAAGCCCTGTTTAATACAAATGTAGTATAAACTGTGAATCCAAGGAAATCTTCACCTGGGACCCCTGGCCTCCCTTCCCACCTCTTACAGGTAAAATCAGGAGGAGGCTCCTCAGTAGGAAGGTGCATCTTTATGTTCATTTCCTCAAACAGACCCTGAGCATTAATTTCCACATGAACATAAGCAACACACCACAGCAGCAGCAGTCCCTGTGACTTTGTCCCCAGCGGGGGTCACATACGATGTAACTGTACAAATATCTCAGGGTATCATTAGCTCTCCTCACCTCCTCAGCTCTCCCGGGTTTGTTGGGCCTGTCGAGGACCCTCCCATGTAATGCACTGAGAATCGAAGGCACTTGTACGCCGTAACTGTCTTTTTTTTTTTTTTTTTTTTTTTCTTAAATCAGTACCGGGAATCGAACTCAAGACCATGCACTTGAAAGGCAGGCACTTATGCCGCTGAATTAAATCCCCAGACCTGTAACTGTCTTTAATGTTATGGTAACCATATTTTAACTTAACTGGTATCTTTTGCAGTCATATGTACTTTACTTTATACCTTTAGAAACATTTAGAAACATAATAGAGCTCAGCTCTAACCCCAGCCATTCGGAAGGCTGAGCCAGGAGAATTGTAAGTTTGAGCTGTACCTCAGCAACTTACTAAGACCCTGTTTCAAAATAATAAAAATAACAATACAGTGGGGGGATGTAGTCCTGAGCACAGGCCCTGGGCTCCATCCCCAGTACTACAAACAAGACAAAATAAAACATGAAACATTCTCTTGAGAAAAGATTTCCAGCTTTCACCAGACTGCCGAAAAGGTCTACAGCAAAAGAAGAGTTAAAACCCATCGATTTAAATGAGAATAAATCACACAAAAAAGTCCAAATTTTAAAAAGCTGACGGATATCCAGAAAAATAGCAAAATATTTTCATGAATTGTCTGCCACATCTCAATATTTTCCCGTAGCTTTTCATTGCAAACTGCTTGGCTACCTCTTTATTCTACAGATATTTACAAAAACATATGGGCTGTGCACGAGGGGTTCCAGCTTCCCTGGAAAATCCAAAGGATCTGGCAGTGCTGGGCCTCGTCCCAGTATCATGTGATCCGATTATAGCACAATGTAGTCAGCGTCTCTGTGCGCTGGCTTCCACTTGTTTCCCCTCCATCACCTAGAAACCTCCTGCCGTGGGCACTGGAAGGACACTGGTGTAGCACGACATGACCTCTGACCTCTGACCTCTGACGTCACAAGCAGTCATTCTGGTGGAGGCAGACTTCCGGAAGTCACTCATACCCCAGTAAGCACAAATGAAATGCACCCCAGTTTAACTGACTTGTAGCCGGCCACCAGCAATTCTTGTAGGCACTTTAGTGCCACCCGATACAAAAGGAAAATGATACATAGCGTTGCCAGAGTTGGTGGGGTGTGGATCGTAACAGACCAGCCACCAACCCCCAGCACTACTCAAGGAGAAGAGCAGAGGTAAAGGGCCGGAAGGAGCTTGAGTCAGCACGGCCGTGCTGGAAAGCACAGACAAAGGGCGCCAAGATGTGTTTTGCGGGTGCTGACAGAAGCGATGGGATTTTATGAAGAGCACAGCAAGCGCTGGGGGTTTGCCTGGCTGTCGGTGCGCTTAATCCTGGCAAGTCGGGGGCTGGTTGATAAGGTGCAAGGAGAGCCATCATCACAGAAGAGGCAGTTTGGTTCCCTCGTGAGATGGGAATCTTGGGTTTCAAGCTATATTACAAAGCTAAAATGATTTAAAAAAAAATATATATATATATATATAGCACAAACACAGACATGTGAATCACTGCAACAGAACAGAAGATGCAGGAACCACCCCAGGCCCATTCAGCTATCTTATTTTTGACAAAAAGAAGCCAAAAACATACTTTGGAGGAAAGCAAGCCTCTTTAACAAATGGTGCTGGGAGAAACACTTGCAGAAGATTGAACCTATACCTTTATCTCTTATCATGTACTAAACTAAAAATGGATCAAAGATCTGAATATTAAAACAAATAATTGGCTGGAAGTGTGTGTGTGTGTGTGTGTGTGTGTGTGAGCGCGTGCACGCTTGGGATTTGGGATTCAAACTCAGGATCTCGCAAATGCTAGGCAAAGCTGGGCAATGTGGTACATGCCTTTAATCCCAGAACTCAGAGGGCTGAGGCAGGAGGATCTTTGAGTCCTTGCCGAGGTGAAGGTTGGCACTGCGGGGGCTCCGTGGTGCAGCAGCCCTGGCTCCTGGCAACGTCCCTGGCCGGGGGTCCGAGGTGGTGACCGCAGGAAGGTGGACGGTTGCCCGTGGACACCAGCAGGAAACAGAGTGTTAAGGGTTAATCATTTGTTAGTATGTGAGCCGCTGGGAGCGCTAACGTTTTTTAAGATGTCTTTTGGAGCCAGAGGATGTAGCTGAAGAGCCGCCATCTCTTTTATATTTATTTTGTTTTGTTCTAGTTCGTGTATTTTGTGGGTGTGGTGGGAGGTACTGGAGATTTAACCCAGAACTTTTAGGCTAAGGTTCGCAGCCACAGGCTTGGGTCATTTCCGTTTGTTTGGTTGGTTGGTTGGTTTTGTTTTGCAGTTGCTGTTTTGTGGTGCTGGCAGCTGAACCCCGAGTCTTCACACTGAGCCACAGCCTCAGCCCCTTTTCATTTTTTATTTGGAAAGAGGATCTCACTGAGTCACTGAGCTCAAATTTAGCATCTTCTTGCCTCAGCCTCCTACAGTGTTGGGACTCCAGGGATGTAGTACAATATCTGACCGCTTTTACTTTCTAACTATGGACAATTTCAATAATAGAATGTATTTATGTCCCCTCCTCTAGCTTACTAATTATCAGTGTAGACCTAATCTGGCTTCACCCATGTCACCATTCACTTCCCCCTTTTCTGTATTGTTTTTTTTTTTATTTTTTTAAATTATTTTGAAAGTAGTAAAATACAACAGAACAAGACAGAATAAAGCCAACTGAGACCATGTAGTGAAATTGGTACAGAACTTCACAGCAGGTTACCGGGATAACAGTAATAGGTATCAGAGTATATTTTGCTATCTTTATAATAATTGTTCTTTCAATCACATATATCAAAATAAAATGAAAAACAGAACATTATAGAACTTATCAAAACAGAATATTGAATAGAGCAGTACCATTAATCAGAATAGAGCAAAACAGTAATAAAAATATTTATCTTCAAAGAGATGGTAGAAGGAAGTCCCCCTTATTTGCTATGGTCAACCTCCCAGAAGATGCCCAGATTTCTGGTTCCCATTTGCTAACGGGGGGGGGGGGGGACAGGAGAAGCGGGGTAAGGGAAGTGGGATGTTTGACTCTAGGCCCTGCACCAGTAGGTTCACTATTGCTTAGCAGACAGGCTGGTTGCTTGGTTTCCCAGGGTCCTAAGTTCCAAAATGGTGTGGATCTCAGGAGAAACTGGTGGTTCTCCCCCTGGAAGGGCCGCAGTCTGCCACACTGCCGCCACTTACCAGGGAGGGGAGCCTGTATTGTTTTAAAACAACTCTCTGGGCTGGTGGTATAGCTAAGTGCCACAGCGTCTGCCTGGCAAGCACAAGGTCTTAAGTCCAATTGCCAGCCATCCCCCCAAAAAACCTCCAAAATGATGTTCTCTGAAAGATCAAGACTATTAAAAAAGAAAGAACCTCCATAATATCACCAGTGTCATAACTTTTGTACAGTTTGTTTCAATCAGGATCTAAATAAAACCCATACATTGCAATTGGTTAACCAATTGGTTAAGTCTTTTTTAATCTGTACCTTTCCTCTTTCTTTTTTCTCTGTTTATTTGTTAAAAAACAAAACCAAGTCGTTTGTCCTCTGCAATTCTCAGATTTAAAACTGTGATGCTGGGGCTAGGAATTTAGCTCAGCGGCATAAGTGCCTGCCTTGCGTGTCATGAGTTCAATCCCTGGTACCAATAAAAAAAAAAAAAAAAAAACTGTGATGCTGTCATCAGAGTGGCTGCTGTAAATTGACATTTGGATGAGGATCAGATTCAGGTTAGATATTTTCTTTGGCAAGACCATCATGGCCTCCGTGCCCCACAGCGGGAGGTATGCGATGAATACCTTGTTGTCTGTCTTTTTTGCGGTATTATTAATCATTGATAGCACTTAGAAATAGATAATCAATCATGGAATTCAGGTCTAAGGTCGGTCTTGGCGGCATGCGCTTACAATCCCTGCACTCAGGGAGGCTGAGACAGGAACGTGGGAAATAGTGCAGCTCAGTGAGAGACTGACTCAAAACAAAAAAAGGGGCTGTGGATGTAGCTCAGTGCATGAAAGAAACATTGACTATTAAGAACCTTGAGGTTTGTCCAAGGGTGGAAACGTGGAAAGAGCTGGCAGCCTGGGGGAGTGACCTGGTCCAGTGAGGGTGTAATGGCAGCACCACGGGTTCAGACTCCTGCCTCGCTCCAGAACCACGCACTACATTCCCATGCAGCTAGAGTGCCCTGAAATAAAGAGGGACAGAGCAGTGGAAGGAAGATTGAAGCTTTCTTCTTTTGCTAACCTGCTGTAACCTAGAACAAGAGCCACTTCCAGATTTTGTAAGCAATCATTATCCATAGGGAAAATGCTTTAAAGAAACCAAAAAAGAAAAGCAGAGTCTAACGGAACAAGATGCTGCAGGAAATGTCACCACGTGAGAACTCCGCTGTGGGGCAGGTGGCGGAGTCCCAGCTTTGTGCCCAGCAGTGCACCTCGCTGTTACCTGGCCCGCCCTCCTCCACGGCTTTCGGGGATGGTGCAGAACGCACTGCCAAGCAGGAGTGCAAGGCACTGGGGGAGAGAAAGCCCTTTACCACTGGGAGCTCTAACCTCAGGGCTGGAACCTGCAACTCCAGCTTCCCGGGCTGGCTTGCAAATAGCATAAAATCTTAGACTCACCTCAGGTTCTGTAATGTGGATTACAAAGAATTCCATCTGTACCTTTTTAGAAAATGTCAGTGAGTTCTGAAGTGTGGCTGGAGATGAGACCAGGGTGCTAGGTCTTTCCAGATTCAGTAAAACGCCTCATGGAGTCCCCACTACAGAGTCACATACTGAGCCTAACTCTGGGACGTGGAGTATGACAAAAACAAACAAACAAATAAATCATAATATATAGTTGAAAAGTTTACAGTTAACTTTAGATGCTGAGAGTAAAGCTAAACATTCACAGACGTTAAGTACTTTGAAAAAATTCATGTGTAATTAAGATAGAGGAGAAGCAGCTCGCAGCACTCTGAGATGGAGAGTCCTAACCCAACTCCGCTGGTGTCATCAGAACCAAGGGCTGGCGCAGCACTTGGTTCCTCATCTGCATACTTATCTCCTTTCTCCTCATTTAGTGATTGCCACTGAACAGAACAAGCGCAACCTAGGAAGAAAGACAGGCCTGAAGCATTTCAGGGAGCACAGAAGGCTCACCATTGCCCCCTGGAGATTCCTTGCTGAATACCTGCTAGACTGCATTGGTGTCCCTTGTTTCTGGAATAACAGTGCCCAAAACAGGAAACTCATATTTCTGTGATGGAGAAGAGGGCTTACCTCACTCACATATGAATGCTTAGAGGAATCTGCAAACTCCTCCAAGATAAAATGAAGTAGAGGTCAGGTGTAGTGGCACAGGCCTGTAATCCTAGCCCTCTGGGAGGCTGAGGCAGGCATACTGCAAATCTGAGCCCAACCCAAGCAATTTAGCAACTCAACAAGACTGTGCACTCCCACCAAGCACACAAAAAGAAGAAGGGAAAAAATTGTTGGAGGATTAGTGGAGGCTTTTCCAGAGACAGGGTCAGGGTATCTATGTTATACCTTGTAGCATAGGGTGGGACAGAGGAAGAGAGAGCACGTAAAGCTGAACAGGAGACAAATAGCCCAGGTATGAAAGGGTCTGAGTAGAGTTCATTGTGCATGTATATGGAAGGAAACAGTTCCTTAAAAAAAAAAAAAAAAAAAAAAGCTTCCCATTTGTCTCTCCCCAAGTTCTATAACAGCTACAAAGTAGATAACACCACTCCTATTGCCATGGACATTCCATCCAATGAACCATCCCTGAGCCACGTGCTCAGGAGCCTTAGCTATGATTTAGAAAAAACTCTAGGATGGTAAAGTCTTGCCAGAGTGAGCTCAGTTATTCTATTACTCTCCTGGAGAAGAGTTCAATATTAAAATCTATATGTTCATAGTTTTATCTTCATTTTTAGTATGGCAGTGCACCCCTATAATCCCAGCATTCAGGAGGCTAAGGCAGGAGAATGCCTCAAGTTGGAGGCCAGCCTGGGCTACATAGTGAGTTCAAGGCCAGATCCTGTCTCCAAAACAAATTATATATTGGCCAATTTCTTGTTATCCAATGAAGAGAACAAATTCAGCCAGATGTGGTGTTGCACACCTGTAATCCCAGCACTCTGAGAGGCTGATGTGGGCGGGTTACAAATTCAAACCTTCCCCTCCCAGGGCAAACTAGAGATTTAGCAAAACATCATTTCTTAGTTACTTTTCTCTCTCATGGTGAGACAAAATACCTGATGCCCAAAGTTAGGAAAGGGAAGGTTTTTTTTGTTTTGGTTTTTTGGTTTTTTTTTTTTTTTTATCGGTATCAGGAATCAAACTCAAGATTGCCTGCTTGCAAGGCAGGTGCTTATGCCGCTGAGCTAAATCCCCAGCCCCAGAAGTTTATTTCTTCCTGGTTGGAGGTTTCAGTCCATACTCGGTTGGCTCCAAAACAAACTGACATGGTTGAGGGGCAGCAGTTCATGCCCATCCCCTGCAGCAAAGCTCAAACTAGGCAAAAGAGAAAGACACACCTTCTTTCCATCCTTATAATGTATGTTGGCTCCAACCCTGGGCAGGTGTCACACCATCAATCTGAGCGTTAGACCCCGAACCAATCACAAATGCTAGATTCAGCCACACCCATGGTTGCATGAGACTTGGTGGGGGTGGGAGGTGCATCTGACATAAACCATAAAACCCCATTTCAAAAATAAATAAATAAGATTCAGGACAGTGAAAGTGGAGCATTAAACCCATCGCACAGGCCTGAGAGGGGGCAACCACGCAGACTGTATGCTTAGGAAGTGGCCCTGCATATGCTGTTAATCAGGAACATGGGGAGGGGTGAGTTGTTTGGGCACATGGATGAAGAAGGTCAAGTGAACACAGGTCAGAGGCTGTGTGTGTATGAGAGTATTGATCACTTTTCTCTCGGTGAGACAAAATATTCAACATTCAAGATTAGGGAAGGAAAGGTCTATTTCGATCACAGTTTGTGGAGGTTTCAGTCCATAATGTGCTGGGTACAAGGCAGGGTGGCTCATGGCAGAGGCAACAGGTCATGGTGGTGGAAGACAGCAAAAGCAGCAGGAGTACAATGGGAGGAGAGTGCTGAGAAGACTTTTCTGTCCCTTATGATGTATGTAGGCTGCTCACCTTAGAGTGCCCACACCCATACTCCCAGAATTGAACCAGGAAAGAATCACAAATTCTAGAAGCCTGCCCTATGAATGCATGAGGATTTGGGGGGACATCCAGATACAAACAATAATAGGGGGAGAAGGAAATGGCTTGAGACAGAACAGGCCAACTGGAAGTGAAGAATATTCAGCAAAATTGTCATAGGCCTTTGATGTGGGAAGCAGTAGCTGGAAGGAGTTTTGCATACTATCCACATAGGACTTTGTGAATGCCTTGGAAAAAGAAGCCTCCACATTGCTTTTGGGATGTGAATGAGGGGATTCAGGCCCCAAAGGATGTCAGGTTGTTGGCATTTGAGAAAGCAAAAACAGCGGGAAGCCCATTCTTATTTTTTCACTCTTCTCCTCTGACACAGTTCATGATACTTTGATATGAGAGGCACCTTCTGTTTACAGAGGAGAGGAGCGTCCTTATCTCTGAGACACGGAGCCATGACCAGAATCTGAATACACAGACCTTACTGCATTCCCTCAGTTTGCCCCTGTAAGATCACAGTTTTGTCCAGTCAGACTCCTGCACGTGCTTCACCAAACCGAAGCATGAAGTATATTGGGGGGGGGGCGGAATTCTAAGTAAAATATACACAAGTTTACCTGTTTCTTTGGATCCTTGTTATTCTCGTGACATGCCCCATGTCACAAAAAGGTTTTCTTTTTCAAATGTGCATTTTTTCCTTGTTAATTCGTCTTCTGATGGAGGGGCCACGGCGAAACCTGGTGATGGTGTGGAAAGACGCCTTTCCTGCCTGAACCACAGGCGCTGCTGCCCTCACACAGAGCCCCGTCCTCCCCTCCGCTTATGTCTGGGGCAGAGCAGAACAGGTTGCACATTACTTAACCACATTTCAGAGCTTAGTCACTTTCACTTTTAATAGACGCTGGCAATTGGTGTTACAGTCATGCCCACTTTATGGCAGTCACCCAGCCTGTGTTCCACCTGGCAAAACCCACCCCTGTGAATTCCCCTCCTGTTTGTACAACGAAGGTAGCTTAGGAAGGGGATGCGCTAGGAACACGCTGGAGAAGATTAAGATGCAGCATACCAGGGCTGGGGCTGACTTAGCTTCTCATTTTATACTCACCATCTGTTGATGCACATTATTCCCCCGCTGTGAGATAGTTAAGTCATTCATTTTTGTTAATTTCATGCACAATGATTTTCCTCTTTCACTGGCCACTTTTATTCCCAGGTTGAATATTTGGGCCTTCACTTACATGATGAATTGATTGTTCTTAAGGAAAACTCTCAAATTAATGTACTCAAAGAAATGTTAGTTACATGTAGAGCTTGGTTTTGAGTAAATGTCCAGAAAACAATTTGGCATATCTCTGTGAACTGCTTAGGCAACGGGAGACTTTGCAACTGTTAGAATAATTTTATAACCCTGGACTTAAATGAAGCCACGTGCAAGCCACGTTTGATAGTGAATTAGAAGTTACCTGCCACCTTTACACGTGAAGAAAGTCACCACGTACATGATTAGATTTCTAGAATCTAAATGAAAGTTCGGAATACAAGACTGAATGAGGCCTCTCCACAGTACTGTTATAAAAATACTGGGCTTAGGGGTGAGAATGGTACTTGCTTAGCATGTGTGAGGCCCTGGGTTCAATTCCCTGCACAGAAAAAAAAAAAAATCGAAATGCAAACCAAAAACCCCTGAACTTTCACTGTTGACTAACACTTATGGTCCATGTGTCTTCTCTCTCTAAGAGGACCCCCTCCTGAGAGCCACCCAATGTCTCAATTTCCATTTTTGTAATTTATGACTCACCTAAGTGAAAACTGTACATAGTGCCCTCTGTACATTGGTGCTCTCTGCTGTATGTAGGCTCAGAAGAGGACAATGAATAGATAAAAGAGAAGCCAAGTATATTCCAGGAGGAAAAAAGGCAGTAATTGAGGAAATAATCAATGAACAAGTTCTTTTGAGGAGAATCCTCAACTAGGCTCATGCTTTTTTTTTTTTTTTTTTTTTGTCTTTTTCGGTACCAGGGATCAAACTCACGACTGCCTGCTAGCAAGGCAGGCGCTTATGCTGCTGAGCTAAATCTCCAGCCCCTAGGCTCATACTTTTTTGCCTCAAAAATATACTGACCCCAGCTAAAACTGTATCAATACCAGAAGGTTTTATGATCCCGTGTATGGAGGGATCATAGATGCTGATCTCTAAACTCAGTCATATAAAAAAACAAATGATAGCAGTTCACAACCCACAGGCCCTTGAAAAATAAATGTGACTATTCTAGTAGGTAAAAATATATTCCACAACAGCGAAGACCTATTTTCGGCTGCTAATGTATACTGCAGTTAATGTGTATCATTGCTGCCAAGGCTATGGATTAAATAGTAACTATCAACATTATGCTTTTTAACATATTTGCAAACTCCAAGTTTAAAGAATCTAACACATTTTTTTCTTGTATATGTGGACACTTCAAAGATTTTTCACTCTAATGATAGAATGTTGCCAAAATACCAAGTTGCACCCCCAGTTCATATGGCCAAACTCTCTAAAAACATACACTAATTGCCACAAAGTCAGGGCTGCTTACCTTAGGATCAAGAGTTATGTGTGTAGTAGTGACCTACTAATTATAACACCCATCACTAACAATGGTATCCAATCATGCAAATTCTTCTGGGTTTAGTTCCACTTTACCGAGTATTCTATCAACTAAAGTTGCTCCACACCATATGTGGGTGCACTCATGTAGCCTGTCTTATTTTCTTCATTGCTGAGTATAAAAACCCCAGCCCTCATAAGTTAAAGAAGAAAAGGTTATTTCTGCTTACAGCCTGTAGAGGTTCCATTCCATAGTGGCCACCTCCAAGGCAGGACAGGATGGTAAAAGGACATAGCAGAGGAGAAACAGTTCATGACAAGCCAGGCAAAAAGCAGCAAGCATCAGCGTCCGGCCTCCCTTTCCCTTTTATTCTATTCAGGGAATGAGCCTATTGGTTGGTGCTACTCACACCCAGGGTGGGATTCCCATTATCCATCCCTAGAACTATGCTGAAGCAAATTAGTGGACTAATTTAGTTATTTCACACCTTTAATCCATCTTCCTACCCCCTAGAGGCAGCCACCTCTGAAAAGCCCTCCCTATTAGCACATAAGGCTTTGGGGAACATCTAGATATTATCTGTAGCATAACTGCAAAGGATGGTTTGCTACATTTTTTCAAGTTGGTTGAGGTTTGTGTTACCCTTTTTGTATTTTTACAGTAACTGCCATCACCAACAGTTACTTTATGGTGAGTTATTGCCTAACTTGAGTTTGGAATAATAGAAGTTACAGCAACACCAACCTAGTGATGTAACTTTTAAGAAAAATTCCTAATGACTCAAATATGAATCACTTACACACCTTTTGCTTAAGCGGATACAATGTAACAACAGAAAAGCATGTATTTGTACATTTCAAGGGCCACTGCTGCCTATGAATGTGCTGTTGAGTCCATTTTAATTAGGCTTTCTACCCACTGAAAGATTCTACTGAAATTTGAGTTATCTGGTTTTCCACTCAGCCCTCTTCCTGCGAAACCAGTTTGCATCAGGTAACCTTGTTGGACTGCTCCTGCCTGCCCAAAGTATGCTCTCCTCTGACCTTTAGCAGCCCTTCCTTGGCTCTTAAAATCACTTTTGTTGATTCGTCATGTGCACTCTTGTCTTTCCTCAGTGAAGCTACCCAGTGTTGTGGCTTCACACAGCATCTACTGAGATTTTGCCACTAAGATCAGCATGTCAGATACAGCCTAAAATCCAACTGAAAGTATCTTCAGTCTTTTCATCTCCACATTAGCTCCTTTTTAGATGCTCGGGCCAAAATACTTGGCTTGACACTTCAATCCATTGTCTCCCCTTTCATCTAACCCATGAGTACATCTTTATTTCCAACTACTTTTCATCTATAAGTAATTACACATACAATGCATACTTGTATATAATGTCTCCATGCTTTTTACTGCTACACAGTAACCAGTGATCCTTTGAAAAATGCAATCATGTAACTTCAGCTTTTTCCCAGTGCAATATTTCTCTGCCTCTTTTGTATTCTTGGGTCAGCACAGTGGCCACCTTGTTCCCAGCTGTTTTCTCCTGGCCCGGAATGGTCTGCACAAGGTATCACATGGTCTACTTCCCTACCTTCCCATTTGTATCCAAATGGCATGCACAGAAGCCTTCTCAGACAACACTGTCCAAGGTTTTTTTTCCTACTCTGTTCTCCACACATGCTACAAGTCCAGGGCCCATAGTCTACTGTAGCCCACACTGGTATCAAACTTTCTACCAAGTCAAAATGACATGTAATTCTGCTATGTACAATAAAACACGCATCACCTGACTCTGGTGTAACCAGAAAAAGATCCAAAACACAGGCAGTCTTTAAGGCAACTACCTGAATTTCTCAAGCTCTTTTCATAAATTATAATGGCCATTTTTGGAATAGACTACACACAAAACAATGCAATGTACAAACCTACACTGATCTGGATGGGGTGTAAAGAGCCCTGGTGATACATGCATGGAACCCCATGACATGGGACAGCTGCAGCGTCAGTTCAAGACCACAACACAGATAGCAAGCCTGTCTCGAAAACAAAACACTGCATACTGCCAGGAAAATAGGGATTTATAGATTTGAAAATCTTTAAGGGTGGCTTATTGTCTGGGTTTCAACTTACATTATTTCAAGGCTTTCCCGAGTATCAGGCTGTTCCAGTTATGACACTGACAAACATGCTGGCATGTTTGAACCATGAAGCTGCCTCCTAGATCAAGCTACACTTTCCTTCAGTCACAAATCACAATGTTGTTTAAGAAATTTCTACCTATTTTCTTTCACTATTCAGCAGAGGGCGCTATTAACCTAACAGCTACCTGAACTCTTACTATGCATTTTGAAGGCATCAGGGCAAATTGTTTTTGGATACTAGGGACCAAGGTCATGACCTTGCACCTGCCAGGAAGGTGCTGTGACACTAAGCTATATCCCTGGCCCCTACCATGGCAAATTTGACTGCCAATCACACATCCAAACTAAACAAAAATGAGTGTGGCTCATTCAGTAATATACTTGCCAGGTACACATGAGGCCTTGGATTTAAGCCCCAGTACTATACATATTTGCTAGACATGTATCCCTCTATTCAATCCTGGCTGCCACAATCAGAAGTGGCAGCCACTTTTCTTCTACCTGGAGACCTTAACAGCACCTGAACAGGTAACTGCTCCAGGCTGCCAAGTGTATACTCTACATAGTACTTGCATGGCCTTTTTTGATAACATGAAACTTTTTTCTTCTAACAGCTACCCTACATTGCATCTTTATCTTTTAAAGCACGGATAATCTGCACAAAAGGTTCCAAGGTTGTTTTAGGATTTGTAGGCCTGTCACACATTCTTGCAATGCAAAAAGTCAGTAAAATTATAGTTAATGCACATGGTAATGTTCCCACAAACTGAACAAATTCAAATTGCATGTCACAAGCACTCTTCTGATCCCCTTCCCCAGCCATTTTAAACTATAACCACCTTTGTTGCAGAGGCAGCAGACAGGCCTGTTTACTAACCCCCATTCTGATTAACCAGGGTCTGACATCCATTCCAGACCTGGTTTTACTTGATCTATATTAAATAAACTCAGACAATACTTTACTTCCAACTGAGTTAAGTCTTTTTATTCTTTTGGTAATCTCGTCCATGGTTAACTACTTCCATTGTAGGTGATGAAATATATAAGGCTCCACTTCAAATGTTGGCACTGCTATGAAAGTCCTTTTTCCCCTTCACTGAAATTCAGAATTAATACTTTGATTCTTTTCTTAGGTTCCAGTCTCAGGAGTAGTTTCCACTGCAGAAGTTATCTGAAGACAGTCTTATGCTTTTAGCAGTGGTCTATCTTCTCCACAAACACTACAATGGACTTAGTTTATACATGTATTAAACTAAGAGGCATTCTCTCAAATGAGTTTAAATGCACTTTATTTTTAGACAACCTACATGACATGTGTTTTTTCCCTAAAAAATAATGCCTCCACTCCAAATAAATCACGGTCAAAAGAAATGAAGCACTCAAGATGACATCAGTCCCATTTGTTTAAAATCCTGGTGTTGTGTGGATGACAAGCAGCAGCCAGTTATGACAAGTGATACATCCAAAGTAACCACCGAATCCATTACTGTAAAAACAAGAAAGACTGCATTAACATTTTTCTCAATTAACAGCACTAAATTTCTATGCCATACGGGTGTACTCCCCAATTCAATCTGGGCTGCCATAAAGACAGACAGAAAGCGCAGGGATTTTTCCTTTAGCATCCTAGTGCAAACCGTAAGAACAACAAATTGTTCAAGGTCTATCAGTGGATGCAGGACATCCTTACCAAATCAGAGGTAGAGTATTTTCTACAAGTCTTACCCTGCATTAAGGTCCTACCAAAAAACTTCACGTAGTGGTTGACTAACCACTTTGGGCAAGTTATCTTGTGCCAATTTTTGCCCATTTGTTGACCCTCATTTTGTTCAATGTATCGTTAACAAGCTTTTTCTTTTAAAATAGTTGGCTCTAAGGCTAAGATGAACGAGTACTTTTTTTCAGTCTGCATGGCAGCAACCCGACATTCACTTTTATTGAATGTATTTCCTTTTATTGACACAAAGTCCATCAGTAATCAGCTCTATTTACTAGCAGCTAAATGTCCTAAAGCTTTCAATTATCAGCTGCCAATTACCAGTAAATCTAAGCTTAAAAAAAAAAAAAAAAAAAAACCCTGATACTCAAAGAATCATGAATGTCAGGCCAAAAGGGGGAGGAGAGTGCTATTTCTGATTTCCAGTTCAGTATTTTTTTTTGTACCAGGGATCAAACTCTTGACCTTGCACTTACCAGGCAAGTGTTTATGCCAGAGAGCTAAATCTCTGGCCTCCAGTATTTAAACCATTCAGTTTTCTACAGGTTTTTCATACTGTAAGCCTCCTACATGTGAATGACAAACCTATTTATAGACCCTCCACAGAGGAAACAAAAAGCCAAAGACAATCCCCCCAAACACCTAGATGCCATGTTTTAAAACTACCAAGTAACCACCCTAATAGCACAAAACACCTATACTTAAAATATCTCCATATTTACATCACTTATTTCAAATCACTTTCTGATACTTACACATTTTTCCATTTCTAAGCCATCCTTGAAGAAAATCATAAATGGGGTCACACCATCCTCACGGTAGTCCAGGAGAGCAACCATGCCATCTGGATTCATGTTTGCACCAATAAAGAACTTGAGAAACAAATACTCAGAATCAGACCATTATATAAAAACATGAATCATCTCAGAGCAAACCATAACACAACCAAGTGTCAGAACATAGAAAATCCAAGAAAGTTTAGCAAGTACAAGTTTTGATGCCCAAGATTAATGCTCAAACACTTCAGGTAACAAAGCACTAGTAACCAAAATAGTACAATGCAATGAACCAACACTAGGTTTTCTAGAAATTTTCACTTTTGTCAATCCTAAACATTTCCAAATGCTACTGCTTACATACCTAACAATGAAAACATAAAGCTGTCAATAAAGTGTATCACATAAGGAAGTGACCTTATAGTCATGAGATACAATAAAGCTTAAGTCTGAAAAACAAGATTGTGACATAGTTTAAAAAAAAAAAAAAAAAAAATCAAACCTTATAGATAAGGGGAGTTCATTGAAGTTTACCAGTAAGGGCTAACAAGCTCAGATGTAGCACAAACATCAATGGTAAGCAACCACACACAGTAAATTGTAAACAAAATTGAGCTACTAAGGAAGTTAAACAACCCAAAGGAGGAAGAACTGAGAACCATCATTTGCTAAGACAGCAAGGATTTAAAAAGAAGAAAAGCAAAAAAAAACTTTTTTTATAAAAAGGCAAGATCTTTTTTTAAAGACAAGACTACTCTGTCCCCCTGAACTCCAGTTGAGTCTACAAAGCTACAGACTAATCAAGAAACAAAGTTTCTATTGTTATAGAGTAAGAGCTACTCTTTTAGAATATTCTTAAAAGTCTGATCCATATACTAAAATATTTACCTGATAGTTTTTGAAATTAGCAAGGATGTGCTTGATTTGTTCTGCAGCCCCTGTCATAAACGGTTTTACTCTTTCTGGTCTTTGTTCTTCAAGTTTACCTTTGATTCTAAAACAGTATTTTGTTAAAAGGTTATTAAAGTACTAGATTTTGAACAAAGTCAATTTTTTTACTTAAGTAAAAAATACAAGCCCCAACTTTAAGGCCAACTAGGTATCAATGAACAGAATACTGCACAATTAATGTATTTGCAGAATGGATCTTTCAACAATTGTTTACAATCCCAAATGTCATGACAGATTATATGACCGTGTCAGACTGTTACTGACTAAAAAAAAACTTTGAATTTTAAAAAAGCCCCCTTGTCCAAGAAGGACTTTTTCTATTGTTAGAACATGCCAATCCCTAAATCCTCAAAGATCTTAAACATCAGCTAAGCTGAAGCCACTTACGATTTCATATAATCTTTGATGTACTTCTTGTAGGCCTCTTTTGTGAAACTGGTTTCCTGCAAGTGATGGTTCATGACAATATCAACACCAGTGATTACTGTGCTTTCTGTGCCTTCGCCCTCGGGGCCTTCAGCGGAGGCATTTCCACCAATGAGCGAGTCATCAATGTTACCCTCTGTTCTACTGACCATCTGCATTAAGGAAAAAAAAAAGTTTACTTGCAAAATAAAAAAGAGGAACCTTCAAAATGTTTCTTATATTCATAGTTTACGCTCAGTATCCATCGTGTTCTCACTCGATATTCTTAGCTCTTGTTTAAACTAGTTTTTTCAGAAACAACCAGATCTAATAAGAACTGCTGGCCGGAACGAAAATGAGGTCACTACAACGAAGTGCAGGCCACTCAGCTGTGGGCCCTCAGATGGTCACGGGTCAAGTAAAAACAGGACACACGCTAAGGGCTTGAGGTTCCAACCCGGGACAGCCAGGAAGGCGGCAGACCTATTTCCAGGCTCGGCTCCGCCTTCACTTTTCTAGAAAAACCCAAGCCCGAAGAGCGTCTCCTCCGCCAGGAGGCGGCGGGGAGGATTGCACAACCGCGGGCGGGGGAGCGGCGGAAACCCGAGCCGCCTGCCTGGCCCTGCCTCCCCCATGCGGCGCCCCGACCGACTCACCTTGCCCTCCACCTCCAGGCACAGCCCGTCCGCGATCTCCCGGATCTTGTAAATGTCGGAGAACATCTCATCGTCTGCTCGGGAACAGAGAGCCAGCTGTCAAAGGGCGCCGGAGGCTTGGGCTCCGCCATTTCCCGCGCCGGCTGGGAGCACGCGGCCCTCGCCCCGCCCCGGGCGCGCGCCCCAAACCCCGACCCCTGCCCGCCCCCAAGAGGCCGCCGGCGTCCCTCAGGACTAGGACCTGGGCAGGGCACCTTCCCCGCCCCCACTCGACTCCCACCCTGGTCTCCCCAGTGCGGTATGGGGTAGTATAGTCAAGACTCACGGCTGATGAGGTCCCGATAGATAATCATGGTGGTAGCTGACGGGAGACAGCGGCCGCGCTAGCTTAGCAAGAGCTGAAAGCTCAGGGCGAGCGCGGTGCAGCCGGAGCGGCACTCGGGGGGAGGGGGGAGCGGGCGGAAAAGGCCGACTCAGCCGCTCCCCAACCTCATATAGAGGGCACACTCTTACGTCACCGCGTGCTGCGCCTCCGGAAGCGCCGTAAGCGTTGGCGTGGGCACGTAGAGCCGCGCAGGGGAGGGGCCACTGAGCTGCTGGAGGGAGGGGAACATCCGGGTACTTGGGGCTGAGACACTATGCGCTTCGCAAGGGGGCGGTCTGCGAGGCTGGGGAAAGCTAAGAAAGGGCTTGAGGTTGGTTCGGGCCCTGGGTGGCTGATGAAACTTCAGGTGGTTCCTCTCCTTCCTCGCGCTGTGGAGCGGTCCGGGGAGGTGCTGCGCTGGGGTGGGGCTTAGATATAATCTCTTCACGCTTCCGGCCCACGCTTCCGCCGGCTTAAGTTCCCACCCTTTTCCGGGAGCCAGAGTGTCAGAAGGAGGCTGACTGTGTCGCTTTTGATTGGTGGAGCGGCGGTGTGGAGAAAGCAGGCTCTTAACCTGGAGAAGCGAGGCTCTCAGCTTGGAGTTGAACTCTTAACTTCTGGTATATGGAGTCCTCAGAGAACTTTTCAGAGGCTGCCCAAGCTGCACTATCGAGCGCCTTTTTAGAGCAGAACTGAGTCCAGTGCTGGGATCCAGGCCCAGGCAGGTGGCTAAAGATCTCGTCACTATCTTGCGCTTGGTTTTCAGTTATGTCTTTTTTAAAAGGGGAGATACATTGTCATTAAAATGAAGTCGAAATTTTACTCTGTTGCTGGAGAATTAACCAAACAAAAATAGGAAGCCGCCCTCATTCCAAAGTATTATTTGAAGGACTTCGGACCCTATTACTAAGTTAAAAAGAAAAGTCTAGTTTGAGGCAGACAAGCTAGGATAAAATCTGAGAGCTTGTTCAGTTATCCAAGTCTTTCTGTACTCTACTGTATTCCTAGACCTGGGATTTGTCTGATGGTCCCAGTTAGATCTTTCTACTCTCTTAGAAATTTTCATTATAGTAAATTAAAGAAGCTCTCACTGATTATACATTAGCATTTTTAATGCATTCATCAAAATAAGATTACGCCTTGTTAAAGAACAGGGCACAAAACCATTGCAATGAAGCCAAAATGGCAAAAACCTAAGAAATGGAAAGGTAGGAAGATGGGGTAATTTGGGGCGTCACTGGACGCCTAGACACAGGATAACAGAAAAAGGAGAAAAAAGGAATAGACATCTGTTGAATGATAAATAAGGGGTCTCTCAAACCTTTGATTTTTGAGGTATATGGATAATTATCCCATATTATTGTGTGAACTAATTATACCAGGCATATGACAATTGTCTTTCTCAGGATTAATATTTTAAAATTATTTTTAAAAATTCCTGTTCATGGGGCTGGAGATTTAGCTCAGCGGCATAAGCGCCTGCCTTGCAAGGAGGCAGTCGTGAGTTCGATCCCCGGTACTGATAAAAATGAAGAAGACAAAAAAAAAAAAAAATTCCTGTTCATTTACATGGAACTGTGCTCTTCAGTTTTATGTCCAAATAAAAGCATTTTTAAAAGTTTTATATAAACGGTGGCCATGGTGAAAAAGGTGCTTGAGTCCAAGACAGCCCTAGTTGAAATGTTGGCGTTATCTGTTACTAGACCTTGGGAAAGTCAGCCTCCCTGAGCCGCAAATAAAATGGGAGTTTTGTGATTTAATTGAGAAGATAACTAACATACTCAATAGTTGATCAGTAAATACTGGTAGACTTTAGATGCATGTTTCTTCCCAGGCTTTCCTACTTTTCAAAATATCCCTTAGGAGCTGGGACATAGCTCAGCTGCACAGCATCTGCCTGGGAAGCTCCAGATCCTGAGTTTGATTCTCAATACCTAAAATAAAAAAAAAGTCAAAATATTCCTTAAACTGTGAACTCAAATATGCTATATGGAAGTATTTGAGAGACTTAGTTGATCTAGTCTGACAAAAGACATCGTGTTTCATCACATCCTAATAGTGGATTGCTGAAAGTATTCAGCTGGTACTCTCATGCCAGTCACTTTTTTTCAATCCCTTCTCTAAATCGTGGGTGTCAGGTCTTGTGTCAGTGATGACAGTGTGACTCTGACATGAGGCAAGATCAGCCTTTTGCTCCTTTTGCTCTTCTGTGGTGAGGAAGCAGTGCTCTGCTCTACTTCCCTTATTCATTTGGTGGCCTGTTTTCAAAGCTGGGACATTAGAGATGGCAAAGGCCTAAAGTGCACCCAGCAGGGTGACTGTAGTCCAGTGTGAATACGTCATCTGCCACACATCCCAACTGTATGACTGTGTAGTCAGGGTCATTTTTCAGGAGTATCTGAAAGTTATTCATAGAAAGCTGAGTGACTAGCTATGGAACTTCAGAGCACAGAAGTGAGTGTTGTCATTATATACCAGAGCCTTGTACAGTTAAATCAAGTTCTTCATGGTTTTGTTTTGCCATTTGGAAAGCAAGCTTCATGGTCACTTTGTGACTGAAATGTTACCCATTCATGATTTCTATCTGGAATAATCACAGACTTTCTCCTAGGACCCTTAAATTCAAGTACACTGGGGGGGGGTATTTATTTGTTTTTTGTCCTTTTGAGATAGGGTCTTGCTACCCAAATTTAGTCTGGCCTTGAGCTCACTTTGTAGCCCAGACTGACTGGTCTCAAATTTGCAACACTCCTCTGCCTCAGCCTCCCAAATGCTGGGATTATAGGCGTGAGCCACCATGCCCTGGCTCAAGTACATTTGTTTTAACAGATTCCAGATGTGGGCCTTCTCCATCAGACTCCCGGCCTTGACCAGGCTGGCACCACTGTACTATGAACTTGGTCCCCATGAGGCTGGATTTTGATTTTGCTTATGTTACGTTTCCCTTCTTGAGATAGGTAAATCTTTTGGGTCAGTAGAAATCAAGTAATTGGATATTTTGTTCTCTTTTTTTCCTGTTATCTACCAGTAAGAAAAAATACCTTTTGATTTTCATCTTTTTCTAAGCATATAAAGTATACGGGGAGGAGACCACATCCATGCCTTTTTAATGCCTGGTTATCTGACAGTACTGCGATACCTAGGCGAGGCAGGACTATAAGCAAAGGAAGTTCTTATAAGTCCTCCACTTCTCACACTAGTTCTGTCTGTGTCTGCCTCAGTCTGCCTCGGCATCTGTCTCTTCCTCCCCCCCCCATCCTTTTCCCTCTCCCCCTCTCCCTCCCCTCTCCCTTTCTCCTCTCATCCCTCCCCTAACTGGTTCTCGCCCTGCTGGGCACAGTGCCAGCAGCTCCTGTGCCTGTGGTTGATTTTTGGCTGGATACAGAATTAGGTCTCTATGTTTCTGAATATGGTAATTGAAAATTTAATTTTTTTCTTCCTCATTATCAGTTTTCATCAGAGTTCAAACTACCTAAGATACCATGTTTTTAGAGAGTTTCCTAAAGGTTGACTTGTAAGCGAATTGAAAGTGCCTTCTCAGTCAGTGCTATATTCAGTATCATCCTCCGCAGAAGAGCCAACTGAGAGAACATGAAGTTTGGTTTCTAGATTATGAGCGTCTCGCTTTAGGAAGGCAGCTGGACTCCCAGTGCCATGTAGGATGGAGTCTGAGGTTCACCAAAGACGTATGTTTCTCATTACCTGTTGAGTTTAGCTGATGTGGTCTGACTTCTGGGTTTCACTGGATTATGAATATCCCAAAGTGCTTCTCTCCTCTGGTGTTATCTGATTATCCATTTTGAGTTGTTGAAGTCTCATGCATTCCTGTTCAAGTGCACTGTCCCTGTAAGTTCCAAGTCACAGTGAAATGGCCCCATACCCCAGTGAAGCAAGCAGTCTCCAGGTCCAGACTCCCAGACCTAATGAGATTTCTGTCCCAGGTTCATATTTGACAGCTTCTTAGTTACTTTTCTCATTGCTGAGACAGAATACCAGGTACCCAGTGTGAAGGAAGGAGAGGTTTATTTAGCTAACAGTTTGTAGAACTTTCTGTCCATAATCAGCTGGCTCCAAGGCTGGGTGGCATGGCAGACAAGTATTGTAGAAGAGTAACATTCATGGTGGACAGAAGATAGCAAAACAAGCAAGAAACAAGAGAAGCCTCTTTTTTTGTCCCTTTAGGTTATATCCAGGCTACCAGGATTAGGGCAGAGCCAAACCAGTCAGTGGACTGATTTAATGATTACCCTCACGTCATTCCTCAATCCTAGCATGGCACCATGAATCAGTCACACAGTGGATTTCACTGCATCTGAAAAAGTCCTAGCTGTGACTACATGAGATTTGGGAAGACAGCTAGACACAAGCCATAACACTAGCTCATGGCAGCTCGGTGACTACACAGCTAAGGAAGCTCTGATTTGAAATTTAGGTCTTGTTATGGTTTGTATTCAGAGGCACCCCACCAGCCTCACGCAGTCATGGACATGGCTGAATCTAGTGTTTATGACCGGCTCATTAATGTGCTGGGTTTGGAAGTATGAGTGCTGTACTTGCCGAGGGGCAGGTAGCTGACATACAATGTAAGGGCAGGAAGGAAGCATCTCCCCATCCTTTTGCCCTGCTTGCTTTTTCCATTTGCAGCCACCATGAATGGGTGCCCCTCAGCCAGGTGAGTATAGACTGAAACCTCCAAAAAACTGTAAGCAATAAACCTCTTCTTCCCTAATTTTGAGAATTAGGTGTTTTGTTTCAGCAATGAGAGAAAAGTAACAAATACAGAATTGGTACCAGAGGAGTGGGGTCATTGCTGTGACTATACCTGATCATTTGGTTCAAAACCCTTTGGGACTGGCTCATGCAAAGAGTTTGGAAACATTCAGAGGTGTCGCCTGAATGCATAGAGTTGGCACAATTGAGGTTTGTTTTGCATGGGAGATTCTGGTCAGAGCTCAGGAGACCAAAACCTGCAGATAAAGACCAGGCTCAGGAGATTTTTGCTGGGCAGGACTGCACTGGTGGTTGAACTCCACAGATATGTGTTACAGTTTGACAGAAATCTGTCTGCATTTTTTTTTTTTTTTGTCTTTTTCATTTTTATCAGTACTGGGGATCAAACCCACAACTGCCTGCTTGCAAGGCAGGTACTTATGCCGCTGAGCTAAATCCCCAGCCCCAATTTGTCTGCATTTTGCTTGTGTCCAGAGACACTGCCTGACACTAAAATTAAAGGCAGCACACTGATTAAGGTGGTGGCATGATATTGTTGGGGGCTTTTAACCAGATTTATGTTGCAAATCAAGAGCAAAGAGCCCACCAGGATGATTCAAAAAGTTGTGAGTTTGACCAGAAAGCTGTGGACTACAAAGATAGAGCTGAGACCTCAATTGCTGAGAAGGAACAGAGAAACTGCAGGTATCATGGGAAGAGGTATCGAGTCTCCATCCTTTAGAGCCTCAGAATTGCAAAAGTAGAAGACTTTGTGTTGGGAGCCGCGTCTGTGATAGCTCGCCTTGCGCGGCGGACGTGCGGCCTGTGGTAAAGAGCAAAGCCTGAGGTAGATTACCCCTCCCATCGAGCACGTTAGTTTCCTGCTTACCACGTAAGCAACCCGCTCAACAATATAGTCTGCCTGGCAACTGATGATGTTAGCCAATCAGCTTGCCTTGCTTACTTTAACATGATTGGACACTGTACCCGTATATATACCGGTGCCACCCCTGGGCGGAAGAAGAAGCCAGGTAGAAGCCCGGAAGTAGAAGCCCAGAAGGAGCCGCGGAGAGCGGACCGGTAGAGGCTTCGGAGCGAAGCCCGGAAGGAGCCGCGGGGAGCGGACCAGAGGAGGCTTCGGCTGGGAGCGATCCCAGGGCAGGCTGTACGGAGAAGGAAAATAAAAAAAAAGGTTGTCCACTGCCAGACTTTGTCGTGTGTCCTTCCTGCCGGCCGGGAGCGGACATCGACATTTGGAGGCCCGCACGGGGACTGATCACCCCCGAGACGTGGAAGTGGACAACGCTCCAGTACAGAGCTGCGAGACAGGTGAGTTGGGGATAAGCCTGGGCTCTGGGTGGCGCGCACCTACAGGGCTTTTAGACTCCCCTCAGGCTCACGAGTAAGTGGCGGATTCCTTGGGCCTCACGCGGTGAGTAACATATTAAAAAATGGGAAACATGCTAGGTAGTAATATTAAGAGCGAGGGTGGTTGTGGAGAAAGCTCTCAAGAGCTTACAAAAGTACGCAGGGTATTTGAGCAGGCCCAGTCGGGGAGCTCCCGAGAGGGGCCCGTCAAGGGGAACAAAGATGCTAAGGAGGAGGACGGGGCTCTAGCCTCGGAGTCGTCTGACTCCGAGGACGAGGGAAAGTTGAATGGCAAGGAGGCCAAAGAGACCAGCTGTCAGGAGCCTAAGTCGCTCGATAAGGAGTCGTAGGGTTCTTTACCTTGGGGGCTGTTCCCGGAGGCGATCCCTCGCCACGAGGCGGCCGCCTGGGAGCTCCCTCCCCTTTCGCCAGAACAGGAAGTGATGCACGGGCCCCCATTTTCCGCCCAATCACGGCCGCTGTCTTATGCTCCGCCACCGGCGGGTCGGTATTTTTACAGGCGGCTTTGGCAGGGGGGACGCTTGTCTCATGAGGTACATCCACCTGGGATAGATAGTGGCCCCTACGGGATATTTCCTGTACAAGTAGCTATGGGCCAGGGACGCAATGCATGGGAGCCTTTTGAGATAAAGCAGATTAGAGAACTTAAAAATGCAGTTACAACCTTTGGGCCGACTGCGCCTTACACCATTGCCATGCTGGAGAACCTGTCTTCTGGGCCCCTCACCCCCGCGGACTGGATTCAGCTGGCAAAGGCGTGTCTGCCCTCGGGCAGTTACCTGGATTGGCGAGCCTGGTACGCAGAGTTCTCTGCAGAGCAGGCTGAGAGAAACGCCAATCGGGGAAACCGGGGGTGGAACAAGGAAATGCTTATGGGAGAAGGTCGGCACGCTGATGACCAGACCCAGTTCCCCGGCGCTGTCTATGAACAAATCAATGCCATAGGGCTCCGCGCCTGGAAACAGGTAAGTGGTGCCGGAACTGCCTCCTTGTGTCTTTCAAAAATAATTCAGGGTACCACAGAGCCATTTGTTGACTTTGTGGCCCGAATGCAAGATGCTGCCGATAAGATATTTCCTGATCCGGGAGTGGCTCAACCGCTGGTAAGACAGCTGATTTTTGAGCAATGTACAAAGGAGTGCAAGGCAGCGATAGCTCCTCATAAGAACAAGGACCTCAACGCCTGGATTAGGATATGCAGAGAGATAGGGGGGCCGCTCTCCAACTCGGGAGTGGCTGCTCTCCTGGCCGCGGCTGTACAGCAGAGGGGACCTCGCGGGTTAGAAGGGGAATGTAAGGCTAAAGGGTGTTTTGCCTGCGGGGAGCCAGGACACATTAAACGTCATTGCCCAAACAATGCAGATGCTAGGCCTCGCCCTAGGAATGAAGAACCATATGTTTGTGGGCGATGCAAAAAGGGATCACACAAAGCTGAGGAGTGTAGGTCGGTCTTTGATGCTCAGGGCAACCGTATTTGTGGACAAGATGCTAGAGAGCCAAAAAACGGCCAGAGGGGGCCCCCTTCACAGGCGGGCCCCCGCCCCAGAGACAGGACAGCTCAGGGTGGCAGCCTTCAACAAGGGCCACCCCTGGATCAGCAGGTGTGGACCTCAGTGTCGCCTCCAGACTTATACAGAAGGTCACCATTAGGACGGATGGCGTTAGGACCCTAAATGACATGCAAAAACTATTGGGAGACATTAATTGGATTAGGCCATATTTACATATACCAAATTCAGATCTCAAACCCCTGTTCGACCTTCTGAAGGGAGACCCAGATATAGCCTCCCACAGGAGGCTCACTCCTGAGGCAAGAGCTGCCTTACAGAGAGTGGAAAAAGCCTTAGGTGGGGCTACCTTACACAGAATTGAACCAGGGCGACCCTTTGATGTCTGTTTGCTACAGACTAGTCTACAGCCTACAGCGGTGATTTGGCAGAAAGGACCACTACTGTGGATACACCCTAAGGTCTCACCTGCAAAAGTCATAGAGCATTACCCGGAGGCAGTCGCTTCATTGGCTCTTGAAGCGCATGATAGAGCTGTCCAACATTTTGGCTCAGGACCACAAGCCATCCGAGTACCCTATACCGCCAGCCAGATCAAGACCCTGGCTGCCTGCATAGATACCTGGGCCATTCTGAGATGTGTTTTCCATGGGGATATAAACAATCAATACCCTAAAGACCCTATCTTGTCATTTGTCACTCAGCACCCTATAATTTTTCCAAAGGTTACTGCCTCTGAGCCATTAGTCCCAGCAACTACAATATACACAGATGGCTCCAAGACGGGGATAGGCGCCTATGTGATCCTAGGCAAGCCCCCGGTTACCATACAATTTAAACCAGATCAGCCTCAGGTGGTAGAACTGCAGATCGTTAAAATGATTCTTGAACGGTTCTCAGAAGCCATTAACATTGTCTCCGATTCTAGGTATGTGGTCAGTGCTATGCAAGTGCTTGAGACTGCCAATTTAATTAGATCCACTTCCACAGTGGCTGGACTGTTCCTGTCTATCCAGACATTGCTTCAGAACAGACACCATAAGGTCTTCACCACCCACATAAGAACACATACATCCCTGCCGGGGCCCATGGCACAGGGGAATGCGGCTGCTGACACTGCCACTCGCCCGTTATGGATTTTTACCTTACTAACACCAATCGAGCGAGCCCGTGCCTTCCATGATAAGTTTCATGTTAATGCCAGGACACTAGCAAACCATTTCCATGTTTCTAGAGCAGATGCACGAGATATCGTGCGACTATGTGACTCCTGTGCCACATACAAACCTGCCATACCGATGGGAGTAAACCCTCGAGGTTTGATCCCTGGTGATGTTTGGCAGATGGACATCACACATATACAGGAGTTTGGGACTCTTAAATATGTTCATGTTTCCACAGACACCTGTTCTCACGTCATATTTGCAACAGCAGAAACAGGTAAAAAAGTGTCTAATGTGATCAATCATTGCCTGGCAGCTTGGGCCGCATGGGGCAAACCAAAAATATTAAAAACTGATAATGGACCAGCCTATATAGGCAAAGCCTTCAATGAGTTCTGCAAAATGATGGAGGTTCAATTAAAACATGGTATCCCATACAATCCCCAAGGTCAAGGAATCATTGAGAGGGCTCATAGAAGCCTCAAAGAAATTTTACAAAAACAAAAAGGGGGAGTAGGCCAAGGCCTGGCCCCAAAGGCACGATTATCCATGGCACTATTCACACACAATTTTTTAAATTTAAATAATGATAATCGCTCCCCAGCTGTGGAGCACTGCAACCCTTCCCCCAACCATAAAGGGTGGGTGAAGTGGAAAGATGTCCTGACAGGACAATGGATGGGCCCGGATCCAGTGGTCAGCTGGAACCGAGGCGCGGTTTGTGTTTTCCCACAGGAACCGGGACGAGAACCACTGTGGGTACCGGAGAGACTGACACGGGCGACAAAGCCCTCGACTGAAGATCAGACCTGCCCTACCGGAGATCCATCACAGACCAACCAACAAGATGAATAGAAATAGCGGTAGCCCGAAATGGACAAGAAGATCCTCAGGCATATGCATGGCTCGCTCGCCTAGCCTACGACCGAGTCTAGGGACGGTGAGCTTCCCACACTCCTCCTCTAAAAAATTATGACATAGCTGGGTAGGAGAGTCAATGACGGGTAAGAGCGTACTCCCCCGGTGCGACTCAACCTAAGCCAGGCCCTACCCCATCCTGCACGTAAGCCGCTGGACTGTTAGATGCTGCCCAGGTCTAAATTTCTCTCCGAGGGGATTTCTTTACGGAGAGGAAATGAGTGCAAGCTTGTGTGCATCCAGGTTCCGTCCAGTTTGTGCCTGGCCCTAGAAAAAGGACGAGGGCCTCAGGGCCTTGGCAGACCATGGCATGGCCAACCAGGGTCTAAGCCAAGGACCTACGGTGGGCCTACACATAGGGCATAAGCCTCTGCACCCAGTCCAGGAAGGGCTACGATGCGCACATTCATAAAAAATAAAATAGGGGGAGATGTTGGGAGCCGCGTCTGTGATAGCTCGCCTTGCGCGGCGGACGTGCGGCCTGTGGTAAAGAGCAAAGCCTGAGGTAGATTACCCCTCCCATCGAGCACGTTAGTTTCCTGCTTACCGCGTAAGCAACCCGCTCAACAATATAGTCTGCCTGGCAACTGATGATGTTAGCCAATCAGCTTGCCTTGCTTACTTTAACATGATTGGACACTGTACCCGTATATATACCGGTGCCACCCCTGGGCGGAAGAAGAAGCCAGGTAGAAGCCCGGAAGTAGAAGCCCAGAAGGAGCCGCGGAGAGCGGACCGGTAGAGGCTTCGGAGCGAAGCCCGGAAGGAGCCGCGGGGAGCGGACCAGAGGAGGCTTCGGCTGGGAGCGATCCCAGGGCAGGCTGTACGGAGAAGGAAAATTAAAAAAAAGGTTGTCCACTGCCAGACTTTGTCGTGTGTCCTTCCTGCCGGCCGGGAGCGGACATCGACAACTTTGGTTGGTGAAGAAAGCTGTAGAGTATCATGTTCCAGTGTGGCGGTGGAGGCCCCACAAGGTTCCAGAATGACGGCAGCATAGAGAATGTATTCCTTACAATCAGCTTCAGAGTGCCCAGTGATGTAGGCACATGACCCCTACAGCCAAGAGAGAAGAAAGTCTGGTTAGTGCTCCAGCTGGCAGCAGACCTTGGCAGCATCCATGTGGCACTGGTTTTTAGGCACATGGAGAATGCATGAGTTCTGAGGTTGAAAAGGCTTCCACCCCAATTTCAGAGGGCCTGAGCAGCCAGGCAGTGTGCCTCTGAGAGGGCAGGGAATGAAGCTATGAGTGTGAAGTCAAACGTACAGTGGAGAACACAGAAGTTTTAAGAAAACAAGTACTGTGGCTCATCTAAGGAAACCTGCAAGAACTAGCAGAGTGGGCCTAAACAGAGAAGCCCTGAGACCTAAAACCACCAGAAGTGCCATGGGGGTAGAGTCACCCAAGCTCTTTGGAGCTTACGATTTGCCACAGATTGCTTCAGATGCTGGATGTGCAACTACAGGGCTTAACATTTGTCATGCTGGATTTTGGGCTTGCTTTGGTTCCAATGCTTTGTATCCCCCTGTTTGTATTTTTTGGAATGGGAATGTTTATCTTGTGCCATTGCATGTTGGAATTGTTTAATTTTATTTTCATTTATTTAGGGAATGGCAGCTAAGAGTTTGTTTTACATCCAGGAGGAGACGTGGGACTTAGACTTTTCAGTAGTGCTGACACTGTTAGGACTTTGGCAACTCTTGGAGATAGACTGAATATCTTTTGTATAAAGTATGTACATGAGTCTTTGGGGTCAGAAGTGGAATGTTGTGGTTTGTGTTTGGATGGCCACCCAAGCCTCATGTAGTCATGGATGTGGCTGAATCTAGTGTTTATGACTGGCTCATTGTCTAGCACTGGGATGGGTGATATGAGTGCTGCACCTGCCCAGGGGTAGGTAGCCAATGTACAATGTAAGGGGTAGGAAGGAGGCATGCTTCCACCCCCTTGCCTTTTTTTTTTTTTGCCCTGTTTGCTTTTTCCATTTGGAACTACCGTGAAAAGTTGCCCCTCAGCCATGCCACCCTGCTTTAGAGCCAGCTGATTATGAACTGAAACCTCCAAAAAACTGTAAGAAGTAAACCTATTCTTCCCTAATTCTGGGCATCAGATATTTTATCTCAGCAACAAGAGAAAAATAACTGAGAGAGATCTTTTATAAGTATGCTGGGCCTAGAAAAATCTGTGCTATAGTTTGAAAATATCTACTTGAATAGCAGGACTACAACTGGTTAGGGTGAAATTAGTCATTAATTGCAAGCCACTAACAAAATATCAAGGATTTGCCCTTTATCTGGACTTTATTTAGGTATGATTAAAAACCTTTTGGGGTTGGAGGCATAGTTCAGTGATAGGGCACTTGGCTGGAATATACAGTGCCCAACATCAAAAAGCAACAAACTTAAAAAATTATTCCTTACAAAGATTTAAGCAGTAAATTCTAATAAAACCTAAGATTGTTCTAAATTTTACATGATGATTTGGCATCTCTTGCCATTAAAGAGACTTCAAAGAGAATGTCTTAAACTCTTCACACAAATTTTCACTTGAAAAAAGCCCCTTACCATTTCATCAGTTAGAGACTGATGGTGGTGGCTTAAACACATAGGGGTTTAGTCTCATATGTAAAGATTCAGTTACTGGGCATGGTCCTGCATACTTATAATCCCGTCATTGAGAAGCTAAGGCAGGAGGATCACAAGTTTGAGCTCAGCTTGGGCAATTTCATAACTTATCAAGATCTTGTCTTAGAAAATAGAAGTGTAGCTCTGTGTAAAGGCCCTGGGTTCATCTCAGTACCAAAAAAAGAAATCAAGGCTATGGCGTCTCTGTGTACAATAGGAACCCCTTCTCTTCTTGTCCTCCCCATTCTCCATGTGTGTGACAGAGGCTAGCACTCTAGCCCATCCTTCCAATAGGTAGCAAGAAGCAAAGGACCAAAATGCGCTGTTCCAGCTGTGTTTCTCCCTTCTGAGGAACTCTGTTAGGGCTCCCACTGAATAATTACAAGGAGGCATGTGGTTCCATAGAAGGCAGCAAACTATAGTCTTCTAGTTCATTATCATTAGTTCATTGCCACACTAAGTAAAAACAAAATTTTCTCATCAAGGAAGAACATAGGCAGCTGGCAGTCCCTGCTAAGTCCACAGTGCAAAGGACCTGTGGTTCTCACCTTGCAGGTGATCACTTTGGGAAACTGATTTATTTTTACTAAATTCATAAGAGACTTATTTGCAAATGAGAATGTCATCCATTTATTATGAGAAATTCCTGGATGCTTTGCTACAGTGTAGAAAGTGAAGTTAATTCAGACTGTGGAATTAGGCAGAGGGGTTGGGGATGCTTTCTATGATTGTGACAAAAGATGGTTAGGAATAAACCCTCCAAGCTGTATTATTCCTGATGTGTAATCTAAAATCCCTTTACATTAAAAAAAATTCTTACCACTTTTTTCCTAGACTTTATGTACTGTTAATGAATCATTACTATAGTCAAGTTAAAAGGTATTATTCTGGGGGCTGGGGATTTAGCTCAGCGGCATAAGTGCCTGCCTTGGAAGCGCGCGGTCATGAGTTCGATCCCTGGTACCAATTAAAAAAAAAAAAAAAAAAGGGATTATTCCTTCCCATACAGTAGAACTTCCCAAAATAATTTTCTATGGAGATAGAAATGTCCCATATCTGTTCTGTCTAGTCCAGTAGCCACTTGCTTGAGTGGCTACAAAATATGTGAACTGAGGTTAGTCTGACTATGGAAATGAATGTTTAATTATTTTAAATTTAAATATGCATGTCGAGTAGCAGTGTTGGATAGCACAACTCTATAATGTAAACTCAATGAAATCGCTCACTTCAGGGGTTTTGTTTGATTTTTTAGTAGTAGTGCTGGGGAATGAACCTAGGGCCTTTGCCCTGAGCTACATGCCCAGGCATCACCCTGCACCTTTTTTCAGATAGTGTCTTGCTAAGTCACCAACTTGCAAAGGCCGGGCTCAAACTTGAGATCCACCTGCTTCAGTCTCCCCGACTCTGGGAGTCACAGGAGTGGACAACCACACTCAGCCAGAGATGTTAATTTGCTAATTCTAATATAATTTAGCAGGGAGGCACAACTCACTAGTTGTTTTGAGACAGCCTAAGGTGACCTTGAACTCAAGACCCTCTTGTATCAACTTACTGAATGCTGGAATGGTGGGTATGTGCCACCATACCCACCTATCTAATGCCTTCTTAATTAATTGATTCAGTTTATATCCAAATCTGGTATCACCATGCTTTTCAGTTGAGGGTTAAGAGAACAGCCTTATTAAAAATGAAATATCAGACAGGCAATACCAGGTACACGCCTGTAACATAAGCACTGAGGAGGCTGAAGCAGGAGTACTGACAGTACAAGAGTACCAGGTAAGCTTGAGCTACACAAGCTTGAGATGCTGTCTCAAGAACAAACAAACGAACAAAACCTTGGGCTGAGAATAGTGTACATGCCCGTAACCCCAGGACTCTGCTAGGCTGAGGCAAGAGGATCCCAGGTTCAGAGGGCTGGGGATATGGTCCAGAGTGAAGACCTTGGGTCCATTTCCTTGCAAAACACACACACTTCTAGTAAATGATTGTTAAGGTGATCAGTGTGTATAGACTGCCAGAAATGTGATCATCCTGACCCTTTCTGAATAGGAAATTATTCACTAGCCAGGTTTTAGAGGCTGAGCAAACTGAGGGCTGAAACAGATGCTACTGATTAATTTAGTATGGAAATAAAAGGCATAGAGATGGTTCAAATTGTCACCTTCTCCATAGACCATCTATAATCACCATTTAAAGCTACATTCTGGGGCTGGGGATTTAGCTCAGCGGCATAAGCGCCTGCCTTGCAGGCAGTGTGAATTCGATCCCCGGTACCAGGTAAAAAGGAAAAAGACAAAAAAAGAAAGAAAAACGAAAACAGAAAATTATATTCTCTGGCCTTCTCTACTCTCCTTTTTTCTAATTTTTCTTTGCACCATGTATCATCAAACAACACGCTTCCCCTTAGGTTTTATTGAGTCTCCCTTCAAGACAACATGAGTACTGTGGAAATAGAGATTGTCTTTTTGTTCACAGCTGTGTCCCTGGGGGCTGGAACAGTGGCTGGTATGCAGCCAGTAAATAACTATGAGTGAGTAAACTTCAGACCAAAACCAAGAACAGCAATATTGGGTGAGCACTGTATTATAGCACAGAAACCCTCTGAAGTAGTCATATTTGTATAACTAGAATTCTTTCAGGACCTGTAACTTAGGGTTTTTTTGCAATGCTTTGTCTGAAAAATAAAGATGGAAGAACATTAGCTTGTGTCCAGAGATGCTGTCTACTGGCCCTGAATCAAGGCTGGCAGCTTCCTGATGCTGTTGGTTTCAAGCAAGAGCCTAAAGAGATGTTTTTCTTTTCTTTTCTTTTAACCTCAAGATGAGGATTAAAAAGAGATGTTTTTCTATGGTCTAGTGGCCATTTCAGAACTTGGGCAGTGAAATCGTCAATTCATTAGAAAGAAACAGCTTTTAGGCTTGGTGGCTCATGCCTGGAATCCCAGGACTTAGGAGGCTGAGGCAGGAGGATTGTTGCGAGTTTGAGACCAGCCTGGTCTACAAAGTGAGCTCAAGGCAGCCTGAACTGCATAGCAAGACACTGCCTCAAAAAGACAAAAGAAACAAAAAGAAAAAGAAAAGAAAGAAACAGCTTAAAGCAACCTCTCCTCACCCTGTTGAGTAGCTGTGAGCATGGCAGGCTCCAGTAGCCCAGGATGGGAGCCAGTGTCATTTACTGGGACCTGCGCCATGCTGAGACCTGGAGTGCTGGGAAACGAAGCAGTCTCTCACCCCTGCCTGTTTTGTTTTGTTTAACTTCAATATACATGAAAGTATGGACAGCTATTTTGAAGAGAACAAGAGACTCTACGACAGCCATTAGTGACTTCCCTATTGTCTGGTTTTGAAGACCTAAAACACCTCCCTCATTCAGTTCGGATCAGTTTTATGTTGTTTTGTATGAATTCTCTGTATGCGAAGACATGGACAACTATTTGGAAGAACACAAGAGACAATATGATAGACAGTGAAGATCTCAGGTCATTTAGCTTTGAAATTTGTGTCTCTTACATTGCTTTCTTATGTCCTATTTTGTTTTGTTTACTTTTACCCCCTTTAAAATAAAAGTAAAAAAAAAAAAGCTGCTGTCTAGATGTCTATATGGAGAAGAGCTTTTCCACTGGAGAGAGAAAAGTCCTCTCAGAAACATTTTTAAGTAAAAAAAGCAAAGTGTACAACAGCATGACCTGTAGTAGACACAGTCACACATAAAAACTATATTAATCCCATCACTGGAAGACTGAGGCCAATATGGTTACATGGCAAGACCCAATCTAAAAAAAACTAGCCAAACAAGCAAACAGAATGGGCACGTGTGCATGTGCACACACACACAAAACCTCAATCATAAGAAAATATATTCCTGTAGATACGTACATATTGGCAAGAGCCCACAGGAGAGCCTTGAAGGGCTGGTGACAGTAACTCCAGGAGGTAGCTGGGCTGGGAGGAAACTTGTGGATGAGGAACTTTAGCACTAATTGAAGTACCTGAATATTTACCCCAATGTTTGCATATTTAATTTCTAATAAACATTTTTCTCATAGAGACAAACATAATGTAAGTACAGGATAGGGAAGTACTCATGTGTTATGTGTAGACAATTTATAAGAAAAACACTGGAGAAATAAGCATATATACCTGAGAAAAGCTATGGGAGTTCTATCTAAATTGTGTGGCTAGGAGCTAATGGGTCTTCTGAGGCCAGTCTGGCTACACTTTACAAACTGCACATGTGTGTTGTGTGCACATATGTGTGGGTGAGTTAATGTGATTTTGATCTGAAAAACTGACCTGTGAATTCTTGTGCTAAAAGGGGCCGCCAGGACTTCTTAGGCAGTTGTGAAGGGAGTGGTGTATGCTTCCCGCCTCTCTGCAGGAGGGCAATAGCTTATCTTCTGCTGCCACTCTTTCAAATAAAGAGCACACTGGCATGGGCATTACAGATAACGTAAATTGAAAGCTTGTAAATTTCTTTTTCTTTACTCTCTGCCCTGCCCGAAAAATTATTGGTAGCAGCTCTTAAAAAGGTCTGTGTAGCACAGTCTCCTTCAGAAATTACTGAGGTGGGGGCTGAGGTCCCAAGTTCAATTCCTGGTACCGCACCCGAACCCTGTGGCCAAACATGCAAAGGAGACAGCAGGACAAGGCAGGAGCAGACATGCAAACTAAGTGTCATCAAGTCCTGTACCGCTGGGCTCCAGCTAGCAACCAGAATGAAGGGGGATAGCATTAGCTGTAAGATTCACCATCATACTGGGGACATAGCTTAGGGTACAGTGCCTGCCTAGCAAGCTTAAGATCGTGAGTTCAATTCTTGGTACAAAAACAAAAACAAAACAAACAAACAAAAAAATCATTTTTAAGTAAATGTAAATATTCTAGAGGAAAAAATCTTTTTTTTTTTTTTTTTGGTATCTGATAATGAGACACTCTTAAGTGTTGCCTATGGCCTCTAATCCTGTGATTATTTCAAGAAAACAAGCACTCCAGAAAATGACCTGAAATAGACAAAATATCCTTCCAGCAACCTGTGCAGATACTGTTTCTGTAATATGCATGTCTGCTGGGCTCTCTGTCCCCAGGAAACCCAGAGAAGGCCAGCACAGAACCTCAGAGAAAACCCAAAACCTTGCCCGTTTCCACCCGTGTTTACATTCACCTAGTCACGGAGGGCAGTCAGGAAGAAGGTGTGTTGATGGATGGCAGCGCGGCAGCAGCTGGGGGCTGACCTCTGGGTGTCGTTCGGAAGGTGTCTCTCCTGTGACTTCTCAGGAGCCTCCCAAGCAGCCCGCTGCTGCTGTCCTCCCGGCTTCCTCCTCAGCCCCTCCTGGTCTTCCCAGCAGGCAGGTGAGGGTGGGGACAAAACCCAAGAGAAACTGACATACTCCCTCCCAAATGCCAAACCACTCATTTTCTTCCATGCGGGCAGCTTAACCATCTCTTTTTTCTGTCCTCAAGGCTTTTACTTCTATTATGAGATGACTTTTTTTTAAATTGGGAATTGAACCCAGGACTTTCACACTGAGCTACCTCCCCGGCCTTTGTAAAGGTCTTGCTAAACTGTCAAGTTCCCCGGGCTGGACTTTAACCCTATCCTCCTGCCTTAGTCTGCCAAAGTGCTGGGATTGCAGTCATGTGCCACCACACCTGGCTTAAAAAAAAAGTGATCTTCTAAAATACTTGCCCCAGGGCAACTGGGTCTCAAAAGGGACATTTTTTTTTACTATCAGAATTAAGGCTGAAAGTATAACCCAGTGGTAGAGTGCTTTCCCTGCATGATCAATGCCTGGGTTTGAGCCTCAACACCCCCCACCCTCACCAAAAAACAAACCCTGGTAGAACTGATTTTCTTAATTAGATCGTTCAAAAGTATAAATGCAGCAATCACTGTGAGGCAGTTCTGCAAACTGCTAGATGTGCAATGGGAATAAAGACACGCCTTGCCCTGAAGCAAATGCGAAACTGACAGGAGACGCAACACACTAATAGCAGCAGATGTGACAGATAAGCTTTGACAGGGCTCCCCTGTCAGAGTGCGGCCGCAGCACCCACCCCAGCACACATCCATTCTTTCCTTTACAGGACGTTAATGGTTTCCAAAAGCAACTTCTAGGCTGTACTTCTCAGCAGTGATCTAGCAGGGCTAAGAGCCACTTGACTTTGTCACCTGGGTTGTGAAGTAATTAAGAAAATGAGGGCCAGGTGTGTTGCTACAGATCCATGATCCCAGCACACTGGAGGCTGAGGAAAGAGGACTGCAGATTGCCTGGGCAACTTAGCGACTTAGCAAGACTCTGGCTCAAAATTAAAAATATATAAAATTTTTAAAAAAGCAATAAACAGAAGGGACAAAGGCCAGGGTGGGGGCCAGGGATTTAGCTCAGCGGCATAAGCGCCTGCCTTGCAAGTAGGCGGTCAAGCAGGCAGTCCTGAGTTCGATCCCTGGTACGGATAAAAAAAAAAAAAAGGCCAGGGTGGAAGTGATTCTTCTTGCTAGCAAGTGATTTCTTAATACTTTATATTAATTAATGCCTATTTGGAGCAGACAGCTTATAAACCTTGTACTGGACAGAGTGCTAGGCTCACTTTCCAGAGGGGAGAAAGGAGAGCAAGGGGTCAGGCTGTGGTTATCTGCTTTACCCTTTGCAGTTCCCACTGGGTAAGAAGGAAGGGAAAGGCCATGGCCGGAGGCTCCCAGAAGTCTGTTCTGTGATCTCTTACAGAATCTTGTGCTCAGCCTGTGAGAAGCCCTGGGTCTAATCTCTAGAACCAAACAAACCAAAAGACACTTAACCGGCAATTTAAATTGAGCTTAAATAAAAATACTGGTGAGGTGAAAAGGACATCAGCGGTACTCATCCCAGGGCCCTGTGGTCACTGAGGAGACGGTGACTGTGTAGCATATGTTGGCAGTGGGGGGATGACAAATGCTTTTGTTCCTGGGACCGAATCTGTTCCAGGTGGCCACAAACCTGCTCACTGACAGGCTGGTGGCAGAAGCTGGGAGGAAGCAGGGGTGAGCTATTGGGATTGGGCATGAGTGATTTCGGTCAGACCTGTGGTGCTTGTCTTTTTTGATACATTTGTGTTGCAGTTGCTTAGAGATCTTTGTTTGGTTGTTGAAGGAAATGACCATTCAGAGAACATAGATCTTTTCCTCGATGCATTGGGGAAAGTGGAGGAGTTATTATGACTTGCTCTGTGGGAGCTCAGCTGTTTACTGGCCACATGACTCATGCAGCTGTATGAGCCTCAGTTTTCTCACCTGGAAATTGGGTGTAACTTTTCAGGCTGGTATTGAGGAGTGGTAACATCAAGCACATAAAACAATAGATGGGCATGATGACTGTAGCCTGTAATTCCTGCACTCTGGAAGTCTGAGGCAAGAGGATCTCAAGTTTGAGGTCAGCCTGAGTAAGTTAGCAGGAAAGACCTTATTTTAAAATTTTAAATGAGGGTGGGGACTAAAGATGTAGTTCAGTGGTAGACTGCCCCTGGGTTTGCTCCCCAGTACCAGAAAAAATTAACAGAATTTCTTTGGGCAGGGTTGACAAAGAGGTTCTGGAAATGGGTTGTAATGATGGTTGCTACTGAATTGTACACTTAGCCGCTTAAAATGGTAAAATTTGTGTTATATTTAATACAATAAAAAAAAATCAAAGTGGCTACCACAGTGCCAGCCCATCTCTGTACCTATCTCTGTGATTCCTTCTCTGTCCTGTGAGTGAAGCTGCATCATGGAATCCTCCAGTTTGTTCTGTGGAGTATTATACACGTAGAAAAGCATGTGTACCATCTTCCAGGTGCCCTCTACGCTTGTCTGTACAGCAACACCCCGAGTGTCCTGAGCTACACATTCTCAGGATTCTCCCTCTACACTGCCAATGTTAGTGGTTCCTTCAGGAAAATGGGTTTTTGTTTATTGTGTGGTACTGAGGATTAAACCCAGAGGGCCTTTGACTAAAATGCTCAAAAAAACTAAAATAGTTAAAAAGATAGTTATTAGCAGTACTGGCATTCTATGCTGGGTTCCTTACCTAGCACCAACCACAGTTATAGATTAACTGACCATGTGCCTGTGCTGTTCTGTATGTCTTCACCTTAGTAACCTGTTTGCTGTGTCAACCATTGTTCCCTTTGTGAGAGACAAATGTTCCTGGAATTGGCAAACCAAGGGCTTTGAATTGGCTAACCACCCACTGTGAAATGCCTCTGACCATAGCAAAGGGGAACAAAGGCCCACCTTGTTTCTGTTTCTCATTGCTATGTACTTAAGTGGTGAGTGAGCTAATCATAAGTGAACTATAAAAATCTGTCAAAATTCTAACCCAGTTGCACAGCTTTGCAAACTCCATCTGCACTGTGCCATTGGATACCAGCTTAAATAAAAGTGCTTCTTTTTAAAAGACGTCTTGCCCCCTTCTTGACAACAGACATCATGGGGTTGGTTTTTTTTTTTTGGGGGGGGGTACAACATGCACAAAGATACATCTCTAGATCTCTTTATTATTTTTAATTTTGAGACAGGGTCTTGCTAAGACACTAAAGTGCTCAAACTGAGCTTGAACTTTCAGTCTTCCTGCCTTAGCCTCCCAGAATGCTGGGATCATAGCATGTGCCACTGATGGAATTGTGGTGTGACTGAAAAGATAAGAAGTATGAAGTATAAATGACCTTTATTTTAAAAATGCGGGGAGAGACCCCCGACCCTCTGGGGTCTGGCAATCTCTCTGTTGGACATGTGGTGTGGGGATATACATGTAGCTTAGGTTTGGGGTGGTGCCTGAGGGGCATTAGTAATTCATTTCGCACCACAGGTAAATTCCTAGGGGTGGGGATGATAGAGCCCCCTGGTTCCACCTCCAAGGCTTTACACCAGCTACAGTGTCCCAACTGGGCCAAAGTCCTTCCACCACCATGCCCCATTTACAGTGCTTTTGTAGAGCACTAATCTACTGCAGAATGGAATGGAGAGAGCAGCAGACAATATTTGTGTGGTCAAGGAGTATCACTTTCTTACAAGGAGTTTGGCCAGTAGAGGAATTTTGAGAGGCTTCACATTTCCAAAGCATTTTTTGTCCAAGGAGCTCAAATGGCAGTGCTGTCCTAATACTCTTAGGGAACAAGAACCATGGTTTCCTTTCTAAGCGGCCTTTCTAGGTTTAGGAATCAAGGGTGGTAGCTACAGCAAGTCCATTAGGTGGGCATTTCTTTGAGGAAATCAGGAATCTGAGTAAACACCAGGTTCAGCCCCATCTTGAATCCATTCACTGGGATGTGAGAAGCTGGCAGCTGCAGCTGTCATTAGGTCCCATCAGGAGGACCCGACAGTGGGTGCTGCTGAGCCATTCCCAGGCCAGTGACTCAGTGGCAGTCCCCAGGTCACATTCCTCCTGTGGTCAAGAACAAGCAAATTGATGGGTCAGGTTTAAATTTTCTTTATAATTAATAAGTAGAAAGGATTACAATTCTAATTCTAGCTAGGTGTGGTAGCCCATGACTATAATCCCAGCTTTTGGAAGGCTGAGACAGGAGGATTGTCATGAATTTGAGATCAGCCTGCACTACACAGTGAGTTCAAGACCAGCCTGAATTACAGAGTTGTACCTTGTACCCACCCCTCCAAAAATTGTTTTTCCAGTTCTCCCTGCCAGTATGCATTTAATCCTAGCACCCTAATTAGAAATGGATAGTTCTCTGAAGCGGAATCTGTACAGTAGAAGGGATTTTAAAAAAATTTTTAAACCAGGCATGGTGATACACACTTGTAATCCCAGCCTTTGGGAGGCTGAGGCAGGAGGATCACTGTAAATTCAAGGCCAGCCTGAAGTACACAGCAAGGCCCGATCTCAAAAGAAATGAAACAAAACAAAACCACTTGCTTGGAAATTCTTTTAAAGTTTAAATATTAAAAGTGTCCTGCACAAACAAAACAAAAGAATCAGATAAAAATTTAAAAGTATAAAATACTTACATAAGTTCCCACACTGTCAGGGTACAGCCTCGTGATTTTTTACAAACTAAACTCATGCAAACAGCATGCAGGACCTATGAACAAATTACTACCTGCACCCCAGCGACCTCGCTTTTTGCTCCTAGAAGGAATGTTGAGAAGTTATTTTATGTATTTATAAGTAGACTATCCCTAGACCACTGTCCATTTTTATTTTATTTCCTTCTATAAATGGAAACCCCACACTTACAATATTGGGAAGATGCATTAATACTATTGAGGTACATGCTTTCTGTGGCAGTGAAACCTGTCCTGTCTTTGTTCGCTCGGCTCCCCTCCCCCTCCTCTCCTTTCTCCTCGTGTTCATCTCAGTCCCCTGCACACACTGCTGTTGGCTGTCACCTTGGGATGAGGGATACTTGTGCCTCGAGCCACTGAGCTCATCCTGTCTTTCTGTATGGACTCCAAGCCAAAGGCAAAAAAGCTGTCTCTTAACAAAAGGTTTCCTACTAATTCTTATTTTTTGGTGATACTGAGGTTTGAACCCAGGGCCTGCTAGGAAAACACTATACCACTAAGCTAGATCCTCACTCCATGCCATTTTGTTACAGG
Organism: Cavia porcellus; assembly: GCF_034190915.1. Taxonomy (NCBI): domain Eukaryota; kingdom Metazoa; phylum Chordata; class Mammalia; order Rodentia; family Caviidae; genus Cavia; species Cavia porcellus. The sequence goes on from NW_026947504.1 coordinate 60,850,000, forward strand.
TAGCTGAGCTAGTTAGAAATATTATAGGCAGTCAGACAGGGCTAGGCCCTTAAGAACTTGGCACAGAGTTCTGGTGACCTTGGGGAGACCACACCTCTGGCTGTGGGCCAGATCTCAGGACAGAAGGCAAAACAAACGCAACCACACCTTTAAATATAATCCTTAGGGATTAAGTCTGGATCACTTTCAGAGACCAAGAGTCACCATCCCAACCCCCTATAGGAAGGGAATGCCTGCTTTCTAGGTGACTCGGTTGCCCCTTTGTCCCTGATTTGGTCAATTTTACCTGAATAATTAAACTTATTGGTTAACCATAGCTCTGTCCCACCTCATGCCCATCTGCCCTGCAAGTTCCCAATTTTCCCCAACTTTAGACCCACCTCACCTCATGACTTTATTCCATAAAAATCCCTACAAAAGACAATCCCTGGCGACCCAGTCGAGACCCCTTCTGTCTCTTTCCCAGACAAAAGCTTTCTTTCTCACAATAAATATTTCTGCTTTTAACCTCCGTTGTTCCTAAAATTCATTCTTTTATTTTAGAGAACACCAACTTGGGAGTTTCATTTCCCTGTATCAATTTCTCTGAAGAGATGGAGGTCTTCTTATGGTTGCTCAGACTGGTCAGAGATCTTGGGTGTAAGAGATTCTTCTGCCTTAGCCTCTGAGTAACCTGATAATGGCCAGAATTAGAAGCTCAGGCTAGTCTTAAAAAGATGTACTTCTCAGAGCTGGGCCTGGTGGCTCACGCCTATAATCCCAGCACTCGGGAGGCTGAGGTGGGAGGATCGTTTTGAGTTCGAGACCAGCCTGGACTACAAAGTGAGCTCAAGGCCAGCCTGAACTACATAGAGAGACCCCGTCTCAAAAAAGACAAAAAAACAAACAAACAAAAAAAGATGTGCTTCTCCCTGGAAACTAAATTAAAGTTAGTAGTAGAGGAAACTCTAAATGTGGTTTTCTTTTTTCCTTCAGTGTGGGGATTGGAATCTGGTGCCTTGTGCATCCTAGGAAATTACTCCACCTGGGAGCCCTGTCACCAGCTGAGTGGAGGGGAATCTGAAGCACAAAATGACTGACTTTGAGTTCACAGGGTCCAATGTGATGTGGTTCTGGAATTGATGCCCTTCACAGTTCTCAATTTTATTTTGACATCCTCTACCACTTTGAGAATCTGGCCAAAGTCATAGGCCTGCCCCAGAAGCACACATTTTTCTGTGGCCTTTCTGATCCTGTCCATGAATTCTAGGGCACGAGCTCCTGCACTAACATATTTTTCAGGTTACATTTATGCTTGAATGGTGGGCTGTTCACCATAGAACAAGCAAAGGGCCTCTCAGGTTGTCTCAGATCTGCTCAAGCTTAGAGCCCGAGCTCCAAGTCCAGTTGTAGCTGAGATGAGCCCACTCCCACTCCCAGGGAGGCACAGCACCACACTGGGCATGCAGACTTGACCCAAGCCAGAGTGGGCTCCAGGAGGCTGAGAACAGATGGCTGTGTCCTTCTCTCCTCTTGTTCTCTCGGCTTGGCACATTCAGCTTTGGTTCTTAAACTGAATCAAGGAGCCCTTTATTTTTTCATTGTCTCGGCCTTTCTACTCGTGTCAAATCCCGAGGCGGTGGAGTGTGCCCTCATGCATCCCTCCGCTTTCCAGAAACCACACTCAGGGGGCTGAGTGGGCTTTGCTGACGTGGTGCAGGTCTTACATGCACAGCTGCAGGGTCGTTCCAGGAAACCTGTGCTCTTCTATGGTGAAAGCCTGTGACTTAAGACTACAGCTCAGTGGCATTAAGTACATTCATAATACTGTGGGACCATCACCACTCCCCATTTTTAGAAACTTTGTACCAATTAAATATTAACTTTTCATTGTCCCTTTGCTCCCTTTCTTTCTGTGGGCATCCTCCCCACTCCCTACCATGCCCAACCTCACAAGCCCTTGGCAAGGTGAAGAATGACTGAGGAGGTGGTTCTGCCTGGGAGGGAGGTGGCACTTCCCCTGACGATCCCCAGAGCCTTTTTTGGCCTTCCTGCTCCTGGACTCTGCCCTCCCCCACCCCTGCCTTTGCAGGACACAGGACACGTTCACTTGGAGCGCTGGGAGCAGGGGCCTTTGTCAGTGACCATGAGAGATGGCCTTGCATAGGCCAGTGACGATGACACAAGTGGTAAAAATAATTTACCTTGATCAGAATAAGAAAAGATGAGAGTTTATTCAAATCGATACTCTATCAAGAGAGATCATGGGAACTTGAATTTCCAAGACAGGCATCTGTCAAGGAAAGAAGCATTGTTTTTTATAATACTGGGCCCAAAGACATTGAGTTACATCCCAAGCCCCTTTATTTTTGATACCGGCTCTCACTAAGTCATTAAATTACCCAGGCTGGATGCAACCTTGTCCCCCTCCCAAGTGCTGGGATTATAGGCCAGTGCCACCATGCCTGGTGAGTTGGTGACTCTAGATGTAGGGAAAGGTCTCAGTCCGCAAATGGAGATACTTAGAAATGCATTTTCCAAGGCATCCTGTTCCCTGTCAACTTTCCAGGAACTGATACATTGTAACTAAAGTTGTACATCAAAGGTGTAGACCTGGGGTGGCAAATCTACGGCACTCATGTTATTTTTCTTTTAAACAAAAGATATATGGCACTCATGTTATTTGTTTTTCTTTTAAAACAAAAGATACTATGCTGGGTGTGGGCATCTCCCTGGCCACCTCCTCCCCACCCCCAGGCCAACTCTTCCCAACAGCCTGCAGCCTCCCAGCAACTTCACAGTGTGTGAGGATGTTTCCTCTAGGTGGGGCAGGTGCTGCCGGGAGGCCGCAGGCGAGAACAGCACAGAACAGTCCGCTGAGGAAACATGCTCTCCTCCTGGCTACTTCTCATCTGTTTGCCAAATCCTCACTGTTCTGGCTCTGCTGCTTCGCCTTCCTTACCTGGAGCCCTGCTGGAAATCCAGCTATTCCTCCCCACTGTGCTTTTGTTGTTTTCGTGATGCTTGAGATTGAAGCCAGAGTCCTCTCACTGAGTTATATCCATAGCCGTTTTTTTTTTTTTTGGGGGGGGGGACAGAGACTTGCTAAATACTAAACTGTCCAGCCTGTGACTGTCCTGCCTCAGTTTCCCTGAGTGCTGTAGTACAGGTGTGTGTCCTGCCTCAGTTTCCCTGAGTGCTGCGGTACAGGTGTGTATCACCATGCCCAATTCCTACTGTATTTTCAAAAGATCTGAGATGACTCATATGCTTATTACCCTTTAAGAAGTCCAATTCTAAAACAAAATTGACTTTTTTAGTTAGGAAGGTAGTAGTCCTTTTACCTTAATGTTAGAACTTCCCCAGCGTGGTGGATTAACTAATGGTCAGCTTGTTGCATACAGCTGAACTGAGTGACCTTGGTGCTGGGTGCGGAAGGCCACCTGAGGATTGTTGTCAACAGCATAAAAAGAGAACTGGCGAGAAAGATGGTGTTGTTGATTCTCCTGGAGAAGCTTATCATGATGGCTTTCCTGATAGGAACTCAGCTGTTCTCACTATCAGAGACGTTTGGGTCCTCGCTACTGTTAAAGGCAGCTGAGCCAGTTACAAATATTACAGGCAGTCAGACAGGCCTAGGCCCTCGAGGAAGCTGGCACAGAGGACCAGGTGTCTGATGACCTTGGAGGGGACACACACTTCTTGCTGGGTCTGATCTCAAGACAGAAGGCAAAACAAATGCAACCACACCATTAAGTATAATCCTCAGCGCTTAAGTCTGGATCACCTTGAAGTCAGGAGTCACCATTCCAACCCTAGGGAAGAGTCACTGTTCCTTAAGCATGCCGGCTTTCTACATGGCTCACTCCCCCATTTGTCCCCAATGTAATCAATTTTACTTGAACTATTGATCTTATTGGCTAACTATAGTTGTGTCCCACCTTACGCCCATCGGCTTTGGGAGTTCCCAGTCTTCCCCTGCCTTAAACCCAAGGTTTCACTCTATAAAAGTCCCTGGAAAAGACAGAGTCCTTGGCAACCCACTCGGGACCCTCTCTCTGTCTCTCCTCAGGCAGAAGCTTTTCTTCTTTCAAATATATTCTACTCTTCACCTCTGTTGTTCCTAAAATTCATTCTTTGACTTTAGAGAACATAAACTCGCAGACATAGTAGGTTGGGAGTCTCGTTCCCCTGTATCACAACCACTGAGTATGACTGAGGTTCTCTAGGGGCAGCTCTGATCCTTACCTTGAACAACCCTTTCTGGCTCCAGTGCAGATCGCTCAGCCTGTTGGCACTGACCCTTCATCCTGCTGACACAGACTTTTTAGCTTCCACTACAGGCCTTTGGGCTTTCCCAGTGCAGATCCTTGATACAGACTTAAAGAGAGACATTGTTGTGGGCTCTAGGCCTTCAGCTGGACTCATCACCGTGGGCTCTAGATCAACAGCTGGACTTGTGCAAGACATTGCTGTGGGATCTAGGCCCTCAACAGGGTTCTTCTTCGGGTCTCTGGTGTGTGGACAGATCTTCTGCAATCTGTATTTGACTCTGGGAGAATATTATAAAATAATCCTATAAATTATGTCTTGTGTTAAATCCTTTTCCTACTAAACCCTGACTACAACACCCAGTGACTCAGCTACCCAAATTTCTGAACAGCTAGGCTGGAAGCTAAGGACCATTCTTAATAGATTGTCTCTTCCCTATCCTGGCAAATTGGCACATCCTGTAGTCCCACTAATTTGGGATGCTGAGGCAAGACGGTCACAAGTTTCAGGTCAACTTGACAGTTTAGTGACTGTTTCAATTTAGAAAAAGGTTAGGAATGGTAGCTCAGTGTAAAGGACCTGGAAACTGGTTTTAATCCCCAGTACCATAAAACGAAACATTCTTTCCTGTGCTTGCTGAACTATAGGGTAAGGATTTATCTTTCCTTTCTCTCTGCCATGCAGACCCAAATACTCTGAAACACTTATGTCAGCAGCTTTCAAGAAAAACAGCTTAAACTAGCATAATAATTATATTCATTGATGATGACATTCTTGTTGATTCTCATTTATTATAGGATGATGGGGACAAAATTATTGCTAGAATCTTAATGCTAAGTGGGCAGACAATACATTAGACAATGATAAAGGAGAAATACAATTTCCCACGTGCTCGATGTCAAATTGCTGAATTCGTTGTCCTATGTCATCGAGGAATGAAGTCACAAAGCAAAGGAAGAAGTTATGAGAGTTTTATTGAAAATACGAAGAAAAGAATAGCTCTTGGATTTCCAGGTGGGCTCCCAAATGGGTGGCCACGAAAAGCCTTTGTCAGCAAAATCACAATGGGTCAAACTATCACCAACCTGTAAGATTACAAGTACAGCCACCTAGTTAACACTGATCCAGTAGGGACTAGGCCATAGCAAGGGTACACAAAAGAACAAAGGCAAATTTGGGGAAGGGACGAGTCTAGACGCTCTGCTCACCCACCTGCCAGGGATGGCTAGCTGGATTTCTGGACCAGGTGGTGTTAATTACAGTATAATCTCAAGTTACTGCTTATCCCTTAGGGAGGCACGTAGGTCTGGCCACTGAATCTTGAGGCCTTCTTCAGCTGCACCTCCCATCACAAGTTCAGTGTTTGTATCTTTGGGCTGACTTCCTTGGGAGCCATGTCCCTCTCTGTCCATTAATTTCTATCTGCTTTAGCTGCCTATAATGAGAAGTGGGTACAATCAGAGGCAGTTCCACTAAGTGCCTCAACTGAGAACTCTGTGCCCCTGGGAATTTCTCTTTGTTCCCAACTAGTTCTGTGTCAGATTTTTGTTTCTGGCTTCAAATCAGCTCCAGAGAGAGGCCATCTTTGACCATCCTTCCTAAATCAGGGCCCTTGAAAACCTGTTTCCTTTATCGCACTCAACACCATTTTTACATATACTTATGTGTTTCATAACTGTCACTCCCAGGTGAGAATGCCTTGTCTTGGTTTTACTAACAAGAGTGCTTGGTATTTTATTTACTAGGCACACAAGAAATACTGTGAAGCTCAGTGTTGGAGCACTTGCATGCAAGGGCTTGGCTTCAATCTTCAGGACCATAAAATAATAATAAAAGCAAAAAAAATTGTGGAAAAATTGAATGAGTAAGTGAATAAATGCAAGTCAACTTGTAGGGAATCAATTCTCTGGTGACTCGGAATATGCCTTATATGTACCTGCCACCCCCAACATATTTTGCTAGTACTATTCTAATTAAAAGCAATTCTTTCTTTTTCTTTTTCATTATATATCCCGGGGGTTGAACCCTGCCCATTGTGTACATTAAGCAGGCACCCTACCGCTGAGCTACACCCCCAGCCAAAAGCAGTTCTTAATTTATCTGTATGTTTTTGAGTGCGGCATTTTTCAGTCAGTGCATTCTCAGTACTCACCCCCACACTCACATCGCTACAGGGATCTGCATCGCATCGCGCACTTTCACAAAGACTGAGCTGCAGTACCTGACACCTTTATGGTCTCTCCGCCGCGTTTAGGTTTCTAGGCGCGTCTGCAGAGGGCGCTGCCCAGACCCGCCGCCCGGCGCGGGGCGCAGGCGCACAGCGGGCGGCGCCCGGAAGTGGAGTGACGCACCTGACGGCACGTCGGCGATTGCCGGGCGCTTCCCGCTGCGGGGGCTCCAGCCCGGAAAGCCGAGGCTTCTGAGAAAAGGCGGGTTGCCGGGGTGGGCGCATCGCTCGAAGGTTCTGGCTCACCCGGAACCGGGCGGGCGCTGGGGCCTCTTCCCGAGACAGTCTCCGCTGATTTTGACGGTCTGGAGGCCCGGGACCGTTGGGGCCTCCCCTCGGGCGAGTGGGGAGCCCGGCGAGCTGGCGCCCCGGCGCCCCTCCCAGCCCTGCGGTTCTCCCCCGCGTGGCTGTCGGTGTATCCTGCCGCCCGCGCCAGGGTGGCGTCAGCGCGGCGAGGTCGTGCCTGCCGCGCGCGGTTCCGAGTGAAGCTGCTGGCGTCACAGTTCCGAGCTGCTCGGGCCGGCCGGGCGCGGGGCGCACGTCTGTAACCCGGCACGAGCGAGGCTGTGGAACTTAGCGAGTTCGAGACCAGCCTAGACTGCATAGTGAATTCCAGGCTAGCCTGAACTGCATGACGAAACTCTGTCTCAGAAATACAAACACAGGGCTGGGGATTTAGCTCAGTGGCACAAGTACCTGCCTTGCAAGCAGGCGGTCGTGAATTCGATCCCCGGTACTGATAAAAGAAATAGAAACATAAGGGCAGAGGAAGGTTTCCTGGGCCATCAGTTGGTCTGTGCATCCCCGTGGAGGAAGACCCCTGCCCGTCTGGCCCTCCAGGAGCTGTGACTGTTTAGGTCAGCAGCTTCTGCCTGTCTAGGTCCTTAGCTTTGCCTGTAGGAGGCAGGCAAGAACTGCAGGAGGTGGAAGTTTCTAATTAGAGATTTAACCCAGCAACTAGTGGGTGCGTTACATGCTTTGCTTTTCTTGCAGATCTTTGTTTTTTGTGGTTGCTGGGAATCGAACCTTCTACCTGTTAGGCAAGTGCTGTGCTGTTGAGCTATATCCCCAGACCCCCACTCAATTTTTCTCTCTCCCTTCTCCCTTCTCTGGTGGTACTGGGGATTAAACCCAGGGATTAAACACACTAAGATACATCCCCAATCCATTAAAGAGACTCTGTGTGTGTGTGTGTGTGTGTGTGTGTGTGTGTGTGTGTGAGTGACACAAGGACTTAATAAGTCACTAAATTGTCCACACTGGGCCGGAACTTGTGATCTTTCTGCCTCAGCCTGAGATTACAGGTGGGAGATACCACACCTGGCTTTGTTTTTCTTTCTTTCTTTCTTTTTTGTCTTTTTTCTTTTTATCGGTACCGGGGATCGAACTCACGACTGCCTGCTTGCAAGGCACGCACTTATGCAGCTGAGCTAAATCCCCAGCCCCTCTTTCTTTCTTGAGACAGATTATCAATTTGAAGTCTAAATTGCCTCTAATTTGTGATCCTCCTGCCTCTCCCTCGCAAGTGTTAGAGTTACGGAGTGCGCACCAGTCCTACCTTCTCCCACTATTATTTCTTAAATGAGGACACCAATTTAGGAAGGTTGAGACTGATTGGCATGAAGCTATCGGACTGTACCTAGAAAGGATTGGTGATGAATCTGTTTGAGTCCTGTTCTTGTCCTTTAGATGAAATAAAGATGGCTTTCTTGAAAAAATCAGTGATTATTGTGCTCATTTGGGGGCAGGATGTCCACTTTTACTGCTTTATCAAGCGGATCAGACTTAAGCGGAATAACAGTAACAGACACATCATCGTGTAACCCTCACCTTATCCTATCCATTGGTTCATGCATCAGTAGTTAGTAAGACTTTAAAGGGCACCAGGGATACTGTAGTGAGCAGAGAGGCATCCTGGGGGAAAGAGTGACAGTCACAGTGATACAGGTAAACAAGATAACTTTGAAGAGTTGTATTAGTTACCTTTCTGTTGCTGGGACAAAATAGCTGACATATACAAGTCAGAGGAGAAGAGGTGTATTTAACTCTTAGTGGTAGGGGTTTCAGTCCATGGTTGGTGGCTCCTAGGCAGAGACAGCATGGTAGGAAGGGCGTGGCAGAGAAAAGCTTCTCAACTCATGGAAGGCGGGAAGCACATTCGGCTGTGAACTCATCAACAGATTAATCCATTGCTCCATGATGGAATCATTTCCTCAAAGTCTCACTTCTGAACCCATAAACCTTTTAGTGGTCATTTTTAAATTTTTATTTATTTTCTGGAGTACCTGGGATCAAACTCACGACCTCAAGCTTGCCAGGCAGGCGCTTATAAACTGAGCTAAATCCCCGGCCCTTAGTGGTCATTTTTGAGCCAAATTATACAAGAGTAGTAAGAACTTTGAGAAATCTAGAATACATTGATGTGATAGATTTTGTTTGGTGAGAAGGACCTGAGACTGTTTCACCAAGCAGATGACACTTGAGCAAATAATGTTACTGGACAATGAGAAAGCATGGACTGCACCAAGATCTTTCTGGGCTGAAAGGCCAAGAAAGTAAGTTTGGTGTGTCCAAAGGAACCGGAAGGAGGCTGTACCACTGGCACAGCGAGAAAGCAAAGCTCTGAATGTGCCGTTGAGATGGGAAGCAGCTGGGGTTGCAGCTGGATGCAGGGCGAGCAGATCCAGGCTGGTCAAGCCTGCCGGTCTGGGAATGCCCAGGCTTTACCCTGCCATACACAGCTACTTCCCCCTGCCCGGGAATATAAAACAGAGGCAGCAGGACCCTGGTGACAGTGGGGGGAAATAACCGGGGCTTTGTGGGTGGGCACTATTTAGCTCATTTCACACCCAAGGCACTGAGGCAGGGCAGGCCGAATCATGCTTCATCTGTTTCCTCCTGTCCCTCTACTCCCTGGCCTCCTCCTCCTCTCGGGGCCCTCTAAGCATCCAGCCAACCCTGCCCTCCCTGGTCTCAGGCATCCCCTCTCTTGCCAGCCTCTCAGCTCTGTGCTGACCTTTCCTTGCAGCTCTGCCTTGGGTTTCTATTCCTGCTGAACGTGGGGCACAGCTTCCTTTTGTGTAAGTCTATGGCTACTTCATGCCTGGGCTATTCTTCAGTTTAGGTGACATCATCCAGCTTCCCAGCTGACTGTGGGCTTCTGTTTCCCCTTGGAAGAGTTCCCAAGGGCCAGTGAAGAATCCTGAACAGTGTATCTAGTGACCAAAGTAAACTGGGTTATGTTTCATTCTGGATTTTACAAATATGTATCTTCAGCATTTGGGTTCTTAGGGAAAGAAAAGCAGCCCTCCAACCCCAGAATTTAGCTGAATGGTCATTTCCTTCACACATCTTTGTAGACCGTCTCTGGAAAAGCATCCAATTAGGTTTACACTGCTCATTCATAGATTACGTAGGGTCTTAGCACTGCCAGCCTTGGGGACTGTTATTAGGTCTTTACCCTTTACAGAGTGGCAGGGGAATAGCTGTGCCAGACCGTCTGGAGCAGTCTTCATGTGTACTGCCCCCTTTGCTCTATATAACCAACCTGTGGCGCAGGTGGCATGTGTCACGAAGATAGGAGGGGCTCCTTGTATGTTGTTTTTGAAAAAGGAAAGCCATTTGTTCAAGGTCACACAGTTATTTCCTGGAAAAATTGAGCCTAATCCAGGCATTTTGACTGTTCTTAATGGCCCTGGAATCTTAATCCTTTGGACTTTTAGAATGAGTGAATTCAGGATTTGGCTATTTTACAAACTAGTCCATTGATTTCTTAGTAAGATTGACACAGTAAATTGTGTAACCACTGGGGACTGGAACTTCTCAGGTAGAGAGCCTAATGTTTGATACATTGTGTTAACTGGAGAAGTTTAAAGGTTTCAGCAGGAAGCCAAGGTCCTCACTTTGTAAACATCCTCAGCCTATGCAAGAGGAGGTCACAGAGGTGGTGTGAGAGCCACAGCTCCCGGCCCCCTTACCCTATAGGGGAGGAAAAGAGGCTCGTTCTGCCTCCCTCCACTTTTGCTCTGGCTGCTTTTTTGTCTTGTGCTACCTTGAAGAGTTGCCCCTCTGCCATGCTGCCCTTCTTTGGAGGCAGCTGATTATAGACTGAAATCTCCAGGAGTTGTGAGCTAAATCAACCTTTCCTTAATTTGGGGCATCAGGTATTTTGTTGCAGCAAGGAGAAAAAAGTAACCAAGACAAGAAGTCCTGCTTCTCTGCCAACTCTGAACTTCCTGGGAGGCTAAAGGGAAGTGAGCAGGAGTGGTTGGTGAGTGATAAATAGTCTCCTCTAAACATCCTGAACAGAGTTCACTTCTGGTGACTGACCTCCTGTAGAGCATAATTCTAACCTGTGTGTATGTGTGGGTGGTGTTTGCAGAGGAGCTACTTGAAACACTGTGAGTGCAAAAAAAAGTTTTTTTGAAACATTATGGAAAAAAGTCATTGCTAGGAATAAGGAATAAGGAGTTTTCTCCATTTAAAGTTTTCTAAGCCAAGGACATGGCATTAGGAATGCTGGAAGGAAAAAAGACAAGTGACACTGAAAAAGTAATTGAAGCTATAATGGTTGAAAATGTGCAAAATTTGGTGAGGGACATGTATTACACAAAACACTGCGTGACACTCTAGAATACATACAAAACAAACGACGCCCAGGCACATCGTGGTGCTGTGGTGTAGATGGGTTTTATTCCTAGAGGGTCCTGTGTTGGGGGGTTCTTCCTCAGTGTGAGTACAGAGGGAGGCCGGGCACTGCAGGAGGCCGGGCCTGGTGGGAGGGAGGTCAGCAGTTCTCCGGAGCATCATCCTTGGCAGGGACGGAGGTTGCTCTCCTGGAACCCTGAATTAGCTCTTTGGTTATTATAAAGAGAACAAGACTGCCCCTCCCCACTCTGGCTTCCTGTCTCTCCATGTGGTTTCTTCTTACCTGTTCCCACTATTAGGCCTTCACTGGAGCCAAGCAGATACTGATGATACCATGCCCTTGAACCCACAGAACAATAGTCTAAATAAACCCCTTTTGAAAGTCAAATACTCCAAGCTGCCTACCATGTGTGAGGCCCTGGATTCCTTCCTCAGCACTGTGAAAATTTAAGTAAATTAAAAAATGCTCAGGTTCTGGTATTTTATTATAGTAACAAAAATGGACTAATACACTAGTAAAATTCTTAAAAGACCAGAAGTAAAGAAAAAAATTGAAAGTTGTCAGGGCAATATGTTACTTTATATATTGGAAAACAATCATTTGAGAGTTTATTTATTTATTGGGGAAACATCCAGAACACAGTGGAAGGACACTCTTTGTCTTTATCACTTCCTTGTCACTGAATCGAAATACTTGACACCAACAATTTATAGGAAGAGAGGTTTATTTTGGCTCATAGGCTTTAGAAGATTTCATTCCATAGTGAGCTGGCTTCAAAGCGGAAAGGACACGGTGGAAGGGTTTGATAGTGGAAAGCTGCTTACAATCATGGTGGCCAGAAAAAAGAGAGGAGGACCCAGGAAAGGACATGGACCCTTCCAGGTCATACTCCCTACACCTACTTCTTCCAAGAAGACCCCACCTCCCAATGGCAAATTGAGTCACATTTACCATATTTGGATGGCTTCTATGTAGGTATTCCCGAAGCCTCATGCGGTCGGTCATAGGTGGCGAGTGTTGATGGTGGGTGGATTAGGGTCTGTGACGCTGGGATTAAGTGTTTAGAAGACTACAAGGGCATCTCTCCTGAAATGCAGAACAATTGCTGCAACATTAGTTAGATCTTATTTCATACTGATAGGTACAGAGCTGGCTATGGTATTTCCTTTTTTATTCAGTTGACTGTAAGCAATGCAAATAAGGCCAGCTGAAGTACTGATATGGGAATCTCTAAGGCCCATGACAGTCTCCTGTTTCCTCGCATAGTGCTCTCTGTGAAACATCTGAGTGCAGTGACATGGCAGAGCCATCCAGCTCCAGGAATGTCAGCTGGGTACGGACCTCAAAGTAAGAGGCTATGACTCCCTAAGGCACAAGACTTTACATATCAGAAAGTGAAGCAACAGCTTCCTAAAACAATTCAAATACTACCTTAATTGAATTATGCAGACTGATCCTTCTGCACGTCATTCTCCCTGCATTTTACAAAGATGCCTTTCTCCCCACCCGGCTAACTAGCTTACATTATTCACATAATTCCCAGCATCCTCTCTGTTATGCATCCTCAAACCACTCCCTTCTTCACAACATAATAAATTCTGGAAGAGTCCTTGGATCAGGTCCTTTGTTCACGTGTCCTCACTTGGATTGGGTTTAGGACCCCTTGGCTGCCCTTAACTTTGAATATGTCTTGGTATGTTTATTCTTACTGTGGGTTGCACTGGAAATGGTAGATTCGATTTAACTTGCCAGGATTCCAATAATGTTTTCTTTAATGACTGCCATAGATAGGTTTTGTTGTTATCTGTTTGTTTAAGGTGTGGTGCTGGCTTTGTGTGTGCTAGTGAGCTGCTCTACCACTGAGCAATACTCTGACTCCTCTAGCTGTGATTTATTTATTTAAAAATTTTTTTTCTTTTTATCAGTACCAGGGATTGAACTCACGACTGCATGCTTGCAAGGCAGGCGCTTATGCCACTGAGCTAAATCCCCAGCCCCTTGGCTGTGATTTTTTAATAATGGCTCAATTATATATATATTTTATATTTACATATTTTATATATGTTCTTTCTACTGTCTACCTTTTTGCATTGTATTGATTTGATTCTTTTGCTGGAGGCACCTTCTGAAGAGACCTCTTCTGCAACGTTGCTTTCCCAGTGCCTGAGGGCTCCCTAATGGGAAAGTGTGCCCTGTCCTAATGGAAATTTTATAGCAAGAAATTTAAAAAATCAGTTAGGAGCTTGTTGCTGTATTGAGGCAAGATATGCTCATCCTACATGTCATGTAATTGATAAACTAGTCACCCTTGACCATCTGGGTCCAGCTGCCTCTCATAGATAGCCTGTTTCAGGACAGCCTGTCCCAGTCCAGCTGCAAGGACTGTATTTTCCAACTTAAGAATATAGCCTATTTTTCTAATATATTTCAAGGACTTTCTACTCTGGACAAAATATTCCTGTCAAGGACATACTGGTCTCTACCCACCCTGCTCAGCATCCCCTTTCCCAGAATATCCCCACCTCGTAATAAACAATGCCCTTTAGTTACTTCTGCCTGACAATGTGTGACTTAATTCCAATTATATGCTAACCTGCTCTCAGCTTTTTTACTCCCTGCTTACATAACGTACAGAAGTTTCTATTTCACTCTCAGTCAGGGCTGGTGATTTGGAACCGATTCCCCTCAGTCCGCTAGTGTAATAAATCATCGCCTTCCAAAATCCTGGGTGTGAAATGCTTTCCTTTCAGTTCAGTACCAGGCTTCTGCAACAGTCCTATTGTGCTCTCAGACCTTAGGATTCCCTGACACTACAAAAGCCCCTGCTGTCATTTCCTTCATGACAGCACAGCTGGGAGAAACTGAGTGTGCAGTTTTACACTTTTGTTTGTTTGTTTGTTTGAGATTGCCTGGCCTTGAACTCACTATGTAGCCAAGCCTACCTTTGAACTACAGCAATCGTCCTGCCTCAGCCTCTTGAGTGCTGAGATCACAGTTGTGTGCCACTAGTCTTGGCTATTTCACTTTTTAGTTCACCGCTAGAGCTTTCCTCCAGCAGCCTGGTGTCAGGTGATAAGGGTGCTCAAGTGAGCAGATGCAGTGGTGTCTGAAGGAGCACACAGTCCACGGTGGGAGAGCAAAGGTTACTCCATGCACAGACATAACAAGGCAGTGAGACAAGAGATAATGAAAAGACCATTTGAAATGACTCCAAACACAGTAGTGTTGTAACTTGTCACATTTTGTTTATTTTTCTTTTTTAGTACTAGGAATCAAACTCAGGACCTTGCACCTGCTAGTCAGAACTGTGCCACAGAGCGACACCCCTGGTCCACTTGTCACATTTTAGATTTGGATCTCAGATGCCTCCCCAAAGTGTCAGGTCATCATAAGGACAGTTTTGGGAACATGGTTGGAGAATGACTATGGAGGACCTGGCCAAGATTCCCAGTGTCCCAAATGAGTGTACAGCAAAGGCTTAAAGTAAATTAGACAAGTGGCATGATTTTAGGGTTCCAGAAGGATCAAAGCCCTCTGCAGAGTTTGATACTTTGGGTACTAATGTTAGGGCCAACGCCGCAGGGAAAACTCTTTACTGCTCTGTTTTGATAGCTCTGGGAAGTTAGGGAGTCAACCCTTTTATTCCCCGCTCTGGGGAGTTAGGGAGTTAACCCTTTCATTCCCCGCTCTGGGGAGTTAGGGAGTTAACCCTTTCATTCCCCGCTCTGGGGAGTTAGGGAGTTAACCCTTTCATTCCCCGCTCTGGGGAGTTAGGGAGTTAACCCTTTCATTCCCCGCTCTGGGGAGGGGGTTGTAGCAGGGGGGTCGACTCTCACACTCCCCCCTTTTATTTTTCCAATGACTTTTAATCCTAAAGGTCCTGTATAGGTAAGGGGTCATATTGTTGGCGTAGCACCATAACTTTTACCTGAGAGATCTGAGCCCTCACAAATTGGGTTACTCGGTTAATGAGGCAAGGGGCTATAGCCATGACTATAATGAATCCGGCCAGGGGTCCCAGTAAAGGGAGAACACAGGGCAGGATTGATTCCCAGAAGGAAAACATTTTGGCTTCACTTGAAGGGGGCTCTCGAGATTTGATTCTCTCTCTCAGCTTTTCCATTGCGTCTTTTACAATCCCAGTATGATCAGTGTAGAAACAACATTCTTCTCTAAGTGCAGCGCAGAGACCGCCTTCTTTTAAAAATAGAAGATCTAAGCCTCTTCTGTTCTGTAACACTACTTCAGATAGAGACGAGAGAGATTGTTGTAACGCAGTTATAGAAGTTTCTAAGGCCTGTAAATCTTGGTTTACTACTGCAAGAAGCTGTTGGCGAGACTGATGCCCAGTAATGAGGGCTGCTGTGCCAGTTCCTATCCCCCCCGCCACACCTATCCCCAATAGGACTGCTAGGGTCAGGGAGACAGGTTCTCGTTTATATCGACCTCCCATGAGGGGGAGTGTGTTAGGGGGGAGATATTTAATGCGTGGCATAAGGTCTATAAGGATGCAGGAGCTGCTGTCTGCAAGGAGGACGTTAGTGGAGACACAAGGAGTGAGCCCATTGGTACATAGCCAAAAGGCTCCAGTAGGAGGGACGAGGTACTGATCTTTGGGAAAGGAATTAGTGTGTGTGAGGCAAAGATGTTGCAAGCTTGTTGGCCAGTTATCAACTGCTCCTATACAAGTTCCTTGACCAGCGAGGCCAGGAAGGGGGAGAGTGTGGTATACTTGATTCCAATCGCATTGGCCGGGGTTGGGGGTTAGTGTATAAGAGTCATTTAGAGCGGTTCCCTCATAATACGGGGGATTAGGACTTAGACATAGCCAACAGGATTGGGGGAGATCAGGTCGGGTATGATTTAAAGCCATGTATGCTCCTTTAATCAAACTGAGTAGGTTAGAATGTGAATATTGAGGGACAGGTACGTGATCTGTCTGGAGTAGCGGAGCTTGAGAAACTGTTATGGCTGAGGGACTTACTATGGTTGTTTGAACAGTAGTAACAGGATCTATAGTAGGCTGATTATATTTTGGCTTTAGAGTAAAGTTTGGGCCTATGGGCACAAATGGGGCCTGCAGGGGAACCTTTTTTATGAGAATAAGGCTTCCCCTGTCTTTACCTGGCTCATAGACTCGAAGTCCCCAGGTGCGTCCTGTCAGCCAACCTGGGTCCTCAGGAGTGGTGACAGTGATATTTAGAACCTGACAGGATCTCTGACCAGCCGGTGGGTAGTTATCTAGGCTGCATCCCGGCGGCCCCCATGTCATTTTAAGGTGTTTATCGGGGAAGGCGGGTTGCCACCCTGTTGCAGCGGTTTCACAGCCCCAATAAGCACAAAAATATTCTCCTGGGGAATTACAATATGATCTACTCCCGGTTGGTGCGGGACAAAGATAAAAATGACTTTGTTTGGGACATTGGAGCCCTGGAAAGAACCAACAGGGTGTGGGCGCAAACCATGGACTTCCTGATCCTTCCCAGGTGCTACCCACACGTGAGTCCCCCCATCGTATTAACGACCATTTCCAGGGGCGATGGGGGCTAGCTACAGTGGGGATTATTAATATAAGTAATCCCATTAGAGCCCGGAGGGTTAAAGTCTGGGGTCCCATACGGGTCATCTTAGAGGGACACATAAGGGTAGTACTCTGAATAATCTCAGGGGGTCCTTCGGCGCAACTTTAGCTTCAGGGGGTTATCAGACCGTTTGAGTTCCCAGGAGCCGTCCACTGGTGCCGAGGCAGGCTTTAGGTGTGACGCGTGGATCCAAGAGGCGACTCCGTCAACCTTTACCGCTGTAGGAGTAGTCAATAGGACCTGATACGGTCCTTTCCAGCGAGGCTGTAGAGTCTCTTGTTGGTGGCGCCGGACGAACACAAAGTCTCCCACCTGGTACGGATGTGGCGCGGGGAACTCACTGGGAGCATAGGCCGAGGCTAGCTGCGTCCACACGTCCCTCTGCAGGTTGTCAAGGGCGATGAGCCTGTCAGACAGGGAGGTTGGCAACAAGGCAGCATGCTCAGTTAAGGGAGTGAGATCTCGAATGGGGGGTGGAGTGCCAAAAAGGACTTCGAAGGGAGTAAGGTTAGGGGGTTTGGTGGACGGGGTGTTTCGCGCGCGAAAAAGGGCATACGGCAGGAGCATCGTCCAGTCTTTTAAGCCAGTCTCATGAGCCAATTTAGTGAGGGTCTCTTTAATAGTTCTATTCATTCTCTCTACCTGTCCTGAACTTTGGGGTCTATAAGCACAATGTAATTTCCAATCAATCCCCAATATGTTGGCCAGTCCCTGACTTACCTTAGCCACAAACGCCGGTCCATTATCAGACCCTATTACCTTTGGCAATCCGAACCGGGGAAATATTTCTTCCATCAATTTTTTTGTTACCACGGCAGCGGTTTCCTTTTTGGTAGGAAAAGCCTCAGTCCATCCAGAAAAGGTGTCTACAAAAACTAGCAGATATTTTAGTCCGCATCGGGCAGGCTTAACTTCTGTAAAGTCCACTTCCCAGTATTGTCCAGGTCTGGTGCCGCGTAGCCTTTTGCCGGGGGCCAGCTTGGCAGGGTAGGCATTGGTCAATTGACATGCCTCACAATTAGCCACCACCCGATTGGCGACCTGACGTATGGCAGTGGGGGATGCCCCTGGGAAGTCTTGGCGTTGGGCCAGTAGGCTTAGCTTTTTAGCTCCCAAATGAGTGAGCCGGTGGGCCTGTTGTATGTAAGCAGTCAAATCAGGTGTTTTAGGGGTTTGGTTAATCTGAGCTTTCTCCTTTTGAGGAGAATCTTTGACATCAGTCACCAACATCTGTGAGTCTCCCATGGCTGCAGATTTTGCTGCCTGATCGGCCAGGTTGTTTCCCCTTGTGACGGGATCAGTCCCTTTCTGGTGGCTGTTACAGTGTATTATCGCCACCTTCTGGGGCAACATAACTGCAGCGAGCAACTGGAGGATTTCCTGTTTGTGTTTTATTTCTTTTCCTGCGGAGGTCAGAAGCCCCCGCTGGCGGTATATGGCCCCGTGGATGTGGGCCGTTGCAAAAGCATATCGGCTATCCGTGTAAATGTTCGCTCGCTTTCCTTTAGCGAGCTCTAGAGCCTTAGTCAAAGCAATCAGTTCGGCCTTTTGGGCCGAGGACCCGTCCTCTAGTCTGGCTGTCCATATAACATTGGAATAATCAGTCACAGCCGCCCCCGCATACCGCTTACCTTGAATCAAAAAGCTACTCCCGTCAGTGAAGTAGGTCACCTCTGCATTGGGTAGGGGGCAATCCAATAAGTCCGGTCGTACTCCGGCCTCTTCCGCCAAGACGTCCTGGCAGGTATGGAGGACGGGTTCCGAAGCTTCTTCCGGCAGCAGGGTCGCCGGGTTGAGAGTCACCGGGGGTCCAAAAGTTATCTTGTCCTTGTTGAGCAAGAGGCTCTGATAATGAGTAACTCTGGCATTTGAGAGCCACCTGTCTGGAGGCTGGCGGATGATGCTTTCTAGCGTGTGCGGGGCAATGATTGTTATTTTCTGTCCCAAAGTCAATTTGTCAGCGTCTTTAATGAGCAAGGCAGCTGCTGCGATGGCCTTTAGGCAGGGTGGCCACCCGCTTGCCACAGTGTCCAGTCTTTTTGAGAGGTAAGCCACCGGACGCCTCCATGGCCCAAAGGCCTGGGTCAGCACTCCTCTCGCTATTCCTTTTTTTTCTTCCATGAAGAGAGTAAAGGGCTTATCCACATTAGGAAGAGCCAGGGCCGGAGCGGACAGGAGAGCCCGCTTGATGGCATCAAAGGCCTGCTGGTGATCTTTTTTCCAGATAAAGGGAGATCCCCCCTTCAGTAACGGATATAGGGGAGCTGCCAAAGTTGCGAATCCGGGGATCCATAACCGGCAGAACCCCGCAGTGCCCAGGAACTCTCGTAATTGTTTTTGACTCTTTGGAGGGGGAATCTGGACCACAGTCTGTTTTCTGGCCTCAGTGAGCCACCTTTGTCCCCCTTTTAAGGAGTAGCCCAGAAAAATTACCTCTCGCTTACAAATTTGAGCCTTTTTTGCTGATGCCCTATACCCCAGGATAGCCAACTCACGTAAAAGGTCCTGAGTTCCGCTTGTGCAGTCACCCTCAGAGTCCGCAGCCAGCAGCAAGTCATCTACATATTGAAGAAGGGTGAGGCTTGGGTGTTGAGCCCGAAAGGGGGCTAAATCCTTACGTAGGGCTTCATCAAAGATGGTTGGGCTGTTTTTGAAGCCCTGTGGGAGGCGCGTCCAGGTTAGTTGTCCGGCGGACCCAGTCTCAGGGTCCGTCCATTCAAATGCAAATAAGGGCTGGCTATCTTTGTGTAAAGGCAAACAGAAAAAGGCATCCTTTAAATCCAGAACAGTATACCAAGTCCTTGACGGATTTAACCCGCTGAGGAGATTATAGGAATTGGGTACGGTGGGGTGAATGTCTTCTACCCTGCTATTGACCTCCCTTAGGTCCTGTACCGGTCTGTAGTCATTCGTCCCGGGCTTTTTGACCGGGAGTAACGGAGTATTCCATGCAGACCGACAAGGAGTTAATACCCCTTGGTCTAAAAGTCTCTGTATGTGCACCTTAATCCCTAGGTGAGCTTCTCTATTAATGGGATATTGCTTGACCCGAATAGGGGAGGCAGTGGTTTTTAAAGTAACCACTACAGGCGGTTGCTGGCTTGCCAGCCCAAGTCCAGCCGTCTCGGCCCAGGATTCTTTAAAATCAGTTAGCCAGGCTGGGGCGATAGGCTGGGGATCCTGGTGGTCGTAGAGCCTATATTCATCTTCCAGTTTTAGAGATAACACCGTAACCATAGGTTGCCCAACCTTTGGGTTACGGAATGTTACTTGAGGTCCTTGGGGCTCAAAGGAAATCTTTGCCCCCAGTTTGGTTAATAAGTCCCGTCCCAGGAGGGGAGCAGGACATTCGGGAATAACCAGAAAGGAGTGTTTTACTTTTCCCTTGCCTAAGTCAACTGTGCGCTCAGTGGTCCACGAGCGATATTTGCTCCCGTTAGCCCCTTGAACTAATGATTTCTTAGTTGAAAGGGCCCCTAAGGGGGCTTGTAAGGCCGAATAAACAGCTCCCGTATCGACCTCGAATTCCACGGGAGTCCCCTCCACTTTAAACATTACCCTGAGCTCGGGGAGGGGATCCGAGCTCCGAAGTCCCTAGTCTTCTTCATCTAGGGCGAGCATGGGGGCTCGGGATCGCTGTGAGGACTGTCTTTCTCGTTCTTCTTTGGCCCGTTTCTTTTTTAACTTTTCACAGTCTTTGATCAGGTGTCCTTTTTCCTTACAATATGCACATTGATCAGGGTCTAATGGAGGGCGAGTGGGCTTTCCCTTTCCTGGCTCAGGTTTTCCCTGAATAACTGTGGCCAACATCTTAGTTAATTCCTTGTTTCGTCTTTTGTCCCTAGCTAACTCTTTCTCTTCCTCTGTCTCCCGCTTATAGTAGACCTTTTCAGCTTCCTTAACAAGATCCCTCAGAGTCAGGTCTTGGAGACCATCTAGCCTTTGGAGCTTACGTCTTATATCAGGGGCCGATTGTCCTATAAAGGCCATAGCTATCGAGCCTTTTCGGCCTTCCTCCTCAGGGTTAAAAGGCGTATATCGCTGGTAAGCTTCCATCAGGCGTTCTAGAAAAACTGAGGGAGTCTCAGTAGGTCCTTGGGTAACTTCTCTTACCTTGGCCAGATTAGTGGGGCGCCTTGCGGCCGCCCGGAGACCTGCCATTAGAGTCTGGTGATAGATAGAAAGATGCTGCCTACCAGCAGGTGAGTTGGGGTCCCAGTTGGGGCGCTTTAAGGGGAAGAAGTCATCGATCCGGTCTGGTCTCTGGGTGGGTCTGCCATCCTCTCCGGGAACAGCTTTCCGGGCTTCCAGGAGGATGCGGTCTCTTTCCTCGGTGGTGAACAGGACCCCTAGGAGCTGTTGACAGTCGTCCCATGTGGGTTGGTGGGAGAACATAACAGAATCCATTAGACCTGTTAGCTTAGAAGGATCATCAGAAAAAGGAGGGTTATTGTTTTTCCAGTTATAGAGATCTGAGGTAGAAAAAGGCCAGTACTGTAAAGCGGGCATCTGCCCTCCATCTGTCCCATCGTCTATCATGGGCCCATAGGGACGGAGAGGGAGGGCAACGACTGGATCCTCAGGCCGTAGCTTGCTCCGAGTGTTCTGGGCTGGGCCCGTGGGCCCCGGAGGTGTGGGCTCGGGGCAAGCCATCGCAGGGAGTGGGGGATATAGAGGGGACGTGGGTACCGGAGGAGAAGAGGAATTTAGCTCAGGTGAAGAGGGGGCTGACGGAGAAGCAGCACTCGATTCGGACGAGGAGGCTGGAGGAGAGAGTGGGTACGGGGGAGGTTGAGTCGGCTGAGAAGGAGGAGGCTGGTCATAGTCGAGTAAGGGTAGATCAGGCTGAGACTCGGGCAGGACCGGAGCCGAAGTGGGAGGTCCTTTCAGAGCTAAAAGCTTTGGTACAGATGAGTCAGAAGGGGGAAGAAAGGATTTTACCCATAATGGGGGTTCCTCCCTGAGGTCCTGCCATACCAGGATGTAAGCGACTTGATCAGGGTGCCCCCTTCGTCCGGGGCGGAAGATGACGTCCTTAACTGCTAGAATGAGGGGCAGATGAAAAGTCCCCTCTGGTGGCCACCCCACAGAGAAAGCAGGCCACTCAGTCGAGCAGAAATCCTGCCACTTACTCTTCTTGACCTGCAAGGAGAGATCGTGAGCCCTCTTCCGCACCTCCGACCAATGGTCGAGGGTGAGGGACAATGGGGATGAGGTCGACTGTCCCATGACGTTCTATTGTCACAGAGCGGTTAACGCAAGCGCGGTACAACAAATAACCTAACACAGCACCCACGACACACAAAACAATCAGGCCGGCCACTTCATTCACATGCATACGCATCAGTTTCACTCCAAATGAGACACCTTACAGGGTGTCTCCAGATTGGCCCGGGCGGACCACAGACTGGGAATCGAAATCCCCCAGATGAGTCACCTCAAAGGGTGTCTCCAGATTGGCCCAGACGGACCACAGATTGGGAATCGAAATCCCCCAGATCGATAGGGAGACCCTATCGCAGACGGTGAACCACGGAAACCGTGTGGGGCGTCCCCCAGTCACCAGGGAACAGAGTACGAAACAGATAACAAAAATTGCCCCTAGATCGGAGCCGTATGGCTCGGGGCGTAAACACCGGTGGTATGAAAAGCGACCAGTCGTACTCACCCGTAGAGCCGTTGGGGTCACCTCCCGTGAGACGTGCTAATCTCGCTGGGGCCTCCAAGATGTTAGGGCCAACGCCGCAGGGAAAGAGACCCCAAGGACTCAGCTCTTGGTGAGGAAAAGAAAGTTTATTTCCATGCGCATGGGGTCCCTCAGGCAAACGTGTGCGGAGGGGCCCCGAGGGGAATTTGTGCAGGGTTTTTAAAGGTACACGCAGGAGGCAAGCAAGTTTACAGAAGCAAATCGCATTGGTTAATTTTGAGCGGCGCAGGACCTGGCTAATGCTGATTTGAGGGTCTGGGGCTGAGTAACCATGGAGACCGAGGGTCTTGGGTTGACCTTAGAGTGCCAGGTGCTCCCTGGTCCTGTTTATACAGTACATTCTTTTGCTTATCTCTATCTTTACAAAGAACAGAACATCTAGTGGCTAATGACTAGCAGAGACATTCCTTTTGGCCCCGCTCTGACTATCTCCTGGGAAAAGGTTTAGGGAGTGAAGCACTCTTTACTGCTCTGTTTTGATAGCTCTGGGAAGTTAGGGAGTCAACCCTTTTATTCCCCGCTCTGGGGAGTTAGGGAGTTAACCCTTTCATTCCCCGCTCTGGGGAGTTAGGGAGTTAACCCTTTCATTCCCCGCTCTGGGGAGTTAGGGAGTTAACCCTTTCATTCCCCGCTCTGGGGAGTTAGGGAGTTAACCCTTTCATTCCCCGCTCTGGGGAGGGGGTTGTAGCAGGGGGGTCGACTCTCACACTAAGACAAGGAATGTCTCTGGGTGGCCCTTATATATTTAGTTTTCAAACATGGAAGGGGTTAGAGTAGAAAATGCAGGAAACTGAACAGACCTTGGGAGTGGTTCAAGAACTTTTCCAAGTAACAGATTATGTTTACTTTAGGTGAACTATCGTAACCTAATTTAGGAGAAGTGTCTTAGGAGAAGATCTCCATGTTGCACTGCACTACAGGAGTGAGATGCCTGCAGCTGTGGAGTTGGGGCCAGGTGTCCTCAGCTGTGACCTTGTCTTGCCCTTTGAGGCATCTCTTTGTTCTCAGGTCAGCCATGCCCCAGCCATGCTGCAGCCTTGCATGTGTGTTCAGTTTCCAGTTTCAATGACGCCCAACAAACGACGGCACTCATTTTATCAATGGATCAATCAATGGGTCTTAGCTGAATGGGCTTTTAGGAGGTGGGGCCTAGCTGGCAGAAGTAACCGTGGGTGGGCCTTTGAAGCATGTATCTATCTCCCAAAAAGAGAGCTCCCTGGCTGTCTTTTTGCTTCCTGGCAGCCTTGGGTTCAGCAGCTTTTTCTCCAGGCCCTTCTGCCATGTTGTTGTGCCCTGGAGCCGGCCGACCACAGACTGAAGATTCTGAGAGCATGAGCTAAAATGAACCTTTTCTTCTCTAGGTTGTACATGTCAGGTATTTTGTCCTAAGAGCAGAACGGGGTTGAATACATTTCCCAGCATAGTCCTTCCACACTTCCTGCTACTGAACCTGTGGATTCGGATAAAAAAAATATCTGGGCACACTAAAGAAATTTTAAACCAAGAGAGCATTGGGTAGTATTAGTTTAAAGAATAAAATGCCTACATGAGATTTCCCCAGCTACTTACCTGGCCTTGTTTATGCATGTTGGCCCTCTTGCTACTCTTGAGACAACCTAACCGTGCTTGGTTCAGGGCCAGTGCATTTCCAGGTGCCCTTGTTTCCGTACTGGTCTGTATTGTTCTCTTTGCTCCTATCCCGGCGTGTTTTAGAAGCTTGTGCTCTCATTTCTTTCAGTATCCTCTCAGACATGCGTTTTGCTTTCTTTTTTGACAAAGTCTTGCTATAGTGCAGGCTGACCTTAAGTTTGTTAGATGGCACAAAGTGGCCTTGAATTCACAATCTTCCTGCATTAGCCTCTAGAGTGCTGGAATTATGGGCGTCTGTCACAATTTCTAACTCAGATCGCCTTCCCTGGCCATTCCACCCCACACCCCATTTACACAGGACCATCCCACCCCTCCATGGTGCCACCCTTATCATCCTCCATTCTATTGTATTCTGTTCTATTCTGTTCTTATATTCTCTCTCTCTCTCTCTCTGTCTCTCTCTGTCTCTCTCTGTCTCTCTCTCTCTCTCTCTCTGTCTCTCTCTCTCTCTCTCTCTCTCTTTTTCTGGCACGTGCGCGCTCTCTCTCCCAGGCTGATTTTGAACTCCTGGGCTCAAGAGAGGGTAAGTTTAAGAGGAAAAGGACTTCGATGTACTTATCGCTGCTTGCACTGTACCTACCACAGTAGCTGGCAAATATGCATTGACTGAGTGAATATTCTAACAACGTACGTTTTTAAATGGATGCTTTAGGGTTTCATCATATTTTTTCCCATTCTACACAGTTAAATTAGTTTAAGTCACAAACCAGACTTTATGAGAATAAAATATTAAGAAAATGAGACCTAGGTAATCTGCTGAACTATATTCAGTTTCTTTCCTCCATGTCTGGTGAATTTCCTGTGAGTCATAAAGTAAGGTTATAAAGGACATTAAGTGTGAAACTGGTTGTATTAAACTCTAAATTATAATTCAAAACCAAGGAAGTTGTTCTTTTAGAACCAGATGGCTATAGTCAGCACAAACGGAAGCACAGATTGCTAAAATAAAGAATGGAATCAGGTTGTTTGACCTCCAGAATCTTCTCTATGTTGTTTCATTTACATCAAAAAATGAAGTTTAGTTTCACACAGCAGCTAAAAAAGAATTCAAATGGGTAAGCAGCAGCTTTCAGTGTCCTAAGCTCAGCTCAGAGCCCACACAGTGGACTTCTGGCTCACTTCTGTGGTACAGGCAAATCACGGGTCAGTCCGGAATCAGCAGGAGCAAACAGACTCCATCTACCTATGACAGAAGTGGCAGAGACACCTTGTAAAGTGGCCTGATGAAGCCCAAGAGAGAAATGATTGGAGCAGTTACTACAAATAATCTAGCAAGAAGTTAGCTGGAACGAAGAAATGGGGGAGGCACCAGAGAAAGTGCTCAGAGTGCCAAGACTGGGAAGAACATGAAGCACAAATTTGACAGACTGCTCTCCCTTCACGAAAGCTGAAACCTAGAAGGCTGAAGACAAAGACAAAGGTTTGCTCAAGAGGCTCTGTAGGGCCTGCTAGAGCACAAGGATTTTGCTTGGGAGGTGGCAGCGAGCCACGAAATGTTGAAAGATAAACAGCTTTTCATTTTGAAAGACCTCCTAGGATGTGGAGGAGAGTAATCCAGGCAGATGGAGAGGGGGGAGACCAGAGGGTCCAGGTGGGCTATGCCAGGATAAGATGTTGGTCTGATGGAAGGACATATGAAAAGGGGATAAAGTGAATCGGGGCAGATAATATTGAGAAAGATTTGAGAGAACTTGGCAAAGCCATTGAGGAAGAAGATGAGTTAAAGAATACATGAGCTCTGAATTGGACAATGTGAGGAACAGAATTGAAGGGGTGATGCCAGGTTGAGATTTGGGGTTTCTGTTAGAGTTTTCTGGTGCAATGGAGAAAAATGAAAGAAGAAAAGAACATATTTATTGAGGATGTGGAAAGGAGCACCCAGCCTGTGGCAGCTGGATTATCTCCTTCCCCCAAGACAAATACGGTGGAAGGTTTTATAACCTCTGGCCAGAAATGGTACTTGGAATGGGCATTGCTGGTGTGTGAGGAACTGGTTGGAATGTTCTTCACAACAAACGGGGAAGGGAGTTGCAATTAAGGCTGAAGAGGAAGGAGAAGTGGTAAGCATTCCTGCTTTGGCCTTCTACCATGTTAGACCACCGCCATAATTGTACATTACTTTATATTAAGCAAAACTCTTTCATTCCCATCTTTCTATTGTTAGGGAAGGGTGAAGAGTCTCTCTTATTACCTCCTGCTGGATGGGGGTGATGTGTTGGGGTTTAGGGGGCTGACAGGATGACAGTTGATGCCTATGTAGAAACTGGTACCAGGTGTTTCAGCCAGGACAAGGAGTTTATTGTTGGTAAATGTTTGCATCCTAGACAGGAAAAATAAAAAGACAAGGTGCTCTGAGGGGGCAGGTCACTATCATAATTAAAGGACCCAGGAGAAGTAGAAGGGAAGGTGCCCATGATCCAATTGTGTCATTCCAGGGCCATGGTGAGGAAGAATCTGAAAAATAAGCATGGAGTTGGGAGGGGTGAAGTTACGGTAGGCAATTATCCCCCATGTGAAAGGGTAAGTTAAAGTGGAGGTAGGACTTGTGCTTGGTCCAAGAGTTGAGCTGGAGAGAAGAGAAGCATGAGCAATGTAAGGCCTGACAGTTGAATCATGTTTGGTAAATTATAGACTAGGGGTGGGGAGGGCTGTGGCTGTGGGGCTTTGGTGAGACAGAAACGGGTAGGAGACAGGAGATGTGATGACCATCAGGATGTTTAGAGTTAGGGGAGTTAGGGTTGGGGTGCACCACTTAGCTTGATGTGGAGCCAGGATGGCAGTCCAGTGAGCTTGACTGCCATTGGAGTTGTGAGGAAGACTGGGTAGGGCCCTTCAATGTGGTTGTAGTTCTGTGGATTTAGAAGATTTAAGATAAAGTAGGTCTCCTGGGGATATGGGAAGATCTGTTTGGTCACATTAGAGGCTGGGGAAGACAGAGTTTGGTATGTTGTTGTAAGAAGTGTCAGAGGAAGGAGAGGATAGGGATGTAGCCAGCAAGAGGAGGAAGACTTTGGGAGGTAGGAAGATTGTGGAATAGGTCGGCTATACAGGAGTTTAAAAAGGCTTAGAAAAGTCAGAGCCAGGGAAGTGCTCTGAGCTTGGCTAAAGAATGAGCACTATCCCTGACCCTTGAGGGAGCACTGTCTCAGTAAGTTGTTGAGACCTAAGAGTGTCTGGGTTAGTCTATATAAATGCAAAGAAATCCTGAAGGGGTGTAGGGAGGTGATAGAAAGCATCTTTAAGATCCAGAACTGTGAAGTGAGTGGTGGAGGGAGGAATATGAGAGAGCACAGTATAAAGGTTTGGCACCACTGGGTGAACTGGGGTAACAGTATCATTGATTACCTAAGGTCTTCTACCAGATGATAGGACCCATTAGGCTGGAGTAGTAGGAGAATGGGAGTATTGTAGGGTGATGAGTAGGTTTGAGGAAACCATTGTCTAAAAGATGCTTGATTATAGGTTTAAGCCCCTATAGATGTTTGAGAACTACAGGGTAGTGGGGAATGCATGAAAAGACTGAAGGATCTCTGAGACTAATTAAAACAGATCTAGCATGGGCAGCACAGGTGAGATTGGAGGTGTCCTAAAGTATGGGATCAACAAGGGAAGAAGGGAGAGGAGGGGATGGATTTGCAGCACACTGTGATGGTGTTTGGTGGACAAAAGCTGTGGGGAGGGAGAAGATAAAGAAGAGGTTAAGCTTTTGGAGCAGATCTCTACCTGAAAGTGGTGTGGGACATGTTGGTATTACCAGAAAGTTATGAGTGAAGAAGAGAGTTTGGAACCTGCATGGAATTGGCCCTGCTGGGTATATTGGCAGCCAATACTTACTACAGAGATGGAGGATTTAATATAATGGCCTGAAAACTCAGGAAGAACACTGTATGTGGCTTCTGTGTCTACAAGTACAGAGAGTGCCTTATCTGAGACCATCAGCGAGATTTGGGGCTCTGAGAAGGATACTTTAAAGGGGGTAGTGGGCCCCAAGTCCAATCAATCTTCAGCAGCAAGTCCAAGTAGATTAGCCAGCAATGAATCTGGTAGTGAAGAGATCTCCTGTGAGGGAAAGGATTTAGAGGATGGCTTACCTGCTCTCTGGCAGCTGGGACAGTCACTCTTCCGATGGTCCTTGAGATTGTAGAAGGAGCATTCTCTTGCCCATCATCCTTTTTGTTGCATTTGAAGCATGGTCTGGGAGGGGCTTGGGCAGCTCCACCTTGTCTTGGTTTACCTGTCTTGGGAGCCCCAAGTGCCACTGCTAAAAGATCAGACTGATACTTAGCAAGTTTCTTTTTTGTGCCTTTTTCCTCCTTTTGAGTTTTATCTCTGTTGTTGAAAACACAAAAAGCCATATTAAGAAGGTCTCCCTGTGGGGTCTGAGGGCCAAGTTTAGCCTTTTGTCTTGGGATCTTGCCCACAGTGGGAGGTATCTGTCTCTTCCAAGGTCACAAGACATCAGGTTCTCTGTGTTGGCTCCTTTGAGGCTGTAGCCCTGTCTGCCTATAGTATTTCAGCTCCCCTTTGAAGAAGTAACCCAAACTGCCATGAGGGGTAATGGGTGTGACCAATCTGGCTTCTTCAGGCGGAAGGAGGTTGACGTCAAATGGCAGTCAGAGATACTCTGCAGAGATTTAACTAGTGGTCCTCAGTAGTAAATTTTCATCTTGGGTAGGTGTATAGCTTTAAGTCTAGAGAAGACAAAGGCAAAGAATAAATTAAGTATGCAGGGGCTAACTAATAGAATCAACAGGATATTTATGAATATAATTTTTGTAATCCCATAAAAAAGTTAGAAATAAGGTCCAGGGAATTTTAGAAATTGACATGTCATTGATTTGTCATACACACATTTAGTTTTTACAATTGTGTAAGTACTTACTGTGCTGTTAGAACATCTAATGTCATCTGGTTTTGAAGGATGTCCTGTTTTACTAATTTTACCTTTTTTATTTAGGAGAGAGATCATCTCCAGTGTCATTTAAGTTGAGTATAGTTAATTATTGCCCCAATACGCATCATATAATCTTTTTCTGGAAAAGATCTGGTGGATCTCAGTAAAAGAAATCTAAAAGAAATTTATAATTATCTTACTTTTAGTTGTTAAACATCCAAAAGAAAAGACTGATAACAGTACAGTGTAGTAGAGGCAGTAAGCTTAACATTAAACATTAACATAGAACAATAAATGGAAATGCTATTTTCTATTAACCATGGGTGTTTTAACATTCGAGCACTGAAGAAATTTGTGACATTGTTTTGACTGCTCAATATTTAAGTATAACATATACATTACATAAATTTTTGTTTAAAAATTATGATTTGACTGATGACCTCATGTTGGTTTGACTTGAATCTCTTGGCTGGAACACAAGAAAAAGGCAGATGTCTGGATCTGAAAAAGAATGTTCATCATAATAAACAATTCCAATTTTATATTTGAAGATGTGAATATACCCTAAGGTCAGCAACAATGAAGGCTGTGGAGATTATTGGGGCCTCTGACTAATGAATAAGAACTGGTTAAAGTTATCAGGTGGCCATTTTCTTATTCATCAGTTGAACTCTTATCCAATCTCTCCTCACCCGAAGGGATTTTGTTTAACCAGCTTTAGCATCAATTTGACCAGCTGGCAACCTACGTGAAAGTATGCTTTTTAAATCTATAACCCAAATAAACCTTGATTAAATGATCTGAAAATGCAAAAGAAAAAGGAAACAAGATTGTTGAGCTCAAATAAAAAGGAGCAGCTGATTACAGAGGAGACAAATGGACAAACATGGAAGACAATTTGTACAGTATAAACAGACTGGACAGACAACGGACATACAGATTGACAAATATCTTACAAAATCAAAGTGCACTCAAATATATTTGGCCCATTTGAACTATAGTAAATTGGCTACTGCCAACCTTTTTGTAGGTTAATTAATAGAGATCTTTTGAATAAGGATAGCAGAAAAGGAACCTAATATATGGTTACTCTGAGATGGATTGGTGAGGGGAAAAAGGAACATGAATATGAACTAATCCCTCAGGACCAGCCTGTTCCTGAAGTTGGAATAGGAACTGAGGCTGAGAAGGCTGTGGAGTGGGAGGTGTAGATGGCCACCAAGCTGCCAACCTTCCAGCAGGCATCTGTGGGCAATTACCAGGTGATCATCACAAAATGGCTGCTTGTTACCATACAACAGGGAATCAAAAGATGGCGACTGGCCATCATGTGACCTGCAACAAGATGGTTGCTGCTTATTATATATATATATATATATATATATATGAGGAGAGACCATAACATGGCTGCCATTTATCCTGTGACCTGTTGCAAGATGGCGGTGCACTGTCACATGGTGGAGTGCCGTAAGATGGTGGCTGACCTCCATGTGAATTGCAGCAAGATAGCTGCTGAGGAGAGATCCAGGCCATGTTGGAACTTAGGACTCTGGGAAGCCAAGCCAGCACCTCCAAAAAAAAAAAAAAATCAATGTATATTATATGCAAGTTGCAGTACACCAAAATGTAATCCACTATTCTGTGCAATTTACATGAATTCATAAAATCATTCCCAGATTCTTAAAAAAAAAAAAAAAAAAAGATGGCTGCTGAGGACCGTGTGGCATGGTCCTCAGTTGAATGGCATGGTCATGACAGTTGAATACTGTCATGGTTTATGTCGGTGGCCCCCATGCCTCATGCATTTGCATTACGCATTTGTGATTGGTTTATTGTCTAGCCCTTGGATTGATGGTGTCAGTGCTATACCTGCCTAGGGGTGGAGCCAGCATGTAATGTAATGGCGGGAAGACGGTGTGTCTCTCTCTTGCTGGTTTCTGCCTTCCTGTTTGCAGCTGCCATGAACTGCGGCCCTGCCCTGCCACCCTGCCTCGGAGCCAACTAAGTACAGACTGAAACCTCCAAAAACTGTAAGAAATAAACCTGTCCTTTCCCAATTTTGGGCATCAGGTATTTTGTTTCAGCGATGAGTAAAAAGTAACTAAGACAAATACCAAGTGACCCGCTAGGTGGCTGAAACATACGAGACCAAGTATGGTGAGCCAGTGGGGAAAGTGGTGACATAGGAGTAGGGGACAAAGAAGAATAGCCTCCAGCGGAATAGATGGCTCAGGTGGAGGTCGAGAAATCTGACTGGGGAGAGAAACTGAGGGAAGAATTAGAAGCCACTGGGGGGTGCGGGAGGGGGAGAGGATGACGCAAGGGCACAGAAACCTCTGGCTGAGAAAGATGCCTGGTTTGGTCTTGGAGATATGGGGCAGGAGCAGGAAAGACAGGAGATGCATCATCTAAGGGGTCTGGTGGGGAGGAAGGGAGAGTTCCTGGTGGAGCGGAGTGAGCCAGAGCATTTGGGCCATCATACAAGACAGAATGAGAGAAGGACACATCCTCAAAGTGCAAAAGGCCTAGAAATGAGGGCTTTCTGCCATCTTGCTGCCACTGTGACAAAAGTGTAAATAAAGATCAGCTTTTTGGTTTTTATAGCCTTCTTGAGACCAAGAGCACCAAGGTTATGAACCAGGCACCCCAGAGGTGTGTTTTTTGGGGGACAGGAAATGGTCCCCATTACTGAATTATAAGTGGGCTGAGAGAACAACTTTGCCTCGGGATGTAAGAACTTTAGTGCTCCCCTCCCCCAGAAACGTGGAAGCTGTCCTGGATCACACCCATCAAAATAGGTCATCACCTGTTTTGAAAGTGTGACATGGAAGGTCCCGACACCCGTTCTCATTGGCCGTCACAGAAAAGTGTAGGGCGGGGTCCCAGAGAACAAGAAGGTAACAGTTTTGCCTTGGGCTGCTCTGCCCAAGGACTGTGAAAACTGCTATCACTTGTCCAGGGATGGCAGCGGATAGGTTTTCTCACACAAACTTGCAAATTTTAGGAACCAGAAACAGAAAACCCTGCATGGCAGCTCACCTGTGATGAATGAGGAGGGTCAGAGTTGCATGTGGATTCGCAACAGCAAATAAACAGATCCCGGAGGAAGGAAAGGTGGTTTGTAGGCAGGGCAGCTTGAACTGGGAGGGACTCCCAGGAGCTAACTTGCTGTGCCATCCGAGTCTCAAGGCACCAAAATGTTAGAGTTTTCTGATGCAATAAAGGAGCAGAATATAATAAAAAGTAAAAGTGGCCTTTTTATTTAAAGGATGGGGAGAGGAGCCCACAACCAGCAAGGGTTTGGCTTTCTCCCCTGACCAGATATGGGGGTGTGGGATGTATGTGACCTTAGATGAAGGTGGTGCTTGGAGCAGGCTTTGATGACATGTGAGGAGCTGATTGGAATTTTCTTCATGCACCCTGGGAAAGGAAGGAGGAAGCTGTAACTGGGGAAGGAGGAGGAAGTGGCCATCAGGGTAAGCATCCCTGATTTGGCTTTTACCATGTTGAACTGCTGCCATAATGCCGTGTAATTTATTCTAGGGCAAAACTCTTTCGGATCTCATTGTGCAGTTCAGGCTGGCCTTGGACTCACTTTGTAGCTCAGGCTTGTCTCAGACTTGCAAATGATTCTCTCGCTCAGCCTCCCAAGTTCTGGGATTATAGGGGTATGCCACCATGCCCAGCTTTAAGAACCCTGATGTTTAGCAGAGCCATTCTAAGCTCTCTAAAATAAAGTTAGTTGCTTTTGCTTTCTGGTCAAGAAAAGGCCTTAGATGTGTTGGAACCTGGCATGATATGTGGGATAAAGGTCAGGGCCAAGCTTGGGGCGCATTATGAAAGCTGCATGCAGTGGGGAAGCCTCCTGTGGAGCTGGCCCCTTTCCAACTTTGCAGACCAATAACCACAGGCCTGTGCCAGCTGTGACTCACTCCTAAGTGCTTTGGTTCTAATTAGGGAGTCAGCGGTCCTGCTGGACTGAGGTGGGTCTTCCTGTTACAATCAGGACAGCAGGAGCTTCAGGTGTATAGGAATGGACAGCCATGTGAATAGACCTCATTCCTCCCACCACTGCACCTGGTTGGATGGTACCCCCAGGGCTCATAGGACCTGTCTTGTCTTTGAGAAGGCTGATGGAGAGAGGGCTAGGGCAGCAGAGCATTAAGGGAGCTCAATCTTGTAGAGGCAGGGGAAACTTAAAATTCATCCAGACTCATGACTGTACAGCGTTATCTAGCCTATTTGTGACAGAGCTGGCTCTCATCTTTTCCATGTTTTCCTGTCTTTTGTAGAAATGTTTTGTCACTCAAGTCCTAATGTGGTGTGCTACAAACTGTCCAAGATAATCTTGCCAACACAAATTAGGTACTTTGTAGTAGAAATTTATTTCCCACAGTTTTGGAGTTTGGAAGTACAATATCAATGTGCATGCAGATTCTGTGTCTGGTGAGGTCTCCTGTCTATTTCCAAAGATGGTACCTTGGTTCAGCATTTTCTGGAGAGAAATGAATGCTGTCTTCACATAGTGGGAGACATGGAGAGGCCAGGGGGAATAGAGAACATCCTTTAATATCTATCGGGAAAGCAATAATCCCATTCAGAGGTGAGCGCTCCTGACTTAATCACCATTCCAAAGGGCATAAGCCTCTCACACTGGGGATTTGAGTTGCCACATGAACTCTTGGGAAGCGGAGGAACATTCAGTCCTAAGCAGTTCTTTTGGTCTGTAATATCTTCTCCGCTCCCTCCTTAGCATTAAGGCACTACTCTCTCAGCAATGTAGGCTGTAGCAAGTGATAAAGTCTAAAGTTGGAGACATTTATTGTATCACAGCATTTCCATTGCGGAGACTAGTTGCCTCATGGACACAAATTAAAGGAGAAAATGTTTTTGTTGTTTTGAGACAGCATTTCACTATGTAGTGCAGACTGGGCTTGAACTCACTTATGTAGCTCAGGCTGGCTTCAAACACATGGTGATCCTCTTGCCCAGCCTCCCAAGTACTAGGATTTCAGGAGTATGCCACCATGCCCAGCTAAAATGTTTATTTTGCTCACATTTAAAGCGGTTTAAGTCCATGATAGGCTCCCTCCAAGACAGGAACATCATGACAAAAGGGAATGGTGAGAGAAAGTTGCTCAGTCTATGGCAGCCAGGGCAGAAAGACGATGAACCGGAACAAGAGATATATCCCACCAAGACACCCCCAGGGCCCCACCTCTTCCAGATAGCTTAATAACCAATGAAGCTATGAACTTAGTGAAAGACTTGTGCCCTAGAATAAATTACAGAACATTAGGGTGGACTAACAGCAAGCCAAGGTAAAACAACACCCTGATGACCACTTCCTCCTCTTTCCCCCTTCAGCCCGAATTACAACTTCCTCCTTCCTTTCCCCATGTGTGCTAAGAGAATTCCAATCAGCTCCTCGCCCGTCATCAATGCCCACTCCAAAGTGCCTCTCAGCTCCCTGTATCTGGTCAGAGGAGATAGCCCAGCTCCCACAAGTTTTGGGCTTCTCTCTGTGTTCTCAGTAATGGCCACTTTCTCTTTCCTTCTGCTTCTCTATTGCACCAGAAAACTCTTAACACTCTTCAGTGGTGAGAGTGAGAGTTAGTGCCCTCACTCTCCCACTGATGAGATTAGTGCCCTCACGATCCAGTCACCTTCCAAAAGCCCACTTCTGAACATGAAACTTTGGGGGGTATTTTAGATCTAAACCATAACATTCATTGTGGACAAATCTTGAGGGAGATGAGGTTCTTGTAGTATTCTCACAGGAAATCCAGGACCAGAGAGCAGTTCTCAGCTGAATCTGGTGCATTTCCAGATTGGCTTTACTGACTTTCATTTAGCTAACATTAATTAATGTGATGGAGTCACACTTGAAAAGCTATCTTCCCACCAAAAACAATTTAGTATAGATTGAAAGAAGGCAATAAACACCACACACAAATTACTTTGTGAAATCCTATTTAGTTTATTTCACTTTGTGAAGAAGAGGTTTGCTTTGGCTCATTGTTCTGGTGAAAGATCTAAAAGGCTGCGTCTGGGGAAGTCCTTCATGATGGCAGAGTACACACGATGCTCAACCATTGCATGACAAGAGGCAGGGATCACATGCGTGTCCTCTTTGGTTTTTATCTCTCCATGGACTTTGACTAAAGGAAACTTATTTAGGGGAAAGGGTCATCCTGTTTTATTTGTACAGGGTTTTTTTTTTTTAATTTGGGACATAGATACTGTGTCAAAGTATGTGGTGATTATCCAAACTAGATCAATAAGCCAAAGCCAAGGTCTTAGTATCACTTTTTTACATAAGTAGGTGAAAGGGTAGCAGTGGTAATGCATGTACTCATAGCTCTGGCTGGAGAATTTTCTCTAAACCATTGAAAAATCCATATTTAGGGCAGGAGTTCCTGGTCATAAATAGCTCTGTCCATTAAAACCCTTTCGTGGTGGTCATAGGACAACTTTGGTAACTGTCCACTCTCGGAGGAATGCTTGTCCCTGTGACCCAAGCCATTGAGTAAACACTGGCTTTGACTGTCAAGAAGGATGTGATAAAGACAAGCCCAACACAACGCTGCTATCAGCTCCAGATTTAGCACAGGTTGAACTATATCTGCTGCTTGAGTGTCCTCTGCAGAGGAATTTGTTAGTTAGCCAGCATTTGTTGAGGGGCTGATCTATGTAGAGCTCTGAAATATGAGCTTGTCAGGCCATAGAGATACTGAGCATTTGGGATAGATGTTGGTATGGATGACTGTATTTCTCTGAGAAGAATATTCTGAGAATCTTACTTGTATGATATACATACTACCCCCTTCACAATCCTTTTGTTTTTCTCTAACCTATAATGTTATGATTTTTTGATAGCTTTCTTGTGGTATAATTAATGTACAAAAACTATACTTAATTAATGGATACAATTTAATGAGTTTGGACATAATAGATATAGCTGTGATACCACTGCCACAATCAAGGTAACAAATAATATCCACCATTTCAACAGTGCTGAATAGAGGAGGAGCTACTTTGGAGCTACTTGGAGAAAGCAACTAAAAGGCACAGGCAATTGAATGAAAGGAAGGGAAATACATCCTGATGCCAAAGTCAACCTGAAATAAAAAACTTGTAGATGAAGCAAAACACAGACATAGGACTTAATAAAATGGAGATCCAGGCTACAGGGCTACTGGTGGTGGGTGTCTCCCCTGAGGACAGAGAGGACTGCCATGCTGGGAAGTTTAAAATAATAACAACAACCACCACCTAGATAGACTGAAATGGTGCAGCTAACTCAAGCCACACAGGACAGACTTGGGATATAAGGCCCTCTGCCTCTTTCTGCCCCCCAGAGGATGCTGCAGACTGACAGCAAACTTCGTCAGCACACACAGGGGCCAGCGACCAGGGAAGAGTTCCCTCCCCAGTGGGCCTCCGGGTGGTTATTCTTTTCGTCATGCACTAGGGTGGCTAACCTCTAGGGGATCAAAGCCAGACCTAGTGGCAGGGCCTAACCTGTGCCCTGCACGTCCTCCTGGGACAAGGTTAGGGATGGCAGTGATTAAGGTAGTGAATGGAACAGCATAAACCCTCCTGTTCCATTACCAGTGTCTTGAAAGAGGAAATTTTTAGCAGCCTTCTGCCATGGTGGAGCAAGGAATGGGAGGTTGGCAGTCCCTTCACGGGAGAGGAGATCAAAGTGGGACTCAGCAGCCTGGGGCTCTCTCTGTGGCAGTGGCAGGAGCAAAGAGTCAGCCTCAAACACCCCACCACACCCCACTCTGCAACAAGTGGCGTGAGAGGACAGAGACAAGCTAGTGAAGTGGAACAGAGGAGGCTGTGCAAGGACCAGGAGGTCAGCTGTATGTGGAACTGGGAGCAACCTTGGGCTCTTTCTCTCTGAGGACAACGCAGCAACTGAGAGAGAGATGCAAAGACAAACAGGAGAAGGAGTGGGTGGGCCACCCAGGGATAGCCCTAGACCTCACATCCAGAGGCCAAGATCAACCCTACACCCAGCACTGACCATCCTGCAGGTGTGGGGGCGTGGTTACCCAACACAGATCTGGGCTCTGCCTTGGACACTACCATGGAACTGTGGAGGACCAGAGGAAATTTATTATTGTTCTTGCTCTTTGTTTCTTTCAGTTTCTTTTTTCTGTCTGGTTCTCTCTTTCTTGTTTGCTTGCTTGCTTGTTTTGCTCATCTCCGTCCTCTCTTTTCTCAGTTTTCTTGATCTTTTTTTGATATTTCCAAGTAAGTGAACATTCCTCTAGTTTTCCTGGTTTACTTCAATGTTCTTTTGCTTTTTCCTTCATTGTTACTCTAATTTCTGTTTCCCAAAGCTTGAGTGATCATCCTTGGATCTCCACCTTTGCTTGTATTTCTCTTCATTTATCTTTCTGCTTTGTCTCTCATCCTTCTTAATCCCCCTCCCCAAAGGGCAAAATCATCAACCAAGGGTAAACTCACTACACGTAAGTTCTTGGTGTAGGATGAATTTTGTTATATACCTTTGCATCTTGCTCCAGATATAGGGGAATGAAACTCCCAACCTACTAGATGTCTGGCATAAGTTCATGTTCTCTAAAATCAATGAATGAATTTTAGAAACAACAGAGGTTAAGAGCAAAATATATTTATTGAGAAAGTATATTTATTGGTCCCAAGTGGGTTGCCGAGGACTCTGTCTTTTTGGGAGAACTTTTATAGAGTAAAACCACAAGGTGAGAGAGGTCCAAGGCGTGGGAAAAATGGGAGCTCAGAAGGTGGGTGTAACGTGGAACAGAACTGTGGTCAACCAATAAGATTAGTTGCTCTGGTAAAACTGATTAAATCAGGAACAAATGGGGAAGCAAGTCCAATAGCAAGTAGGCATGCAGGGGGCGCCTGATTTCCTCAGGGTGATAGAGAACTATTTAGGCTATTAATCCTTAGGATGTGGGTGTATTTGCTTGATCTTTTGTCTGGAGAGCTGTCCCATAGCAGGAGGTGTGTGTCTCCTCCAAGGTCATAAGACATTTGTCTGTGCCGGTTCCATCAAGGGCCTAGCTGCCTGTACTATTTCTATCTAACTCAGCTGCCTGTAACACTCCTATAGGTAAAGGTACCAAATTAATAGTTATCAGAGTCTGTCATTTTTTGGCTGTGTTACTGCTATTGTACTACTTTAGGCAGAGTTTCATACATGTTGTAAGCAGTTGTTCTTTCTTGTATTACAACACTGTGATTGTTTGGTGTCATACCCATAACCGTAATCCAGTACTGAGGACTGGGTGCTGAGCTAAATAGATACCACTATTCATCCCTAATAAATTGGGAAGGTAGGACCTTGGAACAGATACAAAGACTAAGAGATAGCTACACGTAGAAGACATCTCTGAAGAATGGACATTTCCTAGGGAAGCCTTCATACTATGACAAAGTGATCTACCATATGCAATTTGCAAACATTGACACAGGGAAAAATTAAAGTTAAAAAAAAAAGAGAAAACAACAAAACACAGAATCAAAATGTCACACCAGACTTTCAGACCACCCGAGATAAGTACGGGGATCAATGAATAGAAGAAATTAAAAGCCATGCACCTGAACATGCTGAAGTGATGGCAGCAGAAGTAAAACAAAATGAACGAGGGCAGAGAGAAAATCAGGTTAGAGAAACTCAGAGTGAAAAAAGAGATGGTGATCAAAATGAAGGAGCTGCTCCATGAATCGAGGGCAGATACTGATTAAAAACAATAAAGGAGGTTAGGAAAATGGATGGAAATCACGAATGCCTAACATAGGAAAGAAATGAAATACATGAGATAGAGTCAAACAGATATCCAGGAGATTAAAAATTTCATTGAAAATATATGCAATGATCTGTCACTTGTGTGTGTGTGTGGTTGCACCAATGCTGGTGGCCTTTTGTGAATCCTTCCCTAAGAAGAGCCTGTGTTTGTGCTTCTGATTCTAGCCACACTGGCCACATGCATCCTACCAGCATGTCACATACTTTCCCATGCAGGTTCTTTGTATTTATTAATTCCTTTATCTGGAAAGTACTTCCCTGCCTCTTCTTGTAGCTTCTGCTTCCTCCCTTTCAGGTCTCCATCTTTTTTTTTTTTTTTTTTGTCTTTTTTGAGACGGGGTCTCACTATGCAGTTCAGGCTGGCCTTGAGCTCACTTTGTAGCCCAGGCTGGTTGCCATCTCACAATGATCCTCCTGCCTCAGCCTCCCAAGTGCTGGGATTACAGGCATGAGCCACCACGCCTGGCTTAGGAATACCTTTCATGGTACTTGATTTGTTTGCTTCATTATTTGTTTTTGAGATAGAGTCTTGCTAAATTGCCCAGTGTGACCTCACATTTGAGATGTTCCTGCCTCAGCCTTCTGGGTGCTGGGATTAGAAGTGTATATCACCACACCCAGCTTCATCAATACTGTGTTTGTAGTACCCTCAGAGATCATTTCGACAGTTACTAGATGATGCAAAGAAGAGTACCATAAGATTGACTGAAGTCAGTGGTAAAGCAGGAGACAGCACAAATGTCATAAAAACCTGTTCAGAAGTAATGGCAGAAAACTTCTCTGGCAGTGAAAAAGAATCTGACATACAGATAAACGAGGCAGACAGAAGTCCAGTTACCCATGATAAAAAAAAAATATCTGCAGCTAGGCATGTATTAGTCAAAATTCCAGAAATTCAGCACAAGAATAGAATGTTAAAAGTTGTTAGAGAAAAGAAACAAATCACCTATAAAAAGTTCATCAGAATCACAGCAGACTTCTCAACAACACCTTTGAGTGAAGGAAAGCTTGGAGTGAGGTATTTCAAGCCCCTAAAAGAAAACAACCTCCAACCCAGATTGATGTATCCCACAAACCTCCTTTCAAAATGATAAAGAAATGAAGTACTTAGATGACAATGAACACCTGAGGAAATTCATGACCACCTAACTACACTCTGAAATATTTTGAAGGAAATTCTAGAAAGAGATAACAAGGATTACAACTCCATGAACCCCAACAGAAGGAATCCACCAGCCAAAGCAAGCAATTAAGTGAGGTGGAGGGGGAACAACAACAGGAACAAGTTAATATTAGTCAGTTATAACCATCAGTGTTATTATCTCAATTCACTAATTAAAAGAAAAGACTGGTAAGATGGATCAAGAAACAAATCCAACAATATGCTGTATACAAGATAAATATTTAACTCAAAATTAAAGTCAAAGGATGGAAAATCAAAGGATGGAAAACAGTACTTCATGTGATAGGAACCCAGAAAAAAAGTAGGGATAGCTATTTTAGTTGTGGGCAAAGTAAACTTTAAATCAAGGCTGATCAAAAGAGACAAACAAGGTCACCACATATGTATTAAGGGAGAACTACAAGAGGAAGAGAAAACAATCATAAATATATATGCACCAAATACCAGACCACCCCAACTATATAAAAAAATTAATGGATATGAAAGATCAAATAAGCACTAATACAATTATCATGGAGAAACTTAACACCTGATTGTCACAAATGGATCAACTACACAAAAAATTAACAAAGAAATATCAGAACTGAACTAACCCTGTGAACAAATGGACTTAGTACTTGCACATAGGACAGACTCCAAAATATACCACATACTGGCTTATAGAACATGCTTAAGTAAATAGAAAAGAATTGAAGTTATCAGGGCTGGGGATTTAGCTCAGCAGCATAAACACCTGCCTTGCAAGCAGGCAGTTGTGAGTTCAATCCCTGGTACCGATAAAAATGAAAAAAGATAAAAAAAAAATAAGAATTGAAGTTATCCTGTGAATATTATCAGGTCATAGTGCAATGAAATTGGAAAACAATGGCAAAAGAAACCACAGAAACTCCACAAACACATGCAAATTAAATAACAACCTCCTGAAGAAACAATGTTCAGATTTGGAGTTGAAGAAGAAATTACACGATAATGTCAGTACAACATGCTGGAACTTATGGAATGCAATGAAAGCAGTCCTACGAGGGAAATGTATAGCAATGAATTATGACAGCAGGAAATCAGCATGAGCTCAAATAAGCAACCTAATATTGAACCTCAATGTTCTGGAAAAACAATAAGCAACCTAATATTGAACCTCAATGTTCTGGAAAAACAAGAACAAATCAAGCCCAAAGCTCAAACAAGGGAGGAAATTATGCAGATCAGAGCAAAAATTAATGGAATAGAGACTAAGAAAATAATATGAAGAATCAATGAATTGAAGAGTTGGTTCTTTTTTTCTGTACCAGGGATTGAACTCATGACCTTGTGCTTGCCAGGCAAGGACTTACACTGCTGAGCTAAATCCCCAGCCTTTAAGAGCTGGTTCTTTGAAAGATGAAATACCTGGCCCTGAATCAAGGCTGGCAGCTTCCTGATGCTGTTGGTTTCAAGCAGGAACCTAAAGAGATGTCTTTCTATGGTCTCTTGGCCATTTCAGAACTTGGGCAGAGAAATGGTCAATTAATTAGAAAGAAACAGCTTGAAGCAACACCCTCCTCCCCTGGTGTGAACAGCTGTGAGCGTGGCAGGCTGCAGTGGCCCAGGATGGGAGTCACATTATCCTGGGACCTGGAGCACCAGGAAACCAAGCAACCCCTCACCCCTGCCTGTTTTGTTTTGTTGAACTTCAATATACATGAAAGTATGGACAGCTATTTTGAAGAGAACAAGAGACTCTATGATAGCCATTAATGACTTCCCTATTATCTGGTTTTGAAGACCTAAAATGCCTTCCTCATTCTGTTTTATACTATGTTGTTTTGTATGAATTCTCTGTATGTGAAGACATAGACAACTATTTGGAAAAAAGCAAAAGACAATATGATAGATAGGGAAGATCTCAGGTCGTCTAGCTTTGAAATTTATATCTCTTACATTGCTTTCTTATGTCCTATTTTGTTCTGTTTTGTTGTATTTAATTTTACCACCTTTAAAATAAAAATAAAAATTAAAAAAGAAAGAAAATAAAACTGATAAACCCTTAGCTAACTTTAAAAAAAAAGGAAATAAAATACTGCTTTTTTTTTTGTCCTGGGGATCAAACTCATGACCTTGCACTTGCCAGGCAGGTGCTCACACCCCTGAGCTAAATCCCTGGCACTGGAACCTGTATACTAAATAATGGAAAATGCAGAAGAAATGGACAGGTTCCTAGATACACGTACACGTGAAATACCAAAATTGAATCAAGAAGCTATAAAAACTCTAAATAAACCAATATCTGTCAATGAAATTTAAAATGTAATTAAAACTTTCCAACAAAAAGAAGCCCGGGTCCTAATGGATTCACTATTGAATTCTACAAGAATTGCTCCTCAAACTTTAATGAAATTGAAAGTGAAGTAATACTGTCATTCCTAGAAGCAAGAATACTATGATACCAAAACTAAAAAAGGATCCAATCAATAAAGAGAACTATAAGTCAATCTCCCTAATGAACATAGTCACAAAAATTCTCAATAAAGTGCTGGCAAACAAGCATTAGAGAAAAGAGCCTCTCTGAGAGCCACTGTCCAGGAGCTAGAATATAGGTAGCATCATGGGGAAGACAAGAGGAAGGAAGTGGGTCCCCTGGACCCAGGAAGAATCTGAAGTGCAAATTGGGGCCCACAGAGAGAGTAAAAAAGAAAAGCTTCAGGAAAGGAGGAGGCAGTATCCGGGGCAGCACCTTCACCCTGAAATGGGACTCACTGTGTGAGGCGAGCTGTTCAAATCTAGGGATGCAAGGTCACAGTGACGGTGATGGCTGTGACCCTGTATTCTCAGAGAGATGTGGAGGGGAGCGGAGCAGTGCACCTGGAGGGCTGCATGGGTTGGCCTTGAGTACAGAGGACTCAGTCCTCCTATGGGAGACAGTGATTAGCCAGGAGCCATTTTGCAGCCAGGCTGATAAGTCCAGAACCGGAACTGCTGCCCGTTTCCTCTAGCAGCTCCTAGGACTGCTTGGACTACGGTGAGCGAGCTCAGTGAGTCAGGTCTCGGGAGATTATCCACTTCCCTGCCAGAAAGCTGCTGCTGACTTGCTAGGATAATCGGCATGAATCAGGACTCCCTCCACAGGTGTCTACTAGTGAGCCCAGGGAGAATCCTGGAAGTGGACTGCTGGTTTTTCTTTTACTTTTTTCTTGTCTGTCTCCTTCATTCACTCATTCACTCGTCTTTATATGAGTGTGAAGACGATTCCTAACCTCTTTGTGGATGTGGCTCTGTTCTTCCTTTTATCTCTTCCATCTCTCTTTTCTTTCCGTCTTCTGCTCCAGTTTCCCAAAGTTGATGTGATCCCCTTTGTCTTGCAACCTTACTTCTAATCTCTTTCTTTTATTCCACTCCTTGATTTTCTTCTTAATCCTCAAGGGCAAAATTTACAAACTTACATTACAGACTTATATATATTACA
The DNA here is from genome assembly GCF_034190915.1 of Cavia porcellus. Taxonomy (NCBI): domain Eukaryota; kingdom Metazoa; phylum Chordata; class Mammalia; order Rodentia; family Caviidae; genus Cavia; species Cavia porcellus. Next base: position 60,893,386 of record NW_026947504.1, read on the forward strand.
TATATTATAGGCTCTGGTAACAGTGCCTTTTTTGGGGGAGGAGTACCAGAATTGAACTCAGAGCCTTGCACTTGTGAGGCAGGCACACAAGCAGCTGAGCTATATCCCAGCCCTATATTGTTCATAATTATCTGGTTTGTTTTACATTTTGTTGTATAATCAGAAATCTAGTTCATATGGTTAAAAGTTGCAAATTAAAGGTTAGCTCAGTTTGTTGTTTTCTAGGCTGTGTTCGATGTTACTGATACCACGATAGCCAAAATTGACATAATTGTTCTAAACAGCTATTGATCCTGGTATTGCATGACTGAAATTAACTAAGGATTGCAGAAAATATGGTCGCACAGTGCCAGAGAACCAGGAACTGGGCCAAACAAGCAACAACTTCCCATCTCCAACAAACAGAAGAGGGAAGACCTTTCAACAGACCCAAAAACCAGTTACACCTGGAAGATACCTCAGAGATGTAATCATCACTTAAGGGTCATAGGTACTACCAATAAGGCAACCTAGCATAGGCAACTTACAAGCATCACATTAGAAATTAAACTAATGAAAGAGAGAAAATAAAATGAGAAGACACTTAAGAAAAATGTAACTCCAGACATCTAGTTCACCAAAGGCAAATCCAGTGGGCAATGAGGTGGACAATCCAGAAGCCCCCACCAGGCTTCTCGGAAGTGGCAACAACAAAGCAACTGAATGAGGCTCTGGAAAAAATGAAATCAGAAATAATCTCTCAGATAACTACAGAGATGACCAAAATACACACCACATTTAGCAATGTCAGAGCAGACACAGACAAAAAAATAGAAGAGCTTAAGAAAATTGTAGAAGTTCAGCATACAAAAGAATTGGGAATCCATAAAGCAGATTCAAGCAGATATCCAGGAGATACTGGCAAACAGAATGCAGCAAATCATCAAGTATATTATACACAATGACCAAGCAGGATTCATTCCAGGGATGCAGGGATAGTTCAACGTATGAAAATCAATAATGTAATACACTGTATGAAGAGAGCAAAGACATGATCACATGATCCTCTCAATGAATGCAAAAGAACATTTGATAAATTCCAATACCCATTCATTTAAAAAACCATACAAAAAACTGGAATAGATAGTCTTTATCTCAATCTGATAAGAGCCATCTATGACAAACCAACAGCCAAAATCATACTAAATGTTACAAAACTTTTACACACTAAAATTAGGAAAAAGACAAGGATGTCCACTATCACCACTCTTATTCAATATAGTTCTGGACACTGCTAGAGCAATTAAACAAGAGAAAGAAATAGGAAAGGTAGAAGTTAAATTATCATTATTTGAGGATGATATAATACTCTTTACAAAATATCACAGAAAGACTTTTAGATTTAATAAGCAGATTCAGTAGTGTAGGTGGATACAAAGTCAACACTCTAAAATCAATAGCATTCTTTTTTACAAATTTTATTTTGAATGTAGTAAAAATACAAGAGACCAAAGCCAATCAAGACAATGTAGGGACATAGGTACTGGTACTGGTACAGAACTGGTACAGAACTTCAAAGCAGGATACTGGGATAGTAGTAATAGGTACTATAGTTTATCTTGTTATCTTCACAATAGTTGTCAAGTCGGTAGAGCAAAATCAAACCAATAACAGATCATTGTAAAACCAATTGAAGGAGAATATTGAATAGAGAAAAATAATCATTACAAAACATAACATTGAAAATAACCTTTGCCTTCAAACAGAACATAGAAGGAAATCCCCATATTTGCTATATTGCATATGGTCATCCTCCCAGGAGATGCTCAGAACTCTGTCCCGTTACTGAAGGGGGGGGGGAGTTTGATTCACAGCCCGCACACCAGTAGGCTCACGGGAACAGCTGACTGGTTGTCCTCCTGGGCAGCGCCAGGGTGCTTACCAAGAGGGCAGGCAAATTGCCTTCTTATGCAGCTGCCTAAGTCCCAACATGGCTGGGTCTTGGGTAATCACTGGTTCTGCTCCCAGCAGAGCCTATCAAGAGGGCAGCTCAATAGCATTCTTGTACACAAATAACAAACTCATTAAGAGAGAAATTAGAGAAACCATGCCTTTCATAATAGCATCAAAAAACAACAAAACAAACAAAAATGAAATACTTAGGAATCAATCTAATGAAGGAAGCAAAAGGTCTTTACATTGAAAACTACGGTACCCTAAAAAAGGAGATCAAAAAGAATAACATAAAATGGAAAAATATCCCTTGTTCTTGGGTAGGAAGAACCAAAATAGTGAAAATAGCCATACTCCCAAAATTGTTACACAGATTTAATGCAGTCCTGAAGAAAATATCAAAAGCATACCTCACAGAACTAGAAAAAACTATCCTAATATTTATTTGTAACCAGAACATATGTAGAATAGCAAAGACAATTCTGAACAACAAAGGCATGTCAGGAGGCATCACAATCCCTGTCTTTAAAGCATAATACAAAGCTACTGTGATAAAAATAGCATGATAAAAATAGCCAAAATGAATAAAATATCTAACTGGCCAAAGCCAAAAGCAAAACAAAACAAAAACAAATACACACACAAAGACCTGAGGTTCAGTGAAATATATTAGATGATGCAGAGATAACTCCAAACACACTCAACTACTTTATCTTCTGTAAAGGGATCAAACACTCTCACTAGAAGAAAGATAGCCTCTTTAGTACATTGTGCTAGAGAAACTGGCTTTCCACAGGCTGAAGATAAAATTTGATCTCACTGTGCACTAAATAAAATCAAAATGAATAAAATATCTAACTATTAAAACAGAAATACTAAATCTTCTGGAGAATAGGATAGGATAGAACTCTTGGAGACCTAGGTGAGGCAAAGTCTCTATTAAAAAAACAGATCACAGGAAACTATGACAAAGAACAATTGGTATATCATCTTATTAAAAAGATTTTGCACAGCAAAAGAAATCATCAACAGAATAAAGAGACAACCTACAGAGTGGTAAACACTTTTGCCAGCTGTTTCTCAGACATAGGACTAATATCTAGAATATATAAAGAACTAAAAAAATCAGGTCCCCCTAATTTAAAGACCCTACAAAAATGGGCATCTGAAATGAATAGACATTTCTCAGATGAAGAAGTAAAAATGGCAAATAAACATAAGAAAAAACATTCAACATTACTGGTAATTCAAGAGACACAAATTAAAACAATGCTGAGATTCCATCTTTTACCAGAAAGAATGGCTACTATCAAGAAATCACCAATAACAAATGCTGGCGAGGCTGTGGGGAAAAAAGAACCCTTCTACATTGTTAATGGGAATGTAGACTGTTGCAACCCATGTGGGAATCAGTAGGGATTCCTCAAAAAACTAAAACTAGAGGTTCCACTTAACCCAGCTATTTCCTTTCTTGGTATCTTCCTGAAACAATTGAAAACTGCAGTGATGTATGCACATTTATAGCAGCACAGTTTGTAATTGATAAACCTTGGAAACATCCCAAATGTACATGAACTGATGAATGGATGAAGATGTGTTTTTTTATACAGTGGAGTACTACTCAGCCATAAATAAGGGTAAATTTATGACATTTATTGCTGAATGAATGAACCTTAAACCATACTCAAGTAAGTAAATTGAACACACATGTATAAATATTGAATTGTTTCTCTAGTGTGAGAAACCAAAAGTATAAATAGGGACTAGAATATATAACAGATGTATGAAATAGGAAGAAAGTTCTCAGTTGGGAAAGGGAGCTAGGGAGGAGGAAGGGGGAAAGGAAGAAAGTGTAAAGAAAAAATGAGAAAAGAGGAAACATGGGAACAAAGCTTTTGTAATAAGAAGGGGATGGAGGGGTTGAAGAGAGGATGATGGGATGGGAAAAAAGAGGAATCGAGATAAGTCATGTACAGGTACAAAGCCCAAAGATGAAAGTGATCATTGTATTGAATCTCTCGAAGAGGAAAAAAAAGAAAGTGATCATTATGTATGTTTGAAACGTACCAATAAATTTAATTAATAAAAATATATCCATCGTAGTGGATTTGTAACTGGTGCAACTAGTGGTTAAAGTCCACCTGAACTGGATCGGCATAGGGCTGGGCCTGGATGGCCCACCTGAGGGAAGCTGCCAGCGTAAAAAGGAGACCTGGAGAGGAAGCAGAAGTGTGGGTTCTCCAAGTGTTGTTTGGAGCTCCTGGAGGAGCTTGTCATGCTGGCTCCCCTGATATGAACTTGGCCGTTGTCGTCGGAGAAGCTTGGGATCTTCTTGCTTAGAATGGCTGCAGTTCACTTGGGGGAGCTCTGGCCCTTACTTTGAGCATTGCTTCTTGGCTCTGGAGGGGAAGATGGGTGCCACTTAATCTCCAGGAGAAGCTTGTCATGCTGGCTTCCTGATATGTATGCAGCTGTCCTCCTTGTTGAGGAGCTGGGGACCTCATTGTTGTTGAGGATGACTGTGGTACTTTTCAGGGGAGCTCTGGTCTTTATTTTGAGTGTTGCTTCTTGGCTGCAATGCAGAACCCTCAACCTACTGGCACGGATCCTTCACTCAACTGGCACAGACTTTCTGGCTTCCACTGCTGACCTTTGGGCCTTCCCAGCACAGATCCATGGGATAGACTTGCTTGGGTCACTGTCGTGGGCTCTAGGTTTTCAGCTGAACTCATCCGGTTATTGCCATGGGATCCAGGCCCTTGGCTGGGTTTTCTAGGTCTTTAGTATCTGTGGACAGATTTTCTGCACTTTCTTTGTATTTGACTCCTTGGGTGACATTATAAATGATACTATAAATTGTGTGTCCTGTGTGTAAGTATTCTCCTTGCAACTCCTGACTACAACATCTACCATCTCCAAAAGTTTCTCTGTGTCTTTTGTATGACTTATTTTGTATATTTGTGTATAAGGATTTAAAATACTTAACATGGATCTACCATATTAATAGTTTAGGTACACAACTTTTTTGTGTGTGACAGGGTCTCACTATATAGTCCAGGCTGGCCTCGAATTCGTGGTGATCCCTCTGATTCAGCCTCCCAAGTGCTAGGATTATAGACGTGCACTACCAGGCTGGACTATAGCATTGTATCGTTAAGGATAAGCACTATGTTGTATAATAGATCTCAAGAACTTGATCATATATTAAAAAAACGTGATTGTTTTCTTTACGTCATGCTAACCAAACAGTTCATTTCCACCATCCCCTGCGCTTTGACAGTCTCCTTTCTGTTTTCTGCTCTTGTAAGTTTTATTACAGTAGATAGTTCTTATAAGAGGCATCATGTAGACTTCACCTTTCTCTAAGTGATTTATTTCAAGTAGTATAATTTCTTTCAGGTTTACTCATATAGCTATAAATCATCCTTTGGCAAGACATGGCGGCACATCCTTATAACCCCATAGTGAGTTCAGTGACAGCCTGAACTACGTAATGAGACTGTCTCAAAAACAAAAAACAAAAATCTCCTAACATGTCTGCACAGAACTGCATTGATTCGATGATAGAAGACTCAGGTCTTCATATTCTTTTTGCATGATGCTGTGTTCCCCAGGTCACGAGTATGAGCAAGAAGAGGCAAGTCCAGTCAAAATCATTCCATTTCAAGCATATCTGCATTGTTTATACAAAGGTTGGTTGGTTACCTGCATATATTCCTTTACAAAATCTACGATGATTTTTTAAAAATTTAATTAAATTTATTGGTACATTAGGCTGGGAATTTAGCTCAGTGGCATAAGAGCCTGCCTTACAAGAGCATGGTCATGAGTTTGATCACCGATACAAAAAAAATTATTGGTACAATTTAGGTATATGCGATGGTTGCATTTAACATAGGAAATTTTGATCTGTATATAACATACTTCCATTTGTCTTTTTAACCTACAATGATTTTTTAAATGTAATATTCCATAAGAAATAATGATAATGACTTAATCCTGTCATTGAATGAACAAAATATGAATTGCTCAAAATTTCCTTAGGGAAATTATAAATTTATGATACATATTTTGTTAGTTTTACTACACAGTGTTATCAGGAAAACTGAAAGCTCGTAATACCCAGTTAAAATGATAGTTTTTGTGTGGAACAAGAAATCTGAAGGTTGGAAGTTGCTGTCATTGCTTTAGTTGCTCAAAAATGTCAGTAAGACTTTGACTCTCTCTTTTGGTCCTGCCCCTCTTAGTATGTGGACTGTGTAACATGCTTGTTACTTTATGAAAATGAAAAAGGCAGCAGCTGTTGCAGGTACCTGTGTGTAATCAGCACAGGAGCATGGGGAAGGGACAGAAAGGTCCTGTGCTTGCCCTTTTGTATGCCATTGTCCTGTATCCTAGGGGAATTGGTGCCAGGAGCCCCAAGGATATCAAAATCTGAGGATGCTCAAGGCCCTTATCTAAAGTATCTTAGTATTTCCACAAAACCTGTGCACTTCCTTCTACATATTTTAAATACTCTCTAGATTACCTGAAGTACCTAATGCAATGCAAATGCTATATACGTAGTTGTTGTACTGTATTGTTTATGGAAAATGAGAAGAAAAATGTCTGCAGATTTTTAGTCAGATGAAATCATCACAGGCCAGCTACAGAGTACATTAAAGAGACACCAGGTAAGCAGGGCCCTGTAAGTGCAGGAGAGACTGAGGGTCTGTGACACAGCAGCGTGTTCCTACCCACAATCACTTCATTTGTGTGGACTCAGCATAGCAGTCAGGGCATGGCAAATGCCAAGTTTTGCCTATTGGAACTTCCTGTATATTTTTTCCAAATATTTTTTGTTCTATGTACTGAATCTGTGGAGGTGAAAACCAAAGATACTGAGGCAACAAATACAGGAGGCCAACGGGAGAAGCAAAACTTTTCAACACTACCTCTAACATTCCCCAAGAATTTCACTTTTGTCTCACTGGGTGGAACTTTGTCACTTGGCCATGCTTAATTACAGGAAGGGCTGGGAAAGAATTTGATGTTTTGCAAGTATAAATCTACCATTTTTATAAAGATAAATTTGAGGGCGGTGATCAGGAATGATCTGTCCTGCCAATAATATCAAGATAGTCATTGACAGTTCTTCATTAGAGAATCAAGGAGTGGCCAGAATCCTGTTTTTGCTGTTTCTCATGGTATTTTTTGTAAACTAGGTTCCTCTGGGTTTCCAAATGCAGGCACAGCCTCAGATCCCACCAATGATGGCCATTTGTAAGGCTCCATAGGGAAATAAAGAGGGGATATTGTTTTAGGCCACATCTTCCCTGTCATAGAAGATGTGGTCTTGGATGCTCATTCTTGATTCTTGTAGTTCCAGCACTCAGTAGCAGCTCTAGTGACACATCACAATTCTTGTTAGCTGTTATATCAGTTAGGATTTTATTAGAGAAGCAGATATAACACAAGATGTACAAATGTGTAACAGATTGCAAGATTGGCTTCCGATGGTCAGCCAGAGTCGGGTGAGGAAGAGTGCAGAGGGTGTCTGCACACTGGAGGCTGAAGGGTTCAGTCCAAGGTCTGGAGCTCACTACAGTGCTCTGTGCAAGGCCATATCAGGAGGCCGATGGGTCTGCCCCAGAGGCTGAAGAATATACCCCAGAGGCTGCAGGATCCAAGGCAGCAGCTAAAGAGTCTGCGCTAGAAGTCAGGAGATGACGTCCAAGCTGAAGGTGAAGAGTGGAGCTCCTCCAAAAAACAGAAGCCCATCTGTCCATCCTCATTTCCTTCTTACACCATCCAGGAGAGGAGCTGCCCTACGGTGGGTTCTCTGCACCTTATGGAGTAGAACTGTTGAGTCAGCTTCGTTAAGCTTCTAAACTTCTCAAGCTGACACAATCCATCAACCACTACAGTTGTCTTCCCAACTGGGCAACTGTGAATTTCTGTTTTGAGGCTCCATCATGATGGTGACTCAGATATTTTGCCTCTGACTGCTCCAGCCTTTACCTGAAGGCTTTCTCTTTACGGTTTATTTTTGATGGTGGTATTAAGGATTGAACCAAGAACCTTCCCAATTGAACTACATTCCCACCCTTTTAAAAAATATTTTAATATGATGAGATAATAAATGAGACTTTCTCATTTAATGAAAAATTGTGTAACTTTTGCAAAAAAAAATTTTACTCAGAGACAGGCTCTCACTATGTCTCTCCTAGGTTAGGCTTGAACTTGTGATCTTCCTGCCTCAGGCTATCAGAGCGCTAGAAATTCAAGTGTGCACCACAACACCTAGTTCTCTATCTGATATGAAATGTCCTGAGACCGCTTCTGTCAGACAGCCTTCACCATCTTGTTGAAGTGCCCCGTGGTAGGCAAGCCTGCAAGGCCTCGTTCAATGGTCCCCTTGATTTACTGTGATGCATCATGTCACATCCAATCATTCTTGGTTACCCTCAGACTGTGGGGCATACGCTTGCTGAGGCTTTCCAGAGGCGTCACTGACACATCGGTTAGTTTGGGGGCTCTGGTCCTAGTTTATCTGATGGTCTCTTTTTAAAATTGCAGCTGTTGTTGGTGATGAGGTTTTGTGGAAGAACTATGTAACTATACACTGAACTCATACTTGAAGGGATGCTTTGTCCAGTAGTTGAGGGTTTTATTTATCGTGTCATAGTGTCTTAATTTTTTTATGTGTGTGTCTTTTGAGACAGCACTTTGCTATGTAGTTTAGGCTGGACTTGAGCTCATTTTGTAGCTCAGGCTGATCTTAAACTCGCAACAATCCTACTTCAGCCTTCCAAGTGCTGGGACTAATAAATAATTTTTTTATAAAAAATGAAAGTGAATCTGTATCACTATTTACAAGGAAGTAGTCATCTTTCTTATTTGTTCAAAATTAATGTCCTAGAAACTTCCTGCCTTGACTCTCTAGAGTACCAGAAAAGCTGAATAAATGAAACAACAAAATTCCACATTTTCATTGCTGTGTTGGTGTGTGTCCTCTCTGTATATTTCTTTACATAAATAAGTAACATTTACAAATGAAAAAACATAACCATTTTACCTGGACATGGTAGCACTCCTAGTTACTCAAGAGACTGAGTCAGAAACATCACCAATTTGAGCCCAGTCAGGGTAACTTAATGTGAACTTGTCTCAAAAAAAAAAAAAGGGCTGCAGGTGTAACTCAGTAACAAAGTGCTTCTTGGTTTGTCGATGTCGCTCCTGGCCGGCAGGAAGGACACACGACAAAGTCTGGCAGTGGACAACCTTTTCTTTTATTTTCCTTCTCCGTACAGCCTGCCCTGGGATCGCTCCCAGCCGAAGCCTCCTTTGGTCCGCTCCCCGCGGCTCCTTCTGGGCTTCTACTTCCGGGCTTCTTCTTCCCCCCCAGGGGTGGCACCAGTATATATACGGATACAGTGTCCAATCATGTTAAAGTAAGCAAGGCAAGCTGATTGGCTAACATCATCAGTTGCCAGGCAGACTATATTGTTGAGCGGGTTGCTTATGCGGTAAGCAGGAAACTAACGTGCTCGATGGGAGGGGTAATCTACCTCAGGCTTTACTCTTTACTACAGGCCTCACGTCCGCCAAGTGAGGCGACCGGGCTCGGGGCTGCGGCTCCCAACATCTCCCCCTTTTTTATTTTTTATGAATGTGCGCATCGTAGCCCTTTCTGGACTGGGTGCAGAGGCTTATGCCCTATGCGTAGGCCCACCGTAGGTCCTTGGCTTAGACCCTGGTCGGCCGTCCCATGGTCTGCCAAGGCCCTGAGGCCCTCGTCCTTTTTCTAGGGCCAGGCACAAACTGGACGGAACCTGGATGCACACAAGCTTGCACTCATTTCCTCTCCGTAAAGAAATCCCCTCGGAGAGAAATTTAGACCTGGGCAGCATCTAACAGTCCAGCGGCTTACGTGCAGGATGGGGTAGGGCCTGGCTTAGGTTGAGTCGCACCGGGGGAGTACGCTCTTACCCGTCATTGACTCTCCTACCCAGCTATGTCATAATTTTTTAGAGGAGGAGTGTGGGAAGCTCACCACCCCTAGACTCGGTCGTAGGCTAGGTGAGCGAGTCATGCATATGCCTGAGGATCTTCTTGTCCATTTCGGGCTACCGCTATTTTTATTCATCTTGTTGGTTGGTCTGTGATGGATCTCCGGTAGGGCAGGTCTGATCTTCAGTCGAGGGCTTTGTCGCCCGTGTCAGTCTCTCCGGTACCCACAGTGGTTCTCGTCCCGATTCCTGTGGGAAAACACAAACCGCGCCTCGGTTCCAGCTGACCACTGGATCCGGGCCCATCCATTGTCCTGTCAGGACATCTTTCCACTTCACCCACCCTTTATGGTTGGGGGAAGGGTTGCAGTGCTCCACGGCTGGGGAGCAATTATCATTATTTAAATTTAAAAAATTGTGTGTGAATAGTGCCATGGATAATCGTGCCTTTGGGGCCAGGCCTTGGCCTACTCCCCCTTTTTGTTTTTGTAAAATTTCTTTGAGGCTTCTATGAGCCCTCTCAATGATTCCTTGACCTTGGGGATTGTATGGGATACCATGTTTTAATTGAACCTCCATCATTTTGCAGAACTCATTGAAGGCTTTGCCTATATAGGCTGGTCCATTATCAGTCTTTAATATTTTTGGTTTGCCCCATGCGGCCCAAGCCGCCAGGCAATGATTGATCACATTAGACACTTTTTCACCTGTTTCTGCTGTTGCAAATATGACGTGAGAACAGGTGTCTGTGGAAACATGAACATATTTAAGAGTCCCAAACTCCTGTATATGTGTGATGTCCATCTGCCAAACATCACCAGGGATCAAACCTCGAGGGTTTACTCCCATCGGTATGGCAGGTTTGTATGTGGCACAGGAGTCACATAGTCGCACGATATCTCGTGCATCTGCTCTGGAAACATGGAAATGGTTTGCTAGTGTCCTGGCATTGACATGAAACTTATCATGGAAGGCACGGGCTCGCTCGATTGGTGTTAGTAAGGTAAAAATCCATAACGGGCGAGTGGCAGTATCAGCAGCCGCATTCCCCTGTGCCATAGGCCCTGGCAGGGATGTATGTGCTCTTATGTGGGTGGTGAAGACCTTATGGTGTCTGTTCTGAAGCAATGTCTGGATAGACAGGAACAGCCCAGCCACTGTGGAAGTGGATCTAATTAAACCGGCAGTCTCAAGCACTTGCATAGCATTGACCACATACCTAGAATTGGAGACAATATTAATGGCTTCTGAGAACCGTTCAAGAATCATTTTAACGATCTGCAGTTCCACCACCTGAGGCTGATCAGGTTCAAATTGTATGGTAACCGGGGGCTTGCCTAGGATCACATAGGCGCCTATCCCCGTCTTAGAGCCATCTGTGTATATTGTAGTTGCTGGGACTAATGGCTCAGAGGCAGTAACCTTTGGAAAAATTATAGGGTGCTGAGTGACAAATGACAAGATAGGGTCTTTAGGGTATTGATTGTTTATATCCCCATGGAAAACACATCTCAGAATGGCCCATGTATCTATGCAGGCAGCCAGGGTCTTGATCTGGCTGGCGGTATAGGGTACTCGGATGGCTTGTGGTCCTGAGCCAAAATGTTGGACAGCTCTATCATGCGCTTCAAGGGCCAATGAAGCGACTGCCTCCGGGTAATGCTCTATGACTTTTGTAGGTGAGACCTTAGGGTGTATCCACAGTAATGGTCCTTTTTGCCAAATCACCGCTGTGGGCTGTAGACTAGTCTGTAGCAAACAGACATCAAAGGGTCGCCCTGGTTCAATTTTGTGTAAGGTAGCCCCACCTAAGGCTTTTTCCACTCTCTGTAAGGCAGCTCTTGCCTCAGGAGTGAGCCTCCTGTGGGAGGCTATATCTGGGTCTCCCTTCAGAAGGTCGAACAGGGGTTTGAGATCTGAATTTGGTATATGTAAATATGGCCTAATCCAATTAATGTCTCCCAATAGTTTTTGCATGTCATTTAGGGTCCTAACGCCATCCGTCCTAATGGTGACCTTCTGTGGAGAGAGTAGCATAGGGGAGATTTTCGCGCCTAAGTAGGTCACCATTTCTCCTCCCTGAATCTTGTCGGGGGCAACATGCAGATTAGCTTGTCTCAGGGCCTCGACCAACTGGCCGAGCATATTATTTAGCATGTCTGGGTCCCTGCCGCTGAGCAAAAGGTCGTCCATGTAATGCACACATCTTATCTTGGGAAAGGATTTCCGTAGGGGGGCCAGTAGGGAATCAAGGTAAATCTGACACATAGTGGGACTGTTGGCCATACCTTGGGGCAGCGTTATCCACTCGTATCTGAGATCAGGGCTTTCTTGGTTAATGGTGGGTAAAGTAAAGGCGAACCTATGAGTGTCCTCTGGATGCAGGGGGATTGAGAAGAAACAGTCTCTAAGATCTATAACATAAACTGGCCAGGACTGAGGGATGGCTGAGAGAGCTGGCAGCCCCCTCTGGACCGCCCCCAGGGACTGCATCTGCGCGTTGACCGCCCTTAGATCATGGAGCAGCCTCCACTTGCCAGACTTTTTCTTAATTATAAAAATGGGGGTGTTCCATGGGGAGGTTGACGGCTTAATGTGTCCTAATCTAAGTTGTGTACTGACTATTTCTGACAAGGCTAATAGCTTCTCCTTAGGCAGGGGCCACTGAGGTACCCAAACCGGATCATTTGACCTCCAGGTGATTTTGATCGAAGTGGGTAGGAGAGCTTCTTCAGCGGCCCCTAAGAAAAACCCAGCCCTTGCCTACCTTTTTTGTTCTCTACTGGTATTGGGGATGTCCGACCCTGTAGGGCATTGCCCAAGCCTTTGCCGGGGGTATATCCCTGGTTCCTGAGTATATCCTTAGCCTGGGGGGAGCAGTTTGACGTAAGCGTGACATCCATCTGAGTGAGGATGTCCCTTCCCCATAGAGACACTGGCAACTGCAACACAAATGGTTGGAAATGGCCCTGATGACCCTCCTCATCGCACCAGAGCAGGGTTGAAGCACTAACCTGAGGAGCTGACACCATCCCCAGGCCCTGCAGCGTGTTATCTGCAGTGTTGGTGGGCCAGTTGGAGGGCCAATCCTTTCTAGAGATAATGGAACGGTCAGCTCCTGTGTCTAGGAGCCCTGTTATATTCTTGCCATTGACCTTAAGTGAGAGCATGGGCCTTTTATCAAGTATTATATGGAGTCCCTCGAAGACTTCCCCTGAGGAACCGAAACCTTGACTTTCTCTAATTTTCTGCTTTGAGGGAAATCTCCTGTGGAGACTGGGGAGCAGCAAGAGCTGCGCTATCTTGTCTCCTTTATTGATTACCATAGTACCCACAAGAGATTGAACCATAATTTTAATGTGTCCTGTGTAGTCTGAGTCTATGACCCCCGGGACTACTATGAGACCCCGAAGGGCCGTGGAGGATCTCCCGATCACCAGACCCACGGAATTTTCGGGTAACGGTCCCTTAAAGGTGGTTTCAACCACTCGAACACCCATATCAGGCACTAATATAAGTCTGGAGGCGACACTGAGGTCCACACCTGCTGACCCAGGGGTGGCCCTTGTTGAAGGCTGCCATCCTGAGCTGTCCTGTCTCTGGGGCGGGGGCCCGCCTGTGAAGGGGGCCCCCTCTGGCCGTTTTTTGGCCCTCTAGCATCTCGTCCACAAATACGGTTGCCCTGAGCATCAAAGACCGACCTACACTCCTCAGCTTTGTGTGATCCCCTCTTGCATCGCCCACAAACATATGGTTCTTCATTCCTAGGGTGAGGCCTAGCATCTGCATTGTTTGGGCAATGACGTTTAATGTGTCCTGGCTCCCCGCAGGCAAAACACCCTTTAGCCTTACATTCCCCTTCTAACCCGCGAGGTCCCCTCTGCTGTACAGCCGCGGCCAGGAGAGCAGCCACTCCTGAGTTGGAGAGCGGCCCCCCTATCTCTCTGCATATCCTAATCCAGGCGTTGAGGTCCTTGTTCTTATGAGGAGCTATCGCTGCCTTGCACTCCTTTGTACACTGCTCAAAAATCAGCTGCCTTACCAGCGGTCGAGCCACTCCCGGATCAGAAAATATCTTATCGGCAGCATCTTGCATTCGGGCCACAAAGTCAACAAATGGCTCTGTGGTACCCTGAATTATTTTTGAAAGACACAAGGAGGCTGTTCCGGCACCACTTACCTGCTTCCAGGCGCGGAGCCCTATGGCGTTGATTTGTTCATAGACAGCGCCGGGGAACTGAGTCTGATCATCAGCGTGCCGACCTTCTCCCATAAGCATTTTTTTGTTCCACCCCCGGTTTCCCCGATTGGCGTTTCTCTCAGCCTGCTCTGCAGAGAACTCTGCGTACCAGGCTCGCCAATCCAGGTAACTACCCGAGGGCAGACACGCCTTTGCCAGCTGAATCCAGTCCGCGGGGGTGAGGGGCCCAGAAGACAGGTTCTCCAGCATGGCAATGGTGTAAGGCGCAGTCGGCCCAAAGGTTGTAACTGCATTTTTAAGTTCTCTAATCTGCTTTATCTCAAAAGGCTCCCATGCATTACGTCCCTGGCCCATAGCTACTTGTACAGGAAATATCCCGTAGGGGCCACTATCTATCCCAGGTGGTGGATGTACCTCATGAGACAAACGTCCCCCCTGCCAAAGCCGCCTGTAAAAATACCGACCCGCCGGCGGCGGAGCATAAGACGGCGGCCGTGATTGGGCGGAAAATGGGGGCCCGTGCATCACTTCCTGTTCTGGCGAAGGGGAAGGGAGCTCCCGGGCGGCCGCCTCGTGGCGAGGGATCGCTTCCGGGAACAGCCCCCAAGGTGGGGCGGAAGGCTTCGCCTCCCTCTCGCGCCGGGGAGCGCTCAGGAGCTCCCTACTCCTCCGCAGACCAAGTTGAGCGGAGCGCAATTCACGGCGCAACGCTGGGAAAGAACCCTGTGACTCCTTATCGAGCGACTTAGGCTCCTGACAGCTGGTCTCTTTGGCCTCCTTGCCATTCAACTTTCCCTCGTCCTCGGAGTCAGACGACTCCGAGGCTAGAGCCCCGTCCTTCTCCTTAGCATCTTTGTTCCCCTTGACGGGCCCCTCTCGGGAGCTCCCTGACTGGGCCTGCTCAAATACCCTGCGTACTTTTGTAAGCTCTTGAGAGCTTTCTCCACAACCACCCTCGCTCTTAGTGTTGCTACCTAGCATGTTTCCCATCTTTTAATATGTTACTCACCGCGTGAGGCCCAAGGAATCCGCCACTTACGCGTGAGCCTGAGGGGAGTCTAAAAGCCCTGTAGGTGCGCGCCACCCAGAGCCCAGGCTTATCCCCAACTCACCTGTCTCGCAGCTCTGTACTGGAGCGTTGTCCGCTGTCACGTCTCGGGGGTGATCAGTCCCCGTGCGGGCCTCCAAATGTCGATGTCGCTCCTGGCCGGCAGGAAGGACACACGACAAAGTCTGGCAGTGGACAACCTTTTCTTTTATTTTCCTTCTCCGTACAGCCTGCCCTGGGATCGCTCCCAGCCGAAGCCTCCTTTGGTCTGCTCCCCGCGGCTCCTTCTGGGCTTCTACTTCCGGGCTTCTTCTTCCCCCCCAGGGGTGGCACCAGTATATATACGGATACAGTGTCCAATCATGTTAAAGTAAGCAAGGCAAGCTTGATTGGCTAACATCATCAGTTGCCAGGCAGACTATATTGTTGAGCGGGTTGCTTACGCGGTAAGCAGGAAACTAACATGCTCGATGGGAGGGGCAATCTACCTCAGGCTTTACTCTTTACTACAGGCCTCATGTCCGCCAAGTGAGGCGACCGGGCTCGGGGCTGCGGCTCCCAACATTGGTTCAACCCTCACACTGAAAAAAGTTTTATTATTTTACCATTTGTTTGTTTGTTGGTCTTTTTGAGACAGGGCTTCACTATGCAGCTCAGGCTGGCTTTGAACTCACTTTGTATCCCAAGCTAGCCTCAAATTCATGGCGATCCTCCTGCGTTAGCCTCCCAAGGATTATAAGCATGTTCTGGCTAATTTAACCATTTTAAAGTATACAATTTGGACAAGCCAGGGATTCAGCTCAGTGATGTAAGCACCAGCTTGGCAAGTCTGTGGTCATGAGTTCAAGCCCGGGTACAAAAAAAAAAAAAAGTATACGATTTGGTGGTATTCACAATGTTGTGTGCCCAGCACCCCTACTTCTCCAAACAAGCATGTATGAATATTTGGGATGGTCTTGTCCTCTGTGTTGTTGGGAGACTATCAATACTGTCTGCCTGACTGACCCTCAGAGCTATAGGTTTATCCACCCTCCTTACCCCTAGTTCTGGGGGTTGAACCCAGGGCTTTTGCACTGAGCTATGTCCCCAGTCCTTTTAAAATATTATTTATTATTTTTTTATTTTGAGAGAGTCTCCTTAATTGTAAATTTCCCACATGGAGTTTGAACACACCGTCCTGCCTCACCCTCCCAGAGTGTTGGGATTACAGGTATGGACCACAATGTCCTGCTGGAACTAACCCTCTTTATCAAGTTTATGCAGAAGAAAGACTTCTAAGTGACCAAATGTTTCAGAGCCACTCTCCCAAGTCTCAGAAACCTCTTGTTCTCCATTTTCAAAAGTCCCTTAGCTGCAGAACTTGCAGAAGACTCTGTTTGCTGAGCATTTGTTGTCTGACCATTTTACAGCAGTTTTGATAGCAGTTAAGTTTACACAAAACCATGCAAAAGGATGATCAGAGTGAGGTAGCACTGATTTTGTGGGTGGCCGCATTTGACCTGATGTGAAAATAGAATCTCTTTTAGACCGGTGGGGCGGAGAGGGATTTTCCAGTTAGCAGAGGCAACTTTCATTCAACACTAATAATTTTTACGGGCAGAGTGCCCTATCTTCCATGGCATTGTCACAGAACTGTCCTTTGGATCCTCACAACCCCATGACGGAGGCAGAGCAGATATTGCCACCTTATTAAAGGAGGAGAGAGGTCTTAAGCATTGGCCACAGTCTAACAGTGGCTGTCTCCCTTTCCCTCTCCCCTTCTCTAATTCTACAGAGATGAGAAAGAGGGCCATTATGTTACAGAATAGCTCAGCGAGAGTGTGGCACCCCTCTCCCTGGGCTGGGGATTGAACCCAGCTCTCAGTATGCTAAGCATGTGCTCTATCACCGGAGCTGCACCCGTACCCCAACAGGGGTATGGTTTGTTGGACTTTTACAACTAGAACTTTTCAAACTCTGGATTTTCAGTTTAGCAGGTTGTGCATAGTCGGAACAAAAAACAATATAGGACAGATTAGAATAATAGTAGTGTGCACGATAACGAGTAAGCGTCCTTCCTGAAATGACTGCCTTAGTAGCACGTGTGTATGTGTGTGACTGTGTTTGAACTGGGTCATGATGTCACACGGTAGGCTACCGTGTAACTGGACATACATGGTGACGTCCTGGTCAGAACTGCTCAGGCTTTTCTTCATTGCCAACCTCAGGCTTCAGTAGTACTAGGATGGCCATGACGTGTCTGTGCTCAGATTCCCTGTGCTAAGCTCACTCTCGTTCTTTATCAGGGATGAAAACTGAGTATGATATGTGATCCTAGGGCAAGTTCCAATAGCAAAAAGACAGTCCTCCTAGGATCGTGAAATCTTTCACTTTTCCAATTGTTAAAACTGCATCAGTTCTGGCTCTGCTGTCCCTGGCTAATCTGTGAATGTACTTAAACATTCCAGGGCCTTTCTGCAGCCACAGGCCAGGGGACTGACCTCCCTTACACTCCTTAGAGGCATGCATCCGAGCAGGCTGCTAAAATTACCCTGCGGGACAGCTGACTGGTTCCTCTTACTCTTAACATAGGACATCTCAGATCAGTTACAGTTCCCCAAATTCTCTTTCATGGAAAAAGCCATTTATTTCATCTGGGAACGTACGGTGAAGGTCAGGTTTTTGCCGTACAGGTGTACGAGTGCCTGAGAGCCAGGCCTGCAAGGGGAGAAGCACAAAGAAAAGAAGGTGGAGCCTCCGTGAGTTATCAGGGTACAGCGGCGGGGAGTCAGGGAGTCGGGAGGCGACTCATTTCCTGTTGCTGCTGTAGCAAATATCCACAACATTAATAATAAATGACACAGGTTTATTTTTAGTTCTAGCCAATCTTGGACCAGCAGGGCTGTGTTCCTTTCTGGAGATGCAGGGGAAACCTGTTTCTTTGTTTCTTCAGTTTCTAGGGGCTGCCTGCGGTCTTTGTCTTATGGCTCCCTTCCACCTGCCAATGAAACACCGGCAAGTTAATTATTCTTTAAACAACAAATCACTCTAATCTGATCCCACAGTCATATTCCTTCTCTGACTCTTCTGCTTTCTTCTTCCACTAATAGAGATGCTTATAAATACAGGGGACCCACTGAATAGTCCAGGGTCGTCCCCCTACTTTTAGAGAAGAACCAGAGAGCCTCCAAGGTCACACTGGGGATTTAGGGTTTTATAGTAAGTATAACAGAAAGTTATTAAGGGCCCTTGAGCAGGAGGAAGGTTTAGTCTGATTGCTCTGCTCTGTGGAGATGGGGTCGGCAGTCAACAGTGGAGTGGGTGAACAGTTCCTCTCATATATCTGCTCTCACTGGACACAGACCGGCAGTTCACCAAAAAAGCCATTCCTTTCTCTAAATATAAATCACACCTTTCCAGCATTGTGTTAGTTATTTTCCTTGTCACCAGAATAAAATACCTAACACTCTCAACTTAAAGGAGGGGAGGTTTATTTTGGTTCAATTTCAGTGGGTCTCATAGATAGATGGTCGGCCTGCTCCCAAGCGGAAATACCATGGTGGAAGGGCCCCGTGGAGGACAGCTGCTCGTGCTATACAGACCAGAGAAAAAGAGGAGGAGCCGGGACAGCGCTATCCCTTTCCAAGCCATGCCCCAGTGACTGTCTCCTCTGACCAGGTCTCACCTCCCAAGAGCATACTCAGTAGATTAATCCACGGATAAGCACTGAGCCCCCCCTTAATCCAACCACCTTCTCAAAGCTCCAACTCTGCACATAAGACTTCTGGGGGACAGTTTAGATCTAAAGCATAACAACATTTCACCCCTCCAAGAGGCTCATTTCCATCTCAGTAAGGAAAATGTATTGAGTCCTTGTCTAAGAGTCATCAAAGTCTTAACAGTGTCAGCACTACTGAGAAGTCCAAACTGAAGTCTTAGCTGTGAGGCCCGGTGAAAATAAAAATGAAAGTCAAATATTTCCAGCGTACAGTGGCCCAGGGTAAACACTGCCATCCTGAAAGGAAAGAATAGGAAATAGAACTCATACCAAAGCAAGATCAAAACACAGAAGGGAAAACGTTAAATCCTATAGCTCTATTCTCCAGCACCCAGGCCGTGGTGAAAAGTGTGCTCTGAAGGACTTGGGAAGCCTTATCCATATGTCTTTGCTGGGTGCAGCCTGTGTGGCTCTCACTTATGCAGGGTATATTTTACTGCTTGACGGTTTCCTCAATAGATGGTCTATATTCTTGGCATCTTCCATTTGCCAGGGGCTCCATCAGACCTTTGGTTTCACTCTGCCAGCTTCATGCACTGCCCTTTCATGGGCTCCTGGTAGGTATGTGACTCTGTCAGACATATTTGCCTGGCTTCCCAGCCTTCCTAGAATCTTGGTGGCCACCTCTGTGGCCTCATAACTCTCGCATTCTGCATGTCTGAAAAACCAATATGGCATGGATGATGCCAAGATCAGCTGCCAGTTTGAGCAGTAGCTAGAGCCCCTTGGATCATGGCTCAGCATCTTCTGAGTGCCTAGATGGCTTCACTTTGGCTACACTTCCCTAGGAAGCCCTGAATAATTAGATTCTCAGGGACTGTTTTTTCCAATAAAAGATTTACAGTTTTGCACCCTTGGACCTCTAGTTGGGTTTTAATATCAGAGATGCCGTTAAAGTATTTTTCTTCTTGTCCCTGTAGAAAATATTTGGATTCTTTTTAATGCTAACCTTTTCACCCACCATGCCCTCCTTTCCCCTCAATGTTGCACATGCTTCTTTTCTTGGTAAAACTACAAACTTTTAATAATTTTTTTATTTTAAAGAGAATAAAACCCAAGCAAAATAAAACAAAATAAAGCCAATGAAAACAAAACTGTGACACAGCTCCAGTCTGGACTGCTTGCTGTTGTCCTGAGATTTTTTGGTTAGTTACCTTTAGACTCCTTTCCCTCCCTTCTGCGCTGATCTCCTGTGTCCTGGGTTCCCTGTCTTCCTGCTTGCAGTTTATTCTCTGCTTGAGGTATGGGGAGCGTATCTTTCATTAGCTTCCCTGAGGACGTATGCATGAGGATGCATGTCAGTTCTTTAAGAACTTGCACATCTCTCACGCTTTAATTCTCCTATTAATAGTTTGGTCAGATAGGTACTACAGTTTGGCAATAAATTATCCTCAAATGTAAGATGCTGTTTCATTGTTTTCTAGTTTCCAGCACTATCATTTATTTTTTGAAACAAGATCTTGCTATGTAGTTCAGGATGGCCTTGAATTCATTATGTCACTGTGTAGGCCAGGATGGCCTTGAATTTGCGGTGATCTTCCTGCCTCTGCCTGAGTGCTGGGATTACAGGTATGTGCCACTATTCCTGGCCTGAAGTTATTATTTTTAATCCTTTAAATGTGATCTGTTTATCTGTTTCTGTCCTCCACTTTGTCTCCTCCATTTAAATTAAGCTATAAAATTTATAACAGTACACAAACAAATTTGGTAAGAGAGTAGAGTGATGTGTCCAGGAATAAAAGTAGAAAAACTAAACTCCAACTGAAAGATTTAATCTGCGGATAGCGCGTTCTTCTATTTAAATGGGACACACAATAGTGTGGACCCCATATCCTGGACCTTAGTCTTGATTCTTTTTAAGACAGTCTCTACTGTGTCCTGATATTTTCCATTCCCCATTTACTCAGCTAATTTGAGCTGGAAAATCTGTTGGTAGTTACAAGATTATATAACTTCAGAAAGATCTGAGATTAAATATAGAAATGATGAGCTAAATAAAACTCATAGTACTAATATTTTTAGCTCTAGCCATTAAATGCAAGACAATCTCATAGTTTTGTTACTTATCTGAAGTGTAATAGTAAAGATGGGAATTATCCTCTTTAGAGAAGCTGACATGTTGCTCTGTGATTTCTATTTGAAATGTGCAATTGATGTACTTGTACTTTTAAATAGAAAGCATACAAAGATTTGGCTAAATGTATAAACTGTACGGATGGTAGTAAGAGAATCCTGTTGCCAGCTGGAACCAGAAGGTCTTCCTGGAGGGTCTCCTAATGGTCACTCAGCTACCACTAGCTGTTACACGACTAAGCTACTCCCTTGTCACCCAAAATGAATATGCACTAGTGTTTGCACAGTGGAGACCAAACTGGAACACTGTAGAGTGAATTTTGCTAACGGCTAGCTGGATTCTGAAAATCAATAAAACATTTTTCTGTAAAGGATCAGATTATAAATATGAGGCAGGCTAGGAGGCAAAATCTGGAATATTACATGGAGAGCTACATAACGCCTAAAATTTAACTATTAAAAATATAAAAAATTATCCTTAGTTTTAGGATTGTATAAAAGTAACCAGATGGATTTGGCCTACGGACTATAGTTTGCTGACCGCTGGGCACAAAAACTAAAAGGATATAGTTATGGTT
This sequence comes from Cavia porcellus, assembly GCF_034190915.1. Classification (NCBI taxonomy): domain Eukaryota; kingdom Metazoa; phylum Chordata; class Mammalia; order Rodentia; family Caviidae; genus Cavia; species Cavia porcellus. Next base: position 60,914,966 of record NW_026947504.1, read on the forward strand.
TAGACATGTCTGAGTGTCCCCCCCGTGTGTTGTAAATTGAAGTTTATCCCCATTGTGAGGTGTTAAGAGGGTGGACACAATGTGTTACGCAATTAGAGGTGGGGCCTTTGGGAGGTGTTTAGACTAGAGAAGATCATTATGGTGATGCTCCCATGACTGACTCCTGGTAACTTCATAGAAAAGGGAGAGAGGCCAGAGACACACATGCCCCCACTGTCTTGCCATGTAGTGCCCTGTACTGCTTTGTGACACTGCCAGCAAAGAGCCCATCACAAATGCATCCCTTAATCCTAGCCCTTTGGGAGGCTGAGGCAAGATGATCCCAAGTTTGAGCTGAGCCTGAGCAACTTAGTGACTGAGACCCTGTCTCAAAATAAAAAATAAAAAGGACTAGGGATGTAGCTAAGTGGGGAGGCCCTGGATTCAACCCACAATACCACAAAAATAAAGAAAACAAGGCCATTACTACATACAGCCCATAGATCTTGAACTTCCAAAACTAAGTCAAAATAAACTTCCTCTCATTATAACTCAATCTGTGCAACTGTTTTCATCAACAGAAAACAAGGGAAGATGTTAAAAGAAGTAAATGCATGGAGTAATGGGAAATTAAATAAACTAGATGTCCAAGTTTGGCTAACCAGACTTCGCATGGGATGGATTCCCTGCACTACTGTTCTCCCCATTTTCTCTGTGGAGGACACACCAGGAAGCAGATCACAGTGGTGGTGACATCAGCAGGGGGGGGGGGAGGGATACACCACTTGTGGATCACGCCTGCTGCTATATTAAACACCAGGAATATAATGGCGACTACTCTAGATTGGGTCCCTACGGTAAGTAGCCTGTTGTCTGCTTAGAGGGACAGCGTGCTTGTCTATTTTGATACGGTATCTGCATGGATGCACACGGAAGGCACACACTTCACTTGCTGATGCACTTAAAAATTCATTCGTGCTTTCAGGTGTTTTTCCTCTCCACTGCCCCCTCTTTCTTATTTCAGTCGGTGTCTCACTATGTTGCCCAGGCTGGTCTCTTAACTCCTAGCCTTAAGTAATTCTCCTGCCTCAGCCTCTAAATGCTGGGACTACAGGTGCATGTCACTGTCCCCAGCTAAATATGCATTCTTAACAAAGCACACTTGAACCACGAAAACTGCCCATAGCAACATTTCCATAAGACGGTATTTCTCATACTTCCAAACCATTGCTACCTTGATTTTTTTTTTTTTTTTTTTTTTTTTTTGGTACCGGTGATCGAACTCACGACCTTGCGCTTGCCAGTCAGGCTCTATGCTGATGAGTCACCATCTCCGGCCCTATCTTGATAATTTTCAAACTAACAAGCTACGGTATAAAACACAAGTGCAATTTTACATCCTTCCGACAGTCAAGATTTCACGGGGCACAGATCGCCACTCCCAGAAGGATCTTTTTCCACAGCTCGGAGCTTCCTCAAGCTTCTTTCGCCGCGGACTGTCACCGCGTGGACTGAGCTTCCTTCTCGGAGCCCGAGCGGGAGATTCCTCTCGGTATCCTGGCCGGGGCTCCGCCTCGCCGAAACCCACTCACCGGCGGCTGTGGGCGTGGTCTGGGCGGGACTGTAAAAAAGAGACCAATAGGAACCGGCGTCGTGGGCGGACCCTCCAGCGGCGGGGCGGGGCTGAGAGCTGGCTCCTGGGCGGCCCCAGCGGTAGCGCGGCCTTCTTTTTGCCGGACCCCGGTGGTCCTGGGTGGACGAAGGTGGGGAGCTACCGCTGCAGGTGAGTGTCTGACCCGCGCCTCTTTCCGGGGCCCCGCTTTCTTGCAATGACTCCGAACCCTTGATGGGAGCTGCGATCCCCGGAAAGCCGACAGGGCCCAGTGTGCTCGGGCCGACGGTGCTCCCGACTTCGCCTTCAGGGCCCGGTTCGTGGGACCCGAGGTTCAGGCACGGGGCCCCCGACTCGGCTGCTGCTCCGGGGTCCGGCAGGCGCTCTCCGAGGCGCGGTAGTTCTGACTCCTGTTCCAGTGCGGTTGGGGTGCACGCGTGAAGCTTTTCTTGGGATCTCAGCGTCCGCACCCTGCTGCCGCAGTTGGTTCTTGCTGCGGGTGCGTCTTTTCCTGCCACAGAGGGCTGAGCAGCCTCAGCATCCGCCAGCCGCGCACGCCGGGAAAGCGCACGCTAGCCTTTGACTTATTCTGGGAACAAGCCAGGTTGGCTCATGTTTGCCAGGACCGATCAAATGAATTGGCTTTTAGAGTCAACGTAGATCCGGATTTTCTCACTAAGTGTAATTTCATATAAAAAGCAGCCACAATGATCGGAAGTATTACTTCTGTGCATGAATAGAGAACCAGTGTTGAAAATGCCCTGCAGAGTATGTTTGTCCTACTTGTGTATGAGAATGTTGAAAGGCATAAATTTGGGATTTGGTTTTGCAGCTGTCAACCTGTGCAATGAGATAGGATTCCTAAGATTCTTTCTAAAGCCCATGTTTCATAAGTTTGTGTTGAGCTTATTTTTCTTCCTGCACTCTTATAGGAAATAGAGCTCATCAAAGGGCAGTCCAGCAGGGTACAAAGATTTATGAGAGCACATAAGGTTAGGGATTGATTTAAGACTGCAGACTGAAAAGGGAGCACCAAGTAAAATTGAAAGAATTTATCAGGAATTATGTAACAGAAACTTGGAAAGCTTTCACAAGTACTAGCAGCAAGTGCTGTATTTAATTAGCTGTCTTTACAGTTCAACAAATAAAGTCAGGTGAAAATAAATGTTAGGTAAATAGATAAGCGGATATAATAGAAAAGATGGCTAACAACATATATCTTAAATATAGGGAGAAGTTTTGGAATCCTTAATTTATATAGACTACGTTCAGAAAACACTTTTCTGATACAAAAGTAGTTTTGTATTTATTGCAGAAAAATTTTCCTTTTATTCTGGATATGTGGGTCTCCTGTCTGTGTGTGTGTGTGTGTGTGTGTGTGTGTGTGGTACAGTACCAGAGACTGATTCTGGGAGCCTTGCACATGCTAGGCAAGCACTATACAACTAAGCTATAATTTCAGATCCCAATATGTATTTTTTTTTTTTAAAAAACAACTTTAAAGATATTGTTTGGCTACAAAGAAAAGATCATGCAATCTGTCAGAGAAACATAGCTGTCACTTCTTCGAGGTTGTGTTACGTCATTTGTGAAATCTGGATGAAACATATTTCATCAAATTGTAAAGATTACATCAAAGCCTGCTGGAAAATGTATAGCAACGCCTGTCATCAGGTGTTTAATAGTGACAGCTGTTGTTAGTATTGTGTTCATAGTGCAGCAAAGAGAAGTGGTCACTGATTTTAGTCTGACTTAAGAGTATGGCCAAAGAGTAGGGTAGGTATAGTGGAACGTAATCCAGTTACTGCCTGTTGCTGGATCTGTAAAGCTGTACTCTATTCCTCAGATCGGTTGCTGAGATGCTGCCCAGACAGCTAAGGACCCATCAATCTGACCGGCCTGGCCCATAAATCTCAACATTTTAGTACAGTTGAGGTTTTTTTCCAAAAAGCTGCTTGGAAGTTAATAAGAGCTCCTCAAACACAGCTAAAAGCTAAAAAATAGATTAGTTTACTAAACAGAGATTACAGCCTAAGATAACTTAAGCCCTTGCTGGGACTGGTACAGTTTAGTGGACACAGGCTCACATAACCTTAACTAGAGCTTCCTCTTGATTGGATGTTCGTCCACCTCCTGAGGCTTCCTGATTCTTGTGTAAGCCAAATAATTATTTTACTCTGCAAACATTAACTTGGGAAGGCCCAGTGATCATAACTGCTCAGGGATCTTATGTTAGTATTTGAAAAGGAAAACAGAAGAGTCAAAAAGTTATTTTTAACTTTCTTATAGACATCTTTTCTATTCAACTGTAATTGAATAGAAAGTGTTTTTAATAGTGTGGCCAGAAAGGCTGCTGCAGGAGTGAATGGTCATTTGTGAAAGGGAAGTTTTATTTTGACAGTACATCTGAAAGCTAATGAATATGGAATCCACCCTGTGTGATTCAAAAGGAGGAGGAGGCAGTTGTTACAGTTGAGAATTTGTATGATTAATCCACAGCCTTTGAATTTTAATCTAAATAAAAATTTAATACCAATCCTGACAGAGGTAAAGGCATCAGTTATAGTCTTATTTCCTGTAAACTTTTGCTGACATTTTGGAGGCTATCTTGTGTGGATATTGTGTGTGTGTATGTCCACATGATACTTATATTTCATTGTTTAAAAAAAGTCACTTCTAAAAGTAAATAGAAAGATTAACTGTAATGTCATTTTTTTCCTTTCTTTTCTTTGGCACTGGGGATGGAACTCAGGACCTTGCGCTTACCAAGCAAGTGCTTGAACCACCAAACTAAATCCCCAGCCTGAATAGTAGCTACTTAAAAGAGTAATTTAAATGGTCATAGTGACAACTTGGTTATCATTTTTGTAATCTGGCAATTTTCAGTAATGGCATGGATGGTTGAGCTACATTGCTACAATCCTCACTGTGCCACTGGGGTCCTGGTGTCTACTTTCAAGAAGCTCTGTTGCCAGGTTAAGAACGCCTGAGGAATCTCATGTTCCACACAGGTGCTTGAGAATGGGTAGTGTCACACCACCCAAAATAAGAATCTTACAGGAGGTGAGGGGAGGGGAAGTGGCAGCAACTGCTCGCTGTTCCTCTTGTGACGATGAGAAGGTTTTGGGACTCGCTTGGTGGTTACACAACACAGTGGAGGTACTAAGTGCCACTCAGGAGTTCACAGTGGGTTTATGTTATAAATTCCACTTCAATAAAAAACTTGGGATAAAAGATTGCAAGAACACGTTTTATATACTATTTGTTGGGAAAATATATTATTGCTCTTTAGGATGACTACCTTCTAATATTTTATGATTTTTCTCTCTCTTTTTTTGGTACCAGGGATTGAACTCAGGACCTTGTGTTTGCCAAGCAGGCACTTACACCACTGAGCTAAACCCTCAGCCCATGATTTTTCTCTTAAGCACATTTTTTATTGTTTATAAGATGCATCCTATACTTTTTTGGTTCTGCTTTGTATGTCTTCCTTTTTAAAATTAATAGGATATCTTTAATCACCACAACCTTCTTATGGGTTCTTTATTTTTCAAATGGTCTTGGTGTTTTATGATAATGTCCAGCCTTAGGTTGTAGCAGGAAGAACATTGCACTTGGAGTCAGAACACTGGGTTGTCAGCATAGCTCTGTCCCCATCAGCTGTGTGACCTGAGACAGGGTACCTTGTTTTGATGGATTTTGTAGTCTGTTTTCGAGAATGGTGGTATTTGACTTCCTATCCCAAGTGTTTCTGGAGCAGCCACTGAATCACTTACATGAGACACTTTAGTATCCATGTACCACTGCTAGGTAATCATTGTTTTGTTATTTAACTTGGCAATCAGAAAAACCCAAAAAGGGGTTGGGGAAGTTGCTAGTGGATAGCAGATAAATTATTAGACTTACTATTAATATGTGATGTGAACATGCTAACCAATACATTACAGAAACTGCTCCCTACATTTTTTTAAAAATTGAGATAGGGTCTCACTTGTAGTCTAGGCTGACCTTGAGTTCACTGTGTGGCCCAGGCTGGCCTCAAACTCACAGCAGTCCTGCTTCAGCCTCCGAGTGCTGGGATTACAGGTATCTACTACTACTGTGCCAGATCTAAATTTACTATTATTATATTCCTTCAGCCTATAATTTATGGTGTTATTATATTAGTTATGAATTTAGTAACACTGAATTAAGCATAGGTGTTAAATGTTTTCAAAGATAGTAAGAGGAGTTATGTATATTTTCATGGATAGTAAATTGAATTAGGTGATAAGGCTTGCTTTTTGGTACTGAAATCTATAAAACATGATGATATTCAGGTTCTGTGCTCTACCTCAATCACTTGGAACTACTCTGAATTTGGTTAATGTAGTTATGGTTTATAAGGAGAACAGGACAATACAGGACACATACTTTATAGTAGTTATTTTATAATGGTCACCCAATGAGTCAGGTACAAAAGAAAGAGTGCTGGAAATCTGTCCACACACTAAGACCCAAAGAAATTGAGCTGAGGGCCTGGATCCCATGGCGACGTCCTGCATGAGTCCAGCTGAAGAGTGAAAGCCCATAACAATGCCTCTTATGGAGGCCTAGAGCCTATGAGGATGTGTCATGCAAGTCTGTTTCACGGATCTGCACTGGGAAGGTCCAAAGGTCAGCAGTGGAAGCGTGGCAGCTGGCTGAAGGATCTGAGCCAGTAGGCTAAGGGTTTCTGCACTGGAGCCAAGAAGCAATGCTCAAAGTAAAGACCTGGGTCCCCTGAGGGCTCCACAGCCATGCTCAGTGACAGTGAGGTCCCGAGCTCCTCAGATGATAAGGAAACCAGTGTGACAAGCTTCTCCAGGAGACTGAACAGCACACCGTCTTCTGCTCTTGAGCTAGGAAGAGATGCTCCAAGTAAGGACCAGAGCTTCCCCAAAGTGAACCACAGCCATTCCCAGCAACAACAAGGTCTTGATCTCCTCTGATGAGAACAGCTGAGTTAAAATCAGGACAGAAGCTTGACAAGCTCCTTCAGGAAAACCAAGGGCCACAGGAGAACTAACAGCACATGGAGAATCAACAACACTGCTACTTCCAGGTCTCTTTTTCATGTTGGCAACAATCCTCAGGTGTGCCATCCACACTCAGGCTACACTGACTCTTTTTCAGCTGGTTGCTACAGTTGACCGCCAGTTGTCAATCCACGACAGTTAAGATCTGCAAATAAGGACTAACCGTTGTTAGGATTACATAGCGTGTGCTGTGGGCTCCTTATATTTCCTCTTAGCTTAAGTAAACTCGCTGGGCCTGTTAAGAACAGGCATTCTGAGCAGTAGTGATGTGTGATAGGCTTCTGGAAATTCTTAAACACATGTAAAACAAAAATAATGGGCATATTATTTTGCCGAAAATTACTATAATGAATTAGAAATTTTATTTTAAACTGACAGTATTGTCAACTTTGTATATACAAAACTGTATGAGTTTGTGTTTCCTGTTTGTACATTTTGCTGCTCCAGTGTACCTGATGCCTCTCCTTAGGGACTCACTAAAACAGTGGCAGGTTAATAGCAAATATTTACATCAGGAAGAAGAAAGATTAATAAAAAGGACTTGTCTAGAAAACATCCACCACCATGCTACACTGAATGCAGAACAGTGTCAGCCCAGTGTGAGGCTTTTTGAGACCTCAGTGAAAATTAAGGGGGCTTAATGTTGAGGGTTGTTGCAGAGGGCTTCAGGGACGGCCCCTGATGGCACTGTCTAACAACCAGGGAGTTTAGGCAAGAAACATCCTTTGGGCCAGATTGTAACTTTGGATAATCATCTTCTTGTGTCCAGGAGGCAACCCTGTTGGAGATGATGCTTGTATGATTATAAGGAGAAGTGCAGAATGTCAGCCCTCAACTGGAAACCCTTTGTGTACGGAGGGCTGGCCTCCATCACAGCCGAATGTGGTAAGCAGCCCAGGGGACTGAAGTTTGATGGAGTTTGATACTTATTAAGGTTCCATTTGATATTTGATATGAATGTTGTTCAAGTGTAAATTGTTGTAAAACCGTCTCAGAATTCAGAAAGGCCTTCTTTTGGTATGTTTTTAAGACAGAATAGTCATTTTGGCCGCTTACTAGCAGTTCAAAGTATAAGGGGGGGGGGCGAAAGTTGAGTCTCCTGACTAAATAAAGGTTATTTTATATATTGTCCATATTCTTTTGCTATTTTGGCCCTGTTTGTTCTCACTTCAGTCGTTCAGCATTCATTGACTGAGCATCTTCTGAGCACCGGTGCTGGGCCGATGCTTCATTTGCTCAGTTGCCTTCATGGCCTGTTAATTATTCACCTCCTGGCGTGGGTCTGTATGCTGCTGGGCTTTCAGGAAGTGAACTGATACATTTCAGTGAATGATTCTCTCATTAACCTTGATTCAAGAATCAAAGTCACTGTTTGAGGATGGGTTTATACATTTGGATATTTATATCTGGATCTATAGCTATGTATGTAATTCAATGCATGTTTATGTTTGGGTGAAGCACTATATTGAACATCTTTACCTGCATTATCAGACTTAATTTTAAATATAAAACACTCTTTCCTAAGTGAGAAGTTCCTTTAGAAAATGAACTTACCTCTCTTCAGTTGCATTAAATTTTAGTCTTCATGTACATATAGAGTAGTAACTCGTTTTTAAATGGATTTCCTATTTGTGTAAATTTATTTATTTTCTACAGCAATGTAGCCTTCTAATACCTTTTATAGAATAAAATGATGTATATATAAAATGTGAAGAAAGAAAAATACATTTATACATTTTTTGCTTTTGTTACTCTTTTCCTCCTTTTTTAATAGAAAATACACTCACACTTCATGCCATTTCTTGTTTCTTATTTTACATTGTAGTTTGAATGCTTCCTTAGTAATGTATCATTCTGTATACTTACTGAATTTCTTTGTACTAAGTGAACTTTCTTAAAAAATTTTTAAGGCACATTTCCAATTGATTTAACCAAGACACGGCTCCAGATACAAGGCCAGAGGAATGATGCAAACTTTAGAGAGATCAGGTACCGAGGAATGTGGCACGCTTTCGTGCGGATAGGCCGAGAAGAAGGGCTGAAGGCGCTGTACTCAGGGTGAGTAACCTTTGTGTAATTGTATTTCACTGCTGGCTCTTTCAAAAGAGTAGACTGAACCCTAATCCTTCATAGCAAAAGGTAAACATTTGATTTTCATCTGAAAGGAGCAATTAGCATAATAGGTGCTTTTTTTCTTTGTATCAGGTATTGAACTCAGGACCTCATACTTAGCAGACTAGTGCTTGAGCCGCTGAGCTAAATCTCCAGCCCAGCAGATTTTAATTTCAACTGTCTTTTCTAAATATGTATTTTATGTAGCATATTGTTTTAGTGATACTGCTTTTATTTATATAAATACAAGCAATAACACAAAAATTGTTTTAAAATCCTGTTTTTCAATTTCTCTCTCTTTGAAAGTATAACTGTTCACCTTAGCTATTCTGAATTATGGAAGTTTTGCTGTAAAGGAAACGATGTAGCATGGATAAGAGTTGTCTGAACTCAGCATTTAGTGGACAGTGTTTAACAAAAAGTGTTCTGTAGCTATGGGTAGGAGGGTGAGTAAAACAGACTTCACTAGAAGGAGTAAATGGAGAGTCAAGGGAAGTTAAAGGTCAAGGGGGAAAACGGAGGGTACGTATTGAGGTACTTACAAACTAGTGAGATGAAAAATTATTAGCAACCATGGAGGACCGGAAGCAGGGGCAGGATTGTGTCACCAGACCCCAAGAGAGCCGGAGCCTCTAAGTGAAGAACAGTATCCTCAAGGGATGCTCAGAGAGGAGGAAGAAGTCCCTTGTCTTCTCCCTCTCTTGTCCTACTGGCTGAATTCCCTGGAAGAAACTGTCAAGGCGCCTGACTAACGTAGTGTGTGACATAGCCTCTTAGGGGACCGGGAAGGGTGAGGAGGGATCAGCAGCATCACATACTGTAGGGGAAAGAGAACTGGTTGTTTTCAGGAAAGTTTGGACTGATAGACACTGGATCAGACCTTGAAGAATCAAGAACAGTTAACCGGGTGAAATTAGAGGGGAATGGCACTGATACAAGCCAGGAGTATGTACAGGAGAGTATGGCAGACTCTAGGAACTGCAAGTGATTCAGCACAGGGACAGTTAGGAGGTGGTGAGTAGCAAGAGACTGAGCTGGAGTGGTAATAAGGGGTATTGGGTGGTAATAAGACACGGACAACCTCCCGCTGTGCCAAACACAGGTTGCAAACTTGCGGTGCCAAAGCCAATGGAGTCACCGATCTCAAAGGTTTTTGTTTTCTTTAAATTTTTTTTTAAACAATATTTTAACTTTTTTATTTTTTTATGTCTATTTTTATTTTTATTTTTTGTATTTTTACCGGTACCAGGGATCAAACTCATGACCACACGCTTGCAAGGCAGGTGCTTATGCTGCGGAGCTAAATCCCCAGCCCCAACTTTTTTATTTTTTGGTGCCGGGGATCAAACTCACGATCTCACATTTGCCAAGCAGGCACTTGCGCCACTGAGCTAAACCCCCTGCCCTTTTTATTTTTATTTTTTAAAAACAAGGTCTCAGTATGTAGTCCAAGATGGTCTTGAATTTACATACAGTCCAGGATGGCCTCAAACTTATGGTGATCCTCCTGCTTTAGCCTCCCAAGTGTTGGGATTCCCAAGAGTTGTTTTTCAATTGAGCCAGTATTTGATTGATTGATTAAAACAGGATCTCTCTGTTACCTAGGCTGGCCTTGAGCTTCTGGACTCAGGCAATCTTCCTGCCTCATTTAACTAGCTAAATTCCATATTCATGCCTCATGGTTGACTGAGCCAATATTTTAAAAATGCGAAATTGCACATAAAATTTTGGAATTCCAGGTTTTCAAGAAAAATCAACATTGTACCCATATTCACTCACTTACGTTAGTCAAAGTATGCTTTTTCTGGCTTATAAAACCTCTGACACAGAACATTTGTGTGCAGTTGAACTGAGCCTGCTTCCCTCACTCACATCTGCCTGTATCTGTAAGCATTTGAGTTTGCTATGCCTGTTACAGATGGAAGCTACTAAAGGTTTTTTCCTTTTCCCCTTGTTTTATTAGTATATGTTTTCTGTGTGTGATAAATGCATTCCTTGGGGGTTTTAAATAGGAGGACTGAAAGGATCAGATTTCCATTTAAAAGTTGCCTGGTGCCATGGAGAAGAAGAGTTAGTTGATAGGTAGCTCTAGAAGCAGAGCTGTCCTGTTGAAAGCAGAAAAGATCAGAATCTAAGCTGAGGTATTATTTTGAGGGAAGGGGAGGAAGAAGGTGGATTAGAAAACTAGCTTGTAGGTCAACAGAATTATGAAATCTGTTATGCGGGCCTCAAAAATGAGGCATAATGAGGAAGGGGGAACAGGGCTGGTGGACTTGTGGTTTTGACCAGTGTGGAGCTGGTGGAGGTTCCATTCCCTGCTTTAGGAAATGGAAAGTGATAGTTGATTCTCAGGGAGGAGAAAGATAATTACTTCAAGTGTGGAACATTTGACCTGGGAGTACTTGTAGGTCATCTAAATTGACAGCATAGGAAATTGGTAACTTTTGGGTCAAAGTTGGAAATGGATTTAGGAGTCAACAGAGTTAGATGCTGGTTGATGTCATGGTTGTATATGATGAGCTCAGGTAGGGTGAGGAGAGAAGGTAGGGGGGAATTCTGGGGGTCCCCAGAAGACACAGCTAGGAGATGCTTAGGGAACAGAAGTGGGAGATGGTGCCACTGCCTGTCATGGAGGAGAGAGCTGACAGAGGGGTATGTGGTGGCCAGGAGCAAACACTATAGAGGTTTTAGGACTACTACCTGAAAAGCATCCTTTCATTTGGCAACAGAATTGCCACTTGTTGAGGAGGGAGTTGAGGGAGAGGGTAGAGAGAGCCCAGACTGTAATTGTAGAGGGAGGTGAGGGGTGGCTGTGGCACACCATAAGCACCCCTGTAATTCTCCTGCCACTGAGACAGGAAAGCCCTTGCATTTTAATGTACGTGGGCTTTAAAAGAATTAAGATGTTACGTACATGTTCCATCTTCCTGTGGTGAATGTTGTCATTACATACTACAAACATGCACTCATTACAAATAAGAATTACAGAAAATGTGAATGGGCAGATGGATTCTGTTCCATTTTCACTGATCATAAATGTGAGGCTACCCTCCCACTTAGTGAACTAGTAATTGTGTGTGACAAATATTTTCCCTGGGGGTTTGGAGGACTGCAAAGATCAGATTTCACTGAACCCACTTATATTTTTGCTGGACTTTGTATTTTAAAAAATGATTTTTGTGTAGTTTGATTGGTCTCTGGATTTCGAGTTACTTTTAGGTTGTTTTGTCTCTGCATTTTGGTTCAACAGGATTGCCCCTGCGATGCTGCGCCAGGCTTCCTATGGCACCATCAAGATTGGCACTTACCAAAGCTTGAAGAAATTGTTTGTTGAACGCCCTGAAGGTGAGTGGTGAGTCTCTTTTCCATTTGGGGATTTTGGTGATTGAGCAGAAAAAAATTTAGACTATGCGTTTCATTTATTTTGCCATAGAAAATGTTCCTTGTTATGTGGGTTCATTAAAAATAGATAGGCTACAATTTCACCCAAATGTAGGGTGATCATCAGTAATTGTTTCTTTTTTTTTCATTATTAATTATTTCTGAACACATCTTTTTACTCATCATTATTACTTTAGGAAATACAAATGAAAATATTCATGTATTGTAATTAGATGTAACACATTAGACAACAGGGATACAGCTTCCTTTCCTTGTTGGTCTTTTAATTCAAGTGTTTTGGAGCAAATTTTCTTTGGCTTTATTTTGACTTTACTACATTTGAGGGAAGTCTGAGTGTAAAGTCTAAATGAATTTTGTGTAAATATCAGCTGAATCAAGAGGACTATCAATTTACAAGGTGCCATCTCTACAAACATTTTAATTGTGCTTATCTCTAAATGCCCAGACTACAGGGTATGTTGTTATCATTTAATCCAAACTAAAGTCTTGTGAATTATCACCTGTTTCTTAGTGTTAAGAGCTCTTCTGTGGCCAGTTGGCTCTGTGACTTTGTTTGAATCCATATAATTGTCTATCTTCCTGCTCCAGTGGGGTGAGCACCAGTCATTGTTACATGAACAACTGCTTTGAAAGATGCTTCAAACATATTTCAAACTAAATGCATATGCTTTAAAAACTTTCTATGGCAAATAAATCTCCATGTTATCTCATAGGCATTTGGATCTTTTAAATTTTGCTAACAGGTACACCTCATCTTAATTACTGTAGTCCGAATTTGCACACAAAACTCAATTGGTAGCTTACTACTTATGTTGCAGGATGATTCATATTTATTTTCTAGATACCAAGAAATTTTGCTAAGCAAAATCCCTTTAGCCAGCAGAATTCTTTTAAAACTTGTTTGCTCGCTTTCCTTTCTTTCTTTCTTTCTTTCTTTCTTTCTTTCTTTCTTTCTTTCTTTCTAAGGTCTCATTAAGTAACCCAGGCTGTCCTGAATTCATGGCAATCCTCTTGTGTCAGCCTCCCAAATGTTAGGATTAGAGACATGTACCACCAACCCTGTTGGGAAAAATTGCTTGATTTATGCAGAATAAATTAAAGCCCAGTTGGTGGTACATACCTGTAATCCTAGCATTCAGGAGGCTGAAGTGGGGGGACTGCCATGAGTTCAAGGCCAGCCTGGGCTACATGGTAAGTTTGAGGCCACTCTGAACTACATAGTGAGACCCTGTCTTAAAAAACAAAAAAGAATACATTAAGTAGAACATAAATTAGTAACACTAATTTAATTTTTTTTTTGGTACTGTGGATGGAACTCATTACCTCATGCATGCCAGGCAGGCACTTGTGCCACTGAGCTAAATCCCAAGCCACTAATTTAATATTTTGAGTTACGGGAAGAACTCTATCTGTATTAAAATTAAAATAATATGTCTATTTACAGATGAAACTCTACTGATCAATGTCATATGTGGAATTCTCTCTGGAGTCATATCTTCAGCCATTGCTAATCCAACTGATGTTTTGAAAGTAAGCTTAGAGACACATTTTACATTTCTTACTGGGAGTACTATTCAGATAGAAAATCTATGAATCTAACATTGCTATATATATGTGGATCTGTTCATAATTTGTCCTGTAGAGTTTTTCAAATGTTCACTAAATGGGTTTCCTACTGATATAGATGAGCTCAAAGGTAGAAGTCATTTTGGATATAAAGGATTTTGATGACTGAACAGAGCAAAATTTAGGCTTTGGTGCATTTCATTTATTTTTTTCACAGAAAATCTCCCTTGTTCAATTGGTCATTAAGAGTAGATGGGCTACAAGTTTTATACAACTCTAGGTTGTTTATTAACAATTATTTTAGAACATACTTAATTTTATTTTAAGAAATACAAATGGAAATATTTACTTAGAAATACCACATTGTATAATATATAATTATATATAATATATTATAATTAGAACACATTATTTGATTTTACTAAGAAGACTAGAGGTATAGCCTCCTTACATCTGTTTTGGAATAAGGCAAGAGAAAACTAAATCAAATAATTCTATAAGAATTACTTTCTAAAGCCTCTCAAGGTATTTCCTCTACCATCTTCATTATTTAACTCATGTTCTGTGCTTCTCCCTGTACTGTGCACATCACATCCCAAATGAGTAGGAAGAGAACCCTGCCCTCAGGGAGCCTTCCTTCTAGGCTTTATTTCAACACTTTATTTTAACGCAAGTGACATAATTGAGTAAAGGAGTGAGAAACTTTCTTCTTCTTCTTCCCTATCTGTAAAATAGGAATATAAGGAATAATCATGATTTTAAAATTCCTTTTGAATAATTCATGTATGAAAAGTTTTGTGAAGGTTGAATACTTTTAAAAATTTTGTTTGATTTTTTCATTTGTTCATTTGTGTTGTTTAAACCCTTACAGAGAAAGTTTCCAGATTATTCTTCCATTGGATGGTTGATCAATACGGTTTCATGGCTCTTACGTAAAGTCTGTGTTATTAGGCAGGCACTGATGTAGAGCACTCTTTCCTAGAATTTTAATGACTTGTCAGTTCATGGAACAGACCCTAAATGTCACTCAATACGAGCCCTCAGTTGACACAGAAGACTCTAAGAAGCAACTTATCCTGGCCAGGGTCTGGCCAGGGATTCTGACAAACATCAAAACTGTGTTTAACCCATTGGGTACCCTGTAGTTATACACGTGCTACAGAGAAGATACCGTGTGTCTGAAGAGAAGTGTAAGGCAGGTTTGCTATAAGTTTACCTTTCGTTGGAGTAAGAGAAATATACCCTCTCTTATGAACTTCCTAGATCTCTTATTAACATCTCAGGCCTTGTGGGAAGGCAGTTGCTGTATTTTAGGTTTTTTTCCTAAAGTGTGGCAGTAACAGTTTCTTTTAGAAGTTAGTGCTAAGATAAATATAAGGTATTATGTTTTTAAGTGAAAAATCCCTTTTCATTCTTATAGCAAACAGCTACATCAAACATTTGGAATCTTGGTCATGTGGACCCGTGACCTTTGAGAAGTTCACTGATAAGTTCAGGCGTAACAGAGGGTAATGGCATCATGTAGCTGTCATGTGGTCAGCTTGCCTGCATACTTTTTGGTTCAGCAGGTTGGCAGTAGTGGCTTGGAACAATTTAACACTTAAGGTTTTCTATGTTTAGTGCAGCCAGCTACTCTGGGTGACTCTTTTAATTATATTAGATTTTTAGATTTAGCATCCCTTTCTCTCTTTTCTATTTAGTAGGCTACAGGGAGGTATGGTGTTGTCTGTCCTTCCCAGAAGACATTTAAAAGTATTAATGGGAAGGGGGGGGGGCTAAAAAGAATGACATGAAAGTAGAAAGGGAATGGATACCAGAGGGATGAGGGGAGTGGGTAAGAGAAGGTAGGGAAAGGTAAATACGATCAAAGTGTATTATTTGCAGGCAAAAGTGTCTCAGAGAAATCTCCATTATATTGTTCAATTATGTAGTATGTGCTAATAGAGTAACAAAGTAATGTTCTTAATTTTTATTTTGTTATTTTATTTTAAAGGACAAAAAAAGTACAGAAAAGTCAAAGGGCAATCAAACAAACAAAAAAATAACAACAACCAAAATCCAAATGACAATAACAACATCAGCAAGAGCAACAGCAAAACAGCAGTGATACAGGATTTCAAAACAAGATGATAGGAACTTAACCATGGTTGTTACATTATATAGTGTTACATTCAGAATAGTTGCTCAGATTCACTTAATTTTTAAAAATTAAGTTTTGGGGCTGGGACATAGCTCAGTGTCATAGTACCTGCCTGGCAAGTGTGAGATTGTGAGTTCGATTCCCAGTGCCAAAAAAAAATTTTTTTTTTCTTTTGCAACCAATTTCTTTCCCTTTCATTTCATGTTATTTATTGTACATTTTGAATCTAAAAAGAGAAAAACAAAAATTAATTTTTAGAGACTTAATAAAATACTGTATGAAGTCTCTGGATTCTGTCAGGTGCTTTTTAGAGATCCCAGAGTTCCTAAGAACCAGTCCGTACACCTTTAGTTTACTGAGGACATTTTAAAGTCACATCCCTGTAATACTTATATTGCAATTTTTTTCTAAGGGTTAGCAAGCAGTAGATGGAATAGTTTTCAGATAAAATTCATGGTGATGGTGGTGGGATATGTGTTAGTTTCCTTCCTTCTCATGTTGATCTTTAAAATAATCTCTAGATACGAATGCAAGCACAAAATAGCACTGTTCAAGGAGGAATGATAGGCAACTTCGTTAACATTTACCGGCAGGAAGGAACAAGAGGGCTCTGGAAGGTAAGATTGAAGAGCAGATCCTGCTGATTGACCGGCTTGCCTTTTTTCTTTTAAAATGAGTTTGTCCTATTTTCAACACTTTATTTTAACGCAAGTGACATAATTGAGTAAAGGAGTGAGAAACTTTCTTCTTCTTCTTCCCTATCTGTAAAATAGGAATATAAGGAATAATCATGATTTTAAAATTCCTTTTGAATAATTCATGTATGAAAAGTTTTGTGAAGGTTGAATACTTTTAAAAATTTTGTTTGATTTTTTCATTTGTTCATTTGTGTTGTTTAAACCCTTACAGAGAAAGTTTCCAGATTATTCTTCCATTGGATGGTTGATCAGTACGGTTTCATGGCTCTTACGTAAAGTCTGTGTTATTAGGCAGGCACTGATGTAGAGCACTCTTTCCTAGAATTTTAATGACTTGTCAGTTCATGGAACAGACCCTAAATGTCACTCAATATGAGCCCTCAGTTGACACAGAAGACTCTAAGAAGCAACTTATCCTGGCCAGGGTCTGGCCCAAGATCACACAGTTAGTGCCAGAGTCAGAATTAGACTTCAGAGCTTTTGCATTCTTTTAGAATGTGTGCCTCCGAAGCGAGCACGGCTTTCCACTCTTGCCCTCCACATTTCTGCCTACTATAAGAGCGTATGAAATTTTGCTGTAGTTTGTGAAGAATCTTTGCATTCTACAGAAGACTATCTGAATCACTTTATTCATATTTTTATGCAGGGTGTGTCCCTTACAGCTCAGAGAGCTGCAATTGTTGTTGGTGTGGAACTGCCCGTCTATGACATCACCAAGAAGCACCTGATTCTCTCAGGCCTGATGGGAGACACCGTGTATACCCACTTCCTGTATGTTTATGGATTTTAAAAAAATTAGTATTTAGGTATGCATGAGTTTAGGATGGAAATTTGATATAAACTTTAAAGAAATTTTAGATAAATTAATTATAAGGTATTATATTTTAATAGTTGAAGAATTGTAACCCAAGTGAAGCAGGACAAAACTCTTACCCCTTCACGTGGTCGCTGTTGTTAAGAATTTGGGATGTATCTGTGTGTGTGCAGCAGGTCTACAAAAGTAGACCACATTACGTTATTACATAAATAAGATAATACTTTATAGCTCTTACTTGCTTTTTGTGTGCCTTTGTTTTCTCAGGGCTAAAGACTGACTCTAGGGCTTAGTGTATACAAGACAAGCACTTCAACTGAGCTATGCTATTAACCCCTCTTATTAGCAACCTAAATCGCTACATATCAACATATCAACAATATATGTTGGGCATGGTAGTGCATTCCTATAATCCCAGCAATTGGGAGGCTGAAGCAGGACAATCACGATTGCACGAGTTCAAGGCCAGCCTGGGCTACATAGTGAGTTCAGAGCCAGCCTGAGCTATATGCATTTAATATACTTAAATGCAGGGCTAGATCCCATCTCAAAAAAAAATTCAACAATTTATTTTAAATGTCTCTCCATGTCAGTCCTTGTAGACTTACTTTATTTTAATAGTTTCGGATTATCACATGTCTGAACCTATCACAGATTCCTTAATCCATTGGCCCTGATCAAGGGACTTGGCAAAGTGTGGAGACTTTGGATTGTCACTATAAGGAGAGCACTGTATTGTCTAGTGGATGGACGCTCCAATTGTGGCTAACCATCTAGGGTGTACAGGGGAGTCTCCATAAAGAAGAGTGATCTTTCTAGTCCGAAATGTACATTGTACATCTAGTACATAGAAAAATCTTCTCTGAGTTAATTGGTACTGTTTAAAGAAAAACCTGGGGCCAGTTAAAATGTATCAGAATTAGGTAAGCAGCATATGTTAATGAATCAGGTAGCACTTGTGACCAGAAGTCCCACAATGTGTGTAGGTGATATTTATGGCCAGACACATGGAAGTGACGTATGATAGATATTCAGCTTAGGAGGTTTCAGTTTTACCGTGGTGGGAAAGATGCCCATATAGCCATCCTGTTTTTCACTTTCAGTACAGTAGTCAGCACCTTACATGAAGTATTTGATCCTTTAATTAAAAATAGGCTTTCTGTTAGGTTAATTTAAGTGATCTGAGTTTAATGTACGCTTGACTAAGCTTTGATATTATGATGATTAAGTATATTAAATGCATTTTCAATTTATGATGTTTTAGACTTTGGCTGTGTTTACTGGAACATAAGCCTATCATAAATTGAGAGTATCTGTACAGAAATAGCCTGATTGATGCATTTCTGCATTGCTTCATTTGGACATGTTTTGACAGCTTTCTGTCTCTATGTTGGCTGATACTTGGCTGCTTGTTATGGGAGAATATTTTCATATTAGATTGTTGATCCATTAAGTTAGGTTACAGTTGGTTATGTATGGGCACAGTTTTAGGTAAACATAATTCAATTTAACAATACCTATGTCTGCGATAGACTTGTAAGATTCAAAGTCTAGTAGGATCTGAGATGTTTATGGGCAATTATAATGAGGACATCTTTTTCTTTAACTTCTGGGAACAATATGAATTACTGTGCTATCTACATATATGAAAATAGGTGGGATAGGTTATCCTTGTAGGATTCCTTCCTTTGACCTTCAAAAACTGTATTCTTACCTGTAGCTGGAATTTACAAGCCAGTATAAATCATTGCTGATGATTTATTTAAGAAACTTGTCTGGCTCTCTAGGTATGGACCTTATTCTTGATACATTTCATGTTGTTCCATCTTACTTAAACAGTTTTGGGAGGAGATTGTTTCCTGTCTTTGATAGTAGCAGTTGTGACTGAGTGGTGATTAACACTGTGTTTTATTGTTAATGCTGTCTTTTACACAGCTCAAGTTTCACCTGTGGTCTAGTAGGGGCCCTGGCCTCAAACCCTGTTGATGTTGTGAGAACCCGTATGATGAATCAGAGAGTCCTTCGAGATGGCAGATGCCCTGGCTACACAGGTACCCTGGATTGCTTGTTACAGGTGAGAATGAATGTCTGTCTCTGCAGGGTTGTGAAATACATATATGAAATAACTAAATTAAAACTATGATGACTCAAGCAGCTGAGGCAAGAGGATTGTGAGTTTGAGGCTAGCTTGGGTTATATAGTGAGACCTGACTCAAAAAACAAAATTTCAAAAACTGAGAGGCATAATAGTTTATGTATCCATTTTTGCCACACTGGGTTAACTTTTTAAAAATTATTTCTTTTCTACTCTATTTATTTTTTATTATAATTAGTGCCTATTGTACAGATTGGGGTTAACTCTTTTTTTTTTGTCTTTTTGAGATAGGGTCTTGCTATGTATTCCACGTGGCCTTGAAGTCACTATGTAGTTCCTGCTAGCTTTGAATTCACAGCAGTCCTCCTGCCTCAGCCTCTCAAGTACTGGGATTGCAGACATGCACCACTGTGCTTGGCAAGGGTTAACTTTTATTGTAAAATCTAGGTGCATATTTAGAAATGAAAGTTCACTTTTGTATACCTCACTCTGCTGTGAAGGGTAATAAATTAATGTTTCCTATAATCATAGAACTGTCTCCTTCCAAAATATACTTTTTTTCCTTTTGAGTCAAACTGGAGAGAATGTCTCTCATTCAGATTCTCTCTAAATGGGATACATCAGTCTTACTGTAATTCTCAGCATTTAGGTAACTGGGCCCGGGGGATGAGAATTCAGCTCAGTAGTGTTTTAAGTGCCTGCCTGGCAAGCACAAGATCGTGAGTTCAATTCCTGGTACTGGAAAAACAAACAAACAATACAACTGGGCCAACTATTCACAAGTACATGAATGTTTTCAACTGTTTCCACAGCTAGAGTTTAAGCAAAAAGACTGGGATCGGGGCTGGGGATTTAGCTCAGCAGCATAAGCGCCTGCCTTGCAAGCAGGTAGTTGTGAGTTCAATCCCGGGTACTGATAATAAAGGAAAAAGACCAAAAAAAAAGACTGGGACCATTTTTGTGGTTTCCATTCTGTAGCATGAAGTCAACACATTATACTTCAACTATTGATTGGTTGAAGTGCAGATATTACCATTTTTATTCACCCAACAATTTAGGAAAGAGGGGTGCTCTGAATGATATCTTTATCACTGTTGCTTGCTTGCTTCACTTTGTTTCGACCTTCCCCTCAGGGCCCCCCCTCCCTTGCGCTCCTTTTTTTTTTCTGGATTTTTTGAGACAGGGCCCTACTGTGTAGTTCAGGGTGGCCTTGAAATCACTATGTGGTCTAGGCAACACTCCTAGTACCTGCTATGCTCCCAGCCCCAGGATTTAACTCTCAAAAAAAAAAAAAAAAATAGATCAGAGACAACTATTAATGTGTTTGACATCTTAGAAGGTTGGAATTTAACTCTCTTTTTTCTTCTTAACAGACATGGAAGAATGAAGGTTTTTTTGCTCTGTATAAAGGATTTTGGCCAAATTGGTTAAGGCTTGGTCCTTGGAATATTATCGTATCCTTTCTGTTGCAGTAGATCTAAAAAAAGAATATTGTTTTTATAAGCTATACGTATTACTTATTATCTTTTATTCTTAACATTTTGAGTTCCTCTTATTCTAAGAAATAACTGTTTAGTTTTTTTTTTTTTTTGTCTTTTTCCTTTTCTTGGTACAAGGGATTGAACTCACAACTGCCTGCTTGCAAGGCAGGCGTTTATGCTGCTGAGCTAAATCCCCAGCCCCAATAGCTGTTTAGTTTTTGTTTATGCAGTCTGTTCTAGACACTGGATCCTAATAATAGTGTATTAAAAGGTATTAAAATTTTTTTATTAGATTGTGCTTTTGAAATTGAGGGTATTTACAATTTCAGAGAGAGAGAGAAAGATTGATTTTCTATCTGTAGCTGCCTTGCAGAGGAATATGGTTGGCAACAGGGTCCCAAGAATGCTTATTGTAGAGACCATCTGATGATAAACAGGAATTGGCTCTAGAATTGTTTAGTTTATCTGCATTTTTTCATTTATTCCCAGGTAGGAGATAGGTTTGGTAGACTTGAGAAGGCGGAATTAAGAAGCAGAAATGTTGATTTTACTTCTCTTTATCTGCTCCTCTTCCCAAGGAAGGCTGCATAATGGGAAGCCTGGAGGAGCTTCCCAGAGTTTACACAGAAGTTTATTATTCTAGAGTCTGAGCACAGCAGTCATGAAAGCTGATGAGTACAAGGCTGTACACATTTGGTAGCAGGTGTGCTAATTTTAGGTCTGTTTTTATGTGTGGGGTGGGGGGAAAGACATCATTTTTATTTGGCAGCCTTAACCCATGACTACAGTTTTTTGTGACATATGAACAGCTGAAGAGATTGGACTTGTGACGAGTGAAGCTGCATGAGGCACCCCTCTGAAAATGCTAACTTCTGCCACAGTAGAGCTTCTGGCATTTCTCTGTGCTTCTCACTGCTCCGTTCATCACAGATTCTGGGATGGGAGCAACAGATGAAGACTGGGATTGATTCAGATTGCTGTGTGTTGGCATCAGATGCCTTTCATCAGCATTTAATGGCTTAAACTTTAAACATCCCAACACTAGTCCTTATCTTTGAAGTGCCCTTTGACATCCAAGATAATATATGAAATGCATGTTTCTTGCTAAAGAAAACCAGGAATGTGTCCTGTGTGCTTCAGGGACAGTAGCTCCTGATGCCTCCCAGCTCCCAGCTGCAAATATCAGAGAGCTCTAAAAAGTTGAAGTTCACTGAAACCCTGCAGTGGAACCTTCTGGAGGGTGATGCTGACAGCTGGGAGCTTTCCTTTCCTGTCAGCTGAAGACATTTTGTTCATGGAAACTTGGGCTTTTTTTAAGTCCAGGTACAGACAGTGCGGGGAATAGATCCTTTCACTGCTTTGTGATTTCCTTTCTTGTCAGGATCTTTCACTTATAATAAGTGATGTTAAGCCTCTAAAGATTTGACCTTTGTGAGGAACTGTTACAGTGTTTTAATACCTAAGTTAATGCTGGTGTGATATGTTGACTTCAAAGGTTACAATATGTTGTTGGGAGGTGTTTTCAAGCAACTGGGCTTCTGTTTTAGGTAATGTTAGCAATCCTGAGTTTAACAAAGTTTGTCATTTTTAAATCTGTAAAGTGGGGTAGTAACATCTATTAATGTAGAGATCAAATAAAGGAAAAGTTGGGCAGAGTCAAATAAAAGGCAGAGTTGGGCGTGGTGGTATATGTCCATAATTCCCACACTGAGAGGCTGAGGCAGGAGGATTGCAAGTTCAAGTCCAACTTAGGTAATTTATTGACTTAGTAAGATCCTGTTTCAAAATAAAAAAGTTTAAAAAGGGCTGAGAATGTAACTCTGTGTGAAGACCCAGAATTCAATCTCCAGTATCACAAAACAAAAAGCAGGGTGCTCTGTGATTTGAAGGGTGTGTTTCTATCATTTTTACAGTTACAATCCTTAAACAAACACTCTGTATAAGCAGGAGCAGGTTGTATTTTCATGAGCTTCTCACAGCAATTGAGGCCTTGTTAAGGAAAGAATCCTGTTTCCCTTAAAAAAAAAAAAAAGGAGGAACCCTGTGTGAGGTTTTTGTTGTTGGTTTTGTTTTTTCAATCAGGTTTTATGTAAGTGAATGTTTCAATAAATTTTCCTTAGCAAACTGTTGCTAGTCAATTAAAGAGTTAAGTGTTGTAGATTTCTAGCTTTTATTTTAGTTCATGTTGTATCTGTTAATGCTTCCTGTTTTGGTTGCCCTAGTTTGGTAGAAAATTCTTGCTTGCTTTTTTGTTTGTATGTTCATTTCTTTTTGGTTTTTGGGACCATGTCTCACAGTGTGGTCACTAATTCACTGTGTAGCCTGGCCTGGCCTCCACCGGTGCCAGTCCTCCTACCTCAGCCTCCCGAGGATGGGATTACAGGCTGCCACACCACACCTGGCTTTGCTTGAAATTCTAAGTGTGTTTTTTTGTTCAATGCTAGGAATAGAAACAGCTGAGCTATATCCCCAACCCTTCCTTTAGTGCATGTTTATATAGTTCCTGATAAAAGGTTTGTTTTCCTTGTTTATTGTCTTCTAATGATGTGGTAAATCATTTTGTTTCCATCTTATTCTTTTTCAAAGCAAAATCTGTCTCTAAGAGCCCCAAGAATTTTCTGTTTCTAGATGTCATCCCAGAAAAGTGAGTATATTTACTTACCTTTCCAGAGTTACTTTTGAGAACCACATTCTAACCAAATTCTAACGGGGGATTTTGGGCAGGCCAGTTATATAGTACGTGTCTGTAGATTGCTCTCTGTCTTATCTAGGCCCTGGGGTTTCCTCCTCCTTGAGAGTTGAAGGATGCAGTTTTTCTTTGTGGATCAAATAGTTTTCTTTACAGCTACTTTTTTTTTTTTTTTTTTTTTTTTTTTTTGAGACAGGGTCTTGCTCTGTAATTCAGGCTGGCCTTGAACTCATGGCAATCTTCCTGGCTCAGCATCCTGAGGACTGGGATTACAGGTGTGAGCCACCACACCCAGCACTGTTTTATTAATGTTTCCTCTGATAGAAGATTTAATAAAGTAGAATTTTATCTCCAAAAGTAAGAGCTAAGACATCACAAAGAAGAAAGATCAGGCTGGGGATGTGGCTCAGTGGTAGAACTCTTGCCTTGTATGCACAAGGTCCTGAGGTTGATCCCCAACCACACACACAGAGAGAGAGAGAGAGAGAGAGAGAGAGAGAGAGAGAGAGAGAGAGAGACAGACAGACAGACACACAGACAGACAGACAAAGACAGATCATGGGGTATCAGTTTCCTAAGATGTAAGACGAACATCCTCATCTCCCTGGCTGGCACTAGGTGGCAGTAGAGGACCCTTGAGTTCCTGCAGGCCTCTCTCCTGGCACAGAATCTTGTGTGAAGAGAGATTTTTCTTACCAGAACATTCCATGGCTGTGATAGACTTTATGTAGAGACGCTTTCACTGAGTTCTTTAAGTTGAAAGGATTTTTTTAAGCACTCTTTTAATTTTAGAGAACATTTTAGACATATATACAGTTTCTAACATAGAAGCAAGTTTGTTTTAAAGACTGTATAGAGTGTGTCAGAGACAGTATTTATTAGTTTCAGAGTATGTAAAGGTCCGTATCAGAATGCAAAATTCAAAGCTCACTTGGGACAAAAATGTAATATTTTAAGACAGTGTGTTGTAAATATATAAGTGCCTTATAGAACAGGATCTTAACCTGCTTTTACTATTTCCTGAAGGAGTTAGTGTAGTTGTTGTTACTTCTAACCAAGAGACAACTTGAGGAACTGGGAGACTTGTTCCTCTTGTTTTCGGAGAAATAACTTCAGGAACTGGGAGGCTTGTAACTGTTATTTTTGGGGGGTGTGGTTGTCAACCTCCTGGACTTTGAATAGGGCTCAAATATGAAAAAAGGTTTTCTAGTATTTATAACTTTTTGAAGAAATTAGTTTTGCTTTTGTTTGCTTGTGGATTTATGTGATCATTGATGCTAAATGTTGCTGATCCGTAATATAAAAAGACACCTGTTCACCATATTTATTCATGTGTTAGTAGTAGTATACATTAAAGAGAATACATTTTTCTTAAGCCTTCATATTTTGAATCCTTTATTTATACATTACTGGAATATGTGACATAAACCGTGTTTCATTTACTTAATAAAACCATAATATATACAACATAAATACAGTAATATGATTCTTAGTTATTTCAGATAAATAGGAACATTTTGACAAAACCAAACTACAGAGAGTTCAAAAGGCTGGGATGGAAACTGTTCAGTGGCAGTGGCTATTTCCCTGTGAATGGATATTTGGGGTCACTTTATTCATAGCCTGGTTCTGGTGTGAAAAGCCTGCAGCTCAGTAGAGGCCAGTGGACTCGATTCTGAGGCTGGTTTGGCAAGGCAACCTGGACGTTCACATCATGAGCTGTCCAGTTTTCTGTGTCCTTCTAGTCATGGGTGTTGCTAGAGGAGGAGATGGGGTCCTTGGTTGTCTGTGGACCAGGAAGGGACACCTGGTTTGTAGAAAACAGCCAGAGAACCAAATGTGAACTAAGTGTGCTTGTCTTCTTAACATTTGAATAAAGTGTAGTGGTTTACTTAAAAAAAAAAGAGCTTTTTGTTTCTTAATAGACTTTTTTCTTTTTAAAGAACTGTTTTAAATTCACAGCAAACTTGGCAGGTACAAAAATTCCCTTATGGGGCTGGGGATTTAGCTCAGAGGCATAAGCGCCTGCCTTGCAAGCAGGCAGTCGTGAGTTCGATCCCTGGTACCGATAAAAAAACGAAAAAGACAAAAAAAAAAAACAAAAAAAACAAAAAAAACCAAAAATTCCCTTATACTTCTCCCTTCTCCATACTCTATACAGAGTGATATAATTGTTGGAATTTGTGTACCTACACTGACACTTTATTATCCAGCATCCATAGTTTTATATTGTGATTCACGCTGTACATTCTGGGGGTTTGTACATATGTATGATGGCATGTATCCAACAGTGAATCAAACAGAATAATTTCCCTGCCCTGAAAGAGATGAGACTGTCTTTATTCTACCTAGGAGGGTAGTTGATCTGCCCTTATATCATTGTTGTAGTTAGGGTTTGCAAGGGAATAGATTTAATGCAGGACACACAATTTATATGGTTATTTTATAATATTCACCCAGAAAGTCAAATGAAGAGTGTAAGAGATTTGTCCACACACTAGAGACCCAAAGAATCCAACTGAGGGCCTGGATCCCATGGTAATGTCCTCTGAGTCTAGTTGAAGACCTAGAGCCCATGGTGATGTCCTCCACCAGCTCAGCTGGAGACCTAGAACCCGTGACACTGTCTCGTGCAAGTCTGTATCAAGGATCTGCTCTGGGAAGGCCCAAAGGTCTGTGGTGAAAGCTAGGAACTCTGCACCAGTGGGATGAGGGTTTGTGCCACCAGGCTGGGGGATCTGTACTGCATCCAGGAAGCAACAATCAAAGCAAGGCCCAGAGCTCCCCTGATAAGAATTGCAGCCATCCAGTGATAACGAGGACCCAAGAGCCCCCAACGATGAGAACAGCCAAGTTTATATTGGGAAACCCATTTAAAGAGTATAGCTAATTCAATCAGTTGCTACTGTTGCTGCTGTTATTGCTATTCTGGCACACATACATTTTCAAAGCAACCACTATCACTGAGAAAGAAACCAGGAAAACAGTACCATTCACACTAGCATCAAAAAAATCAAATACTTAGGAATCAGCCTAACCATGGAAGTGAAAGACCTTTACAATTAAAACTAAAGGACTGTAAGCTAGGCATGGTGGCGCATGTCTGTAAACCTGCTAACTCAGGAGGCAGAAGCACAAGGATCGCTGAGTTTGAGTCTGAACTACATAGTGAGACCCTGTCTCAGCAAACAAAACACACACACACACACACACACACACACACACACACACACACAACTACCGGACCCTGAAATAGACATGCCCTGTTCCTGTATAAATAGAACCAATATTGTCAAAATGGCCATACTTTCAAAACTGAGACACAGAATTAATGCAATCCCAATCAACATAACCAACAACATTCCTCACAGAACTGGAGAAAACAATCCTGAAATTCATATGGAACCAGAAGAGACCCCAAAGAGATCCTGGCAAGAAGAGCAAAGCACGACCCATCAGAATGTCAGATTTCAAGTTCTGTTAAAAACCTTCAGTGACGAAAACAGCAAGGTAGTGGCACAAACACAGACGTGAGTCATGGAACAGAATAGAGGATGCAGAAAAATCTCCAGGCACATTCAGCCGTCTGATCTTTGACAAAAGGGCCAGAAACATACCCTTGAGGAATTTCCATATTGGTTGTATAAAAACTAAAATACTTTAGGAACACATTTTAAAAATCATGCACCTGAGGAAAGATAGCCTCTTTTTTTTTTTTAATTTTATTTAAGGAGAAAAGAAAAAAAAAGCAGAGAAAGGGTACAAGTTATACAGACTTGCAGAAAAAAAATGAACAGTAGGAAATCACTAGTTAGTGGATTACATACTGTCATCTTAGAAATAATTGTTCAAGTCACAAAATTAGAGCTTGTAAAGTGGACATTCCATCAATGATACTGCAAACAGTTCTGTTCAATGATCCAATAAAACTCTGTGATATCATATTCTATCTTATACACTTAAATATACATGCAGTTATATAGTTTAAAGCACTTTCTTTTCCTCTCTTTTGTACAATGACTATTACACATTTTGGGATTCATTGCTCTCACGGTTCTTATTACTTTTTTGGAAGAGAGTAAAACCAAATGTGACATAACAGAACAGAATCGGTCAAGTCAAAAGGGTGGACATAATAGATAATGTGAAAACATAATACAAGGTGATCAACAATAGTTACCATAATGCCTCCCGCTATCTCTAACAGAATTGCCTATACCATTAGTTATAATACAATTGAACAAAACAGTAAAGAACAAAACCGACAAAGCCAAACCATTGGAGACATTGTAGGTCTTCAAAAGTAGATAAAAGTCAACGAGAATGGGCGTTATAATGAATCTCATTATCTTCACAGCTGATGCCTAAATTTTCGAACCTGATACTATCCAGCAAAACAGAATAGGGGAACATCAGTTAAAAACCAGATGGTGAGAGTAATACAGGGCTTTAAATCGAGGTAATGGAAAGTCAAAGTGGGTTACTATAATATATCCTGCTATTTTTTTCCTTTAATTAAAAGGATAAAAATTTTTAAAAAAGTATTAAAAAAGTAAATAATGGAGTGGAGATTGAGATAAAAGAGGGCATAACAACGAAACAGCACAGATCAAAACATAACCATTTAAGCAGAATAGTGTTTCACCACCAGATAATCCTGACCTAAAAGTAGTTACCATATTATCTCTTTCCTTGAAATCCTTGAGTACAACTTCGTATACTGTAGCATTAAGTATATCAAAACAATGTAAAACCATTTAAGAGAATGACAGCACTACAGAGTATTTAGAATTGACTAACAGAAAATGAATAATGGTTTCTGTATAATCTCCTTGTCTTTAAAAGGTTTTTGCTTATACTATTGTACATAATAAAATCCAGTAAGATACAATCTATTTAGACCATTGGAGACAGAAGGACAAAAGCTAGATGAGACTTCAAAACAAGATGATACTAAATCAGTATTACCTATTAAGATGTCATTTTCTCCAAAATAGCTGTTCCTATCATCCAATCTTCTCTGCCTCATTTCTGTTGAGCTCTTATTCTGTCAGTAGCTGTCAGTTTGTCTTCTTCACTTTGTTCTCTGCTCCATTAGTCGTGGCCTCCACTATTTCTGGATTCTTTGTATTTTTCTTTTTTTAGAATATCCTGCAATACTCTCTGTAGAGTTGAATTGGTGGTTGCAAATTCCCCCAGTTCCTCTTTATCCTGGAAGCACCTTGTTTTCCCATCAATTTCCAGGGACAGTTGTGCAGGATATCTCAATCTTGGCTGGAGATTATTATGTTTCAAAGCTTGAATTATTTCCCCCCATGCTCTTCGTGATTTGATGGTTTGTGCAGAGAAATCTGCTGTAATTCTGATGGGTGCTCCCTTGTAAGTGGTCTGTTTCTTGTCTCTGACAGCTTTTAATATTCTGTTCTTGTATTGAATTTCTGGAATTTTTATTATTATATGCCTGGGTGTTGCTCTGTTTGGGTTGTAGGTAGCTGGGGTCCTGTATGCCTCATACATCTGAGTATCTTTACCTTTTGCTAAATTAGGAAAATTCTCCTGGATTATTTCTGCAAGTAGCTTTTGTAGTTCATTTGTTTGTGTCCCTACTTCTTCTTTTATGTTCTTAATCCTTAAGTTATGGCTCCTCTTATCATCTTCTTGTCTTTGTATTATTGCTGTTTGTTTCTTTGTTATTTTTAAGAAGTTTTTCATTTCATTCTCCCATATTACAATTCTGCCCTCCAGTTCAGATAGTCTGTCCTTGTTTCTTTCAAGCTGTTATGCCAGTCTTGGATAGACTTCTTAATTTCTTGATAGTCCCTTTGAACCTGCTTCACGTATTCTATGCTTTCCCTGTTTTCTCCATCAAACAATTCTCCCCTCTTTTTCTGTTCTTCCATTCCACCATCTGTTTTTTCTTGGGTGGGGCTTAGCATTTCTCTAACTATTTTGCATACTTCTTAGCTTCAGGTCGTTGATAACTTCATTCCTGAATTGGTCTATGAGGCTCTCTATATGGTGCTTTATGTGTATTGGTGCGGTGTCCGCTATTGCCTGTTTCTCAGAATTGGGGGCCGAGGAGCCTTTCTTGTTGCTGCCTCTTCCAATATTCTCTGTTCCTTATATATGCAAGCTTATATGAGAGGCCCAGCTTCTCTCCCTGTCAGCCACAGCCTGATCAAATTGCGCCGGTCTCACCGCTGCGCACCAGGCAGCCTACGCAGGGGCCAGCCCCTCCAGGCCACCTTCAGGCTCTGGGATCTGGGTTAGGCCAGCCTACCAAGTCCGCCCGCAGCGTCAAGCAGGCCAGGCACTTTTCACCAATCCCGCCCAAGAGGGGAATGTGTGGCTGGAGTCGCCAGCGCGCCCTGCTCCCGCAGGACTGCTCGGGCCCAGAAAGTCCGCTGGAGTCAAACTGTGGTGGAGTGTCAGTTTCTCTCACTCACCTCGCCACAATTCAGAACATGCCTCCCTGCCTGTCCTGTTTTCGACTCCGTTCGCAGACTCACGTTCTCAGAGTTTCCGTGAGTCTCTCTCCTTGCCGAGCCGCTGTAGAGGCAGCCAGCCACCGCGCGGCGGGAAACCCAAATCGCGGCTTCCAATGGCGCAGGGTCCAGCCTCAGCAGCGAGACTTTTCTGTTCCTGTTTTAGCACCAGGACTGCATTCCAAGTTGGTTTCTCTCAGCCGAGTTCGTTCCTGAGTCAGCAGAGCATAACTCCACCTGTTTATGTCTCTTTAGTCCGCACCATACCTGGCTTCTGAGCCTAGTTTTTCAGAGAGCCTCCAGTAGTTGCTGTTATCTGTCCGCCATGTTCTCCCGGACTTTTTCGGAAAGATAGCCTCTTTAACAAATGCTTCTGGAAAAACTGACTCTACACAAATAGAAGACTGAACCTAGACCCGTATGTCCCATCATGTACTAAATTAAAATGCAATGAAGATCTGATTTTTATTTTTTTGTCTTTTTGAGACAGGGTCTTGCTATGCAGTACAGGCTGGCCTCAAACTTGCAGCAATCTTCCTGCCTTAGCCTCCTGCTAAAGATCTAAATGTTAAAACAGAAACTTCTGGAAGATAAAACAGGTAAAACTTTTGAAGACATAGATATGGGGAGGGATTTTCTGAACAGAACCCTAACTGCAAAAAAATAACCTCAAAAATCAACAAATGAGATTGCATCAAGTTGAAATGCTTCTGTAAACCACAGGAAGCATCCAACAAAGTGAAGAGACAACCTACGGAATAGGAAAACATTTTTGCCCACTATTCTTTGGATAAATGACTAGTATCTAGGATATACAAACCGAAAAACAAGTTAGACCCCCAAAATAAAAGATCTAATTATTATTATTATTATTATTATTATTATTATTATTAGTTTTGGTACTGGGGATTGAACTCACAACTTCACACTTGCCAGGCAAGTGCTTATGCTGCTGAGCTAAATCTCCAGCTCCTAAAAGACCTAATTAAAAAAATGGGCACCTGAATTGAATAGACAGTTCTCAGAAGTACAAATGGCAATAAATACATGAAAACATTTTCAACATCTTTGGCCATTAGAGAAATGGAAATTACAGCAACACCCAGATTCCATCTTACTCCAGAAAGAATAGCTATCATCAAGAAATCAAATAGTAATGAGGTTGCAGGGAAAAAGGAATCTTTCTACCTTTCTATTGTTGCTGGGAGTGTAAACTAGTACGACTCATTATGAAAATCAGTTCTCAAAAGACTGAAACCAGAAATTTCATTTGACCTGGCTATTCTCCTTCAAGGTATCTACCCAAAAGAATTAAAGACATCGTATTACACTGTTTCATGCACACGAATGTTTATAGCGGCACACTTCATAACAGCTAAATCTTGGAAGCAGCCTGTATGTCCATCTACACATGAATACACAAAAAAGTATGGTATTATGCACAAAGTAGCACTACTCTGCATAAAGAGGGATAAACTTGAGTTATTTGCAGGAAAATGGATAAACCATGAGACAATAATATTAAGTAGAATAAATCAGACACAAGCTTACATATTAAATGCTTTTTTAAAATGAACCCAAAATATAAAGAACAACAACAAAAAAAGATAGATAATAGGAAACTTTTTTTTTTTTCACAAAAGATAAGCGGACCAAGAGATGGCAAGGGGGAAGGGGATGAAAAAAATTAACATGTGTTATGTACATGTAGTAACTTCCCACAAGAACAGATCAGGCATCATTGTGTTGCACATCCTCCTCCCTTCAGCAGACCACCTAGGAGCTGATGAAACCTCTAACTTGCCTGGCCCAGGTCTTTTCCTGACCTC
Organism: Cavia porcellus; assembly: GCF_034190915.1. Classification (NCBI taxonomy): domain Eukaryota; kingdom Metazoa; phylum Chordata; class Mammalia; order Rodentia; family Caviidae; genus Cavia; species Cavia porcellus. The sequence goes on from NW_026947504.1 coordinate 60,946,925, forward strand.
CATTGCTTCCCTTTAGTCTCATGAAACACCCACTGGTAAAAATACTTCACAGAATTAAAATTCGTATTCAGAAAGTAGAACAGTTATGAATTTAAGAAAACCTGTAATAGAAGTTCATTTGAGAGAGAACATACTTACATTTGGTCCTTCAAGGATGATGTTTGGTAAAGGATTATCTACCAAATTTTTAGAGGATTAATTTCATTTCTGAGATTTCTACAGATCAGTGTGGTCCAGAGAAAGTATATTTTAGACACTTAGACAAATACAGCCACATGTCTGCACGTATCTACAGGATGACTTGCTTTTAGATGTGATGAAGACATAGAGCCCTGAAGCTGGATTGAATGATTAAAAGACTAAGTGTGAAACACTGAAAAAGTAAAAGTTATCAGTAACCCCAACCACCTATCAATGTTTTGGGAGTGTTTCTTTTGGTCAGTAGGATTATATATGGTTTCATTTTAAAAATTATACCATAATCATTTTCTTAAAACAAGTATGTTCTACTAGATTTTTTTATTCTTTGACTATTAGACTTTAGAAAAATAGCAAAAGTTGTACAGGGAATTCAGGCATGACTTTCCCCCCAACTTCTTCTAAAGTTATCTCTGACCTAATCATGCACATAATGAAACTGAGAAATTCACATTGGTACAATACTATTATTTAACGACCTTATTTGAATTTCTGTATTTTATTGTAAATGTTATTATATATGTTCACGATTGTTCTCTAATGGTCCCAGGATCCAGTCCAGTATCCCAAAATGCAGTGGGATGTCATGTTTCCCTAGTCTCCTCTAATATTGTTTCTAGTTATTTGATACTATTAATAATGTTTGATACATACATATACTCTGAATTTTTTGTTTTCATAAATTAGGTTATGTGTTTTGTTTTTTTGTTTTTTTGCTAGAGAGAGAGTCTCACCGTGTAGTTCAGACTGGGTTTGAACTCACTGTGTACCCCAGGATTGCCAACTCGCGCCAATCCTCCTGCCTCAATCTCTCAAGTCCTAGGATTACAGGTGCGCTACCCAACCGCCGGCTTCCTCCATCAATTATTTTTCTAACAGGGAAAACTAATAGGTGTTGGGAACGTTTGTGCTCATAGAGTTGAGCTAGTCGGTGTCAACTTCCAAGGCAATCATATCCTGCATCCAGAATACCAGCAGTCAACAGAGGCAGTAGTCAGGGAATTCAGGAAGCCCCCTGCCGGCCGGATGACTAAACGCAGCCGCCAGTACGGTGAACCGAACCTAGTAACAGTTCTTAATGTTGGGGAAGAGACTTCCGGTAGGGGCATTCCCATTTCCGTCCGAGCGCTTCGCCTTTGGGCCCGACCGGAAATAACTGTAACCTGTTTAAAGCCACGTCTGTCCGGGCTTTGGTCCCGCCCACACGGCGTAAGTGTTTCCGGGGCGAGCGCATTCTGGCCCGCCCCGCCCCTTCGCCGCCGGCGCGGTGCTGAGAGCCCCGGTGCTCCCGGAAGTTGCCTGCCCGGGCCTCTCGGTTGGGGTCTCCTGCACCCCTCTGCTCCTGAGGGCCCTAGGGGCGGTGGCAATGGCGGAGGCGGCGCTGCTGCTGCTGCCCCAGGCGGCGGCCGAGCGGGACGCTCGAGAGAAGCTGGCCCTCTGGGATCGGAGGCCTGACACGACGGCGCCGCTGACCGACAGGCAGACGGACTCGGTGCTGGAGCTGAAGGCGGCGGCGGAGAACCTGCCAGTGCCGGCCGAGGTGAAGTGACGGGTGCGAACTGTCTGGGGCTGCGGGCCGGGTGTTCCTCGGGCGTCCTGGCCTCCCCTGTCGGCCAGCTTCTCTCAGGCCGCCACGGCGGATCCAGGGGGAGGGACCCGCCTGTCTCCCGCCGTCGACCTTTCCCGGCCGCGGTCCGGACTGGGCCTGCTCAGGGAGGTCGCGAGGGGTCCGGGGGCCGGGGACCGCCTGTACTCAGTCCTCCTGCGGAGGCTTGGGTCACTGGCCAAGAGCCTAGCTCTGGACGTCTTGCGCCGGTTGTCCTGCGTGTCACCTGAGGCGGATCCAGCTGTGCACCTTCCCGGATGAGGGCGGGGAACCAAGCTGCTTTGCAGCTGACAGTCTCCAAATTGATGCGTGTTCATCCTGGTAATGAGTAATCTAGTTTCCTTTCTGTGTGGGCCTCAGAGACCAAAGCTTGGCCTGAGTGACAGCTTTTTCTATCACGCATTGAACACTGAGCCCTGGAAGTAGAGGTTATGGGAGATCTGATTTATTTAATCCATAGCAAAACAATAAAAATGAATTTTCTTTGAAAGCGCAGTCAGTACATTATTAAATAATGCTGGCTTTTGGCTTCAGTATCAAAGTTTTAAATTCATATTACTGCTTGTATGATTTACTTCAATTAGTGTAAATAGCTAGAAGTATATTTTATAAATTGTCAGATTCGACAGACTTTTTCTAGTTTTGAGGGCCAGTTTTTGGATTACTGTGTTGGAGTGATGCTTACTTCTCGTATTGGAAGCATTCTTTTTATACCATTTGGAATTGGTGTACCATCTGAAGATTGAGTTTAGAGTTCTCAACTTTTTCTGCCCTCAGTCCTTAAAGGTTTGATTTGAAATTTCTCTTCACATTTACTGCTTCACATTTATATGCTCTTCCATAAAGGAGGTATTCTCTTTTGGGATTCTCTGACCATCTCCAGAGGATGCTTTGCAGGAAATGGGTCTGAAATAAGCAGGTAGAAAGTTCTTTGACTTAATTATGAAAGTCTTACATTCTGGATAATAGCAATGGTTAGCGCTATAAATGTTCCAGTCTTTATAATTTAGTTTGCCATTGAAGCAGGATCTTTGAGCTTTATAACTCAAGGGAGGGGGACATATTCTACAAGGAAAAAAAAAATATTATCATATGTTATAAACTATTTGACTATTTGTTTGGATCCTGAGAAGAGTTTGGAACGTTGTCATTGTCTCCCCATTCTTCCATATTTATGCAATAATGCAATAAATATGCTGCATTTAATCATTTGACATTACATGCCTGCTTTGAGCTAGGAATTCGGGTTAGAAAAATAGGAAGGACAAACTTTCTAACCTCACAGAGCTGACATTATGGAGATTGTGAACATGTAATAAAAAAATTAAGGTAATTTTGGATAGTGACCCATGATGTTAGAAAAATAGAATAGGATGATGTGAAAGGGATAAGGTATGTTTTAATTAGCTGATGAAAATGACCAGTCTGTGGTGAGAACTGGTGATGGAAGATAAGAAACCAGACTTGGAAAGACAAAAAGAAACTACATTTTAGTTGGAGAAAAAAGCAGTGCAAGGTCATGGGTGGGGGACATTCTTAACAAGTTTAAGAATTCAGTGAGTGTCTTCTGGTATGTGCAGCCTGGTATTGGATTCCTGTGGGAAGGAAACAGCCTGTTGTTTGCCCGCCCTGGGAAATTGAGGAATCTATTGCTCTTCAGCTCTCTGTAGCCCTGTTTCCCTTACCTAAGTGTTTATGCCCAATAAGAAAACTTTGGAAATAATTTTTATTCCCATTACCATTCTTTATACTGGTATTGAGAAAAAGAGTGCCTCAGTTTTCATTTCGTCTGACCACTATATCTTTAAAGGATTTATCGTAGTGCTTCAGTTTCATGAGATAAATTATTCCTGAACAGCAGAAACGTGGCAGGTTAGCAAGAGTCTAGCTAACTCGCAGTAAATATCATAAAGCTGTTAACTTTAGAAGATAGCTTTCATCTTTGGGTTATAGAAAGCCTTTCCTTCCTTTTGGAAAGGAGTTATACTTTTTATTATTACCGTTTTTTGCATTAGATACGTGAATTTGCTACAGTTTGGTTTTTTGGTAGCCAGGATAGATTTTTTAGTAACCTGGGCAAATTTTCTTTCTACTGAACTTAGTGATTCTTTTTTGTTTTGTTTTGTTTTTGGGTACCAGAAATTGAGCTTGTGATCTTGCATTTACTAGGCAGGTATTGTGCCACTGAGTTATATCCCCAGCAATTTGTAGTAATTTTTGATAAAATAATTTACCCTGACATTATTTGTAATTTATTATTATAGGTATTATAGGATGCAGTGATTAGACATGATGTTTAACCCTTCTGAGCCTCTGTTTTCTCTCCCCATACCCTCTACTAGGGATTGCGCTCACAACCTCGTGCTTGTCCAACAGGTGGCCACCTACACCATTGACCTAAGTCCCCAACCCCCTCTGTTTTCTTCTTTATAAAAATTAGGACTTATGAAGAGTTGTGAGAATTTAATACAGTCACGTTTGTTAAGTACACAGGACAAGCTACTTGCTAGTATTACTTTTATTAATGTGCTTTCTTTCAAATGATTGACTTAAAAAAATAGAACAGAATTCTGTGATCCTGAGCAGGTAGAGATGTTACTCAGATCCAAGAGAAGAGGCTAGTTGCTTTGAGGAAGGTTCTGCAATTCCATAATTTGCTCCAAGCTGAGAAAGTAATGCTATTTAGGGAATGACATTGATCACTTCATTTCTAAAGATGATTTTGTTTTCTTTTCTTTTTTTGGTACCAGGGATCAAACTCATGACCTTGTGCTTATGCCGCTGAGCTAAAACCCTGGCCCTAAAGTGGTTTTCTCCAACTCATAATTCTGTAAGAAGTAAAGCTGGGAGAGGAAGATGTGCGTTTTTTTTTTTTTTTTTTTTTTTTTTCTTCCTGTCTTTGAGACAGGATCTCCCTATGCAGTCAGGCTGGCCTTGAATTCACTTGGTAGCCCAGGCTGGTTTTGAGAACTTGCAACCATCCTCCTGCAGTCTCCCAAGTGCTGGGAGTGCACCACCATGCGCAGTAGGTGTGCTCTTTTTGACCCTGGTAAGTTAGTCAGGGAAAGCTTGCTAGTCTGTTATAGTTATTATTTAATACATTAATATCTCTAGTTGCATAGGTTATGCGGGAGCTCTTCTTCACTGCTAGGATCTGTGCTCTTCTCTGGTGATATTTGTCTGTTCCATGTGGAGGCCAGGAGTGTGTGAGCTGTAGCTTTGAGTCACCTCTGCACAGCTGACGGAGAGGTCAGAACAGGCAAGTTTGTAATACCACACTCCTTGATTTGTCACTCTATTCCAGCTGTTTTGAGAAAAGAAGATTTACATATTGTAACACACAGGCACGTACACACTTGCATAGTGAGAGAGGGGCCAGCTAGATCACCAGGTTTGTATAAAGGCTACATGGCATGGAATTTATTGTGCCTGGTATACATAGACAGAGAAAAGACCATCTGTAGAGAACAAAGAAGTGTGTCTCTTTTATAGGGATGAAAAGAAGGCAGGGGACATTAGACAAGATTTTAATAAACATCTGGTTCTCAAGCAGTCTTGCACCTTAGTGGGCAGAGTCCTTGAAGGTCTGATATAAATTTTGGGTGTCTCCAAATGTCCCCAGATGTGCTAGGACCTACAAAATTCCCTGTCCTATCTACCTTCTTTACAGCATCCTGTGCTTGCTAATGGCAGCGTTGGTGCTAAGTCGAGTTCCTTGCCGAGAGTAGTGCCTCTGCTGGCACGTGGGTTGGGGTGGGAGAGTCAGGTCTGATTGGAATCTGAGTTCAAGCAGTGATGCTCCTCCTCAGCCTGCTGAGTGCTGGTATTCCAGGTGTGTGCCACCACACCTGGCCTCAGCATTGTCGTTTTGAAGGCTTCTCTCCTGTTTGGTTTAAGAGAAAGTGGTTCTGTATTAGAATAAGGGAACAGAGAGCTGCCTCTTGCTTCTGGTAAATTCCTTATGATTGAAAAATGGTTAGTATTTGTGCTTGAAGTAATCAAACAGAATCATGTTGACAAATTCAAATATGTTTACCTATCTCAAGATACAAAGTGTCTTTATAGCAATTTCTCAAATATCTCAAATTTTTATGTGATTTTACTTTCTCAAGTCAATTAGAAGATAAATATTTTTAGTTCAAGATAACGAATGGAGTACACATGTGTGAGTCTGCTGTGCCTCTTTAAAATGGTAGTAATAAATGTGTGGCACACCACAGCTAAAGATGGTATCAGTGAACCTGTAATTCAGGCAAAGGAACAGTTGGCAAGGAACATGTACCATTCTAAAAATCAGTCTGAAGACTTAGTCACAGAACAAAGTATAAATATAAATTTTGACTGTAATTAGGATCACTGATAGAATTTGAAAGTAAACATGAAAATATAGGGGCATAAGGAGGGGTACTAGGGGCCCTGTAGGGGTAGTATTGAACAGTCAATAAAGAGGACCTTGGTTACTTTCTCTTGTTGCTGAGACAAAATACCCAACACCAAAAATGAAGGAAGGAAAGGTTTATTTAGCTTATAGTTTGTGGAGTTCTCAGTCCTTACTCAGCTGGCTTGAAGGCAGGGTGGTGTGGCTAAGGGGCAGCCATTCATGGTGGCCCCAAAGAGCTAAAAAGGCAAAAGGGGAGGAACATGCCTCCTTCCTTCCCTTACATGGTTTGTAGGCCACACACATTTGGGTAGCACACACATCCATAATCCCAGCATTGGACCATGAATCAGTCTCAAGCTCTAGATGCCTGTCCCCATGACTGCAGGAGGCTTGAGGGAACATCCAGACACAAACCATAACAGGACCTTCATTTGAATTCAAGTCCAGAATTGTAAATCTGCTTCTTAGAATTACGGAGCAACTATCAAAAATACTGAAAGAAGTAAAAAGTAGGGTAGGGGAGACTGGTGCTTTTCATTTGAATTCTTCTGGATTTTAGAAAGTCATGTATTTTGAACATTTGTAAAAGGAAGATTGATAAAAACTGGAAATGATCTGTTTGGTTTCTCTTACTTTGAAAGCGTTTCATTTTAAAATTCTTCATTCTACTCTCAGATTTTTTAGAGTTTTCAAAGTACAAAAAATTGCATTGTCCCAGAAAAGAAAAAAGGGAGAGCAGATTGGAGACTTACCTTTCACTTAAATTCTCTCTATTTTTTTTTTGGTACCGGGAATCAAACTCATGTTCTTGGGCTTGCCAAGCAGGTATTTAAGCTACTGAGCTAAATCCCCAGCAATACTCTTATGTTCTTGAACTTTTAAAATAGAGAGTCCATTTTTATTTAATGACAGCTATGAATTTAGATTAAATTCTCTTTTCTTTGTCTATTACTGAAGAGGCAACTGAAAATGCTGCATATTAAATGAAAAAGGAAAACTACTTACTTAGTCTATTATTTTGGTTTTTAAAGTGGTTTTTAAAAATTTTTTAAAGCAAAGATACCTAAGAAATTAGCTTTGATGGCTGCCTCTGAAGTGGGAAGTAGGTGGCTGGAAAAGAAGTTCGGAGAAAAGGGACTTTTTACTGAATATTCTTTTAATTTCGTGCTAGGAGAACTTATTATTTGTTCAAATACGTATAAAAGGACTGCTCTGTATATTACAATTGATTCTGGAACCAGGATAATTTTACTTTTTATCTGGAATTTGTTATGTATTAGGAGATGTAGTTCCAGAATCCTGTGCTATAAGGCCTTAATGAACGCTGATGGAACAGAGTTCATAATGATTAATACATCATTTTTTTAATTGAGAAAATGGAAAAATTTTAAATTTACCTATCATTGTAAGAAGCACCATAAAGAGATCTCTCAAAGATAAAACTTTGCAAGACTATAGTATCATAACCTATGTCAGTGCACTCAACACAGATTTTTAACATTGATCTGTATTCCTTTTAAAGGTAGATTTAAAATCTTCTCAAAAGAGATTGAATTAAGCATGGATCCAGGTCAGTGTTTCAGTGATTGTCCTAGTGTAGTTTGCTGTATATATTTGAACCACAGTCTGCCTTTACTATGTTGTCTTGTGTGTAGTACAAGAACCTTACACTCACATGCTTCTGTTTTTTCTTTTCCCTCTTTAGTGGCTATTGTTACCAGGCATTTTATTTTATGTAGTATGCTATGAACTCATAGTACATCTCTACTAGTTTTGCTTTCAACATTTATTTCTTATTAAAAAAACCTGTCGTATCTCCCTTCAGTTTGACCATTTCCAGTGTGTGTGTGTGTGTGTGTGTGTGTGTGTGTGTGTGTGTGTGTGTTTGGTAGATCCAGGGGGTGTTGTATTCCATTTCTTTTAGGGCTGGTGGTAAAGAGTTTTCTTACCTTTTGTTTAACTAGTCCTTATTTTTTCTCTATTTTAAAAAGACATTTTCACTAATATGGGATCCTGAGGTGACTTTCTTCTTTTGGCACTTTATTTTTGAGGAAGGGTCTTGCTATATAGTTCAGGTTGGCCCTGAACTCACTATGTAGCCCAGGCTGTCCTTGAATTTTTAGTAATCCTCCTGCCTCTTGAGGCAGGCCTTTTTTTTTTGGTCTTTTGGCACTTTAAAGTTGTCTGCGCTATTGAGTAGCTTGTATATTTTTTATTTTTTAAGTCCTCTGTTCTTCTGTATGCAACATGTCTGTACTTCTGGCTGCCTTCAAAAATTTTCAGGAGTTTGTGATGTGTTTAGTGTGTGTGTATGTGTGTGTGTGTACACCTGTGTGAGCTATTTGGATTGTCTGAGAGCTAGTTTAATGCCTTTGATTATTGGAAAATTCTGAGGTTATTTCTTCAAATATTTTTTCTACCTTGTTTTTTCTCTTTCATTTTCTCTTTATAGAATTCTAGTTACATGTGTATTTAATATATAGTTACATGTATATTAAATATACATCTAACTGTTCTGAAGATGCTGATGCTTTTTTTTTTTTTTTTTTTTGTTAAGACAGGGACTCACTGTGTAGTTCAGGCTGGCCTTGAACTCATGGTGATCCTCCTTCCTCAGGCTCCCAAGTGCTGGAATTACAGGTGTGTGTCACCACACCTGGCCTGTTTCCTCTTTATGGTTCAATTTGGGTAAGTTTTACTAATGGATCTAACTTGAAGTTCACTGAGTTTTTCTTTAGCTGTGCTGAGTATACTGATGTGGGTATTTTTCAACTGTTACCATGATTTTTATTTCCAGCGTTGTCATTCAACACAGTTTTCATTTTTCTGCTGCAAGTTTGTGTGTATTCATACATCTTGTCTATATTTTATCCCAAAGCCTTTAACATAGTAATCCCAGTTATTTTAAATTTCTTTTTTGCCAGTTCCAGTATTTAGGTCATCCGAGCCTGGTTCTATTGATTGCTTTGTTGCTTGACAGTAAATTATTTTTTCATATAATTTAAAAACTGATTGCTAGGGGCTGGGGATTTAGCTCAGCGACATAAGCGCCTGCCTTGCAAGCAGGCAGTCGTGAGTTCGATCCCTGGTACCGATAAAAACGAAAAAGACAAAAAAAAAAAAAACATTGCTAGATATTGTGTGCAGGAACAGTGAAGCAGGCATACTGTGAGTGTTTGGTATGGCATATTTCTCTTGATAGGTTGTTAGTGTGGGAGTTGAGTCAGTCTAGTCAGAAACTGAACTGGCCTTTGTTTTGCTGTTGCTCTGATTATCTTTGTTTATGACTGGCTTCAGGTTTCTCATTCACACACTCTTGGCTGGGGTAGGGGTGGGTGCTGCAGAGTCCTCTAGGTGTGCTTCCCGTCTGCGCAGTTTGCCGTGTGCTCTGTGCTGCTGTCTGAGAGCTGTCTGTCCCTGTGCTTTTGCTACCTCCCACAGTGGCTACCTGTGCTTGGCAGTGGCAGGTAGGTCCAGCCTGAGTCTTAGGCCTTTTCTCCCTGGAGCTTTCTCAGTAACTGCGTCCTTTTTCTTGCTGTAGGAGGCTCTAACTCTCTGGGCCTTGGGTGTTTCTTGCCTGTCCCCGCAACTCGTGGTTGCTTTCTTTTCCTTTCCTTGGCCATCATGAACCTTCTGTGCTCTGGATTTGACAGGATTTGCTGCTCTCTCTCTTTTTTTTAATCCTTCCAGTTTTGTTCCACTAGGGAAAAGGGTGCAAGCAGGCTTTGTGCTGTGTTTCCCCTCTCAGCAGCCACGCTGCTCTTCCAGGCCCATTGCGGCTTTTTATTCAGCAGCATCCAGAGGGAGTGATGCTCCCGGGCTTTGTGCTGTTCCTCTGGCCCTTAGCAGTTTGGAAAGGTGTGACTGAATTGAGTTTCCTGTCCTGTGTGGTGCTCGATGCCCCTTCCCGGGATCTCTCAAGTCGCCCCCCCCTCCATTGCTGTCTCCTAGGATTTAAGTCTTGTCGGTATTCTGCAGCCTCGCCCCTGATGGAATGAGAAAGAGCTGTGATTTTGTGGGTTAGTGGGCTTTTTTTTGCTGTTAGGGTAAAGCAACATTCCTTTGCTCTGTCTTGGTGTTAGCCTGGCTGTTTCCTCCCTGCGTTTCCTGTTGTGTATCTCAGAGCTGAGCCTGTTGTTTTTGTAACATGCATGTCCATCCTTACCTGGCTTCACCGAGTGAAGAGGAATTGCCTTCAGCCACTTCTACAATATATGGTGTAATTAATGTATATAAATCACCAAACTTCCTTTATTTTTAGAATTTTTAGTATAACAAAAACAAATTTGAGTTTGTTTTGTGAAACTGATACATCAGGATCTGGTTTGATGGAAGTGGTTGCAATTCTTAGTGAGTTCTCAAGGAGCTCATCAGAGGTTTTTGAACTGACTTTGCTGTTAGTGTGCTTTGTTGTTGGAACTAGTTCACAAATGTACATCCTGCCAGAAAGCCGTGATGTGGATGGGATGTCGGGACTGTCAAGTGAGGGAAGATGGGTGAGCCTAGTAAGAGGCGTTGGTCAGAGTTTACTTTTGAGTTGATCTGATTGTAACTGTATACTTTTTGTTTGTTTGTTTGAATCAGAATTTTACTATATGGTTCAGGCTGGACTTGAACTTGCTGTGTAGCCCAAGCTGGCTTTAAATCGCAAGTGATCGTCTTGGCTCAGTCTCCCAAGTGTTAGGATTATAGGCATGTGTCACCACATTTGGCTTGCAGCTCTATACATTCTAAAAATTAGTAAATAAGCAATCTTTTTTCTTCTTTTTAATATGTATTAGCACTATTATATAGCTGGTTATAATGACATGGGTGAAAAACTATTCGTTACACTTCTGTACTTTTCTTTCTTTTTTTGGTTTTTTGAGATAAGGTCTTGCTATTGTAGTTCAGGCTGGTTTTGAACACAGTGTAGTCCAGGCTGGCTTTGAATTCCTGGCTGTCTTCTTTCCTCAGCATCCTGAGTGCTGGGATTACAGGTCTGTGCCACCGGGCCCTGCTGGTAATTGTTAATCACTGTTTTCCTCACCAAGCTGCAGGAGAGCATGTAATGTCTGATACCTGCAGGCTTCCATTCTCCTGACTGCGGTGGTGGAGCGAAGGCAGAGTTGACAGTGTGCTGTGCCTGCCCCGTGCACTGCCGCTGTTGCCTGTAGTCTGTGCTTGAGCTACACAGCCTAGTCATGAAAAATATTGCTGAAAATCGTGTAGTAATGTTAAAAGTTTATCGTCTTGGGCTGTTTTACTAAATGTCCAGGACTGCATGTGGGTGCTGGGCCACAGGTTAGACATAGCTGGTTTAGCCATATGTAGACAATACTGGTAGAATTATGTGGTTAAATTTTGTTAGGACCTGTGCATGTAGCACTAAATTTTACTGCTGATACACTACTATCAAAATTGATCAGTGACTGTTTTGTTCTCAAGGAGTAGAGATTTAGTTTTTAAATGTCCTTTGTTGCTATTAATAAGTAAGAATGAAAAGTACTTCCACTACTGCTACCACTGCTAGCGGCAATTCTGCAGGTTTATCAGTGTTTACTGAGTGGCAGGTCTTATGCGAAGTGCTTCAGTGCAGTTTGTCTCTGCGAATCCTGTCCCTTCTGAAGGAGACACCTCATGGGTGACTGAGGGTGCTATTTAGCCACAGCTCCCCCTGCCCTTCAGTGCTCCTAATGGCAGCACATTGTTGCTGGTGACACTTTAGACTAGGGTAGATTCTCACTAGGTGTGAGAAACTTAATTCTTGGTGGGCCACTCAGACTGTGTTACCATCCAGGGAGAGTTTACATTGCAGAGCAAGGGGGGCCCTCATAAATATATTCACCTGTGCCCAGGACCCTCCTGCTCTCAAGTCAGACTCACAGGTGAGGAGGAAGCACCCAGGGACCCTCTTGGTCACTTTCTGTAGGCAGCTTCCTAGTATTTTGAGAGGCCAGTTTTCCCTCAGCTGTGTTTTCTTTTTTTTTTTTTTTACCAGTACCAGGGATCGAACTCACGACTGCCTGCTTGCAAGGCAGGCGCTTACGCCACTGAGCTAAATCCCCAGCCCCAGCTGTGTTTTCTTCTTCGCTCTTCATAATAGTCTTATGGAGACTTATCTATGTTAAATAAAAGAAGAAATTGAGGATTAGAGATAATTGATTTTCTCAGTGTTCCACAGCTTTATAAGAAACCAACAACAGGCTTTAAACCAGTTGCATTGCCACACAGTAACAATGGCCTCATTTGAACCTACAGCTGAAAACCTCATATTAAAAGATCATGTTTCTTTTCTTTCTTTCTTTCTTACTTTTTTTTTTTTGAGACAGGGTTTCACTATGCAGTTCAGGCTGACTTTGAACTCACTTTATAGCCCAGGCTGGCCTCAAACTCACAGTGATTTTCCTGCCTCAGTCTCCTTAGTGCTAAGATATGGATCACATTTCTAATTTGCTGATGCATTTTGTATTGAGCTTATTTTAGTTTTGAGCAGAAAATACTGTCTTCAGTGAAACATCCAGATTCAGAAACAGACAGAAAGCAATTTCACAAGGCCTTGGATTATTTCTTATATTGATGGACCTGAAATATCCTGACTAAGAACTAAAAGATAGATTTGAACTTACACAGTGAGCCTTTTTGCCTTCCCCAGCATCCACTTCAAACATCCGGGGGACTACAAATACTCTCTAAATGTAATGGTGCAAAGTGCCTTGTCCAATGGGCTTTTCTGAAACTGACTAGAAACTTTCAGATTTTCCTATTCTGTGGGATTTCAAAATTTGTCAGCAAGAATGTAGGTGAAAAGTGTAAGTGGATAGAAATAGTAGGAAGAGGTGCAGTTGTTGATTAAATCTTGGGTGTTATTTGTTAATCTTGTTTGCTGGTCAGGCTTTTCTGTTAGATTCTGAGGAGAATGAGCTACTTTTACTACACGATTTTCCTGGTGGCTGATGGTAGTTCGCACTGTAGTGTGAAAAATATGTGTGGTTTGGTACGTGTTCACCACCACTGTTAGAGAGCTAACTAAAAAATCCTACCTTACTAATAGTGTTTTGAAGGGAGCATTCAACATAGAGAGGACCTCGTTAAAAGTGTTAATGTTATATGGCATTTATTAACCTTGTATGATTTAATGGAACTATTTCTTTTTCAAAACCATTGAGATGGAAACCCAGTCTTGAGTTAAGGTCAGAGAATTTTCAAGTTGCTGAAATGTTGTATCCATTTCTGTTTTCAGCTCCCAATTGAAGACTCGTGCAGCTTAACATCCCAGTCACTGCCCCTTGACTTGACTTCAATAGTGCCTGAATCTACAGAAGACATTCTCTTGAAGGGTTTTACTTCCTTAGGAATGCAAGAAGAAAGAATTGAGACCGCACAGCAGGTGAATGGCAATTATCTTTTCTAAACATACAAGATTATTATAGATGTAGCAGGACAGGCTAATAAAAAAGGTTCTAAATAAAAGGTCTGAAATTTGATACCATAGTGATTATCAGATTTTTCTAGAACATTTTTGATTTTGTGTAACTTTATTATTTATTTATTTACTTTGGTACTGGGAATCTAACTCACAACCCACATTTGCCAGGTAGGTGCTTATGCGGCTGAGCTAAATCCCTGGCTGTTCATTTATATTTTTATATTTTTGAGGCAGGGTTTCACTGGCAGTTCAGACTGGCCTTGAACTCACTCTGTAGCCCTGGCTGGCCTCAAATCCCCAGGGGTCACTTGCTTAGCTTCTTGAGTGCTGGGATTACAGGCATACACCACCACCCGACCAAGCTATTATTTGTTTTAAATGACTCTACTATTCAGCTGTATTTATGGTAGATATAAGTATGGTGGTCCACATCTGGATGTTGATGAATTATTATATTTATTAAGGTTTTCATATTCTGTGCACTTTTGATTACCCTAGTATGTCTATTAACCTGTCCACTCAAGCAGACACATATGGTACACACGTACAAACATACACATACCCCCCTCTCTGCTTGTTACTAGGTAATTTCCACCGACCTGTTCCCCTTTTTGTTTTGGAGACAGGATCTTGCTGTGTAGTGGAGGCTGATTTTGAACTCAATATGTAGCCCAGGCAGGCCTTGAACTCACAGTGGTCCTCCTGCCTCAGCCTCCTGAGTGCTAGGATTGCAAGCATGTAGTCATGCCTGGCATTTAGGTAACCCCTTTTAAGAGAACCCTAAATATTTTTTAGATGAAACTAAATATTATTTTTCAGTAACTTAGCATATGTAAACTTTGGATTTTGCTTATTGCTAATTATAAATCTAAATATGCCTTAGTTTCTTCAGACCCTTCTTTGTCTTTTTTTCAGTACATAGAGATGTACTGAATTGCATGTGTAGTACTTTGCCAGAGGCAGTGAAGCAGAGTCAGAGCTCCAGCTCTTGATTTAGCCTGACCCGTCTCTTACCATCCTGTGTGCTTGGGCAGGTCAGCTCACTTACACTCGTGGCCTGTGGTTTCCTAATCTGCGAAACAGCGGTAATTACATACCTATCTCATAGGATTTTTGTGAGAATTAAATAAGGGAACACGGGGTGTGGCAAGCATACAATAAATGCTCAGTAAGTGATTGCCAGGGTACCTGGAGCAAGTCTGTACTCCTTTGACATTGAATTCCTCTTGAGAATTCTAGATGGTAATTGAGCAGTGAGTCTGTGAACCTCTTTAGACTGTCTGAAAACAAAACCTTCTGGATTAAAATTGACTTCTATGTCTCTCTTTGAAAGTTAAAGAAATTAATACATTAAGTCATAATAAAAAGTTTTAAAATATCTAATATGTTGAATTATGAATTTATATACAACAGGAGGTACTAATTTTAAGTGTTAGCTGAATGGGTTTTGCCAAGTGTATACTGGAATAACTGCCACTACTACCACGATATAAAACATTTTTATCATCTCAAAAAGTTTCTTTATGCTCGGTTTAAGGGTGATCCTCACATGAATTTTTGTTCTTTCTTTCCTGATAGTTGGGTTTGAACCCAGGACCTTTGCATTAAGCTATATCTCTGCTCTTTTAAAGCTAAAAAAAAAAAAATTTTAGCCAGATCTTGCTGAGGTGCATGAGCATGACTCAAACTTGGGATTCTCCTGCCTTAGCCTCTTAGAGCACTGGGATTACCGGATGATGGTACCATGCCCAGCCTTGACTGTTTTTTTTTTTTTTTTCCGTTTTTATCGGTACCAGGGATCAAACTCATGACTGCCTGCTTGCAAGGCAGGCGCTTATGCCTCTGAGCTAAATCCCCAGCCCCAACTACTTTTTAATAATAGATATTTTTCATAACATTGGTAGTAGGATCAGGATTCAGGTTGATAATTTAGGTGATGCCAAGGTCCATATTCTTAAGCCACTAAATAATCTTATTTTTAAGTTTTTATTCTCAGATTTCTTGACTAGATAATAATATTGATTGGCTTTTACCTAAGGATATGTTTATTGATTTTTACCTAAGGATATGTTTGCTAACTATTCAAATTTGGCAAACTAGTAAATAGGCATTAACTTCTTAGGAAGGAATTTTTTTTATATATAATTATGACTTTTAATACTCTTACTGAACTTTGGAAATGGCCAATATTTTTAAACATCATTTAGTTTTCTTAGCATGTAAATATTGAATATATAGTAATTATCTTCAGTACCTGACACTCACAAGTTAAAGGAGAAAAGACTTATTTGGCTTCTAGCTTATAAGGGTTTCAGTTCAGTCGCCTGGCCCCAAGCAGGGCAGCATAGGAGAGGAGAAACAGCTCATGGTGTGGCAGAGCAGTGTGAGATCAAGGAGGAGGGAGGGAGGGGACCTTTCCAGGCCACACCCTCTGTGACCCACCTCCTCTGTCCAGGCTTTGGCAGGACATCCAGATATAAGCCATCACACTTGGCTTAAAGTTAATTATTTATGACTGAGCCTTAAACAGTAAGACTTAAGTAGTGTCCACCCTTTTGTGTTGCAGTTTAGCGTGTGTTACTTTTCATTTTATCTTAGTTTGGTTGACAATATAATATTCTTGATTTTTCCAGTTTTTTTCCTGGTTTGCAAAGCTGCAAACTCAAATGGATCAGGATGAAGGAATAAAATATAGGTATGTCTGGTTCCTATGTTTGTTGGATATCATAATTTTTAGATCCCAGTTGCCTCATGTATTTCATATTCTGTGACTTTAATGTGCAGAGAGGACAGCAGTGTACACACTTTGTTTAAAAATAGCCAGAGAGGAGATTTAAGTCATTATAACTGGTATTAAAAGCCATGTGATTAAAAAAAGATATCTCTGGGAAGGGCTAGGTTTAAGTTTTACATGAACTCTAAGTAAGAGGTGTTTGTTGCTTTCCTATTTAAGGGGAAGCATCCACCAGAGACTTGAAGAGTGGCCACCTGGATTTAGCTCTGGTTGTATATGCTGATAGCTTAGGGAAACATGGTTCTAGTTAATTTCAGGTTTATGGGTTGGTATTCATATTCAGCTAATATTTATTGATGGCTGCTATTGCTAGGCAATGTGTTAGGCTCTTTGATGGAAGATCTTCATTTAATCTTCATAGCAGCAGTATGAGCAAAGATAATTATTCTTTCTGTTTTACAAAAGAACAAACTGAGGTCTATAAATATTTAGTAACTTGCTCAATGTCATACAGACTTAGGTAGAGCTGAAACTTGCACCTGTGACTTCCAGTTCCCATTCAGAATTCTCCACAGCATCACACTGTTCCTCAAGGACAGCAGTGATCTGAAAGGTCTGACCGACCATATTTTGTGCCTTGGACTGGCTTGGTGACTTACTCTTTGAAAGTTGAGCTTACCCATCTGAAAAACCATGATGAAGTTAATGTTTTGCTGCTGTTGCTTATACTGTCAGTGAATTATTTTTAAGTATTGAAATACTTTAACTCAGCTTTTGATATATTTCTGAGTGTAATCACTTTTCCTAGTAAGTCAGACATTCCTCCTGAAATTCAAGTTTGTGTAAAAAATGAGACTTTCTTGTTTATTTACTGTGCTTATTGGGGAAAATATTACTGCCAATCCCCTTTTGGTTCTGTTTTCTAGACAGATGAGGGATTACTTGTCTGGGTTTCAGGAGCAGTGTGATGCTATACTGAATGATGTAAACAGTGCCCTTCAGCACCTGGAGTCATTACAGAAGCAGTATCTTTTCGTGTCTAATAAGACAGGAACCCTACATGAAGCCTGTGAACAGCTGCTAAAAGAACAGGTAATTTGGATTGGAGAGAGGGTCAGTGATTGTAGTTAATATTTTATTTTAAATAGATGGATGCAGTTTAATTTGATTCCTTAATCTCTGTAAGTATACATTGAACACTGCTGTGAATGAGTCCTGTGCTAAGTGTGCCGGTCAGCCTGTTTCCTAAATGAGCTCATACAAAGAGGGGCTGATGGAGGCTTTCCTGTGCTATGAGCTGTCAGGTCTCACAGCAGAGTTTGAGAATTTAGTGGGTGTATTAGTTTGCTCTGTCCATTCTTTATTATTAACATTTCACAAACGAGCAGAGTGATTGCGTTAGCAGTGCTGTTTTTTAAAAGGTAAATTGATTGAAATTGCACTTAAATTGGTAACTGAGAGAAAAAAACATTGAAAACTATGTCTTGGAATTTTCTTTGTATGTATTTTATGTGTTTTTGAAGGCAGTCATTTATTATTTCATAAATCATGAGATTTACTTTGATAACACATCTTTTAATACATGGCTGCAGGAGTAGTGACCGTTATTTGGATATCTGTAAACATACATGTCTAATATAAATCTGCTGACAGTAATCTTGAGACTGGAGTGTTGATTCTCATATTCTTATAGTAATTGAATTTTCTCTTTTGAAAATGCAAGTCGGAACTTGTTGATCTGGCTGAAAATATTCAACAAAAGCTTTCTTATTTTAATGAATTGGAAACTATTACTACAGTAAGTGTTTTTTACTTTTTTTGTAAAGCGATTGTGTATTGCCTCAGCATAATTTTCAAACTTAAAGTTAGCTTGAGTTGCACTGTAACTTAAGTAGAGATACTGTTACCACCTGAGACTTTTAAAAATATGGTTTAAGTAGGGTTTCTTAAGTTGTGTTGTTAAAATCTTTTAATTGGTTGTCTTGTACCTTATCTGCAAACTGTGAGGAAAATTGTAAGAAGAAATACTCAATTTTAAATCTTGCTGTGATTGTGTTACTTTAATAGTGAAAGCGTTTTTTGAACAAACTTTCATGTTTAGTTTGAAGAAATGTAGTCTTCCTAATGGCCCTACAAGTAGTCCCCATAAAACTGTTGTGTAAGTTATATTTGTTTCTCACTTATAAATTAATTATTATTATATAAATCATGCTATTAAATTATTGAAATAATCATTATAGGTTAATAAAGGCATAGAAATAAAGCTAATAGCATGGAAGTAAAATCATAGAATGCAGTGAGAATTAGTTTATTGGCAAACTATGTAAAATCATGAAATAATTAACTAGTAATATTTTACTTTTATAATATGACTTAAAGTTAATCCTTTCACTATAAGAAAATTGCCAGCTTTTGAAAGTGGAAAAGTTATATATGTTATAAAGTACTAGAAAGTGGGAAATCTAGGTACCTGATATATCTTAAAGGAAAATGTTAATTCAGGTTAATAATTTTAAACTTTTACTTGTATTTCATTTTGTGAATTGATTTTTTTCCCTTTGAAGAAATTGAATTCTCCAACGTTGTCTGTGAATAGTGAAGGATTTATACCTATGCTGGCCAAGTTAGATGATTGTATAACCTACATTTCATCTCATGTAAGTAGGGATAGTCGTGTATGTTACAAAGAAATCTTAACATTCCTATTACATCACTTCTTATGTGCCACAGTAATTATTTCTTTTGGAAGGAAAAATACGGTCAACTCTGTATCCATAGATTCTGTATTTATGGATTCAATGAACTGTAAATCATGAAGACCCAAAAACTCGGCATCTGTGCTGACGATGTACAGACTTTTTTCTTGTCATTATTTCCTAGACAATAGTGTAACATTCACATTGCATTGGGTTTTATAAGTGATCTAGAGATAAAGTATATGAGAGGATGAGTACAGATTATATAAAAACAGATTATATAAAAACAGTGCCATGTTAGGAATTAGAGCACCCCTGGATTTTCATATTCTTGGGGTCTTGTAACCAGTCCTACATGGATCCGAAGGGATGATTGTACATACTTATAACATGTTGAAGAAAAGCTAGTAAATTCTTTTGTTGTTTTTCTAGTATAAAAGCACAGCACTTTTAAGCTCCTGAGGCTACCACTAGAGCAGAATTGCTCTTGACTGACTCAACTTTATTTTACTCAAAAAGATTTTTAAGTTGTTTTTAAGTCCTGGTATGCAAGATACTTTCTTGGAATTGGAAAACGTTACTTGGGGAGCGAAAATGACAAGCTCCTTGGGAGTCATTCTTTCTGTCTCTCACTCTCTCTGTGTCTCTCTGGCTCTGCCTCTTTGATCCTGGAGATTGAATCCAGTCCTTTGCACTTAGCTACATTTTTCATTTAGTGAGATAATCTCACTATATAATAGATGTAGATAATTTTAATAAATAAATCTGAATAAATAATAATAGATGTAGATAATCTTACACCAGGCTTGAGTTTGATGACCCTGCGACCTCAGCTTCCCAGAGTACTGGCCTTGTAGGTATGTGCCACCATGCCTGGCGGGGCTCTTTGTTTAATAAGTCTGTCTCCAAGGGTTTCTCTCTTCTAGTTGGACTTTACCTGTTAGCTTCAAAGTCCACGGAGTGCTAGCGCCGCAGGTACTGAGCTTCTACTTTGTGCCAAGCACAGGGGATTTCACTGTGTCTTCCCAGAGCGCATAATCTACATAAAACTTTGTTTTGAATGTTTGAATTTCATATATTGCTTTGAATTTCATATATCTTGATTTTTTATTAAAATCTAGCTTTTTTGTCAGTGTTTGTTTCTTCCTTATAAATCTTTCTCTTTGTTTTACAGCCTAATTTTAAAGATTATCCTGTATACTTACTGAAGTTTAAACAATGTCTTTCTAAAGCATTGCACCTCATGAAGACGTATACTGTGAACACACTGCAGACTCTCACAAATCAGTTACTTAAAAGGGTGAGTTAACTGATCTCAACAACTTTATTTTTTGGTTCATTTGTTGTCCATTATCTTTATCTAAAATTAATGCTTTGTAATTCCCCCGGTTTTACTTTTTAATTAAATATGAATATATAGTATAGTTTTATTTATAGGGAAAACTGTTAATGATCATTATAAATCTTATTTTCACATAATATTTAACAGTTTGAGAAGTATCTGGTGATATGTGATAAATAATAAAATGAGCCAGGCATGGTGGTATATGTTTGTAATCTCAGCACTGGGAAGACTGAGGCAGGAGGATCACTCAGTTAGAAACCAGTCTGGGCTAAATAATGGGTTCAAGGCCCGCTGGAACTACATACCAAGATGCTGCCAGCAAAACAAAACAAACAACCCAACCACCACCACAACAAAAAACAAACTTGTGTCACTTAAAACATTTCTGTTGCTGGGCCTGATGGTACATGCCTGTAATCCCAGCACTTAGGAGGCTGAGGCAGGAGGAACCTTGTGAGTTTGAGACCAGCCTGAGCTACAAAGTGAGCTCAAGGCCAGCCTGAACTACACAGTGAGACCCTGTCTCAAAAAAACCCAAAATTCTGTCTTATGAAAATACTGGAAATTTTAATTTATAATTAATAATAATAATAAAATGGTTCAATCTAAGTGATAGATTATTTATTTATTATTTATTATCATTTATTTTTTGTGGTGTTGAGGGCCATTCACATGCTAGAGAAGAACTCTACCTCTGAGTTGCACTCCCATCATACATTTTTTTCTTTACCTTTTTTTGGGTAGTTTTTATATTATTTGTATTTAGCCAACATTATTAGAGCATATCCCCTAAGGTTTTGTATTGAAATAGGAAATATACGGTAGCAAAAAGGAGCTAGCAAGGTCCCTACCCTCATGGACCTTGTATTTGGGAGAAATGATGACTATGGAAGAAACAAAGTATTATAGATTGCAGTAGATGCCAGGCAGAGAGTTAGTAGAGTGTTAGATTAGAAAATAAGGGTAGTGGTTGTTGGGCATATTTCTAAGAAAATAGAACCAAAATGTTTATTTTATTCTTTAAGCTTACTTTCTAAAAA
Organism: Cavia porcellus; assembly: GCF_034190915.1. Classification (NCBI taxonomy): domain Eukaryota; kingdom Metazoa; phylum Chordata; class Mammalia; order Rodentia; family Caviidae; genus Cavia; species Cavia porcellus. The sequence continues at coordinate 60,968,333 of NW_026947504.1, forward strand.
ATATGGAATGCCTTCTTGGACTTCTGTTCAAAGCCAGTGATTTTTGGGTTGCATTTTTCTGTTCATGTTGCTGCTGGCTGATGTAACACCAGGCTATATACTTTACTATTTTCAGAATTTTCTGTAACTTTAGGAAACTAATATTTAATCAATAGAGTTATGTACTATGCTAGTACTTTACCACTGAGCTTCACAAAATCTCTGTGAGTGCATGTCATGGTAACTTATGGATCCACTCAGCCTCAGAGAGGGTAAGTAATCCTGCCATTGTCTTCTGCCTGGAAAGTGTCAGTGTAAGTCTGTATTTAGGTCTGTGTTCTGTCAAAGTTTTACATAATATAGGGTAAATTTTAACTATAATAATGGGAGAGAAATGATAGTTCCTCTTAATTATTTGTCATTTGTAGCAATAATACGTAATTTCTCTGAGTTTTTTCTTTCTAAGCTTTGGATTGATATGGAGGCCAAGTCATAGTCAGGTGAAATGGTCAGCATTACATTTTCTGAGTAATTTCCTGTTTGCTAATTATCTTTCTTCCATATCTTCCTCCATGTTCCTTTAGGACCCTTCATCTATACCTAATGTAGACAATTCCTTCACGCTATTTTATGTGAAGTTTCGAGCTGCTGCACCCAAAGTCAGAGTAAGTCTGTTGACATAAGTACGACATTGTTATGAAATTTATGCAGGTGTTCCCTTTTGAAGTACATTGCTTACTCCAGAGAAATGAATGTGAGTGAAAGAGAGATACCCTTTCGCATTCAGCAGGGTATTTTAGAGATGTGTCCTAGGTGCTCAAGTCCCTAGAGCAGGAAACATGCCACTTTCCTGTGATGCTCAGGGAAGGTTTCTAGTTAAAGATGGGTTTAAAAAGCCTAGATTTTTAGCGTACTTGGGAGGGAGGGCTGATATTTTATACAGAGAGAACAACATTATAGTGAAGGTTATAGTAACTTAAAAGAAATGCATTCTGGAAGAACTATGTAATTTACTTACCAAAATATTAGTGGGTGTGATGGGAAAGAACACAGGAAAGATGACAAAGACCATCTCACAAGGAAGAAGTAAAGACAGAGGGAGGAGAATGATTTGGTCACGCTGATCGTTTCATAAATGAAAGTTGCAGGTTATGGTGAAGGGAGGTTAGAGATATGCCTGGAATGCTTTGCAGTGACCCAGGTAAAAATGGGGACTGAATTAAGGCCTTGATAGTATGTTGCATGAGAGTAGAGTATGTGTCTTACTTACTGTATTTAGTAGTGTTTGGTATATAAGGAAATGTGCAGTGTTTTCATCTTGATTTGGTGATTTAAAATGGAGGCAGGGAAGGTGATATATTTTATAACATCTGACATACAAATAATTGGAATTGATATATGCATATTCTTTCTGTTCTTTGTGAAGTTACTAGAAAGAGTGATCTACATTTACAGACTTCTTTTTATTTTTTTGGTACTTTTTTTTTTTTGGTACCGAGGATTGAACTCATGGCCTCATGCTTGCCAGGCAGGCACTTACACTACTGAGCTAAATCCCCAGCCTGATTTATAGACTTCTTTTACTTCCTTGTTTTTGTCTTCAGTCAGGCACTTGGTTTTGCTTTGTTTCAGAAGTAGAAGAAACTTACGTTTATTTATAGAAAGTAACAGACAAATAGTGGATAATTGATGAGATGAGATTTAGATTGTGCCCAATTGATCATTTTTGCTTATTAGCCAAATGCCAGTGATAAGAATTCGATTAGAAAAGAAATGGTATAGGTAAGAGGCTTATTCTGATGGATAGTTATAAAGTGATTATTGTAATTACCAGTGGCTTTCCTGTGCACTGTAGGTAACCAGTTAGTCTATGCGATGGGGTCCTACCTACGTTAGCAATAGAAAACATAGAATGCTTACCTAGCAGTAACCTACTGGAACTATAAGGAGGAATAAAATGGCAAAACTAGACAGAGATTCACTAAAAATTGTGTCAGTGGTAAATGTCTTGTTTGTGGTTGGGAGACCTCAGTTTTAAATGTCAGTTCTTCCCAGTGAGATTTACACTGGCTGTACATTGGGATGTCCTCCAAGCAGAGTTCCCTTGGGATTTCCTTGTACAGGATTTTGAACTTTATTTGATAAATAAGTAAAACTATAGAAATTTTTGAAAAATACAGTGTTGTTGATTCAGTAATTCACTGACAGATTATTGAGATAGAACGTTCTGGAATTTAACATTTAAAGAAATGAATCAAATCAAAGGAGAAGGACTGGTGTTTTCTAGGATATTGGGAAAATTTGCTAAGTATTTGAAAAAAGAGTAAGAAAAGAGTATCATTTCACTTGATAATACTACCAAAGTACATTGTAAGTGAACTAATAAATACAAAATGATAAACAGATCCCCTAAAAAGCTCAAAATATTACTGGAAAAGAAATTAAGAATGTAAACATTAAATTTTTTGGTTGTAAATAGCAAAAACATGGCAAAATTGTAATCTTTTCAAAATAAAATATTTTTAAGAAAGAAAGTATTTTTGATATACTATAAATGCTTATACATCAATGCAAGATGAGCATTCAATATAAAATAACCATGTTCCTCACAGCACATGTGGAAAGTGCGTGCACGTTAAGGTTAGGCTGCTGGGAGAGGGGGCAGATGCTTGTAATCTTAGCCTCAGGCGGCTGGAGCAGGAGGGGCCTGAGTTTGAGGCCATCTTGGGCTGCAGAGCAAGTTCAGAACTGGGCAGACTACATGGTGAGATCTGTTATAAAAGAAACAAAGGGCAGGCATTATTTTGTCTTTTGGAAATACATAAATTATGGCTTATATCAGTTCTTATGTGGATTTGGTGAGATAGGAAATATTGTTTGTTTGTTTGTTTGGTTTTTTACACTTTTTTTTCCTCTTTTTTTCTTTTTATTGGTACTGGGGATCGAACTCACGGCCGCCTGCTTGCAAGGCAGGTGCTTATGCCACTGAGCTAAATCCCCAGCCATAGGAAATAAAATGGCAAAACTAGACAGAGATTCACTAAAAATAGGAAATATTGTTGATGTAAATGATTCCTTTCTAAACTTTTTTTTGATACTAGCTAAAAAGTCTACACAAATAATCTTTCTTTTGAGCCATTGTGTTGGTGCTGTCATAATACCAGCTTAAATAGTAGGAAGTAGGATCTTGAAGAAGGGCACCAGCTTGCCTGGGCTCAGGCAGCTATGATGGAGCAGAGAATCAGACACCCTAGTTTGCCTCTGGACTGTAAGCAGTGTGCTGTGATTCTTTAGAAACAATTTAGATATGTAATTTTAGAACAATGAACAATATGATAATATGTAGCATTTCATATAATGTTTTATTTTTTATTATCATTATTTTTGTTGTTTTTTGAGACAGGGTGTTACTGTGTAGTTGAGGCTGGCCTTGAAATCACGTGTAGCCCAGCTTGGCCTCATACAGTAATCCTCCTGCCTCAGCTTCCTGCGAGTGGGATTTTAGGTGTGCACAACTACGCGTAGCTCACATAATGTTTTAAATAAATTATAATAAGATTCTTTGAATGTTTATTAGGTACCATGGTAAGGCCTCCTGTATATTTTTATCTAATAATGGAAATTATTTAATAGGAAAACATTTTTGAAATATGTTAGTTTTTATTTATTTATTTATTTTTTTTGGCTAAGGTCTCTGTATATAGCCCAGGCTGGATGATTTGAACTTGCATCAGTCCTCCTGCCTTAACCTCCTAGTGCTGGTACTACAGGCAGGTGCTGCTATGCCCGGCTAAATAATGTTTTCAAAGGCAGATCATGAAGCTGGGCATGTAGTATAATTTTTGTTTTGTTGAAGAAGAAAAGTGTGGTAACTGTGGGTCCAGAAACCTGAAAATACATGTACTGAAGTCTTACGTGTAAATACTATGCATTCATGCTGGCCTTTAGCTCACTTCGTAGTTCCAGCTGATCTAGAATTCACAGTGATCCTCCTGTGTCCACCTCCCGAGTGCTGAGATTACAGGCCACCATGCCCTGCTTATATTTACAGTTTTTTAAGTGAGCATGTGATACTGTTACAATAAAAAGTCTAATGAATACATTCGGATTTTTAATGTGCTGTGCTTTTATTTTTCAGACTCTTATTGAACAAATAGAAGAGCGATCTGAAAAGATACCTGAGTGAGTATCCATTTCTTCGATTTCCAGTCTATCTTCTTCTCATAGTGCTGTTTTTCCAAATCTGGTTATTTCTCTGGTGTTTTCTGAGGAGTTGCCTCTAAGCTTGCTCTTTTTTTTCGTTTGTGGTAACAGGGATTGAACCAGAGAGTGCCACACTGTATCCTCTGCCCTTTTCTTTATTTTAGTTTGAGACACAGCTCACTAAATTGCCCAGGCTGACCTCAAATTTATGGTCTCACTGCTTCAGACTCCCGAGCATCTGAGATTCCAGGCATGCACCACCAGGTGTCCAAGCATGTTCTTGTAGCACACACTTTCTTTTCGGGAGCAGGGTCTCAGATTTGACTTAGCAAATTTACTTGCCAGAGTTTTTCCATAGCAGGATTTCCTTCTCACCTGGATAGACATGAGGTCTCTGTCTTAGAAAAGAAACCCTTCTATAAGAGGCAGAGCTTAGGTCATCACTTCACTATGGGTTTTGTTTATTATCGGGTTCTGTCCTAGATCCCCAATCTCCTAAACAAGTGTACGGTGGAGGTTAAATAAAAAGACAAACTGTATGATTTTTTTAGGTCTCCAGGAAGATCAAAACCTTTAATTAAGCTTGAGACTTAGAGGGTAAAGACAAAGGATTCTCTGGGTTAGTCCACTTATATTAGGACCAAGGACAAAGGGCGGAGAAACTGAGGAAAGTGCAGGCAATGAGCAGGACCGTGGGAGTCACTTCAAGGACGTCTCCAAGTAATGAATCAAGTCAGTTCAGTAGCACTGTCTTATCATGAAGACATGCTAGAAGTGAGACTGTAGGAGTAATCTTTGCAGCTGTAGTCTCTACTTTGTTATTTGGGGTTGGAGCCAGAGTGTCTGCAGCTGTGGCCTTATCTTGCCCTTTGAGGTATCTCTGGCCTCACACGCCACTACAGGCCTCAGCCAGGACCATTCATAGAGGTTCACTTACTACGAATCAGCTCCCGTCGCCAGGCAAGGGGCCTAGGCCTAGGACAGACTCACCGATAAACATAGACAGCCAATTAGTAAAATTTAAATCCTGCTCAGAGCCGCTTTGTAGTGGTCTCCAACAATTTATTACTTCTTATTTTTTGTGGTGCTGGGGAATGAACCCAGGGCCTTGTTCATGCAAGGCAAGACCTCTACCACTGAGCTACATCCCCCAGTCCCTGGGTTTTGTTTTATACCTGTTATTTCCAAGCTTTTAATCTGGGCAAATGAGAGGTAACTATTATGATTTTATACGTTTGACCACCTATTCTGGGACTAATGATCAAATTTATTGTACATAGCTGAAATCATAAGTTCTTACCTCCCTCTATTTTTATTTGCCTTGCTATTAGATACCAGCAACTGCTCAGTGATATCCACCAATGTTACCTTTTCCAACGGGAGCTCCTTTTGGGCCCTAGTATTGCCTGTACTGTCGCAGAGTTAACCAGCCAAAATAATAGAGACCATTGTGCCTTGGTAAGTTTTGTACCTATCTTGGTTTAGTCTTAAACCTTTTTCTAAGCTGTGCTGATGCCATACCTGATTTATCCTTCTCTGAAATTCTGTTTTTCCAAATTGGTTATGTCCTTGAGGTCTTTTTATTGTAGAACACAACTTCAGGGAGCAGGGTCTTAGACATGACTTACGGAATTATGTGATTCAGTTTCTGTATCAATGAACTAATTTTTTTTCTAGTTATGACAAATCTAATTTGTTAGTTTTGTTCAACTTTGCAAAGTATTTCTCACTTTATTTTTGAGATACAAAAATTCACATATTTAAATATTCTTTTTTTTTTATTTTTTTATTTTATTTTATTTTTTTTTTATTTAAGGAGAAAAAAGAAAAAAAAACAGTGAAGGGGTACAAGTTATACAGATTTACAGAAGAAAAAAATGTGCAGTAGGAGGTCACTAGTTAATGGATTACATATTGCCATCTTAGAAATAATTGTTCAAGTCACAAAATTTAAGCTTGTAGAGTGGACATTCCAACAATGATACTGCAAACAGTTCTGTTCACTGATCCAATAAAACTCTGTGATATCATTTTCTATCTCATACATTTAAATATACATGCAGTTATATAGTTTAGAGCACTTTCTTTTCCTCTCTTTTGTACTGTGACTATTACACATTTTGGGTTTCATTGCTCCCACAGTTCTTATTGCTTTTTTGGAAGAGAGTAAAACTAAATGTGACATAACAGAACCGAATCGGTCAAGTCTAAAGGGTGGATATAATAGATAACATAAAAACATAATACAAGGTGATCAACAATGGTTACCATAATGCCTCCCGCTATTTCTAATAGAATTGCCTATATCATTAGTTGTAATACAATTGAACAAAACAGTATAGAATAAAACCGACAAAACCAAAACATTGGAGATATTGTAGGTCTTCAAAAGTAGATAAATGTCAACGAGAATGGGCGTTATAATGAATCTCATTATCTTCTCAGCTGATGCCTAAACTTTCGAACCTGATACTATCCAGCAAAACAGAATAGAGGAACCTGAGTCAAAAACAAGATGGTGAGAGTAATACAGGGCTTCAAATCGAGATAATAGAAAGTCATAGTGTGTTACTATATTATATCCTGCTATTTTTTCCCTTTAATTAAACGGATAAAAATAAAAAAGTAAATAATGGAGTGGAGATTGAGAAAAAAAAGAGGGCATAACAGCGAAACAGGGCAAATCAAAACTTAACCATTTAAGCAGAATAGTGTTTCACCACCAGATATTTCCGACCCAAAAGTAGTTACCATATTGACTCTTTCCTTGAAGTCCTTGAGTACAACTTCGTATACTGTAGCATTAAGTATATCAAAACAATGTAAAACCATTTAACAGAATGACAGCATTATAGAGTATTTGGAATCGACTAACAGAAAATGAACAATGGTTTCTGTATAGTCTCCTTGTCTTTACAAGGTTTTTGCTTATACTATCGTACATAATAAAATCCAATAAGATACAACCTGTTTAGACCATTGGAGACAGAAGAACAAAAGCTAGATGAGACTTCAAAACAAGATGGTACTAAATCAGTATTACCTATTAAGATGTCATTTTCTCCAAAATAGCTGTTCCTATCATCCAATCGTCTCTGTCTCATTTCTGTTGAGCTCTGTTTCTGTCAGTAGCTGTCAGTTTGTCTTCTTCATTTTGTTCTCTGCTCCATTCGTTGTAGCCTCCCCGCCACTATTTCTGGGTTCTTTGTATTTTTCTTTTTTTAGAATATCCTGCAATACTTTCTGTAGGGTTGAATTGGTGGTTGCAAATTCCCCCAGTTCCTCTTTATCCTGGAAGCACCTCGTTTTTCCATCAATTTCCAGGGACAGTTGTGCAGGATATCTCAATCTTGGCTGGAGATTATTATCTTTCAAAGCTTGAATTATTTCCCCCCACGCTCTTCGTGATTTGATGGTTTGTGAAGAGAAATCTGCTGTAATTCTGATGGGTGTTCCCTTGTAAGTAGTCTGTTTCTTGTCTCTGACAGCTTTTAATATTCTGTTCTTGTATTGAATTTCTGGAATTTTTATTATTATATGCCTGGGTGTTTCTCTGTTAGGGTTGTAGGTAGCTGGGGTCCTGTATGCCTCATACATCTGAGTATCTTTACCTTTTGCTAAATTAGGAAAATTCTCCTGGATTATTTCTGTGAGTAGCTTTTGTAGTTCACTTGTTTGTGTCCCTACTTCTTCTTTTATGTTCTTAATCCTTAAGTTATGGCTCCTCTTATCATCTTCTTGTCTTTGTATTATTGCTGTTTGTTTCTTTGTCATTTTTAAGAAGTTTTTCATTTCATTCTCCCATATTACAAGTCTGCCCTCCAGTTCAGATAGTCTGTCCTTAGTTTCTTTCAAGCTGTTATGCCAGTCTTCGATAGACTTCTTAATTTCTTGATAGTCCCTTTGAACCTGCTTCACATACTCAATGTTTTCTCTGTTTTCTCCATCAAGCAATTCTCCCCTCTTTTTCTGTTCTTCCATTCCACCATCTGTTTTTTCCTGGGTGGTGCTTAGCATTTCTCTAACTATTCTGCATACTTCTAGCTTCAGGTCGTTGATAACTTCATTCCTGAATTGGTCTATGAGGCTCTCTAGGTGGCGCTTAATGTATATTGGTGCGGTGTCCATTATTGCCTGTTTCTCAGGATTGGGGGCCGAGGAGCCTTTTTTGTTGCTTCCCTTCCCCATATTTTCTCTTCCTTATAAAATGCAAGCTTACAAAGGAAGCCCGGCTTCCCTGCCTGTCAGCCACAGCCTGGTCAAATTGCGCTGGCTAGTTGTTCCCGCCCACCGCTGCGCACCAGGGAGTCGCGGAGGAGGCAGCCTACGCGGGAGTCGGTCGCTCCTCCGGGCCACCGTCAGGCTCTGGGATCTGGGTTAGGCCAGCCTAGGGAGTCCGCCAGCAGCGTCACTCAGGCCAGGGACTTTTCACCAATCCCGTCCGAGAGGGGAATGTGTGGCTGGAGTTGCCACGGCGCCCTGCTCCTACAGGACTGCCCGAGCCCAGAAAAACCTCCGCTGGAGTCAAACTGTGGTAGGGGATCAGTTTTCTCGCTCACCTTGCCACCAGTCAGTTTTCGTGTACGCCTTCTTGTCCGTCCTGTTTTCGACTCCGTTCGCAGACTCCCGTTCCCGAGCTTCTGCGCGTCTCTCCTTGCCGAGCCGCTTGTGGAGGCAGCCAGCCGCCGGGCGGCGGGATACCCAAATCGCGGTTTCCAATGGCGCGTAGTCGAGCCTCCACACCGAGCCTTTTCTGTTCCTATTTTAGCGCCAGGACTATATTTTAAGTTGGTTTCTCTCAGCCCAGTTCGTTCCTGAGTCAGCAGAGCATATCTCTACTGGTTCGTGACTCCTTAGTCCGCATCATTCCTGGCCTGTGAGCCGAGTCTTCCAGAGAGCCTTCGGTAGTTGCTGTTGTCTGTCCGCCATGTTCTCCTCCGGCGGCATATTTAAATATTCTTAAAAGTTGAAATTTCAAAGTTAGTGAGTTTCTGTTGACAATGTAATTTTAGCTTAATTTTTGGTACAGAAGTATTTTTTGTTTAGCGTTGGGTTTTTTTTTGTTAGTTTTTGTTTTTGTGTTTTGGTCTTTTTGAGACAAGGTCTTGCTATGCAGTTCGGGCTGGTCTTCAACTCAGGGTAGCCCAGGCTGGTCTTGAACTCGCAGCTGTCCTCCTGCTTCAGCCTCCTCAGTGCTGAGACTATAGGCATGTGCCAGCATGCTGGCTGTTTAGTGAGGTTTTAATTCAAGCCATAGGAAAAAATATGAGGAGTCTTGTTTTAATACACATTTTCTACTAGAACAGTAATTTGTGATCATTATTAAAAATTTAGAAAACAGTTTCACTAGGGTGAGAAGCTGAAAAAGTAAGTAAGATCCAAAGTGTACAGTTTGTGAAATGGGAAGAAACTGTTCAAAAGGAAAGAGAAACTGGGATGGGGGAAAGGAGAAAAGGAAGGGAAAAGGAAAAGATATATATATATATATATATATATTCTCAATTCACTGAAAAGAAAGGTTTGTGCTTGTATTATTCAATCAATTTTTCATGCCTGTATCTTACAATCTGAGCAACTACTTTGTAAGTTCTTTTTTTTTTTTGGTACTGGGAATCAAACTCAGGACCTCGAGCTTGCCAGACAGGTGCTGTGCCACTGAGCTACATCCCTAGCTCTTGAGCAACTACTTTGAACATAACAATATGCAATGTATTAAGAATTGTTACTCTCCTACTTGAAATTTTGTATCTTTAAAAAAAATTAGAAAAGCGTTAATGTTAATAAAATAAAAGTTATCTATAATTTCAGTAAGCATTAAGCCGTGGGAAACGAAGCATTTTCTATTCTTTGATAAGCTGTTTTATGAATACATGCACGTAATTTCTTTGCAAATAAAGTGTAGGCTTTGTTTTATAAGTATTGTAAATGTTTAACTATAGGTGTGTGTGTGTTTACCACAGGTTCGCAGTGGCTGTGCCTTCATGGTCCACGTGTGCCAGGATGAGCACCAACTTTACAACGAATTTTTTACAAAGCCGACACCAAAATTAGAGTAAGTGGCACGTGGAACCTAAATTTTATTGATAAGATGTAATTTGCTTATGACCATTATGGTGCAGTATGTTATATGCATATTCTGTAGCCAACTACTTTGTTTTAATTTTTCTGCATATGTGAACAAAATGTTATGGGGTAGGATATTAAAGTAGGTATAAGTATAAAGGTCAAAATGCTTTCATGTTGTTTGTGGTATAATGGAGCTATTTTGATATGATAGTGTATAGTAATTATGTTGTAAGTATGTATATGTATGTATATGTATGTATTTAGTAACTCTATATAGAGAATGGTGTCTTGATATCTATAGCTCCAAGTACAATATTTATTTATTTATTTTTTTGTGGTACCGGGTATCAAACTCACAGCCATTCTCTTGCAAGGCAGGCATTTATGCCACTGAGCTAAATACCTAGCCCCTAATGTTACTGTTTAGTTCAAAAATTTTTATGATTTTCACTAAGGAAAGATGGTTAAAAATATGGACACTATTGAATAACCTTTTTTTTTTTCTTGAAGTGTCTTTCAGATGCACTGTTAGTCACTTTTGGCTTCTTCCTATTGGCTATTTTGACTCTTAAAAGATTCTTCTAAATGAGAAAGAGCTAAATATATTATGGTTTTGGTGGGGATGATTACTTTTGATGACTACTCTGTATAGAAGAGTACCATTGGCAATATGAAGAATATAGACAACCTGATTTTCTTTTCTTTTCTTTTTTGTCTTTTTCGAGACAGGGTCTCTCTGTGCAGTTCAGGCTGGCCTTGAGCTCACTTTGTAGCCCAGGCTGGTCTTGAACTTGCAGTGATCCTCCTGCCTCAGCCTCCCAAGTGCTGGGATTGCAAATTTGTTTTTTCTAAGTGTTTAAAGTTTCTCACAACAGTTGGTAAATGTTCAGAGTACTTTCAGTTTTATTTTGAACCTGTTTTTCCTGGGAGAAAAAAATACCAGTTGATTCACAGTGAAGCAGAATATAAAAAGTAGTTAAAAGATAATTTTGTTTTTTAAAGGACATGTACAGAATTATTGCTGAAATACAGAAAGTTGCAGTAGGTTGACTTTTGGTTGGTGGCAGCTAATTTGGATTGATTGCTGCAAATTACTTACAGATTCTGAGCTTTTAAACCAGAACCAGTTTACAGAATTAGTTTTCGCCTTTCACTTCTCATTTTATAATATTTCCAGATACTTACTATTTTTATTGGTTAGAAAAAATCAATGAAGCTTTTAAAGTATTGGAGAATTCTGACACTATCTCTACCATAACCATATTTTATTCTCCCATTTTAGTGAGCTTTTGGAGAAACTGTGTATGTCATTGTATGATGTCTTCAGGCCATTGATCATTCATGTCATTCACTTAGAAACTCTATCTGAACTTTGTGGAATTCTTAAAAATGAAGTCCTTGAAGATCATGTACAGAACAATGGTAAGCACATAGAAATGATCATTTAAAAGGTCTCTTAAATGATACCTGTGACTCAGTGAATTTGAAAAAAAAAAGATACTAATACACTGTTGCACCAAAATATTTAATACTTTTTAATTTTAAAAAGCATTTTAAGTAAAAATTTAATATTTTTGTAGCTTGGGTTAATGTCTTTTTCCTTTTTGAATAAAGGAGCAACTTAGTTTTTGACTAATGGTTCAAATTACTTAAAAAAGAATTTTAAAGTCTGGGCAAAATTAGTAATAAAATAGGTAGTTTTTATTTTTGCATCCAGAATCCAGAGTTAGTTTTGGGTTAAGCATTTCTAGTGGAATGTTATTAAAATGCATAAAATAACTGAATATATTACATACTTTTGATTAAAAATCAGGAATTATTTTAGCATTCTTAATAGTAATGGTAGGTCATTTTTAAAATTACAAATAAAACTAGTTCTCTGGAATAGCTGTGCTTTGCTTGTCTGATCAGTTCTTCACTATTAGGTTCAGTTATAGAAAACATGATTTTCCCAATGATATACTTAGGTCCTTTTAAAAAAATACAAGGGCCAGGGATATAGCTGAGTGGCACAGTGCCTGCCTGGAAAGTGCAAGGTCTTGAGTTCAATTCCTGCTATCAGAAAAATAAAATAGAAAAATACAAGTTGGGTGCGTTCAAGGTAGCATCAGCTTCCCATGATGAATGTAATTATTATGTACTGCAAATATGTACTCATAAAAATTTTTAAAAAATACTTTGAATAATGATTTTTGTGGGCAGAATTTATTGTTTTCATTGGTAGATACTACTATGGGTGTTCTATTCTTCAAACCTATTCATATTATAGTTACTCTATGATGTACATTTCCTCACATATTAACGTTCCTGAATATAAGATAATCTTTAAATTACTATGAATGGCTTATGTTACTATGTAACATCTTCAACCCCTATCCCTTAGAAATTTTCAACCCCTATCCCTTAGAAAGATGTTACTGAATTACCTGTGTGTCTTAACGTCAGTGGCATCTTAGTAAGTACTATAGAAATTCATGTTTCATATTTTACCTTTTTTCTTTGTGAAAATGTTGTCATTTAGTATCTATAGACTTTATTTGTAAAATGGGGTTGATAATTAAGCTGCCTTAATTATTTCTTAGGATTGTCTGAAAGTGTATGAAATAACTTTTAGAGAGCACAGAGCTCTCTTAAAATTTAGATTCAGTATTTATATTAATAGAAACAGTTTTGCACAGTCCTAGGAAGGAGGTATAATAACTAATATATTTTCCAGTTTTAAATTGAAATTGAAAGTGTTTTTTTTCTTTTCTCATACTGAGGATTAAACTCAGGGCTTTACACAAACTCGGCAATTAACTTTATCATTGAACTAATATTCCCAGCCCCTGAGAGACATTTGTTAAACTTAAGATCAGTGAATCATACTGAAATACATGTAGTCACAGTCTCTGAACCAAAGGTGGTTAAAGTAGTATCTTTGCTTGTTTATAAGAAGGTAACTTCACAGCACAGGCCTGGCAAGCGTGAGGTCCTGAGTTCGATTCCTGGTACAAACAAAAAGAAGGTAATTTCCTTCTTTCCTAGAAGATAAAGTCTAAAAGGATGGATGCTTGTATTTTTTTTTATTAGCTGAACAATTAGGGGCATTTGCAGCTGGAGCAAAGCAGATGCTGGAAGATGTGCAAGAGAGGCTTGTGTATCGAACCCATATCTATATTCAGACTGACATCACAGGCTACAAACCGGCTCCTGGTGACCTGGCTTATCCCGATAAGTTAGTCATGATGGAGGTAAGGTCTTCATATTTCATTTCCTCCTGGCCTCTGTACAACTTGTGAGAATATTACACTAGCTTTTTAATTCTTGCTCAAAAAGAATCAAACTTGTCAAAAATCATAGGATATAAAATTTTTTAAAAACGTAGAAGAAAATAATTTGTTGTCTTTCAATTATGGTTTTAAAACATTCTATTCAGTTCTGCTGTGCCAGGAAGTATACATTCTTAAGTTCTAAATTTAGTTAGTGCTGTGACTTCTTTTTTCTTTGTAAATGGCATGGGACAGGACTGAAGCTGGTGTGGCGGCACACACCTGTGATCCCAGCAGCACTCTGGGAGAGACTGAAGTAGGAGACCTATAATTTTGAGCTTAGTCAATTTAGTGACTTGGCGGGATCCTGCCTCAAAGTAGAAAAGGGCTTGGGATATAGACCTGTGTAAAGGTTTTGGGTTTACTCCCTAGTCCTGTCCCCCCCCCCCCAAAAAAAAAAAAAAGAAAGAGAAGAAAAGCGGTGGGTTGGTGGTGGTGACGTATAACTGTGTCGTGCCGTCTTAGAAGCCTGGAGGCGCTCTTCTCGAAGTTACACGGTCCTGACGTGCGGCTTCTGGTTGGAAGGGTCATGGAATCTCATTGATGGTTCAGTTCCATGCCTAACTTCATTTTCTTTGAATTTTGGCGAGAGGTTAAAGAATTCCTGGTATGTCAGAACATACAACTTTTTTTGAAATGGGGTCTTACTGTGTTTCCCAGGCTAGCCTTGAACTCAGGATTCTGTCTTGGATTCCTAAGTAGCAGAAATTACAGGTGTGTACCACCATGCCCAGCTTTAGAGCCTAGCTTTTCTATGGAGATTTTCAAATATAAGCAAAGATTTAGTATAATGAATACTTACATATAGTTACTTCAGCCTCAACATGACAAGTTTTGTTTACCTACACCTGCTTACTCTTCTCCCATTCATTATTTTAGAGCAAGTTTCAAACATTAAAATCTGTAACTACTTTAATAGGTAACTCTAAAAGGTAAGGGTATTTTTATTTTTAACATAACCATCCTTATCATACTTAAAACACTGTAGTTCCGTAATATCGTCACATAGCCAGTTGAACCTGTTGCTTTCAGATTCACTGGTGTTAATGTTTTGTCACATTGTTTTATCTCTTCATGTTTATTTTGTTGTTGAATCAGTTGATAGTAAGTTGAAAACATTTCGATACTTCACTTTAATGTATTTTAGTTCTTACTCTAAGAATAAATTTTCCACATAGCCAAGGTATCATTTTTATACCTAGTAATTTTTTTTTTTTTTGAGACAAGAGTCTCACTATGTAGCACAGGCTGGCCTCACACTCATAGTGATCTTCCTGCCTCAGCCTCCTGAGTGCTGATTACACCTAATAAAATTAACATCTATTCAACAATATTATTTAGACACAGTGCTATTCAAATTTCCCCAGTTGTCCATCAGATGTCTTTTAAATTGCACCAAAAACTTCTAAAAGTTTAATGCAATTAAGTTTACTGTGTTACATTTAATTTTTATGTCTCTTTAATCTTTGAGTCTGACTAAGATTCCTTCCTCCCTGTCTCCACTTTGTTTTTTCTTTTTATAACACTGACTTTTTTGAAGAGACCAGGCGAACTTTATTGTGAAATGTTGCGACATTATAGACTTGATTGTTTCCTCTCGATGAGATTCAGGTTAATGTGTGTGTGTGTGTGTGTGTGTGTGTGTGTGTGTGTGTGTGTGTGTAATACTAGCTAGTTGATGTATACTTCTGACTTAATTACCTCAAAAGCACGTAATGTCAGGTGGTTCCACAGATGGTTAAGGTGGTGAACATAAAAGTATATTTTTCCCCTTTGTAACGAGTAAGTCCTTAAATGGGATTATGTTTTGATTTTGTATGAATTTCGCAGCATCTTTTCAGCCAGTTCTTATTGCCAAATACTGCTGAAAAACCACACTTTAATGTTCCTTCTGATTTTCTATGCAGCAAATTGCGCAGAGTTTAAAAGATGACCAGAAGAAGGTACCTTCAGAAGCTTCGTTTTCAGATGTTCGGTTAGAAGAAGCAGAGTCTAACAGTCTGTCGAAATCTGGTATGTGCTGAGGTCTTCACTTGTAGCACTTACTGTTCAGTTCCTGTCTTACTAGGGACTTGTGTCCGAGGTATGAGAACAGCTTCTGCCTTGAGGAGCCCACCCCTGAGGCGTGATTGATGAACCTCAGATGCGATTCAGTGGTGGGTGAGCTGCAGACAGGAACCATGGGGTGCTCTTGGACCGTGGCAGATCTCCTAGTGCGTGGACATGGTGGAGGGGTTGCTCCCTGAGTGTGGGGGAGTGGGGTTCATGAGGGATGGCACCTGGAGAGCTGGAGTGCGGAGGAGTGAGAGTCAGATGAAGCCGGATTGCTTGAGGTCTAGAAGAGCAGGTAGGAAGGACATGGGAATGGAAGAGCATAGTTGCTTTGGGATTCGCTGTGGTTTTGTGTGTTTGGGTACAGGCAGGGTGTACGAGGGGCAGCCCAGATGACAGTCAGTGTCATTTTATGATGTCATAGCTTTTGAACTTTTAGCTAGTATATTGAATCAGAGTGATTATGCCATCGAATTTGGATTTTATAAATGTAAGGTTGGGTGAAGCTAAAACATTTTGGCAGATACAAAGGATAGCTTTGACTTTTCAAGGAACAACATTGTTCAAGAATCACTCATGGAGGCGGGGCATGTGGTATACATCTGTAATCCCAGCACACTCGAGGCTGAGGCAGGAGGATTGCTGTGAGTTTGAGGCCAGCCCGGACTACATAGAGAGTTCAGGGCCAGCCTTAACTACAAAGTAAGACTCTGTCTCAACAAAAAAGAAGAACAAAATATCATGGGTGACCTAGATAAAATGGTAGGTGAGGCATCTCTCTTTCTCCAGCGTAAGGTGAGAGATACTACAGCTCATCTCCTCATGGGACTGGTTGTACCTCCGTGAGCTTTAAAGAGCCCCAACTTCCCCCAAGTCCTTGGATTTATAGCACAGTTGGGTAATCTGAGTCAACTGTCGATAAACATCAGGTACCCAAATCCAGACTGCCAAGTAGTCATCTGACAGAATCATTTTGTCATTTTGTGTCCCTGTGGGAGGGAGACCCACGATGGGATCAGATTCCCTCCTCTAAAGTAGAACCCTTGTCCTGTCCTAGTACATTTGGTCCTAGCAAACCTCTTCAAGAGTTCATGGACAGGTGAGAGAATGCCCTGGTCTTACTGACCCTGACCTTGTGTGTTTTCTCTTACTCCACTAACGCCTGTTCTTAACTCTTGCTGAGCATTGTCGTGAGGAAGAGTTGAGTGAGTTGGAAAGTTTGGTTAGGAGACTGTTGTGTTTTTCCTTTTGAAAGGTACAGGGAGTGTGAACCAGGATGTTGAGAGGGTGAAGCATGGAGATGAGGCTTGGGGTTAGAAATTTGGGTCAGCAGGATTTGGCGACACACTGAATGTGAGTGCCTAGAACAGTGCGTAAGGTCAGTGTGGGACAACTGAGAGGAGCTGTCTTGAATGGACTTAGAGCTGTGCTGTCCAGGGTGGTAGCCACCTGCAGCTGAACGTGTGAAATAGGGCTGGTTTGTCTGAATGTGTATAGGTGTGTAAAACATTCCGTAAGTGTGAAGCACACACCAGAGTTTAAAGACTTGGTATAAAACAAAGAAGAGAAAGTATTCTATTAGTCACTTCTCTGTTGGTTATATTTTCCCTGGTTCTGAGGTATTTTGGAGTGAAAGAATGAGAGAGCCCTTTAAAAGGCGGGCTTTAAGTGATGTGGTGTAGAATGAAGTGTCACCGGTGGAGGAGCCATTTTATGAAGGGACCAAGTATCAGGCTCTTGAAAAAGCAGAGGTGTTGGCTTTCCTTGTTTGTGGAGAGGCAGGGAGGGTTCTGCGGCTTGGAAGAAAC
Organism: Cavia porcellus; assembly: GCF_034190915.1. Lineage (NCBI taxonomy): Eukaryota > Metazoa > Chordata > Mammalia > Rodentia > Caviidae > Cavia > Cavia porcellus. Next base: position 60,985,752 of record NW_026947504.1, read on the forward strand.
CTGCCGCTGTTCTTCAAGGGGTTGTGGGAGATGCCTGGAGTTTGATGGTTTGCAGTGGAAGTAAACTTTCCCCTGTTAGCAGTTAACTGAGCAGTGAAAAAATGAATGAATAATGACTGCTGGCTTCAAAACTTTCAAGCATTTTTTCACTAAATGTTGGGAGTGCTTTTGGCCTTTATTTCCAAAGGAGACGTTCTGCAGGTAGCAAAATTTTTAGCAAAACTGTAGGGTCTTAGGAGAAATGTTCTTTGATATAATTTGTTTTGTGTTTTCTTCTTTAAAGGGACTTTAGAGAGTAGAGCTTAAAGTGAGATTTTATGGGAGAGATTTAAAAATTATTCAAATATTGGTTGCTTTTGGTAAAATAGCTCATAAAACTCTTAAAGTGCTAACTTACAACATTTTCCTCATTTCTTTCTTATATCTGATACATGACCTCTAAGCCTTTTTTTATTTTAAAGAGAATAAAATCAAGCCAAATAAAAGAAAGCCAATCAAAACAAAGCAGTGTGCATGATAAAGGGTCAAAACAAGACAGTAGGAAATCAACAATGGCTACCATAATGCCCTTGTTGACTTCAAAATAGTTGCCCATAACCTTCAGACACAGTAAAATCAAACAGCACAGAAACAATAAAAACAAAACTATGAATACAAGACTTCAAAATAAGATAAAATAGTAAATCCAAAATCCTACCATAATGTATCTTGTTATCTTTGAAATAACTGCTTATGCCATCAGATAAAATCAAATAAGACTAAAGAGAATAAAAGCAAACCAAACAATGAAAATGATAGTGGACTTTAAAACAAGATAACAAAATTAACAGTGGCTGCCACCTCCTGAAGGAGACCCCTATGCATGCCATGCTGTGTGCTGGTACCTTCTGAATACATGAGCAGGCTATCAGCTTTTGGTCTGCACAGTCACCGAAACACTGCATACTACAAGCATTAGGTTGTGTTTCACCTCAGGAGCTGTCATCCCAGCCTGTGTTTTTCTAGGTCAGCCAGCCACTTACAGGGGTAGGTTGGGAGGCCTTGGTGCTCCTGTCTGCTAGCCTGTGGGCCAGCAGGGCTGGCATCCGGTGCCCCTCCCTGTGGCCTGCACATGACGCGACTCATAGGAAGTGGCTGGCTGCTTGTTCTCCTCCCCATGGCCCCTTCAAGCCTTCTTTTAAGCATACAAATCTAAAACTTGCTTTTTTTTTTTTTAAAAAGGAGCTGTTTGTTTTATATTTTACTACTAGAATATCATGGATAAATTTTAGATTTTTATTATTGAAACATTTCAAATGTATAGACAAATGAAAAGGCTAAAAAGAAAAACGAACGCCCATGCCTAACTATGTGGATTCCAGACCTTAGTATTTTATCATATTACACATACAATACCTCATTGCTGGGACTAAATACCTACCTGTCACCTACAACCTACAGGAGGAGGGGTTTACTTTGGCTCATATTTTCTGTCCGTGGTCTGTTGGCTGCAAGGCAGAGACTTGGTGGAAGGGTGGGGACTGCTGCCTATCCCATGGCCTCCAGGAAGCAGAGCACACACCTGTGTCACTCTCTTCTGCCCGGGTTGTACTTTGTAACAGCACATTCACCTGCTGTACCTACAGTGCCCACGCAACCTGTTCACCTTACCATATACATAAGACTTCTGGGGGGACATTCTGGATCTAAACTGAAACACACATTTTGTTTTGGTACCAGGGATCAAACTCATGACCTTGTGTTTGCCAGGCAGGTGCTTGTGCCTGAAGCTAAGTCCCCGGCCCCACACACACTTTTTTAAACCAATCATTTTTAAAACTAGTTTAGCATCTTTCCAAAAATGACATCTTCCATAACCATAAATTCCTACTGCACTAGAAGTTTAACAGAATTTCTTAATATTCTCTGAAAATCCATATTTCAGTTTTATTTCTTCTACCAGAGATTTATACCAGCTCCATTTTTGTGGTTAACTTGTCATCTGGTCTTGAGTGATTGTCCTTCCCTTGCAAAGGTGGCTGCTCAGCAGGGCTCCTTACCTGCTGTTCCTCTGTTTACCAGAGGCTTGCCTTTTGACTACTGTTGGGTTGGGGCAGCCAGCCCTCCGCACTTGTGAATTGAATATAGCAAGAAAGCCTGTAAGCGTGGAGGGTGGGCTGACCGGCAAGCCAGCTGTGGTTGCTCTTCCCATTGACAGTGACTGTGTTTTGTTGTCCTCCCTTTCTCCACCGGCTCCCGTTTACTTTCATCTGACTACATAGTGCTCTGCTGCCTTGAATCTATAATATGAGAATGCTATTCATTTCATAAAGATTGTTGATTCTAGTTTGGAGAGAGCAGTTTGGGTTGAGCATTTGCTCAAGGCTGGAATGTACATGTGTTCTCCTTGTGTTAAATCTCACCCTAGCTTTCTAACGGCACTCTTTTTTTTTTTTTGATACGGGTCTTGCTATGCAGTTCAGGCTGGCCTTCAGTTCACTTTGTAGCCCAGGCTGGTCTCGAACTTGCAACGATCCTCCCATCTCAGCCTCCCGAGTGCTGGGATTACAGGCATGAACCACCAAGCCCAGCTTTCTAACGGTACTCTTGATTAAAGATGAGACTAGAAAAAAATTGGTGTCCTATTTATAGTTAATGAGAAAATATGGTTTATAGCTGCCATCTAATTTATTGTAAAATGAATATCCACATGCCTGAAGTATGCGTCTTTTTTATTTGGGTTTTAGGTTCAACCGAATCCCTCAATCCTAGACCACAGACCACAATTTCTCCAGCAGATCTTCATGGAATGTGGTACCCTACAGTTCGAAGGACTCTTGTCTGTCTCTCCAAATTATACAGATGCATAGATGTATGTGTAAATTCTTACTGTTTACTCTTCAACTTGGAATCTTTTTCAAGTTTAACTTATTTTAGGATCTTGATACAGTACTTTGCTCGATATTCTTAGAATCATGGCTTTTAGAAATGGAGATAACTTGAAAGTCAAGCTTCTTAAGGATTACCAAACTGAGCATTCAGTAGACTCCATTAAGGGGCTTGGGTGGGTGTCTGAACACTTAGAAATCGTGGTACATTCTGTATATATTTTGTGCTGTGCCTTTCAAAGGAGAAGGACTTCAGTTTTCATTGCTTTTCAGTTGGTTAATTTGTGTGCCTCAGTTTATAGAGAAGAGATGCATAAAGGTGAAGGGCCACATAAGTATAATTTACATTCAGTATTAAATTCTGTAATCTAGTTTTGCACCTAATTTAAATCAGCATCCTCAACAAACAGTGTTAAGATAACATGTGTTTCTAGTCATGGAGTAAGTTTGGCTGTTTTCTGAAGTTAGCAGTAGCTTTTTTCAGGAACAGTGTTGACTGCATTGATCTCAGGGAACAGTTACTTTAGGCACTCTGGTTTGGTGATACAGTTGTCATTCCCCTGTAATAGCAGCACATTTGTCTACAGATTTAATGTCTCTGGTTTGATTCCAAACCAAGATGGTTATAAAATTTGATCAGTTTAATTCCATCTTTTTGATTGCGGCAATTCCAGCTGCACAGAGGAGATACAGAGAGAAATGATTTAAGTACAGCAGTCATATAATGACTTGCCCAAATACTACCATTTTTTAAGGATATAATTCAAAAGGAGTATGAATGCTCTGGTACTCCATACTGATTTCCATACTGCAGGGTCCTGAGTCCCCCGAAAATTACGTTGTTTCATGGTATCAGTCCAACCCACACTATTCTAACTTAAAACTGCATGGTTCATGGTCTCTCTTTGAGAAGGAAATTTGAGCATTTGGCATTTCTTCCCTGCCAGGTTCCCCATTGGGTGTATTAAATAATATCATCCTAGAATTCCGAAATGTCCTGCGGTAGAGCCAGCATGTCGTACTTCCGGGATGATGCAGAAGGCCAGAATTAGGATTCATACTTTGTGTATACCATTTTTTCTATTGGTTATATTTTCTGTTAATTTACAATATATAACTTCTTATAAGTTCACTATCTCCTTCAGCATTCCTTATATTCATGCACAGTATTTTATAATTTAATAGTATTTTGTCAACTCCCTGTCATTGAATATTTGTTATTTCATTTTTTTTTCTATTTTAAATAATACTTTAATGAAGAGCCATATACACGAACCTTAAAGTGTCTTTATAAATACTGATTAATTACCTGGGTTAAATTTTTATAAAAAGATTTACTGAGGGCTTTACAGTTAGTTTTAGAGCTTTCTTTCTTTCTTTATTTATTTTGAAGTCCTAAAAGTGTTAAGAGTTTGGAAACACAGCCCTACAACATGAAATGAGGCTGGCGTGAGGGCTCTGTGAGATCAGAGCCCTGTGTGCCTCTTGGCCCCTGTATTTCCCAGTGTCTAACGCAGTGTCTAACACAGCATGCCGCAGTGCTGGTATGCATGCACTAGAGGGGCACACGGGGGTCTGCACAAACGATTGTGCCTTGTGTTGCTTTAGAAAGATTGGAGGGGAGTGAAAAACTCTAGGGGGATGGTGCAGTAATGCTTAATCTTGTGATTAAGCCCAGTAAACAGCTTCACTTAGCCTGGGGTTTGTTTTTTTGGTGTGCTACAGGTTGATGTTTCTCTTTTATTTCACCAGAGGGCGGTGTTCCAAGGATTATCTCAGGAAGCATTGTCAGCCTGCATTCAGTCCTTACTTGGAGCATCAGAGTCTATCACCAAAAACAAGGTTTGATGAAGTGTTAGATGAAATTTCATTACCTATAATAATATTGTACAATATAGAATAATTTATAGGTATAGAAGTGTAAAGCCATCTTGATAGTAAGATTTATTTCTGATTATATTTTGAGGCCCTTTGAGAGAAGCTCATATTTCATTATAGTCTTTAATAGAGATTGTACTATATAAGAAAGGCACATTACTAAAATACAAAAAATACATTTTACAGAAGTACAGTTCTTTGTCATTGCCTTATTGACAGAGAAATGATACTGCTCTTTCCTGGAATCCAAGAAAGCATTTTCAAGGAAACACAGCTATTTAATCATCTCTGCAAGGTTGTTTTAAGTAGTTTCATGGCCTCATCTGGATTAACTCAGTCCATCTATTTTGAAAAGAGACAGCTGTGACCCTTGGATTGTATGACTGGAAATAATTGCCATGACTGCATGTTTAAGATTTTCAGTCAGCATGGACCTGGGGGAGGCTGTTGGTATGACCTTCCCCCATGTCCTACGATTCTTTTTAATTGAGCATGGTCAGTAGTGTTGCTTAGCTTAATTCCCACTTAAAAGCCTGTTACCTGCAGGAACTTTGCTGTAGAAGATATTCACCCCAAATTTTTTCCTGCTTGAAGTGTTCAAAGTTTGTGACTTCTGGATTTGTAAAGTTGATTTCTAACTTAAAGGCTTTAGATACATTTTAAAAAATTCTTTCCATAAAAGAATTTAGCATCTTGTTTCCAGAAAAACTCTACCTTTGTGACCACTGTCTTCTCCCATTAATAGAATAGAGGTTGAAATTTCGGTATAAAGACTAGAAGATGATAGAAAATAAAGTTATGTTACATGCTTTAAGTTTTAAATATATTGGCAAGCCAGTCTTCTCACATTTATTATAATGGGTGAAATTAAGAAGTGTGCCTAACATTAGGGAAATGATAAATAGGACATATTCTGTATGGTATTTATTACATTATAAAAGATGGAACAATAAAATTTAACTGATAAGGCAAAAAAGGATATAAGATACATAGTATGACATGTAATAAAAAATGCATTGGAGCAAATACAGAACTATGAAAGCTTTGGGTGACTTTTGCCCATTTCCTATACATTATTTTTAAGATTTTTGACAGTGAAGAGAGTGACTTAATTTGAAAATTTCATATGCCTATGTCCATTGTCCTCTCTTAAACCTTTTGATTATTCAGTCTTGATTATCTGTAGGCCTTCTCTTTAATTTTATTTCATACATATTATAAGGGGTGTGAGTATACTAGCTTATTTAGTTTCATGACTGAGTTTATGTACTTTTGCCTTTCAACTTTTAAAAAGTGATAATAAAAAAAGGACTAATAAAAAAAGAGACTAATGAAAATGGCTTAATGTCCTAAAGTGTCTTTCTAGTTTAAGGAAAGAAATTATTCTGACATAGTTAGATTGAGTAGCTGGTCTTCCACTATATTAGCATAATATAATCTGCTGGGTTACAACAGCTTTAATAAAATCTATATGATGCTATTTTTGACATCAGAGTTGTTAGTTCTTTTAAAAATAAACACTAAGATACATGTAGTATTTTGTACTGTCTTGATATTCTATTCCAGAGTGCACAGCTGAATTTTCATTGTAAAAATCTTAACTTATATTGATTGTATTTAGTAGAAGTGAGGGGAGAGAGAGACTAGGGAGTGGTCCTTTGTTTAATAACCCTGTTCTAGTCGCTTGTGTTGGTTGCTTTTTTTCTTATTGTTGAGACAAAATACCTAGCACCCAAAATTAAGGAAGGAAAGGTTTATTTAGCTCACAGTTTGCGGAAGTTTCAGTCCATGAGGAACTGGCTCCAAGGCAGGATGGCACAACATAGGGGCAAGTGCAAAAAGGGAGGAGAGCCAAGCAAGCCTCTTTCCTTCCCTTACATTGTATGCAGACGAGTGTAACACTCACACTCCTAATTCTAGTATTGAACCATGAACCAGTCACAAACTCTAGAAGCCTGCCTCATGACTACATGAGGCTGTGGGGGACATCCAGACACAAAAATTATATTGTGAATTGAAGAGTGCCTATTATCTTCTAATGTAATATAAAAAAATTCATTGGCAGTATTCTCAAAATAAGATTAAATCTTGAGTAGCAGCATGAAGGAGTGAATAACAGCCTTGCATTTGTAAGTGTACAGACTCCTGTAGAAACTATGACCACTTAGTTAGATCAGGTTGGCTTTGAGAACTAAGCTTCAGTCACATGTCTTTTGTAGATGGTAGGTTCCAAGAGGGCAAAAGGACATGCTGGACTTGGGTGCAGTAGTTTATCTATTTATAATCCGAAATGGCGACCTTCCACCATACCATTTGGAGGCTTTTTTGTACTTTTGTGTAAATAGAGGAATCTTGTCTGATGTTCTGGTTGTTGAAACCACTTTGATCAAATAGTGAAGGCTGTCTTTCTGAAGAGAAAGTAACAGGCCATGACAGGACAAAATTATGTTCATATTTGGAGATTTTGTGTACCTTCTCCTCTGTATTGTTAGATTGCAGCATCTTTTATACTTCTGCAACAAATTAAAATAGGTTTGACTTGTCTTCCTAGAGCCTTTTTATCTGATGTACTTTTTGGATTTTCTAAGTAGAGCAGGTAATAGTTAAGCAAGATTTTTCCTCTAGATAATTCTAAGATGGGTGATTTGGGGAGAGTTCAGCAAGAATATTGGCATCCTAAATCTTGTAAATTTAGGTAGATTAATGTTGATTAATAGTATGTGTTTTAGATACTTCTGTTTTGATTTAATCTGTGATAATACCATTTTTTCTGTTTTATAATTTAGACTCAGATTGATGGGCAGCTTTTCTTAATTAAGCACCTTTTGATTCTTCGTGAACAAATTGCTCCATTTCACACTGAATTCACCATTAAGGAAATTTCCCTGGACCTCAAGAAAACTAGAGGTACTTTGTTGTCCTGGCTGGCACAGTTGGGTTTGTTTGACCTGTCCAAGTGTGTCAGCACAGGTTGTAGGTTTATTTTATGTTCATCTGCAATTGTTTTTGCATGCTTTGCTTACTAAGTATGTTACTTGTTCCTACTAAGCTGAGCTGTCAGTACACTAATTTCTTCTAACTTTGCTGAATTTTCTTTAAGAAAATAACTGTATTGTTGTTATTTTTGAGAAAAGGTCTCACTATATAGTTTAGAATGGCCTTGAACTCACCATGTAGCCCAGGTTGGCCTTGTACTCCTGTCGATTGTCCTGCCTTAGCTTTCTGACTGCTGGGGAAGAGAATTGTACTATATCTGAGCATTTTAATTTGTAATATAGTATTAATTCTGTTAGAGTCTACTGCGTCACTGTAACCAGTTAGAAAATGAAAAATCAATCTAATAGCTAGTTAGTACTAAGTAGTGTATGCCAGCTAAATGTTACGATTTTAAATACTGAGTTGAATTTGTCAATTTATGAAATTTGGGAAGCCAGAGTAAAAATGGGAGAAGTACTTACTTAAGATCTGAGAGTTGGGTTTTGTTTCTGTCTCAATTTCCTGACTCTTGTAAGGTTTTTAATGGGTGTGTCAGCTTTTCTGTTGAACCTTTCTCTTAGATAAACTATTGAACTATTGAACTTGTTGGAACACTTTCATGAGTTATCAAGATTATCAGGAATGAAAATACATGTTAAGATTTTTTATAAGTTTCAGTTGCTTAAGTTAGTTTAAGTTTGTTAATGTTAAATCATCTGGTTAATGAATCATGTAGATAGAGTCTTTGAATTATTAATAAATACTGATTTTGGGAAAAATTACTTAGCAATTGTAATGATTTGTCTGAGTTAATAAGAGATTGTTTTTATTTTTTACTTTTGGTATCAGGAATCAAATTCATGACCTCCCACTTGCCAGGGAGGTGCTGCCTACTGAGCTGTATCTTTGGCACTGAGATTGTCTTTAAAAGATTAATTACTTTTTTAAGCTGTTGATCATAAGGATGTATGTAAACATCACTTATTTGCCTTAATCACTTAAAATTTTTGTAAACTTTTTCTCTGATTACTTCCAACAGATTCAAACTCTTATGCCTTAAGCTATCTGCTGATGAAGTTCATAAGAATGAACTTCTCTTTTATTTATTGGGGTAACTGAGGAAAATCGTTGAAATTATTTTCTGTGTTCTATGATTCACAATAGTGCCAAATACAGAATATCCAAATGCAGAATACAGAATTTCCAAAGTTCCCTTGCCACTGTGCTTATTTGTAAGAATGGGCTTCTTGGGGCTGGGGATTTAGCTTAGCAGCATAAGCACCTGCCTTGCAAGCAGGCGGTCGTAAGTTCGATCTCCAGTACCAATAAAAAGGAAAAAGACAAGAAAAAAAAAAAAAAAAGAATGGGCTTCTTTGATGAGCTGAGACTCAGGTGGCCTTCTGAGAGTCATATTAAACAGTTCAAATGCTCTCTCCTGTTTTAAAAAATACTTTCTGAATTTTTAAAGCCTGTGTGTATTATTCATATACTTTGTTATTTTTTTTTTAAACAGAAGCCAGGTTCCCTACTTTTTGCCTTTGTAGAATGCTTGCTTTCTTTTTCTTTTTTGGATGGTACTGAGGGTTAAACCCAGAGCCTTTGCACTGAGCTACATTCCCTGCCCTTTTTATTTTTGTTATGAAGCGGGATCTAAGTAAGTTGCCAAGGCTGGCCTTAAACTTGTGATTCCTGGCTTCAGCCCCCTGAGGTGATGAAGAAAGCATAATTTTTAAAGAGCATAATCTCATCAGAGTTGCTGTCTCCTGTGATTTTTCTCCTTTCTTTCAGTATGAGGTATAGGAACAGTGCTCTGTCTTGTTCTGGACTGCAGATAGACCTTCATCTAAGTGATGGGATAGGGCAGGGTGGATTTACTTTCATTTTTTCTAATTCATAAATTATTGCTGTTTAGTTCTATTGTAGATGCACTGAGATGTGAATAAATGAAAAAATGAAATAGCATAAGATTTTGGCAAAATTTGTTTTATAGTATATTTTCTCCAAAATATTATGAAACTGTGTAACCCTTCCAGATGGTGATCTATGTTTTTTATTGCAAACAGAATCTTTCAGGTGTTTCATAAAAAATAATATAGCACACACAAAGAGTTTCACTAGAGCTTTACTTTGAACAGTGAATTTGATAGAGAGGTTCTTTCTCATTAACACCAGGGCTAAAGTGGCATTATTGTAGCATGTGCTTGCAAAATTAGGGATGAAAACCTTTCACTCTTTGCTTTCTTTATTCTGACAAAGCAAAGCAAAGAAATAATCTTTTTAAACTCTCACTTAATACTTGCTATTCCCACTTTTAAACCTTTTAACCTCTTACAGCTAACATTTTATCTTATTGCATTTGAACATCAATGAAACCTCAGTCCTTTGCATAGATTCTAGTTAGTCTGGAGGTTAAGGGATAAATATGTCCTCTTGGTGTTTTCTTCCTGGCTGACACATTAGTTTATTCACTCTGCTTTAAGTGAATAAATTTTTATTCCAGCTAGGATCTTAAAGAAGCTTGGTAAGTATGTAAATATTTTCTTGAAATCTGCTTAATATCCTAAAAGTAAAGTAATGAAATTTTACAGCGTTGAAGTTTTCATTAAATTTCTTTCTTTCTTTTTTTTTTTTTTTTGGTAAGTGGATTGTTGAGATTAGTAGTTATTTTGCAGTTCTGATCTCTGGAAAGTAGCTGCCGCAGCCATCATTGGCAGGCGTCTCCCCCTGAGCTGTTCAGGAAGTTGAGCTGGTAGAGATGCATGCCTTGTGGCCTGGTGGGATAGAGAACTAGTGTTTGTTACAGGAGACTTCTCTGTTCAAACTGTACATGTTCACTGCATGAATAATTTTGTTTCACAGATGCAGCATTTAAAATCCTGAACCCCATGACTGTTCCAAGATTTTTTAGGCTGAATAGCAACAATGCCTTGATAGAGTTCTTGTTGGAGGTGAGAGGAGTCTGTTTCATGGTGGTGGGAACTAAATGGTATTCTTTACATGTCTGGTAATTTCTAGGCACATAAAAACAGGAGGAAATTGTCATCTTCTCTTTAAGGGTACTCCTGAGATAAGAGAACATTATCTTGACTCTAAAAAAGACGTAGACCGGCATCTGAAATCAGCCTGTGAACAGTTTATTCAGCAGCAGAGCAAGCTGTTTGTAGAGCACCTGGAGGAGTTCATGACAAAGGTATAGACCAAGATGCCTGTTTGGTAGAGTCGTTTTGCATTCTTCACTGGTTTTGCTTTTGAATAACCTTCTAGTGAAAACTTGAGCAGAAGGAGATAGTAAGCCAAATCTTAATGACTTGGAGAAATAACTGAAGTTTCCTATCATAGAAGTGTTTGTTTTGCTGATGTTTAGATATGCTTGCAGTTTTTGGTTTTGAAGAGGAAGAGTACAAATACTGCAGTTATACTTGACTTCCAGTCAGCTGTGTTTTATTTTAATTTTTTTTTATTTAAGGAGAAAAAGAAAGAAAAAAGGGTACCAGTTATACAGAATTTCAGAAAAAATAAACAATAGGAAATCAGTAGTTAATAGATTACATATTGTTATCTTAGAAATATTTGTTCAAGTTACAAAACTAAAGCATATAAAGTGGACTTTCAAACAGTGAGACTGGAAACAGTTTTGTTCAATGATCCAACAAAACTCAGTAATATGGTTATCTATCTTATACACTTAAATATATATGCAGTTATATTCTTTAGAGCACTTTCTTTTCCTTTCTTTTGTACAATGACTATTACACATTTTGGGTTTTATTACTCCCACAGTTCTTATTACTTTTTTTTGAAGAGAGTAAAGCCAAATGTGATATAACAGAACAGAGTCAGTCAAATCAAAAGGATGGACATAATAGATAATGTAAAAACAAAATACAAGGTGATCAACAATGGTTACAATACTGCCTCTTGCTATCTTAAAAAGAATTGCCTATATCATCAGTTATAATAAAATTGAACAAAACAGTAAAGAATAAAATCAAAACATTGGAGACATTACAGGACTTTAAAAGAAGATAATAGTCAACCGGAATGGGTGTCATAATGAATCTAACTGTCTTTAGAGTTGTTGCCTATACTTTCGAACTTGGTACTATCAAGCAAAGCAGAATAGGGGAAAATCAGTCAAAGCAAGATGGTGAGGGCTATACAGGGTTTCAAATCGAGTTAATAGGAAATCAAAGTGGGTTACTGTAATGTATCCTATTTTTTTTATTTTTCCCTTAATTAAAAAGATAAAAATAAAAAAGTAGATAATTAAAAAAAGAGACTGAGATAAAAGAAGGCGTAACAACAAAACAGCACAGGTCAAAGCATAACCGTTTAAGCAAAATGGTGTTTCACCACAAGCTATCCTGACATAAAAGCAGTCACCGTAGTTGGTTAGCTGTGTTTTATGTCTGTGTTGTGAGTTCCTGCACGTGGGCTGGGTGCCTCACTCACTGCCGCCTCGAATCTCACTTTCTCCTGGAGCAGCACAGTATCAGCCATTCTCATGTATCAGGAAGCCGACTGTCTCTGTGTGGGGACGTGTTTAGGGTATTAGGAGATGGGTTTGGAGCCTGAAAATGTAGATGTGGTTCTGATTCCCTTTCACTTGCTCTTTACTGGTCCTTTGTTTACCTGTCGCCTTTCTGGGCTCCCTGTGGAAGTGATTCGTTTTCCTTAATTCTTACTGTGTTCCTTCTCCCAGAAAAATGCATCTTCATTTCGCAGATTGAGAAATGCAAGTTTTGCAGAGTGACTGAGTGTGCATGAGATAAACTTTTTACATCTTTATTATTTGGTTCCTTTGTGATTTTTGATACAATTAATAGTCTTTCCTGAAAAACAAAACAATGATATGCTCTATTGCCTCATTTCCCAACCCTAGTGTTTATGAAAACATATAAGTCAGGTTATTTTCCCCAGACTTCAAAAACAGTTGATACATTGTTTTAGAATTCCATGGTATTGGATATTGCTTGGTCACATGTATAATTTTTTTTTTTTAATTGGTACCAGGGATTGAACTTGAGACCACGGTCTTGCAAGGCAGGCGCTTATGCCGCTGAGCTAAATTCCCAGCTGTCGGATATTGCTTGAAACCAAGTAGGGCTTGCAGTAGTAGTAGAAGGAGCCTAGAACCCGCAGTAGGGAACTTGATTGTCGACTCCTCCTGCCACCTCCTCACTGAAATGAAGCAAGTCACCTTCTCAGGGCTTTGGGGGGTGGCTGTCACATCTCTCTCTCCCTACCTGACGTCATGATGAAGTTCAGTTAGTATTATATGTGTAAAAGCTTTAATTGTAAAATGATGTAGGAATGTTACAGTAAACTTGACACAGAGGTAAAGATTTTGCTTTCACAAAATGTTTAAATAAGGCACTTTAAAGGAAATATTATTCCTGTTCTGTAACTAAGCTGAAAATTATTTCTTTCTGGTGGGACCAATTTATGCTAAGACTCAGACTTACATGTAAAACATACTCATTTTCCTTTAAGCAGTTAGGCAATGTATTGCAAATTTATTTTTAATATTCCTTGTAAAGTGTTTTTAATTTCCTTATCACACTATACTTTTTTCTTGATGAAGTGCACACAGTAGAATTTGACCTACAAATTTAATTTCTCCTCTCAAGGAATCATAACCTAGTGGGAAATCAAGATAGGAAGGTAATGTAAACATTAAAGTAAATAAAGCAGTGCCATCCGAAAACATTGGGTCTTTGTTCAGCTGTGAAGCTTTAAAAAAGACGGAACTAATTGGGAAAACCTTTTCCTCTGAGAACTCGCCATTTCTTCCATATTTGCTCTAGGTGTCTTTCTTAGGAGAGATTGTCTTTGCAAATCTGAGAAAACTGTTAAGAAAGTGTTCCTTGAGGTTTGACTTAAGGATTATCTGGATAGAAAAAACAGATGAATATGCAAAGCTTTATGTTTTGAAAATAAACTCTAAGTTATGTCATTATGAAACTGGTTAAATTTTGAACTTTAGGTAACTATTAAAGCCGACAGACCCAGAAAAATGTTCAGAATATAAAATGGAAAAAAAGTTTGTAGAACAGTGTGTTCTAATTTTTATAAATGTACACACAAGTATATTTAGGTTTTACACTTCAAACTATTTGGGATAATAGAAAGTGTGAACATGCTTTTCTTTTAGCAATTTTCTAATCTCTTATCATATGTATATTTTCTTTTTAAAAACTGTATCTCACAATAAAAAATAAATATAGGCCTGGCATGGTGGTATACATCTATCATCCCAGCACTCAGAAGGCTGAGGCAGGAGGATTGCTGCAAGTTTGAGGCCAGCTTGGGCTACATAGCAAGTTCAAAGCCAGCCTCAGCTATACAGTGAGACCCTGTCACTAAAATAAATAAATACAAAGAAGAATTAGTGAAAGGAGGAAAGAAGAAGGGGTTTATGCACACGAAGCATCATGAGAAAGTTCTAGTGTGGTCCAGAAGTACAAATAGAAATTAGAAATAAAGAAGTCTGGACAATCTGAGTTAATGTTATACTCCTCTTTCCCCCATTGTGTATCAGAATGTTTGTTTGCCTCTTCTCATGAGAAAACTGAAGTGTTGGTACTCAGATTTTTCTGATGAGACTTTCCAAGTGAGGCCAGTGTTGTGGCCTCAAGCTTTGACAGGTGGCCGTTTAAAAAAACATTTTATGCAGTGTCTTTTACCATCCCCCACCATTTCTTACTCCTGTCACAATTACATTAGCAGCAGGCTTGTCTGAGCAGCTGAAAGCCCTTTTGTATTCACTTCTCTAAGCTGCTGCTGTGGGACAAGTGAAGAGAAGACGGCTCTCTTTAAAAAAAAAAAAAAAAAAAAAAAGACGGAAAAAAATTTAAAAAAGGGGCTGGGGATTTTGATTTAGCTCAGCGGCATAAGCACCTGCCTTGCAAGCAGGCAGTCGTGAGTTCGATCCCCGCTATCGATAAAAAGAGAAAAAAAAAAGACAAGAAGACGGCTCTCAAGCCTGTGTCTTTAGCACTCAGTGGTCAGTTGTGTCTTTTGATGATAGTTGAAAATCCCGTTTCTTTGTTTTAATGACATTCTCTCTGTCTGTGCAAAGAAAATCCTTTCAGTGTGTAAAGGTGATTTTTATCCTGCTGTGCAGTATTTTTTAATAACATGGTAGTAATTTAATCTTGACATAGCAGTCCACTTAAGAGAGACGGGTTTTGTGTTGGTGCTTCTCTAGGGCAGTGCTGGTGAGTTTACGGCATTGTGCCATACAGGGCTATTTGTATCACTGAAACCTCTAAAAGGTGTGTCATTTCTGCTCTAGGGTCTTCATTTTCATCTTCCTATATGGGAATGTCTCAGGGAGAATGTCTTATACGATTTTGGCATTTTTCTTTTTCACAAGATAATATGTACCATGAAATCCCAAAAGAAGTTTTGTTAAAAATTTTGTTGACTAAAAAAGATTATGAAATACAATGCATTTTTGTTACAGTTGCACATTAGATCATTAGTATGTTTTAATAGGTTTAAATTGTGTTGTTTATCTTTTGAAAACAGTATAGTTCCTCCTTGGTGAAATGAAGCTTTTGTTTTTGTTTCTTTTTCTAGGTTTCAGCATTAAAAACAATGGCCAGCCAGGGAGGTCCCAAGTATACCCTCTCCCAACAGCCTTGGGCCCAACCAGGTATTCAGAATTTTGATTCCTATTTTAGGATATTATTAATTCTTGTTTGTATAGCTTTATTGTGACAGGTTGAAGTTGGTTCCCTGTTCACTCTGGGATACTGTGATCTTAGTTAATGCAAGGTTCAGTTTGGAGCTGACAGGTCTTAAGTGACTGGCACTGTGTGTATCTCAGTAAACATTCCGAGAGAGGAAGAATTTAAAAAAATTTTACCCAGTTAAAAATAAAATGTGGCTCAAAAGGAAACACTTTGGAGTCTGACTTCTGTATATCTACTTTTCTTTGTGTTAGATGGAGCTTTGATAAAAATAATATATTTGACAGAATGAAGTTAGGGAGGAGAGAACCTAACTATTTACAAGTATATGAACAAATGTGGGGCCACTGTTTTATTCCACATTTTCTTTGTCTTGACATATTCCTAGGTTCTTCTGGGCATGTGGGTAGAGGAGTGCCCTGCACTTCCTGCATTGGTTGCAATTTCTCTGAAGTGAGACTGTTTGATTCTTCCAGTCCGTGCTGGCTGCGGGTATCTGATGGTGGCCGTTGGGTGTGCCAGTGCAGGACTGTCTGCTGTTTTCCCAGCCTGCTTTGGCTTGCTGGTGGCTGTTGGAGTGAATGCAGGGGTAGGGCTGGCCCACTGGCTGCTGCCTTCTAGCTGGTTACCTGCAGGGAGCTATGAAGATGGTTGCCCTCACCGTGGCTATTAGAATATGTTCAGGAGCAGGGCTGGCCACCACCTCCAGGCGAGCTGGTTCCTGGTGGGGAACCTTGGTGGCAATGGCTGTTGGGGTACACACAGGGGCAGGGCTCAGCCCAAGCAATTTCCACCATTCTGCTCCCAGTTAGGAGCTGCTGGGGGAGCTGGCTGCAGTTGGTTCTAGGCTTATCCTGCCTGACTCCAGAATGGCTCCTGGCCTATTGCTTTCTCCCGCAGGAGACCTGAACCCTCTGCACTCCACCAGCAGCCAGTGTGGTCCCCTGTTATCAGCTGCTCCCCTCCACTGCCACATCTCTTTGCAGGGGCTTCCAGGCTTGCCAGACACCACTGTCACCGTGACCTGGCTCCAACAACTCCTCCTCTCACAGTGGGTCTGGCCCCGGGTGAAGGTGCCAGCTACTGTCTTCTTCAAGTTTTACTTTGTTGCTCTCTGTGGGCTTCAGCTCTCACTTTAGGGTCCTTCTGGTCCGTGGGACCCACTTCTTCCTTCTTGTCCTCCCCACAATGCTATTCTAGCATCTGGACGGTTTCTCGCGGAGAGGCTGTTTATCCTGCCGCTTACTGTTCGGCCATCTTCCCAGAAGTCAGCTCTGTGTATTTATACTTTAAATACTGGTATTGTATATTAGATTGAAATCTTTAGCATCTTTAAAAAGGAGCTTACTTGATGCAGTTGAACATTCTGTCATAAAACAAGTCAGAATCTTTTACTGATGAGACTAGAAATTCTGTACACGGTCTGCATTAGTGTCAGTTCCCTATTCTTACTCCTCACAGTCAAGATCAGTCAGTCCTGAACTCATCTGGACCCTTGGAGCAACATTTGTGATCTTTAGATTAACTGGAGCCTTTGGTTTTATGTTTCAATTGCTTAGAAGGCTAATTTAGAAATAGCTGATTTGTAATTTAAATGTTTATGTAAATGAAATTCCTAGATACAATAAATCTTTCTTAAAATAGGTAAAAACAGCAGATAGGCATTGGCATATTTAGTACAGCTAATCTCAGAGACTTGATGAATAGTTAATATATTGTTCTTTCCATTTTAGAAAGATCAAAGTAGCGCTATTATTTTCTCAAGTGTAATCCTAATAGAATTCACAGTATTATGTGTATACCAATGCTCTTAAGCATTAGTAGAATGTCATTAGTAAAGCAGAAATAGATAAAAAGAAACTGACAAAAAGGACTGATTGAAATAGGGCTTGCTATTTTGTTGTATACCTCATTTGGCATCTTTCTAAGTGAGGCAGTCTTAGTGAGGATAGCAGTTACTGTTGGGGGTGGGGACAGAGTCTCACTATGTAATTCAAGTTGGCCTCAAACTTGCGATCCTCGTGCCTCAGCCTCACAAGTGCTACTTTTACAGGCAGGCAGCATCATGCCTGGCAAACTATTTAGTCTACCTTGTGTTTCTTATGTTCTGTCGGTTTAGCCGTAGGGGAGGTGTGGCGATGGTTTTCCATAGTCTATAATACATGAAGCCCACACGTTAGTGTTAAAAGAGATTTATGGGCTGAGAACATCTAGGAACTGGGTTGAGCCCCTCTGCCTTAGAAATCCAGGGTGATGGGCCATGCAGAAGTGGTCGGTCAGGTTTTGGGGGATCGCATCATGATAAGTTTGGACAGTGAGTTATAAATCAGGATGTCAGTTCGTTAATTTGGCCTGGGATAGGGTTTTTTTGGGGGGGAGGTATCAAGAGCTATGAAAACTGATTTAGTGACCCCTGAAGTACATTGGTGGTGACTGAACCAGAACCCACAGAGTAAGCACGCAGAAGGAGCTTTTGCTTGTTTAATGAAAAATCATTCTGGAGTGTTTCCTTTTTAGAACATTGGTGCTTTCTTGTCTTATTACAACCCCTGTTAATTAATTCTTTTACATGGCACAAAATTCAAATTATGAAAGGCATAAAAAGAAAAATTCTATTTTCTGCTTGTAGACTAGTCCTTCTCACAAAGGTAACCACTGCTACAGTTTCTCTCCCCAAATTATGTATATGCAACCTCATCTGGACTTCAGAATTTTTTTTTTTTTCTTGGTACCAGGATCTGAACTCAGGATCATGTGCTTGCCAGGCAGGTGCATGTACCACTGAGCTACATCCCTGGGCCTAGGAATTGTCACCCAGATGAGGTTAAACAGTGTCCCTTGTTGTTTACACTTGCTGTGTATCTTGCAGCACTTCTGTACCAGTGTATCCAGCACTGGCTATTATGTGATGAATGCATAGGATGCAGCACCATAATGCAGTTTTTTTAATTCTGTAAAGGGATATTTAAATTATTATTATTATTATTATTTTTTGTATTTTTACCGGTACTAGGGATCGAACTCATGACCACACGCTTGCAAGGCAGGTGCTTATGCCGCCGAGCTAAATCCCCAGCCCCTTATTTAAATTATTTTTAGCTTGTGTTTCTACATAGTCATCAATAAAAGTCCCTATATCATTCCTACATATCTTGGTAATTGGTAAGTTATATTAGTAAAATAAATTTTTAGTAGTTGAGATGTTAAATGGAAGAATATGTGTATTTTCAATTTTGCTAGATAAGCCTAATATCCCTCAAAAGAAGTTGAACTGTTTTCTGGTCCCATCGACCTGTAATGAGGATGCAGTTGTCCCTCAGTCTCTGTTTGGGATTGGTTCCAGGACCTCCACAGATAACCCAACCCCCTGGGTGCTCAGGTCTCATAAAAAGTGATGTATACTTTAGATCCTCTCTAGATTACTTATAATACCTAGTACAGTATAAATGCTGTATTAATAGGCATTATATTGTTTAGGGAATGACTAAATAAAAAGGCTGTGAGTGGTCAGTACAGACACAGCTTTGGGTTTTTTTTTCCTCCTTCTGAATATTTTTGATCTGCCTTTGGTTGAACCCATGAGTGTGGAGCCTGTGGTTGTGAAGGGCCAAATACCTGCTTCCCTACATCCTGGTCAAATGTGGCTACTCAGCCTCTCTGTCAGTCGTGAATATCCCATGGCTTTAATTTACATTAATTTTGAGTGAGATTGTGCATCTTAGATTCTGTCTTGTTCTTTGTAGCTGTCTAGGTAACTTTTTCTTTTAAATACTTCATATAGATGACTGCTCATCCTTTCTATATACCCATTGCAGACAGTACATTGGGGTTACACAGTACAGTGTTTTTTTTTTTTTTTTTAAAGTTCTGGAATTGTATTTCCTGACTGATAATATTGGGTAAGATGGTAATAAATAGTTCAGTATGTGTGGATATCTTCCAAGTAACTTAAGCTAGGTGCTTATTTATTTAGTGAAGTAATTCTTACTAGTATTTCTCTAAAAATGACTTTTTCAAACTTATCTCTTACCTCAAACTCTAAAGGTGCATATTTATAGCCCCAGGAAATGTCTTGAAGCATGCTCAAGGAATTGTTTTACTGCCTTAGCCTTTGGGGTTAGAGTTTTGTATGTAGTGGGATACTTAATGTTTATAGGGCTTATAATTAAACTCAATGAAAAATAGTCTTCTTTTTCTATTTCTTTGTTTGCCTCTACATTAAAATGGAAATGTTTCTTTTGCTTTGTGACACTAACGAGGTAATTTTCTTTGCAGCGAAGGTTAGTGACCTTGTGGCAGCTGCCTATAAGACAATAAAAACAAAGCTGCCCCTGACCTTGAGAAGCATGTCGCTGTACCTGTCCAATAAAGATACAGAGTTCATTTTATTTAAACCTGTTAGGGTGAGTAGCACACTGATTATTTGAATATTGGCCAGTGCATTCCAATATTCTTTTGTCACCTACCATTTTTCTTTTCCTATAGACACTTAAAAATGTTTGCATTCTCTTCTAGTGAAGTTGATCAATAATCACCATGATTCTTCAGAGGCTCTCAGAGCCTGTGCCTGTTTGAGTATATTTTCCCTGACCCTACACTCACACTTTGTCTTAAGTTTTTAGTATAACATTTTTAAAAATTAGAGATGAGTAAACAAAAAATCAGATCCTCACATTGTGTGTGGCTCAGCCCTTGAGAGCAGCACATAATTTCAGGAATTACGTTTTAGCTCAGCAGCAGAAGTTGCCTGTCCAGCAAGTGTAACATCCTGAGTTCAATTCCCCGGTACCCCCCAAAAAACAAACAAAACCAAAATGAAAAAAAAAAAAGAAACGGAATTATGGTCCATTTGATTAGTGAGTAGTGGAAGCAATGGCTGGTAACAGCCAGTGAGGGATTAAATGTCAAAGCAAATTTAAGATTCATATCTTCAAGTTCTGTGTTAAGCTCACATCTTTAAATGGCTAGTTTTCAAAGTACATTTTCGTATCTCTTGGAATTTCATTTAAAATGTGTAAGAAATTGCTGAAGACTACTATTCTCTGGGAGAATAGAGATTTCTAGAATTTAGCTTTTCCAGGAAATACTGTTTGATAAATCTTCATGAGGTTATGCTAGCATGTGAAATGTTAGGTTCAAATTATGTCTTTGGTAATCTCATCAAAAACACATGTTCTCCACTTGTTTTTAGTAAAAACCACAATGAATTAATATTCAGGTTTAAGGTGTATGTGTTTCTTGTAGCACATCTAATGTGACATCCTCTTTCTTTTTCTAAGAATAACATTCAGCAAGTCTTTCAGAAGTTCCACGCTCTGTTGAAGGAAGAGTTCAGTCCCGAAGACATCCAGATCATTGCTTGTCCTTCCATGGAACAGGTAATCCCCACACTGAACTTTATGTCCCCTGGCTTACTTTACTTGAATAGATAATATGTTGCAGGAAACTTGGTTTTAGTTTTAATTTTTAAAATTGAACATTGTTTATCCTGATAAGCAAGAATTCAGACTTTAAATTGCTTTTGAGGGACAGTTTTCAGTTGCATTTTAACCCTGATAGTGAAAATTGCTATGTTCAAAATAATGCCTGTTTGTCAAGGAGTCAACTACTGGAGTTTACTTAAAATTTCAAGCTAAAATTTCATTTTGACTGACATATGCATACTTCAAGTGAAAAAAAAGTGGACATTATTTTAGAGATTGGAATAGTTGTGAGAAGTGTTTTTTCTTCCTAAATTAAAAAAAAAATGGAATATAGGGCCAGTTTGTGTTAACTGTCACTCATTCAATCTAGTCAGCAAATTTGTAGAGTGCCCATTATATATTAGGAGTAGCTGGGGCTTTGGAGAATAGTTTACTTCTGGTCTCAAGTTAGGTGTAGTAGTTTAGGCATTTAGTATATGCTAAGGACTAGAAAACAGTGACTAGAGAAGTAAGGCTGGTGAAATCCTGGCTGAAGTGAGCCGAAGTTTTAAGGAGGAAGAAACTAGAGGGGAAAATGGGCCTTTTTAAAAATTGGGATATAATTCACTTAGCTTAAAAGTCACCCTTTGGGCCAGGGATATAGTTCAGTGGTATAAGCGCCTGCCTGGCCAGCACAAGGTCATGGGTTCAATCCTGTACCAAAACCCAGAAAAAGTCACCCTTTTGAAGTATAGAGTTTTAGTGGTTTTAAATATATTCACCAAATTGTGCAATCATTGCCATTATCTGATGCCAGAATATTTTTGTTACTTTCGCAAGAAATGCCTTAGTCATTAGCAGATTTTCTGTTCCTACGAGTTGTCTCGTTTGCTTATTCTGGATATTTCATTAAATGAAATCATACAACATATAACCTTTCATAATTGACTTTTTTGATTTAGTATATTTTCAAGTCTCATCCATATTGTAGCAGGTACCAAAACTTAATTCTTTTTTATGGCTGTGTATGTTTCTTTGTGTGCATAGACAGGGATCGTATTTTAAAAGATAACCTTGTAGTTGTAGAGTTGTATAGTCAACACTTTTTAAGTCTTTCAGAGTGACAGTTTTCTGGGTTGTTCTGACACCAACTTGCTATGTAGTTAGGCTTGTTTCCAGTGTTTCAAAATTTAATTTTGCTTTGTAGTTACGTGAAATATTTATGTGGCTCTCAAGTTAGAATTTCAGAAAAGGTAAATTTGCAGAAGTCTTTTCCTTTCCAGTCCTCTCCAGCCTTTTCCCTCCCTCTCTTACAGATCACTTTTATTTTAAAATAGTCACTGGATTATCCTGTTGCTTTTTTTCCCCCCAATGGTCTGGAATCACATGTTTGTATGTTCTTGGGAGAGGTGGATGTGGAATGGAGTCTCAGAATCGGGGGGACTCTTTGGTGGTCTGCAGGGGAAGGAAGAAGTCTGAGAGTGCAGGCACAGAAGTGGGAGGTGGTAAGTGTGGTGAAGTTCACGGAAGTCCTCGTCTAAGAAATAAGTCACATCTCAGCAAAGAAGGAAGCAGGGTCATTGCAGAGTGAGGAGGGCATGAGTGTGAGAAGTTGAGGAGGAAAGCTCAGTTGAGTTTAGTGGTTAAGAACCCAAAAGAGATCATCCAACTTAGGTGTCCAGTGGTTTTTTTCCCCCTGTAGTCAAAATCAGTTACATGAATGTAGATGTGGCCTGACTGGATTATAAGATCTAGTTGTGTTAATCTGTTTTCCATTGCTATGACAAATATGCAAGATAATAAGCTTATTTAAAAAAGGTCTATTTGGCTCATAGTTTTGGGGTTCAGTTTATGGCCAGTTAGTTCTGTTGCTTTTGGGTCTGCAGCAAGGCAGCACGTCTTAGTGGAAGTGTATGGTGCAGCGAAGCAACTCACCTCATGGTTAGGAAGCAAAACAGAAGCAGAAGGGAGTGCGAGTCTCGTGCCCTCAGTGAGGGCGCATTCCCAGTGACCTGAGGACCTCCCTCTAGGTCCCGTCTCTTACAGTTTCCATCATCTTCCTGCAGCGTGGGCAGGGGAACAAGCCTTGAGCACATGGGCCTTGGTGAACATTACAGATCCAAACTATAGTACCAGTATACAGTAGTGTAAATTCATCCTTTTAAATGTACAGAAAAGATGCAGAAGTGGGGTAAGAACCCCCATATGCATCCTTTTCTGCAGTGTATAGTTTTCCTCCTTTGCTCTGCCATCTTAGTTTCTCTCCTCCCTGTTCCTCTTTTAGGTCATTTGAGAGGCAGTTGAGAAACACTGTACACCTTTACTCATGAATACTAGATTGTTTTTCCTCAGAAAAGGACATTCTCTTACAGTACTCCTACTTCTATACAGTTTTCAAAGCTTGAAATGTAGCACTGATGCTGTGGTCTGATCACAGCTCATACTATAGATTTACCAGGGTCTTAACAAGTCCTTTTTAGATGCTGTTCCTGAGTCCAGGGCCGGTGTTACTGTGTTTGGCCCCAAGCCTCATGTAATCATGGAGGCGGCTGAACCTAGCATTTGTGATGGTTTGTTGTCTAGCACTGGAATGGGTGGTGTGAGTGCTGCAGCGGCCCCAGAGGCAGGCAGCCGGGATGCAGTGTTAAGGGCGGAAAGGAAGCATGCTTTCCTCTTTCGCCTCTTCACTCTCGTTGCTTGTAGTCACCATGAATGGGTGCCCCTCCGCCAGGCTACCCTGCCTTGGAACCAGCCGAGTATGGACTGAAACCTCCAAAAACTGTTAAGAAAGATAAAGCTACCTTTCTTTCTTCATTTTGGGCATGAGGTATTTTGTCTCAAAAAGAAAAAAGTAGCCAAGACAGCCAGTATCAGATTGTATAGTACTGTCAGGGGTAAGATTTCTAGCTTGTTGGAAGCCGGAGCAGTTCTGCACCTTCCTTGAGCTCAGTTATCTGTTTTTGTGGTCTCTTTGCTTGTGATTGTACTTGGGCTTTGTATTGCTGGTAGAAAAGCATAGAGATGATTTTATATCCTTCCTCTTGTAACATTCATTTATCAAAGAGATGAGGGGTGATGTTCTTGGTCACCAAAGTAGTTGTACTGTGTAGGATTCCCAGCCAGGTCCAATTACCTACAGCTTTGCACAGCTGGGTGAGACACATGTATCAGGCAAGCTGCCAATCCCTTCCTATCCCCATGGTGACCTACCTCTGGGGTCCTGGGCCTCGATTCCAGAGCAGACAGGGTATTGTTATACCTGTCAGAGTTAGAGTGTAAAGTACAATTCACCTATTTTGCCTGTTCTTGTGTATTTTAAAAACATCATTTGAAGAATTTGGCATATGTACAGATTTACCCAGAATACACTCTACACAGAAAAAGGTGCCACTGATTATGTTAATATCTATCATTTGTGTTCATGTACTGTTTTGCCATTACGACTTCATATGACTCGAGGGCCTGGATTTGGTGATAGAGAATAGCCCCTTGCAAAGTTTGTAGATGTCAGTGCCCAGTGGCTGTACAAATGGTCTTTTCTCCTTTTCTCTGAGGCTCCAGACTCCTTTTCAGTAGGGCAGCATTCTGAAGCAGAGCTAACAGCCTGTGCTTTGCTTTTCAGGTAAACCTCCTGCTGTCAGTTCCTAAATAATCAGGATGGTCAGGAAGTAGAGAATGGGCTGAAAAGCCTTGCAGCCTGCAGGACTCTGAGGACTCCTACGTGAGACTGTCCCCAAGACCTCCACTAGCGTGCTGCTCAGTGCTAACTGTAAAGGAGGCATAAGCAAAGTGTTGAAAAGATAGGTGTTTCTCTTTGAAAACATCAAAATGCCAAAGATGAATGGATCCTCATTTAAATGGACACAAGAAATGTAAGTTTTTGAGAGGTAGCCATGGGAGCTTGAAGTGAAATGTTTCTTCACAAAAGTTGTGCAATAAAAATAGGTTATAATGAGTATTGCTAAGAACTTTATGGAAATACAGCTTATGAGAAAGCTGCTAAAGGTAAGGTTTGCTAATGCATGAAACACAAAACCCTTTCAGCAACACTTCTAACCACTGAGCATTCCACAGTGACTATTTTTTTACTTTCACAAACTTTATTTCTTTTGAGACAAGGTCTCACTATACAGTTCAGGCTGGCCTTGAACTTTCTATGTAGCCCAGGCTGGCCTTGAACTTCAGTTGATCCTCCTTCCTCAAAAACCTTATTTCTATATTTCTATATTTAATGTAATGTTTCTCTTATAATTTGATGTTTGGTTGGGAGTAGCTTCCAAGAATGCATCTTATTTTGCTGGGATTCAGGGTGTTTCTGTTTGATGTAAGGGCATCGTGGACAGTTCCAGGATCTGAACTCCTTGAACTGCTGTGGTACGAAGTGTTCAAAGCAGGGAGCTGCAGCCTCTTGCTGAGGGTATAGTTCTTCCATGTGGATCTTTGGTACAGCCATCAGTGGGATGAGTGAGAATTACAAATTAAGGTGTCTTCACGCTTACGTATAAAGGGGAGGTGGAAACCTGATGAGTAGCAGGTCTCCTGAATGAAGCTTAGTTACAGCCTTCTGCAGGCAGCCTCTGGTTGCAGCTGCTGTTTGTAAAGTGGCACTTTGATGTGTGTTGCATGTGTCTAGCAGCCTGTGTTGTGCTGTGCACCAGGCTGGTGGGCTTCCATCCCTGCTACAGCAGAGTATGTTTTGCCAACACACATAGGACAACAAACACTGCCCACGTCTTAGAAACACCACACCCCATCAGGGATCACACATGAAACAAAACAGTGGATTTCCTACAAATCCCTTCCTCTTTAAATTTGGAGCTAGATTGTACCTCTAATGTTGTAAATGTAGTGTGGTTGTTTCAGAAAGAATTCTGAATTCCTTAAACCCTGGTGTGGAGGCAAGACAAAAAGAGCTCTGGAGTGGCCAGAGACCCCTTGGTGCAGGCGGTGTCACTGTGCCCATGCTGCACACATGCGTGCGTACTGAGTGAGTTCTTCACAGGTGCAGTTAGTTCCATTCTGGTGTCTGTCAAATGTAAGAGGTCCTTTGTTTTTAATCACTTTTATTTTGGCAGGGGATGTTTCTTGATAAGAGTTTGTTATTCTTACGTTTTGAGAAGGTAGAAGGTAAGAAGGCCATATTCTTTCTTTGCCTTGAAATGAATGAATTAGGAAGATTGTATTTACTTCTACTTACCGTTTTAAATACATTTATAAAATAAACTGTAAAATATCTGGTTTTGTGTATTATATGTACATTTGGTTTTTAAATAGTCTTCCCAAAGAAATGAGGGCATGATTATTGTATTATACTGTGACTGATGTAGTTTGATGTACAGAGAGTATTCTTCAGGACAAAACATTTAATGGCAGTTGTTGTGTTTTGATCTTTTGTTGCTGAAACACTCAAACACCTTACAAAGTGCTAAGTAGGTGATAGTGATCCAACTTGTTAAGTGAATATTTGTTTAAATCTGTACAGTTTCAAGTGTTTACTTATACAAAAAGTGTACATAGTTTCAAATAATTTAAAATGCTTTATATTATGAGTAGAAATTGTTTTTAATAAATGAATTTTTAAGAAAATAAAGATTTTTTTACTGTTTTGTGTCTGATAATGTGTTTGGATTCTTTCAAAAATTTTTTAATTAAAGTTTTATTGAGAGAATTTGTAGATCCACACACAGAAATCCATGTGTCTTTTGTCTAGTTTCCCCCAGTGCTAACATTTGCGGACAGGAATGAGGTAATCAGAATATGGACCTTGATGCACTCCACACCAGCCTTCCTCACGTTTTCCCCTTTTTACATAGACTGCATAAATTACTTCGGCAAGGTAATTACTTTGAACAGACATTTTTGAAACATTCATTAGTTAAAAGATTTTTTTAGTCAGCTTTCCATTAACTGTAATAAATACCTGAGGCAAATCTCTGCTTGTAAAAAGGAAAGGTTTAGTTTGGCTTACAGTCTGGGGTCTTCTGCTTTGTGATGGATGCTTGATGATGCAGTGCAGCATGGCCAGCAGTGTGGAGTAAAGCAGAGTTGACGGAAGCAACTCCTGACGGAAGCAGCCTAGAGGGTGGCCTGGCCTCTACTGTCCCTTCAAGAGTGCACACCACCAATGAGAGGACCTCCCAGGACCCCCACCTCCAGTGAAGTTTCCTCATCTCACAGTAGCAAAGGACCTTTGGGGAAAATTCCATATCCCAACTAGCAAAAGGATATTTAAGTTTTTCTTTTATGGCAAAATTACAAATTTCCTGAGTACTGTCAGCACAGATAACTATGTTGAAGTATAGTAATAGTGAAGTAACAGTAAAACAGTTTGAGTGTGGACCTGTAATCCCAGTTACTCAGAAGACTGAGGCAAGAGGATTACAGATTTGAGGCCAACGTGGGCAAAGCCCTGCCTCAAATTTTCAAAGGGTTGGGAATGTGGTGGAAAAGTAACGTGCTTTCCTGGTGTTCCTGAGGCTCGGTACTGCAACAACAGCAAAAACCCACATTTTCCCCGTGGTTTAACAAACCCATATTTTTAAATTCACATCTCTTACTTTATTAGTAAGGCAGAATAGTCAACCTTAGTTCTTAAAAAGGGAGTTTTGGTTAAACGAACCAGGAGATGTGAATGAGAGGTCTCAAAAAGGAGGGACTTTACCGTATCTTCTCTTTGGAGTACTGCTGTCAGTATTCTTTTGTTGCTTGCCTATCTTTAGACTCTTCATTGTGGATACCAGTGAAAAGGGAAGTGAAAACCTTGTACAGTGATACTCATTTACAGAATGATATGGCATACTCCTGTGATCTTGGCACTCTGGGAGGCTGAGGCAGGAGAATTCCAGCCTCAGTCAGGTCTGTACAACTTAGCAAGACTCTCAATAGAAAGAGCTGAGGAAGTAGCTCAGTGCACAGGCCCTGGATTCATCCCTTAGTACTGAAAACAAAAAGCATCATTCAGTAAGTACAAATTTTTGAAAATATTTCAAAATTGTACAAATTTGCTCACACATTTCTATAGTGTTTGATTTGTAGTGTAAAATATAAATTCTTTCATAAATGAGCCCTCAAGGAAAAGCAGGGAACCAACAGTAGTATGTAACATGACAAAGATAAGGCCAATACATATCGGTTATAGCCATCAATGTGAATAGCCTCAAATTCACCAATTAAAATAAACACTGACAGAATGGATCAAGAAATGATCCAACAATGTGCTGTATACAAGAAACACATTTAACTCAAAAAGAAACTCACAGACTGAAAAAGGATGGAAAACTCCATGCAACAGGAACCAAGAAAAAAATAGGGGTAGCTATTATGTTTGCAGATAATGTGAACTTCAAACCCAAAATGATCAAAAAAGATAAAGAAGGCCACTACGTATCTGTTGGGGGCAATTCAAGCGGAAGAGATAACAGTCATGAATATATATGCACCAAATGTGGGAGCATCCAACTGGATAAGAAAAACCTTCATAGACATGACAAATCAAATAAGCAGTAACACAATTGTGATGGGAGACTGTAATACCCCATTGTCAGAGAGAGAAACTAGACAAAAAATCAGTAAAGAAAGAACTGATCCAAACCTGTGAACAAATGGACTTAGTAGACATTTACAGAGTGTTCCACCCAACATCAGAATACATACTCTTTTCAGCTGCACATGGGGAAATCTTAAAATAGGACATACACTAGCCCATAGAACATGTTTAAGTAAATGCAAAGGAATTGAAATTATCCCATGCATATTTTCTGACAACAGTGCAATGAAATTGGAAATGGCAAAAGAAACTATAAAACCTCCATAAATATATGGAAAGTAAATAACAACTTCCTGAACAACCAGTCAGATGAAATTAAACAATATTTACAGTCAAAAGTGCAAATACAACATTCTGCAACCTGGAGACACAATGAAAGCAGTCCTAAGAGTTCAATTTGTAGCAGTGTATTCTTACATTGGGAAAACAATGTATATAATCTAATGCTATGTTTCAAGTTTCTAGAAAAAGAAAAGCAAGTCAAGCACAAACCCCATAAAGGGAGGAAATTATAAAGTTCAGAATAGAAATTAATGCATTGGAGAATAAGTACAATACAAAGATTTAGTGAATCAAAATTGGTTCTTTGGAGCCACACTTCTGTGAGACACCAGCCACCATGACCATTGGGAACTGGCAACCAGTGCAGGCTGGGAGAAGCAGTCAGCCAAGCTCCCTCATGCCTACTTTTGGGGAGTCTCAGTATGGCTATGCATGTCTGGAAAAGCCCACCCTGTACCCCATTGTCTCCCCAGAACCTAAGTCAAGAGAAACTCAGGTGCCTGGTACTTTCCCCTACACTGCAGATAGGCAACCAATATAGGAAATGCCCAGAATCTCACAACTGGCTCTTGCAGAGGAACCCAGGAAAATGTCAAGACAAAGGAGCAAAAGGCAATCTCTGGCCTCTAGTCCACACAGAACAAGTTTAGGAGATGTAGATATGGGAGAAATGGAGGTTCCACACCTGAAATTCCTGAAAGGATAGCAACTGAAAGAAACAACTCCTTTGAGGCTGTAAAAGTAATCAGATCAAAAATAATTTCTAAGGTAGAAGAAGAAATGGCAAACAAAAGATTGCTGAGGATATCTAAAGAAGACATAGAAAAAGAGTGTAGGAAAATGATGGAAACCTTGAATGGACAATATATGAAAGAATTACAGTTCATGAATCAGATTCAAAAAGATATCCAGGTAATTAAAAACTCCATTGAATGCTGGCAAAACTGCTTGAAAGAAACTGAAGATAGACTTTCAGACCTTGAAGACAGGATGGCAGCTAGTGATTGTGAAAGGAAAGATCTCTTAAAAATAACAAGGAACCAGGAAATTCAACAGCTGCAATATGATGCAAAGAAAAATAATTGAGGACTGATAGGTGTCAGTGAAAAAAAAAAAAGTCAACACAGTGATATAAAAGACTGTTTACAGAATAGCAGAAAACTTCCTAAATGTGAAACGGGCCTGACATACAGATAAGTGAGGCATACAAAACACCAACTAGCCAAAACCAAAGTAAATCTACACCTAGACATACAATGACCAAGATCACAGAAACTCAGTACAAGAACAGAATGTTAAAGGCTGTTAGAAAAGAAATGGATCATCTGTAAAGGAAAACCCATCAGGATCATGGAAGACTTCTCAACACAAATCAAGTACAGCTTGAAGTATTTCAAGTCCTGAAATAAAATAGCTTCCAACCCAAATTGATGAACCCTGCAAAACTATCTTTCAACATTAATGGAGAAATGAGCTACTTCCATGATAAAAAGACCAGTAAACGAATTCATGAGTACAAAACCAACCCTACAAAGAGTGTTGAAGGATATTCTAAAGAGAGATAAAGATGACCATGATTCCAGAAACAGCAGGAAGGGGGAACCAGCAAGCAGGGCAGGCAATTGAATGGAGAGGAAAAGTAGGGGGGCCAGTCTCAGGAGGATAGCAGGGCAGAGATGAACCAGTGCATGTTGGTTATAGCCATTAATGTAGATGGCCTCACTTCACCAATAAAAAGGAATGAGCAGAGTGGATTGGGAGACAGGATCCATCAATATGCTGTGGGTAAGAAATACATTTGACTTGAAAGGAAATTCATAGGCTGAGGGCCGGAGGAGAGAAGATAATGCTCCATGCAGCAGGAACCCAGAAAAAAGCAGGGGTAACTTACCCATTAATCACCGACTGTATAAGATATGGTATTTTTATACAATTGAAAGCTATTCAGTTATGAAGAAGGATAATCTCAAGGCTCTTGTAGATAAATGGATGCAACTTGAGATCATGCTCATGAGAAAAATAGGACAAACATGGGTGAACATTGTGTTGTCTTCCTAGTATAAAAAAACTGAAGGAGTTAGTGGGATCCAAAATGTACAATAGCTATTGTGAAAGTGAAAGGGAGGAAACATCTAAAAAGGGAAGATGGAAATCATTGTTAATTTCCTACTATCTTGTTTTAAAGTCCTGTATCACTTTCATCATTTTATTTTGTTTGGTTTTATTGTTTTTTTTTTTTTAAATTGTATTATGTCTGATGGTATGGATGGCTGTTTTGAAGATAACACGACATAGTAGCCATTGTTGATTTCCTATTATCTTGAACTCCTGTATGGCTTTCATTATTTTGTTTTGATTGGCTTTATTCTGTTTCATTTTGTTTAGTTTTATTCTTTAATAAATAGAGTTGGTTCTTTGAAATAATAAAGTTGATAAAAAGCTAGCCAACTTTATCAAAAAAGGAAAAAAATCCTAAAATTCATGCAATGATGAGTGAAAAGAGTGAAAGCACTACAGATCTTGTGGAAATTCAGATCATCATCAGTACCTACCTTCAAAAATCTTTACTCATATAATATAGAAAACTAGAAATAGATTCCTAGAAATAAGTGAATTACCAAAGCTGAATCAAGAAGATATAAAAATTCTGGGTAACCCAATATCAGTTAATGAAAGTGAAAATGTAATAAAAACTTTGCAATAAAGAAAAGCCTAGGTCCTGATGGATTGAAAACTGAATTCTACAAGAAATTTAGAGAACATTTATTGCCAATATTCCTCAAACTCTTTAATGATATTGAAAGAGAGGCAATTCTCCTTAACTCATTTCTAGAGGTAGGTATTTCCCTGATACCAAAACCAGAGAAAGACCCCCCCCTCCCCGCCGCCAAAAAGAACTATAGGCCAGTCTTCCTAATGAACATAGATGCAAAAGTCCTCAATAAAATGCAGCAAGTCATCAAGAAGATTATACATCATGACCAAGTGGGATTCATCCCAAGAATGTGGGGTTGGCTCAACATATGCAAATCAATACATGTAATACACTATATGAACAGAGTCAAAGACAGAAATCACATGGTCATTTCAATAGATGCAGAAAAACTTTTGATAAAGTCCAACACATTCATGATAGAAACCCTAAAGAAAATCAGAATAGTCTTTACCTCAATCTGATAAAAGTCATCTATGACAAACCAACAATGAATACCACTGAATGAACAAAAACTGAAAACTTCCATTGAGAAATCAGGATCAACACAAGGATGTCCACTATCACGACTCCTATTCAATATAGTTCTGGAAATGTTAGCCAGGGAAATTAGATAAGAGAAGTAAAAGTAACAAGGATAGGAAAGAAAGGAGTTAAATTATTATGTGCAGATGACATATACTCTACCTAGAAGACCCTAAAAGCTTCACCAAAAGACTTCTAGATTTAATAAGCCAATTCAGTCGTGTAGCTGGATACAAAGTCAACACTCAAGTATAAATTGCATTTCCGTAACAAACAGCAAACTCACTGAGAGAGAAATTAGGGAAACAACAGCCTTCACAATAGCGTCCAGAACAAAACAAAAACACATAGGAGTCAATGTAACAAAGGCAGTAAAAGACCTATATTTCTGAAAAAAGGAGATTAAAGAATATCAGTGAATGGAAAGACATCCCTTGCTCATGGATAGGAAGAGCTAACATTGTGAAAATGGCCATACTCCCAAAACTGTTACACAGATTTAATGACATCCTGATCAAAATACCATTACCATATCTCACAGATCAAGAGAAAGCTTTCCTAAAATTTATCTGGAAACAAAAGAGACCTAGAATAGCAAAGGCAATCCTTCGGCCTTGTTGCCCTGTTGTCCTCATATCTGATACATGATCCATTTTGCTTGATGGTTTTTTTTACCAACCCAGCTTAGAAGCTCCATGGCAAAGGAACTTTCTGTGTATCCAGTAGGTGCTCAGAAAGGTGCCTGCAGTAGGTGCTCAGAAAGCATTTGTTGAATGACTGGCTCATGTCATGCAGCCTTCCCCAACCCTATCAAGTCCTGCCTGTTCTCTTTCCCAAATACAATAGCTCTGATTCCTTCCCATCTCTGCTTCCAGTGACTGCACTGGATCAAGTGCAGATCATATTCAATATTCTTTGCTGAGAATATTAAGGTATCTTTCCGCCCAGAGCCCATTCCTTTAACACTCACTTCCCCCTCTCTTCAGGAAAATAAAGCCATGAATTGTAATGGTACACCAGGACTTAGTGGCCCCTTCTACGGCTCACTTGTTATGATCCTTGAGTGCAGGCAACAGAAAACATCATCCCTTGGGGTGCAGACCAGAGACTGGAGAACAAGGGGGAGGAGAGCAAGAAGCATCACAGGTGCAGGCTTGTCTTTTCCCAGGTGTGGCGGGCCTGGGCCAGACATTGCTTTCATCTTGGCCGTGCCGCCTCCTGCCGGACGAGTATTGTATTTGGCTCTCCGTGCTACGATGAAAGCTGAAAGCTGATCAGGGGAGGAGGATCGAAGTTCACTCCCTGCCCAACACTGAGATTCTGGAGCTGCACCTGGAGATGGTTTTCCCTCAGCAGCTGGGGCAGTGTTAACTTTTGTAGCGTGCTGGGCTACAGTGCGAGTCGTGGGGAGGGTGTCTCTAGCTGTGGTGTCTGTTTTTCCTTACATGCAGCTTACTAAGCAGAGACAGGACGGTGCCACCACATGCGCTCCAGTGAGCTCCCCCATCCCAGGGAAAAGTACAAGCCAGAGAGAGAGAGAGAGACAGAGAGAGAGACAGAGAGAGGGAAGGGTTGGGATGTGAGGGAAGAGGGGAAGAGGGCGCTATGCCATTGGCTGCTATTTTATTTGTGAAGCGTTTTTACCCTTGTATTGTTATTACTGTATTTACATTTTCCTCCTCCTATTTAGTGGAGTGCCTTCTGACAGCTCCTTGACCCATACAACCTTTTTTAGTGTTTATAGCTTTACCACTGCCTGTTAAATTTTTTTCCTTTTTATCGGTACCGGGGGTCGAACTCACGACTGCCTGCTTGCAAGGCAGGCGCTTATGCCGCTAAGCTAAATCCCCAGCCCCCAGTTAAATTAATTCTTGCAAGAGAGATTCCTCCCATAAAGGGAGAATAGTGGGGCAGGCAGGGGTCAGGGGGGCTGCACAGCCACAAAAAGTTATGTCTAACAAACTCAAAACACCGTATCCTTCCTGGTGTGTAGCTGTCAGTATCTCTGCATACGCCATTGTCTCTCACTGGGGCTCCCAGCATGCCCTGCTCTTCTTCGCTCTGTAGCTCAGTTCAGAAAGAGGTTCCTGTGACTTGGCCCTTAACCTGGGTTCCCCCTTTGCCTGCATTCTACTGTGTCCTCCATAAAACAGCAATTTCATTGCTTCTCTTTCCCACTCTCTAGACCCCTCTTACTCTCCCCATCCCACCCTGGCCACTAACTATAGGCAGTCTATTCTTGGTCTCCGCAGCACATAGTGGGTACCTGGTGCCCATTGGATGTCCTAATTAAACACTGAAGAGACTCCAGTTTGGAGGACATTGGAAGGAGCTCCATCTACCTTGGGGTATTAACTGATGAATCACCCTTTAAGAAATCCTTGAACCTGCCAGTTTAATATGGATACATAGCCAAATCTAGTTCATTTCCATTTCTAGAAGTGCTTTCTTCCCCTGGTTTAAGGTAAGATGATATTGAACCAGCAAGGATATGTTCTTTCAGAAATGTGGATGCCTGTGAGATACCAGGGGTGTGAATCAGAGGTTGTCAGGAGATAAATTGTGTCCCAATCAAAGTTCATACAACGAAACCCTAACCTCTAATACCACAGAATATGACCCTTATTTGGAAATACAGTGTTTGCAATGTAATTAGAATGAGGATACTGGGGTGGGGGGGAGCAGGGAAATCCAAGACTGGGGCCAATCCCACCTTCCACACTCTTAGGACCCGCACTGTGTCCAGGTGTTGCTGAGATGCTTCAAAATCAGGAGCCCCTGGAGGCTAGTAGAGAGCTGTGCAGAGGTGGCAGTGGCTTGGTGTTTGGGATAAGCTTCCACAGCTCCCTGGGGCTAGGGTTGGGGGTAGGGGAGGGGTCCTGCACCAAATAGGGGTGGGCTTGAGCCTGGCCTAGGGAATCACAGAAAATCCCATTTGTCACCAGAACAGTTATCACTTTGTAGCCAGGTAGGTTGGGACATCAGTCTTCACTGCCACTAATTAGTATGGAATCTTGAGTCAGGTGTTTAACCTCTTTTCCTTAAGAAAATACTGTCCATGTCACAGAGCCACGTAAGGCCTAACTTGCATACTGTTTAGTTCAGGTTTACAATTTGGTTGCTCAGTGACAGTGAGTACCATAATGAGAAAGCCCTGAGAAAGCTGAATGAACTCTTTGTGGAAACCAAGGGAAATGCAGAAATGTACCATCTTAGTTAGCAATGTACATCTGACAGACTCCTCCTTGGAGCTGCTCTGATGTGAAGGAAGGAGCTGAGCTGGTTGGCATGATTCTCACCAAGACACTGTGCTAGGGGTGAGGGAGGAGGCATGTTGGGACTTATGCAGCGCCCCTAGCTCTGGGGTGTGGGGATTATGTCTAGACCCACTTTATAGATGTAGAACTGGAGACATAAAGGTACTTGTCCTAACGCACATAGTCAACAAGGAGCAGAGTGGGATGGTCTGTGTCTGTGTCTGTGTCCTGAGTCAAGGCAAGTGCTGAAAGCTGCCACAGAACTTCTGAACAACAGTGAGCAGGAGGAGGAGGCAGGACAGGTGTTGCCATGAATGCTTATTGAAGTAACAATGTGCTTCTGAAGCTGTCAGGTCAGCGATACCCACTGAATTGTCTCTGTGCCCAGCCACAGATTTTTGTCAGCCCTGAAAAACTTATTTTTTTCCCCTCCCCAACCAAGCAGATGTAACAGGTCCCAAATTACACACCAACTCTCTAGTGATGTAAAGGGGTCTTCGGGGTTTTCCATGAAGCTCCTGTGTACTTGCTGTTCCTAAGATACTCAGTGGAAGCTGGATGAAGCCTGGACAGTTTGGTGGTGCCCTAATGTAAGATAATCTTCGCCAGACGCATGTTCACTTTGATGAAGTTTTCCAAAGCAGGAATGCTCAGGAAGTTTAGGATCCTACTCATTTTTCCCA
Source organism: Cavia porcellus (assembly GCF_034190915.1). Lineage (NCBI taxonomy): Eukaryota > Metazoa > Chordata > Mammalia > Rodentia > Caviidae > Cavia > Cavia porcellus. Next base: position 61,021,578 of record NW_026947504.1, read on the forward strand.
GAAGGATCAGGATCTTCTGGGCTATTGGGCCAGGTTCCACCTCCAGGACTGTCCTCTTTTTCATGGTGCTCAGCATCTCTGGGTTTATGAACTGTGGGATTCATAGAAGGCCAGGTGAGGACTGATGCCGTGTGAGCACTGCCCCCACTACCCAAGGACCGGTGCCCCGTGGCCATGGCGAGTCTTCCCTGGAGCTTCCACCCTCAAGGGCAGATCCATTTCCCCAGCCCTGCTGCAAGTAGCCTTTCTGCTGCTTCCCCAGACTGGCCAGTGCCTATGGCCATGCACACATGATGATGTGGGCTGAGGCCACACACATGGGCTCAGCCCACACCAGCGAGGAAAGAGCTCATGCCCTGAGGTGGACTGGCCTCAAAGGCTGTACTGTCCCAGGACATTGAGCTTCTTGCCCGTGGGATCTAGACCTCAGGGCTGGGTCAAGGAACTCTCAGGGCTCAGAGACCTCATGGTGTTCACTGATGAGTACCATTTGTACTTTGGGCTCCTTGGCAGTTTATCTGGGTTTTGTTGGGGGTGAGGCAGTCAGTATGTCATCCTCTGCCTTAGAAGGCCTATGGAAGCCTATAGAAGGCCTATAAAAGGTTGATTAAAAAGTCTTGTGGTGGGAACATGTTACAGAATAAATAACACTATCATGTATAGGTACAAAACCTCTTGATGGATGCAAAGATTATGTATATCTACATTGTACCAATAAACTTAACTAAAAAAAAGAAATCTTATAAAGTTAAAAAAAAGAATGGCACCAACATAGCCTAATTCCATGAGGTCTCCAGCTGATGACCTGTCTTCACACACACTGTCTTCCCTAGGCTATCCCCAATCCATGCCTCTTGCAGAAGACAAAGGCAGCATCACCCAGGAAATAGAGGGGTGAGTGTGGAAGGGCATGGTCTTCCCAGGGCCCCTGGCTGCTTAGCCTGGGCTGATCCTCTGGTCACAGAGCCAGCTGTCTTCTCCTTGTCTCTGTGACTCATTACATTTGTGCTGGCTTGCTCCATCTCTCTCTATGGTGACGGCTCCCCTCAGTTACTCCAGGGCTGTTAGGCCTCCTGATCTCCCTGTCCATGCATCATTTTCTGGGTACCAGCTCCCTTTCCTGGCCCACATTCCCCAGGGAACCTCACTGCTATTTACAGACAGTGGTCCACGGAGGCCCTCATGCCCTCTCCATACTCCACGGTTCCCTCTTAAGCTTGTCACTGCTGAGGTAGAAGTGTGATGGTGACTCAACACAGTAGAACTGGGTTCAGATGGATGGAGAAACCCAGAAGGGCCAGGATGTTGGCACGTACTATTGAGCCTGAAAAATGGTGGCTACGCCAGAAAGGGAACCCAGATACCAGTTGGCCAGGGCTAGTTGGAACATTCCCAAGGTTAGCATTCAAAGGTCCATGTCCTGGGAAACCCTTCGTCCTGAGTGACTGGGCAGCTGGTCAGTCTAACCCTACCATGTTTTCTCCTCTACTCAAAAATAATACTCAGTTATTAAACTGAGTTATTTTCCAGGGTTGGCTATTGGGATTCTTCCTCCAGCTCCCTCATCTCCCAAAAAACATGTCTACCTAACTGTCTGTGCTGACATTGGGCTTCTGGAGGACTGGCTTGCTTCTTTTTGGTGGATATTTGTGGGTAGAGCCTTCCATGGTGCAGTGCGGAAGGGGAGCTGAGGCAAGCATAGAGTTGTATTCAGGTTTCACTGGGGAGTCAGTTTATTCCTCTCCTTGCTTTTGGTCCCCAGGAAGGGTCTCAAGAGGCCACTTTCTTCCCCTACCAAAGGGATTTGTCCAGGGGTTCAGACTCACTGTTAGTATTGGGTTGAATTATTCCCCTCCACCCCAAGATGATACACTCAAGTCATAAACCGCTGTACCTTCTCTGACACTAGGATCTTTTCCTAAGTATCTGAAGTAATTACAGATTCAGGATGAGATCATCCTCGGCCCTAAATCCAATGACTGGTGTCCTCATAAGAGAAAGGAGGAGGAGGATGGCACACAGAGAGGATGGATGATGAGGATGGAGACAGAAATTGGAGCCATATACAAAGATGAACCCTCCATCACAGCCTTGGGAGAGTGGTGGCTTCTTCTACACTTTGATGTCAGATATTTAATCCCCAGAACTGTAAGAGAATAAACTTCTGTTGTTTGAAGCCTCTGGTTTGTGCAATTTGTTATGGTGGCCCTGGGAAACAAGTGCACAGAGGCTACTTTCCTGCTGGGTCCATGCAGAGGACATCAGATCTCTAGGTGGTCATTTGTTTGGGGACGAGCATTTAGGGAGGACCAGTCCTCCTTGGCTGTCAGACCTTGCCTTCCCATGACCAGGCTGCTGTGATGGTGACGTGAGACAATGCAAGTGACATCTTCATTTTTCTGTCTGGCTCATAATGAGCTGAGGATGTCAGCTTTTGCAGGGCTCTAGCTCCTGATGCTGGCAGGTGACATGAAGGTGTGTGGTATCAAGCATCAGGTAAAGGAAGGTGGCCTTGCATGAGCCACAGCCTGTGTGTAGGTGATGTCCTAGCCAGCAGAGAGTAGGGGAAGTTGAGATCTTACCTTGTATTTAGTGCCCAAGTTTAAACAAACCCGTTTCTGTTGATAGAAGAAAAAGAAGATGATCTGATCTTGGCTCCTTATTTGCACTTGGATGTACTGGTTGATTTTCAAGGTGATACGCTTGATAGGGGGCGCATGGGTGTGGACGCTCAGATCCCACCAGTTCCAGGCCTTCTGCTGCCTGCCTTTGGGGAAGTAGTAGCCCAAGCTGCTGCTCAGGCTCAACCTAGATGGAAAGGTCATGTTAGGCAGCTGTAGTTCTGGACACTGAGCCCCACGGCAGAGCCGGGGCCCTGTCCCTGGGTCACATACACCCTTCTCGCCTGATACTGTTACCTTGCTAAAAGTCTCCTGCCCTACATACATGGCTGGCATCTGCCTATCCTTCAAGTCTCAGCTTCAATGCCCCCTTCTCAGAGGGGCCCCTCTAGCTCCCCGACGATGCTCTGTACCCCGTTAGTTTCCTTGACGTGTGTAGCTACGCATGTCTTGTCTCTAAGAGCAGTGGGGTCATTATTGGCTAATCCAGTATTTTCAGTGTTGTTACATACTCGACGGCCAAGAACCGTGAAGATGAGCTCCTAGTGGCAAGGCCTGCTCAGGCCTGTGCCAGCACCCTTAGGCACAGGTGCTGAGCGAGGGTGGGTGGGTGATTTCTCCACAGTCCTAATTTCTGGGACTTGCCTGCCTTTTGAGCCATTCTTTCTTGGCTTTTCGAGCCCTGTATATTTTTTCACCATTGGGCCTAACCTGTCCTCCCGTCACTCCTCTTAACTTACCCGTGATGAACTGTAAACCTAGGCTTTGGAGCCGGACTCTCAGTTCAAAGCCCAGCACTGCCACTAGCAAACTGTGTGACCTTAGACAAATTACTTAACTTCTGTGTGCCTCAGTTTCCACAATTATAAAACACAGATGATAGTACTTTCCTCATAGCATTGTACGGTGATTAAATTCCCATACTATGAGTAACTCAGTAAATATTGGAACTTCCTTAATGTCTTGGACAGAGGGCAGGAACAGATCCCAATTAGTTTTGTTTTTTGTTCTTCTCCTTGAAGTAGTTCCCAAAAGAGTTCTTGCATGGGGTTAAAGTCTGTCTCTGACTGGGCACGTGATTCTGGGGTAAAGGTGCCAGAAAGATGAAACCCGAAAGAGTGTCAAGTTCTGGAGGCAGCGCTCTTGGGGGCACCCTGTGCTGTGGAGAGAGGAGACCCTGCCCACCAGAGACCATGAGTTTAGCTGGCACCTGCTGAGGAGGCTTTATGCTCTGTCCAGCACGGAGAAGAAAGGGCAAGAAAAATTGACAGCGATGTCTTTGAGGGGTCTTATCCTACTTTGGGGCAAATGGGAACAAGAAAGGAGAGGGAGGGCTGGCTAGAGATGGCACACTGCACAGCCCACTTGCTAAAGTTTGTGAGGGTCATCCCAGCTCAACTGACCAGCATGAAGGCTGAAAAGTCATCGGCACCAAGCCTGCCCATTTTATTCTCCAGAGAGGAGCTCGGGTTTGGAAGGGGAAGCTGCCAGCATTTCTCCTTCCTGACAGTGCATGAATATGGTTCCTGAAAATCTTGCAAGGGCACACAAGTCACAGGGCCCAAGGAAAGCAATGGAGATGAGAGCCTAGGGGCTCTTGGGACCCCACTGGCTACAGGCCACAGCTTTAACCTCCAAAACAAGGCTGCTTTGCGAAAGAGGGACTTTAAGTCAATGTGGCAGCTGCTTGTCCTGAGGTCCGGATGCCAGAGCCATTCCCGTACAAGGCAGAGGCCTTTCCCGAGTCCCAGCAATAACCTGGGGTATCAGCACAGTGGCTGCTCATTCCTGGTGCCAGGGGAGGATGGAGCATTGCTCTTTGTGGATTTTAATGACAGGATGCAATGGCTTCCTACTTTCTGAGTGTCTTTATTTTATCTCCCTGGGTGGATGCTGTAGCCTTGAGGGGAAGGGACATTTTGTGGCATTAGAAGCACAGCACGGGGACTCTGGCCTGGCTGCCCAGTCTGGCTGACCACGGAGTCACCTGCACACAGTTACAGAATCCAGATCTCTAGACTTAGCCTGGACCTTCACAGCCACAGTCTTGAGTTTGGGTCAGCTGGCACTCCGAGCAGCATCCATCCCCTTGGGTTCTGTTGGGTCTTGGGATTTGGAGATAAGATCAATTATTTTTTATAGATCTTGATGCTTTTTTTGAAAATGAGTTTTTAAGGCTGAAAGAAAATGTCATAAAATTTCTTTCTGATGATCTTCTTCTGTATGACTCAGGTTAAGTGATTTATCCTCTGAGCCTAAGTTTCTTTACCAATGCAATGATTACTCTAAATTTTGTATTGGAACATTGCCAAATACTATTTAAGATAATAAACTGAGCTTCTCACCCCACTCCCACTTCCTGTACCCAGGGTGAGATTATTTAGGTGGCATTTTCTATGCCACACAGCCCGCCCTCAGAGGAGAGCACATACCTCTCAGAACTAAGAAGTCAATTAGGAAATTGTGTATAAAATACCCATGAGTGGAGAAAATGTTCTTACAAACCAAGGCTTAGAGGGCAAACATAATTTTTTAGAATTAAAAAGAAATTTAAGTTTGGCTTTGAGTATCAAGAAGAAAGTATAAGTTGATCCAAGAGAGTGGGCAACTCCCACCCTGTGACCCCTTAGAATGAAAGTGGAAGGGGAAATCCTGAATAGAGACCCCTACTCGCCTCAGAGATGGAGGAACTGTTTAAGGGACCAGTTACCTTGTGCTGGTACCACAAGGTTTTCCACTCTCACCAGAGCTGGAAACTTAGGAATTATCCTTGATTATAATGGAGAATTTAGAAGTGGCCTTGACTGTGGCTTCACACTAATACATGTGTCTCCGAAGCCCCCACCAACCCTGCCTCGAGATCCTTGGGTGTTCTGGGGGTAATGCTCATGACGTTTGACTCTGGAGAGGTGCCTGGCAGACGCAGCCAGCAGATGGTTGCTGAGCCTCACTAGCTCTTTTGCCCTTGCACAGGCCATGGTGCCCTGAGGATCTTGTCCCTTCTCTGAAGAAAGGGCCCGTCCTGTTAGTCTTTCACGTGCCCCTTCTCTGGCTACACGAGAGGCAGGGCAGGAGGAGGGTCATGCAGACTGGGGAGCACACTTCCATCAACCCACTCCTCTGGGGCAGGGTTACTGGGGCTCAGGCTTACCAGATATCTCCATTTTCATCATAGAAGGTGGCATGGCCAGAATTGTCGACGAGGGCCCGGATCCTCATTTTTGTATTATCTTCCAGAATGATGTATGTGAACTTTTTAACATCTGTGCAGCAGATGAGCAGAGCCAGGTTTCCTGATGGATAGCTGGGAGATGGTTAAGGCACACGGAGTCCCTTGCGACCTGCCCACTGAAAGAGGCGAGGACATAGTCCTCGGTCAAACCCCACACGCCAGCCCCAAACCACAGACTTGTGCTGTGCCAGTCTGTGTTAATATGAGCATCTCTGCTCCGGTGGATACTGTATCTGGCCAGTCCCATTAGGAAAGAGAATTTGGAAGATTTTCTTACTGGAGTAGAGAAATAGCTTTCCATCTCCTTGATGCACCTGGAAGAGAAGACAAATCTGTGACCAGCACACAGGTGCCTGCAGCACTCCTTCAGAGTGTGGCCTAGTCACGACAGCACTGGGACCTGCATGATGATGAACCCACCCAACCTGCTAGGGAATGTTGTTTACCTCTCTATGTGAGGAGGAGGCTGGCAAGGGGAACTGGAGAGGGGTGCACTGTGCTCCACTGTGATCTTTGTGCTCAGGGTCTTTGCACTGAGCTGCATGCCCAGGCCTTTTTAAAAAAATTTTATTTTGAAAGCAGTAAAATACAACAGAACAAGACAGAATAAAGCCAACTAAGATTGTACAGTGAAATTGGTACAGAACTTCACAGCAGGTTACTGGATAATAGTAATAGATATCACAGTATGTTTTGTTATCTTTACAATAGTTGTTCTTTCAATCACATATATCAAAATAAAATGAAATACAGAACATTACAGAACTTATCAAAACAGAATATTGAATAGAGCAGTACCATTAATCAGAATAGAGCAAAACAGAAAAAAAATACTTGCCTTCAAAGAGATGATAGAAGGAAATCCCCCTTATTTGCAATGATCAACCTCCCAGGAGATGCTCAGATTTCTGGTTCCCATTTGCTAATGGGGGAAGTGGGATGTTTGACTTGAGGCCGTGCACCAGTAGGTTCACTGTTGCTTAGCAGGGAGGCAGGCTGGTTGCTTGGTTTCCCAGCATCCTAAGTTCCAACATGGCGTGGATCTCAGGAGACACTGGTGGTTCTCCCCCTGGAAGGGCCGTAGTCCGCCACACTGCAGCCGCTTACCAGGGAGGTGAGCTTCTTACTTGGTTTCCCAGCATCCTAAGTTCCAACATTGCCGCCTAGTCCTTAATTTTTTATTTTTTTTAAATTTTGAGACAGGGTCTGGTTAAGTCACGAAGTTTTCCAGGCTGCACTGAACTCTGAATCCTCCTGCCTTAGCCTCCCTGAGTGCTGAGATTATACAGTCCCCCATGCCTGGCTGGCGACTGCATCTTAATGTAATTAATGACATCTATAAATGACATCTCCATCTAGTTCCAGAGGAGAAAACTCTGAGACACTGGAGTTAGGATTTGAGTATATTTTTTGGGGGGACACAATTTAACTCAAAACATTGGTATACTCAAGTTTTAAAATTTTTTTCTTAAATTAGATTTGTTAGGATATTTTTCTAGGAAACTGTTCATTTTATGCAAAATTTTGAATTTATTGTCATATTTTGTCATATAGTTAAAGCTGTGCCTGTCCTTATGTCCCTGTTGTCATTCTTTATAATATTTGTATTTTAGATTTTCTGAATCAACCTTGCCAGGAAGTTTGTCAACTTTACTAGTGGTGTTTTTTGGACAAACTCATAACCTTGCACTTGCCAGGCAGGCACGTAGGCCACTGAGCTAAATCCCCGGGCTGTTTATTAGTGTTTTTAAAGAACCAGTTTATGGTTTGCTTATTTTTTTGTTTGCTTATTTTATCTTTCCTTTGCCTTCTATCATATTCATTTTTGCTCTTATTACCACCAATTGCAGCACTCTACAATCTATGGCTCTTTTGTGTTATTTTATTTCCTAATTCCTTGAACTGGATGCAGAATTCATTGATTTTCATCTTCTTCCGGATTCTTCTCCTCTTTTCTATAAGCAGTTGAAAGCTATAAAGGTTCCTCTCAAACTATTGATTCAGCTATTTCCCAGAGTAGAGATACTTGTTTTTCATTTTTACTTCATTCTTAATCTTTTCAAATTTCTGATATGATTTTTTGACACCCAGTTATTTATGAGTATTCTTACATTTGCCAGTGTGTATAATGTCTGTTATATTATTACTAGTTAAAATGCAGCAGTGAAAGACAGCATCATGATTTCCACTCTTTATTGCTTGGTGAGATTTACTTGGTGGTCTAATGCGTGACCAGTCATTGCAGGTGTTCCATGGGCGGTGGGAAAGTGTACGTGTTCCCCAGTGGAGTGTAGGAATAGCATGGAATCAGGTTAACTACAGTAGTGAGGTGGGGAATCATGTGATTTGTTCTGATCAGTGGAATTTAAGCTTGGACTTTGGCTTCACTTTCTATGCAGACAACTGGGCACAAAGAACTACAAGCTGATGGGGAGACCCCTGACAAAAGAGTCCAGTTGTCTGACACCCATCTGGAGGAAAGCCACTCCAAAGGACTCCTTCACGTGAGGAAGAAACATGCATTTGGGATTAGGGATGAGGCTCAGTGGTAGCACATTTGCCTCATATGCATGAGGCCCTGGATTCAATCCCCAGCACCACTAAAACCAAAGCCAAAATGATACTTTATTAAGTCACCTAAGTTTGGAAAAGGATGTTTATTTTAGCACCTAATGAGCATTATCCTGACTAATACAGGCTTTATGTCCTCGAGACAATGTCTCAATTAGTTGGTCTTATGCTTTGGATATCAAATGGTACCCACTCTCATGTGTTGAAGGCTTGGTTCCCCGCTGATGTTGCTATCAAGAGGTGATGGAAATGCCAGGCAGCGTCATGGCGCAAGGAAGCTAAGTCACTGTGCGTGCCCTTGGCATAGGCAGGGTTGGCGCCTTCTCCTTTTCTCTGCCTCCTGGCTGTCATGAGCTGAGTGACTCTGCTCCATTGTGTGCTCCCTGTCAAGATGTTCTTTCTGCCCCATCACAGACGCAAAACAACAGGACCAAGCAGCCAGGGGCTGAAGCCTCTGAAAGCATCAGCCCAAACTAATCTTCCCTTTTTTGAGTTGATAATGTCAGATATTTTGTCACAGTGATGCACGGCTGGCTAACACAGCTTTACCCAGGCTGATTTCCTATCCGCTCTCACGTGCTCACAAGTGTTCCTTGTTTTCTCTGCCTAACGTGCCCTTTCCGTAGGTGTCTTCATGACTTATTGTCTCATGTCATGCTTTATTGGCTCTTGGCCCAACAGCCCTTTCCGTGTGGTCCTATGGGTACAGAAGCAACTTCTCTCCCAACCTGAAGACTCACGCTGCTACTGGGCCCTTGCGGCACCCAGAGTAGGAAGAGCAAGGCCTTTGATGCAGCAGAGGCTGACATAACACTGAGGAGCATTTTTGTCCACTGGCTCTATTTTGGACTAGAACGTAAGTCCACGGGAAGAGAGGATTTTTTTTTGTCCACTTCTGTGCCTCCAGCCTCTGGGCCACAGTGTGTTCTCAGCACTGAAGGCAGAAAGTCTCCAGGTCTCTAATCCCAACTCCAAAGCCTTTTTTTGAGCTTCAGACTTGATTGTTAGCTCATGCTAATGACTCTTAATATTTTAAAGCTGACTTCCTTTTAAAACTTTACAGTATCAGTCTTGATAAATATATACCATATGAAAACCAAGCTTCATGTTTTAGAGCAGACTACAACAAAATTAAGTGGAAATACAGAGATCCCCAAACACCTCCATTACCCACTCCCAGCCTCCTCTACTATCAACATCTCCCACCAGAGTGGTGTGTTTGTTACACTGGATGACACACTGACACACCAATTATCACCCTAAGTCTAGTGCTTACATTAGGCTTCACTTTTCCTGTTGTACTTTGTGGGATTGGACAAATGTATAATGATACATATCCATCACTGCAGTATTACACAGAGTATGAAAATCCTAAAAGTCCTCTTTGCTCTATTTCTCGCTCCTTCTTCCCTAACCTCTAGCAACCGCTGTCTCCATAGATTTCTGCATTTTCTAGAATGCCACACAGTTAGGGTCATTCAACATGTGGCCTTTTGAGACTGGTTTCTTTCAGTTAGTAACGCTGCACCTAAGTTTCCTCCGTATCTTTTCATAGCTTGACAGGTCATTTCTTTTTAGGGTATTCCACTGTGTGGATGTATGGTTTATCCATAACCTGTGTAAGCGATTATTTATATTTACTCTGATTTATTTCGGGGGGCTTGTGTATAATGTGTATTTTTTTGTTTTATCCCTTACATCCAGTTGCCCAATACAAGCCCTGCAAAGCAGAACTCTGAATAAGGTTTGGTAAAAATCCTTTTGAGACTGCTAATAGCTCACATGCTCACATGCTCAGCTATATCTCCAAGTATTGGATATATTTTTCTTATGCTCACATTGGGTGTTGGAAATTACAGCCCTAATGGTGTGTATGTGCCTTGCCTGAGCTAAAACCAGCCAACCAAACAAAGCAAACAGAAACTGTGTAGAGTGAAGGTAACTGCCATCCTTACCTTTGTCTTATTCTTTATCCATTCTGTATCCAGTTCTATTTTCTTACGGGCACGGTGGTAAATACAGCAAGGCTTTCTGACTTCACTTACTTCCTTGAATTTTTCCTTAGTCTCTTTCTCGTCTTTTGGTTGAGTTGATAGATGAAACGTGAACGTGGACCTTGGACCTGTCATTTAGTGATGAAATGATGACTGCTTTCAATCGTGATTAGATCGAAGGTTGGGAAAAAGAAAAGAAACTCAGAGGTCGCTCAAGGTGCTAACGGGAATCGAGGCTTGGGGATCAGTTCCTTTCCACGGAAGGAAGGCTGCCAGACAGCAGGAAGAGCAAAGTGTTTGATGCAGGAAGGCCAGGGCTGAATTCCAGCGCTCTAGTGCTTCTGTCAGTTCACTCAGCAATGCTGCTAAGAGCCTAGTGTGTGCCAGCCCAGTGCCAGAGGATGAAGGGTAGGGCGGGGACCACCCACTCCTGAGGGGGTCCTGCGGATGTGGCTCAATAATGCGCCAGCTGCAAAGCAGTGAGTGTTGTGCTCCCCAGCGACAGATGTGGCCGCTAAATGAACAGGGCTATGCTGAAGAGTTGGTAACGAAGGGAAGGCGCATGTTAGACATGTTTTAATTTAAAACATATACATGTATTAATATGTCTTTTCAAATATAGGGCAAAAATCTTTCTTTTGAAGCCTGAGGGCAGGGGCTCTGTGATCATTTTTCCTCTAACCACATCCATAATTTATTATTTAACACCTTCATCCTCGGCAGTTTGTAACAGACTGAGCGTGGAATTGGAAAATCTTAAAAGTTTTTGTGCATATTCCCCAATCTTTTGTGTATGTTTGGCCTCTATCTAACTCAAAGTAATATTTTTAAGAAAACTATTTTCTTATTTAGTTTTGAGCTTTCAAAAAAAAAGAGGGATTAGGGAGGGCAGAAAAGCAGCGTTATTTTTTTCATAGCAACAAGCTTCTTTTTGTAACAACTGAATTTTGGAACTAACCTAGTAAGGACAATGGAGGAACAGTACTGCTCTCTGCTTTTTGGTAAGGGACATGGCCAGATGTGGAGAGGACCTTCTGTTTGTGGCAGCAGCCAGGACGCTAGGGGGTGACACATTGGAGCTCAGCTCACTGGGCAGCTGGGTTACGAGTGGTCGGATTGGAGAGCCTGGGTGGGGGCGGATCCCACCGTTGGGCCAATCCAGGCTGTCCGGAGAGCTCAGAGGAGGGGCTTAGCAAGGCTTGAAGCTGAGTGACTCTTGGCGGAAGGGGGTCTCTCACGTGCCCGTGTCCCAGCATCCGCGTGGCGTGGTTACAAGTGTCAGCGGGAATGGGTGAGTGGCGAGACGTGATTTAGGAGGGACAAGCAGGAGTAGATCACTGGTTCATCTGCTCACTCAAGAAATACTTATGCTGCTTCTTTATCCCAAGAACTGCCTCAGTGGAGACAAATACTATACAAGTAGATAGGTAAAGATGTAATATACCAGATCATTATGAGTGCTAGGAAGAAAAACTGAGCATGGCTAGCAAAAACGCAAGTAGGGTGTGTGTTTGTGTGTGTATGTGTGTCCGCGCCCACTCTGTCAGATAAAGTGTAGGCAAAGAAAAAATTTTAAATGGTAGCATTTAAGCAGAGACCTGAATACTGATGCCATGAGTGCTCTAGGCCAAGAACAGCAAGTACAGCAAAGGCCCTGAGGCAGAGACCATTTGGCCCGTTTGATGAATGACAAAAACGATGTGGAGAGGAAATGTTGGGAGCCCTGTAAACAATGTGGACGTTTTCTTGGAGGACTTTGAACAGTTTTTGAAAGGTTGTTCTGCAAATAATGTGAAGAAAGGACTGAGAGACGGGAAGATGGAGTCAGGGAGACTGAGATCCAGGGGAGACAGGAGGGTGTCTGTGAGCCCCGGGCTCCCTAAAGTGGGGTAACGATGCCTGCAGCTGTGGCCGCCTGTGGGGTTACTGTAAAATGAAACACGCATAGCGCCACTGCCAAGCTGCGGGCGATGTGTCTGTGTCCTCAGAGCTGAGCTGCCTTTGATGGTTCACGATGCCAGCTGAGCAATCTTCTGCTTCTCCTCACCAGATTGGCTGGTTCCGAACAGGAAAGGCTACATATTTGAGGCCACATACCTTGTTCTAAAATTGTTAAGACTTCCAAGGCAGGAAGAGCAGAACTTTAAAACAAGCAGATGACCACTGTAGACGCAGAGCCCTGTGTGTGCTCCTGTCTGAAGCCAGCCTCTGCTTGAGCAATGGGGTGCTCGGACCCACGGGGCCAGGGGCAGAACTAAGGAATAACGTGCCCTAAAATCTTTTCCCAGTTTGTGGGTTTTCTTTTCACTATACTGGAGATTTCTTTTGACATGCAGAAACTTTTTAATAAGAAGTGGTCCCAGTTATTGATTCTGGGAAGAATTTCCCGTGCGGTTTGAGTCCTGTTCATGAATTCTTTACCTACTCCTATGTCTCCAAGGTTTCTACCTAATTTGTCTTCCAATAGATTTAGTGTTTCTGTTTTAATATTCAGATCTTTGACCCATTTAGATTTTAATTTAGTACATGGTGATAGACATGGGTCTAGCTTTAGTTTTCGGCAAATGGAGAGCCAGTTTTTCCAGCACCATTTATTAAAGAGACTGTCGTTCTTCCAGTGAACCTGGTTGGCTCCTTTATCAAAGATAAGGTGGTTGAGTGTGTTCGTAGTTGTGGTTGTATCTTCTAATCTATTCCACTGATCTTCGGCTCTGTTTTGATTCCAATACCATGTTGATTTTACTACTGTTGCTTTGTAGTATAACTTCAAGTCAGGGATTGTGATGCCTCCTGCTTTGTCTTTGCTGCTTAGAATTGCCTTTGCGATTCTAGGTCTCTTCTGGTTCCAGATGAAATTTAGGAGTGATTTCTCTAGATCTATAAGGTATGTTGATGGTATTTCTATTGGGATTGCATTGAATCTGTATAACAGTTTTGGGAGAATGGCCATTTTCACAATGTTTGTTCTTCCTATCCATGAACAAGGGATGTCTTTCCATTTTCTGAGATCATCTTCAATTTCCTTTTTCAGTGTATTATAATTTTCACTGTATAAGTCTTTCACTTCTTTCGTAAGAGTAATTCCTAAATATTTCATTTTTTTGCTTGCTAATGTGAATAGTCCAGTTTCTCTTATTTCCCTCTCTGTAATTTTGTTGTTCGTGTATAGGAATGCTATTGATTTCTGAGTATTTTGTATCCAGCCACATTACTGAATTTATTTATTGTATCTAAGAGTATTTCAATGGAGTTTAGGGGGTCTTCTATGTAGAGTATTATGTCATCTGCAAACAATGATAATTTAACTTCTTCTTTTCCTATCTTTACCCCTTTTATTTCTCTTTCTTGCTTAATTGCTCTGGCTAGTACTTCCAGTACTATATTAAATAGGAGTGGTGATAAAGGACATCCTTGTCTTGTGCCCGATTTTAAAGTAAAGGCTTTCAATTTTTGGCCATTTAGTATGATGCTGGCTGTTGGTTTGTCATAAATGGCCTTTATTATATTGAGGTAAAGACCATTTATTCCAATTTTCTGTAAAGTTCTTATCATGAATAAGTGTTGGACCTTATCGAAGGCTTTTTCTGCATCTATAGAAATGATCATGTGATTCTTATTTTTGGCTTTATTGATATGGTGGCTTACATTTATTGATTTGCGTATGTTGAACCATCCTTGCATTCCTGGGATGAATCCCACTTGGTCATGGTGTATAATCTTCTTGATGATTTGCTGGATCCTATTTGCCAATATTTTATTGAGGATTTTTGCATCTGTGTTCATTAGGGAGATCGGTCTATAGTTCTCTTTTATAGTTGGGTCTTTCTCAGGTTTTGGTACTAGAGTAATATTTTGGTATTGACTGACAGCTTTGTTTTGCCATATTTGGCTGTATTCTTCCCCCCCCCCCAAAAAAAAAGTAATAAGCACTAAGGAGTAATAAAATCCAAAATGTGTAAATTTTGTTGTAAAAAAGAGAGGGAAAAAAAAAAAAGAAAAAGAGCTCTAACGGATATAACAGCAAGTGTGTTTAGGGGTGTTAAATAGCTGACTATATCAATGTTTTTGGATCATTGAACACAGCTGTTTGCAGTCTCCCTGTTTGAATGTCCACCTTGTATTCTTTGATACTGTGATTTGAGGAACTATTTTCAAGATGATAATATGTAATCTACTAACAGGTGATTTCTTACTGTTATGTTTTTTTGTTTGTTTGTTTGTTTTGGTTTTTTTGATTTGTTTTGTTTTTTTGTAGTTCTGTATTACGTGTACCCTTACACCGCTTTGGTTTGTTTTGTGTTTTTCTCTTTTTCCTCTTAAATTAAAAAAAAAAAAAAAAAAAGGAATAACGTGCCCCACTGTGTGAGCCTCAGTGGGGGGCATATTACTCCTGCTTCAGTAACTGAAGGCGACAGTCTCTCCTCTTCTCTGCCCCCTGCCTCCAATGAGGACTTGGCTTACTGGGTCTCCGGCCTGTTCTCTTCTCTGACACACTGAGCCCTGAGTTTGGCCCGAGAGGCCTTGGGCATGACTGTGGCTTTTCTATTTAATTGCTGGATGATCTTGGGCAAATCACTTTGCCTCTCTGAGTCTTAGTTTCTTAGTTCCATTTCAAATGGTAAAGATTATTTTGGATCACAATGTATGTGAAAGTACCTAGCCCACAGTGTTGATTCCTTAAGAGTGGTATTGGGGCACACCCTGCTATTGGGAAGTGTTCCCTCTCTTGAAAGGGAACCAGAGGACCTGGCTTAGGGAGAAAGCAAGCCATGTTTGATGAGTTATGTCTCTCATCATTTCTGTTTGTTGGCTTTGAGTTTCTCATTCAGGTTGCCGGATGACTTTACCCCTCAGCCCACATTTTCCATGATTAGATCCATTAAGACCAGTAACTTCTATGATTGGCAAATCTTAATAGCTGGGCCCCAAATGCCTTCAGGGTCAGGGCAACAGGGTTATTTCTTTCTCAGATTTTAAAAGGTGTCTTCTTGGAGCCCCTCTCCTTGTCTTTGGGCCAGAACCCTCCTGTCTCTCCTGTAGTCACCTTGCTGGTCATAGATCTTAACGATCCTGTATGTAGTTCACACTGTCTTGTCTATCCTGAGCCAATAAGCCCACTGAGGCGCTAGACTGTGGCTGTCTTGCTTGATGTTTGTCTTCTGCACCTGGAGCCTTGTTAGCCAGAAGACCCTTGAGTGAACAAGCATCTCTGCCTCCTTTCCGGAGGAGGCAGCTAGGTGCAGACAGGAGACCAGAACAGGGTGGGAACCGGCAGAGTGCTACTTACTCTCACGTTTCTTCAAAAGCAGTAGGATTGCTTCTTTGAACATTTCAAAATTTTTCTTCAACCTAAAAAGAATGTGAGTCATCTTTAGAGGCCAAGGTTAAATTTACTTTCCAGTATTATGCACAGCACAGGAGACGCTGAATGCCTCAGAGTCTCCTAGTCAGGGGAAAGTTGGCGGATGGCTCTGCTTTCCGACCCACCTTTCCCACGCAGTGGAAGCTTAGGAGTCAAGGCACAGCACGTGGTGTCGAACCTGTGCTTCTTGCCTGACCTCTAGCTGACCTGCAACCTGGGCATAAGGCTGACTCCCAGCTCTTCACAGTGAATTCACAATGGGCAATCAGGGAGTCCAAATGCAAGTGTGGCTCTGTGAGTTACGTTCAGGTGGCTTGATTTTCTATGGCTTGGCCCTGTCCTAGTAAGGGGTGACATCCAGATGGCTTGGAAAAACAGCATTGTCTGTGAATTACATAGAGCCGTTTGAAACTCTTTGCATTTAATAGGAAACACGTTAAGTAGGCTCGCTCAAAATGATTGCTCCTGAAAGCCACACTAAGGCACAACCTTTCTAAATGACGCAGTCTCCCACCTCCCGTGTCAATACACAAAGTGAGTCTTTCTGGCATTTCAGTGGCTCTGACTGGTTTACTTCCAAATAAAGCAATCAGGTTTCCTAGATCTCCAAGAGTCCCCTTGAAAGGGTATGTGCCAGAGTGTGCATCCTAGCTTAGCTGGATATGAGGAGGAGGCCTTTGCCATGTAGCTTAGTTTCTTTGGAGAAAGCCTAGTAATTTAACTCAGAACAACTTCAGCACACAAATAGCCTGGAGGAGACTGCTATTTCACCTTAGCAGAGAGCAATGGGCTACTATTTGGACTCAAGAAGTAATAGGGAGACTAAAGAATGGGGTCTTCATAGTCTAATCCACCAAATGTTTTACTTTCAAGTACTCTATGTGGAACTGAAGCAGTTACCTAGTTTATTGGCACCTGTCAAAGAAATAAGGAGCATGGAGTGGGGTGGGTAGAGACCTATCGTTTGGGTCAAGAGCAATATGCTGAACAGATACAGGATTTAAAGTACAGGGACAGGATCCAGCCAGAGGCCCCCAAGGCCTTCTTGGGAAGGAGTGGGGGTTCCTCCTTTGGCTTTTGCTCCCTGCTACAGACCCACCTTTAGTTTCCAAATGGCAGAATCTGTGAGGTACCACTGCTGTACCTCTAGAGCATTGCTTGGCCCACAGCAGGTGCTCAGGGAATAGCTGTTGAGTCTATCAGGTTGCAGTGAGACTGTTGCAGGGTTAAATGGTGAGAAAGTGGAGGCAATGGCGTGTAACTGGCAGGATGACTTGCTGAGATATATTTGGTGTTTGTTTCTGCTGATCTCAAAGCTTGGGTATTCTTTATGGTTTGCTCTCTGGTTGTTTTGTTTTGTTGTTTCCCCTTTCTGGAGAGGTCTTGGGGATCTGTTTCCCATAACTACTGAGCCCACAGTGGACACTACTGGAAGCCCATCTCTTTCTGACCTAGTGAATGCCTGAACTTGCCACAGTGATTACATAGGGCATCTTGTTACTGTGCCTGTGACTCTGGCACCACTGCTGTAGAATCTGTCACAAATCCATGCCCTCCATTCATACCCTGTGTTGCTCTCCAGGTTCTTCCTGTGGATAGGGGACATCCAGTCTTCCACGCAGACAGCATGTCCTGTACCTGAGACTGGATGCATAGTGGGGTTCTGAGTCATTTGTGAACTGGGCCCTGGCCAGCTAGAAACACTTGGTGCCAGCGACAGTTTTGCAGCAACCTTGTCATTCTCCTCTCCTCCATAGTCTGAGGCTCTGGCTATGACCCCCGTGTCAGTGAAGCCCATTGATCTCCCTCCTTCAGAGAGCATGGACAAGTATTAGCCAGTGTAAGGAGGAGCTAGGGAGCTTGTGAACAGATGCCCAGGGTCTTGATGATCCCTGACCCTCTCTTTTAAAGGGGTTTGGTCTTGTTCTTTAGGTTTCTGCATGAAATCATTGTCCCTCCAAGACATTTCTGGCTCTAGATTTCCAAGTTCTGCCATTGTTTATCTTTGTTCCATTCCTGTGATTCTCGTGTGTGTAATTTGCTCACTCTTGAGTTTTGATCTTGCTCTGATCATTCTGTCTGTCTGATCCTTGGGTGTCACCCTTGCATCTGGCCTGGTCCTAGTTTTGCTCTCTTCCCTGGCCCCAGTTATACTTTCTTTGCTCCCAGTTCTGGCCTCCCAGAGCTCACCAATCCGTAGCTCTTCCTTTCAGTTACTCACACGATCCCCAGCTTCCTTCTGTTTTCACTTTCCAGCAACTTAGTCAGGGGAATATCGAAGTCCTCTTGCAATTCTTTGTGAGCAGCTATTTCTTTGATTATTGTATGCAACACTGCCTGGTAGGTGCTGCTGTAAAACTACAAAAGGAAATATCCAGAAAAGCAAATATCCAGATACCAAGTGACAATATGTTGGTAACAAAACAAAACAAAACAAAACAAAACAAACCCACAAATAGTAATGTAGAAGGGTGGTTAGCAAGAATCCTTTAAAAGAATATTTCCATTACCATCATACCCTCTCCTTCCTACCATTTCCCTCAAGAATTATTTTAAAAATTAGTAGACCAAGAAATACTGAGTGAATATAAAATCTCCTCTTTCCATTTGTGGAGAAGACTATAGCACATACAAAAATTCTGTATTTTAAGAGCATATCAAGCTTTCTGCATTCTCAAAATGGTCACGCTACTGGGGTGGCTTGTTTATTCAGTGACAAGACAGAGTTTTGTTTGGAAGTAGTGTAATTAGCACATCATTGCATTAGTCAGGTCTGCATTTGAAAATTCTTCCCAAATCTGACCATTCTATCCCAGGTCTGCACTGTTCATAATGACTTCCTCTAGGTGGGTGCTCACAAGAGTTTTTTCTTTGGATCTCTTGTGATAGAAGGTGAAGGCTTGATACCTTTCTAGAAAAGAGAGCCAGGAGTTGGCTAGTTGCGCATCCCTACCTCATCTACAGGTTGAGGTTGTTATGGATGTTGTCCAATATGTGTTAAAGGATTGCCATCAACTCATTGTCCTTCTATGGTACGCGAAAGACTAAATATCAAAGCTGTGAGAAGTGGGGCAGATCCAAGAATACGGTTGGTGTTTCTAAGCTGGGGAAAAACCTGATGCCCTATGTCTGGCTAGACTGATTCCTGGACTTCTCCTCATTGTTCAAATCAGTGCCTTTGACGTTAGGGCATTTTGAGTTAAGGCCCTTACTGCTATTTTCTTGCCTCTAAACTCCCCATTGTTGACAATCCTTCAGTTGAGATGGGGTGACTTTATTTGCTGTGGCCAGTGATCTATCACTACCCTTTTGCATTCTGTATTCCATTCACCAGAAAATACAACGGTCATTGTAATCCACTTGATGTTCTTGTTCCATCTAGGCTGAACCACTCTGCACTATTTACCAACATATGTGGCACCTTAGGGTTTTATATTATTTACTTGCCCCCACTATGCAGTAGAACTATCCTTATCATGATAGGAGGTTTATTGGATACTTTAGTGATGAGGCCTCCCATGCTCAGAGATCCCTCTGGGGAGAATCACTGGTTGTTGCAACCAAAGGAATTTGCATGCACAGCGAGGCTTGTGTATCACAGAATAAAAATGAGTGTGTGATAGTGAACTAAAGACTGTCAATGACTTAAGCTGTCAAAACAGCAGATCTTGAATGCCTTATCCAAATAGAAAGGCTTTAGCTCTCTCTTTCTAGTTTATACCCTAGAGCTTTCTGATAATGTCTCAAAAGATGCCTCAGCAATTTACACACACAAATGTTGCAACTGCAGGTACTGTGTGGCATTCATCTCCTTCTCCTGCTCCTGCTGGGGCTCTGCTGGGCCACCTCTGCTGCTTACCAGGCTCTTCGAGAAGTCATAGTGCTGTTTACTATGGTTTGGATGTTGAGCAGCCCCCAGAGGCCCATGTGTTGAGGGCTTGCTTGATCTCATGGTTGTAGTAAAGGTGAAATGGGGGCCCAATGGAAGGTCTTTAGGTCATTGGACAACTGCCCACTAAGAGGATGGTGGGACCCGCTTCCCCTCTCTCTTTTTGCTTCCTGGCTCAGTCAGATGTGACCAGTCACTCTGACATGCAGCCCTGCCATGATGTGCTGTCCTTACCAGAGCCCACACCAGCAGCTGGCTTGGTCTTAGAGCTGAACCCCCAGAGTGATGCACCAAAACGAACCTCCCTTTACTTTGTAAGTTGCCTGTGTCAGGAATCTCACTCACTCCGGTTATACAAAACTGGCTACTATCATGAATCAAGAAGATTTTGGAAACTGGGCCTCAAGTGCAGCCTCACTATCCTGAGTGTGCAGTTTTGAACCACAGAGTGGCATGGAGGTCAGAAAGAAAGGATTCTCCCTATTTTGTGGCATATTTTGTCAACTGGACCCTAGAGCAATACTACATGTGTGTCCAGAGTTTCACAATGTGCTTCATAATTGGCTTTCACAAGCGAGTGGCCTTTACAGCTCATGCAGTGTTTCAGCTACAGTTCAGCTGTAGTTCTAGTCTATGGCATTTAGATAAAAAACAAGACATGGTGTCATCCCCTTTATATTTTTTTCTGGATCCTAAAAACCCTCATGCTAACTGCAAACCAAACGTTCCCTGGCTTACATAGGAAAACCATTAGGGTGAACTTCATCCAGTACGACCCATGTCCTTATGTAACAATAGAGAGGTGATGATGTGAGGGGACAGGGAGACGATATCACCTACAAGCCAAGGAGAGAGTCTGGGCAAGGCCCTTCGCCCATGACCCCCAGGAGGAACCACGGCAGCTGACACTTTGAGTCTGGATTTCTTCCTTCAGAATTGGGAGTGAATATACTTTTGTTGTTTGAGCCACTTGGTTCATAGCACTCTGTTACAGTGACCTTAGCCAACTAATACAGGTTCCAAATTAAAATCTTCAGTTGAGAGCTTTTTCCTAGGATCTAGACTTTTTGGTTTTCAGTTGGACTTTGTCTGGATGATGTTTTACGGGCGCTTGAAACTCAGTGTGTCTTCAAATGGAACTTCCTACTTTACTGAACAATCATGCTCTCCTTCCTCTCCTCAGCTTCCCTCTCTACAGAGTTTATTTTGTCCTACATAATGGCAAATGGATTGGACAGGCCCCAAGGCAATCGGACTTTATTATTTGTCCATCTGTTTGTCCATTCTTTCTTCTGTTCTCAGTCTCCCTACTCCTTCAATCTGTCATCTATATAGCAGTGAGAATGGCCTTTAAAAAAGGATACATATCCTATCATTTGGGATTGAACTCAGTATTGTTGGGAACTCTGGCTGGCTCTCCTATGACATACTGCTTTCTCCAGATACACTCTAGATTACATATTTACAAAGGTCCCCAAGTCAGCTAAATAAATGAGTGAATTATAAAGTTTTTTTGAGAGTGAAATGACATTTCTAAATATAAAATAGTATCCAGCAGTCATATAAGAAAAAATGGATTAATGAACCTATCTAAAAATGAAAAAAGACCATGTCACAGAAAATGCCATGAAGAAATTTGGAATATAAAACACAAACTGAATAAAAAGCCTTAAAAAAACTCATGTCAGAAAAAAGACCAAGTTCTTTGACATATAAAAGGCCCTTCGCAAAGCAGAAGAAATAAGTAATATAATAGAAGAGTGAACAAAAGGCAGAAGATGGCCCTGTAAAGACTGAGACACGTGTGACCCACCAATGTGAAAAATGCCTGGCACGGTTCATAATGAAGAGATGCAAGGGGCCATGGTGACACGTCATTATTTTCACTGTGTCAGATGGGCCCAGTTACATCCTTGGTGGGACTGATGAAGGAGATGCTCTGTGGTCTCCAGGGAAAAGGAAAATGGCCCAACCTGTGTGTGTGTCGGGAAATGTGTCAATACCTTCTGAGCTAGGGATGTAGATTCTTTAGATTCAGCATTCATCTCCTGAGA
The DNA here is from genome assembly GCF_034190915.1 of Cavia porcellus. Taxonomy (NCBI): domain Eukaryota; kingdom Metazoa; phylum Chordata; class Mammalia; order Rodentia; family Caviidae; genus Cavia; species Cavia porcellus. Next base: position 61,043,301 of record NW_026947504.1, read on the forward strand.
ATTTATTCTTTAGATATACTTGCTGTCCAATAATATATGTACAATTCAGTGCTCTCTCCTTTTCTTAATATATATCAGAAGCATCCGATGATACAGTGCTAGTTATGCTTAAGATATAACAGAATACCATGGATTTCAAAAATATGCTATTAAGAGAAAGGAGAGCTATAGAACAGAGCATATATGATGAAGTCTTTTATGGATACGCACATTTTAAAAAAAGCTCTGAACATTTATATATGTATGAAACTTTCCAGAAGGCCAAAGAGTACTACACAGTAGCTGTTACTGGGGAAGTAGGAGGTAGAAACTTGAAAAATTTATTTTATAGACTTTTGACTACTTCAATATTCAAAAATCATGTGGACATGATAGTTGCAAGAGGCAAAAGCTAGGTCAAATCAAACTACTAAGTAAATAAACAAACACACCCCATGTGGCTGTGTCACACATCTGCCTAAAATCCTTTAGTGACAAAGCCCTCAATGGCCCCGTGCTTGCAGCAGGAGTGCCCTGCCCAGTCCACTTGTCCCATGGGCTTCTCCGGATGGCTGCCCAATGTGCCCTGCTGTTTAGGACCTCGCACAACTGTGCAGAAGAGGTGCTGCCTGTGAGTGCCTCCCGCTCTAACATTTGGAGGAGATGATCTCAGATTTTTATGCAACTTACATTCTCCTGAAAGTGCTTGACTTGTTCGTTGTCAATTCCCTGCTCCTCCAGTAGGGTTTCCCAAAAGGCTTTTTTATGAATATCCATGGCTTTCGATTTTGGTACGCACATTGAAAGGAAAGGCATTGGAAGGGGAACCAAAAGAAATAAATCAATTTATGATATTTACCTTTGCCCTTTAAAAATGCATACATCATTGATGAAACTAAATGGAGCGTGAAGAAGTGGAGGCTAAGAGGGGCCAGGTCAGCTCACAGAGACGATTGTAGGCTGTGGGCAGGACTTTAGAGTTTACTATAAGGGGAGATTCACTGTGCGTGATTTTCTCTCAGAAATTCCAAGAAATATTTTTTAATCTCCTACCAGTTTTTGTCAATGGCCAATTTCTAGAATTGCCTGTGGTTCATAATTGCTAATCAGAGCATCAGAGAGGACTCCTTGTTCCTGGTGACTCTCTGGGCCAAGAGATCACTGGAGTCTCCACTGTGACAGGTGCAAATTGAACTGTGGACCTGATAATTACAACGTGGGGCTCTCTCTCCTCCTTCTGGGAAGGGGTGGCATCTGAGACAAGAACTTGAAGAAGGTGACTCACACAGGATAATTGAGCCCCCAAGGAAATGACAGTGACTTGTTTCCCTCAGCTTCAGGATGATGTCAGTCCCTGCAAGCTAGGAAAAGGGAGAACCTTGCAGTATTAAAATCCCTGACTCTGTTGGGCTCCTGACAGGACGCGAACTCCACTGAGGTGGACTACCTTTACTGATACCCAGTCTAAGGTCTTTCTGCCTCCTACAAAGGCAGACATGTCGAGAGTGTGTGTTCCCTGACTGTCTGCTGAGGGGACGACCGTGGGAAGTTTTGCAAAAGTCTTTTAGGAAAACTTAAGAAGACCCCATAGGAATTTGAGGCAGCACTTGGGAAGCTCCTCATGGGCAGTGGCAGAGAAGAAGTGGACAAGCTGGGAGAAGCGAGGTCTGGGTCTAGACATGAATGTCAGGTACTGGGCGCAGCGAGATGGGCTGCCTTCCATGGTGCTGCCCAGGACCGAGAATGAGCCTGATCTGGCTCTGACAGCTAGCTCACTCCCACCCCATTTGGGATTGGGATATTGTAGTAGGTTTTATTGAATAAAACATTGTTAACTTGAGGAGGGAAAGTGAGTGTTTGTCATAGGAATAAGGTGAGCTCAGCACCTCTCAGTATCAAACAACAGTGCCTGGAAGTGTTCCAATGGCATGGTAATTAAACAGATTAACACCAACAGGCGTGTGACCCTGGTTCCCCCCAGATCCTCATATCTAGAATAACAGACCATAGCCCTTACATTGTTTTCCGATAGGGATGGGTTTGGGGCTTTTGCTTTGTGAATAGCTGCTGTGCAAATTGGGATCTTGCCATGCCATGAGGATTTTCTCCTGTCCTTCCCCCATCAGCACCCATCTAATCCTTCTTCAAAGAAAATTTAATAAATCCTTAAGGACAGCATTTAGAAGAGCTCCAAATTATTTGCTACCAAGGGACCACCAGACAAGTCTATCTGGATGGAAGCATGTAGGCCACTCAAACTCTACTTCCGGGGAGACTAGCCTGGACCTCTGTAAATGCAGGAGGCCCTCGTCCAGCACTTTTGAGTAGGATAACGGACTTCTGGACCTGCCTACACCATTATGTCTCTCTCTGGAGACTTTCTTTGTCTTGTTATACTCCTTCTGTAGGAGTTCTGAGGACCATGGGTCCAGTACGTCCTCAGCTCATTTCTGGAACTTGTTAAAGCTGAACCAGCAATGCAGGCACTCAAAGGCTTCCCAGCCCAGGATACTCTATTGAAAGCAGGAATATTTGAATAAATTATGTTATATTCTTACCATCATCGTCATCTTTCTCTACTGCAGTGGCCACTGAAAAAGAGTAGGAAAACTTACTATGTTTGGATGTGTGGTGTGGTGAGCCTGAATCTTTTAATCTTTGAGGGAATGAATTTAAAAGTTACCACCTCAATAGCTGGGTTACTCGGTGTGGAGGTCATGTGTTTTGGGATAAGAGGTTCCTTAATCTTTTGGCAGCACAGGTTCATGAAAGATGGATGATCTCTCTTTGCTTTTATGTCATCCTGACCACAACAGTTTAAGTTCTGAGAGGGTGAGATAGGTTTTGTTCTTCTTTATATAGTACATGCACAGTAAATGTTACTGAATGAACTAAGTATGAATAACTTATCTTCGTTTGTAACTGCAGTCACAAATATTTCCTTTCCTTGCAAAATGCCAGAGGACCTGCCTCTTGTTCAAAGTCTTACTTGAATTTTGAGCCTTGATACTAAATTCCAAAGTCAGTCCTTGGTCATTGGCCTTGATTAAGGCCGGGCTGGTCTAACATGGTCAAAAGCTCTCCTTAGCCACGGACATATGAATTCTGTGTTCTTACCTCCTTGTAGATGGATTAGTAACTTCTACAGGGCACTTAAAATCATTACAAATTATACCTTCCAAATCAGACTTCACAGAAGACAGTGCTATGATCCCTTGCTCTGTCTTTAGTTTCAATTTGGAGGATTTTCCTGTTAGACAGAAAAGAGTAGCCATTATGACTTTCATTTTACACTTTTCACAGTCTGCAGGTTGCGGGTTTCGGATCTGTGTTTTCTCTTTGGCATGCAAGGCTGGCCAGGAGAGGGCAGGCCTACGACTGGGGCATTGCCGACGGTGCTTCCTCCTCCCCTCCACTTCCTTTTTGGCTTTGGGAAACTCGCTCTAGGATGCCAATAAATTAGCAATCAGAACAGACAGCTTCTTTCTGGCTTTCCCCTTGGGTTACCACAGGGCCAGTTTGGTTCCCTAGGATGGCTGGGACTAGGACCAATTTGGAGAAACTTTTCCTGCTATGGGAATCATTCAGTTAGGTGTCTTCTAGGCCTTGGTTACAGGGGGGCATCCTTGGCACTATAGCAAATGGTGTCTCTAGTATCCTGCTGCCAAGAGCTCTTAGAGGTGAAAATGGGGGCTGTCTAACACAAATCTGCTAGGTTTGGCTGCATCTGTGGTGGGGAGGCCACTATAGTTTTTTTTAAATTATTTTTTTAGTAGAGAATTGATCCTAGTTTTCATTTTATTGAAATCAGTATTTATGCTGTGTGTATGTATTACCAAAAATACAGGGAAACCAGAATCAACATTTTTTTGGTGTTTTTTCCCTTTTCCTTTTTTTTTCCAAATCCATTTTATTTTAAAGAAAAAAAATTCAAAACACGACAATCACGAGGAGACAATGGTACATACATTTCATATTGCCATCCCCAAATCAGTCTCCCAAAGCATAAGACATCTGCATTCTGTAGGGTTTTTTTTTAAACTTTTAAAAATTCTTCATTATCCTTGTTTGTTATGTTCAGGGATTTTGTGGTCCCACTTCTTTTCTCTCCTCCAACGCTATCTTTTTCCCTTGTAGTCCTAAACACACATGTGCATGTGGCTTCACAGACAAAGACACTCACACGCATTTCAGTCTTCAGAGATGGGCAGTGAAAGGCCCACGATGGACAAGTGAAAGTGGGCTGCTGCACTGCGAACTGTAGATGGGTCCGGCCCAGAGTGCCAGGATGAGGGGCCCTGCAGGTGCACCAGCAATACTCCTGGAGCTCTCCAGTGTGGAGCCACGCACTTCACAGGCAAGAGACACTCTAAGCTCAAGAAAACTTAACTCACCATGACATACTGACGACTTGTTAGAAATAATCTCCTTTTCTTGAAATGCTCCCCTAGGATTATACTTTTCAGCATCTTCATGTTGGGTATTTGGGATCTGGGTTCTTTGTTGGCACCCAGACTCATTGCTTGAATTAATGGGTCTATTCTAGCCCCTCGGGATAAATTGGAAGAGGCAGTTCTCAGTTTTGTGTGGCAGACCATCCAGTGTTTATGGATCTGGCATATCTCCCACACATAACATCCCACTGTGCTCCAATAGTTCTTTATATAATGTTGTCTCCAGGTCTGCCTAACCCCAGTCTTTCCTCTGAGCCCTCACCAATCTGCTTCTAGCTCTGTGGAGTGTGGCATCCTCCAAACTGGACAGGCCATCCAGGTTGCTCACCAGTACAGGCTGGAGTGGAACTACCCCCTCATATAATCCTTTAGTTATATTTGATTGTGTTCACTTTTCTGTCACAGTCTTGACTTATTCAAATTTGTGGTTAAATGAAGCACCTGAAAGCAAACAGGATTTCCAAACTCTATATATCTTCATACTGTTGGTTTGTGAGACTTAAGCTAGATCTAATGGATCTCACCTAGATTACCAGTGCATTTTACCTAGCTCACTCCGGTCTCATGCTTCTGCCTGTCCAAATCTTTTAGAATTTGATTATTGTACCTCCAGCTTCCAATGCCTGAGATCACCTACAAATGTAAACAGTCCCTCTGTATCTGAGCTGAAGTCTGTCAGACGAAGGTTACACCGGACCCAGCTCTGTGCTTGTACCTTGGAAACCAGGTTTACTGTGACCCAGTAAACAGTATCTCCAGGTGGTATTCAGTCAGTCACTGCCTCATCACCTCACATTAACTTTCACCTTCTCTTGCTGTGCCATGTCCAGGAGCATCTGGAAGCTGATTGAATTTGGCTTGTGGGATTACCGCAGTCACCTGATGGAATAACCATGTCAAAAAGTAACCTAAAAGTCAATATTATGTGATCTGTTCTTATTCATCCCACCTTGGTTTCTGGTGGTTATTTTGCTCTCAATATTTGCTCCAGGCTGGTGACAGCTTTTCCAATTTCCTCTAATTCCTCAAAACCCAGAAACATGATTAAGCTGTTTTTACCCTTTCTCTTTTCTTGGGCACATTTTATCGAGGTTAAAAGATAGCAGTTACCATTCTCTTTTGATTTTTTCACTAGTCTTTGTTTTCTGCTACTACTGACTTAGTTTTCTTGTATTCTTTCCAATAAGAAGTGAATTTTCTTTCACAGCAGATTCAGAATTAAACAGCAGTTGAAGAACTGGACTTTCCCCGAATCACCATCAACCTCAGCAGTCTCTTACTCCCTTTGCGTTTTAAAAGCCCATCCGCCTTCCGTTGCTGTCTGTGTGATCATTATCACCATCATCATCATCTTTTTTTGTTTTGCTAAGAATGTTTATCCTGGGATTCAGCTTTCCTGACCCTGTTAAAGCTCAGAGCCGTTTTCCTACACTCAAGGTTGGGAACACCCTCATCTTTAACTTCTGCCCACGATCTGTCAAAATCTAAGCTCACTAAAGGAAAATCTGTGCAAACACACTAGTTTTCACTTTAGGGCCTTCCAGTCCCTTTTTTCTCCTGCCTGGTGGCTTGCAGGATCACCCCTTTACCTTTGCTGACCCTTACCCAAATTTCTATTTGTATACACATATTTTATGTATAGCTCCCTGCTTCCTAGGATTGCTTCTTTGGAGTAGGATACATATTTTTTTATCACCATGATTTGATCTTGGATCAGATGGAGGCTTTAACAACAATTTTAAATGTACTTAACAAATATTTATAGGTGTTTACTATGTGCCAGGCATAAGTCTTCAGGATTTCTGCAATAGATGTAGTACTTGGAGTTAGAATTTCTGGTCTGCTTTGTTTATGACTCTGATCTGTGCCTGGATAGATGGACTCGAGGGGCCATAAATAGTGTCTCTGTGGTCCTCCTGAACTGCCCTTTTAGGGATGGTGAGGTGTTTCCTGTGCCTTTAGCATTCCTTCCGTGTCAGACATGGCATCCTCTGAAGTAACAGATTTCAAAGATTTATCTGGCTCTCTTGCTCCATACCGAGATCAAAGTCTTGTTTGCTGAGAGCGGGTGTGCCATGTGAGACCCTGTTTTGTACCCAGTGGGGTGGAACAATGCCATGTTGAAAAAATGTCTTGAAAACAGTAGCCTACCACCCCAAATTCACCCTAAACCTAGTGAGTCTCAGTTCCTCATTGTTTATGCCCCTTAGATCCTTCGAGGAGCTTCAGAATGCAGATTTCAGGCCCTCTCTGGCAGGGATTCTGATAAGCACAAGGAGTTGGTGTCTTCCAAGCACCTGGCCGTGTCATTGCCATGGGGTGTGCAGTCCAGTGCACCCTGGGTCAGCAGCTCTATGCCAGCTCTTACCTCTGCTCAGTCCTGCTGCCCCTTGATGCTGCACTGCACTGTCACTTCCCTTTGTTATGGTCAGCGTTTGTTTCCAACAAGTGGATGGGTGGCCTCTGCCCTCAGCTGAACATTTAGTCATCTCTGTGTTGATGCAGATCCGGGTCTCCATCTCCTGACCTGGTTTTGAGCTCCTCTGCCCTCCTGTAGCTGGTGCTCCCGGTTCCTTCCTGTGCCTTTCCTTCGTCACCTCACGTTACTGTCTCATGTTCTTCCCTCTCTTCCTGGAGTCCGCGGGCAGACTGTGTGTGACAATTCTTGCCCTGTCACAGTGGATGCTCCTCCCAGGGCTCCTTGGCTCTTTGGGACTTTTATCAGCGTCCGTGCTCGTACAGAGCTGAGAACTAGAACAGGTCAACTGGGCAGGAAGCAGACTGGCTTGCCTGTTGTCTTCTCACAGCCAAACAAGGAGTGTCTTACAGTATAAATGGGGCATATTTGGTGCTCTTGTTACCACAGGTACTCTTGTGTTGGCTTCCCATAGGGAAGGGAAGATGGGGGAAACACAGACAGTTTTGGGGAATATTGTGATCTTAGTAGAATGGGTCGCAGGATCTTGCTTTCTCGACTTAGGGAGGCTGCCCTTGGATACGAGTGGCTCCTTTCCATGGCTTTTAGCTGGTATTCTTATAAGGCCCATATATTTATTTCTGGGATTTGGTGGTGACTCAGGACCAACAGTTACTTTGTCATTCTTTGTCATATGTGCTCCATTCCATTGATCAGACACAATCATGCATCTGTGAGCACCAAAGCGCTCCAAAAAGATGGATTGTAAGCTGTAAGCAGAAGGAGAAAGAGAAGTCTGCATGGCTTTTTAGGGAATTCTTTGCTTTTCTTTGTGCTGCAGTTTCTTCTATCAGGGGCAATGGGAAAGACTTTCTTTTGCCCCCTGAAGGTTTGCTGGAATGAACAGATAATACATAGGGTGGATAGAAGAGATGATATCAAGATTTGTGATGTGCAGAGGTAATCACAGTATTGTTATACAGCAGCTTAAAATGACTCAGTGTCTGAACCCTTTTCTATAGGGAAAAGGCACAGTGGGAAGGTGTTGAACAATTTTTCGGGGAAGAGAGAAAAAATTTTGGGGGAGTTCAGTGAGCTTGGGGAAAATGGGAGCATATGATGGTCTGGGGCAAAATCTATTGGGTCGGGGCTGGGGATTTAGCTCAGCCTGCCTTGTAAGCGCATGGTTGTGAGTTCAATCCCTGGTACCGATAAAAAAAAAAAAAAAAAAACACTATTGGGTCAATAGTACAGAAAATAACATTGTAAATGATTCTCAGACAAAGATATGCCTCTCTTTCTTGATAAGAGTTTAGGTAATGAAGGCTTAGAAGCCTGAACTTCAAGTAGACAAGGAGATATCAGAGCTTCATCTTTCTCAGCCCTTGCTACTATGTTCTGTGGTTTAAAATAGCACATCAGGGCGCCAGAGTTTAGAGTGACCATCCTTGAACTTCTTTACAGCCATTCCTCCAATAACTGCTCGAACCTGGCTATGTCATTGGGTCTGACTTGGAGTCTCCAACACAGGTCACACCTTTAGCTTCCAAAATCACAATGTTTAATCAGTAGATATTCAGGCTAAACATCAATGTGTATTGGTTTTAAGGAACTCAGTCTTTGGAAAAGTATATTGCTGCAAAACATGCCAGTACAAACCAAATATATCTCATTTTTACAACATAAATTAAATACACGATGAACTGTAATGAGCTTAAATACCCAAGAGATTATGAATGAACAGGAATACACCAATGGCATCAACAGGGCCTCTCTGGGGCTGTGTCCACAGGGTATGCACGGGCATCTTCCTTGCCATACTCTTTAAATTCCTTTTCTCCTTTCCCACATCCTTTTCACTTAGCATTGGCACATAGCTAAACACTCAGTAAATGATTTTCAGATTCTTATTTATGAATAGTTAGGCAAATGCTCAGATTTTTTTCCCATCTGTCATTGACTTTGAAATGAGTTTAGTTCCCATTTCCATTTGAGAGTTTAAATGCTGACCAAAGTCCCAAATGAGCATGTTTTGGCCCTAAAAACACTCCTTGTCTTCTACTAGCTCATGTGGGCTTCAGGTACTCTGCCTCTCTATTCTCCTCTCCTAATTTTGTTTAACTGCATTTTGAGCTACAAAATTTAGTGAGCATAGATGGGGACACAGAGGTGAGGTGCTAAGGGAATCTAATTTACTGCTGTCCTGACTACAAATGCAAAAGAAATCTGTGAATCATTGATAGATCGATCCCACTAAGGCTGGACTTCAATAATTAATAATTGTGAAAAATGCAGTTCAGTCTTCCATCTCAAGGATCCTAGAGCAAAAGGCCTTTGGGCTTAATTGCACAGAGAATTAAGACCCTCAATGCAATCTTGGCTAACTCCCTCCTGAGTGGTTCCCAGTTGTGGCCATGAAAATTCACTGTGTGAATGGTAAAGGCTGACTTCACCTGCAAGCTGATTCTGAGATGGGCTGAGTCCTGGTTGCTGTACACATGATTATCTGGGTATGACCTATTTCTCTAGGGAACCGGTCTGTAATTTGGAAAGGAAATGGCCTGTGTCTCTGCAGAAGGGTATCTGTGTTCACAGAGGAGGAGGGTAGGGAGACTGATGGGGAGCAGGGGAGGAGACAGGGAAGACCGAAGGAACATCTGCTCCAGTGCTTTGCTGATGCCTTTTCTTGGGGGGGCGGAGGTGGGGTGGGATGAAAGAGAGGGCAGGGCTCACAGAGCAGTTACCTTCTTATCCAAAATAGGATTGGGATGGCCGGGAAACCTTAAGGAGGGGGGATAGTATTTCACATAGGACACACTGCAAGACCATTTCTTCCCTGGCTGAGAGCAGACGGGGGGGAGGAGGAGGGATCCCAAGCAGGGTGCAGCCCCCTTACCTTCGTAGGCCCATTCTGTCTGACTAGCCTGGTGTCTCAGGGAGGACATAGGAACCATCAGATAGCCAGAAGGTGACTCCATGGCAAACTCCACAGCAGCCTCAGAGGCAGGTTCAAGGGCAGTGAGGATAGATGGGATGATAACAGAACTACTCTCCTGAAAAGTGCTGACAGCTGAGCTCCTGTTGGAGGGGAGCAAGGTGCTGGTTAACTCCAGGCAGAAGCCATGTGAGGGACAAAGGTCTGAGGCATACTGGGAAGTTGGGGAGAGGATGACTGCCCTCCAGGTCCCGTGGACTTCCAGAGACCACAAGGTTGGACTGTGTGTTGTTCTGGACAGCAGATAGACATGATGCCAACTGCTGTTTTACAAAAACGTGAAAGGATGTGTAAATACCATCAGAGGTCACTGGGACAGAATGCCATCACTGAATATTCTAGAACATTCTGCCTCCTTCCTAGCTTACAACCATATTCATTCTACTGGGCCTTCTTCCTTCGCCATTGACTCAGAGAGGAAAAATCACTGCCATAGACCACAGAAGGGCCACGGAAGTTTAAAATCAAGCACTAAGGTTTGTTCCTGTAGTTGGCACCAACATAAGCATATTACCACCATGGAAGTTCTTTTAAGGGCCCAGTGGCAGGGCTTTGGGTGTGCGCGACCAGTCTTGGGCTCTTGCAGCATAGGATCAAGGAGAATGCACAGGCCCACGTGCGTCTTGTCCCAGAAATCTCTGGCTTTTGACTGGGACTGAGAAAAGGAATGCCAGGGGGTCTTTGGAGCATTTTTCTTTTTTGTGCCAGGCATCGAACTCATGACCTTGCTCTTGCCAGGCAGGCGCTTATGCCACTGAGCTAAATCCATGGCTTTTGGAGCATTTTGACTCTGAAATCATTTCATGTGTTCCGGTCTGACTGGCAGAGATAGGATCAGGGGAAATGATCATCATATAAAGGTGTGGTGAAAATGGCTGGTAGCAAAGACAGACTGATGTCTGGTGACCTGAGCTTACATGTTGGTCCTGGTAGTATAGCAGAGCATTGTAGGTAAGCTGAACAAGCAGAGGGAGTTATTCATTTTTTTTTTTTTTTTTTTTTGTCTTTTTCCTTTTTATCGGTACCAGGGATCGAACTCACGACTGCCTGCTTGCAAGGCAGGCGCTTATGCCGCTGAGCTAAATCCCCAGCCCCTATTCTTGAGGTAACATCGGCAACTCTGGTCATTTTTGCCTTTATATCCATTTACCCAGCACCCATGCTGGCTTGGGACAGGACAGGGGCTTCCTGGATATCTGTCCAGGTGGAGCTTTTGGCCTCTGGTCTTAGGAAGCAGAACCAGGGCCATGGTTTATCTGAGCTGAAGACCACCTCTGTGTTCCATTATCAAGGGAGGATCATGGGCTCTGATCAATGAGGAGGGCCCTTCATGTGCCGAGGGGCCATTTGTGGCCGATGTGGGGACATGAGAAGGGGAGCTCTTCCAGGTCTGTGTGGCAGGCAGCCTTCTTGTTTATAAGGATCCCATAGAAGGCTCACCTATACAGCTCCCTTTCTCAAACCTGACTTTAACACACACACACACACACACACACACACACACACACACACACGTAGCTCTTCTGGTACGTGTGTGTTTGTTTGTGTGGGCCACAGCTGACCCGAGTCAGGATTAATGCCAGGCAGGTAACTGCCTACTGCCTCCCCATCTTGGATCTCCAAAGGCTCCTGAAACAGTATCTCTAAATATGGGTTTCCCAAAAGAAAACTATTACCTTGCATCAAGACTAGTCACGACTGCTGTCGAATACTGCTCCTCGAATTCTATTGGGGAAAAAGACAAAACAGAAAGACAATAATGGCAAAAAATGTTGAGGCTGAAGTTAAGAAGGCCTAAATTATAGAAATTTCCTATTTTACTTTACCTTGTCTCTCTTCATAGTTTCCTTTAAACATTGCAAGGTTGAAACTTTATAAAATTAGAGACAACTCAACAAGAAGATAGTTATCAAGAAACTGTAGATTTTAAGAATTCAAGTTTCCTGAGTCTCTTAGGTGGTCACAAGGATCTCCTTCTGTCAGGGGAAAACTACAGCTGTCTAGCAGAGATGACTAAGGTACAGAGGACATAAATATTAAGAATTATTTTTAATTGCAAAATAATCTGATTGTGTCCTTTAACCAGTTATTCTCCTTGCATGATATGATGTCCAGAATTTCAGGTACAGTTGGGCTAAAAAGCACCAGCAATTCAAGTAACAGGGAAGAACATGGAAGCAGTCTAGAGATGAGAAGCAAAATACTTTAATTTGAACATGCATGTTCACTTACCCATAGTTTATTCTTGAAATGTTACTGAGGCATATTTATTATTAAAATAATATCTAAACAATTAAGCCATGTGAGCAAATGGTGAAGTTACAATACTCAGTTACAAAATCAAAATACCGACGTGTTTACGGAGCACGTTTAGAACAGTGAAAACAAGATAAGACCGTAAGTTAAGAATTACTACTACTAAATATACAGACACTAAAAGCAGAGAGACAATAAAGAACACTAAAATGTGGGTGTGCCAGGGGTGGTGGTGCACACCATTAATCCTAGCAGTTGGGAGGCTGAAGGGGGTGATTGCTGAGAGTTGAGGCCAGCCTGGGCTACACAGTAAGACCCTGACTCAAAAGACAAAAAAACAAAAGCCAAAACAAAAGTGAATGTGCTTTATAATATTTGGGTGTTAGTGAGGGGAGATTTTTCTATTTTTAAAATTTTGCATGTATAGATAAATGAACAAAATAGATTGTTTCTTCTAAAATTAAAAAATGTATGCAATTTGTTAACAGGAAGTAATGTGGGCCGTGTGGTAGCACATGCCTGTAATCCTAGCAGTCAGGAAGCTGAGGCAGGAGGATCATGAGAGTTTCAGGCCAGGCGGGGCTACACAGTGAGCTCAAGGCCGGCCTGAACTGCACAGCAAGACCTTGTCTCACAAACAAAAGAGCCTTCATAAGGGGAAAGAAAAGAAAAGGAGAAGGAGGAGAGGAAGAAGGAGGAGCAGCAGAGAAAAAAGACGAAAAGCAGAAGAAAAGGAGAAAAGAGAGGAGTGATGGGAGAGAAGAACAAGCCTGGGAAGCTGCGCTGGCTCTGGCTTTTCTTCTGGGACACTGGAAGGGTCACATCCCCGACAGCTCCAGGTTCCTCTTTTGAGACACAGGAGTGGGAGACAACGGTGGAGCGGAATAACACAAGATAAAGACTGCGAAACCTACAATGCACTCCCTCTCCGCGGTTCTGAACATGGCACAGATGTTATTTGTTTTTCTTTTAAGACAAAAGATGCTAACGTAGAGTTGCTTTTTCTAAACTAACACCTCGGTGTTCGGGTTTAGCTGCAGTGCTGGCACTTCATGATAAATAAGTGGGCTTGGAGTGGCTTTTGGGCATATCTGTTGTCTTTGGGATAAGCTGTGTGGAAAAGCGGCTGTTTGTAGATGTCGTAAGTGCCTGGAGCTGGACGTGAGCGGCCCTGGGACTAAATAGCTCTCTAACCAGTTGCTATCAAAGCCACATACTGGGAACCTTCCTGCGTGAGAAATGGCTGGCTCTCCTGTCCCTGCTTTATGAGTATCTCTGGCACCTTTTTTCTTAGAAACCTAGAATTGCTATCTTCTGTGGGAATGGCAGGTAGACACCAACTCTGATCTGCAAAGGGCGGCACGCTGGTGAGAGTCAGGCTAAAAGGCAGTAGGAGTCACGAGGGACCTTCTGGCCAGGGTGAACAAAATAAAATCCAATACGTTTTGTGCATCAAAATATTCATGGGCAAAGCCAGGTGTGGTGGTTCCTGTCTGTAATCTCAGCTACTGAGCAAACCAAGACAGAAGGATCACAAATCCAAGGCCTGCCTGGGCAACTAGGTGAGATCCTGTTTCAAAAATGAATAAAAATGACCTGCGAATGCTGGAGCTCCGTGGCTCCAGTTTAAAAAACTACTAACAGAGCCTTAAAGGTATTCAGCTCACCAACTGTTCTAGAATAATAGAGACTATTTTATATTTTTCCATAAACATTTAACAAAATGCTAACAGTTAGAAACTATATGAATCAAAATAATATACTGTGAGGTCACAGCATTCCTTGCCACAGAGCCAAACTTGTCACTAGAAAGGTCTTGTGTTAAAACCAAAAATGTAAACAACGACAACATAAACGGTCTCCTTGTGGTCCCTTTCACCACACAGCGTGTTCTACGGCAGCAGAACCAGAGATTCACTTTTTCTTCCTAGCATTTTTCTTTTCCAGTGTCTTTACACCTACAACTCATGCAATGTGGGAGCTCCTTTAAAGCGTTTTTCTGAAACACTGTTTTGTTTAATCATGGCAGTCACACTGTGAAGAAAGATGTTTTTGCACGCGGGAAGTGGAAGGTAAGTGCCATGTCCAGGTCATGGCCCACTTCCTGCGGACCTTCTGCCCCTGACGCCACAGTGTTAGCTCCCATTTGCTGTACCCCCGGCGGGGGGGTCAGTCAGATGAGACCTTCTATTATTTAGGTGCAACTGCTGCTGAGTCTATATTCAAGTTGCCCATCTAATTTTATAGCACAGCTCCAGAAATCCTGGAGAAAATCCTGGCTCTAAGGAAAATACAGGTAAGGATTGTTAGCCTGACCTCACACCAACTGCCCAGGGTGATGGGCATCTCTGAAGCTGACCTGCCACACAGCAGGTGGGTGGAGGCTGCACATTCCTCCATGCTTTTCTCTCCTGTGCCTCCTTTTATCTTTTGATTATTTCCACTTCACAAAGTAGGGAAATATGGCGAGGGGAATGCAGTGATCCACAAGTCAGGGGACATAATGTTAATAATAGCTAATGCTTTACGTAGACTTGAAATGCTATGTGTGTGGCAGGGCCCATAATGCATCTGTAATTTAACCTTTTAAATGCTCGTGCAATCCTGTAATGTAGGTCTACTGATATTCCTAATTTCAATGAAGAAAACTGAGCCAAAGAGAGGTTAAGTGGTTTGCCAAAGTTCAAATGCAGCTGGTGAGTAAAGAGAGCTGGTGTTCACAGCTAGGTGGGCTCTTGGAGAGAGAAAGAAAAACGTGCTCTCTGTGGCAGACCCTTCCCTGCCACCACGGAAGCAAATGAACAGCAGTGATGACCGCTTCACTGCCTGACGCTGTGCCATTGCTAGGTGATCTTTCCTGTCAGCACTCGTTCCTGTCAAGGCCTGACAAGGACTTCCCCAGCTTTCTCAACATGACTACCCACTGTTAACCTTCAGTAACTAACCCGTCAGAATGAGATGAGAGCCCATGTGTCATTTCTAGGGCACATTTTACAAATATCAATTAATTTATAAGTTCGTTTTTTATGTGTGTGTTTGACAATTGGATTTAATTTGCATCTTCTGAGCATCTGCTGGGGTCAGGAAGTTGCTGTGGTTAGGCGCTCATGTTAGCCATAGGGATCAGTAAAATTATATCTTAGAGACGTTAGTATGTCATTTGAAGTAAAGAAATTCCAGATGTAAGCCCTTTTGAAAAGTTAAGCATTGTCCTGTAAACCCCCTCTTCACCTATCTTGCATAAGCTGTCTGGCACTCTGGGTTTGCACGGGCCATGGCATTCCTCTGTGGGCTTTTCAAGTCATTTTTGCAGTCATTTTGTACTTTTTGTCTGCACTTTTCCAATTTTTTTCTAGCAGGTCATTTATTTTCAAAGCTTTCGCTTTATACACAGTTTCATTCACTTGACAGTATTGTATTTGTCCAACTCTAGTGGGTAATATATTTACAAAGAACCGGCACATAGAGGGGACATGTTAAGAATGCTTGATTCATACTGTGCGAGAGAAAGACCCTGACTGCCGTTTTTCAGTATCAGAATTATGCTTGATGCCTGAACAGTCAGAGTGTTAGAATTCCAAGAGGAAGCTTAAAGGTGGAGGCACATAGAAAAGCGTTTCCCAGCAATAGAACAGTTACCTTTCCAGTACACAACCAAACTTCCAGAAGGGCCGTGGGGATTAGGATGATGCACCTGAATACATGGAGAAGGACGTAAAGGTAAAATATTTGTGTGGCAGCTGAGAGGACCCAGCTTTTAGGGTCTAGGTTGTTAGCAATCAGATTGTCACGAATTTAAAAATTTAAGCTGCCTTGTGTGCATGTAGTTGGAAGTAGAACTCGATCCAGAAAAAACAGCTCAGTTTTAATTTCTAGGTCAGCAGACGAATGATGAAAATGACCTAGATTCTTAAATTTCTGAACCTAATTACCATGCAGTCACGACATCAAGGCAAGACACCCGTGGACCTATGAGCAAATAGCACTGGGAAGTCACTGCCAAGTAATAAACCCAGCTCAAAGACATGCTGCCAATTGAAGAGACACTATTAGAAAAGTAGCAGCCTGGGACGAGAGCTATCACTCCAAAGTCAAATATTTGGCCATATAGTCGCTTCCAGGGGAAAATGGGGACACAGAGGAAGGATACTTGAGGCTTGGCCTAGAAGGCTGCAGCAAGGGAAGGACGGAGAGAAGGTGACTAATAGTCACGGGAGTGTGGCTGGATAGGAGGAATGCCTTTGGATGTTCTATATATGCGGCAAGTAGAGTAACTGTGCTTGACAGCAATTAATTGAATATTTAAAAATAGTTAAGAGAAGGGCTTTTATATTCTCACAATACAAAGAATGGATAAATGTTGTAGGTGGTTGACCCGCCAGTTACCGTGACCTGATCACAATGTTTTATACATGCATTAAAATGTCATACTGTATCTCATAAATATATATAATTACCATGTGCTGATTAAAAATAAACAAACATTTTAATAACATTAAATTCATAAAATATGATATTCACATAAGGACATAAAATAAATATTATTACAATATATAACTACATAAACATATCTTCAAAAGTAGGTTACAATTATGACAAAGTATTATGATAAAGAATGACCCTTTTATAAAAGTGCACACACACACACACACACACACACACACATATATATATCTCCTTTATCATCCTGGTAACCAAGAAAGCAATTTCATTGGTCAATGAATTTTATATGTGTTGTTTGAGAAACTACCTAGACCTACTAAAGGTCAGGAGAGGGAATAATCAAAGTGTGAAAAAGGATCATCATCTCTGAGTGATGATGATTATTTTTGCTTTCTTCTTTTTGTGTATACTGTATATAGCTTCTGAAACCACCACACTGAGCATGCACAGTAAAGAAAATATACAGATTATTATTGTTATTATTATTATAAGTAGGCACTTTGTGTTTCTGTAGTCTCTGCCCGCACTTTTGCAGTGCTTTGGGCGTGGCTTCTGGAGCCGGGAGCAGCACACGCTCAGCAGTTTCCTATCCGTCAGCACCATGGCCAGGATTAGTAACCTGGAGCTGGCTGCACCCCAGTTTGTTCCTTCTTCCCGCCTTGGGGTGACCTCGAGCGATCTCCCTTTGGAAGGCCCTCGCCCGCTCACTGGTGCTCTCCTGGGTGCAGACACTGTCTCCCTTCCAGACCCATTTCCTTCTCTAGAGACTCTCTTCCTCCTAGATACTCACTTTGTCCCAGATAATTTTCCAAGGGTTACTCTTTGTCTTCACATGCATTTCCTCCTTCAGAAACTCCTCTTTAAAAGGATCTTCCTTTCCTTTCAGATAGTATTCTTTCTCCAGAGACTTACCTTCCTCCAGAGACTCTTCTTCCTCTGAAAACTCTTCCTCCAGGGACTTTTCCTCCTCTGGCTCTTCTGCTTCCTCCAGACACTGTTGCTGGCCGGTGAATGGAGGTTCCTCCTGCAGACTCTCCTCGCCCAGCTCCATGTCAGTACCCTCTACCTCCGATGACACGGTCTGTATGTAATGTTCAGAAGTCATTCCGGGAGGATGAGAAAATGAGGCTCCTGATGGCAAATCTTTTCCAGCAGACTTGTTGGAGAAGCATTCAGCAGACGAGCCCTTTCAAGCAGCAGGCAATGTCACTTTACTTCCTGGAAACCAAGAAAGGAATGAAATGCCATTAGTTAGTAACAGCTAATTGTATAGTGACTTAAATCCATTTTATTCAGCCTTTTCATTCAGCAGTCTTTGGTGAGCCCTTTAAGTATGTAGATCCTTACGTGGTGGCCTGTAAAAAGGTATGGAAGGAGATCAGGGGCTTTAGCCTCCGTGAGGTAGTTGGGGAAATCACACCAGAAGGTAAAGTCTTTGGAATTACCATACACGAAGTAAAGGAGAGGCCTGGAGAGTGGAATGATCAGTCTTTAGCAATGTGATTATTAGAGAACATTTGTATTTATTCATCCAAGAAATATTTAACAATAAACAAGACAGATTGTCTTCTAAGAGCTTCAAATATGGGAAAGAAAACTGTCATGGAAACAGATGTCTAAACACAGAATGACAAGCACAATGAGAAAGGAACACATAGGGTGGAAAAGGCAGAGATGGGGCCACTGGCTAAGGAAGACTCTCAAACACATTCTTACACTGGCATCTCTGCTCAGGACACCGCTGGCTGTTAGCTCATGCAGCAAGTGCTTACTGACGTCTTAACCTCAGCTGTAGTGCTACCGTGAACATGTTGACTCCCCAGGAAGTCGGGGCTCGAGCCTCTGCTCCATCTAGGCCTCCTATGCTTTTACTAAAGTAGTCATTTTACTATGTGAAATAGTTTGAAAGTCTGTTTTTCCAGTAGTGTGGTCTTCTCTAAGACAGGAAGGGATGGCTCTTTTTAGAAGAAACATACAGTGCTTTGAAATCTTCCATGCACGTCTCCTCCGTGACTCCCCACAGTGTACAGGACATCTGTAGTCTGGGTTACTGGCCCTTCTGAGACCACTCCCACCATGTTTCTAGTTATTTTCTATAAAGAGTGTTGTGAAAATATAAACGGAATCAGGGTATCTGTTGCTTCTCCGACCTCCCACACCGCCTTGGCTCTCTGCTGTGCTCTATTTCATGTCTTCCTCTCTCATCCCATTCCTCTTCCACTGCCCGAGCCTGCTGCTCGCTCCCACAGCACTGATCACTGTGTCTAGTTATGTGTGTATTTCTGCTTGCTTTCTGTTTTTCTCTTCTACTAAGTGTCAGTGGAAACAGTTGTGACCTGTTCTGACTTTTCTTTCAACACTTAGCCCAGAGCCTGGTGTATAACGGATGTCCAGTAACTCTACAGCCAGTGGCTGACGGGACATGAAGAGGTTGCGCTGCAGTAGTATATCCCAAACTCTTAAAAAAATGATATTAACTTTGCACAGGTTAAAGAGGCTGCTCATTATAGAGGCAACTGGCCCAAAATTCATGTTAGCTGGGGACTGGAGATACAGCTTGGCCTGCTATTTCTAGCTCTCTGATTGGGAAGTTCTGTTCTAGGGAGCCATCCAGAGATCACCACCAGGATGCATCTTAGTAGAGCCGTGTTGGATGCTGGAGATACGGGCTAGGATGGTAAGGACACACATAATGGGCCAGTTCACATTCATCCACTCAGAAGTTTGCCAGAACCATTGGATCACACGATTCTGATAGGGTTAACTAGAGTGAGGAGGCCCTTCTGTAAAGAAGGAAGTGATGCCCAGCTGTAGAGGGAGTAGTTAACAGAGTGCCCTCACTCGCCTGTGCTTTCAACTTTGCGTCAGCTGCAGGCTATCTTGTCAGTAGACATGCACTCCTGAGGGTGGCCTGCCTTGTGACTGAGCCAGTGGGTTATAAGAGGCCAGGGTCTTAGTCTCTTTCCCATCACTGGATGCATATCCCACATCCACAACTTAAAGGAGAAGTGGTTTACGTTAGCTCATGTTTTAATCCATGGTGTGCTGGTTTCAATGCAGAAATAGGATGGCAGTGGGGTGTGGCAGAGGTCATCTCTTGGCAGCCAGGAGAAGAAGCAAAGAGAGGAGCCAGTGATAAGAATACATACACCCTCCTGAGTTGTGTCTTTGGTGACCCACTTCTAGACCCTATTTTCCACCAACACAGTTAGCTACTGAAGGCATCAATGAACACGTTCACTGGTGAGTATATGCCTCATATCCAACCACCTTCCACACACATGAAAATTTTGGTGAACATTTTATATCTAAATATAACACCAGGACAGCCACAAGTCAAATTCCTGAAAAGCAACTGTTGCCCCAGAGCTTTCCAGCAAGCTGGTCAAAGCTTACCGAGCCTATTCTGCAAGTACTGTCCTAGACCTAGTCCTGATTTTTCCTCTTCTTTTCTCAAGAGTTGGACCCAAGAAATATTTGCATCTCCCCAGTTTGTATCTGATAGTTTATTACCAGAGAACCCACCCTGTGATGGGCAGGTTCACAAGGCATGAATCTGAAAAGAACCGACTGCAAGAGCTGGTAAAGAGAAGGGAAGGGATCTCATGGATAGCTTGAGAGTGGGGATGGGGGTGCTAGTGAGTGTCTAGACCTGCCAGGGGGAGGAAAAACTGGCGCTCCCGAGAGAAGACAGGGACTGTAAGGTCAGTTGTTAGACATCCTATATGGGATGATGTCAAAAGAGTAACATGAAAGGACTCAGCTCTTAACGATTAACATAAAGGCTTGATGCAATTTCTCAGGTGTCTTGGCCACTTTCCTGTCACTGGGACAAAATATCCACCAGCATCCACAGTTTAAACGAAGAGAGGTAGTTTGGCTCATGGTTTTAAAGGATTCAATCTGTAGTTGTCTGGCTCCAATGCAGCTATGGCATGGTGGAAGGGTCTGGGGGTGGAAAGCTGTTTAATCTATACTAGCCAGGAAGCAGAGAAAGGAACTGGAACCTGGGGACAAGAGCGTGTCCTTGCAGGCCATGTCTCCAGCGTCTCCTCAGAGACGCTGACCGAGTGTTCAGTTACTGAACTCATCAGTGGGTGAACACATTGACGAGTACACTGCTACTGTGATTTAATCACCTTCTCAGAGCCCCACCTCTGAGTATGGGAGACTTTTGATACATTTTAGATTTAAGACATAATGTTAGGAAACAAGCAGTGTGGACGCTCTTACGAAAAGAATTATGATTTACATCTAGGTGGGGCCAGTGTCTAATGCTTAAGATCAAGATGTATCATATATATGTACATATATATGATATATTTTTCTCAATGGAGGAAAATAAGTCATATTTAACACTCTTCACAGGATTATTCACTGCTAATAGAGACTGAGAAAGTCCGTGCTCCCATCTCTAAGTAGCTAGATGGCTTCAGCTTTGCTGACGCATAAAACTAAAAGTCTTGAAAAATAGATGAGGAAATTGCTTAAGGGAATATCATATAAGCAGAAGTTGGCACAGCTGGCCACCTTTTTAGGGCCTGCCAACAGCCTACGGGAGGAGGAAAGGCCACACCTGGATGGAGGAGAGCGCTGAGGAAAGATGGAGCTAAGCGCTCTTGGAATAAAGCTCCAGGGGATGACTGCGCTACTTAATCATGAATAGGGTGAACAAGGATAAAAGACAGTAGATGGGGCATCTTCAGCAGCAGGGAGAAGCAAGCTGGCTAGGAAAGGACCACCAGCCATGTAGGGCCAGGGAAGCAGTGGGTGGTCAGAAAGTGAAGATGAACAGACACACAGGAGAAAGGCCACGGAGAGCAGAACAAAGCCAACCTGACGCCCTTCATCCCCACCCCCAACTCACTGTTACGTGTGTCTCATTGTCCTAGGATTTTAGTCTGTGACACTTGGGGTCATATGGAAGACAGGGGCAGGGGATATAGCTCAGTGGGGTAAGTGTCTACCTGGCAAGCTCAAGGTCCCGAGTTCTAATCCAAATACTGAAAAAGTTAGGTAGGTAAGACTGAGATGTAACACAAGGTCAAGCCAGACCTGCAGGGGCTCCTCCTGCTCCTCCAGGATATGGCTTAAGTAGATGCTGCAGAAGATTCTGCCACCACAGAGGGTCTTTGCACTCAGCAAGTGAGGAGGTTCCTGTCTAATGCTGCCCTTGTTGCTTGTACTGTCTTCATGAACTACTGTGTCCCCAGGAGCAACTGCCAGCGTTCAGTGTGGGATCTGTGTCTAGGCTTCTGTCCTTCAGCCCTAGGTGTGCCCAAGGGCTGCATAGATCCCCAGGAGGGAACTTACAGCTAAGAGCAGAATTCCTACAAATTGTCCCCCTGAGATTCACCAGGTCCCAGCCACGCTTGAGGCTACTCTGCTGCCCTTCAACGTATTCCAAACCACTGGCAGATCCTCCACGGTTTCATGTGAAAGGAAATAGAGCCTCAGCCCCCCGAGGCACTCTTCCTTTGTGACTTCACCCATTGAAGTCACCTGGGAGTGCTGAATGTTCCATCCTAGAGTCTTGGCCTCAGAGAAGCAAAGACAGCAGGTCTGACTGGGGCAGAGGACCCACTGCCAACAGTGTAATTGAGGTCACTTCTGGTCCATATCCTTAGGGATGTAAAGGGCAGCCTCTGAGGCACCTAGTGCTCCAGGTACCATGGATGGTGCTGCATCTTCAAGTGATGCATCTGCAGCATGGGATTATTTCTAGGAAGAGGATCCTGCATGAAAGTCAAATCAACTTATTATGAACACCTAAAGTTCAATTTGGTGCTTAAAGTCATTGACTCCACAGACAACTTGGAGAAATTTCTTCCCTGAGAAATTAAGATCATGACAGTGCCTCTCCACCATTAAGACCTATGGTCATCACGAGGCAAGGTCTATATCATCACAGAGCTCAAGATTCAGGGTAACCTCTTTGAATTTATCAAAACCTGGGGAGATTAGCGAGGGGATGCTGCTGGGAAGTTCTGCCAGTTTCCTTGACTTTCCAGTACTGCTTTCACCTGGACATCACACACAGAAACCTCAAGTGCAAGCACTTCCTGTTTTCCAAGATTTTGACAGCAAACTGTCTGATGTTAGCTTTCCCAACTGCTGCCTTTGGGACAATAGTGGCCAACAGACAATAGCAAAGCTTTCTGTGGGTTGAGGGTGTGCACATTTCCCGAGGTGCTGTAGGGCATCCTCTGCCAGCACAAGAACCACAGGCAAGGTCCTCTCCATAATGGTCTGTGGGTTCATGCTCTACCACAGCATCAAGAAAATGCTGTGTAGCCAGAAGGAGCACCATGTCAACTTCTTCTGCTCCAAGCACCTGAGAGGAATGTGCAAGGACTTCACCTACTACAGACTGCAGTCTGACAGCCACAGGAAGCTGCACATCTGCCAGATCCTCAGCCAGTGCTGGATGCAGCCTGAGGCACAGGGCTGCGGCTCCTCTGCAGTCATCTATCAAGGAATGAGTTCCTAGGACATGGAAACCTCATGGTCCCTAAACCTGGTTCTGCAAAGAAGTTCATCTGTGGGAGAAAAGTGACTGTAGATCAGTGAGCAGAATCTGTGGGCAGAGGGCATTATGGGTCCTTGAGGTACTTCAGGGCATTCCTGACTCACCGAGGATGTTTGACATCTGGACCAAGCTGGAGACTCTGCCTGAGAGAAAACCTGAAGAAGATACTGTATAAATGGTCAGGTCCTGGGAGGTCCTGCGACTTGGCAGGCTTCTGAGATGCTCTCCCAGTGAGTCTCCTGTAGCCCATGCAGAACTCATGGCTTGAACCCGAGACAGGATGAGTCTAAGAAGCCCTGAGGAGGTGCTGCTTTTGTCAGTTTCTTTTTTCTCTTTTTGAACTTGGTAACTCACATGACTTCCTACAGTGGCCTTTTGCTGTTCACTTCACTCTGGACAAGCCCATTTAGACCTGGACCGTGGGCTTCACTGCTCTCACCTTCCCAAGTCACAGAGCTGTCATAGAGCCAGAAAGGGGGATGCCCTGGACATTGCTGCTACAACAGGCAAACTGTGCAGGGCTGAGGGAGCAGAACAGGAAGGCACCGCTGTCAGCCCTAGGCACCATCTATCGACATTCACTGAGTGTGGGTAAGGCGGTGGCTTAAGACATTGACAGGAGGTTGCACAGGAGGTTATGGACAGCCATCCTTTAGCCTCAGGTCCCAACTTCTCCAGCTCTGAGCAAGAAATCCACTGTCATCTGCTTCCATTCAAAGGCAGAGACCAGGAATGTGTTCTGATTAAACCAACTTGAGCAAAGTGATTCTAGTGGCCACTTAATGGACAGTTAAGAAATGGTAGCTTCTGGGAGCTTTGCCTGCAGCTGATTTGCTTTTTGATTGGTCATTTTATGGCTCAATGGCATGTATATGTCTCTCTATGTTGTCTCCAGTGCTTTTCGGAGGAGGCAAGGTACATATCACAGATGAGCTAGTAATAGAGGAAGCTACCCGTGGGGCAAAGGGAATGTTTGGGGACTTATAACTGTGTTCATGGAAGCCTCATTCACTTTAAAGAAAGCTGTCCCAGCTTTAAACTGGACTTAAAACCTAAGCACACCAGCTATGATTACTGTCTATTTTGACCCTCTTCTTAATGCTTTCCTCATAAGCTAGAGCCAGGGATGATGAGTGCAATTGGAGAGTTGTGACAAAGGCTCTTTGCTTGACCAAACTATAGTCAGGGTCATGAGCCTTCTTGGGGGTCCACCCATGCATGTCCTCACAAAATCTGCTGCAGTAAGAGCACTGCCAGGTCAAGTTAAGAAGAAATCCCCACCCCTGGGAAATGATCATCTTCAATATATGATCAGGTTCCTCACCTGTCATCAACCCCCCGGGGGATGTCTGATCTCCTTTGCCTGTCTTTAGCAAGAATCCTGTCCAACTTAACCAAAACTCTCCTTACCCCTGGTGTTTCTTCTTATATTTTTCATCCATCTTCATGACATCCTGATATTTCCTCACATTTAATTTTCTATTTACTGGTCCCAACCTGCTCCTAGGCTATAAATCCCTATTTGCCCTTGCCATATTCAGAATTAACCCCCATCAATCCTGAGCAATCTCTTTGCTCCTATTGTACAAGTCCTCAATGAAATCTGTTTTTACGGCTTCAGTGGCTGTCCAGTTTTGGTTTCCTTTGATGGCATGTCTTCCCAGCTCTACCCTGCAAAGGGCAAGGAGCACACATAGGAACAACAACTCCATCAAAGGCTTATGCTTCACAGCTCCCTACCTTTCAGATTTTTTAACTGCTTAAGAGATCAAAATCTGCTGGTCGCCTGGATAGCCCAGATTGCATTTATCATTGGCATGCTGTCATTCAGGGTTACAAGCCTTTTCTTTCCAATTTCTTATCAGGTCTTGTAAAAAGGAGCTGCATTGCAGACAGCTACATTCTTATTTCGAAGAGCAGAAAAGAAACTGAATTCTAGGCATCTTCCCTTTAATTCTGCAAGAAACTTGTAAACCGAAATGAATCATAATGGCAACCTAATACCCAGTGCCTGAGACAGACAGCCTGGATCTGACTAATGATTCACATCTTGACCCATTTGGATCATAGTTTCTGACAGACTGCAGGTTAATTTCTGTGGTCACAATAGGAAAAGTACCTTTTGTCTAGATAACTGTAGCTCATGAGCCTCTAGACTTGCATCTCAAGATGACCATATCCATCCATTAAGCTGGAAGATGGTTTTATTCTGTTTAAATACAGTCTTTTGCCCCCCCAAATTGGAACAGTTGTTAAGAATTGATGAAATCCACAAAGCATTGCAGGTTCTGGAAGTAAAGTCAGCCTTGGGCTAGCTTTTCCTCTTGGAAATATTGAAGCTGAGTAGGCACTGTGTGCTTTGCAAGGGATATGCCCTTTGGGGTCCTGCCTCTGTCCCCATTGCTGTCTTTGGTTGCTCCCCTCACAGGTAGGCTTATCACCACACACGTCTAGTTGTGCTTCTTACCAACAGCTGACAGTGCTCTTCTCCTTCGAGAGTGAGAAAACAAAGGCCCACTAAGGAGTTTAATTTTTTTTTCTCTTTGTCTACTCCTGCATTGCTTTTATCTTTTTGGTCCCTGTAGAGAGGCAAAGGCTTTGCCCTGGGCTGTTCCTTTGGTGGAGAAAAGTGCCATGCTCACACAATTTACCATCAAATACCCACAGACATAGCCTAGTGTGGACACATAATAGACACTCTGTAAATCTGCTAATGAATAAATGAGTGGACAAAGAGAATATTAGTTGTGTGCCACATGATTTGTCAAGTTTATTTACTGAGCATGTGCACATACTTACCCAGCGGAGTGGGTGAAACTTTAATGGGCAAGGTCAGTGCACTGCTACGGGACTTTCCATCCTGCACAGTAAATGAGCAGATCTGCCTTTCTGACAGATTTTTCCACAGATTTCTAGATCCTGACTTTTATTCCAAGGTGACATTCTTAGTTAAAAATAAGAAAGACACAAGTAGCTAAGACAAGCAAGCCAAACAAAGCAATCCCTCTATAAATGGCTTATTTAACAATGAGGCTGAAGAAGGAGCAGTAACCTCCCTGGGTTCCTGCTGAATGGCCTAAAGAAGGGCTCCGTGTTCCGCTGTGGTGGGTAAACGGATCCTCAGAGTGTCTCCTCTGGTCTGCATGCCAGCTGCTCCTGAGCTATTCTGTGTCTCCATCACTGGGATGATGGTGCTACTGCTTTGCTGAACAGCCTATACTTTGGAAATCACACAAAGGCAGTTGGACAGGAACAGAGTCCCTCAGGTGAAGGAAAGGGGTGAGGACAGACTGTTTCCTAGGGATGAGCAGGTCTGCTTTGTACAGCTTGTGTTGCTCTGTATGGCTGCCCAGGACTGAGAGGACAGCAAGAGAGACAGGGACAAACTTTGCCAGCCTGGTCAGCACAGCTGTCCTTACCTCCTGGTTCCTCTACTGCACTCCTCTCTTGGCCACCAGAACTGACGTGTCCCTGCAGAAGCAGCCCAAGAACTTTATTTGCTGTCTGGTAAGTTAGTACCAAGGGTCAGGTCTTTGTCCCTATCCTGTTCTGCCTTTGTCCCACCTGTCCGTGGGCCCAGGCCCTCAGTTCTCTGTCGGGCTCACCTCCTTCAGTCACCTCCTCATTTAGGGGTGCCTCTCTGTGCTGTTCACAGTCACTTGCCTAGTTTACTCGTCTCATGCCCCTTAACCTATCCAACTTTCCTTTTTCCAGAGCAATTCTCACCTTCTAGCATACTAAGGACTTAATTCTTGTGATGTGGGCTGTCCACTCCTGACATTAAAGGTTTCCTGTGGATGAGTTTCAATCACTGATGTAGCCCAGGTGCCTGGAACCCTGCCTGGATAATACTTAGGAAATGAATGTGTGGATCATGATCCCCTCCACCATTTGGTAGATGACGTGGCTTCCAGCACCTTCCCCACCATGTTGGCTGCCTTTTGGGTTTCTTGCAGTGCAACAGGGCCTCCCTCACACATGTGGCTCAGAATAAAACCAGAGCATGGCCCCAAGTGACTGCATGGATTCAAGGGCCACTGCACTGTGTTCCTACATCATGCAGTGGGTCTAACAGCTCTGTTACCATTCTCTTAGCAATGACTCCAAAAACACACACAAAACACCCCCACAAAAAACCAAAAACAAGTGGTTTTCTCTCCTCTCTTATTTTCCCAACTTGTTGAAATAATTTTGTATTGGATGACCAGTCATTTTCTACCTTTCCCAGTCTTGTCTCATCTGTGCCTTCATCCAAACCAATGACACAAATGGCAAACCATGGTCCCCTGAGAAGGCTGGCTATTGACACCCCTGCGACTGATTGTTATCAGTCAAGGGAAGCTATGAGGGGAGTCTAACTGTTTCCATGGCAGCCCAGGACCCGTCCTTAGCCTTCACAGCAAGCCCTGATGGATGCTAATTGTCTCCACTTCACAGATGTAAAAACCAGGGTCAGATTGAAGCAGAAGCATTCACTGTCTTTATTTACAAGTATTGAGAAAGTACTTTGAAGAAAAAAAAGTGAACTACCAAAAATGCACCAAAGTGGCGAGGAAAGGAATCTTACTATAAACATTTTTTTTTGGTTAAAAATCCAAGAAAGTCTTGAAGAATACAGCTCTTCTTACCATCAACTGGCTGAACCAAACTTCCTAAGTTTATAGTCCTGAGGCTCCTCTGCTGGAGTCTCTGAAGCCCGTCCTCTTATGCTCCCTTATACTCACATCCTCCTTTTCCCTTTGAGGCTCTTACCAGCTGACATTTCTGGAGCTGAGCGGCTCTGCCATCCTGCTGTGCTCGGATCTTTCACAGAGAGCACTGTGGGAAGAAACAGGAGACTGTCAGACTGGCCTCAGAGATTACCTATCAGTACTTCAGCTGGCCTTCTGTGCATTGCTTAGAGTCAACTGAAGAGAGAGGAAATACCGTAGTCAGCTCTGTACATACCAGTATAAAGAAATAAGCCTTGATTTAACGAATGTTGCAGCAATTGTTCGGCATTCAAGGGTAGTCACTCAAATTATCTCCTACACAGTTCCACCTCATTTACTGCCCAAGAGTCCCTACTGCATGTTACCTCTCCCAACTACTCCCAGTTCACCACACTGAAATGTTCTTAAGTTCTGCCCGGCATCAACATCAAACCGATGGGTCTCTAATTTGCCACATCTGCCTCCCCTCTTCCTTTGTAAAGCCGAACATTCTCCTGTTCCCAGATTTGGAAAATCTCCTCTATGCTGCTATTGCTGAAGTGCTTTGAACTGCAAAGTGTTTTCAGGTGTCTTCTTTACTCATCACGGCAGTCTTGTGTAGCAAGGTACTATCATGCCTGCTTTACAGTGGCAGCTGGAGTTCAGAGAAATCAAATGACCCATCAAGGTTAGAGAAGAAACAAATGCCACACTAGGCTGTGAAACCAGGTCTGCTGTGTGGATGTCAGTAACTATTTCAGCTGCTGAGAGGTGTACTTCTTGCTGAACCGTCTTAGAATAATCCTTAGACTTTCCTCCTGGGTGCTAGTTTTAGTTCTTTTACAGCCTGTTCCATTCATTGTAGTTAAATAGTAATCTTCCTTGATTAAAAAAAAAAATAAGAAAAAGGTAACAGGAAGTAGTGGGTCTTTGTCCTTTACCAAAAATATACTAGGCACCTACAATAGAATAAAGTGTGTTGCTTTTTTGTTCCTTGCCATTTAAAGATTCACAAAAATTGGGTAAAATGCATCTATACTATTAACCAACTAAGAAAACCAGGACTCATAAGTTAGATTAATGGCCTTAGGTCACAAGTACCATGTTTGGGATTCCATACTGGGT
Source organism: Cavia porcellus (assembly GCF_034190915.1). Lineage (NCBI taxonomy): Eukaryota > Metazoa > Chordata > Mammalia > Rodentia > Caviidae > Cavia > Cavia porcellus. Next base: position 61,072,189 of record NW_026947504.1, read on the forward strand.
GTATCTAAAGCCAAAGTCTAAACAAATCATTCTGCAAAAGAGGAGATAGCCAAGATATGGCATCTTCCAAGTGATCACAACTCAAAGTTTTAGGGATTCCTTCAAATACATAGAAGCTTTCATGGGAACTATTTAAAAGAATAAAGAAATAACATATAGAATTCCTAACTGCTAAAAGGAAATTAATTTAGATGAAAGGACTCTGTTAAAAGTTTCCTGGACTAATTTTCGAGTGCTGCAGGTAGTCTTTTAATTAACTTCCTTGAGATATTCAAAATTATCAGCAACAAAGCAAGATTATTGATAAATGATAACTGATGGCATATTCAATCTCAGACAGGTATCACAGTAGAAGGGTATTTTTAGGGTTCACCCTCACCCTGTCTACACTACCAGTGTCCTAAAATGCTAGTGTTGCAATGCCTATGGCGGGGGGGGGGGGGGGAGATGTCTATTCACTTGACTGGTTTGCAGGCACTAGTGACAGAAGATATTATATGGTTTTACTGAACTCCAAATGAAGTGTGTGATTTTAAACATGATCCTACTTTTGCCATACATACCTTTAGGTTTCCTTTCTCATTTATAATATTAATAGATTAACCTAGAAGATTTCTGGGTTCCCTTCTGTCCTTTATTTGTAAGACTAACCCTTTGTTCCAAACCTCAGGGCCGGCAATGCTGTGGAATTTGGATCAGACATAGACATAGACAGCCTAGAGGAATCTAGGGCACTATCCATGGAGAGTCTCACTTGCACTTCTGCAGCAAATATAAGTTTTCACAAGAGGGATAAGGAAAAACTTCAGCCCTGAATAGGTTTAGGGTGGATTTTCCTTCCAGCTGAGCTCTAGTGGGTCAGGCTTTGCGGCCAAATGAATTATCAAGACCACTTTCAGCTTTCAGAACTTTTTAGATTTCAGAATTTGAAGACAGGGGTTTAAATTCTGTATGAGCATTTTGTTGGATGCCCTATTAATGGTGACATCCAGGATTTTACCTAATGCCATGTACTGGGTGGAAAAAATGAATTTAAAATGCTTTTTCTATTGTAAAATAAAACCCTCATGGAGATCCAGTTTGACATTGTGGTTTCTTGGATCACAGTGTAGTCTAATGGAGAGGGTGATGAGAATTATCAGACATCAGGACTGATCAAGACTGGTCAGTCTTCAATGCAGCCCTGTAGGTTCGTGGCTCATTACTTACAACTTCAGGGAGTGAACTGATGTCAAGCCAGATTTCTCAACAATGGAAGCTGAAAGAAAACTGTTCAGTTAGTTATCCAGAAGATTAGGCAGAGAACATTGTTGCCTAATAGTATTGGATAATAAATTCTTTTTTCTGTAGTACAGGTGCAGGATTAATTTTTGTGGGACCTATTGCTTCTTAACCTTTCTTGGTTAGCAGCACTCCTGGAATGCCTAGCAAACACATGGAATGGAAACAACCCTTTCTTCCAGTCCCTGCCCTGCTGGCTCCCTGCCCTGCCCATCATTAAGTGGTATGATCAATCTGTGCACTAAGGTTCCCCATGCTCTGCAGATGACTAATAGGGTTGCCATGGTATAGTCCACATTTTTCCAAGGAAACTAAAATATGCAATATTTGTTGGACATCATGTGAACTATTAACGAGTATCTTCTTTTCAATGATGGAATGTTTTGCAAAACTGGTTGGGGCAATTGTTGAGACAAAAAGCAAGTACCTAAAAATCAGGATGGAACAGGAAATGAGTGTGGCGGCACGTAATCTAGTTTCAAGTCTGAGACACTATACAGTGCTCAGTGGATACCTGTGTTTCATTTTTTAAAAATCTACAATCGTTACTATATCCCACATTGTTATCCTCTAAATGGTTGCTCAGACTACAGCTTTAGGCTTGCAAAGTCAACCAAATAATACAGTTCCTCCAAATCGGCCAGGTGCTAATGGGGGTGGTGGTTGTGTGGGGCGTTTCTTCTCTCCCTGGCCTGCTCAACAGCCTGCTCGTGATGACAGGGTGGAGTGGGTCAGGGTGCAGGGTGGCCGAGTAGCCATCTCCTTGGTTCACCCCCACCCTCCCTGCTGCTGGTAACTCCCACTAGCTTCCTGTGTGTTCCGTTATAAGTCACTGTGACTAATAAATAAAAACATTCTGTTTTCTTCTATTTCTGTTCATTAAGTTGAGACATACATTTGTGACACAAGGGTAAGATGCAAGTATTTATTGATTTATTTGGCTGTAATATTTAATAAATGGAGCCAATAGAGAGTGTTTTTGGCCTAGGGGCTCTATAAAAAATTCACCAGACAGGAAGGTTGTTGTAAGCTGAGAAAATTAGGGAGCCTCTGGCATAATTCATCCATTACACCGAGTCCTCCTAATAGCCATTGCGGATTCCTCCTTTTTCATTCTTTCGGTTCTGTATCCTCCCAGATTCCCTGAGCTCATCTTTCTCACCACCAGCATCTGATCACCCTTTTCCAAAAGCCACCATTTTCTATAACAATTCTGCTTGTACAGTTCTTGCTATCCAACAATCCATTCTTTAGAGGCGATCTTTGAAAACAAAATACAGTAGTGCCTTGGTTCATGAATGCTTTTGTGTGCAAACAATTTCACAAGCAAAAGTGGCAAAATTTTGCTCCTCTTCACAAACTCCACATCAGGTGACAAATAACACTGTGGCCATTGTCCTCACACAAACACAGGCTCAGGCATCTTCCCTAAAATTGTAAAAACAAATTGAGAGGTAAACTGAGAAACCACTGTAGGTCATTATATTGCTCCCTTGCCTAAAATCTCTCACTGATTCCCTTTGAAAGCCCCCCCTGCCTGCTCACACAGGTCCTGCTTCCTTGCCTGTCTCTCCTGGCTAGAGCCTGGCCAAGTCTACTTGCCTCTCCCATCATCTGGAAAGATCTTTATCTGGAAAATCTTCAAATTCTTGGCTCCTTGGATTCCAACCGAATGTTGCCTCTCCAAAGGGCTTCCCTCAGCCAATTGTTTTCTCTCCCTCTAAAATTGTTATCCCTTCGCAGACACTGTGTCTAATCTCTTTATTTTAATTTTCTCATAGCATTTGTCACTCTTGAATGTATCATGTTTCTGGGTTACACTTGGGAATAGAAACTTTCCTTTATTATTCATAATTGCACTTTATACTGTCTGGAACATAGTAGGAGCTCAATAAATATTTATCATAGAGAATAAATGAATGACTGTTCACATGGGTGGTGTCTGGGTCATTCACTGATGGGTTTTAATGGAGAAGATCCAGAGTGCATGGTAGGGGGAGGGAGTCACCAATTTTATTTTGACTGGTATATGTGCATATATACACTTAAACACAAAAATATTTATTTTATACCCGAGGTAGTCTAGCTAAGGACAAAATCTTCCTATATTGTTTGGGAAGACCCAACAAGTAGTTGCCCTATAAGAACACCTTTTTCTGAACAATAATGATAGTTTATCATAAGTAATTGTATTAAGTTGAATAGTTAATGAAACAATTTCATTGTATCATTCTTCATAACAGACAAGCTCCCCTTGCTCTTTCCTTTTCTTTATGAACTTGAGATCAAGAAGATCACTATTACACTGTGACATTGAACCAAAAACGAGGCTCCATTGTGCAGCTTAAATTCCCTGATATATTTTTTCACAATTGTGATTCCAGGAAGGGTGACGGTGAAACGACAAGGAGCAAATGGATCTCCGGCAAACAGCGCTGAAATTAAACAGCACTTTCTTTAGTACGATTAATTCTAAAGTATGAAGAGCAACTTGGCATATTCTCAAAGACATAATGTATTTGTATCTAAGATTAAAGGAGCCTCACATAAAGCAATTTCATTTCTGGATCTCAAAAAAATGCTTTGAAAGATTGTTTGAAGGAAGCACACTGCACCCATGTGGGGAGTATAAAAGCTGCTTTATGGAAAGACAGTTTGGTCAGCCAAGCATTGTACCCATGGCTTTCACTGCCGAGGACATGCAGGACACCGTTCATAGGCTCACAGGATGATGGAAACGGGAAGGTATGGGTCAGGTCAACTTACACAGGAGGCTCCTGACTGCGATAACCTTGGGTTTCCAGAGCTGGAAGCTCAGTGACTCCTGAGGCTGACTGTTGGGCAGCTCCAACAAATAATAAATAATGATCATGACACTGGTAATAATAGTGATAACAAAAACCATAGCCGTCATTTTTATGTGCCAGGCACTGTACTTAAGCACATAACAAATGACACGGATTTCTACACTAAATCTTCCCTGGGCTTACCACCAGCCCTCTAGTCTTTTAAGCTACAAACAACAGACTTACTCTGCAGTGAGCGGCAAGTATTTGAAGATAGCTTTCATGTTCTTTATCTGTTTTCTTTCTTGTGCTAAATTTATGTTTGAAGTAGATACAGGTATTTACACGGATTGGTATTAAATTTCATCTTGCTGGCTTTGCTTCACTTTTCCAGGCTGCTCAAATATTTGCAAATCCTGATTCTATCATTCACAGACCTTAATGTGCTCTTGAACATTATAAGCTTCTGCTTTCTCTGATCCCTTTCCCCTTTCTTCTTTCCTGACGCAAATATTTATTGCAGACTTTTCATGTGCTAGACACTGTGTCAAGTATTGAGGTGGCACATTTGCATGGGGCACGCCTGTGGGTTTTGAGAAGACTTCTAGCTTAAGCAGGGAGGACAGACACAGAAATTAAAATACCAGGTAGTATGATTATGCAATGAATGAAAACGGGGGAGGGTTTTAATATGAGGTGAAAGCACTACCTATGACACCTGGATACCAAGAGGGAAAGGGCGGTGCCCACTTGATTAAAAGGTAGCCAGAGGCTGTTGGGGGGCCTTATTTATGGAAGGAGGCTCTGCTGTTACTACCCAGTGTCAAACAGCCCCTGCCCCCGCTGCCATCTGCCTGACCATTGAGCTCTTCCTGTCCTGCTGCCTCTCTAAAGAATCAGGTGTAGCTACCTTGTCTGGGAGGGTCTAGGTTTTGACATGCTGTACCAGAGAGGCAGAGATGATTCTAGATTGCAATTAGAGAGCAACAAGGGACAGAATCATAGAGGAAGTAGGTATTTTATGACCTGAATATGCCCAGATAGTTATTACAAATGCCGGGAGGATCAAGGGCAAAGGGACTTTCAGGTTACGGCTGCTTGCGGGTTTCTTCAAAGCAAATTGCCCATGTTAGAAGTCGTCCTCAGTGTGAAGACTGGAATCCTCAGAAATTCAGGTAGGATGATTTGTTTGCCATGACACTATAGGCTACCAGGAGCTAGGAATTTTGTGAGAATAGACAACCTTGGTAGAATCATTATCTCTTGTTGACCCACATTTTTGAAAGACTGCTTTGTGGCAGTAAGACTTTTCTAAAGAAATAAATGTCTACATTTAAGAGGTTACAGCATTCACAGCACTGGTGGGTTCTGGGCCTGGTGTCTTGCTGTCTTCCAAGTGCCTGCTAGGGTCCCAGAGGCCTGTGGAAAGCTGGTTGGACAGACTGACTTAATTAGGGCTGCTGAGCTGCACCTGTCTTTAGGAGATTAGAAATATAGAGTTGGGTGAGAAGGTCTGACAGTGTATTTTCTTATAGTGTGTCCATGAACATGGTCAGGGGTAGCCCTGGGGCAGTGATTGCCTGGCCATCTGTGAGTACAGACACACACATAGCTGAGCTCGGAAAGCATGGCTGGAAGCTGTGAAACAGGAATGTGTCATAACTACCACCAAGGCAGTACTGAAAATCTATGGATTTGGAGCCGAGAGGCAGGCTCAGGACTGCTAAAGCATCTCTTTTTGCTAAAAGGCCAAGGCATCAACACAGAAAAGCACAGATACTTGGTTTCACTTTTGGAGTTTAGAGTGTGTATTAGAGTTCTCCAGAGGAACAGAATCAATAGAATAGATATAAGAGGACATTTATTATACAGTGAATTCAGGCAGCTGGAAGAGAGTGGACAGGGGAGGTAAGGAGAAAGCAAAGAATGAGACTGAAATTTCCTAGTGATGTAGTCTAGAAGGGGCCAGGCCTTTGGGCTGGCTCTGTGTTCACCTGGATCACAGGGACACTGCCTCTTCAGAGCTACCAGTGACAGCTGAGTCTCCTGGACAGTTTTCTTGCCTGGGCATCCTCTTAGCTCACGTTTTGCAGGTTCCCCTGGCATTTCTATCCCAAGCTGCTTCATTTTCTGGGAGATGTAGTACATGTAATTTCCAGGCAATTCTTCCATGGTGACTTCTTTTGAGGTCTCAGACTTACTTTGAGTTTCCTTATCATTTTGAAGCAAACCTATTTGCTCTTTAAAACTCAAGTCACCTCTTCTAAGCAGACATGGTGGCTACTGTGGGAAAGCCCTTCCTGCCCCCAGTTCTCTAACTGCACAGTTCACATTCACTTGCTGTCTCTCTCACCCATAAGGTGGTAACCCAGCCCCAGACTGGCATACAGAGGGATTTCAACAGAAGTCTGTGGTCTGAATGGAGACCCATAGGAAGAAGCTCACAGGAAACAACTTGCAAACCAAGTATGGAGTTTGAGTATTTCAAGTTTCAGGGCGCATCCATTTAACTTATCCTTGATTAGGAAAGACCAAAGGGATGGGTGGTGGTGGGTGGACTCAGACAGCAAGGGGGAGCTAGGGGAGAGATGGAGGAGGGGCACAGTATTCTTGGTGTCCTGAGGTTCCGCCAGCAGATGCTGGGGCAAAGGGTAAACACTCATTTTTGAGCTGGGCATGGTAGGGCACCCCGGTTATCTCAGCACTCTGGGAGGCTGAGGTGAGGGATCATTTATTTGAGCCCAACAAGGGCAACTAAGTGAAGTCGTGTAAAGGGAGGGGGGGGGGAGAAAAAAGAAAATTAAAAAGGGGGGTGGGATGTAGTTCAGTGTGAAGGCCTTGGGTTGACTCTGTACTCAACTGTAAAATGAAAAAGGAAACATTTCACGTCATGAAAAAGATCAAGGGGGGGAAAGCTCAGTGCTCCCCAAAGACAGGCATCTTGTTGCTGTTGTCAGTTTTGTTGCTGTAAACAGCTACTGACTTCACTGGCAGGATTCTTGGCCAAAGGAAGCTGCTGTCCCATGAGAGCTGAGACCTGGTGACAGTTTGGATCTACATTAAAACAAGCCAGGGGCAAACACTGAAGTCAAAAAGTTCTGCTGAGCCCCCTTGGACTGCGGTTTTGAGCCGTATAAACAGACACCGGTGCACTTGTTAAAACATTATCTCCCAGGGCTTTTTTTTTTTTAAATAAAATTTCAAATGTATTCAGGTTTGCACTTCCAGGGAGGAGCCTTTAAGTCTGCTCCTCGCTGCTTCCCGGCCCTGGAAGGCCCCCTGGGCTGCAGCTTCCCTCGCGGTTGGCAGAGGCTGAGTGACCCGCCTCAGGTCACCGAGGTAGGCCTGGGCAAGGGTGTCAGTTCAGGTCTGGGGCGTATTTCCCTTGGAGATCGATGCGGGCTCCGCAGACCACAGCGAAGAAGGTGGCTTCCACCCGCGCATCCACACTGTCCTTTAAACTCGTCCAGGAGTCCTCATTTTTTAGTACAAGTGCCATAATCGAAAACAGGCCAAGCCAGGGACAGCAAGGCCAAGGCAGCGGAGAGGCAGAGGGAAGTTAGAAGCGAAGAGGTCCGCGTTCTGGAGGTGTCTTTACTCCCGGACCCGCCTCCCCTCCCCGGCCCGCTCCCAGCCCCGGACCCGGCGCCGTCCGCGGAGGGCGGAAACGCGGAGCGCGCGCCCCATCGGAGCTCTGCGCCTGCGCGCGGCAGCGGCGCTCGCTCCGCCCACGCCTGTTTTCGCTCGGTTACCAAGGAGACGACGCTCCTTGCCTAGCTCCTCAGAGCTCTCCTTTGCTGGCTGGGGACATCTAAGCGTTCTCTCCCACCCAGACCCGCTTTCCCAGCGTCTCGTCTCGAAGCTCGAGGAAATGTTTGCGCCAAGCGTCAGTGTCTGGCCAGGAAGTTTCATTGCTTGCATCAGGGTGAAAGCTGCAGTTCCGGGAATGCGAACTCTACAAGTCAGACTGCCAGTACCGCGACTCTAGATTCCTGGGGCTGGCGGGCTTGTGGGTGGCTCCTAAGGTGAAGAGATGGACTCACTTGAGCCGGTCTAGAGAGCCCTTAGCTGCCTGGCCGAGCGCCCTTTTGCCTGCAGAAGGCAACAACTGCTAAGAAGGGATAGAGTCCACCTGCAGGAGCTTGATCTGGGGTCATGAGCTCTGGCCACTGTGACAGGCCCTACTGGAGTCCAAGTGTGCTTCTGGTGAAGCGAGGGAACGGGGTTGCAAGTGGAAGGTGACCAGATAACCCCCCCAAAACAAAAACAAACAAACAAACAAACAAACAAGCAAACAGCACAGGGGCGGAGTGCAGAGACACACGGGGCATGGCTATGGTGTAGGGAAGCTCTTTGGACCATATCATAAGGATCTTTGAAGCACAAAGGAAGAGTTGAGGCTAGGTCGTAGCAAGTTTTGTGGAAACAGGAGTGGGGAACTGGTTAAAGATTACTTTTGAGATCTGTGTTCTTAATTACACTTAGGGGTTGTGCAATGGGTTGGCTTGGGGAACGTTTGTGGTCTGTAATCTCTGTTGACCTAATCTGAATCTAAGCAAGTAGTGTGCTTGATCTGTAAACACAGCTTCAGGAAGTTTCTAGACCACTCCTTTCTGGAGTCCGTGGCCTTTTACTGTGGCACAGAAGTTTCAGTGTCCACTCCAGGCCTGGTTACTGGAACTGGGCTATTGTCATAGTAAGGCCTTCCACAAGATGGTGCTCATGGGTTTTGTTTTTTAGATTTTTATGTTGGATTCATTCCTTTGCCGACTTTATTGAACACTTACTATGTGACATATTTTTCTAGAAGGTGTTGGAGTTACAGACTGAGCAAGACAGGCCAAGTTCCTGTTTCAAATGAAAATACTCTGAGTTTTATACTTTCAGAGGCAAAAGTGAACACCAGTGTGTTTTTCCATTTATATTGCTGCTGATATATACTTTTTTGTTTGTTTGTTTTTGTACCAGGATTCGAATTCACAATCCAGGCAGGCACTTAGGCCACTGAGCTAAATCCCTGGCCTTGATACATACTTTTGATACTTCTATTACATTTCTGACAACTGCACATTTCATTTTTTTAGTCTAGACTGGTATGGCTTGGGCCCTTTCAGTGGCTGGAGAAGGAACCAACATTATCTGTGTAAACCACTGTCCAAATTCGTCCTTTTGCCAGAAAAGCACCAGATCTTACCTAGGATAATTCCAAATTATTGCTGAGCACCAGGCCATTGTTTTTAGGGCTAAAACTCTGGATTTGTCTGTCCATTTGAATAAATTCATGGTGCTACTTCAAGGAAAATTCTGTTAGGTCTTTTGGTATCCCAGTGATCAGGCTCCATGTAAAGAGATAGACTTTGATCTGAGTGAGAATTTATCAAACTCCTTTCCTTTCCTAGCAAAACGTTAGCTCTGCTACCTGATCACTGCCCCAAGAAGTAGTACAATCAAAGCATGAACTCTTGCCAAAGGCAAGCTTGAAATTGAGGAGTAAAAGGCTGGTTGAGGACCATGTGATCTGCCCACTATGGCGGTTCCAGCTAGTTCAAGTTAGCTGCCTGAAGGCAAAATCTTTTAGGACATTTTACTGCACTGCTTGACTATCTCCAAAAATTCCTTCACTTAGCTGTGGTTCAAGAATATGTCCTTGATTTTTTTGAAGACTGACAGGAAAATGATCATAATATTTCAGAAAAACCAATAGCAAACCAGATGGAAGACTCTTTGCACCAAGGAATCTAGAGGCAATGTTTTTGATCATAGTTCCAGTGGGCTAAGGGACAATTAACAGTGTCCAAATCACCAGCAGAGCGCTGGCTTTGAGTTCAGCTTAAATATAGCTTACAAGCAGGAAGTACAGGGCATTACATGATTGGTTACATACATTGAATTAAGTCATACATTGTCAGGAAAACTAACTCTAAATACATTTGCTTAAAAGGAATTTTTTATAACATGCATGCAGTTATCCATATTGTCAATTATGTTGAGACTGAACAAACTAAAGCAGGTTAAAATCATTCTGAACAAAGAATAATAGTATTGCTGGATTTCACATCATGACACTCTGGCATCAGCCCTGGGTACTGTAGTGCCTTTTAAAAAAAATTTAAAGAAAGATAAAACAAAAAATGGGTAGAAATAATACATACTTTCAAAGAAAAAATAAACAGTAAGAAATCACTAGTTGATGATTACAGATTGTCCTCTTACAAATAGTTGTTCAATATACTAAAGTGGAGCATATAAAGTGGGGATTCAAACAGTGAGACTGCAACCAGTTCTGTTCAACTATCCAACAAAAACTTAGAAATCTAGTTATCAACCCTATACACTTAAACATAACTGCAGTTATCCATATCTTCAGTTATGTTGAGATTGAACAAACCCAAGCAAGTTAATATCACTCTGAATAAACAATAATAGTATTGCTGGGTGTCACATTATGACATTCCAGGATCAACTCTGGGTACTTTAGTGTCTCTTTTTCTTCAAAGTATTTGTTCATTTCATCATGTGTCATAGATCAGTTCTCATAAACTGTTTATAGGTTGTACACATGTGAGTCTATCCTTTCTATATTAGAGGAAGAAACAAAGCAAGACAAAACAAAACATTCCTATAAACACATGAAACGAAAAAGACATATAAGACCATTGTACAAGGAGTTCTACCATAGTTCCTGTGTTGTCTCTTGTTATTTTCAATAGAATTGGCTATATCATCAGCCATAGTATAATTGAATATATCAGTATATAACAGTATTAATAAAAACACAACTTTGTAAACAGGCAGTAATCAAACCACAATGTGTATCATAGTGAGTCTTGTCATCTTCAGTGTAGTTGCCTATACTCTCAGACTTGATACTATCAATTATATCAATTTTGAATAAAATCTGTCGATACCAAACAGCAATCAAACAACCAGATTTAACTAAGATCAGTCATGATAAAACAGTATAAGTCATACAGGGCCCCAGATTAAGTTAATAGGAAATTAAAAGATGATTACTGTGCTATATCCTGATGTTTTTGGGATAGCTGTCTGTGCCCTCAAATCTAATGCAAGTAGACAAACGGGGACAGAATAAAATCTGTCTAAGCAGAGTGGCACAAATAATGTGGGTTTTAAATCCTGATACACTATTAACAATATCTTCTTCCGTGTTTTTTAAGACTCTCCCTCCCCTTTCACTTCCCCAGGGTACACTGTGCATTTTTGGGTCTCACCACAACCCATGGTTTTAAACTGGGGGAGGGGGGACAACCTGTTATTTACCTAAGTGGTTCCGAACCTTCTCTCTCCGAGACTTGATCTCTAATTGTATTCCTTTACCTATTAAAGTCTGTTTTTCCAACCTATCCACAAACACCGGTCTAGTTGCCCCTATTACTCTCTGGTTCTCTGTCACATAGAGCATTGTTTTCTCATATTTTATTTTCATTCCATGTTCTCTTTTTCATGTTAATTATATTTCGTATAGATAGCATCTCAGTGGACCCTACCTGCAGATCGACTCTACATGTGGTTCTTTTTTTTTTTTAAATTTAGTGTATCAAGGCCATCTATATTAGAGATTATAATCAACCTTCTCTGCCTCATTTCTGTTATGCTCTTTTTTTTTTGCCATCAGTTGTCTGCTTGTCTTCTTCATTCTGTTTTCTACTCCATTCATTGAGGCCTCTCTGCCACTGTTCCTGGAATCTCTCTCTCTATAGAATGCCCTGTAGTATTCTCTTAGAGTTGGATTGGTGGTTGCGAATTTCCCAAGTTCTTCTTTGTCTTGGAAGCATCCTGTTTCTGCATTAATTTCTAGAGACAGATTTGCGGGGTATATCAATCTGGTCTGGAGGTTATTTTCTTTCAGAGCTTGGAATATTTCCCTACCGGCTCTTCTTGACTTGATGGTTTGTGTTGAGAAGTCTGCCATGATTCTGATGGGCCTTCCTTTATAGGTGATCTGTTTCTTGTCTCTAACAGCTTTTAATATTCTGTTCTTATGTTGAATTTCTGGGATCTTGATTTTTTTTTTATAGGTACCAGGAATCGAATTCATGACTGCCTGCTTGCAAGGCAGGTGCTTATGCTGCTAAGCTAAATCCCCAGCCCCTGGATCTTGATTATTATATGCCTGGGTGTAGCTCTGTTTTGCTTGTAGGTAGCTGGAGTTCTGTATGCCTCATACATCTGCATATCATTTCCTTTTCCTATGTTTGGGAAGTTTTCCTTAATTATTTCTGTGAATAGCCTTTGTAGTTCCTTTGTTTGTGCCCCTGCTTCTTCATTCATATTCTTTATTCTCAAGTTATAGATCCTCTTGTCATCTTCTAGCCTTTGTATTGTTACAGCTTGTTTCCTTGTTATTTTTAAAAAGTTTTTCTTTTCATAATCCCACATTGCAAACCTGTCCTCCAGTTTGGATAATCTATCCTTAGTTTCTTTAAAGCAGATTTGCCATCTTTCCATAGAGTTTTTAATTTTCTGGTAATCTCTTTGAATCTGCTTCATGTATTCTATATTTTCTTTATATTCTTCATCAAATGGTTCTCTCCTTTGTTTGATTTCCTCCGTTCTTCCATCTGTGTCTTCTTGAGGGGTGTTTAACATTTCTTTTATTAATCTTCTTATATCTTGCTTTACTTGGCTAAATATTTCCCTTTTGAACTCTTCTAAGAGGTCCCAAAAATATTTCTTTATGTCCACTGGTGCCATATCTGATATTGCATGTTTTCTGTCCTCAGTCTCCTTTGTATTTACCTGTCCTGGGTCAATATTCTGAGGGTTTGGATCTGGGGACTTTTTGTTGTTACTTCCTCTTCCCATCTTTTTAATTTCTTCCAGGAAGCCCCAGTTTCTTTCTTTGTTGATTACAATTCTTCTGAAGTATGCTGGCTAGGTGACCCTTCCCACTGCAGTGTGCTAGTGAGTTGCAAACAGAGGCAGCATATACTGGCTCCTCCCTTCTGGGTTAGTCAACCAGCTGAGGCCTTCACTGTGTTAGTGTGTGCTGCTGCGTAGAGTATTGATTTTGGATAACCTATTGGGTCTCAGCCAGGTCGTGTGACCCAGGCCAAGCTCACTCCACCAATCCTGTTCAGGAAGGGAACAACTGACTGAGGATACAGCTGCCCCTTGGTCCTACCAGGACCAGTCCTGCCTGGTCCCACAATGTCATCTGTTGGATCCCTTTTCTCTGTGGAATGGTTTTATTCCCGTCACTCACCACAGGTTCCCCACTAGCTCAGCTCTCTGGCTCACTGACCCCCGACCTCAGTGTGACTGCCTTTCTAGTGAGTCAAAGTGGTGGGATTTCGGATGGCTCAGTAAGTCGCCGCCACTTGGATTTGGGCTCTGCAGCCGGAGCACTGACCTTCAGCTATTCCAATAGTAGCACCAGGACTGTATGTTTGGTTGGTTCTTCTCACCTTAGTTTCTTCTTGGGTTGAGAGAATTCGTCTCCCTCTGTTTGGGACTCCCCCAGTGTATTATGTTGAATTCTAAGTTGACTATCTCAGGGAGCCTCTGTAGCCAGCTGTTATCTATCCACCATCTTTGCTTCTCCCCTAAACTACCCTATTTCTAATGTAGGCTTTCTGTGTTTCCTTTCTTATTTCAGTTTTATTTTTCTCCATAGCACTGTGCTGATTAAGATTAATTGTCACTTTGATTGGTTTGGCAGCTGCCTTGGGGATTAATGAAGCACATTTCTAGGTGTGGTTAGTGGAAGCCCAAGTACTACTTGTGGTTCCCTTCTTCTTTAGCACCATTCCCATGTTCTGCTTTTTGGCTGCCATGAGCCAAAACTGCCATTAAGCAGTTTTGCTCTGATATGCTCTTTCACCATGGTGTTTCTGATTTGAAGCCAGCTGGCCCTGTACTGAATAAGCCAAATTAAATTTTTCCCCCTTTGAATCCTATGTCTTCAAATTGTGGGTGTCAGGTATTGTTTTTTGGTGAAGGAAAGATATTATAGAAAAATGATACCAGAAGTGGTATCTTCTGGGACTATACCTGAACATGTATTCAGAAACTAGTGGAACTGCTTTGAAGGAGAAGTTTGGCAAGATTGAACATTCAGGCTTCACAATCCTCAGAATATGTAAATGCAGCATAATGGGTGATTCTGATAGGAAATCAGAAGACCAGAAGGCTGATAGGAGTACAGAGAAGACCAAGTGCAGGAGGCCTGAGGTTAAAAAATAGGACTCTGTTAGGAAATGGATTGGCGGCTATTTGTGTTAGTTTCTGGCAAGGATCTTATCTTCATTTTACTCTTAAGACTGTACTCTTAAGGCTGAATTTAAGGACAGTGGACTAATTGAAGAAGGAATTTTAAGGGGTGGTGGTGGGATGGGTATTGCTGGCTGTTTTAACCAGATTTGTAGTAAGAATCTAGAGCAAAAAACAGACAAGAAAAATTTGAAAAACTTAAATTTTGATTTCAAAGGAACCATATGTAAAGTTGGGTCCATGGGAGGTGTTGCTAAAAAGATTAATATAATTTCTTTAAAAACATGTACTTTGTCCTGGGGTGAGAAGAAAAATGTCTTAAAGGAATCTCAGAAATCAAAAGACCTCACCCATCCCAGGCTCAATGGTACAAAATTGTCAACCTTTCATATACAAATAGAGTACCTACTAGAGTACCTAAAATTTCCCTGAGATTTATTCCACGGTGCTCAGCCATCCTTGCCCTACAGCTATGGTCCAAGTGGGCCTGGCTCCTACTTTTGCTATTAGTAGATTTTGGTGTGGTTCATGTAATGCTGGTTTTACTTGCATGCAGAATGCAAGAATTCTGGGGCCAGGTGGTTTCCACTTGCATTTCAGAGGAAGGCCTGATTGGCCAGGCAAGAATCCTCTGAGATGACAATATGTACAGTTATGGGAATGAAGCCAAAGTTGCCATGGAGATGTCAGGAAATTGGAGATGTCGGGATGAAGAGCCATCTGCCAAGAAAAGCTGGATACTGTGAGTCAATCCAGCCCAAGAGAGATGCTCTGTAGGCTCTAAACAGGAAGGCCATAGGCATGGGCCACCTAAGATCCTCCAGAATTCACATCTTAGCACATCATGTGCTCTGGATGCTAGACATGGAGCTACAGGACTTAATATTTGCCCTGGTAAGTTTGGGTTGTCTTTTGATCCTATTTTTTTCTATTTGCTTATTTATCCTTTTTGTAAAGGGAATATTTGCCCTGTGATATTGTACCTTGGAAATGTGAAACTTGAGTTTGATTTTTACAGTGGTTCATGGCTCAGAAGAGACTTTCACTTTGATTTTTGAAAAATACTGTTAAGATTTTGGAGAAGGGATTATTGTATTTTCAGATGTCCAAAAGATAGTTGCATCATACTAGGTGGAATTATTTATTAGTATTGTGTTTATTTGGATATTAAATATAGTTTAAGGAGATGTGTTGGGTGTCAAGTTGGCAAAGGGTGATGTGATAGCTAAGATTAATGGTCAACTTGATTGGCTTAGTAGCTGCCTAGGGAATTAGTGAGTCATACTAATAGCATTTTATCTGGTCCCCAACCTTTTTCTCTCTGACACTGTTCCTCTCTTCTGCTTCCTAGCCGTCATGAATCAGGCATGTTTGGTCTGCTATGCCTTCCACTGTGATGTTTCTGCCTTGGAGCCAGCCAGCTATCTAATGAATTCCCTGAAACTGTGAGCCAGTTTAAACCCCTCCTCCTTTAATTTGTAGCTGCTGGATATTGAGTATCAGTAATAGAAAAGCTGACTAATATGACATATCCTGTGTTTTATTTATTGTCTCTCTTACCCTACTGGAATGGAAGCTTCTTGCAGGCAAGGAATTTTTGTCTGTTCTGTTTTTATCTTGGTACCTAGAAAAGCATCTGAGACATTGCAGATATTCAATGCATATTTGCTGAATATACATCTAAATATCTAGAATTTAATGTTAAGAGAAAAAGAATCTTTTGTATAAAAGTTGCATGTCTTCAGGCAACATGATCAGTGCTGCATATGTATAATTTACTTTTTGGTTTTACTATCAGAAAATCCAAAGGCAAATATAGAAGGTGTTAGATTACTCTCATGCATGATCAATATGTCAATAATCTTCCTCTTCTGTATCATTTTTTTGTCCTTTAAACTTTCATTTGTGTATCTTGTCTGTCTGTCTGTCTGTCTGTCTATCTATATCTTCAGGTTGTATGCTTGGAAACTTTCAACTTCCAACAAATATTTGTCAAGTGAATGTCTTGTATATAACTTTAATCCTCTTTGGAGGTAATTGGAATACAAATAATGTTATTAATTATCTACATACTGTATGGTAGAAAAATAATGGGTTTGAAAAGATAGAAGGTTACTAGGAGTGGAGAGGCAATAGGAAAAGAAGCTTTATATGTGGTTCATGGCTAGGTGAGCATATGATTTGTCATTCACCTTGGGTCCCCTATATAAGGCAGAAGGGAGATAGAAATGATTTTTCTCAGGTTATAGGCACAAACTGGAACTATCCTCAGCAAACTATGACAGATGGTCACTTTAGCCATGGTTAATATTTATCAGTAATAATGAAATTTATTGTCACTTTTGATCCATAGTCCTGTTTACTTAGAGTTTTGCATTCACAAACCTTATTCAGGGTTTATTAGCAACTCAGAATGGATTTTAAACTATTCTTTGTACTCAAATTCAGAGAAGTAACCATAAGGAAAACAGATTCCATTGTTAGAATAAACAAAGTCACTGTGAGCCACGATCAGTACCTAGTGAAAACCTATTCCTTCTGGTAGAAAAGTTAAGTAAGCAGACTAACTTTGGTTATTTCCTTTTCAGCATTAATTTTTGCAAAGCCATTTTCAAATCTGAAAAATAGGGACAAACTGGAGTCTACTAGAGAGTTATTCCCTAAAGTAAACAAATCCTGCAGCTTCCCATCGGCAGCACCACCAATTCCCAGGCCCTCAGAGCCAGGTCACTGTGTGTCTGCGCCTTCAGGAGGACAGATGTGAACAGACCTCTCTTCTTCCCCCACTTTCTGTCTCCTTCATTCCCAAATCGGACCTTTCTGTCATCTCCAATTCCCTAGCCCCCAGTCACTCATTCGGAGGTCAATTCCCTGAGTTGCTGGTGGCAACAAGAGAACTGGGGGCCTAGGTGAAGTTCCTGAAGATAATATCTATTGCTTTGTGGTGCCTACCTGTCACTGTGGCACACAGACAAATGAAGTTAGGCTGATAACAATTTGCTTTCATAAAATTATGCTGGTGGCTTCTCTTTGCTGCATATTGTTCCGGGTGACTGCAAATGGACCCACAGTGAATCCATTTAAACATCTTTCAGAGATTAGGTTTTGACTGTAGCACTCCCTGCTGGCCAGGGCACCTTGTCTCTTCTCAAAACCCTGGCATTTTCTCTTCATTCTCCTTTTGAGTCCAGATGCAGAGCTTTGCTTAAACCCTTCCCAGAGCTTGCTTGATCATAATCAGTTGTGTGCATTGCATCCTGCCTAGTGCTTCTCATTTGGATTTCCACTTTTCTTTCCCAAAGGTGGCTGCTCTGATAACCAAAACTTGGAGGACTTTTTTTATTTTTTCTAAAACACTGGAGTAAAAAAAAAAAAAAAAAGCACTTTGAAAACTTTGCCTTTCTTTCTCTGGTTGAAGATGGGAAGAACACTTTTGGCTTTGGATGGGTCTTTTATGCGCCACCGGGTATAGGCCCTGCCCAACCATAAGGAATTGTACTCCAGGGTAACAGGCAAGGGATGTTTTTCAGGCTCAGAAATGCAGGAAGAAGGAATATATTGGTTCTTTGCCGACTCGGCTGTAATGTTAAGAACCTTTAACCACATTTGAATAGGCTGGAGATCGGCTAGTGGTAGAACCCTTGCTTCGTGTGTAGCAGGCTCTGGGTGTTGTCTGCCATCACACTTCAGCACCAGCCCCAAACAAAACAAAAATGAAATGAGAGAGAGCAGGAACCCTCCTGAGTCTCTCTCGTTATACTATCTTTTTAGGTGTAGAGCAGATCTAATCCTGTTGTAGGAGGTGTCCCACATAGATCTTTTTTCTTCTTGTTTTATATCCTGCCTGGGAAATCTAAATTTTTAATAACTGGAGGTAAAGAGGTATGTACTGAGCCCATCGTGTTATTTTTAGCAGGTGACCAGCTTGTGTTTATGACACTCGCAAGTTGCATCTGCCTTTGTCGGGAGCCAAGCACATGTTCCTTGTGGCTTGTAGAGACATATGAGTCCCTTGAACAGGAAAGGTGAAAATCAACCCTAACAACACTTTCTTGACATACACATAGGATGCCTGGTCTGTAGCCAGCTCACGCATTGTTCCAGTTTAAGAGCCCTCTATCCCTCCCTGGATGGACAAACGCTCGGATGACACCAGAATGGCTGACAGTCCTCAGCTGTTCCACTTCAGAGTGTAGCAAGCCTTTCTCACAGTTCTTCCTGGATCTCTTTTAAATGCATCCCTGGAAACCGCTGCACCTGTTGTTGCAGGGTTTCTGAGCTCCACATGCACAATGGCTTGGAGTGTAGGTGGACTTCATTGTCATTATCACACAGCTGATTTGAGAATTTTAAAATTCTCCTGGGAAAACTGAGCATACAGAACCTTTTCTTTTGGGAATCAAGAAATGTTTGGACTTCAAGGCAAAGCTTTGCTCTCACGAAAGGACAATATGAGCTACCCATTGGCCAAGGCTGTCCTTAGATAGGAAGTCTCTAATGATGAAAATAAAGTTCCGTTGGCTTGAGGGCAGGTCCATTGCAGGATGGAAGCATGGGCCTGAGGGTGGAGTTCTTAAGTTAGGGGTAAGTAGAGTCTCATGGATTTTGGGTGCACTGTTTGCCTACATGGTTACTTGGTTCACCTGGATGAACAATGAACTTCAGTGCAAAATGAAGAGCCTTTGAGTTATTATCTCAAAATGCCAACAATTTTTATAACCTGTGCTAGGGGATGATGAACTCATCAAGTGAGGAACATTGCCTGGCTTTGAGAGAGCTGGGCTTTGATTGGGTGCCTGTGCTCTAGTGATTTATAGTCTCTTTTAATGCAGTTGGGATTGGGAGCGAAGGTCAGAGTAGGTATTTTAGTAGATGTATGAGAGTGGATTTTCGATATAAATTATGCAACACTTGAAGTTCAACACAGATACAAATTGAACAGCTCCTTCATGGTGTTTAGGGAATTATGACTGATTTGTGGTCTGCTTATGAATGTCACCCTTCTGTTATGGAAATATTTTTCACATTAAGCCACCTGTAATTAATTAGGGGTTAGTGTAGAGGGTTCATGAATGGGAATGCTTGAAATTTTGACCTCCTAAATCTATGTTCCTGTCCACAAGGTCTCAATGATAGATTTCATTCATTGTTCACAAAGAAATTATTTGATCTTGTCTGTGAGTTTTCACACATCACTTTTACAGTACTTTTAGAATCCGAGCTTACTGAGAAAGCTGGCATTTCCTAAGATGAATCATAGCCTATATTTTGTTTCAATCAGAAATGTAACTTCAAGACTCCCAAATAATGATTCTGTTTTCTAAACATTTAACTTTTCCATTAGGAGGTTATAAAGAATTCTAAACAACTCAGCTTTTACTTGGCCAAGCTAATTAGATGAAGAAAAGCATCAAGTTTCATAGAAGCCAGGAATAATTACCTCTGGGCTTATTTATCTGCATCTCTGTCCCATGGTAGCATGGGTGCCCTGAAGCTTTGGCCTGAGTTGTTTCTGAAACAGCAGAACCCACAAGCCAAGGTCATTATTTTTGCGTGAGGTATTTAATGCTAAACATAAATACTGAGTACAGTGGACTCCTGGGCAAGCTGAAATTTCATCTGAAGCCCCAGGGGCTAACTCCCCACATCTTGTTAGAAAGATGACAGCTTAAGCCAGTAAAAGAGAAGGGAAACCATCACAGAGGACTTTGTATGAAGAGCTGTTTCAGCTCCTAGCCTGTAAGGATTTGAGACCATCTCCTCCTTAGATCCTTTATTTCCAGGTCTCTGAGTGTTAAGACTCAGTGGTCTTTACTTGTCTCTGAAATGTGAGAATTTTAAGTGCCCCAGAGTAGTCTGAATGCCACCAGGACACAATTATCCAGCAACATAGTAGACTTTTGTGAGTTCACAATCTATTAAGGTCTGCAGGTTTAGTATGAGCTAAAGTGTATGAATCAAAATTATATCTGCCACGTTGCCATTCACACTGTTTTGGGGGGAATGCTGTAGGACTTTCTCTTTCCTGCGCATCAAGGAAGCAATTTTCTCGCTCTCTTCTTTATGGCGTACCCTTGGCACTGTTTCCTTTTCTTGTTCCTTGCTTTACTTCACTGCCTTCATGATTCTTTGAGCACATTATCCACACTGTTTTACCCAGGAGAAACAGTGATGATGGAGAGGGAGGAAGGAAGGCTGGAAACAGAATAAATCTTATTGCCTGGGTCCTTCTGGGTTTGGTGCATTGCCCTGAGCATTCTCAGTGTGTTTTGTACCTCAGATTTGATGAGCAGAAGCAGCCATCAGCCTTGTTTAACATTTGAGGAAGCATTTAAGGGTAATGCTTGGAGTGTGCATTGGCAGAAGCATGGCCAGGCGCCACACTGGCATCTTCTGGTGTGTCAGCCTGGGAAGCCCAGCCAGCTCACACCCTCGCTGTCCCTTGCATAGCCAAGAGTGTTAAGAAAGTGGGAAGGAATGCATATTCATGGAGAGCTTCCTCTGCACTGTCCCTGAGTGAAACATTTTTTTCTCATGTTTCACTTAATAGTCACTGATGAGAAATTTGGAAAATTAAATATCACATATAAACTTTCAGCTCTGATGCCACTGCCTAAACCATGCTTGGCAGAGCTCATTCTGAATGAATTGCCTGAGCAATTGGGACTGTATTTTTGCTGGTTGCGTGTGAATGTCTAAGCGGGACAGGCAGAATGTGTTTGCATCATGCCTAGGCTTGAATTCCTGATCCTCTGTTTCACAAGTTTCTAGACAGAGAGTTAAAATGCAGAATGACTTGTGATGCAAATGGCCCTAAAGGAAGTATTTCCATGGAATAAGCCACAACCACTGCAGGCCTGGCCCATGCTGTCTCTTTGTCTTAGCTAGTCAGATGCTGACGTCAGAGAGATCTTGTTGCTTTGCTTTTTGCTTTTGTTTTTGAGACAAGGTCTCACTAAGTAGCTCAGGCTGGCCGTCAACTCATTGTATAGCCCAGGCTGTCCTTAAGCTCATGGCAGTCCTGTCTCAGCTTCCCAAGTGCTGGGACCACGTGTGTGCACCACTATGCCTGGCAGATCCTGGACGCCGAGAGCTGACAACAGAAGTCTCCCCTGTGCCATGGTTCCTGAGCAGCTGTGCTCAGTGGCTCACAGCAGAGCTTCTTGTGTTAGATTGGACTTGGCATGAAAGTGAAATATGCTTATGTTTTCTTAGACTCGTTAGATTTTGATGTTTATCTGTTAAAGCTGTTGGTGTTGCCTTAGCCAATACTTTCTTTTTTTTTTTTTAAATGAAAATTCTTTATTGTAAAGATTACCACCATCTCAAGTGATGACACCCTTTCCTTGAACTGGGCAGAGTCGTAACAGTGAAGATCACGGCTACTGTACACAGGAGGCTAAACAGGAGAATCACAAGTTTGAGACCAGCCCAGGCAATGTAGTGAGACCTGTCTCAAAATAAAAATAAAAAAGGGCTGGAAATACAGCTAAGTGTGAAAGCCCTGGGTTCACTCTCTAGTTAATATGCAATACTTTCTTTAAAATTACTGGAAAATGCTGTGGTATTAAAATATAGGAGGGATAGCTCAAAGACAATTTTGCTGGTTTTTTGAGAAGTAAAGTGTTAAACATTTTTCTCTTCATAGAGAAACTTGGGAAGGTGCCAGAATTCAATTGCCAGAAGATTTCAGTGTGAACAAGGACTTATTTGCAGAAAATAATGGAAAGAATGGGTAACTTTTATCTCTGAATATTGAATGAGATAAATTTCCAGATGCTGTTCTCTATTTCTGTGTTATTGGACCAATGCTCTATATAAATAATTCAGATGTAAGCATTTAAAATGAAAAGAATTCAATAGTCTTTAACAATTAACCTCAGTACAGTCACTACAACATCGTATTCTCCAAGTGTCATTGTGCTGCACCCGATAACAAAACTAAGGCATGTTTGAGTCACACAGTAAAAAATAAAACCAGTAAATTGCTCAAGTTCCTTTCATTGTGATTTGGAATTTTACTCTTTATAGGATGAGATCCTTTTTTGAACTGGCTTTTCTGTTAAGAAAAAAAGGTGCCATGTTGTGTTGATAAGGGCTGCATAAATACTTTTTCTCTGGCCACACCATTTTGATTGTTAACTTTAGTATCTCTACTCTTAGTAAATTCTGTTGTTTGTTACAGCTATTAAAATATTTAGAACATGCCTTTACAATTTTAATCAGGAAAATAAATGAGATTTGACTGAGAAGTACTACTGGGAAGATGTTCCTATTTGAAAGAAGCACATTTAGACTTGCTGGCCAGCATTGTAGCCTCTGAATGCTCTGGACAAGTTTAGATATAGGTTTTAAGTATAGTTTGACCAGCTAGCTTCTCTTACTAAGTAGAATCTATGGAGTACAAGCAAATGAAAGATATCCCTTGCTCATGGTTAGGAAGAACCAACAGTGTGAAAATGGCTATACACCCCAAACTGTTAAACAGATTTAATGCAACCCAATCAAAATACCATTAGTGTACCTCCCAGAGCTATAGAAAACATTCTGAAAATTCATTTGGAAACACAAGACACTTAGAGTAGCAAAGGCAATCCTGGGCAACAAAGACAAGACAAGAAACACTACAATCCCTGACTTGAAATTATGCTACAAGGTTACTGTGATAAAATCAGCATGGTACTGGCAAAAAAAGATAGACCTGAGGATCAGTGGAACAGATTAGAAGATGCAGACATAGCTACAGACACACTCAGCTACCTTATCTTTGAAAGAGGGGCCAAACATTTTCACTAGAAGAAAGATAGCCTGTTTAACAAATGGTGCTGGAAAAACTGGTCTTTCCACATGCTGAAGACTAAGACCAGACATATGTCTTTCACCATGCACTAAACTAAACTTAAATGGATTAAAGATCTAAATTAAAACACTAAATCTACTGGAAGAGAAAGTAGGTAGAATCTTGAAGACATAGGATTAGGAAGAGAGTTCATGAAAAAAGTCCAAACTGCATGAGAAGTACTTCAAAGAATCAACAACTTGGATTTCATCTTATTAAAAAGTTTTTTGCACGTAAAAAAAAATCACCAACAGAGTGAAAAGCCACCCACAGAATGGGAAACATTTTATCCAACTGTCCCTCAGACAAAGGACTTCTATCTAGAACATATGAAGAAATAAAAAAAATTAGGTCCCCCAGATTCAAAGACTCAATCCAAAAATGGGCATCTGAGATGAATACACACTTCTCAGATGAAGAAACACAAGTGGAAAATAAATATATGACAAAATGTTCAACATCATTGGTCATTTGAGAAATGCAAATTAAAACAACACTGAGAAGTCACCTCATTCCAGCAAAAATGGCTATTAACAAGAAATCAACCAGTAACAAATGCTGGAGGGACTGTGGAGAAAAAGGAACACTTTCCACAGTTGGTGGGAGTATAGACTGGTGCAACCACTGTGGAAATCAGTGTGAAGATTCTTCAAAAACCTTGAACTGAAGGTCCCATTCAACCATGTTCCTCCCCTTCTGGGTATTTTCCCAGAAGAATTGAAAACAACATACCACAGTGATATATGTGCACCTGTGTTTATAGCTGCACAATGTACAATAGCTAAATCTTGGAAACAACCCAAATGCCTGTCAACTGAGGAATAGATAAAACAGATGTGGTATTTTTATATAACAGAGTACTACTCAGTTATCAAGAAAGATAAACTTGAGGCTTTTATATGTAAATGGATACAACTTGAGACCACATTCACAGGTGAAATAAATCAAGTGTAAACATCATCTTGTCCTCTTAGTATGAGAAACTAGAGGAGTAAATAAGATCCAAAATGTACAATAAATATTGTGAAAAGGGAAGAATCTGCTCAAAAGGAAGGAAGAACTGTGATAGGGAAGAGCAGAGCCGCTCAGCTCACGGCAGCTGGGACATAGAAAAATGAGGCAAAGGTCTCTAACTGCTCCCGTTAGGCCCTGTCTCGTAAAGGTGTAGAAACTAACTGCCTAACGAGAGGCAGTTAGGACGCTGAAGATGCCCTCTTGAAGGAAATATGGGGACCTTGCCTCTTTTTCTGTGTCCCAGCTGCCGTGAGCTGAGCGGCTCTGCTCTTCCCCGTGCCGTGATGTACTGTATCATCACAGGTCCAAACGCAATAGAGCATCCTGACCACAAACCAAAAACCTCTGAAACCACGGGCCGAAGTAATCCTGTATTTCTTATTATTTGATTGTCTCAGGTATTTTTTACAGAGAAGGAAAGTCAACACATCTCCCTCTGCTGGCTACCATCTCCTTCTTCTTCCTCCTCTCCCTCCTCCTCCTTCTTCTTCTCCTCTAACAACATGCACAACACACATGCATGCACAGATATACATGTACATACAGAGAGAACAGTGAACCAATTAGTGTATAGCATTCCATATCTTTTTCTTATTCACAAAATCATGCAGGTTTACACAGATATGATTTTTGTCCTCTATACTGTATGATGTTGTTAATTTTTCATTTCTTCTCCTCTCTTTTCTCTTCATCTTCAACATATTATCTACATGCTCCAAACACACACACACACACACACACACACACACACACACACATATCTGGAGAAGGAATGGAGTTTGTCTAGAATTACTTTATGCATTTTTCTTGCAAGTTGCTTTTCTTAATATTCAAAATATCTCTCAGAAATATTTCCAGGTGTATGGGTAGCTATTTTGAAGAAATATGTAAAAGTTCTGCCCCCTCCTAGGAGTGTCGGACAATGATGTTAACACATGAGCCTTGGGGGATGTTCCGGAAGCTTCTGAATGGACAATCAAACCAGCCTTCAATGTGAGATGACATCACTGGGACTGCTCTGCTGTCTTACAGCTGGATTCACATGAGCGACCCTAGGTGAGACCAGCAGAAGAGCCAATCAGCTGACCCACACTCAACTCACAGCAGCTGAGGAAATACATGGTTGCTCCCGCTGACTAAATTTTTCTTAAAGTTGGATGCAGATATTGCCTGGGCTTTCTAGTCTATCAGAACTGCTTACTTCCTCGTGGCAGTGCAGAAAGAGCCACAGACAATACAGAAATGATGGGGATAGCTGTGGTTTAATAAGACTTTATTTGAAAAGATGAGTTCTTTGGAAACCCTACACAGTTAGTCAGTTATATAGCATTTGCTAACCGATACACAGGGATGTTCATGGTATAGTCAAGTGAAAAAGTTAAGTTGCCAAATAATGTGTAGGGCATAATTTATTTTGGTTAAAAAAAAACCCACACAAAACCTCCTGCCCATGTGCATGTTTGAGGAGAAAGTTCTAGAAAAACATATGCCCAGCTGTTGACTCTGGATTCACAGAGTAGCAGACCATTGGGTACAATCGTGAGAAGCAGGAGTCTGAAGAGATGAGTAGCTATTCTTAAATAAATGTTCATTGGACAGCAATCATACTTCCACTTCATGGTTGAATAGTTATTTTCATGTGGTTTTAATTTTTATTTTGTTTTATGCTTTATATTGAGACCACAACTTCTGAACTTTGAAAAAATAAATCAGGAAAAAAATGAAAAATAAGTAGCTTGACACTTCTGCTCAGTGTGGATGAAGACCACACAAAGTGAATAATACTGTGCAGGGAAAGAGCATCAGGAATGTTCCTTTGGCTGGGCATGGTGGTACCTGCCTGTAATCCCAGCACTTGAGAGGCTGAGGCAGTAGATTCACTTTGAATTCGAGGCCAGCCTGGGCCATAACCTGAGTTCAAGGCCAGCTTGAGTTGCATAGTCACTCAAAAAAGACTCAAAAAAGACAAAACAGGGGCTGGGGATTTAGCTTAGTGGCTTAAGTGCCTGCCTGGCAAGGGCAAGGTCATGAGTTTGATACCCAGCACCAAAAAAAAAAAAAAAAAAAAGACAAAACAACCCCCCCCCAATAAAACAACATTAAAAAAGAAAAAAATAAAAACTAAGAATGTTCCTTTTAGCAGGATAATATGGTAATTGCCTGTAGTTCTGGTTACTCAGGAGGCTGAAGCAGGAGGGTTGCAAATTCAAGTTTGGGCAAATTAGTCTCAAAATAAAATTTAAAAGTGAGGTAACTGGAGTTGTAGCTAGGGGTTCAGCATTTACCTGCCATGTAAAAGACCCTGGATTGAATCCTTAGTATTGCGGAAAAAAAAAATCCCGTTGGAGCTGTTTCCAGTTACCATGGAAGGGTACTGCTGGGCCTCTGTCCCAGGGCAGGAGTAGATGGCACATGATAGAAGTGCTGTACTTGTAGAGAAAGAAAACGGGTTTTTGTTGTAGGTTTGTGTTTTCCGAAAAGCAAAATAAAAGCCTGAAGGTCATGGCTATTGCCTAGTGGTCTAGATATCTAGGTTCACCAAGGCCGTGCACTCTGAGGTCTCTGGCTGCTCTCCTCAGGTTGCCTTTGAGCCTGGTGATAGCTGTCTCTGCTACAGAACACCCGCTCCTTGCAGCTGGGCTTGCACTGAGCTCTCACTTCATCACCCACCGGCTGCCTGGGAGAGGCTCTGTTACAGTCTGTGAGAACCTGTCCTCGCTGGAATGTGAAATTTCTTCTTTTATCTGCAGAAAACCTCGCTTGATTGATCATTGCAGTTGTGAGAAGGAAATCATTTGCAAGAAGGATCGCTGAATAGCATCGCAATTCCAAAGAGTGCTTACCTGCCTCCACCAACAATTCCCTACTGAGTGAGTGGGGCAGGCCGTGCATGTGAGATAAGTCCTGGTGGCTTGTTCTGGAGAACCTTCTGCCCTTTGACACACAGCTGTCCTCTCTTAAAAAGGCCGACTGTGTCACTCTTAAAGAAACCCTCGAGCCCCAGACAAGCCAGAATTTAAACCCATGGAAAACATGATGAATACACACGGAAAATACAAATGTACACGTGCGTATATATCACATATTTTAATCACGTGTGCACGCATTCCTTGTTGTGATCATGCACAGTGCTGAGCAGTTTGATATTCTTTACCTGATTGGAATCGGTGTACGTACTTCTTGAGAATGATTTGAGTCCATCTTTAGTTCGGACTTTGTTTACCTATATAGGACAATAGTTTCATCAATTGATAATGCTGCTATGACAAAAAAATCTTGAAGAAGTTAATTTAATCCCAACATTTAGGCTGATGTCTATAGATTTCTCAGTGGTGTGCTATGAGGGCACAGAGAGGTGGGTCTTCAGGTGCCAGGTTGTGGAGCACAGACAAAGGTGCCAGTTTTGCAAATGTCAGCATGGCAGGCACAGTGTACGAGGAGAAAGGCACACACTTCTCCTCTTTTGTGCTCTGTGACCCAGGTATGATATTAAAGAATAAAATACATATAAGGAGTTAGAGCTGCCTCACTTATCCCTGTGTTAAGGTGGTAAAACAGAAACGCCTTTGAGGATTTACATTTTTTTTTTTGGTGCCGGGGATTAAACTCACAACTTTGCACTTGAAAAGCAAGTGCTTATACCACTGAGCTAAATCCCCAACCCCAAGATTTACGTATTTTTATTATTTGTTTTAAAACAAAGAAAAACTACAACCAAATAGAATTCATTGCAGCAAAATCAAATTACAAGAACGAGTTTTGGGGAAAAAAAAATCTCCCATCTTGTAGCAGAGACTTGAAATAAATGTCTTTGAGAACTGTCTCTTGTCAGTCTCCTCAATTACGGCTTTACATGACCACCTCGTCACCTAGGCTCAGTGTACCAATGTCAGCCAAGCCCCAGAGCCCTTGGGCTGTGCGGCCTGCGAAGGCATCTTGGCTGAGACAGTTGGGAGAAGCCCGGCCTCCAGTGTGTGGTCCTGTGCTGCAAAGATCTACCTAAGGGCAGCAGTGGAGGAGACTGTGGAGGGGCTGACGAGTTGCCCATCCTGAAGACTGTTTTCAAGAGCATTTGCTGTGTCCTTTGTCCTCCACTCCCCTCTGCCACACATGATGTGGGGGGTCTTCAGAGGGAAGGAAGGAGCTTTAATTGGCTCATATGTCTTCCTATCACGAGCATCCACTGGAGAATCTCAGTGTGCTGTCTGCCTGGCTTCAGAGAGTCACTTCCGGGAGGGGAGGCTTCATCCATGCAGGGGAACAGCTCACAGGCGGGGATCACACTCCTACTAGCTGTGTGACCCTGGCAATGGTTTGTTTTGTTTTTTTCTTCAGTTCAGATAGTGCAAATAGTGATATGCTCTAAGGGATCTGTTGGCTAAATTACATTTTCATTGGAAAATAGATCTAAGTACTTAGTAAGTCACTGCACACATTTATCATTTCTTGCCAAGCATTTATTGATCTCCTTCTAGGTAGACAGAGTCAGATCAACACCAAGTCCTATACTGAAGAGTTCATAGACCTGTTGTCTTAGTTTTTCTTGGAATATTTGAAGGGACATTTTTTGGAGGATGTGCTCCCAATTTAATCGATTGGTTGAATGGAAATAAGTCTGATCCCAGGGAATAAGAAGGTGGTAGTCCCTGAGGACAGGCAGGGGACAGAAGCAACTAGGAGCATCATTCTGTCAGCTGAATGCTGTGCTACGGGAGCCTTCAATCAATGAATTTGCTCCCTCTGTTAGTGAGACTTGTACTTTCTGCATGAAGGTGCTGCTCGTTCGTAACATTTATTCCACCATTATCCAGTCATACAGCGCTGATGACGGTCCTTCATTAGACCCTTGAGAGGACTTTTCTTCGGCTCTAATAGTGAAGCAGAGAACAGGAACGGGGCTGCTGATTGGGGAGGGCAAACCCATAATCACTCAGCTTGTATAGTGCAGAGTGGGGAAAGTGACAAGTCTGCAGTTCACGTTCTTACAAAGATGATGAGCTGTCTCAAACCAGCAATTTGGCTAAAAAAGAGTCTGCAAGACTCTGAGTAAATTTATCACTTTATGTTCTCCTCTTCTTTTTTAAGTGTTAATGTAAGTCTGCAGTTGAATTTCAGATATTCCAAAATTGTGTTTCTGGCATTCATTTATGCTGCACAGGAAGCAGGATGCTAAGAACATTTTTTTTTGCTCCCAAGCGAGTCTGAGAAATATATATATATATATATATATATATATATATATATATATTACACACACACACACACACACACACACACACACACACACACACACATATATATAGTCTGCTATTTTTTTGCTTTGGGTTTGCAGTCTCAACCCAGAAATCATCTCATTGCATTTAGCTCTTGAAGTTTTTGGTAAACCATTGCTGCTACTACAACATTACCACATGAGCTGTGCCCAGATTTTTAAAATAGCAAGCAAATGTGCTTTCTCTGGAACCAGTTGAATGGTGTCTGATTTTAGTATTTGTGCTGGCATTCTTTAGGAGCAGAAAAAAACTTAGAAGAAAATATTCAAAACAGAAGGGTTGGAGTAGGATTTCGAGGATATGTGTTTTTAAAATCCAGCCTTTAAATTCCCTGGGTTGCAAAGCACAGTGTTTCAGATGTGGGTGGGGGTGCAGATCAGAGCCGTGCAAAGGATGCGCTTACATGGAGAATCCTGGTCAAGCTTAAAATGTGTGTCAGCAGACAGATAAGAGAAAGGAGAGAAGGCAGAGTGTCAGAGGCAGGGTGACAAAGGAGTATGGATGTCTCCTTGAGATAACAGAGGCTTCAAGAAAAAAAAAACTGTCTTAAAAGGGTCATAAAAAACCCCCACAGGGTGATGAATGCAGACATTATTTTTTGAAACATAAAGAATAGAATCCTATACAAGCATATCCTAACTAGGAAAAAGATGATCTTACATTAGTTAGTGGAATGGATCCAGGCCTTGTGCCAACAGCTACCGTAGTCCCTGCAGTGTGCCAATTTGTACTAATGTTCTATTGGGTGTTTCAAGCATGCCTGCAGTGCCAGGGATGATGGTGCATTGTTCTTAACCTTCTTGGAAATGTCCCATGTTTGAACTCTTGCTTGTATTGGAACTGCAGATATTTATTGAAATTAATGTAATTGTGCTGTTTGGCAAAAAGAAAATGCTGGCTCGTGAATCCATCAGCTGCTGTGGAAGATGAACCATGGCTTGAAAAGCCTATGACAGTTTTTCACTGCTGTCAATAATGGTAATTATAGTCACAGAGCACTGTCCCTTGAGAAGCTCAAAGCACTATATAGATGCAGTGCCACTGATCCTCTTAACACGAGAGTAACAGAGACAAGGAACGAGTATTGTCATCATTTTATAGATGGAGAACCTCACTAGGGAGGCAGAGATGGCTTTTGATTCATGGGGATCAGGTTATGGCTTGGAGGTTTTATGACTTCTGAGGTGCTGTGCTAATCACCCTGCTAAAGGGCACCACCTCCAGGGCCACCTTTTTCAATAAGGATGTCCACACAGGGCTGCCTCAAGACTTTGCTTCCCAACACAAAGTCGTTTAAAGATAATGTTGTTCTTTTAAAAAACATACTTCTACTAAAAAAAAGGCTACAGGGTAGCTTAGTAATCTGTAAAGATTATATCCATGAAAACAAAATGAAGGTCAAAGTCTGTATAACGAGCATGGAATGGGGCTGGTGGTGAGAGAATGAGTACGATAATGGTGACAGAAAATGTGGCTAAGCTGGGGATTTAGCTCAGAGGCATAAGTGCCTGCCTTGCAAGCACATAGTTGTGAGTTCGATCCCCAGTACCAAAAAAAAAAAAAAAAAAAAAAAACCACAAAAAAAACCATGTGGACTAAAGCCAGTTACTACAGTTAAAAATTATACTGTGCTTTGGGATTTCCAGCTCAGGCTAACAGGAAACCGTTATGGCTTATAAAGGTCTCTAGCTCACAGTGTAAATATGTTATGAGACCAGAGCAGTTTAGGTGTGTGACCGCAGTGGTTATAGAAGCCCAAAAATAAAGTTTAATTTTGTATTTTCTGAAGTAGTACTTCAAAGAGTGGCTGTCCACTCCAAGACAACACACACGCACGCACGCACACACACACACACACACACACACACACACACACCTTCATATCCCTGCACTCATAAGTGAAAGGTGAACTTTAGATAAAATTAGCATCAAAAGCATCCTTGAAAGTGACAATAGTAGAAAACTGCAAGTGACCACGTGGCCAGGCAGCTGGAGGACTGTGGAAGGAACGTTTTTGCCAGATCTTGGCCTCCAGTCCTCTGGGGTATTAGGTGACGAGGTGGATTCCCCTTACTATCTCCACCCCCTGCCTGACCTGCAGTTTGGCTGGGGTGTCTAGAATCTTCAGCTGGCCCCGGAGTGTGGTTATCTCAATATATACCCCTCAGGCAAGCTCTGATCACCAAGTAATTACAAAATTTCAGAGATGGATTTTTTTTGCTCTCTCTTCCTGAAAACAAGCAGATCTTCCAGCTTCCTGCAAATTGGAGTCTCTTTAGCTTGTGTGATGGTACATGTCCATAATCCTAGCACTCTGTGAGACTGAGGAAGAAGGATCCTAAGTTCTAGCCCAGCCTAGGCAATTTAGCAATTTAGCAAGATCATGGCTCAAAAAAAGTACTGTGGATATAACTTAGTGGAAATTCTCAGGTTCGATCCCTAGTAGACCAAACACACACACACACACACACACACACACACACACACACACACACACACACAGGTACATGCGCGTGCGTGTGCATGTGCACGCACAGACTTACTCTAAATAGTTTTTGACAAAAAATGCAGCTGAACAGTTTTCTTGCTTATGCTCTTCACTCTCAATTGTCTCAGAATAATTCCCTGTCCAGGGGTTCTGTGTTTAGAAGCTTAGTTTTTTCTGTTGTAGAAAATGAATAACAGTATCTTTAAGTGTCCTAACCTTAAGATTATCCAAAAATACAGCAGTGGTGTTCTAAAAGTGCTCAGAGGTCGTGAACATTCTCTCAAACACCCTCCTTGTTTGCAAATGCCATGTTAGCTAAATTTCACCCAAATATATTTTTCATTCATTGTGTATGTGACTAAGAAATGTATCAGAAAAGGAAAAGGTTAGCAGATGTTGCTTTAGATAATAGTGCCTCTCAAGCCACTTGCTGCCTTTTTAACCGGGATAAAATACAACTTGATTTCAGTAGCTATTGATATTATTTCTGGCTCTTAAAGACCTAGGAAATGAAACCTAAGCTTTAAAAGCTTTACAGTTAATTGCTGCTGAGTTAAGTGTTTTATTTAAACACCTTCATGCTGACACATAAATTAGAAAATCAATCAGGGAGATGAAGAATAAAAATATGGGTCTAAGCACCCCTGGCTAATTACCGAATCCTGTGATAGGCTGCCTGGCACAGGGACACTTAGAGGGGCTGAACTTGGTGGGAGGCTGCCGGGCAGCTGAAGGGAGGTAGCGCAGTGGGATTTTCCTGACAGGATGCAGAGGAAAGGGCTTTGTCTTCTGTGATAGGAGGGCTTCTCGTTAGTCAAAATCAGCTCTGGCAGCACATTTACCAAAAGACGGACCCTAACAAACGGCATGGAAAGGCAGTAGGTCTAGAAATTGGAGGTGATATCAATGCCTTTTATCAACCAATAAACACTGTTTCAGCAAACAAGGCCTCTGTCATTGTTTGGAGTTTGAATGTCTCCCAGAGCTCTCTGTGTTAAATGTTTAGTGCCCAGCTTTGGGCTGTTTGGGTGCAGAGCAAATTCTGATAAGTGGGGCCTAGTGAGAGGTCTTCTAGTCCTGGTGCATGTGCTCTTGAGGAGGTCATTGGAATCCTGGCCCCTTCTTCCTCTTATTTCTCTTCCTCCTCCTCTTCTTTCTCCTCTTTCTCCTCCTCCTCCTCCTCCTCCTCCTCCTCCTCCTCCTTCTTCTTCTTCTTCTTCTTCTTCTTCTCTCTCTCTCTCTCTCTCTCTCTCTCTCTCTCTCTCTTCCTGGCTGTGAAGTGAACGATTTGGCCCTGTGCTCCTGCAGTGATGTGCCACCTCAAGCCAAACAGGCCAAGTAACTGTAGACTGAACCCTCTGAATCCATGAGCCAAAATAAACTTTTCTTCTTTATAAGTTGATTATCTCATGAAAAGCTAACACAATCTCATTTCAAGTCTGCTCTTCGACAGTGTTATAAAAAATGCAAATTGTTCTTGGGTCCTCCTGCTTCCTCAATATCCTTCCTCTCCTAAATGTTGCTTTTTGCCATCTACCTGGCTTTTAGTTCTTTGTGCTCAACAAGACATGCCTTGCTACCAAATAGTCACAACTTTTGTATGCATTTAAGCCTGTATTTTTCCTCCAAAAGGGCAAAAATTTGTTTCTTGAGAAGCCAAAATCATTACTCTTTTTCTGTATAAATCATGGCTATACATATACAGTGTCTGTCTATGCATGGTATTAAAATTTCATAAGTGAGGAGGTAATTAGGGAAAAATATTTTAAAAAGAGAATAATAAAAATAAGAATGAGAAGCACATCTATAGGTTGAAGGCTTCCAAGCCAAAGTAAGGGATAACTTCTCAAATGGTCAAGTATTTGGTAAGACTCTGCCAAACTTTCTTTTGGGAATAAGAAGGCTGAAGAAATTCCTTGAACCCCACTGGCTTTCCTAGTTCACACATGAGTTGGGAGCAGAGTTAAAGTTAGAATTCACAGTGGAGAAAGTCATTCCAGCCCAGAGAGTGAAAATATTCTAAATCACCCAAGAAACAGTAAGAGGAGGAAAAAGAAGGGGTGGGGGAGGAGAGGAGGAGAATGAAGAGGAGGAAGAGGAAGAGGAAGAGGAAGAAGAAAGGCAATCGCTCCAGGCATTTGGTTTTTCTGTGAGGACCAGTTATTCCTGTTGGCTTTCCTTGGTTGAATACATTTGACTCACACGTCTTTGGATAAACCGGCTCACAGCCTTGGGAATTTTACTAAGGAAGGTAAATGCTTGCCACATGTGGTCTCTTTTGCAGAAGTTTAATTCACTCCTTCCACTGACTGCAAGTCCATCCTTTCAAAACTAATGCAAAGCTTCCCTTCCCTGGCTTTCGTGTTTTTCTTTCTAGTTGGTTCATTTATTTGTTTTCAGTCTTTGCTTTTGGCTTGATAAGCTTTTGGTGACTGATCCTGTACCTGACATTGGCCAGGGACATATTGACAGTCAGTGAGTTTTATTCAGTTTTGCAGATAAATAACCAGCTCTTGAAACACCATCAGGGCTTCCAAGCACAACAGTGTTCTTAACAAGGATTAAATTAACACCAAGCTTTAAGAATTGAAAAAAGAGGTACACAGGAAATTACCCAGGCATAACTCTAATTCCTTACCTGGTAAATTGCTGAAGTAATCAATAGCACAGACAGTCTGGAAGCCCTTTGGGAAGCCCAGGTGATAAATGTGTCACAGTCCCCGTGATGGAGGGTGTGGGGTGGGCAAATGGAGGCCCTTCTCTAGGGGGAGGACTGGAGGTTGTACCATGGAACAGGCAGTGTATTCCCTGTACCTCTTACCGGTAGGTCTGGAATATATTGGGCTAATTGGTTGGAGCAAGCAAAGGGCGGGGTTCACAGGGAGTTTTTTGAGGCTTTTCTATCATGGATCACATGATCATGAATCCATATGTGTTCAGGCACATGAATTTTTTATTGATAACAATGGTGAGCTGAGAGTTCCTGCTGAGTGAATAAGGATTCTGTTTGATTCAAACATGAGTCAGGTCTATTTAATGCTTTATTTTTACCTCCTTTTTGGTCATTAATCCTTTATAGTGCCTCAGGTTTACAGAATGCTTTTAGAAGTATTGAAATTTAGGGGCTCAGATTTGCATAATTAACCACACTGAACTAGGTTTTACTAACTAATTAATCTGTGCCGGCTGGCATGACACTTGGCAGCGGTCAGTTATTCAAGGATAGTGGCGGACAGATGGTCAGACCCCCATGGCCTATGCATTCATGTGGATCAAATAATTTGGAGAAAGCATTTTTCCCCCTCAGCATCTCAAGTGGGCTGACTCTCGGTGGGTGGCAAGTGACCATCCTCAGCTCTTGTAAATGATGAGGGTGAGGGTGAGAGCTGAATGATCACTTTGGGTACATGATCCAGAAGAGGCTGAGGCATGGTGCCACATTCCAGCATTCAAAGTTGGAAAAGCTGGGCTTCAAACCTCAGCGCTACTGAATTCTGTGTCTTTGAATGTCCTTGGAAAAAATCACATCCCTGGGGCCAGGGATTTAGTTCAGTGGTACAAGTGACTGCCTGGCAAGTGTGAGGCCGTGAGTTCGACCCCATGTCTTTCACACAAATTTCTAACTCAGTTAAATAGAGATAACTTCCTGTCTTACCAAGATTTGGTTATATGAAAGATCTTGGCATATCATAGACATTCAATAGATGCTTAGTTTTATTCATTGATTGATTTTTGTTGTGCTGGGGCCTTCAACCTGAACTACATCCTCAGAATTTTTCAGTTTTGATTTTGATTTTGAGGCAGGATCAGGCCGGATTTGAACTTGTGATCCTCTTGCCTCAACCTCACAGAGTGCTGGGAATACAAACACCATCACAATGCCCCCCTGCTTAGTTTAACTTTGAGGACACGAGTGCCAGTTTTTGGCCAGGAAGATAACTCCATTGATTCTCACAAAGAATGTGATGCTGAAGAATTCACAGGAGGAGACATCTATGTCTGTTTTTATGAAGTGACTTAAGGAATTTCCCTGATAAATAAAGATAGTATTCTAGTCTAAATTTTTCCAGGCAGAGATAGTGTGGTGTCATTCCTATCACACTGCTTTGGCCAGAACTCAGTTGCATGGCCTCAATCTAGCTCAACCTAGCTCCTAGGGACTGGGAAATATGGTCCCCACAGGCTGTCACTCCCCAGCAATGTCTTCAAACTATGGATGGTGGGAAGCTCACGTCCCTGCTGATTAATAAGCTATAATGGACACAGTGGTAAAGGCAGACAATTCCAGGCATGTAGACGAGAAAGGTCACAAGGTAATACGGTTAAAGAAGAAATGGGGAAAATGCAGTTAATTTACCAAGAAGTCTTTCTTGCTACAGGCAAAAGGCACCAGCGTCTATCTGTAGTCCTGACTTCTTAGCACTCATGTTTGAGTGCTTTTAAGGTCAACTCCCTGCAAAAGTTAAAGCACCTCTTGGCAGTCACTCTGATTCTTATTCATTGTAAGCTGCATTTCACTGAGGGACATATCTATTGGATACAGTGGGTTGTACAGGAAAAGGAATTTTAACTATGGTGAGATTTGTAAGGCAGACATATTTTTATTTCTATGTATCATGCTGGTATGCTGATGGGAGGAGACATTTAAAAGCTTTGCTTAAGCAACAGGGCAGATTAATATCTTGTTAGGGACCAGGATCCTGGAGTCCAGCAATTCAAACCATTTTTTTTCCTTTCTTCCTTCCTCTCTCTTTCTCTCTCTCTCTCTCTCTCTCTCTGTCTGTCTCTCTCTCTCTCTGTCTCTCTCTCTCTCTGTCTCTCTCTCTCTCTGTCTCTCTCTCTCTCCCCCGTCTTTATGAGGTAGGGTCTCTCTATGCAGTTCAGTCTGGCCTTGAGCTTACTTTGTAGCCCAGGCTGGTCTTGAACTCACAGAAATCCTCAGCCTCTCCAGCTCTAGTCAATTTTCTGCATGAATGAACCTACACATTCCAGTCCACCCACAATTTACAGTCAAAGGCAGTCTTTTTTTTTTTTTATTACTCTGGCTGCGTAAGGAAATAAACAGCTTCTGTTCTAGTCCACTGCTCTACCCCCACTTTACTCAAATTTCTTTTAATGTTGGGTACATTAACTGTAAGACTGCTTTTTTGGAAAACAACTTGCCATTTAGCAATGCTGCGTGATTGGAATTTATGAAATTCTATTTAATTTGCTAGGAAAACAAGCAGTTGTTAGACCCAAAACCTGCAGTAGTGGGCAGACGAAAGCTCCGAATTGGGTATTTTCCTTCTGTTTCTCCTCCTGCACTTCCTGTGTTCATAATATTGCACTTTCCTGGACTCAGTATTCCTTTTCATAAGAGTTGAGTTGAAATGGAGTTTTCCACGAGGTGGTCGGTGAAGGCAGTTTTAATTTTAAGAGCACCTTGTGAATTACTGGAAGTTTTAAATTTTTACTGTATTGAATTAATAGGTATTTCTGAAGCCAGGATTCTAGGGTTCAGACTGCCAGTTTTTTACTTCTTGGCTTCAGTTCAACGATCATAATGGGAAGAATGATCTTTCAGTGAGACCTGAGCAGCGGTCCTTATCACTGAATGGTCTTCATGAAAATGCAGCCCCTTTAGCCATTTGAGCTGCTTCCACTTAAGGTTGAAGGGCTAACTGTGCGTGAAGTGTTTTCAAGGAAACATGTCACTTTTGGAGTGATTACTTGTATTTTCTCCTGAGGGGATAAAAGGACAATAATGTCAAGTGTGTGAAATTTATCCCGAGGCTCAGCTGTCCTAAAGATTAGTACCTGAGGATAGAAAGGGACACGATTGTTTCTTTGGTGTTGCCCAGGCAGGACAGTACAATAGCACCAAATGCAATCGCTTTTAGAAGATTCTTAGAATGATTAGGTCCTTTTGGGCTTTAGAAGAGCTTGTGACCTGCTTTGAAATCTTCAAGTTCATTTTATGAGCCTTAAAAATTCTGAGACTCCAAACCTGGCTGTATATTGAAATTTTTATAAAGAAAGTGTAGATTCCTTAGGCTTTTCCTCTGACATGCCATCTCTGAATTTGGGGTGGGGTGGCTCTAGGGAATTTCTATATTGGTATTTTAATGCTATTAGTAGCTCCCGATGTAGTCCATTCCTCTCACTTAGGAATTGTGCTGGTTATCATGTGTTTTCTCCTTAGACCATCTCTGTCTTTCTCTTTGCTCTGTGGTGCCTACTATACTGAATGACCCTCTGGTCACCTGGTTTCTTAGACCTGATCAGAGGAAGGCCTCGGCAGGAGACCAGAAGGCAGGAAGATGGTGCAGTCAAGGCACCTGGTCTTCTACTCCCCTGTGTGTCATCTTTGCAGGCTGCTTGTGTCCATCTAGCAGACGTCACTGCTCCTCCAAGATGGCACTGTCTTCTTCTTCACACCTTTCTTTCAGGTTCTGGTAACCACTCCTTCCCTCTGCTCTGCGGGGCTGGGAGGCAGCACTGGCTTGCCGCTGCAGGTCAGAGGAGCTGCCCTCTGCCTTATGGTTTTTCTGTATCCTGTCCACTTTTTGTCCAGTATTAAGTCATTTTGGATTTATCTTAAATTGGAGTGGCCGTCTGTTTTCTTCTGGTGCCCTAAGTGATACAGCAACCACAAGAAAACGTGGCTTCCCAAATCAGCTCTAGTATCTGGGAGGATTACTCACTGTTACTCTGCTACCAGTTAAGGTTGAGCCCAGACTGTAAAATCACTGCACCTTCGTAGGGTTCCAATAGAAAACACAGCAAAAGCAAAACAGGATTATTTGAATAGGATTTGTTCATTTAAAGATTATAAACTGGGCATAGTGACACATGCTCACAATCCTAGCATTCTGGGAGGGAGGGAGCAGAGACAGAGACAGAGACAGAGACAGAGACAGAGACAGAGTCAGGGACAGAGACTCTGTAAAGTAGAGGAAGGCCTAAGTAACATTACTGTAGTAACTTGGAGCTTGCAGCAGCTCAAGTTTTACTCCTCTTAGCATCTCAGGGAGGAGAGCAGGAAACGTCTATTGAAACAAGCAAGGAGGGAAGCTGTGCAGTCAGGAACTCACAGGAGAAGTGACTTCAGGTGAGATCACAGGTAGTCACGGGGACCCCACAGGGAGAGCAAAGGAATAGTGCTCCCCTCTCACTTTCCCCCCACTTTCCAGGCCTCTCCTGAGTTGATCCCATTTGTCGCCAAAGGGCAAGAGACTATGTCACCACAGGTCAACTTCCTGGGGCAAGGGTGAATAGAGACCCAATCTGGATGGGCAGCTGGCGTGTTCACAAGAGACCACTTTTCAAAATTCCTTTTGGAAACTATATTTAAGTTAGGAGCGAACCAGATCAAATGCTTTTCTTCAAATTGGGGGTCTGTCACTTGATTCTGTAAGCTGACCACACCACTTAGGTCTCTGAGGCTGAGGAAGTGACAGGACCACAAAGAAATCTTATAATCCTTCAAGAGATGAAATTGCAATGGGAGGGGAGGTATGAAGCCATTCCACTGCTGTATAGTGGGCTCCAGAATCTTCCTTCACACTTAAGGAGGCTTCCAGGAGGATGGTGGGGTGATCAGCAGCAGCAGGTCAGCCTCTTTGTGAGTCAGACTCTGGGAAATACACTTAGGGAGATTCTTCTAAATGAACTGTATTCTCACTCCTTGGAAATACATCCAGATAATCTTACCTCTGTCTCTTCTATCTCACTTTTATAAGCTCTGCACTCCGGGTTACCCCATAATTTTGTGGGGGCCTCCAATTTAGCTATGCCGTGGTGAGGTTAATGGTAAACCTCTAGCCATTTAGTGTAGCTTACTTCTAGGAGTCCACTAGTCCAACTAGTGACTTCTTCCTTACAGGGGAAAGTCACTCAGGAAGGAGACTAGTGTTGAATTAATTTGGGGTAAGTGTTAGCTAATGTACTTCAAATGATGGAACACTAGCTGGTTCATTCAGCTGCGTTTCTGAGAACATGAGAGAAAGGGACACCTTGGGAAGGTGACCTTGTTTTTAGGGACCTATCTTTGTTGATTAATTGCTGAATAATTTGGAACAAAATAGTTTAGAAGGGTCATTCATATGCCTATCACCACTTCAAGTTTGTCTTGTCACCAGACAGGGTCTGAAGAGGTTCCCAAGGCTGATTATGAACCTAAACTCCCAGTGATTGCAAGTTCGCTGATTGTCTTGGGAGAAGAATTTTCAAGACTAGTCAGTAAGAGACATGTAAAGAATTTATTAGGCTGAGATTTAGAAGTGCACACTCCTAAAGCAATATGTCATGGGCCCACAAGAGAGACGGGTGCATTAGTTCCTGGAGCTGGGAACATTTATTCTTCTCACGAAAGGTAGAAATCCCAGGAAAAGGTGGCCTACTCCCCAGAAGGGTACTAGCCCATTTTACGGCTGTGGTCTAGCTTTTTTTTTTAGGTAGGCAATTTAAGCATCGTTGGGGTTCTTTAAGTCTGTTCCTTTTTCTTAGGATCAAGTTCCTGCTCTTTACTTGTTTAATTAAACCGATTTATGGACTTCACATATTCTTGAGGAAGTTTGGATATGATGGGTCTTGGAAGGAACGGAGCCTAAGCTTGACCATGGGAATGCTGCTCCTGGAAAACTCTGGGTGGATTCTAGAAGTTGAGGTTTCTGAAAGTACAATTTTTAGCAATGATTTTGTTTCCTTTCTATCTATATTTCTCCTATCTTATGTGAGTCTTACAGAATAGTGAAAGCATTTTATTTTATACTTAGTTTTCCCTAAGGAGAAAACATTGCTTATCTTATTGCTGAGTAACACTCAAAGTATTCAGTTTTAGACAAAATGTAAAATAAAGTTCAATTAATTTCTAAATAAATTTCTCTTGATTTTTACATTTGGTGTAAAATTTTCCTAAGGAAAGAAGTTCAGGTTCTTAATCCACTTCGAATAGCCAATTTTACTGAGGAGACTACAGAGATGAAAAAATATTTTTTTTCAGTGAAGTTTTGACAAGCCTACAAAAATAATTTAATGTCAATTGTTTCGGAGAAGAAAATTAGCACAGTTTTAATTTTTAAATAGTCTCTAGGCAAGTCTTTGGCTAGAGATATTTTGGCTATTTAATGTTTTTTTTTTCTTTTGTGCCAGGGATGGAGCTCACAACCTCACACTTTCCAGGCATGCAACTAAGGTGCTGAGCTAAATGCCTGGCCCTAATGTTATCGTTTTTAAACTTAGGAACTTGACTTGGCTTTGCCTGTGTCACTTGATGTGTTCCCAGTCAAGGTGTTATGGGGGTTCTCTGGACCCAGAAGCCAGGCCAATTCTCATTTTGATTTTAAGTGATATTTTTTACTTTTTTTGTTAGCGAAAGAGACTTCATCAAAGGAGAATATGAGTACCAAGTGCCACAAAGGATGTACAAGGTGATCTGCTGAGGCTCCAGAAGAAATGTTGCAACTTCTGTTTTTTATCTGACCCTGCCCAAATTATAAGGAAACCAAACTCTCCTAGTGACTGTATGGACAGGCACGGGCATCTCCACATGGCCTCAGCAATGCTTATTCCTGTTAGTTAAGGGGACTGTCTGAGGACAGTAAGGTCTGCGGGGAGGGGAAAGGCTTTCTTTTTTTGCAAGTGCACATTCTCTCATTAATTGTGGTCTTATCTAAATGTGTTATGTTGTGAGATAATAACTAATAAGAGTATGAAGGCATGATGTGAAAAAGATAATGAAAAAGTCTGCTGTTCTTTTTGCTGATTTAAAATCATATACTGTGGAAAGCAATATCTTAAAAATATTACTAAGTGTGATGGAAAGTGCTGAATACTTCCTTCCGCGGTTTCTTCGTTCGTAATGAAAACAGGCGCTGTGTGTTGGGGGAATTCTTGTTCTACCTACTGCAATAAATAAGTGTGAAATAGCCAGGTGAGGTAGCACACGTTCCTACCTCAGCACTGGGAGGCTGAGGCAGGAGGATTGCAAGTTCAAGCTTGGTCTGGGTGGCTCAGCAACTTAGTGAGATTCTGTCTTTAAATAAATAAAAAACAAACAAACAATAAATAAGAATTAAAAGATCAGCTGAGCACACAGGCTCTGGGTTCCATGTCCCCAGTCTCTACTGCCCAAACACACACACGCATGCACATGTGTACACACACACTCATAATGCATGGAAAAACATAGTGACAAGGCTTTTAATGCCATTAATATTTCTGTTTCAAATGCCTCTCTGTAACTCTGGACCCTCACAAGTGGCTGCACTCCTGACACTCTACCCTTGCTTATCCAGGTTTCTCCATCTTAACCTGATCAGACTGAGTGCTACATCTCCATCTCTGAAGAACTCTTCCAGGGGAAAGTGCTCCAGTCTTCTGTAGCACATAAATGCTCACAGTGTTTCTAAAGTGCGCATGTTAGAAACCACGCAGTACTCTGTCTTTGTCCTCTCGTACTCTGTATTCTAATCTATCAGCGAATCTCACTGATTCTGTATCAAAATACATGTAGAGTCTTTTGCTGCCTTACCATTACTACTCGAGTCCGTTTCTGGTCCAGGCAATCGAAATTTGTTCTCTGAAGCCTTGTATGTTGCTGTCTGTTCTTCAGGAGCCAGAAAAATCTTTTCCAACCCGTGTCAGATCATGCCACCTTCTGCTGAGCACCTTCCAGTGGTTTCAAATGTGCTCCAAATAAAACCCTCAATCTTTCCTCTACTCAAAGCTCTTAATCTTTTGATCTCTTGGGGCTGTCCTCTGACCTCTGACCCTACCACATCCCTCCCTTCATCTACCAAGAGGCACACTGGCCTCCCTGTGGTTCAGCCGCTGCCAGCAAGCTCCGGCCTTGGGACCTTTCCCCGTGCTGATCTTTCAGATCACAAGGTCTTCTCCAAGATAAATATAATCCAACACAGCCAGACCTCCAACTGAGAGAGGTCTTCCTCACTGCCTACCACAGCTGGCTCTATCATTCTGTCTTAATAGCCTGTTGAATTTCTTTGGTGCACTCATTCCTGATGCATAATGTTGTCCTCCATATCTAGTGGTTTAATATTTGTGGTTTCAAATAATCAGAGAACAAAAATACTCAGAAAAAGAAATTGTCTCTATAGTAGACATGTATAGATATATTTCTTTGTTATTATTCCTTAAACAATGTAGTCTTATAAGCTATTTCATAGCATTTATATTAGGTATTATAAAGAATCTAAAGATGATTTAAACCATACAGAAAAATGTATATAGGTTTTATGCAGATGCTATGCCATTTTATATTTATTTGATTTTTATACTACTATCTGAGATAGAAAATGAGCATCCAAGGATTTTGATGTCCTGGAAGCAGTCTCCAGTGGGTCCTGAGTGTCTGAGTCACTTTTTCATTGCTGCAATAATAATATGTTGTACTTGTCAGTGAAAGGAGGAGAGGTTAAATTTAGCTTCCAGTGTGTAGAAGTTTCAGTCCATAGTTTGCTGGCTCCAAAGCACAGCAGTATGGAAGAGGAGAAATAGCTCATGGTAGTGCAGGCAGGAAGCAGCAAACCTGTTAGGAACGGTTGAAGCTGAAAATTGACCTTGGGCATGACCCAGACGTGACCCTACCAGGAAACAAAGAGCACTGAGTCAGCCTCCTAAAGAAGTTGCTACAGCCCAGAAAAACACCAAGCTCCTAGACAACCCAAGCAATGGGTTGCTAGGCAGAGGGGCTGAAATTGAAATTATCCTTCCTAGTATATAAATAAACATGCTGCATTGGTTGAACAGCACCTTTCCTCCCTCAGGAGATTAAGGGCTCCACCTGACCTCAGCTTTGTCTTTTCTTTGTCTTTCTAATCTTCTCATGGTCCTTCATCCCCAAGAACCCCAGGAGCCACGTGGGTTACAGCACAAACCTGCCTTCCTTCTTTCCCTTTTATTTTTTTCAGACTACATCCTATTGGTTGGTACCACCAACCCCCAGGGTTGGGCTTCCCTCTCAGGCCTCCTATCATTCACAACCACACTAAACCAATTGGTGACCTAATCCTGTTATCATGTATCCATAATCCATTACCACATACCTATCATGCAGCCACTTTCCAAAAGCCACACCTGTGAGTGCATGAGACTTTGAAGGG
Organism: Cavia porcellus; assembly: GCF_034190915.1. Taxonomy (NCBI): domain Eukaryota; kingdom Metazoa; phylum Chordata; class Mammalia; order Rodentia; family Caviidae; genus Cavia; species Cavia porcellus. The sequence continues at coordinate 61,116,210 of NW_026947504.1, forward strand.
ATATCTAAATACAAACCATAACGCCAACAGATGACTGTATTTGATGTTACAAATTTGTTATTTGTCATCTCTTGTAAGAACAAAACTGAATGAAATCTTATTTTGTTCATTACTTCCCCAGCACCTAGAAGAGTGGCTGGCTCATACCAGGTAACTAATAAATCCTTTTTGAAAGATAGAATGAAGTTAATATTCATCCTTAGCAAGCAAATGTTGCTGGTAGATGCAGAAGGAAACTTCAATGAAATTAGCATGGAAATAAATCAACAAGTGCTTGCTAGAAAACTGGATGAAATACAAATGTAGCTTTCACTTTGATAATAAAATATACAAAGCACTGTTCTTTTGTAAACCAATTATAGAAAACATTCCAGAAAAGATATGCTTTCCACTGTAAGTAACTTCCTACTAGAGACAATATTCTTATGGGGCAATGGTTGAAAATAACATTTGATGGAGTGGCCATTTGGGCTGGATTTTAAAAAGCATAGAGGGATAAGGAATACAAGATAGCATCACTCATAAAATGTACTCACTCTGTGTTTATTTATTCATCTTTATAGCAATTTATTCATAGTCAAACTGTTATCGCAGAGCCGTTGAAGCCAAACATATACAGTGAGCTACAGGATATCATGGAAGCAACTAATCTGATTTGAAAAACTGACAGAGCTGTATAGAATGTGAGGATCTTTGAGGTATTTCATACCAAAACAGAGAATGGTCTAGAAAATCTCTCATGGCACCAAGGATTTACAGTTTTCTCTTTAAGCATTCCACATTTGCTGACTTTTTCTTGTGGTGATAAGTGGCTGTTAGCACTTGCTGTCTAGGATAAATTTTGAAAAGAAAAGATGTTCAATTTTTTTTGTTTTCTTAGTAGAGATGGTCGCTTAATAATGAATAATGGAGTGGCTGCTTCAAAATATCTCTATGATTTTGAGCATTTATTGCTCTAAATAAGTAAGAAACTAAAACTATAAAGTGTTTTGCATGTGTACAATGAAGAAAATTGGAAAGATTAATTTCTAGTATTTTTAAATATCCAAAAATAAGAATTTTAAGTGGATTTTGAATGACTTCTCAAAATCTCCCAGAGTATCTAATTTGCATATCATTAAATTCTCCCTTTAACTCAGGGGTTTTTAGTCTGTTTACAAAGTCGTGGGTCCAATACTACTACATAATTCCAGAACATTTTCATTTTGCTAACCAGTGAGTACTAAAGAATAGATGACTGACTAAGGAAATCCAGTGGGGGAATTTCTGCATTATGGGAAGATGGGATTGAAAGTTAGGATTAAGAAACTGCCATTGGTACTACTATCATTTTCCCTCTCTACTTGCAGATTTTTTAAAAAAAATTTATTTTAAACATAATAAAATCCAACAAAATAAAACATAATAAATCGAATCAAAGAAAAGTAGTGAAATTAGTATAGACCTTCAAAACAGGATAATAGGAAAACAGTGGTGACCATAGTACATCTTGTTATCTTCACAATAGTTGTCCATGCCATCAGATACAGCAAAATCAAACTAAAAAAAAAAAAAAAGAATACAACCAATCAGAACAGAACATTGAATAAAGCAAACAATGAATCAAAATAAAACAGTGAGAACAATATTGGATTTCAAAAACAAGACAGAAGGAAATGCCCCATATTTGCTATATTGCATATCATCATCCTCCCTATAGATGCTCAGACCACTGGTCCCAGGCCTGAAAAGTCAACCAGACAACACAAGGATTCAGATGTTTTTTGTACCTCAGTTGCTATCAGCTCAGCCTGCCCTCTGAACCAGCAATTTACTTATAGGTGGGTGGGGACCGGAGCACCTGTACGCTTGGGGAGGTGTTATTTGGCTTCTGGACTTGCAGATCTTTGTGAGGTAGCCTCTTCATCAATGCAGCCATTAAGTGCAAAAGCCCATATCCGCTGATCTTAGACTCTGACTTTTAGCTCACTGTGCTAAACCAGTATTTTTCAGAAAGAGAGCATTATATTTAACTGCATTGTGCTCACTAAAAATATGATTCTTTTTATGATAGCAAAATATTTTTATTGTATTATTTGTAAGATAAAATAGCATTACTTTAGAGAAGTTATTTCATCCTTGTTCATCCTGTTAAAATTTTATCTTTGCATATATTTGATGAGTATGCTTTAACAATACATATTACAAATAGCATCAAAATTCAAAATTAGGAAATAAACCTATGGGAGTTTGTGCTCAAAATGTTTTATTGGTGGGATTATGAAAAGATTATATGATACATTGATTGTAGATTATCTGTGTTCACATATAATTCATTGGCACAATGTTCTAATTAGTCAAAATTAGCTTTCTTAAAAAGTGAATTAAGTTGATTGGTACATTTTAGGTATACATGATGATCACATCCAGCAGAGGGAATTTGTACCTGTGTATGACATATCCTAATTCCTTTTACCCCCACTCCCCTCCCTTCAACCTCTCTTCCCCTCCTTATTTACAAAAGCTTAGTTTCTCTGTTTCCTTCTTTTCCTATTTTTTATTTTCCCTTTCTTCTTTTCCTGTTCCCTCTCCCTCATTCTTCTTCCCTTTTGAATAATTTGTTCCTTTTTCACAACATCTATTATGCATTTTGGTCCTTATTTTATACTTTTTGTTTCTCACACCAGAGGAACAATGTAGTATTTATGCATGTTTCTAATTTATTTCACTTAAGGATAATAGTCTCAAGGTGCATATATTTTCCTAGAAATGTCTTAAGATTATCTTTCTTTTGGCTGAGTCCTTACCGTATTCCACTGTATCAAAAACTCCCATGTGATCATTAGCCATTCATCAGCTGGTGAGCATTTGGGCTGTTTTTAAAATTTAGCTGTTACAAACTGTGCTGCTAAGGGTGTGCATGTGTGAGTGTGATATAATTCTTTTAATTCTTTCAGGAAGATACCAAGAAACAGAATATCTATGTCAAATGGGACCTACAGCATTAGTTTCTTGAAGAATCTCCACAGTGATTTTCACCGTGGTTAGACCAATCTACACTCCCACCAATAGGGAAAGTATTCCTTCTCCCCCACAGCCCCACCAGCATCTATTATTGGTTGACTTCTTGATAATAGTCATTCTTTCTGGAGTGAGATGGAATCCCAGGGTTGTTTTAATTTGCATTTGTTAGTGATCAGTGATGTTGAAAATTTTTTATATGTTTATTTGTCAATTGTACTTCCCCATCTGAGAAATGTCTGTTCATTTGAGGTCCCATGTTTGGACTGGGTCTTTAAATTTTTGGGTCTGATTTTTTTTTGTGTATTCTTTATGTATTCTAGATAGTAGCCCTTTGTCTGAGGAACAGCTGGCAAAATTTTTTTCCCCATATTGTGGGTTGTCTCTTCCCTTTGCAGGTAGTTCCTCTTGTTGTGAAAAAGCTTTTTGTAAAAAAATTTTATTTAAGGAGAAAAAAAAGCAGAAAAAGGGTACAAGTTACACAGAATTTCAAAAAAATAAACAGTAGGCAATCACTAGTTCATAGATTACATATCGTCTTAGAAATAGTTGTTCAAGTTACAAAATTAAAGCATATAAAGTGGACATTCAAACAGTGCAACTGCCAATAGTTCTGTTCAATGATCCAGCAAAAAGTCAGTAATATGGTTATCTATCTTATACGCTTAAATATACATGCAGTTATATCCTTTAGAGCACTTTCTTTTCCTTTTTTACAATGATAATTACACATTTTGGGTTTTATTACTTTCACAGTTCTTTATTACTTTTTTTGGAAGAGAATAAAACCAAATGTGACATAACAAAACAGTCAAATCAAAGGGATGGACATAGTACATAATGTAAAAACAGAATACAAGGTGATCAACAATGGTTACCATAATGCCTCTTGCTATCTTAAAAATAATTGCCTATATCATCAGTTATAATAAAATTGAACAAAACAAATAAAACCAAAACATTGGAGACATTAGAGGACTTCAAAAGAAGCTAATAGTCAAACCAGAATGGGCATCATAGTGAATCTTACAGTTGTTGTTTATACTCTCAAAATTGGTACTATCAAGCAAAACAGAATAGAGTAAATCAGTCAAAACAAGATAGTGAGAGCAATACAGGGTTTCAAATCAAGTTAATAGGAAATCAAAGTGGGCTACTATAATATATTCTGCTATTTTTAATTTATTTTTTCCCTTAATTAAAAAGATAAAAATAAAAAATAAATAATAAATAAAGGAGATTGAGATAAAAGTGTACATAACAACAAAACAGCACAGGTCAGAACATAGCCATTTAAGCAAAATAGTGTTTCACCACAAGATATCCCAACATAAAAGTAGTTACCATAGTGTCTCTTTCCTTGAAATCTTTGAGTATAACTTTGTATACTGTAGCATCAGACATATCAAGACAATGTAAAACCATTCAAGAGAATGACAGTATTACAGAGTATTTAGAACCAACTAACAGAAAATGAACAATGGTTTCTGTATTATCTCTTTGTCTATAAAAGTTTTTGTTTATATTATCACATATAATAAAATCCAATAAGATACAACATGTTAAGACTCATGGAAACAGAAGAACAAAAGCTTGATGGAACCTTAAAACAAGATGATACTAAATCAGCACTAGCTATTATAATGTTTTGTTTTCTCCAAAATAGCTGTTCATACCATCCAACCTTCTCTGCCTCATTTCTGTTGAGCCCTTTTTCTGTCATTAGTTGTTAGTTTGTCTTCTTCATTTCATTTTCCGCCCCATTCATTGTGGCCTCTCTGCCACTGTTTCTGGAATCTTGGTATTTTTCTCTTTTAGAATCTTCTGCAGTATTCTCTGTAGAGTTGAATTGGTGGTTGCAAATTCCCCTAGTTCCTCTTTATCCTGAAGCACCTTGTTTCTCCATTAATTTCTAGGGACAGTTGTGCAGGATATATCAATCTTGATTGGAGGTTACTGTCTTTCAAAGCTTGAATTATTTCGCCCACATTCTTCGTGATTTGATGGTTTGTGGTGAGATGTCTGCTGTAATTCTGATGGGTGTTCCCTTGTAAGTGATCTGTTTCTTGTCTCTGACAGCTTTTAATATTCTGTTCTTACATTGGATTTCTGGAATTTTGATTATTATATGCCTGGGTGTAGTTCTGTTTGGGTTGTAGGTGGCTGGGGTCATGTATGCTTCATACATCTGAGTATCTTTACTTTTCCCATATTAGGGAAATTCTCCTTGATTATTTCTGTGAATAGCCTTTGCAGTTCATTTGTTTGTATCCCTGCTTCTTCCTTTACATTCTTAATTCTTAAGTTATAGATCCTCTTATCATCTTAGCCTTTGTATTTTTACTGCTTGTTTCCTTGTTATTTTTTTATTTTGAAAGTGGTAAAATACAACAGAACAAGACAGAATAAAGCCAACTAAGATTGTACAGTGAAATTGGTACAGAACTTCACAGCAGGTTACTGGGATAACAGTAATAGCTATCACAGTAAATTTCATTATCTTTATAATAGTTGTTCTTTCAATCATGTATATCAAAATGAGATGAAATTCAGAACATTATAAGAATTTATCAAAACAGAATATTGAATAGAGCTGTACCATTAATCAGAATAGAGCAAAACAGTAAAAAATACTTGCCTTCAAAGAGATGGTAGAAGGAAATCCCCCTTCTTTGCTATGGTCAACCTCCCAGGAGATGCTCAGATTTCTAGTTCCCATTTGCTAACTGGGGGGACAGGAGAAGCAGGGTAGGGGAAGTGAGATGTTTGACTCTAGGCCATGCATCAGTAGGTTCACTATTGCTTAGCAGGGAGGCAGGCTGGTTGTTTGGATTCCCATGTCCTAAGTTCCAACATGGCATGGATCTCAGGAGCTCCTGCTGGTTCTCCCCCTGGAAGGGCTGCAGTGGGCCAGAGCACCACCACTTACCAGGGAGGGGAGGTGCTTGCTTGGCTTCCCAGTCTTTCCTTGTTATTTTTAAGAAGTTTTTCCTTTCATGCTCCCACATTACAAAACTGTCCTCCAGTTCAGATAATCTATCCTTAGTTTCTTTCAAGAAACTATGCCAGCTTTCAATAGAGTTTTTAGTTTCCTGGTAATCTCTTTGAACCTGCTTCATGTATGCTACATTTTCTCTATTTTCTCCATCAAATAATTCTCCCCTTTTTCCTGTTCTTCCATTCCATCATCTATTTTTTCTTGGGAGGTACTTAGCATTTTTAAACTATTCTACTTATATCTTGCTTTACTTGGTAAAATACTTCACTTTTGAACTCGTCTATGAAGTCCCAAAGATATCTATTGGTGCTGTGCCTGATATTTCATGTTTTCTGTCCTCATTCTCCTTTGCATTTACCTTTCCTGGATCAGTGTTCTCAGGATTGGGGACTGAGGACCCTTTCTTGTTGCTCCCTCATCCCATACTTTTTGTTCCTCCCATACAAGCGTATATAGGAGGCCCGGTTTCTTTCTTTGTCAGTTACAGTTTTTTGAATCACGCCGGCTAGGTGTTCCTGCCCACTGCAGTGTACTAGGGAGACAAAGACCTGGGCAGCTTATGCTGAGCCCTCCCCTCCAGGTCAGTCAACCTGCTGAAGGCTTCAATGCATTAGGGTGCACTGCCAGGTGCTGGGACCTGGTTTGGTCTAGCCTACTGGGTCTTAGTCCACTGCGTCACCCCGGTCAAGTGCTCTCCACCAATCCTGCTTGAGAGGGGAATATGTGACTAAAGTCACTGCAGCATCCTGTTCCGGCTAGTCTGTCTGGTCCCAGAATGTCCTCTGTTGGAGCCTCTTAGTCTATGGAAGGGTCCCCATTCCTGTCACTCACTGCAGGTCGATGCAGGGCTCTCCGCCAGCTCTGCTCTCAATTCGGTTTGCTCATTCCCACTCTCAGAGCTTTTACCTCTCTATCCCTGTTGTGCTGATTCAGATGCAGCAGCGGTGGCAGGAAATTCAATCCGCTGTTTCCAGAGGTGCAGGTCCCAGCTTTGGCATCGAGACTTCAACTGTTCCAATTGTAGCACCAGGATAGCATTTACAATTGTTTTCTCTCAGCTTAGTTCGTTTCTGGGTCGGCAGGGTATATCTCCCTCTGCTTAGGACTCCCCATACTGCACCATTCCTGGAATCTAAGCTGGCTATCTCAGAAAGCCTTCGTAGCTGCTGTTAGCTATCCACCATGTTCTCCTGGAAGTCACAAAAGCCTTTTAATAAGATGAGGTTGCAGTTGTTGATTCTTTGAGAAAATTCCTGTGGAATTGTGTTTTTGTTTATAAAATCTTTGCCTACATCTATGTCTTAAAGAATTCACCTATTCTATATTCTAGTAGATTTAGTTTCTGTTTTAATATTTAGATATTCAATCCATTTCTATTTTTTTAGCACATGATGTGAGACATGGGTCTAGTTTTAATTTTTAGCATGTGGAAAATAAGTTTTTTCCATCTCCGTTTATTAAATAGGCCATATTTATTACAGTGAAGGTGCTTGGCTCCAATATAAGTTGGCTGAATATGTCTGGAGTTCTTTATGCATCTTTTAATCTATCCCACTGACCCACAGGTCTGTTTTTTTTTTTAAAACCAGTACGATGCTGTTTTTATCAGAGTAGCTTTATAGTACAGTTTCAAGTCAGGGATTTGCCTTTGTTGTCCAGAATTTCCTTTGCTGTTCTAGGTCTCTTCTGCTTCCAAATGTCTTTCTCTTGAAATGTTTTTTTTTTATACCTGTGTGATTTACTAATGGTATTTTGACTAGGGTTGTTTTAAATCTGTATGACAGCTATGAAAGTATAGCTATTTTTACAATGTTGGTTCTTTATATCTGTGAGCAGAGGATATCTTTCCATTTTGTGATATTTACTTTGATACTCTTTTTTTTCCAGAGTACTATAATTTAAAATGTATAGATCTTTTACTTCTTTGCTAGATTGATTTGTAAAATAGTTCATTTTTGGGACACTATTGTGAAAGGTGCTGTTCCCCTAATTTATCTCTCAGTGAGTTTATTGCTTGTATACAGGAATGCTATTGATTGTTGAGTGTTGACTTTGTTTCCAGCTACACTGTTGAATTTGCTTATTAAATCTAGGAATCTTTTGGTGGAGTTTTTGGCATCTTCTAGGTAGTGTACCATGTTATGTTCAAATAATGGTAATTTAACTTTTTCCTTTCCTATGCTTATTCTTTTTCTATCTCTTGTCTAGTTGCTCTTGGTAATGTTTTCAGAACTATGTTGAATAGGAGTGGTGATAGTGGGCATCCTCGTCTAGTTCCTGACTTTACAGTGAAAGCTTTCTGGTTTTTCTATTTAGTATGCTGCTGGATGTTGGTTTGTCATAAATTAGTTTTTATCAGATTGAGATAAAGACCATCTACTCCAATTTCCTGTGGGTTTTTAGCACCAAAGATGTTGGACTTTGTCAAATACTTTTTCTGCAACTGTTGAGATGATCATGTGGTTTTTGTCAGTTGTTCTGTTGATATGGTAGATTACATTTATTAATTCATGTATGTTGAACTCTATCTCTGCATCCCTGGAATGAATCCTACTAAATCACTGTATATAATCTTCTTGATGATTTGCTGCATTGTTTGCCAATGTCTTATTGAGGATTTTTGCATCTATGTTCATTAGAGAGACTGGCCTATAGTTTTCTTTTTTGGTTGGATCTTTCTCTTGTTTTGCTATTAGGGTGATGCTTGCTTCCGGCAATGAATTTGAGGGTATTGATTCCTTTTCAATTTCATTGAAGGGTTTAAGAAGTAGCAGCATTAGGTCTTCTCTAAATTTCTTGTAGAATTTAACAGTGAATCTGTTGGACCTGGGCTTTGCTTTGTTGGTAGGTTTTTAATTACATCTTTACTTTCATTGACATATATTAGTTTATTTAGAATTTTTACATCTTCTTGACTCAGATTTGGTAATTCTTGTGTCTAGGAACCTGTTCATTTCTTCTGCATTTTTCCTCTTGTTAGAATACAGGTTCTCAAAGTAGTAGTGATTATCTTCTTAATTTCTGCAAGGATCTGTAGTGATTTCACCCTTTTCCTTCCTATTTGCATGGATTTGAATTTATTTCCTTTTTTGTATGTATTTATCAATTTTTTTAATGTTTCAAGGAGCCAACTCTTCAATTCATTGTGTCTTTGTATTGTTTTGTTAGTCTCCATTGCACTAATTTCTACTCTGAGCTTTGTAATTTCATCCCTTGTGTGAATTTTGAGCTTTTTCTAGAAGCTTGAGGTTCAACATTGAGTTGTTCGTTTTTAAGTGGTTTAGTCTTGTTTTAGTCTCATTCTTTCCTATCCCATCTCTTCTTTTGGAATGGGATGTTTTTCATTGTCGTTGTTTTCCTGTGTCAGTGTTTTTCCTGTGTCCCTTTTTAAAAATGAGGACTCACAATTAATTGTTTGCCTTGAGTTTCAGAAGAGTCTTTTTGGGCTTTTAAAGCAATGCCAGAACTGTTAAGACTGGTGAGTGTTAGAGATAGACTAAGTATATTTTACATTGGTGATGGACTTGAGTCTTTTGAGGGCCAGGGTGAAATGTTATAGTTTAAATGTAAAATATTCCCCCAAACCTCATGTGTTCAGATGTGGTTTTGTACTGATGTGTTCTTCGCTGAGTGCACTGTTGAGAGGTAGGGTCTAGTTGAAAGATGCAGGTCACTGAGGGCTTGACTTGAAATTGTGTGTCTCTCTCCCTTGATTCACTTTCCCTTTCTCCGCTTCCTGACCACCATGATGTGAGCAGCTTTCCTCTCAGGGTCTCCTGCCATGCTTTTTCTGTCTTGAAGCCAGCTGATCATGTAGAGTGAGACTTCTGAAACTGTGAACCAGAATAGACCTCTCCTGCTTTACACTGTGGTTTTAGGTCTTTTGATCCAGTAACATGAAAGTGACCAAGACAGTAACTATGCCATTATTATTAAAGAAAAACTAATGGACAATTCATTTAGGGGTTTACATTCCTGACTAACTTGATGATTTTTCCCTTACTTAAAACTTAAATGTATAGAATTGCAAATCATGATTAGAGTGGTCCTAATAAAAAGAGCTCCCTACCAGCCACTTTTGACACTTTTCAAACTAAAGAAACATTTCCTACAGACGGGATGTGTTTTCCATTGGAAGTCTTTTGTTAAGAGTTTCATTCTTAGGTCAGGTAATCAAATTAATAATACTAAGAAAAAAACTTTGGAGGAATTTCTAGTAGTTCTTGAATTTAGAAGGAAAGATTTTGAAGATTGCATAGAGATCTACGTTTGAATGTTACAATTCCTGCACATGATCTCTTTTCTGGTTTCATCAAGAGAGACATACTCTCAGAATTATCTCTGTTATGTGGGAGCACCAGGAGCCCTACAGTAAAGCAACTTCACTTCAATGCTTCCTTCAACATTCCTGAAATATGAAGGACTCTTCCATCTTATGACAACCATTCACTTCAGCCATCTGTCTCTCATAGCTGCCATTCAGTTTTTCTACTTAGGAAAGACTCTCTCGGACTGTCCCAATAGTTGGTCTTTATTTGTTGCCTGGTAGACTTACCAGAACTCATTCTTGCACTTTCTGACTGTTCCTGCTGCTCCCTTAGCAGGTTAGAGCTATTGGTTGGTCTATCCCAAGGCAACTTGGTCCAAAATCTTGCTATATTTGGGTGGTACCACAGTATAGCTACCCTCTGCCCCAAATGGCAAAAATTGCCAATGTTCTTAATCATGTCATGCAATTTGGAGATGACAGACTTCACAATAACTTACCATCCTTACCCGTTTTCCTGTCCCTTTCTCCACAAAGTGAGAGGACGAGGGAGGTCAGAATATAACCTCGTGCCCACCTCTGATTCTTGGACCAAAAGCCATGTTTGTGTGACTCTGAGGACATGCAGGGAGCCCTGGGCTCTGACAGGCCTCCTATTGGTTGGTTTTCCCCACATTACACATCATCAGGTAAGTGCAGGCGAGAGAAGCCTAGACAGTCTCAGGTGCATATTTGTCCTTTCCTTTGTCTCCGCTCTACTTGCCTGTTCAGATTAGAAACCCATGAGGCATTTCCGTCTTTGAGCTCTGTGTAGTACCCACTGATCATGGTGCTCGCAGTATGTGCATGATTGATGACATTGTTAATCTAAGTAATAACAGGCATTTCAGATGAGCTCTCAAGGAAGCTTCTCAGTACTGTGAAATGGATGTGTGTGTCCTACTGAGGAGGAGAAAACCCAGCTAATGAGCAACTGCAGATACTGGCACTGAGATGGGCTGGGTTAAAATACTCCTACCTTTAAAAGTAAAAAAGCCACTCCATCTATCAAGCAAATAAACAAACAACCCTCACATAAGTTAATGCTGCATCTCCAGAGGCACCAAGTTTGTGTCAGCTGCTGGAGGTTTCACTCAAAGGGAGTGAGCCAGTTTGAATAATTAGCCCCTTCCAGGCCTTGATTTTTGGTTACATCCTACAACATTTCCCTTTGTGCAGCTTTGTGCAGCTCTTCTCACTGTATCCCAATAAACGTGCAGAGGCTTCTCTGAGGTGTGTATGTGAGGAAAAACAGAGTTCTGTTTTTAGACAGCACAAGAACTAATCTCTTAAAGAATCTGGAGAAATGGAGAACAAGTGTTGGTGAGGTAGACAATTTGGAACTGTTCTGTTGCTGGGAATATCAAATGGTGAAGTGCCATGGAAAATGGTATGCAGGATTCTCAAAAATTAAAATGTGAATTACTGTGTGATCGAGCAATCCCACTTCAAATTCAGTCAGGACCTCAAGGAGATCCTGTAACTTTATTCACAATACCCAAGAGAAAGAAATAATCCACATGTTTACAGAGAAGAGAATGAATAAATAAAATGCGGTTATGTATGTATAATAAAATTCAGCCTTCAAAAAAAAGGAAATCCTGCCACACTCCGTGAATGAATTCTGAAGCCATTATGCTAAATGAAATAAGACAGACACAAAATGACAAATGCTCTATAATTCTATGAATGTGAGATACAAAATGAGGCCAAAAATCATAGAAACACAAAATAAAAAGGTGTTTACTAAGGTCTGTGGGAAAGAAAGAGGAGGAAATAGTGCTTACTTAATAGGAGTTATAGTTGTTTCTTTGCAATTTTTCTTTAAAGAGAATAAAACCACACAAAATAAAATAAAGTCAATCAAAACACAACAGTGCAAGTGATACAGAACTTCAAAACAAGATAACAGGAAATCAGCAGTGGTCACCATAATGCCTCTTGTTGTCCTCAAAATAGCTTCCCATTACTTCAAAAGCAGCAAAAATTGAACAAAACAGAACAGAATAGAACCTAGAAAAACAAAACAAAGAATGCAGTAAAGAACTTCAAAACAAGATAATAGTAAATCCAAATGGCTACCATAATAAATCTTGTTATCTTTGAAATAGCTACCCATGCTATTAGATATAATAAAATCAAACAAGACAAAACAATAAAACCCAACCAAACAATGAAAATGATACAGGACTTCAAAACAAATAATAGGCATTAACAGTGCCTATTATTACCATTTTCAGAAGGAGATTCCCCATAGATGCTACATTGCACATTGCTATCCTCTGAATTGATGATCAGACTACTACTGCTTTAGACTGCAAAGTCAGTGAAACTAAACACTAGAAGCATTAAGTTGTATTTTACCTCAATAACTGTCATCACAGCCTGTGTTTCTCCAGATCAGCCAGTCGCTTATAGAGTGGGGGGTGTGGGGGTACTTGGATCTTCTTGTCTCCCAGCCTGCACACCAGAAGAGGCTGGCATCTGGTTTTTCTCCTAGTGGTACATACATGGCACTGAATCACAGGGAGGGCTTGGCTTCTTGTTGGCTTCTTACTCTCCTCTCCCACAGTCTGCAAGTGGCACCAACTCCAAGAGTTATAGTTTTGAAGATAAAAAGATTCTGGAGATTTACTGTGCAGCAATGTGAATACACTTAATATTACTGAGTTATATGATTAAAATGGTTAAGATGCTTAGTTTAATGTTATGCATCGTAACCATAATTTTAAAATTAAAACAGAAGCCATTGGAGAACTTACTTTGTTAAAATTCTTTAATAATGTAATTAATCATTTTCTTGGTTTGCCTGTAGGTATATATTTGAACTTTTACAGAACAAATCTTTCTCTTTCTTTCTTTCTTTCATTCTTTTTTTTTCTTTCTACCTCCCTTCCTTTCTCCTTTCCTTCCTTCCTTTCTTGTTTTTCTTCTGTTTCATTATTTTTCTTTCTCCATCAGTATTGGGGATTGAACCCAGGAGTTTTTAAGCTACATTTTTACATAAAAATCCCTTTTATTTTTCATGTTGAGGGAAGGTCTTGTTAAATCACCAGGTTGCCTCGTCTACACTCAAACTTGTGCTCTTCCTACTCAGCTTCCAGATGTGCTGGGATTACCACTCCACCTGGGTTAAAATTTTCTTGAAGCAAGGCTTGACTGTAACTTAAGTGTGGAAGACTCAAGTGGGCAGTTTCAATGTTTCTGTATCTGATGACCCAGACCTGCCACTTCCTGCCTAATCCCAGAATATAATACAATTGGGGCTTTCAGGGTTACAAGAGACATGATCCACAAGAGAACTGCCATTCACAGCTCCAAAGATGAATAACTTGATAGAATTGAGATCAAACGGAGTGGGTATTGTGGCCTTAATGCAATTTATACGTGTAGTATAATAAAAAGTATATTTGGCCTTTGCCCTGGTTCTTGGTACAGAGATCTCCTGAAACCCTTAGCATGACCCGATCCCTTGTGTTTTACAGAGATCTTTTGTAATACACCTTAATTTTTGCTAATGAAGTGACTAATGGAGGGCCAGGAACTGTTGCCAGAGGAACCTACCAAGGAGACTGGAGAGCTAGAATTCTCAGTCTTCCCAATCCTTGGAAAGGTGGAGGGCTAAATTATCAATGGCCATCAATTTAATTAACTGGGCTGTTTTAGTTGCTTTTCTCTTGTTGATATATACTTGATCTCAAAATGAAGGCAGGAAAGATTTATTTAGCTTACAGTTATTGTAGGTTTCAGTTCATAATCAGCTGCTTTGAAGGCAGGGTGGCACAGTCAAGGGGCAACCATTCAGAGGCCACAAATCACAACAGTGAAAACAGCAAAAGGGAAAACACAGCTACTTCCTGCCCTCACGTTGTATTCCAGCTACTCGGCCCTGAGTGGGTGCAGCACTTACACTGCCAGTCCCAGCACTAGACAACGAAGCAGTGATAAATGCTGCACTCCCAAGGTCTTCCCTCCCTTCCCATGACTACATGGGGTGTTGTGGGGGACATTTAAACACAAACCATAACATGTGCCTAAGTAGTGAGATCTCCATAAAAATCCCATAAACTGGATTCAGAGGATTGGTGAGCAGCTAGAAATGGTATGCCCAGAGCAGGCAACGAAGCTCCATGCCACTCTCCATGCCCTTACTCTATGGATCTTTTCCACTTGGCTTTTCCTGAGTTGTCTCCTCATAATAAAAATGGAATCAAGCATTTTACTGAGTTCCCTGGGCCATTCTAGCAAATTATTTGGCCCAAAGAGGGGATCACAGGAACCATTGGGTTATAACTGATCAATCAGAAGTACAATAAGACGGGCCTGTGATTGGTGTCTGAGGCCAAGGAAGTCTTCTGGGACTGAGCCCTCCACTTCTGGGATCTGATGATAACTTCAGTTAGGTAGCACCAGAATGGAATTGAACCATAGGACACACCTCAGATAGCATTTCCTCCCTAAGCCTGGGCAGAATTTGGTTTGTATCTCCCCCTTTCCCCCCTTCTTTTAAAAGTGTTGGGGACTGAATTCAGAGCTTTTGCCCTGAGCTACATTCCCAGTCTTTTATTAAAAAATGTTTTACTTTGAGATAGAGTCTTGCTAAGCTACTAAGTTTTTTGAATTTGTAAACCTGACTCAGCCTCCCAGAGTGTCAGGACTAAAGGGTGTTTCTTTCTTCTTAAGAGATTCAGCTCCATGTAAAAGATAGTCCCTGTGTTCTGGAGGAGGGATAGGTGTCTCAGCCTAGCCTGGCAGTGAGGATGTGAGTGACATCTGGATGACCAAACAGTGGATAGAGTTTGGTCCATTGTGTGTCACACTGACCCCGACTGGCCATGTGGCCATAGTCAGTGCAATCTGTTCCTGCCTGTCAGATGCTTCATTTCCAGCCACGGGGCTCAGAGAGAAACCATGAGCACTGATAAACACCCTATTGGTTTGTGATGTCACCCCTGGAATGTTCTGAGTGTTTTGGTGACCAACTTCTACAAAGGACCTATACCTGGCATCTCACATTGGTATGGTTTTTTGTTTCGGATACAAATAATAATCTTTTTTTTTTTTTGTCTTTTTCATTTTTATCGGTACCAGGGATCAAACTCACGACTGCCTGCTTACAAGACAGGCGCTTATGCCGCTGAGCTAAATCCCCAGCCCACAAATAATAATCTTAGACAAGGAAGTAGATTCGCTATGTGTTTCAAAGATATCCCAAACTATAATTCCTGTTCAGAAATCAATAAATCATCTTATCAGATATCATCTACATATTCCTTTAGACTCAGATTTCACAATGTACATAATTGACAAGAAGGGAATAAATCAGTTGAAAGTTGTCATGCATTCTAGTGAGTGGTCAAGGTTCAGAAGATGGGCTGAGAAGCAGAAACCATATTTTCTCTTTTCCACAGCATTCAAGGCCAAATTTTACAAGAAAAGAAGACACCAAATCTGAAAACCTAGAAATTCCAATTAATGTGGTTCTACCTCAGGTAGGGATAATCACAGAAGGATGTTACTTATTGATTTTAACCAGAATAACTTCTTTCAAAACTCTAGGAAAATATTTCTAAGAAAGGAGAGAAATTAGGTTCTTAGATTCTAGTTGTGGTTGACTGTCCCTGGCTCTGCACCAGGGGAAGGCCACTTGGCCTCTCTGAGCTGAGTGCTTCTTGCCTTGGATGTGGGGGTTTGGGTTAGTTGAGCTGATGAGACCCTCTAACCTGATTCTGTTTTCTATCCTACTCTGAAATAACTTGGGTTCCCAGCTCCCAGTCCTGGATGCTTCTCAAATGAGGTCTTTTGCTGCATGCTGTTGGTGACCCTCCCAGATTTCTGAGGAGCACAGTTTAGAATTGGGGGTTCCAGTCAATAATGTGTAAGAATGAATCCATGAGAAAAAAATACTACTACAATGGCCAAAGAGTACAGAGTCCTCTGGCTAAGCTTTATGAGCTGAATGGGGTGAAGCAAATGTAGCCCTGCTATACACCAAAGACAGAATATCAGAGAGATAGGCATTTGTGGTTGTAGTAATTTTTGTTTTGTTCATTTTGAGGCTGATGAATTGTTGAAATCCTGAAAGGCATGGGGTTCTTAGGTTTCCTCCTACAAACAGCCATTTCCCTGGTTGGGTCTTTTTAATTGGATTGTTTCTGTGCTGCTATGTCACAAAGGGGTGGCCTTGCTCTCCCCAGAGTCACCTCAGGTCCTATTGGGAGACCATGGCCAATCAACCAGAGGGGGTGAAATGTAGGATGGAGGAAGCCAGTGCAGAGGTAACTAACGGAATTTTCACACAGGGAAGTGTATGAAGATCTGTCACCCGTAGCATTCAATCTGTGTAATTATATCAGTGTAGGCTAATATATTAGGTGGCAGGCAAAACTGGAAGACAAGGAAGCGCTCTGGATTTTGTTTTCATCTTATCCTGGTAACTTTGTAGTGAATAGCTAGTTTCCCACTTGTTTCAGCTCATAAATGTTAGCCACAGTATTAAATAATTTTCTCCTGATCATTTGATAGATGACAGTAAGCTTTAGAGACCTTTTCAGATCTGATTCTTTCTAGTTGAAACACAAATTGAATTTGATTGGGCACTTCTGTCACCTTTAAAATGGGTGTTGCCCCTTTGGATTCTTTTTAGCCTTTGTCGTGCCAACGGACGGTGAGAGGACACCCACTTGGAGATGGGGTGGAAATAGAATTTGAATGTAGTCATGTGGCAGAAAGATTGGAAAGGTTTGTCCAGCTTCCCCTAGCACAACTTTCCCCCTGTGCCCATCCCCACAGCCAAGAAGGAGAGAAGATGTTTTCAGAAGGCTGGAGCTTTACTCTGGGGCTGCCCACTTCCTGCGATGCTGACCTGGTACAGCTTCTGGGGTCCTTGAAGGCAGGGGGTATGGAAGGAAGGGAGATCAATCTGAGTATGTGTGTCCCACATCAATAGATGTAGCCTACAGTACACCTGCCATGGCGACACAAAGCAGGTACCTGCCACGATGCTCTGAATTGGTCCTGCAGTGTCTGTGGGTAGATGATCTGAAGCCAACCACTCTCAGGGCTCTGAGGGGATCCAATGTATTCCCTGAACCTCCCTAACTGAGGTGCTGCATGACTTGAGGGGAAAGGATTGATACTGGAAATGAGGGAGAAAGAAATACCGCCTGAGTGGTAGTAGCACTGCGTGCAAGTGGGAGGTAGAGATGTCATAGATATGAAAATTGGGAAGTGCATGAGCAGGGGCAGAGCTGGAATTAGAGGCCTGAATCCAGGGCAATGCCCATGCCTTTTGCTGGGCATACCTTTGCTAGACCAGGTTTCATCTTAGTGCTGTGATTCCTCGCTTGCTTATAGGGTATAGCACTTCTGCACCCCCAACCTTATCTTTTCATCCCCAAAGAGCTCCCCATACCTGCCCTAATTAGGCATATTCTGAGACCAAGTCTATTCATTATGGCAGGGAATCACCACCACTACTCGGTCCCCTAGAAATGACTCGGGTGCCCAGTTCCCAGTCTTTCTGGGTGCTTGACTTCTCGATTGCACTGCAAATGCTTATGATTTACTGTTTATTATCACCCTTAGGTCTTCTCGGGTCTTATTGATTTCCCATTTTTCTTCCTCACATTAAATAGTTGTGTTTTCTGATCTATTTCTCTCCAGCACATTAACTTGTAAGCCATCAATGTTATTTCCTGCCCAAGTGAACTAATCTCCCCATTCCTCTTGTATGTGATGAGCCTGGTCCTCCCAGGCACGTTTACTTTCCCACAAGTGTGCTCTGGGTTTCATTAAAGCATGTTTAATGCTAGGTCATTAATGAATGATCTATGCTAGACCAGAATGATCCCACCAGCATGTTCTTTGTCCCCTTTGTCCTCCTTTTCTCTTTCCTCTTTGTTTGTGCTCCTTTAAAAACAATGGAATGCTGTGGACAGTAACCATATCCAACCAATTATGAGTAACCATTCAGAGAAAGACTGGGAGACTGTATTAAACAACTAATTATGACTACCACAGATAACATTGTCTTTAAACTCTGCCTTTAGCATTCTAATTCTATCAAAATCAATCACATTTACTTTCTGAATTATCCCTTTTCCTGTTGGCATTTATTAAAACAAACATTGGCTTTATCATGGTATTAAGGTGATATGTTAATTTCAAAGCATGATAATTGAAGCTCAACCATGTCATTTCATTTGAAAATTAGAGCATAGTTAATTTTTCCTTTCAGGTTTCTGGGGTCTTTGAAAGAACATGTAGATAACTGCATGTTCTCAACTAGTAACTCTTAGAAATCTAGGCAAAGGTAGGTACTTATAAAAGTTGATCAATGGGCTTGGATATTGGGACATTTCTACTGAGCTGTGGTAATCACAATTTTGTAGAAGTGGGGAGAATTTCTGTGAATGTCTTTGTCTATTTTCTATTGTTATAACAAAATACCTGACACCAGGTAATCTGTAAGTAATAGAAGTTTATTTATTGCATGGTTATGGAGTTGAAAGAGCATAGTGCCAGCATCCAGTCAACTTCTGGGCAGGGCATTGTTTACGCATCATAGCATGGCAGAGGGTGTCATGTGATGAGTCAGAGCAGATGAGCCACGTTCACTTTCACAAAAAGGAGACTCCTGCAATAACTTACTGTTTTATGAATGGATAAATATATTCTTGATGGCAGAGCCAATCATCTTGCAGAGGCCCCACCTCCAAATATCATTAACATATGACTTTGAGTGTTAAGTTTCCAACGCCTGAAATTTATTTATTTTTATTTTGTTGCCTTTTTGAGACCAGGTTTGGCTATGCAGTTCAGGCTGGTCTTGAGCTCACTTGTAGCCCAGGCCAGCCTTGAACTTGCAACATGAGTTACCTCAGCCTCATGAGTATTGGGGTTACAGGTGTGTACCACCATGCCCAGCAACTCTGGAAATTTAGAGGACACATACACACAGTGCATGTCAGCTAAGCCTGGCTAGTTCCATCCCCAACATCTTTCCATGGGAGGCCACCAATCTCAGCAATTACACCCCAAAGAGTCTACCCATAGACTCCTGTTTCTTAGAAATTGTATAGCACCAGTAAGAGACTCGGATCCTATCATTTCCCTTTTCCCCTTTGTGTCTCTTCTTAGGCTTAGTTGGCTGCTCTTCCCCAGCATTCCTCATTAGCTGAGAGGTCAGTGATCTGACAAGAACACACAATTGTTGATTTAGCCTTTTGCCTTCTGGGACCACTCATCTATAAAGGAGGTGGCAGGACGAGGGTCATGCTAAGAAAAGATTCCTTCCGTGGGTGGGATTCCTGGCACTTGTGAGGACAACGATTATGCACAGGGCTCCACCATTTACAGATTGTTTTGTCACAGTTATGAGAACATTCCTCACTCCTATGGACAGAGGTTCTGGTTGTATTTCTAATACCTCCTGGAAGGTGTGATGAGCCTCAGGGCTATTTCTTCCCCCTTCTCTGGTTCCCAGACACCAGCAATGAGACCATCAGTCTTTTCCTTTGTGGGAGACTTGAGCCACTAGATATAGGCTTTACCTTCAAGGCTCAGAAGAAACTTTTGAAGGTGTTCCAGGCACAGACCTCTTGTCAGGGCCAAGGTCATCCAAGCATGTTAGCTCAGACAATGAAAACAACTCAGTGATCCCAGTGGCTGAGAAGACTGCTGAGAAGGAACTGGCTGCAAATACAGGCCGAGGGTGTTGGGGTCTTAAGCTTGAGTGTGTTTGCTCAGCTGAGATGCTATTTTTTGGAGAGCCCTTTTATAAAGAAACATTTGCAGCATTAGCAATAGCAGTCTAGGACAGGAACGGTTGTGTTACAAGTCAAGCTGGTTCTCTGGTCGTGAACCACTTGTCCTCTTACAACACTAGGAAGAAAGAAGAACGCCAAAGGCAACGTTTAGAGACGCACAGAGACACTCAGTATGAGCTGATGAGGGTGTAGCTTTACCGATTATATTTGTTCATCCTTTGTAGGAAAAGTGGGCCATGCTGCCACAGGTACTACCTTCCAGGCTCAGGCCTCTTTCCAAGACCTTTTTCTGTTCTTTTAAGATGAAAGAAATAGCCACTTTTGTAGGCAAAAGTGGTAGAATATTAAGAGTTTTATTCCATTTAACCGAATATTACCTCCAACAGTTCAGAACACTGTGGTCAATTCGTTCACTGGCAAAGATTCATTCATTCTCCATGCAAGTCACATATGCAGTCCTGGAACACAGGACTAGAGATGTCAGGAAAATAAGGGACAGTTCACTATCCTTAGGTAACTGCAAGTTACTCGTATAAATAAATGAAAAACAAGGGAAAGGAGGTAGGAGAAGTGTTCTAAATATCAACACAAGCATTTCATAGACACTGTGGACTGCTAGAATGAGCATGGAGTTTGGAGTCAAGTATCCTGATTTTAAACCCTGGGTTTGTCCTTCTGTTTGCTATGCCATGTAAGGAAGAACCATCTCATTTCTTTTGGGTAAGATATGCAGATGATTATGGAAAGTCATAAGCCTATTGTCTGACACATAATACTCAGTAAGTGTTACTTTCTTTGGCTTGTTTTATATGTTCTTTCTCTGAGGAAATATTGAGAACTTGTGAATGCAATGACTATTTTTATATAGTTTTTTAAATTAAAAAGTCACATATTTTCCTTTTATTTTTGAATTCTACAACAAATCTCCTGAAATAAGCAGGACAGATACTTGGCTGCTGTGGGTAACTATGCAGGTCACGCGCTGCAACAATAGCTGTGAATGGCACACCTAAGGTTGGACACTATACGACATGCAAAAACATGAGGTGGCCCTGAATCGTGTTAGCGCCCACATTTTCTAGAAATGGAAACTGAAGCACAGAAATTAAATGAGCTGGTGAAGGTCATGTGCTTATGCAGTGGGGGGCCAGGACGCTCTTCTGTCACAGGACATCCCGTTCCCCATGCACTACTGCCCTCATTAATGCATGCTGCATTTTGACACTTCTCATTTGCACGCGGGAATAATTGCTCTTCATTGAACTTTCAGTGACTGGCCACTTCCTGAGAACATACAGTGAGCTTGGGACCTCGTGGAAGCCAGCTGAATATTAGTTGGTTCAAGAACATAAATATAGGGAAAGAATTGGTGTCATAACATTCCTGGTGGGAATATGATTAGAGTGAGAAATTTTTATAAGACTAAGAAAGAGTTCAGGAAAGAGTTTTATCTGTGAGGGCTAAATCCAACTAGCCCTGTCAGTGGTTAGGGGAAAAAATGGAACAGAAACAATTTCTTTTGGTTCCGTGTTTTCCTAGGATACAATTAGGATTCTTGTCATATCTGAAAATACCTTTGCACTTATTATTTTTCCTTAAATTTTCTCACTTTCAGAAAAATGGAATGATGAAGTTTTGCTTTATTCCTGATAATATCTATAGAATTATAGATTTGCTATAATAAATATATTTTCTAATACTTATTCAAATAAATACATGGCTATTAAAATTTTGAAGATACTTAAGTGTTTTATTTAAGAAACTGAGTCTTGAGGCTCCCCTGGGTGTGGCCACCTTCTTGGAGCTGTAGGTAATAATGAGGAGAGAGAGCAGAGCTCGGTCAGGTGGGAGGACTAGAGTCCTGATGAAGAAGTACAGCACTCATTTGTTTAGCAGCATTTTTGGATTAGGTGATGTGGGCTCAGAATAGAGAAGGCTCAGCTTTGCTTGGGAAATTTGGTCATTTAAGGAAGGGGCCAAGATACCAACTGCATTGGTAAAAGAGAGCGCTAAAGCCCTAATGGTGCCTATTTACAAACAGAATCATCAGATCAGAGAAAGCTAGACCAAAGGGCACATGGAGATAATGTTTCCAATTCTACATTATACAGACTTGGCAAACGAGGCTACAAAGCTGGAGGATGTGACCAAAGTCACCTAATGGTAGGTAAGGAGGACAAAGTCTGGAATACTCAGGTTGTCCAGAGCTGGGGATCTGCCATACGTTAAGGTCCTGTTTAGTGCATTTCTATTGCAGGGACAATTGACAGGTCCTCAGGCACATTGAATAAAGGCAGCTGGAATACAGGACTTAAAGGCCACAGAGGATGAGTAGATATAATTCACCGGTGATTCTTCTTTAGAAGTTAGTTGGATCAAGAAGAATTATTTTTCTGATGATAGCAAAACAATCATAGAAAACTAGAGACATTTGAACACTTACTGCAGATATAAAGAGATCACTGTTAAATTTTAAGGGATGACAATGGTATTGCAGCGCTGTAAAGGGATAGATATTGACATCTTTGTAGATAAAATAGTAGTTGTGGAACTGGGCAGAAGTCTGGAAAATACAAGTGTGGTCTTGGTTTGATAACTGGCGAAGCTGGATACTGGGCAAACTGAAATTTATCAAGATTGTTCTCTCTCCTTTTATACATGTTGGGAAATTTCCATATTAAGAAGTTAAGGAAAACATAATCTTGACTGCAAAAGTGCTGTGATAAATAATAAATCTGTGGCAGTTTCCCTCGTGTGTGCTTTACACTGTGAAACTGCAGACCGAGTAGCCCTTATTCAAAATTCTTGGAACCAAAAGTGTTTCAGACTTTGTGTATTTTTGTATTTTGGAATATTTACATACACAGAATGAGATATCTTGAGGGTGGAATTTATTTATTCTTCACATATATCTTACACATATGGCCCGAGAACATTGCACGCAATAGTTCTGGTGTACCTGTGTTTTGATTGAAATCTGTCCCAGGAGGTTAGGTGTGAATTTTCCATTTGTGGCATCATGCCAGAGCTCAAAAGTTTTCAGATGGTGGAGTATTTTGGATTTTTGTCAACCTTTGATAATGTTTTACAGGCCAGTGTTTACAGGCCATACATTCTGTATGTAGAATGCTCAGGACTGAGAATAGAATTAGGACTGAATAATTTGCTCCATTTTTCTTTGCTTTAGCAGAATTAGGGTATACACCGTTGACTAAAATATAGTTTTCCATGATAGTATATCCCAGATCCAGTTCCTGCTGAGAGGCAGCCCTGCCTGGAATGTGGTCTGGGAATGGAGAGGCTTTCTCAAGATTCTTTCCTTGTAGGACTTTGCTAACCTTCCCAGAAACACAGACCCCAGGGACTTTAAATGTACAAGGACATGGTCCAGGTTATCTGCAGAGAGGTTCACTCTCATCACAGATTGGCCACAGCAGCCAACGTGCTTTTCCAACTGGGAAATGTGAAATCTATGGGGCTGAATTCATTGAAAGTAAACACAGTTCTGCTTGCAGAATGCTCTCATGCTCTTTCTATTTGGAAGACTCAGCATATCCTTACAAAGTTAACGGCATGTGTTTACTGCAAAGTTAATGACATAGAACTGTATCTTCTATTTATCTAGCTCTTTGAGCTTTAAAGAATTTTAATCAACTTTATACACCATACAAATCATATTTATGTCTGTACACATACATAATGTGGGTGACTTGATTTATTTTCTATCTTCTATCTCTGTAAAATTGTGAAAATAACCCAAGGAATGAGGAATTAATATCTGCGCAGCATTTTGATAAACTTGGGTGAAATGCTTTTGGTGTATTTAGAAACACCTATCACAATCATTTTTATTAAATTTGTTGCTGCAATTGTAATCTCTCCTCCAGTGTGCTTTCTACTTTTCCCTTCTTTGTGAATACATCTCAAGGTCTCTGCATTAGTGACATCTGCTTTTCTTGACAACAATACCTTACATAACTAAGACACTTGACAACCTCAAAAACATTTTTGACTTCATTATCTCATTCAGTCTTCACAGTAGTGGTGTGAACTCAGCAGGGCGAATGCCATTGTTCTTGCTTTACTGGTATATTTTGTTGTTGTTTAAAGTTGGAAGGTGCCTTTTGGAGATTTTGTATTTGTGAATTTGTCTATCCACTAAAAATATGTAACCTCAGTATCACATTCGAAGCACTTTGACAGCCATTGTTAGGCCTGCACAGGGTGATGGAACGTCTCCAGCTCAGGAGCTCTGTGATTTGAGCTTTTGGAAAATAGTGTCCTTTTGGGAGTTTACTAGTGCCATGGTTTCTGGAAATTTTTGTGTTTTTGATGGTGATCACACTGTTGAAGGTGGCTCCCACGTGTAGTGCTGCCTAACGCTGGTGTTCCTATAGCACAAGAGGGCTGAGATGTGCCCTGTGGAGGAAGCTCATGCTAGATAAGCCTTGTTCCGCCGTGAGTGACAGTGGTTGATGGTGTATTCAACATTAATGAATCAATCATACATGTTAAAGTGTCTTTACACACACACACACACACACACACACACACACACACACACACACACGGTTATGTATTGATTAGCTGGCAAAAACGTTGTGACCAGAAGCTCACAGGAAACTAATCCAATGTTCCTGGAGACTTTACAGAGCAGAGCTAGTTGGAATAAATGCAATGATACGCTGCCTCGTGAGGCCCCTAAGAGGCAAAAGTGCCCGCTGTGACCAGGCCAGACTGCCGCTCGCGGCTCACTGGAGTGTCCTGGCCTTTTGCTCCGCCACCCTCCATGCCTCGGTTGCACCACTAACGCGCCTCGCTCTTCTCTCCGCAGAAGGGCACGGCCGAGCCCTACCTGAAGCTCCACAACCTGTACAGCACTCCTCGCTGCTCGCGCCAGGGCGCCGTGCCCGGGCTGAGCCGCCGGGTGGTCAGCCAGCACTCCTACCCGCTCAACCGTTTCACCTCGACGCCCTTCGACCCCATGGAGCGCCCCACCTCCCAGGCCGACCTGGAGCTGGACTACAACCCTCCCCGCGTGCAGCTCAGCGACGAGATGTTCGTGTTCCAGGACGGGCGGTGGGTGAACGAGAACTGCCGGCCCCAGTCCCCCTACTTCTCCCCCTCGTCCTCCTTGCACCACAAGCTGCACCACAAGAGGCTGGCCAAGGAGTACCTGCTGCAGGAGGAGAGCAGGTGCCTGCGCGAGGAGAACCGGGCGCTGCGCGAGGAGAACAAGGCGCTGCGCAGGGAGAACAAGATCCTGCAGGTCTTCTGGGAGGAGCACAAGGCGGCGCTGGGCTGCGAGGACGGCCAGCCCGGCCCGCCTCTGCTGCGCAAGGAGAGCGCGTCGCAGGAGGCGGTGCAGAAGGAGGCCGCCGCCCCGCCGCCGCCGCGCAGCAAGGAGAACAGCGCGCTGCAGCTGCTGCGGGAGGAGAACCGCGCGCTGCAGCAGCTGCTGGCGCAGAGCCAGGCCTACTGGGCGCGGGTGGAGGACAAGACGGCCGGCGCGGACGGCAGCGCCGCGGGCCCCCCTGCGCACGAGGAGCCCCACAGCCCCGGGCTGCTTCCCGACCAGGGCGCGGGGCTCTCCTCCCCCTTCGAGGAGCCCAAAAGTCCCGCCACCCCGCAGGAGGACGCCCAGACCCTGCGCACCCTGCGGGAGCTCATCAGCACCCTGTCTGGGCCGTCCAGGGAGGAGGAGGGCAAGGCGGGCCCGGGGCCGCTGCAGCTGCTGCGGGAGATGGGCCAGGCGCTGCAGACCCTGCGCGAGGAGAACCGGCTCCTGCAGGAGGAGAACAGGGCCCTGCACGTGCTGAGGGAGGAGCACCGCGCCTTCCAAGAGGAGAACAAGGCCTTGTGGGAGAACAACAAGCTGAAGCTGCAGCAGCGGCTGGTCATCGACACAGTGACCGAGGTCACCGCCCGCATGGAGATGCTCATCGAAGAGCTGTACGCTTTCATGCCCGCCAAGAACAACAAGGACCCCAAGAAGCCCAGCAGGGTCTGAGGCCTTCCTTGCAAAGAAGGACACCGAGTTCAGGCACAGAACATCCACCCGGCAAAAGAGAGTTAGTCCTCTGCTTTTGTCCTCCCCCCTGGCCACAGTATACCAGTGACAGAGGGCGCTCGCGGCCCCCTGAACTCAGAGAAGCAATAAAGGCTGTGGAGGCTGGAGGCAGTCCATGCCAGAGTGCCATTCTTTTTTCTTTCTTAAAAAAAAAAAAAAAAAAAAAAGCTTTTATTTTAAGAGAAATTTTAATGTGAGAATATTGGAGCTCAAAGAACAGAATTCCCCATGGTATTTCTGCTCCAACATAAGCACTGCCCCCTCCATTATCAACATCCCCCATTACAGGGAATTTGCTAAAATTGTTGAATCTACATTGATTCGTCATGCTCAGCCAAAGCCCTTACCTTAGATTAGGATTCACTTTTGGTGTACATTGGGTTCAGGTAAGTGTACGATGCGTCCACAGCTGTACAGTCATCAGATCATCTCACGGCCCTACAGATCCCTGTGTTCCCTTCACTCACGCCCTCCCCAGATCCCTGGAAACCACTGGTATTTCCACCATCTGCACAGTTCTGCCCTTTTCAGAATGTCATATAGTTAGAATTATACAGTTGGTAGCCTTTTCAGATTGACTTTTTTCACTTGAATATGCATTAATTTCCTTCATGTCTTTTCATAGATTGAGAGCTCATTTCTTGTCAGTGCAGAGTACTGTTCTATTGTCTGGATGCATCAGTTCATTGACCCATTTGGTTTCTGAAGAGCCTCTTGGTGGCTTCCAACTTTTGACAATTAGGAAGCTGGCTTCTTTTTCTTGTTTCCTTTTCCCTAGCCTCTTATTTCCTCCTCCTCTTTATCATTTCATCTTTTTTTCTCCTCTTTTCCATTTTTTAACTTCATCTTTCCTTGTTATGATCATCATCTGTTTCTGAGGACAGGGAGAGGTCCATGGATGAAAGAGCTCCAAGGCTTTACAACCCTGCCACTGTTGGCACCTGGGGCTCCTTTTAGTGGAGACTACCCTTACATTATATGCCATTTTCCAGTGTGTCTGGCCTCTACAGATGCCAGTAATAGTCCGCTGATCTCCAAACAAGAAGACAAAATATGTTTCTAGACTTTGTCGAGGGTCTTCTGTGGGGCAGAAATCTCAACACTACTGTAGTGTCCTCAGTGTATTTGTTGAAATCCTTGTCTTTGAAGTGCCCTGAGAAAGCAAAGGTTTCCATGAAGGATATCCAGCTACAATCCCCACCAGCAGATCTATAATTCTACTTTGACTTAAAACTCCAGTGAAGAAATCTACTTTTCTTGGTGAACCTAGAATTGTTCTATTTGAGATTAGAATTTCTCTTTATGCTATTTCTGTTCTTTTTTTTTTTTTTTTTTTGCAGTACCAGGGGTTGAACTCTCGACCTCATGCTTGCCAGGCAGGCACTTATGCCACTGAGCTAAATCCCCAGCCCCAGCCCCGCTATTTCTGTTCTTTATAGAATTTAGGCAGGAGTGTTTTCTGCTCTCCTGGCTCTAGGCTCACCTTCTTTATTCCTGGGTTCATTCTCCCAGTTGAATACAAAACCCAGGGCGACTACTACCACACTCACTGGAGGAAGGTGCTAGGACTCAAGGTTTGGCTTTTTGATCTTTCATTCTCAATTTGAAGTTGGTTATACTTATAAAACCAGTCAAAAGGTAGCCTCAGATGATTATAGAAAGGAGTTTGGTTCTATACTTTGCCCTATAATAAAATTAACTGAAGGGTTCTTTGAACAATACTGATACCTCAGCTGCCCCAGACATTCTGATTTAGTGTTGGGTGAGGCTGGGCCCTGGGATGTTTAGATATTTTACTAGTGAGTCTAATGCTTAAGAATCATGGTAGTGGGCAGTTAAACCTTTGAAATGGAAAAACTGATTATTGGGTAGACACAAGTTTGAGACTGGAATGTTCTTGCTCCTGGTGCCTCATTCCTCGTGCTGATACTGACTAAATTTCTAACACGTGAGCAAACTCCAGAAAGTGAACAGAAGACAGTGAGCTCCTCTCCACCTTTTCACTGATGTGACACTAATATCCTGGAAGGCGGCACTGTTATTTCTTCTGTAGCGATGGAAATGGAAACTTCATGTACGTCACCTAACTGGTGATTTGCCACTTAGAAAGCTTGGAAGAACCAGATTAAGCCTTTGATACAGACGAACTGCCGATCTCAAGCTTCTGTTAGGTCATATGGCTGACCTCCTAGTCTTTAAATTTGATTTTAAAATGGTTTTGGTGCAATTTTCTAGATTTTGGAACTTGTCAAGATTTATCCAAAAATAGTACCAAGAATCTGAAAGAAGGAAGAACCATATGATGATACCTCGTCTAGCCAGCAGTGACCATGCGTCTAATCTGCATGCAGGGTGGAAACTGATGAATGTGCATGTGAAGATTGGGTAATTTTTTCCACCGTTGTCATGAAAACCTGAAAAATTAGAAGTTTCTGTTGATGAGCCTCTGTAGCTTTTACCTCCTATATTTAATATATCCTTCACTCAGGGCATCGTGGAGTACCAGACCTTGTTTAAATCAGCAAGACAACTCCAGGGTATAGGCATCCCCCCCTTTTTTAAATAAAATCAAATCATTTCTGTTGTTCTAGGCAACAAAAAGACAAATGACACACACTCTCCACATTCATGTTCCAAATATTTAACTTGGCTTCATTTATATAATATCAGTTGACTGTTTTCATTAGCAGTATCAATTTTCTCTGTGGTGCAGACTCTAAATGGATGACAAGTCATAAAACATTTTTATGGAGTGGGGGAGATTTATTTCAAAACAATGTTGCATTGTACTATACATAGGTTTGTGGGAACTACCCTCTAGGAGAATAAAAATTCATTCTTAATAAAGCATCTCTGCTCTCTTTTTAGCTCTATGTCTGCCTCTTGGTCCAGAGTTAGATCCTTCTTTAATGGCCAATGCTATTTTCTCTTTGCAGACTAGTTCTTGGTTCCGAGTCTCTCTGATTTGCTTTTAGCTAAGGATTCTGTTTCCTTTCATCTCTGGCTTTCTTTGTTACTATCATCAAGTTAAACTCTCCTACGAAGCTCACTAAATCACGTTCCTCTTCCTATCTAGTGCCATAAGTAGATGGTTATGTCAAGTAGAAGAGAACATTCATAATCTAATACTAGATACTTATTGGAAACTATAACTCCAGAATTAATTTTAGGAGGTGATATCAATAGGAAAGTCATCTATGCAAGAATAACCATTGTATTGATGATTCTATTAATATAATGAAATACCTGTATTTACACAAGGTATGATTGAAACATACAGCAAATGTTTAAATTAAAAACATTACATGAAGTAAAACACAAATTGCCATTAATCCCCCTAAAAATGCTTCCTCTTTCTTCAAATGCATCTTTCTCGTCACTTTCTAGAACAGTTCTGGATGTCCTCTTTGCTGAGTATGTTGCACTGTCCTGAACCTGTTTAGGAAGTTTACCTTTTGTGCCAGAGCGAGGGACAGTGGATGTTATGGCTGGTATGTAGGTGTGCCTTGCAGAACTTCATAGGTGGGGTTTTTAGGAGGTGAATGCATCATGGACATATGATGCCGAGTTAGGAATTAAAGCTATCTGATAACTAAGTTGCTTTAGTGTAGTTCTGGGTGTTGATAACAGAAACCCCATTCTGAGTATAGATATCTTGTACTGCCCGAAAGGCTTGTGGTCTGGATGGAATAAAAGGAAAGGGAGGCTTGGGCTTACTGCCTCCTGCCTGCTCTGCCATGAGCTGCTTCTCCTCTGTGATGCCCCGGGCCATGCCACCTGCTGACTGTGGACTGAAACCTCTACAGACTGTAAGCCAAAATAAAGCTTCCCTCCTTGTCCGGTATCAGGTATTTTGTCTCAGCAACAAGAAACATAAGACAGTGGATGGAGACAAACCACTGGTTTTATAGACTGGTTTGTCTGTTTAATAGTACTTAGTAATAACATGTACCATATTTTTTAATCACACTCATAAAGACATAATAGAGAACTTCTAGAACTGCTTCAGAAGGTGGCAAGAGCGGTGGGTAAGAATGTTGGAAGTGAGGGAAAGTATTTTGAGGGAGATTAATGGCAATATGTCTTTTACTATAAGGAAAGTTTTAATATTCACTGTATATTTTGACCACACTTCCAAAAGAAAAACCTGTAAGAAGAAAAGAGGCTTATTTTTCTCACTATTCCGAAGGATCCTGCT
Source organism: Cavia porcellus (assembly GCF_034190915.1). Classification (NCBI taxonomy): domain Eukaryota; kingdom Metazoa; phylum Chordata; class Mammalia; order Rodentia; family Caviidae; genus Cavia; species Cavia porcellus. The sequence continues at coordinate 61,146,552 of NW_026947504.1, forward strand.
TTTGGAACTGGTATCATCTTGGCCCTGGTGAGGACTTAGGGCAGATGGCAGCACAAGGGCAGGCACAGGTGTGGACAGATCATATTGCCAGATGAGAAGCCCAGGGAGGCAGGGAAGGCTTGTTCTTTCATAACAACTCTCTCTTTGTAACTAACCAATGGGCCCCACAAAAACTGTATTAGCTGTGTTGAAATACCTTTAGTGAGCTGTGAGCCCCTCACTAGACCCCCAACTTTTAAAGGTCCCACCACCTCTTAATATCACCACCCTGGAGACCAAGCCTCCAACATACAAACACAGGGCTACACTCTAGCCACATCTAAACTACGGTAACCGTCCTGAGTTTAGCAGAATGCACCAGCAATAGGAACCAGAATAAAAAAAACTGAAAAATGCTTTGTTTGTTTCTATATGGTTAATTTCCATGCCTGAATACTTTCCTTTTCTAAGGAATTTCTGTGAACTAAAATGGCCACAACCTGCATGTAGCCGGTGTTTGCCAAAGACCCGAGTGAGCTCTGGGTGGCGTAGGAAGCGGCACCAAGAAGAGCAGATGGGACAGTCTGATGGAGGAAACCGGAGACCTTTGAAGTCCTCCTCTCCTAGCATTAACATCAGGTTATTGTTCTCAGAATTGAATTTCTGACTGATTATCGAGGAAATGACTTTAACTGAGAAGCAAAGTAATTTTCAGGGTATTCTGGCCACTGCTGGGAACTAGATTTCTTTCCATTCATAATTTTGAGCCTCAGTCAGACTGTCTTTTCACTTGTGCTTGGAGGTGCCCGCCCCTTCCTCATTCGCAGGCAGGTCTGCTTCAGTCTGAGCTCTCAGTAGCTTCTCTGGGTAAACAGTTCTTTCCAGATTCCGTATCTTCTTTGTTCACTCAAACAATGGCCTTTGTAACCAAGAACAAAGTTAGAAGCAGGTGACAGATTATTTTTAATGCTGTCAAGACTAGCGGCTGTTTAATTTATGAAATTTGCTCTCTGAAAGCCTGCCTTTATTATTTGCAAAGAGGGTGACTCAGAGATCTCCACTGGAAATTCTTGCTCGGTGGAAATGCTAAGTACAAATCCTTTTCAGAAATAAGTCATTTGTCAAAGGGATGTTCTGTGGGATGGAAAAGAGTTTCTTGGTTCCCAGTTACTTTTTGTGGACCTAAAATTGTGTGGTCCCCATCTTTTCTCTCACCTTTACTTATTTATACAATCACTAGGTTGAATCTATCTTACTAATAGGTCTCGAATCTGTCTTATTAATAGCTTTCCCATATGTGCAAGCCCAGTCTTGCCGCTGTCTGCTGGGTGATTGCTAAAACTCTGTCTGGACTGGCCACAGGCTGGCTTCTAGCTCAGTTTTCTATGCTGCAACCAGATTGTAACCCTTGAAGCTGATCATCTAATTTAAGAGTTGAAGTTTGATATATGGTGAAGTAGAAGTAGAATAAAGATTTATGTAGAAATTTCCTCATAACACTTGGTAAACATAAGCTATATAAAAAGATATATTTGATTTTACTATGTTTGAAGATATGGGCAGCCATTTTGAAGGCAACAAGAAGCACTGTGGTAGACATTGTTGATTTCCTATTGTCTTGTTTTGAAACCCTGTCACTTAAACTGTCTTGTTTTGATTGGCTTTATTCTGTTTTATTTTGCTTTTTTATTTTATTCTCTCTAAAAATTTAAAAATAAACAGATAATAGCATATTTACTATTAGCTTTCACAGATCAACTGATGGTCAATCTTTATTTATTCCCTTCAAGTTTCCTTTTTGGAGGAGAGGGATAAAGTTCTCTCAAGTAAATAGCAGATATCACCTATAAGTATTTCATTAAAATATTTTGTTTTAATGGTATTATAGCTATCCAAATTAATCACAGATCTGGACTATCATCCAGTGCCCAATCCATAATAAAAATTTTCACATTGTTTGCCTGATTCAAATGAGATACATAAACTGCATTTTTACTTTGTCTTTTAAGTCTGTTTTTTTAGAAGGAAAATTTTAGGGCAGCTCTAGGTGCATCCAAAATTTGTTAGTATGGTCTGAGATAGGCCCTGCAAGGACATGAGGCAGCCAGGTTATTTTGTATTCAGTGTAGGTGTGCCAAGGTGCATTTTCCAGGAAATAATGATGATACCATTTAGGGTATCTAACACGACATTGATTTAAAACTATTCAGAAAGCTGCTTTATAGAGCTAGGAGATGAGGTAACCAATATTACCCAAGTGGTTAAACATTGTTCAAGAATCAAGAGCCTAATCATTATTTTGGAATCTGATCTCTTGTAAAGAATGGAAGCAAAGGAGCTAGATCTACCCAGGAAACCCCCTTATGGTGCTCTGAAATTTGATAGATGGGGTGTGTATTAGTTACCTTTCCATTGCTGGGCCAAAATATGTGACTCACACAATTTAAAGAAGAAAAGGTTTAACTAAAGGGCTCAAAGGTTTCAGTCCCTGATTGACCCCAAATCAGGAATATCACAGTGGAAGGACATGGCAGAGGAAAATAACTCACCTCATGACAGCCTGGAAGCAGAAGAATAAATGAACCTGAAAGGAAGGGGCCAGGACCACAGAGAGTCCCCAGTGTCAGCCCTCCATGTCCCACTATCTTAACTAGGAGCCCCCTCCCAAGAGCTCATTCAGCAAGGAACTCATCATCAGACCAAATCACTGATGAGGGTAGTGCTCTCACAATCCAACCAAAGCTAACTTCTGAATATTGCTGTCCTAGAGACTAACACAGTGAACATTTGGGGGACATTTTATACCCAAACCACAACACACTCAGAATTAATGTTTGACCAGCTACGTGGAAGTCCCATGGCTCACTCAGGTGGATAAACTTAACCATCACACAATGGAGCAAGGACGCCTATGACCTTTCAGCTCCACTCACTTGTCAGCTTTTAGGGGATCCTGGGATTTAATGATTTTTCAAATTCTTTAATTTTTCTCCAACATTATCTAATGTCAGTGTCTAAAACTACCCCAAACTGATGTACTATATGTGGTGAGGAGATCTGTCTTAAATAGGAGAAGTGGAGTATGGAACTAGAATAGAAATATTATTATAGTGTTTTTTTTTTAATGGCCAGGAAGCAGAGACAACAGATAAGAGGCAGAGAAAAGTGATGGTTTTCAAAGCCCTGCTCCAGCAGCACACTTTATTTAACTGGGCCCCACCCCATATAACTCCTTCATCTATGAACCCATCAATGGATGAATGTACTGATGAGATTAGCAACTTCGTGATTCAATCACCTTCCAGTAAGTTTTGGGAAACATTTTTCTCCAAATCGTAATGAAGGTGGTCCCACACTAAGGAAAATCTAATATCAAGCTGGCACATGGAACATCAGATTGATCCTCCTCCCTCCTTCCCTCTCTCCCTCTTTCCCTCTCTCCTTCCTTCCTTTCTTTGGTCCATTGTATCTTTTTATGAGTGTTGGCTCTGGCATTTAGATAGCACTTTGAGAAAGAAGAGAAATTTCTATATATCCTTAGTGTTTTATTTGCTTATCAAAAGTGGGAAGTCTTAAAAAGAAAAACGTCTAGTTCAATACATGTTGCGTGGTGAACGAAGAAAGATCTTAATCTTTTAGACCAAATAGATTCAGGTATTTTTGCTTTCATTCAGTCCTGCGCCAGAAACCAGGGAGCTATCCCAACTCATTTTCTCCCTGATTTCCCATGGGTATTAAGCCACTAAATTTGGTCCATTTTGCTTCGTTATCTGTTTGATTGCTGACCCAGTTAAGGCATCAATGGCTCTTGACTAAACTATTATGGCCAAATCATAAGTGAATCCATTTTTCACACTGCAGCCAGGTGAACAATTTAAAACACAGCTCTGACTGTATCATAACCCTCCTCCAAAGCCTTCAACGCTCTTTATTTCTTTTAGTGAACTTTCCAACCAGTATGTTGGATTTGATTACAGGTGTACAGGTAGACTTCATTCTGTAACTCAGAAGAATTTGTGTTTTGCCCCATCCCTCCGCCATGAACGTTTCTCTACCTAATCACTCACTTTATTCCGAAGAATTAGTTTGTTTATTTATCTGTCCCTCCTCTCAGGTTGAGAGCTCCTTGAGGACAAAGGTAACCATGTAGAAATTCCCACCACCCTGACCAGTGCCTGGCATGTATTAGGTGCTCAGTACATAAAAAAACTCAAAGAAATATGTGGAGGGCAGTGATGATGGCCATTTATTTCCTTTCAGTTTAGCTGAAAATCTTACGCTTTTCTGACTTTGCTAATAGGGTCTTACTTAAATTGTTCACTGCATGATGAGACTCTTAACTTCAAAATAGCACCCTGCTCTGAGAGTCAGTCTCATTAAAACTTGATATAGTCGCACATTTTTCTCTCTCATCAGTCTTTGTTGTTTTTAACACCAGCAGATAAAAAGGAATATGCAATCTTAATCAGAGAGACAGAGAAATAAGGATTGCTGTATTAGAAGATGGCACTCAGAACTGGGAACCATAGTGGGTTCTATCACCATCTCAGTTGCCTTGAGGATTTAGTGCTATTTTAGTTGTTATATTTTGTAGATTATCAGTTTGTAGAAAACAACCATTTCCAAGATTGTGTATGTGTACAGACTAGTACTTAACCAATATTAGAAAATGACATCTTGAACACAGACACACACTCACCATACTCATACACACACACACTTGAAGTTGGAGAACTTATTTCCTTTTAGAAATCTGATTTGCTGGAGCTCAATGACTGCAGATCTTTCACTGGGTATCTGGGCTTTGAAGTCTTCAGGAATGATTTGCATAGCTCCTTTAACAAGTCAGCATGGCTAAGTCATATAATTTCTTCACTTTCTTTGGTGGAACAATGACCAGAGAATAAAGCAGTAATACTTATTTTAATGAAAAAGAGGACAGAGAGATTTTAGCTATGATTTTTTAAACTGCTCTTTTGGTAGAAAGGAATTAGCTTTGACTTGATTCATGTTATACAACATGAAAAAATATAATCATAAAATGTGTCTGTACACCATCTACTATGCACAGCAGATCCTTACTATATGTGTTAAAATTATCCACAAAATCAGAGCCAATAGGAATAGGAATCAGCTCATGGAATTATGGGTGTCAAAAAGTCCCGTGATCTCATCTGCAGGCCAGAGAAGCAGGAAAGCAGTGGTACAATTCAGCTCCCATCTAAAGTCTAACAGAGGGCCAGACTTTTTTGTTTGTTTTCTACTCATGCCCTAGATTCACTGTCTTTTTGTTCTCTTGTTCTTCTGGTAAGGCCTTCAGTAGACTGAATAACAGCTACTTCCATTAGAGAGGGAGATGATCTTTTCTCAGTAGACTGAGAAAATAGTTGCCTCAACTCTCAGAGACTCACTCAGATGTTAATGTCTTTATTAAAATAAATTGTTTTGAAATACTGAAGATTAAAACCTGGGCCTTCTGCATGCTAGGCAAGTGCTCTACACTGAGCTACACCTCAGCCATAAATGCATATCTCATACAGAAACAGCTTGTGCTCATCAGGTTTTCATTGCTATGACCAAACACTCTAAAGAAAACAGTCCAGAGAAGGAAAAGTTTATTTTGGCTCATGGTTATAGAAGTGTTCATTACTTTTAGGCTAACGATGAGGCAGGAACATCATTTATAAAAGAGCATGGCAGAGGAATGACGCTCACCTCATGATAATCAGAAAGCAGAAAGAGACAGCTTAAGAGAAAGGGACAAGGAGAAAACAGAGCCCCCAGGGTCATCCCTGCATGACCCATTATTTTAACTAGGTCCCACTTACCAATAGCTCATTCAGCTAGGAACACATCACTGGACTTGATGAGGTTAGTGCCTCCATGACCCAACCAAAGCTTATCTCTGGATACTGCTACCCTAGAGACCAAGCCTTCAACACAATGAATGCTTTGGGGACATTTTATATCCAAACCACAACACACTCGAATTAATGTTTTATCAGCTACATGCTCAGTGAGGCTGACAAATAAAATGAACACCCAGAGTTTAAGGAAGAATAGTTTACTTCAGCTCACAGTTCATAGTAACTGACTTTAAGGGAAAGTGACATAGCAGAAGGACATCACACAGGAGAAACAACTCATCTGTGTAGAGTAGGCAGCAAGCAGAAGCATCGATAGCAACAGCGCGCTGCCTCCTTTCTGTCCCTTTCTATTTCATCCTGCTACAAGCCTATTAGTTGTGGGGCTTTCCACCCCCTTAATCTCAATTTCACATTTTTAATCCACATTCACACACCCTAATCCAGCTACCTTTGAGACCCCCTACCTGTGAGCACAGGAGACTTTGGGGAACATTTAGGTATCAGGCATAACACTGACCCCCAGAAGACTCAAGCACATCTCTTCATGCAAAAGGCATTTAGTCCATCTATAAGAGTTTCCAAAGTCCTAACAGTATCAGCATTGCTAAAAAGTCCGAGTCCAAGGTCTCCTCTGAGATTTAAGGCAGACTCTTAGTTGAGAGACCCTGTACTAACAAAATAAATTTAAACCCTTCCAATATAATAGCGAAAGGTAAACATTCCCACTCCAAAAGACACATTAGGTGGATAAGAAGGAATGCGAACAAAGCTAGGCCAAAATTCAGCAGGAAAAACATTGCATCCCATAGCTGCATGTCTAACGCAGAGTGCAATCTGTGACAAGCTATGAATTACAAAGTGCGTGGGTGGCTCTGTCGCTTGTGAACTCTACGTGGTCATAGATCGCAAGGATTCTTTTTTTCTTGGTCCAGTTTTTCTCTGTCCTTGCAGCTCTCCTCAGATGATCCATGTTCCTGGTTTTTCCAACCTTCTTTTATTTTATTTTTTATTTTAAAGAGGGTAAAATTAAACATAGCAAAACAGAATACAACAGATCAAAAGAAAATAATTTAAGAAACAAAGATTTCAAAGCAAGACCACCAAAGATCTTCACTGTCTATCATATTGTCTCTTGTTTTCTTCCAAATAGTTGTCCATATCTTCACACACCGTGAATTCATACTGAACAAAATAGTATTAAACTATTCAGAACAGGATGATGAAGGCATTACAGGCCTTCAAAACCAGACAATAGGGAAATCAACAATGGCTGCCATAATGTCTCTCGTTCTCTTCAAAATAGCTGTCCATACCTTCACATATATTGAAATTAAACAAAACAAAACAGATTAATATCACTCTGAACAAAGAATAATAGTATTGCCAGATTTTATATCATGACGCTACAGAATTAGCACTGGATATCTTAGTGTCTCTTTTTCTTCAAAGTGTCTGTTCATTTCATTGTGCATTATATAATCAATTCTTGTAAACTCTTTAGAAGTTCTACACATGCATGAGTTTCTACATGTATACCTATGCTTTCTGTATTAGAGAGAAAAACAAATCAAAACAAGACAAAACAAAACAAATTCCTAGAAGAACATGAAATGAAAAAGACATATAAAACCACAATACTAAGTGATCTACAGTACTTACTATGATGTCTCTTGTTATTTTCAATAGAATTGTCTATATCATCAGGCATAGTATAATTGAACATAGCAGTACATAGCAATATTAATAAAAACAAAAGTAGTTAATAATCAAAGTGGAATGGATATCCTATTGAATCTTGTCATCTTCGAAGTAGTTGCTTCTACTCTCAGAGACTTGATACTATCAAGCATATGATTCAAATAAAATCAGTCAAAACAAAACAACGATCTAACAAGTCAGAATCCAATAAGATCAGTCATTTAAGACAGTATAAGTAATACAGGGTTTCAGATTAAGCTAATAGGAAATTAAGGATAGTTACTGTACTATATCTTGCTATTTTTGGAATAGCTGTCTGTGCCCTCAAGTTTAGTATAAGTAGACAGACTGGAACAGAATAAAATCAAATTAAACAGAACAATAAAAATAATGTGGATTTTAAATCCTGATACATTATTAACAATGTCCTCTGTCTTCCTTTTTTTTTTTTTTTTGACAATTCCTCCCCTTTCACTTTCACAGGGTGCTTTGTACATTTTGGGTCCCACTAACTCCTTTAGTTTTTAGATTAGGGGACAACCTGCTACCTACCTAAGTGATTCTGAACCGTTTTACCCCTGAACTGGATCTTGAGCTGTATTCCTTTACCTACAAAGCCTCAAGGTTTTCCTTCCTTATAGCTGAGTAGTTCTCCACTGCACAAAAGTGTCACGTCTTTCCAACCTATCTGCAGCTGCTGGATGTGCTGTCCCTATTTCTTTCTGGTTCCCTGTCACATAGAGCATCATTTTCTCATCTTTGACTTTTAGTTTATTAACCCTTTTTCAGGCTGATTACATTTCCTATACAGAGCATCTTGATAGACCATATCTCCTGATCTACTCTGCCTGTGTTTCTTTTTGTTAGTGTATCAAGGCCATCTGTGTTAGAGATTATAGCCAACCTTCTCCTCCTCATCTCTGTTATGGTATTTTTCTGCGATTGGTTGTCTACTTTTCTCCTTCATTCCACTGTCTGGCCCATTCATTGAGCCCTCTCTGCCACTGTTCCTGGAATCCTGGTGATTTTTTCTCTCTCTCTAGAATGTCCTTCAGTATTTTTTGTAGGGTTGGATTGGTTGTCATGAACTCCCCCAGTTCCTCTTTGTCATGGAATCATCTTGTTTCTCCATTAATTTTGAGAGATTATTTTTGCAGGGTACATCAATCTCAGTTGGAGGTTATTTTCTTTCAGGACTTGGAATACTTTGCTCCAAGTTCTTCTTGATTTGATGGTTTGTGTTGAGAAGTCTGTCATGATTCTGATGGATTTTCCTTTATAGGTGATCTGTTTCTTTTCTCTGACAGCTTTTAACATTCTGTTCTTGTGATGAATTTCTGGGATCTTGATTATTATATGTCTGGGTGTAGATCTGTTTTGATTGTAGCTGGCTGGAGTTCTGTATGCCTCATATATCTGAATATTGTTTCCTTTTCCTGCGCTTAGGAAGTTTTCCTTAATTATTTCTGTGTATAGCCTTTGTATTTCATTTGTGTTTATCCCTGCTTCTTCACTCACATTTTTTAACCCTTAAGTTATTGATGCTCTTGTTATCTTATAGCCTTTGTATTGTTACTTCCTGGTTCCTTGTTATTTTTAAGAGATCTTTCCTTTCACAATCACACACTGCAAACCTAACTTTAAGTCTTAAGTTAGTTTCTGTAAAGCAATTTTGCCAGCTTTCAATGGAGTTTTTAATTTCCTTGTAATCTCTTTGAATCCGTTTCATGTATTCTAGTTTTTTATATTCTTCATCGAGGGTTTCTCTCCTTTTTCTGAGTTCCTCCATTCTTCCATCTGTGTCTTCTTGAGAGTTGCTTAGCATTTCTTTTATTAATCTTCTTATATCTTGCTTTATTTGAATTAGCAATTCAGTTTTGAGTTTGTCTATGATGTCACAATGATATTTCTTTATGTCAGCTGATGCTGTTTCTGATATTGCAAGTTTGCTGCCCTTGATCTCTTTGGTATTTACCTCTCCTGGACTTATAATCCCTGGGTTGGCTGCTGGAGGCTTTTTTTAAAATTTCTTTCTCTTGTCATGTTCCTGGTTTCTTTCAGACAGGTTTGTGGTGGAGGTCTCAGGCCCTTTCTGTATTGCTTATGGTTTTTCTGAAACATGCTGGCTAGGGGGTTACTGCCCTCTCCAGTATGATGTTGATCAGTGAGGTGCATGCAGAGGCAGTGTGGGATGGTCCCTCTCCTCCAAGCCAGTCAATCAGTGAGTGCCTTCACCATGTTAGTCTGTGCCATGTGGATGTCACCAGTTCAGAACAATTTCGTCCCTGGCTATTGGGTCCTGACCAGGGGTGTGACCCAGCCCAAGTAGATCCCACCAGCCCACTTTGGGCCAGGAGCAGCCAACTGATACCACTGCAGTTCTGGGTTTAGGCCCATCCTGCCCAACTCCAATATGTCATACAGCTAGTCAAGCTGGTCACCCTCTCTGCAGGACTGAATTCTAAGCACTCACCACAGGTTAGTGCAGCTCTCCAAGCCAGTTCCATTCTCTGTGGCAGCACATCCTCTCACCAAGGGCCTCATGCTCACCAACCTACAATTGCAGCACGACTGTAACTTCAGAGTGACCTCGAGTCATCTGACTCCAAGGTGCCCAGCACAGCATGGGACCAGCTCCAGTGAGAGTGCATCTGACTCCAGCCTCTGTTCATGGTTCTTTCTTTCTTTCTTTCTTTCTTTCTTTCTTTCTTTCTTTCTCTTTCTCTTTCTCTTTCTCTTTCTCTTTCTCTTTCTCTTTCTCTTTCTCTTTCTCTTTCTCTTTCTCTTTCTCTTTCTCTTTCTCTTTCTCTTTCTTGTTCCTTAGTTTCTTCCTGAGTTGTGAGCATCCCTTTCCTTTCATTTGGTCTTCTGCATGGTGTTAAATTCCTGTGTCTGAGTTGTTTTTCTGAGAGAGGCTCTCTACCCTGCTACCTATCAATCTGCCATCTTCCCAGGATCTCCTTTCCAACCTTCTTGAATCTCCACAGAACCTTTAGCTTAACATTCACAGCTTTACATGCTATTTTCTCAAGGTCACATTGCCTGACCTCCCAGATCTTCTTTGGAAATCTGGGTGGAACCCTTCCTGACTACACATCTCTTGCATTTTCCATGCACCTAAAATCAGCACCATGAGGATGATGCCAAAGTCTACTGCTATAGGGGTTGAGTGCCTGGATTTCTGAATACTATGAGCCAAATCTAGATCATCACCATTCTGGAACATTTGCAATTTTGAGGTTACAAAGGGTGGGATTCTGCTGGTTCTTGTGATGCCCTCAAGCCATCTTTCCTATTATCATCTTCTTTTTTTAACAACCAAATTATTTTCTGTTCCATCTTTGCAATCCATGGCTTTATCAGCATGTCCTTTCTGATCAAACTCAAAACATTTTAAATCATCCTTCTGGGCCCTTTTCTCTTGATTCTCAACAATAGATCTGGCTAATTGCCCCCAGTAATACCATGCCATCACTTCAACATGAGACTGCTTTGAAATATTTTCTACTAAGTCAGTTAGTCCCCTGCCTTTAATCTCAATCTCAGGCAAAGTTTCTGGACATGAGTGAAATGCAGGTTTTTGCCAAATCATAACACACATAATCTGGAGTTCAATGGCTAGTGAAGTGCTTGTTTCTAACTGATGCCTTCAGAGCTGGTCTTTACTAGCTACATTGCTACCCACATTTTGATCCCTGAGTTCTGATGAGAATCTTGCATCAAGTTCAGTTTACAGCATTACAGGGCTGGTTCTTTATCTGGCACCTCCCAACCTTTCCAAATTCCTCCTGAAAGCCATTTCCAAAGGCTCCTGAATCACATAGTCAGGTAGTGGCACAGCAGTGACCCCATTTTCCTGGTTCCAAAATCTGTCTTTGTTACTTTTCTCATTGCTGAGACAGAATACTTAACATCCAAAGTTAAAGGAGGAAAGGTTTTTTCAGTTCACTGTTTGCAGAGGTTTCAGTCCACAGTTGGTTGTTCAAACACAGGGTGACATGGCAGAGAGACATCACAGAGAAATGGTCCATGGTTAGTAAGTAAAAAGCAACAAGAAGACAGCACCAATCAGTAACCCTGCCTTTGTTCTGTCCCTTTATATTCCATCCAGGGTATAAGCCTGTTGATTGGTGTCACACCTATCCAGAGTGGAGTTCCCTTTATCTATCTCTTTAATTCCAGTATCATGCTTTTAATCTACATTCACACACCCTAATCCATCCATTTTCAAAGCTCTCCACCTATGAGTGCTTGAGGCTTTGAGGGGGGCATCTAGATAAAAGCTGTTATGACAGCTGTATTATCAATCCTCATAAACAGAGTACAGCTGCTGGATATATATAATGTATATACCTAATAGTCATAAGAAAATTAGATATCCTAAGAAGTTTCAAAACAAAGATGAATTGATCAAATTATGTGTCATGAGAAACATTCATTCATTTATTCAATGATTTATCAAATATTTACTAAACATCTATGTTCCAGGTTTCATTATGAAAACTGGGTCAGTGAGGAGCAAGGCAGACACAGAGCTTAATAAGAGAAGCAAAAGTCAAGTAATTATTTAAGCAGTATTTTTCTTTTTTTTTAAATTTTATTTAAGGAGAAAAAAGAAAAAAACAGAAAAAGGGTACAAGTTATACAGACTTTCAGAAAAAGTAAACAGTAGGAAATCACTAGTTAATTACATATTGTCATCTTAGAAATAGTTGTTGAAGTTACAAAATTAAAGCATATAGAGGGGATTTTCAAGCAGTGAGACTGCAAACAGTTTTGTTCAATGATCCAACAAAACTCAGTAATATGGTTATCTATCTTATACACTTAAATATATATGCAGTTATATCTTTTAGAGAACTTTCTTTTTCTTTCTTTTGTACAATGACAATTACACATTTTGGGTTTTATTACTCCCACAGTTCTTACTACTTTTTTTTTGAAGAAAGTAAAACCAAATGTGACATACCAGGACAGAGTCAGTCAAATCAAAAGGATGGACATAATACATAACGTAAAAACAAAATACAAGGTGATCAACAATGATTACCATAATGCCTCTTGTTATCTTAAAAAGAATTGCCTATATCATCAGTTATAATAAAATTGTACAAAACAGTAAAGAATAAGACCAATAAAACCAAAACATTGGAGACATTAGAGGACTTCCAAAGAATGGGTGTCACAATGAATCTTATTGTCTTCATAGTTGTTGCCTATACTTTCAAACTTGGTACTGTCAAGCATAACAGAATAGAGGAAAATCAGTCAAAACAAGACGGTGAGAGCAATACAGAGTTTCAAATCAAGTTAATAGGAAATCAAAGTGGGTTACTATAATATATGCTGCTATATTTTATTTATTTTTCCCTTAATTAAAAGGATAAAAATGAAAAAGTAGATAATAAAAAGGAGATTGAGATAAAAAAGAGGGCATAACAGCAAAACAGTGCAGGTCAAAACATAGCCATTTAAGCAAAATAGTGTTTCACCACAAGATAATCTCGACATAATAGTAGTTACCATAGTGTCTCTTCCCTTAAAATCTTTGGGTATAACTTCGTATACGGTAGCATCAAACGTATCAAGACAATGTAAAACCGTTCAAGAGAATGACAGTATTACAGGGTATTTAGAATCAACTAACAGAAAATGAACAATGGTTTCTGTATAATCTCCTTGTCTATAAAAGTTTTGTTTATATTATCACATATAATAAAATCCAGTAAGATACAACACGCTAAAACCGATGGAGACAGAAGAACAAAAGCTTGATGGGACTTCAAAACAAGAGGATATTAAATCAACACTACCTATTATGATGTCTTGTTTTCTCCAAAATGGTTGTTCCTACCATCCAACCTTCTCTGCCTCATTTCTGTTGAGCTCTTTTTCTGTCATTAGTTGTCAGTTTGTCTTCTTCATTTCGCTTTCTGCTCCATTCATTGTGGCCTCTCTGCCACTGTTTCTGGAATCTTGGTATTTTTCATTTTTAGAATATCCTGCAGTAATCTCTGTAGAGTTGAATTGGTGGTTGCAAATTTCCCTAGTTCCTCTTTATCCTGGAAGCACCTTGTTTTTCCATCAATTTCTAGGGACAGTTGTGCAGGACATATCAATCTTGGCTGGAGGTTATTATCTTTCAAAGCTTGAATTATTTCGCCCCACGCTCTTTGTGATTTGATGGTTTGTGGCAAGAAGTCTGCTGTAATTCTGATGGGTGTTCCCTTGTAAGTGATCTGTTTCTTGTCTTTGACGGCTTTTAATATTCTGTTCTTATATTGGATTTCTGGAATTTTGATTATTATATGACTGGGTGTAGCTCTGTTTGGGTTGTAGGTGGCTGGGGTGCTGTATGCCTCATACATCTGAGTATCTTTACCTTTTGCTAAATTAGGGAAATTCTCCTGGATTATTTCTGTGAATAGCTTTTGTAGTTCATTTGTTTGAGTCCCCACTTCTTCTTTTATGTTTTTAATTCTTAAGGTATAGATCCTCTTATCATCTTCTAGTCTATGTATTATTGCTGTTTGTTTTCTTATTTTTAAGAAGTTTTTCATTTCATGCTCCCACCTTATAAATCTGTCCTCCAGTTCTGATAATCTATCCTTAGTTTCTTTCAAGCTGTTATGCCAGCTTTCAATAGCTTTTAGTTTCCTGGTAATCTCTTTGAACCTGCTTCACGTATTCTATGTTTTCTCTATTTTCTCCATCAAACAATTCTCCCCTTCTTTTCTGTTCTTCCATTCCACCATCTGTTTTTTTTTTTTTTTTTTGGGTGGTGCTTAGCATTTCTCTAACTATTCTACTTATTTCTTGCTTTATTTCATTAAATACTTCATTTTTGAACTCGTCTATGAGGCTCCGGAGATACCACTTTATGTCTCTAGGTGCCGTGTCAGATATTGCATGTTTTCTGTCTTCATTCTCTTTTGCATTTACCTTTCCTGGATCAGTGTTCTCAGGATTGGGGACTGAGGACCCTTTCTTGTTGCTTCCTCTTCCCATACTTTTTGCTCCTTCCATACAAGCGTATGTAGGAGGCTCATTTTTTTTCTCTTTGTCTATTAAAGTTTGTTTGAGTCTGCTGACTTAGGTGTTCCCACCCACTGCAGTGTACTAGGGAGACACAGACCTGGGCAGCCTCTGTTGGGCCTGCCCTTCTAGGTCAACCTACTGAATGCTTCACTACTAGGGTGCACCGCCAGGCACAGGGACCTTATTTGGGCTAGCCTACTGGATCTTAGTCCGTGGTGTCACCAGGCCAAACACTCCCCATCACTCCCGCTTGAGAGGGGAATATGCGACTAACGTCACTGCAGGGCCCTGTTTCGCCTAGTCTGCTCGTTCCCAGAATGTCCTCTGTTGGAGCCTCCTGGTCTATGAAAGGGTCCCCATTTTTCTCTCACCGCAGGTTGATGCAGAGCTCCCTGCCAGTCCCGCTCTCAATGCCATTTGGTTCGCCGATTCCAGCTCTCAGAGCTTTCGCACGTCTCTCTCCCTGCCTGCAGATCAGATGCAGTAGCGGCAGCAGGAAATTCAAATTGCGGCTTCCAATGGCGTGGGATCCAGCTTCCGCACTGAGATTTTATCTGTTCCTGTTATAGCATCAGGATTGCATTTCCAGTTGGTTTCTCTCAGCTTAGTTCATTCCTGGGTCGGCAGGGTACATCTCCCCTCGCTCAGGACTCCTCACATGGCACCGCTCCTGGATTCTACGCTGGTAATCTCAGAGAGCCTCCGTGGCTGCTGTTATTTGTCCTCCATGTTCTCTCGGAAGTCTCAAGCAGTATTTTTCTTGAGTAGTGCTAAATGCCATGAAGAATGAAATAGGAAATGAGCTGCTGGAGTGCACATGACAATTTCAGAAAGGACAGTTAGAAAAAGCCTCTTTGAGACTTTTTAACTAAGGTCTAAAATGTCTTACTCTGTTCAGGATACATTAAAGCATTTCAGACTGGGTACTGAACATAATAGAAATTTATTGCTCACACTTGGAAGTTGGGAAGTCCAATATAAAGATGCCAGCTTATTTGTTATCTGGTTTAGAGCTTGCTTTGAATATAACCCTTTCTTGCTGTGTCCTCATGTGATGGAAGAATCAAAGCAGCTCCCCACGGGTTTTATAAGGGCACTAAACCCTTAGTGACTCAGTCATTTACCCAAAAGGCCAAATCATGTCTCAGTCATTTACCCAAAAGGCCAAACTCTTAATACTACCACACTTGGCGTTAAATTCTGATACATGAAGTTGAGGAGAACACCAAAAGTCAGACTGCAGCTGACGTGCCATTCTGTGGTTGTATTCCTTGGTCATTATACAGAGTACTTATCATTGTATGGGGAGATTGGGAAGGAGGGCACCAGTGTCCTCCTTGGTGCTCTTTCCACCCCTCAGGTGGGGGCAGGATTGATAGGGGTGGCTAAGGTGGATAAGTGTTTCTTTTTTCCAGTTAAGTGGGGCTTTGATACAACCTCTAGCAAGTTGGGGTGTGATAAATAATTTGTCCTGAGGGCTGATCTGATTACAATGAACTGAGTACTCCAGCATATTGAATCTAAAATATCTCTTCTGAAAAGAAAGATCTCTTCTGAAATATCTCTTCTGAAAAGCTCTTATGATAGGGACCCTGCATAATACAGGACCTAGAGAGGTGACTGGATCATTAGGGTATTAATCCCATCATTAGGGTTAGTAGGAGGTAGGTCTAGTTGGAGGAAGTAAGTCACTGGGGCTGCCTTTGAAAGGTATATCTTGTCACTGGACCCCTTTGTTCTGGTTCTTTTTTTCTTTCTACTTTCTGGCTGCCAAGAACTGGGTACCATTCTTTTACCATGCCCTTCTGCTGTGTTGTTTTTGTCTCTCCACAGGTCTAAGAGTAAAGGAGTCAGTGGTCCGTGGATTAAAACCTCTGAAAACGTGAACCAAAGCAAATCTTTCCTCTTTTGTTTATCTTAGATATTGTGTCACAGTGGGTGACAGAAGCTGCCTAACATTTCCAAATGGTTCTATCTTCCTTTTTATGTCAGAAGCACTAGGAGATTTTTTGATTGGTAAGGGAGCACCAAAACCCCTAAAGAGGGTTCAGTCTGCCTCCTGGCAATGTGGCACATGGATGAAAAATAGAAAAAGAGATCTGTTGAAGGGCTTCTGGGATGATCAACTGCTCTCATTTGAACAAAGGGCCAAGAGTCAGAGTGCCTATGGCTTCTGTTGGCACCAGTCAAGGAGCTGGGTGGGGCTCAGAGCAGAGTGCATGAGAAACTTTACAGGCATGGTGTGTAAAGGGGAAACAAATTGCTCTTGCACCAGGCACAGAGACACCGCAGTTATAGGTACAACAGATAATTTGTTATTTGAGAGGCTGGCACCTTTACTGCCAGGAAGACATAATTCTTTTTAAGTCCCATGGTCTTATCTGAGATGTTATCTCATGTCGTAGCACCGGAATTTCACACACTCTTGCTCAAGCCCCCATTTCAGCCATCAGTGGGGGTGGAAGGCTTGCTCTCATGCTGTCTCACAGCAGTGAGACACGCTGGTGTCTCAGTCAGACTCAATCACATTCTTTTGGCTGATTAAGGGAACGTCTGCTTCTACATAGCCAGCTCTGCATATCTCAGTAAATTGAGTTGAAGTAAAGCCAGGTAAAGATGGAGACAATGGACTTCATTTCTCTGGGGAACGTGGCTTGGCAGTCTCCCACAGGTGAGCACCTGGTGGGCCTCTTAGATGCAAAACTCAGCATAATAGTCTCGCCTCCACCTTGGACTGAGTTTCCCTGGAGTTTTTAACTCACAGAACTTTCACAGTAAGCCTTCAATAATTCATCAATTGCAATTCAGCTTTTCCTACCTAGCCATTGGTTCCAGTAAGAATTCTCTTTCCCTAGATTATGATTTTTTGTATCTACCTGTCTGTCTTCTAATTATTGAGGCAGTGATTTGTCCTGTGACTTCAACTTTCTGATAGATCTAAGGAAAATTGTTCATTTTTAGTCTTAAATTTTTCTTTTTCTGAGAGGATAGAGTGATAATTTCCAATGCCCTTACATGTGGACTAGCGATCAGAAGTTGAGAGGCCCTGGTGAGATATCTGAGCTGAGACATAATGAAGAGAAAGACCTGTCATGTAAAGAGTCAGGAGAGACTTTTCCAGGCAGGGGATGGTGTATTCAAAGGCCCTGGGGTGGCTGATGCTGAGTGGTGAGGAGAAGATGAGAGGAGATGGGTTCAAAGCCAAGATAGAGGCACAGGCAGGATCTGCAAGGTCACCATAAGAAGACAGGAAGGTCTAACACTCTAAGTGGAAAAAGCTGATTCATCTTAGAGCTATAGGCAACAAAGATTAAACAGCATGCTCCTAATTACCTCCACATGGGTTGTGGAAATAGAAATATCCTTTACAAAGTCCCAGGTGTTATTTCCTGTTGGCCTATGACTCCTGTCATGTTGCTCACACAGATGATGCAGGCAAGCAGAATATAAGAGGACACCAGTTTTCTGAGGGGATGGCTCACCCTAGTGAAGGAACTTGAGCAAAGCCTGGACAAACTTGATTCCGAGGAGGGTATGGCACATACTCTGGCAAAGCCCTCTCTGTGAGGGTCACTGGAACTGAGTGCCGGAAGCTCAGAGCATCTCACCTGCCTCTGTTTCACAGATGAGCATAATACACTGTGGCCTGGGAAGCTGATTAGCTGACTCTGCAGGGGTCAGCTTATTCCAGTGACCACTGGTAGCCCTCACAACAGGTTATCCTCTTATGGAACCATGATGGGTTGAGGAAAGGAAGGTTAGGGTTAGAGATGAGGCAGCAGAGAAATCCTGGGGCCTGACCAAATGCCATCTGCAGGCAGCCTCCAGGGGCACCAGAGGAATCAGACACTGCAGGCTGCTGAAATCCCTGTCTAGGGATCCTTAGGAATCGGGGTTTATATAAGGAAGTAGACACTTAGGCAATTGCGGGTTAAATTTCACTCACAAAAACATCAAATGCAGTTATGTTTTTTTTTTTTTTAAATGAGGAGACTCTTTTACTCTGCAAGACTAATTTTCTATTTCTTTCTGAATTATTTGACAAATGGCCTTTACAGTGCGCTTCTCTTCCATGTGCACCCTGTTGACTAATTTAGCTTGGGTGGTAAGTCTTGCATCATCTACCTATAGAAATTGTCTTGCAGGCTACTTTCAGTTCTTGCAGGCATGTGTTTGTCTCTATGTTTATTTTCTCATTTTAATCCCATTGTTTCTTCACTTCTTTCACATGTTCACGGTGTGTCCGGGCTGTCCGTATTTTAGGAAACTGTATCATTCTCTTTCAGAGAGATCCCAGTGCTACAGATTTATCCCTCTGAGTGTTCCCAATGATCTACTCCTCCAGTATGGAATCTCAGGAACTTTGAGCTTTGCTCCTCATCTGCTTCCAATGAGGGTGTGTAGGGTGAGTAGAGAAGCTACCGTATGGAGTCCTGGCTTGCAAGGTCTCCAGTGGCACAAGACTAGGACTTCGTGGGCCTTTTCTGAGTTGAGTCCTTTTTCTGAGAAGCCATATAAGGATGAGGACAATGTGCCCAGACTGCTGCCCCCATTGGGGCAGAAGGCAGGAAGATATCTGTTGGTTATAGAAGTGCTTCTCCCCAGGGTGAGTGTAGACTGCCCTAACGAGTTAGTACAGTTGTGGTGGCTTAGGAACAACAGCAGTTAGTCAACTGTGATAGCAAACACCTGAAATCTCAGCTACCTGGGAGGTAAAGGCAGGAAGACCACAAGTTCAAGGCCACTTGGGCAATTTAGTAAGACCCTCTCTCAAAGAATACAAAGGACTGAGAATATAGCTCAGTGGCAGAACACTCACTAGCATGTGTGAAGTGCTGGAGGTGGTCCTCTGTGCAACAAAAACAAAACAAAAGACACCAACAACAGCAATTTATTCTCTCCCAGTCCTCGGAGAAGTCTGGAAGTGGTTTGCTCAGTGCCGTGCTCCCTCTTCAGTCTCCAGGAGATTTCCTTCCTTGTCTCTCCCAGCTTCTGGCGCATTTTTTTGTTGTTGTTGTTGGTTTTCCATGCCTTGCTATAGTCTTTTCTCCATTTCTAGGTGGTGGTTTTGTGTCTGTGTCTTTTCTTATTTTTTAAAGTCTTTTGCCACTGGATTTAGGGCCCAACATGGTTAATCCACGGTGACTTTATTTTGAGATTCTTTTTTTTTTTCTGCACAAAAGGTCATCTTCATAGGTCCCAAGAGTTAGAAAATGGACATGTTATTTGGGGACTCACCTTTCAATTCATGACAGTGGGTTTTTCTCTCTCTCTCTCTTTCTCAGCTTGCAGTTTTTCTGTGAAGTTGCAGCCACCTAGGAACACAATTGAAATGTAAGCACTGTACCTCTAGAGGCTCTTTATGAGAAAATAAAATATCTCTGAGAGAGATCATCTAAACATTTGGTACAAGGAGAGAAAGGGGACAAATGAGGCCAGTTTTAGCAAAGCCATGAGGTGACAGTGGCCTGGTGTCTGAGTACTGGATAGTGTCCATTTGAAAGCGTTGGGCCGTCAGCTTCCTGACCAATGAAAGACACCCTGCGTAGGAAGTGAAGAATTCAGGGGGAGTTTGACCATTCCTGATCTTGCTGCTCAAGTCTGCTGGGCTCACCCTGCTGGCCATAGAGGGTAATGGAACCACTTTCGTGAACTTTATCTCTTCTTCTGAATCATCTCAGCGAGTGTGGGAGTCTGTGATGGGAATAACGTGGGCTTTTAAGTATTAACAGGATGTCAGCAGCCTTTCAGGTCATTGTGAAATAGGCCTTGGAGCTGAGGGTCACGCGCTTAATGAATAGTAGAGTTCGAGGTCACCGAATCCCAGTTATGTATTTCTCCTCTTTGGTTTGGTTACTTCTAATGATCTTAGAGGATTTTAGGAACGTTTCATGTACACTAACCATTCTGCTTGACGGGGGTTTATTTAGACAATCAGTTAATGTCACCAAATCCCAAATTAGTTGAGATCTCAATTGTGTACATAGGTTCCTCCCCAAAGGATATGGATTTGACCTCTGTGTTACATTTTAAATATAGTTGATTTTAGAATAAGCCATTTTGTAATGAATAAATGAGTGAAAAAGTGAATAAATAATTTACACAAGCTTTCCTTTTCAGGATTTTGTGTACTTGCCCAATGTTCAAGGTTAGCAAATATAACCCTGAGGAGTGGAAGTCTTATTTTAAACATCCTTTTATTTCTATTAATTAATGGGAACCTCAGGATTACTAACAGAACTGCCTACAATGTTTGCTCTGTTTGACTGCACGCAGCGTGGTGGGTAAGTGCTTTGCATCTGCAGGCAAATAGATGAGGCTCAATTCCTGGTTATTCTGTTTAATTAGGCAGGGGATTTTTGGGTTAATTACTCAACTTCTCTAGGACTCTGTTAAAGAGGGAGGAATGACAATAGTGGCTGTTTCTAAGGTTACAGCAGGAATTAAACAAAGCAGATTTGGGTTTTAAGCAAGAGTTCATTGTTCTGACTTCTGGAAAAGGAATAATACGCCCACCAGGGAGTCTGGTCACCAGCAGACGGCCTGGGTGACTGCATGGCATTTGCTCATTGCACTGCCATCTGTGGGTATAAAGGTAACAGTAGGTTTTTTGTTTTGTTTTTATTAAGGATCTAGTTTTGTCAATTTTGCTTTTTCTCTTGAGCAATTTGCCCCTCTAACCTTCCAGGTTCTGCCTCTATCTCGTTGATAATCTATTCTCATTTGAGATAAACATTATGCTCCAGGTGTTACATCATTACAAAGATTTCATCTGGGCTCACAAAACACATGGTATGGCATATTGTTTGGAACTGAGACACTATAAAAACAAGAATGAGAGAGAGCATGGAGATTGCCCATGACTGTAACAATTTCCAAGTGCAAGCTGAATGTCTTTCTTTTGGTCCTGAAATACGGCAAGAAACTAACATGAATCTTTGATCCCATGCCAGTGCCTAGAGAAATTAAGAGGTCTTCAGGATTGGATAATAGATCCTCATCAAGACTTCCAGCTCTAGGAAACTGTTTAATCTCCATTCTTAGTGGCTCCGGCTTTGAGTCAGCTGTGACAGAAAGGTCCCAAGTGCTACTGAAAACAGCTTATCAGTTCAGAACAAAGCTGATTATGTAAATTGTGCATTAAGATGCAGCCCCAATTTAATTTTACTCTGTAAATAAATATCCCATTAACATCCATCTGTTGAAAGTCAGGTAAAGCATTCTCTTAAGACTATATGGCTAGGGTTCCATAAATACGAACAGGGAAAGGATTAGGACACCCACATTCACTATGTAGAAGCAAGTCAGCTATAAAATTAATTTAGAGCAAGAATAAGCCAGGATTGGCTGAGAAAAGACACTGCATCTATTTCTGGCCCTGCTTGTTGGAGGACACACGAGAAAGCTTTCTCTGATTGCTGTCACAGAGATCAATAATAATTATGGCTCACCAATTCTCTCCAAAAATAAAAACTTTTCAGTTGATGAGAAGTGAACACTAAATTAGCAGTAGCTCTTTTTTGCTGCAGGGCAATTTACCCAACCAGAAATGACATTTGTGAGAGTTGTTTTTGTAGAATGGACAGGTACAGCTCCCTGTCAGGTTTTGCAGGGATGGAAAACCCCAACCCACTGCTAGAATGGAGGTGGGGGACAGAGGTGCAAGACTGGCTTCGTCCAATAACTACCAATGGCCCTTAAGCTCTAGGAAAGCTTTTGATACTTTCATAGCAGTGTATCAGTATCACGTGCTCCCAGGCACAGAACACCATGTCATTATCTACCCAGGTTTTGTTAGGGGTGAATTTTGGCAGCAGACTAAGAACCTATTGTGGTACTGTTGTTGGCGATGATGGAGTGGGGAAGAGATGAGGAGAGGGATTTGGAAGGACTGGAGACAGACTGGAATAAGTCGATGTGAGCTATGTACTCTAGCCCCTAAGGCACTATTTCCAAACTGTTATAGTTTGAGTCCAATCCAGAAAGCTTTCAAAAAGTCCCTCAAGGACTGCTTGGTTGCTAATGCACTTTTGAAAAGTGGTTGGGTCATGAGGATTCTAATTTCATCTATGGGTTAACAGATGAGATTATAATTTGATAGCATTATTGGGAAGTGATAGAGACAGAAGATGGGCCTACTTGAAGGAAGTAGACCATGAAGGTGTGACCTTGGGGTCTGTCTAATTTACTGGCCCTTTCCTCACTGGTTCTCCCGCTGTGCTCTCTGACTGCCACAATATGAACTGTTTCCTCCAATATTGGTCATGTTCTGCTTCATCCCAGGCCCAGAAGCAACTGAGCCAAGTGACCATGGAAGCCTTTGAAACTGTGACCCCAAATAAACCTTCCCTAAGCTGTTTTTCTCAGATATTTTGTCATAGTGATGGAAAACTGACTGACACACTGTTGATCACTTTTCCTTATAAAAATGACATTACAGCTGGTTAAGGACATCGTCTTTGGAAGAGTGTGGAGCAGACACCTTCAATGAAGTCTAACTAGGTCAAATGCCACAAGCGTGGAGAACACTTTTACTTGTATTGGAAACTCATTACAAAAAGAGGTTCTTTTGGGCAGAAAAGTTGCAAAAAGTACTCCTTCTTCCAAGCTGATGAAACCCTGAGTCAAAGCCCCTTGATTCTGAAGAAAAAGGTTCATCCATTCTGCATCTTCTATACTCTTTTCTCCAAAGCATGCCACTTCCCTAAGTTTTAAACCAGGGCATCTGCTTCACTCTTCCTAATGCAGAAATGAGCCCGAAGCTGGCTCCTCCCCTTTCCTTTCCTTCCTGGTTTAAAGGGAAATATGATACCTGGAGAGAAAGCAGCCATCTGACAACAATGAGGCAATTTACCAACCTGTTTTGGAGGGTAAAAGAAAGTAACATGGCTGGACTATTACATTAGCCCTGGATTATCTCTGAACTTTTTGTTACATAAGAAGGAGAAATATTTATTTTAAATTACTAGGAAGAGCTCTGTTACTTACAACCAAAATGGTTCTAATTGAAACAGGGAATGAGAGCGGTAGCAGAGCCTTGATGTGCAACTAGTGGGGGAGCCTGGATTTCTGGTTCTTGGAAAGTTAATCTTCAGAGACTTCACTCACACCTCCTTTTCCAATGGTCTTGGTGATTCCTCTTTCTCAGTGTCCCTGGAGGACCAAATGACTAAGCCTGGTATTGTGGCTTTTTGCAGAATTCCCTTCAGCTTTTCATCCTCCAGATTGGTTTTCCCATGAGTCTTGAATGATTCAAAGATGCAGATAGAGTGAGGCATCATGGTGACTGTTAAGCCCTAAAAGTAAAATTCAGAAGTGGCTCCATGGGGAAGAATGGAGTAAAAACATGTCAGTACGTGCAAAACTACACACCAAGCTGAAGTGCCAGCCCAGCTATCCCCCTGGGGCATGCTCTTTATGAGACCCGTGCATGTCCTTCTAGCACTGGTGGCCTGAAGTACCAATAGACAGTGCAGGCAAGCGGCATTTTGTGTCTTGGTTCCTCCTCTATGTGAAAAAAAAACCAAAGGCATATGTGAGTGCTTATGTTTTTGTGTGAGCGTTTGCAGCAATGATCACAGGCAAGATCATAATATGAATAGTGTGTACTCTTCTGTGTCCCTTTTCTGTTATGTGTCCTGCTCTACCTCCATGCAGACTGACTGACGGTGTCTTTCTCTTTGTAGCAGTTCAAATAGAGCTGGTAGTGAACAAACCCCACTCTTTGACTGCTTAGACTAATAATAGGTTTACCTTTTGTTTGTACCAATGTCTTCTGAGGACAGCTGGGATACTCTACGTCATTATTGTCCTGACTGCAGGACCCGGGCTGACAGGAGGACCTTATACAGCATATTCCTTGGTCACTGTAGCAGAGAAAAGAGCTCTAGGCAGCTCTGCACAATGGAAATATAATTTGAGCCACAAATATGAGTTGCATATACAAGTGTAAATTTTAGTGCCATATTATAAAGGTGAAATGAAAAATAACAAAGATGATTTTAGTAATGTATTTTATTTTACTTCATATTATAATTTTAGCATATAACAGATTGAAAAATGTTAATGAGTTTATACACACATAGTGTTTGGTACGGAGCTGGTAATCTCGTGTGTTTATAGCACATGCCAGTTTGAATTAGCCACATGTCAATGCTCACTGCCACATGTGGTTAGTGATTGCCACACTGGATATTGTAGTTCTGAGTGTTCTACCCAATTACAAGTTCAGCCTCGTGGCAAGTAACACATACACCTGCTGTTGACCACTTACTAGATAAAAATAGTCAGACGCCACCGTCTAACCCCATGTAGCCAAGAAGAGTGCCTATGACACAGCAGTCACGACCAGCAGGCCTGGCCAACACTGCCCTGCCCGGGGACATCCTACCAGAGTGAACGAGGGAGGGGTGCCAAATGTGCAAATCTTGCAATGTGCAATCCAGAAGATGCTGGCACCATGTTCTAAAAAAACAAAACAAAACAAAACAAACCATGTCTCTGGAACTGTGGGGTAACACTAACCATAGAAATAACTGGGTAGGCCAAAGGCTGGAGGTTCAGGAAACAAGGAGAGAGAAGGAAGGCTTTTCATCTGTCCCTGATGTTTGTCAATAACTCTGGCTTCCTTTCTGGGAGCCTTATGACTGGAGTCCGCCGAGCCCCCCTCTTTTCCCATTCATGACACCATAACTAAAAAACAAGAAGCACAATGATACCTAAATGTTACAGACCATAAGGTGAGACACAGTTACTATTTTATTTGTACTGGAAGCTCATGGTGGTCTAGGACATAGCTTATTTTTCTTTGAATATCTATAAACCAGGTGGCACTACTTAGTACATAAATAGTGCTCAGTAAACATCCAAATAAATTTACAATACTTTTCACAAAGCCATTCACAAGTGCTTAGATTTTTCACAGTGCTGTGACTAAGAGTCAGCCGTATACTTGATTCTTGTAGCTATTTCTGAAGCGCATTGGAGGGAGTCATTGACATGCCTCTTAGTGACCGACCTCCAAGTAGTCAGGCAGACTTGTGCTTTACCAAATGTCCACTACAAATGGATGTCTACTGTTTAAAATATAGGTTTTATCATTATTAATGATAGTGAGGTCATTAGAATATTATAGACTATGAATGCCATTGAGAAAATAGTTTGTTACTCATCGTTCCCAAGGGAAGGGGCCATGCCATGCAAGGTGGCATGAGGGTCAGGAGGAGGCAGAGGGAGCAGGAGGAAGATGTGGCCTTACATGGTTTCTATGAGGCAGGCTGGCAGGGGAGGCAGACTTGGGACGGGATAACTTAAGCAGGCTGTGGGGTACAGGGGCCGTCTCTAGGTACCTGACACTGGCCCTGGGTGCTCAGGGCGGGGGAGCCATGGTAGAGCCCTGTGAGGAGCTGGAGCGGGGCTTGGAGATGAAGGCACACTTGGCTGGCAGGTCTTCGCTGCCTCTAGGAATGGGCTGGCTCTGGGAACAGCAGTCTCTCTAGGGTCAGAAAGGCCCCAGATGTCACAGCCCCAGGAATACAGAAAATGAAGTATGCAGACAATAAAACGGCACGATTAGCCCATGTATAAAGGACTCTGCTGAGTTGAAAGCTACCGTGTCAGTCTCCTACGGCCTAAGAGAACACTGGGGCTTACATGCCCTTTACTTGTAAGTGTTCAAAATGTTTTTAATTACTTGTCTAAGGGATTGAAGGGCAAAAATGAAAACCAAGACGTCAGAGAACAGAGTTACATTTGTGATCCTAAGCAGATTCTCTGGCGTCTCCAGGAGGATCCCACCAGAAGTTTCTGAATTTTTGGATCAAAACAACACAGAGGCAGAAGGATTGCAAGTTCGAGCTCAGCAGAGGCAACTTAGCTGCTTAGTGAGTCTGTCTAAAAATAAAATAGTGCTGGGGGTGCAGCTGTAGAAAGGCCTTGGATTTAATTCCTCGGTATAAACACTTAAAAAAAAACCTAATCCACAGCTGTGGCGATGCACAACTATATACTTTGTCAGTGCTTAGACAGTTGCACACATTCACAGGCAAAGTGTTATTGTGTATACACGTGACCTCAATAAATTGGATTAAAAATAAGCAAGTAAACAGAGCTGTCCAGGATTGAAATGCAGATTACTTTATTTTCCTCCTTCACTGTAACTTAGACTCACATTTGGGGCGAGGGACCCAATTTGCTAGCCAGAATGCTAGCCAGAACATGGGGCGATTAACTGTCACGTCTTAGGGCAGCTCCAACTGCCAAGGCTCCACATTTTAAGTGCCGTGAAATGGTCCTTGCCTCCTCCGAGGGCAGCTGGAAGAAGGGCCAGAAAGGAAAGCTTGATGTTCCTGTAGCCTGTGGTGTTTGTGAGCGTCCTGAGCTCCAGGAATCCCTCCAAAGGGTATTACATACCTTGGCAACAGACCCTCCAGAAGCCAAGTGGGACCTAGTATTTCCTGAAAAATGTTGGTGACCACTAAGTGTCCCTTGAGCTTTTCTATAACTCCTAAAAAAATGCAGCAGTCAGTTCACTCACAAGTTACAATTTTGTCTCAGCCTCAAAAGCTGTGGATGCCTTAGTACATCATACAGAGCTGGCCATCTATGAATAATGTATCTAGCAAGGCGATCTCTTAAAATGCTGGTGTTTAGAGCCAAGAACAGTGGCTACTTTATTGCTTCTGGGGTCACAGAGCATCCAGGCTCCATGCACAGTGCACTTGGTGGCAGCCTGGCGTCTTACACTGAGATTGGCCAAGGCATTGTCATTCCAATGATCACAGCAGACTGGCTACATTCTCTGGTACTGGAAAAAAAATACATTTAAAATATGTGTTTCCACTCAAAAATGTCTTTTACTGTTGAGAAGAATTCCTTATATGCACATTCAGTTTATCAGTCTAACAACAACAAAAGAAGAAAATTCACTTCTGGAAGAAAAAAAACTACTGGTCACATTAACGATGAATTAATAATATTAATGGCTGATTAATGACACTCAATGTGTGCTAGGCATTGGCCCAAGTCTTTTGCTCATGCTGATTTGTTTATTCTTTACCACAGTCCCATACAGTAGTAGCAGTTTTATTTCCTCTTCATGGCTGAAAACAACTGATATTAAACAATTTATGCATAGCTTGTGGAGCTAGCAAATGATAGGGTTGGGATTTGAACCTAATCAGTCTCAATCCAGAATGGCTGCTCATAATCCCGGCCACCTGAGAGCAGCAAACACAGCGACTTGTCCAAGTTAGTCATTTATTCTTCAGTCTATATTAACGTCTACTGAGTGTCTCTGCAGGGAGTCGTGGCATATGGGCTCTAAAAGTCACTCATCCGTCATAACACAGCTTTCAAATATGAAAAAACTTAAGTGGGGCTTTTGGATCCTTGATTTCCAGTTCTCCAGAACCAGAGGTCCTCACATGACACCAGAAATCTAAGGCACTCAAAATTCCTCAGAGGTGGTACTGGTGAAGTCCCCCTGCAGCCATAAACCTCCATGTTGACTCCTAGTTCAAAAGTTTGGTGGCTGAACTTAATCCCTGCAGGCCTTAATATATTGAAGTAAGAAAAATCCTTCAAATCTCAGGGACTTGAAACGTGAAGGTTTATTTTTCATGTGTGTTATGTACCCACTGGTCATGGGGATGGACAGATGTTTACATGCCTCTCCCAGTTGTCACGGAGTCTCTGTTTATAGAAATCATTCAAAGACCCAAGATAGCAGAGCAGCCACGATCCTGAAGTGGTCAGCTGCCACACCAAGGGAAAACAATGCACCGGACGTTCTTATACAAGCAATTAGAGGCTCTACTGAAATTAGTAGATGATTCCTGGGTCTAAACCGGAGACCAGGAAGAGAAGTCCCAACATTGCCCTGTGGAGCAGAAACAGCAGTGGTTGGGAAGCAACATAGTGATCTCCATGTTTCCCAGTCTGGATAAGCATGAGAAGGAGGGTTTCAGAACAGACCCATTGTGCTAAGCAGAATCTGCTCAGAGCTTCATAGCACAGCAAACAGCGATCAGCGCCAAGCTTTATTGAGTCTGACTTAAATGCATTAGGTTAGAAAGCACTCAATTTAGCTGGTTGTTTTCCTATTATCAGCGCCTGCTTTGGCCATTTTCCTGTTTCCCTTCTGTCTTCGTTCCCCGTCCACCTGCCAGTTCCAGGAATCGTGACAGTGGTGCTGTATCACTGGCACACAGTGAGTTTTTAGGGCAGCTTTTGTTTGCAGTGATTTAAAAGGTGAGCAAAGTCATGGTTTCAAGGGACCAACAACGTATAAATATTTCACCTACAAAGCATCCACTGATTATGATTTTACAAAAGGGAGTTCTGGAATCTCCTTCCTAACCCTTCATGCAGTAGTCATTTAATTAGATTTTTTTTTTATTTTAAGGAGAACAAAACAAAGCAAAGCAAAGCAAAACAAAATAGAACAAAGCAGAGCAGAGTAAAACGATACAAATAACACAGGATTTCAGAAAAAGGCAGCAGGAAATCAACAGTGGCTACCATAACGTCTCTTGATTTCTTCAAAACAGTTGTCCCTACCTTCACACACAGTAAATTAATACACATCAAAATAGTATAAAAGCAATCAAAACACACGAATGGGAGCCTTAAGGGCTTTTAAGACCAAACACTAGGAAATCCATAATGGCTATCATAATGTCTCTTGTTTTCTTCAAAATAGCTGTCCATATCTTCATACATAGAAATCAAATTGAAAACAGACTAAAAGCAATCAAAACCAAGAATAAAAGCACTGTTGGCTTTTGAAGCAAAATGGTAGGAAATAGTCAATGACTAACCGTTGTGTCTCGTCTTCTTGAGTGTAGCTGTTCATACCATCACACATGATAAAATAAATCAATGCTTGTAAATCCTTTAGGTGAAGTTCTAGGTGTATATAAGCCTACACATGTACATCTATCCTTTCTGTAGGTAGTCATTTAATTTTGACTGTACTATTTTTGGTGTGTGCAAGGTGTATCTTTTAACCAACTAGGGACTTTCCTTCACATGTGATTCTGAGCTGACAGCGTAGCACAGGTACTAATTCTCAGCGGACTAGTTGTGGAGGAAAGGTTGAACTGAAACATGGTTAATTTGGCGTGCTTTCCCCAAGGAAGAAGAAAGGAAAGTGGTTTTGTAGTCACACAGATCTGCCTTCATATTCTTGTGGCACTCCTGATTAGCCTGTGATTTGTGGCAGATTCAATTCTTTACCCTTTAGTCTCAGCAAGTGCTAAAGAAGTTGTTCTCTTGAAACAGGCACAAACTCAGGAAAGCACTAATCTGCCATGATGTTGTCTTTGATTCAGACATGCTAGAGTTATATTAGCAACCAATGTGTAACTCTGCTCAAGTCCATACGTGGTGTCTTTGAGACACACGTTAGCATGGGCCTGTTACCTCCCCTTTTTCAGAGAATGATTGTTAACACATTTCAACATGTACCTCAAATTTAAGAGGTCAGGAAATAAATAGACTAGAACAAAGAATGTTCAAAGAAAGCTATGTCAAATAGTCTGGGATTAGGGCTGATATTGTCATGTTACTGTAAACAGTTGATTTTAAAGTTGTAACACACAAAAGCATCAAAAGCAGAAAAGGAAGAGTCCAACCTAATTGATTCCTCTTGCTGTTTCCTGAATAAAGAGCCAAGCACCAGTGATGGGTGAATGCATCCTTTGCATTTGCCAGAAAACGGATTTAAACCATATTCCCTGTTTTCAATCTCATCAGTGGGAAAGGTGTGATAGTGACATGTTGCTGAAATAGACTTCTGAGTTCGGAGACAATCAGTAAATCATCGAGAATCAGACTGATATCAAAGCAAAGATCCCTAAAATTCTGTTGGCTTCCCTCTCCTCTCAAAGACATCTAATCCTCTGGGAGCTGGCAGCCCACCTGCTCATTCTCAAGTGTGCAGGTGATTAGAATAGCACTGGTCCTCTACTCTCGTGGGAGGGGTACTTTCAATAGACCCTGGATCCTGGTCTGTTAGTCTTTTTTTTTTTTTTTTAAAAAAAAACCACCACAGGGGTGATAGCCAGAATACCTTGAAAATGTTTCTCAGAATGTAGCTCTAGGATCTTCTGACTGAAAATCATTTCATTGAAACCCCTTGAGATGTGGTACAGGAGCCTGAATTTTTACAAGTTTCTAAAAATACTAGTGTTTGAAAACCACTGACTTAGTGCGCATGTTTAAAATGATTTCTAAAGTCCATTATCTGCAAACAGAAGAGTGCATCTTGGAAGGCTTATGAGAACTGGGGATGGATTGCTCTAAAACTAGACCCTGGACAGAAAGGTCCCTTAAACCCAAGTGGATACCTCCTTCCCCCAATTTTGTGTTTAAATCTTCAATCACCCTTCTGCATGAGATGTCATTTGCAGGGGTTTGCCTGCTTTTCTCTTGCATTAGTTCAGTGTCATAACTTTTCAGGGATCAAGTTTTCACAGGCTTCTGTCTTTCTCCTTATATAGGTAATTCTTGGCTGGATCTAGGCATCTCCTGTGTTTTCTTTAGTGCCCAGTACATAGTCTGCCGGTTCTATCGGGGATTCAAAGACCGCTTGAAGAAGGAACTCACATCTGAGTTTCCTGCTCTGTCCTCATATGCCTGCCCTGATGCTGCCACACAGCAGCTGCCAAGGAATTGCACGGATCAGTTGACCATCCTGTGACTGTCTATCTTGTTTGGACGAAAGCCTCCATCTTTCTCTTTAGGGAGAGCTGCTTGTGCTGGCAGGCCTTGAGGACATTCAGGTATTCTTCCAGACATGGTCGATCCTGGCCAGTTTCCTCATAGGTAGCGCCAACACTATCTACCTGCTTGGTGTCTCATCTTAGATGTCAGGGGAATATCCTTAACTCAATGGCCCCCAATCACAGCTTCTTGTCTCCTCTTCTGGGGCAGTGCAACTCCAGGTTTCTAAATGCTCAGGGCCAAAACGTGGGAGTAGCCTTTATTGTCACTCTGCCTGCTGCAGCCCAGAGCTCATCTACTGTAAATTCCGCTCCCTCTGTCCAAGTCACACCCAGCATCTGACTGCATCCCTGCACCTGTGAGAACACTTGTCCTGGCCACCATATTCTCTCTCTTGCTCTACACTGACCTCATAGGTGGTCTCCTTGATTCTAAACTTCCCTCCACTTTAGTCTGTTTTCAATACAACAGCCAAGATAATTCTCTGAGAATCTAAATTAGATTGCTACCATGTTGCTAAAAAACTCTGCAGCTCCCATCCCCTTTCTCCCAGAATAAAAGTCAAAGTTCATAATCAGGCCTTTCCATAACTGTGTGACATCATCTTCAGCATCTGTCCTTGCTCACTTTGCCTCTGTGACGTGGTCTCCTTGCCATTCAGCCATCACACCAGGCACCTCCCCAGAGGACCTGGCTCTGTGCGTTTTTCTTCAAGGGCCTCACGGATAACTCTTGTTGCTTCCATTTCTCCGCTCAAAAACCTTCACAGTGATTTCATCCCACGCCACCCACTTTAAAAAATCACCAACCTACAAACGTGTAATCGTCTTACTCAGTCCTGATTTCCCTACAGCACTCATCACATTTTAACTATTGTGACAATTACTCGTTTTATAATTATTGGTCTTGTGTTTTCTCAACCAGACAAAAGTTGGGTAGGGATTTTTTGTCTGTTTTTTTCACAAATGTTTTCTGAGAGTCTGGACAATTAAGGAACTATTAGAAAGAGAGGAAAGGAAGGAGGAAAGCAAAGGAGGAAGGAAGGGAGAGGGGAGGAAGAAGAAGCAAAGAATGAAGGGAGGGGAAAAAGGAAGAGAGGAAGGCTGTAAATCCTTAACATTAGGAGAGAGGCTTTGAAGCGGAGATCGATATAAATTCACGTGGGGACAGGGGGAGGTGAAGAACACTAAACCAGTAGAGCAGGCATTTCTCACTCGGACATTTCTGACTGAGCTCAGTCTGAGGGGTCTGCAGCTCCTGCTCACATCGATTTAATGGTTTTCTGCCCAATCAAATCTCCATCAGTTATGATCTGTGTTCTCACCTGTCAGCAGTATTGAACAGTGAATGGCTTCGTTTGGCTCCTTGTCTGGCCCTCAAAGTTCTGGACTTTGTGATGTGAAGTTGTGAGGAAGAGTGGGAGGAGACTAGAGCCTCAATTCAGGTTAACAGAAGCTTTTCCTGGGGGTCAGGTGTCCCCACTGAAGGCATGCCCTGGAAACTAAGGCTGTCTTGGAGATAACAGCTGATGTGAGCCCTGTGGAAGCTTTCATTCTATCACTCTTGAAATGGGGGTGGCTGCTCCCTGTAGAATGCAGGTAGATCTAAGAAGGTGTGAGAAGGGGCTGGAGGTGTAGCTCAGTGGTAGGCTATGTGTTTAGTGTGCGTGAGGCCCTGGGTTCAATCCCTAGCACCAAAGTGGGGAGAAAAAGGTTTCTGATCTTTGGCAACATCCTTACATTGGCATTCAACAGCAAGGCTCGATGTTAACCAGGAGAATCCAGTACACATGGTCTTCCCACCGGGTGGGAAGGCCAGTTCATCTTACTGACATTGTTTCACTGCTCAGTGATTCTCTTTTGGATGGGGGTCTAAGTATACCTCTGTTGTAGTTTGGTCTCCTTCCTACCCTGGACTGAGTTATTAAAAGCCTTCTATAGCAGGATATGGTGGTATACACCTGTAATCTTTCCACGCTGGAAGGCTGAGATAGGAGGATGAAACGTTGGAGTCAACTGTGGACAATTTAGCACAAACTTGTCTCAAAAAAAATTAGAAGAAAGAACAATGACTGCACCAGCAAACAAGCCCAGTCTGGGAACCAGAGCCACGCGTGGGCCACTGCTGGACTGGGAACAGCCAGACACAGCCCCTTCAGGTGCGCGGGCTGGCAAACATGACTACCAACGCTCCCCCAACCCCAACCCCCAGAAGCAACTGCTGATCCAGAGAAACACAGGCTGTGATGATAGCTATCAAGGTGAAGTGCAGTTGGATGCTGTGGTGCTTTGGTGTTTCACTGACCTTGCAGGTCTAGGGCCAGTAGTCTGATCATAGGTTCAGAGAATAGTGGTATGCAGTGACACATCAAGGGGGGATCTCCGTCTCAGAGCTGTAGCCTTTGTTGATTCCCTATGGTCTTGTTCTGAAGTCCTATACTGTTTCATTGTTTGGTTGGGTTGGGTTTTAGTCTCTTTTGTCTGATTATGTTAAATCTGATGATAGGAGAAGCTGTTTCAAGGTTAGCAACATATATTATGGTAGCAATTTTGGATTTACTATTGGCTACTTTTGAAATCCTTTACTGCATTCATTGTTTTGTTTTTATTGTGTCTTTCTATTCTGTTCCATTTGACTTTTACTATATCTGAAGTTATCTGCAGCTCTTTTGAAGACGTCAAAAGGCATCGTGGTAACTATTGTTGATTTCATAATGTTTTAAAGTCCTGTATCTCTTACAATGGTTTGTTTTGATTGGTGTTATTCTTTTTTATCCCCTTTAAAATAAGATTTAAAATTTTTAAAAAATTTAAAGGATTGGGGATGCACTTCAGTGTGAAGCTCTGGATTCAATTTCCAACATGGAGACAAAAACAAAGTAATGAAGCCAAATTTAAAAAGAAATTAAAGGAATCTGTGAGGTCCCAAGAGGTGAGGCAACAAACAAGGTTGGTTCATCTGTATGAAAGTGATTGTGGAGATGTAGCTCAGTGACAGCGCGCTTATTTACCATGTGCAGGACCCTGAGTTTAACCCCCAACATGAAAGAAAGACAGACAGACAGAAAAAAAGGGAGGAAATGGGAAGAGAAGATGAGACAAGATAAAAGAACATGATTCTGGCTTAAAGGTATGGAAATAATTCTTTGGCACATATTTCATGAAGAGTTGGGATTTATATTCCACCCCTGAAACTGAGTGTGTGCTGTGATCAACAATGTAGCAATACAGTAAGGTGGAATGATGCTTCATGACTGTAAATTAAATGTCACTCGTCTTACATCACGTTTGGGTGGAAATTCATGCTTGGGCCCTGAGCTACTTGACTATCTGAGACCACTCTGCAAGAGTGGCCACATGGAGGTCTCCAAATGAACTCAGATTGCACATCCATCTCGAACCCTTCCAAACCATCACCAGATTATGAGTGAAGAAATCCCCTTGGGAATGGATACTCCACTCTCAACTGTCATCTCTGTCCTTGCCCATCCCTCCATAGCCATCCTGGAGTCACCCCAGATGGAACCCCAGAAATCATGAAGTGCAGAACCTTCCCTGCTGTGGCCTTTTGAATTTCTGACCTAAGAATTCTTAAGCATAAGGGATTGTTATTTTATGCCACTAAATTTGGAATAGTTTTGCAACAATAGCTTTTGGGGACAGTGATGTATGGGAGAATATGAACTTTGGAGTCAGAGAGATGTCAATTCAAATGCCAGCTCCCGTTTGGGAAGCTTTATGACTTTGGATAGGGTCTGATATGCTTTTAAAGTGAGAGTAATGTTTCTGTATCCCAAGCTGATATGAGGATTAAATAAGGCAACATATGTCCAAGGCCAGTCATGTAGCAGGAGATTGAAAGAACCTTAGTTTCTATTTTCATCCCTTTCTTTCCACCAAGGAAGAATATAACTCATACGCTTGTAAGGTCTGTTTGAAATGAGAGTGTATCTAATGTGTAGTGTGTGGCAGTGTGGGTGCATTACAGTCAAGCTGTGTGTGTACTTGTCTCTCTGAATTCCCTGCCTTCCCAGGCCTTTCTAGCAGGATCTGCTCCCTAAAATCTCAGAAGGGACTGGGAACATTTAGAACAGTGTGACTATAGATACCCTACAAACTTAAAATGCATCTCAGGACCAGTTAGTTGGAAGCAGTTGCTTGAAAAGTGTTGTCAAAAAATGTGGGGCTGGAGATTTAGCTCAGTGGCATAAGCACCTGCCTTGCAAGCAGGCGGTCATGAGTTTGATCCCTGGTACTGATTTAAAAAAAAATGTGTTGAAGCAATCCCTACAAGTGGAAAGGTACGTCTGTACTGAGGACTTCATGGAGGATAAGGGAACATGAAGAATTGCATGTGTAGGAATTAAACCTGAGTTGTAAAGTCAGCTACCAGAGAGACCAGGCTCTGGCCCCTGACTGCCTGGGGCCGGGTCCTAGCTCTATTCCATATTCCCTGTGTGATTCTACACCACTGGCATAATGTCTCTGTATCTACCTCTCCCCATCTACAAAAGGGGAGAAATAATCATACTCAACTAAAAATTTTTTATTCTGATGAGTAAACACTATACATAAAGCCCTTGTAATAGTGTCTGGATCACGGGGACACCACGTCACATCACTCCTCAAAGGATAGTCTATGGGCTAGGAGCATCTATGTCAGCAGGAAACTCGTGACAAAAACAGGAATCGCAGGCCCCAATCCAGATGAACTAAATTAAAATTCGGAAAGACTGTTCTAATAAGCCTCCGCTGTTATTCTGACCTGGAAGAACATTGCCAAATGGAAGGCAGCGTCAGAGACGCCACGCATGTCCAGCAGGGTCGTCTTCTTTTGCCTTCTAGTTACAGTTTGTCGTTTAGCACTTCCTCTCCTGAGGAGGTTGGCAGGTTGACACACTGCCGGGAGATTCCTGGCTTATTTCTGGGCCTGAACATTCTCTGGTTCAATTATTGTCCACTGCCCAAAACTTATTCCAGGAAAGGAAAATGGCATCACGTACAGTGTCCTGGACCTTGCTATGGGAGGCGGCCCTGCATGCAGCAGACGCCACACCCTTGCTTCATCTCTAGGTGCGTCTGTAATCCCATCTCAAGCTAGACGCTCACTAAGGGAAAAACGCCTGCCTGTGTGGAAAGCTTTAGACAGCCTCACCAGTTATGCCTCTGCCACTCTCACACAGAAACAACTGTCTTTATCTATTTGCAGTCTGGTTTTCTTACTAATGCACACCTCTGCTGACTATGAGCATCATTGTGGTGACAGTTATTTGAACAGAATTTAGAGGGAATAGAATCATTACTAGTAATATCATTATAAGCTGACTTGTCATTAAAATTTCATTAATGCCTTTTCTGAGTGTGTTATATCTGATAACATCACTCTATTATATTTCCACAAGGTTGCTCGCTAATTTAATAGGCTGGAGTGTTTTAATACCTTCACAGTTAAAGCAGGAAAAGGCAATGCAGAATGATGAAATTAGGGAAAACCTGATACCATGTTTTGCATGGCCTGGTTCGAGTTTCACACCTCACTAACTCTACAGAAATCAGCAACAAAGGCAGGCGAGACTTAGAGATAATTCTGGGAAAATTCTAGGAAATTAATGGATTCTGCATTAGGCGTCTAGGGTTGCAGTATTGGCAAGGGCCACCTACGGATGAGGACATAGGATGTCTCTTTTCTTTCTTGCAGACTCTTTGCTGGCATGGTGGTGGGTGGCTGGGTCTTCTGCAGGTGCTGCAGGCAGGCTGTGGCCAGCCACATTGTTTTCTGGCTCTGGAGACCAGTTTGGATGCCAGGGAGGCAGTGCATGGGTGGTAGCAGAGTCAGGTTCCACCTCATCTATTCTGCACAGAAGTGTTCCAAACCTTCCTCTTCCATGGATGCTTCTGGAACTCCTCCGCCTCAAACAACAACAGCCTCCTGGTACCCCACAGATGTGCAATGGCACAGGACAAAAGGCAGGAAGAAACTACAGCCTCACTTAGGGACCTGTGTCTACACACAGCCTCCTCCTCCTGCTGTGGCTTAATGATTCCATTGTGGGCAAGGAAACTGGCATGTCTTTATGTCCCCAAAGCCAGACATTAAAATTTGCAAAACTTCTCTCCTAACCCACAGAAGTCCAAAGGTTTTTCTGGACCAAATGATCTCTCAATATAGCCGTTATTAATATAATAAAATATGCTGTGATATCAAGGGCTTACAATAGTACCCATCATTCATCTTTTCAAACTATGCATGTATGTTCGGTGAAGGAACAGAGCTGTGAGGGAACACAAAGCTGGCTGTTCCTTTATTCAGGTTATTACAGAATCAGCAGTGTTTACTTTCTTATTCAGGTTTTCCAATTAGTGACAGAGTAAGGGCAATAGCCAGGGTTGGGGTCTCCAAGGAGATACCTGAAATTTTACATGCAATTTAAAGAGAGAGGAGGAGTTATCAGGACTCTGACTTGTGCTAATCTTTTCACCAAGGGATTAGGTCGAGAGCTGTGGATTTGTGGTTTTAATCAGAGAAGCTGCTGGAGCTTTCCCCCTGGTTTCTAAATTATACCCATTGCTCCTTTCATTCCCTGATGGAGCAAGGCACAGAATTCTTCTCACAGGACTTGGGATTATTAGGGCTTCATGGAATGAGTGGCTATATGATCTGCTATTCCCCACTTTGAGCTCAAAGAACCTCTGTCTTTGGGTGACTCTGGCTCCATGTTCTAGTCCCCAGATCTGTCCCTCTGCACGTTGCTGGTTCTTTTGGTGGCAAACTCTCCTCACTTCCCTTTTAGGCCATCACACGTGACACATCCTTTTCTCAAAACTCTAAGCTCCAAGCACAAGAAATCTGCAAATATACTGTTTCTTCTCTCTCTGCCTCCTCCTCTCCTTCCCTGGGATTAGGACTGGACTTCACACTGAGTTACAGCACATCCCCAACAACTTCTAATTGTTTTATTTTGAGACAAGTTCTCACTAAGTAGCTAAATTGCCGAGGCTGGGCTTGAATTTGTGCTCCTCCTGTCTACAACTCCCAGAGCGCTGGGATTATAGGCATATGTTACCACACCCCTTCTCTTGGTTCTTAAAAATATGTCTTCTGATCATAGGAGCAATTCCTGTTAGAAAGTGTTGATTAT
The DNA here is from genome assembly GCF_034190915.1 of Cavia porcellus. Taxonomy (NCBI): domain Eukaryota; kingdom Metazoa; phylum Chordata; class Mammalia; order Rodentia; family Caviidae; genus Cavia; species Cavia porcellus. Next base: position 61,184,997 of record NW_026947504.1, read on the forward strand.
GCAAACTTATAACATATACCACCATAATAATCCCGTTGCCCCCAAAGGCAATCATTTTTCACCCTTTAGTGACAGTGTTCATAAATATTTATTAAGCTACTTTCTTTTCTTGATAGCACATCATGAGCTTTTCTTATATCATTAACAATTTCCTACAGTATAATTTTAAATGACAGAACAATATTTTAGACATAAGTATTTTGTTTTTGTTTCAAAGATAATATTTTCTTTTTAGCCATTTAAGTGGCTTCTAATATTTCTCTTGCATAAACTGCAATGATGAATGACTTTGCAGTTATCTGATACTATTTCCTTAAGATGAATTCTTGGCAACAAAAAAGGAAAAAAGAGCTACATTCTTAGAAGTGCAATTGCTGAATTAAAGAGTGTGTGTATTTTGAAAGGTTCAAACCAAAACTACTATTTTAACTTCCATGAATATTGCTCCAGTTTCCTAAGGCCCAGCAAGAAATTGTGGATCTCAGGACACCTCCCTCGTCACACCAGGGCACCGCTTCCTTAGTTACACTGGGGCCTAGGTCTCTCCTGCACTCCTGGTTAACCAAGATTGGGAACACACAAAATAAGCCAGGAACCTAGCATTGTACAAAACACAGGGCCAGACTCATTTTTAACTATAATTTCCATCATGGATTCTTTATGTTAATTTTCATTTTGAAAAAACATCGTGTCAATATTTTAACTCATATGCTTAAACTAATCAAAATTTTAAATATTTTGCCTTAAAACAGTGTCCTAGTCTGAGGGAATTGTTATAACTGGATGCCTTAGACGGGGCGGCTTACATACAGCAGCAATGTATTTGTCATAGTTCTGGGAGTTGGCCCGAGCGAGATCAAGGGACAGGTGGGTTCCTGTCTGCTGAGGACACAGATCCTCATGTGTTGCCACCTGATCACAATGCCTTCACATAGCGAAGGGGGAAAAGGAGAGCTTTTAGGTTCTTTTCTAAGGCCCCAAATCTTGCTCCTGAGATTGAATTACCTCTGACAGCCCCCACACTCTGACGTCATCATCTTAGCACAAGGGTTTCCATCTTTGAGTTCTGAAAAGGATGTAAACAGTCAACTGCAGTTTTGCATTAAAATACTACTTATCTTGATTACTGACTTGCTTAGTGGCCCCCTTAAATTGGCATCTAACTCAGATGCCTCCTTCTCCTTGCCCTTTTCCTTGTGCTGTGCCAGTTTACAAGGCCCTCAGTCACCTGTGCTCCAGGTCTTACTTGTGCTGTTCTGCTGAGCGGAGCAGCCAGGAAGTAGTATTCAGCTGTGCCTTCCTGGTCCTCTTCCTGACACAGGAAATCTGTCTCATCCCTTGTAAATGCTTGTGATGCTAATGATGGCTGTGAAGCTCCTGTCCTGTATGCATCTTTCCTGATAGGTATCTGGTGCTTTGGAAGGGGTGATTGATTCAGGGCAGGAGGAAGGGGCACTGCTTTTAACCTTCGCATGGCAGAGGTTGAATCTTGGCCAGGAGGCTGCATAGCATCCCAACCCTTCTTTCTTTCTTTCTTTCTTTCTTTCTTTCTTTCTTTCTTTCTTTCTTTCTTTCTTTCTTTCTTTCTTTCTTTCTTTCTTGTTTTCTTTCTTTCTTCCTTTCTTCCTACCTTCCTTTTCCTCTTTTTTCTCTTCCCCTTCTCCTTTTTTTCTCTTCCCTCTTCCTCCACCTTTCCAGTTCCCACAAGCATCCCCTCTAAGAGTCTCCATAACTTGAAATTTTCCTTTATTAGTAACAACAGTGACAATGACAATAGACTCTGGTACTGAACACCCACTGTATACTCCACTGAAGACAGGAGATGATGGAGTCTTCATTTAAACCTAGCCATGGACGGCAGTGGCTATGTACTATGCTTTTTTGCTTTTACCTGCTGCATTCAGTCTTATCTGGCTATTTTCAAACTGAGAGACTTTGGGCAAGTCACAGAAGCCTGCCTTAGCCTCAGTTGTCTCAGCTGTAAAGTGGGACTGACAGCACTCAACTTATGGATGGTGCTTTCAAATACAGCAGCAACATGTTGTCTGTCACATGATGAATGATGATTTGCTGTTAGACAGAAGTTGTTGTTACCTCCCAAATGAGTTCTCTTGGTCTCACAGAGTAATAAAATCTCTCATTTTACTTGGGGAAATGGGTAACCTGAATCAAGATTTCTTCTCTCAGCATCTTCAAGTCAGTGCCGCCACCTGCTCCCCATCTCAGAGCAATAGGGGCCTTAGAAATCATCTTCATTGTCATACAGTGTGTGATGTGGGGCCCAGTGGCCTGGCGTCATATGGGGGCTGGTTTAAGATGTGGACTTCGAGACTTCACAGTCCTGTGGAATCAGAACCTGGCTTTAAATAAGATATCAGGTGGTTCTGGGTGGCCCGAAGCTGGAGAATTTCCACTCTGGTCTAGTTTCCTCCCGTCCCTCCCATCTCCTGTTCGTACCCTGCTTGTGCTGTTTTGGTGCCCTCTCTCTTCCTCTCTTTCTCCCACCCTCTTTCCCTCCGACATTCCGTAGAGAGGAGGAGCAGGACAATTTGCCATTACACTCTGAAAACAATTGCTCAGCCTTTGGTCTGGGCTCTCAAGTGCTCCTCCCTTGCCTCACATTTTAAATGTCTTTAGTCATCAGGCTTGGCTCTGATATGGACAAAAATGATGGCAGATTGTGTGGAGCCCTATTCACCAGCTTCTATGTGGGTCCCAGTGAACCCCAGGGGAGGCTGCTATCAATATAGGTGGCAACTCTGGAATTAAGGCGTGGAAATGGGTCTCAGTGGACCAAGAAGCTAGTGGGCTAAGATAGTTGAATGACAGCAGGAACTCAGTGGGTACTATTAAAACAAAAACAAGCATGAAGTGAATCACGTGGAATTGTATTTTCAGAGAGGCACTTGTGCTGTTCTTTGTACTGTTTCTCTGTAGTTAACCTTGACAGTCAGCTTTACTAAAAGTAGGAAATGTTTATTGAGCTTCTGCTATGTGCTCGTCTGTGTGCAGGACTAAAGAAGTGATGGTTTTTATTTTCCTGCTCACAAAGGGAGATGGAGATGTTTGCAAATAACTTGAATCAAGCAGATCTGAGAAGAAGCAGTGACATGAACATAGGGCTGATGAGAGACGGATTTAAATGTTATCCAAAAGTTTATTGGTCTTGCTTCTTCCTCACTAACAGCATCCTAACTTTGCTCAGATATTGGCTGATCATGGGCCACAGGAAATCACTTGTATAATTTGAATAACCCAATCAGGTTAATGAGAAAAGGGAGAATTATAATTTTTTTCCAAACTATCACCTTTGGTAGTAATCATACTCTTTTTTTCATATATGTGCGTCTTTTACAAACCTGTTTTTCTCCTTTGCAATATATGACAGCAGGGATTCTGTCCTCCTTTGGGGAGGATGCCTGGCATGTGGTAGATGCTCACATGAAATATGCAGAGCAACACAGTCAGGGGGCTCCATTCAATTCAGCAAAGAGGTATTGATTTTCTGTTGTATGCCAGACCTTGTGTTGAGCCCCAGAGATACTGTGGAGAACAGATACAAATCTGGGATGACAAACACACAAGTTACTACAGGAGCTTCCCAGCTGGTGACCACCCTGAGATGCTGGAGCGTAGTGTGGGCAGAGAGAGCACTGAAGTTCTGAGTTGGCAGTAGAATGTATCCTTTTAAGAAGACTCTGCATGTATTTCTCATTCTTTTATTGATGCCTGCTTTTAATTTCAGTTAGAATAATGGGATGCGAATGTCTGAGATCTTTCCTGGGGGAGCTCTGAGATCTGAATTTAGATCCATTAGGAGGATACTGAGACAGCAGTTCTGCCTTCCTCCCTTGTCTTGCCTGACCTTTCTCCAGAAACTTCTTTTGTTGTTTCCACTTAATTCTGCAATCATTTCTCGAGCAACTGCTATGTCAGAGATTTGGGTAATAAGGCGTTACAAAGATGAGTGAGACAATCTAGCTCAAGGAACTGGCACCTGTAGGGGGAGAGGCATACTGTAGGGAGCTGTTGAAGCTGGACATTGATCACATCTGTGGGGCTAAAGCAAGGCCAGCCCAGGAAAAACAGAGAGACCAAAACAAGTTATGTAAACAAGCTGTTGCAGCACCAAGAAGACAAGGGGCCCAGGCCTGCCAGGCAAACGAGTTGCTAAGCAGTGGGGCTGAAACTGACATTCTTCTTTGGAGGGTATCAATAAACATGCTGCACTGGTTGAGCAGTTCCTTTCTTCCTGTCAGGAGGATAAGGGCTCCACCTGACCCCAGCTTTGTCTTTTCTTTGATTTTCTCATCTTCTCATGGTCCTTTACCCCAAGAACCTTAGGAGTCGCATGGGTCATGGCAATACTATATAGACAACAAAACTCCTCCCCTGTGAGGAGGATTGGACCAATGTGCCAGCTGAGTTCAGTAAACTATGCAGGAGTGGAGTGGAGATAGAAGCTGGAGACAGAGAGGGTTCCTGCAGGGTGGCCCTGTGCAGATGCTAATGAGCTGGCATTGTCCTGTTGTCTTGATAGTGGAAAAGCACACTCATATGAAAGAAAAGTTTAAGCAAAGGTCTGGGGTTAATCCTGGTTACTGACATGCAAGGAAGAAAAAGGTTTTCATTAGCCCTTATAAGCTCTTGGCTGCAATGGACCCCTGTAACAGAAAGCAGAGCAACAAGAGAAAAACCAGTGTATGATCATGTACATTTCACACATACATGGCTGACAACCAGGCATGAGTTGTTCTCAACAAGTGGGTTTGGATTCTACCTCTTCAGCAAAAAGTAGGTTGGTAGAGAAGTGATAGACAAAAGGAGAAGGTCGTTGGGTCTTTAGGGTGACAAATTCTGGGAAGAAAAAAGCTGGTTAGCAAAGCTTGTTAACTATCCCCAGGCTGATAGGGATTCAATGTGGTCTTCAGGGGTTAACTTGCATTCTCTTGGAGAGAAAGCAGAAGATCTTTTGTCTTTATAAATTGATGCTCTGCAACAAATAGAGGGAGGGCAGAGGGCTCTCCTGTGTTATTCCTCATTGTCTTCAGCTCAGAAATCTGACCTATTATCGCCTCCTACAGGAGTGTGGGGTATGTGTGAACATGTGCAGGGACACTGATGGAGTAATAGCAAGGGCCCCTTTGTGATGGCTTCACACACTGCACTAAAGATAGGGGTGATTTAGAGGCAGTGGGGAGCCATGGAAGATTTTGTAGAAATGAGTAATGTCACCTGATAAGACTTCTGGCAGTGCAAATAGGGGGTTGGAAAGGCAAGAAGTTGGATACAGGGATTGAGGTAGGGTGCAGATGATTATTTCAGTATCCTGGTAAGAATCTTGGAACAGCAAGGTGTGGTGTTACAAGCCTGCAATCCCAGCACTTGGAAGGGTGAGGGGGAAGGACTGCAGTGCAGGGAGTGGTGCAACTGGCCCGCTGCTGTCTCCCCGCCTCTCCCTCATATGGGCACATGATGCGCCTATATTAACCATAATCCTCTCCTACTTACGTCATGTACAGGGACGTGACGATGACCCATCAGGGATCACCTCGCAGCCTCTTGCTGTCCCACCGGCCTGCCCCCTGCCCTATAAAAGCCATGACCACTTTATCAATAAATGAGGCTTGATTGGACTTTCTCGACTTGTGTCTCCATCTCTCTGTCTCTGGCCCTGTCTGTGTTAATCCCTGTTCCTTCCCAGGAAACTGCCCCTCGGATCCGGATTGACCCTCGGGCCGGGTCACTGCAGGAAGTTTGAAGCTAGCTTGAACTACATAATGAGACCCTGTCTCAGAAAACAAAACAAAGCAAAATGAAACCCAAACAAAAAAAGAATCTAGAAAGAAGCAGCAGACTTGGAAAAGAAAATTTAAATATGAGCTATAAGACAGTATTGCTATACACTAGCAAAAAAAGCTTCATTATGTTTGTATTATGCCAAAGTACCTGTAATGCTGCCTACTGTTCTGTATGTGTTTTTCCCCGCCTCTGGGTGACCTAATTGATATGATAATCAATGCTCCCCTCTGTAAAGAATTGTAAATCCCTGGGAACCTAACCTAATTGATATGTTAACCATTGTTGCCTTCTACAAATAACAGATGTGGTGCTAAAATAAGCTGACAAGGGGCTGTGGATTTAGCTCAGTGGCATAAGCACCTGCCTTGCAAGCAGGCAGTCGTGAGTTCGATCCCTGGTACCAATAAGGAAAAAAAAAAAAAAAAAAAAGCTGACAAAGGATTGTTAATTGCTGCTAGACTACTCTGTCCTCTGCTAAGGAAAACACTTCCTTAGCAGATTTCCTGATCCACGCCCATAACCCCTTACTTTGTAAACTGTGATATGTACAAAAAGGCTGCAAGTTTTAAGAGAGACACACAGCTTTTGCAAACTCCAACTGCACTGTGTCGCTGGGCCCAGGATAAAATAAATCAGTGCTGCTTTTTAAAACATGTTTTGCCCCATTTTTGGACTCAAGGTTGGGGACTCTGGGAGGCTCGTTTGTGGATTACAAGAGGTATAGCATCTATCACCCCATCTGAAATGAAGGTTACAAAAAATGCAGCCCATCTATTCTCCAGATTTCAGAAGTTATAAAGCAGTATGTATAGCATAAAGGAGAAACAGATCAAAAGCCATTCTCACAAAAAAGTACATATCTTTGACATGAAGTAGTCAGGGATTTTCATCCATGCCAATGTCAGCATGAAGGTGACAAATGAGAGTACACGACGTGGGGTATTTTATGGGGCAATTTGGAAACCTCAGTGATGGTGCCACTTGCGATATTTTCTCTAAAATGTGAGGCATGTCTTGGAAAACCAAGGATGAAGAGGAAGAATCAGGGAGGTGCACTGGAAAAGGGAGGTGAACAAAAAGATGGGCTTAAGGTGCCACTGGAAAGGGGCTGGGGATTTAGCTCTGTGGCATAAGCACCTGCTTGGCAAGCACAAGGTTGTGAGTGTGATCCTCGGTACCAAACAAACAAACAAATGCCACTGGAGTTCCAGGCCCTTGACAGAGAGGCAGATGCTGCCTTTCCCAAGCAGGGACCACAAGAAAGGTTCAGTGGGGCCCAGTGCTGGTCAGAGGTGCAGGGAAATGTTGACATCAGGTCTGCTGAGTTCAAGATGCCCAGCGGGCCTCTCTGCATAGTGCTCAGCACAGCCTTGGAAACCTGTGAGCTTCACAGCATCTAATGAGGCAGACTTTGAGCAAAAAAGACCGAAAAGAGGCCACTAAATTTGAAATAAGATGGTAGCTTTCATATTCTCCTACCCACTAGGCTGTGAATTGAAAACAGGGCCTCGTGCATGCTACACCCTCCATAGAGCTTGCGAGTTTGAAATCCAAGTAGTAAGGGCTTTAGTATCTGTGTTGAGATAACCTTGTGTCACATTAATCCAAGCCTCTTCTCAATTAGACTTCTACCTCGGGCCTCAGTGTCTTCCTTGTGGGATTTGCATCACCTGCTATAGCAAGAATCCCGCTGAGTCAGGTGAGTGGGAATCCCCCACTCCTGATAGCTCGTCACTCTCAAGGTCTAGCCAAACCCCTCTCCCTCCAGGTGACCTGGCTTCAGCAAGAATCCAAGTTCAGTTTGGCAAGACTTCCCCTATTCCTGATGGCTCCTGTTAGGAACTTTTGGTCCATTGTCACCCTCCACAGCCTGTGTCAGTATCAAGAAGTTTGGGTTTTTTCTTAAGAAATTTAAAATGCACTATCTAAGAATTCCTGGTACACAACACTGGCATGTTATTACTGTGTATTGAATGGAGGCATTGGTTGGTCTTCCAGTGAAATGGGAAGTAACTATGGGAAATATATAAGTGCTTTCTTCACAGTGATCAGGCCGAAGGACAGGCAGATCACAGGTTGTCATTTCTCCATTTAGACATGGAAAAAGGGGGGAAAATTCTTTTCTTAAAATTACACACTTCATACCATGACAGTAAGCCAGGGAGACTAGTTGTGAAATTAGCATGCTGTACTTAGCAGCTGATTTTCCAGATTCACCGGAAAGGCAAGGCAGTCCCTCAGCCACCCTCACTCAGCCTGCTGCAGAAAAACCCACCTGATTCCATCCTACCCCCTTCCTCTGGTGCTTATTAGTTTTCTGTCTCCCACTCATCCAATTGTTTACTGCAACTGAATCAAGCTGACATTTGGATAATGAACTCCAGCCTGAGCTGAGTTTTCAAATTTGGTGTCTCTTTCTCTAATGTGGTTTTCATTGATTGCAAGAGTTGGAACATTGGTGGCTCTTTTACAATTTCTGGACAGGGACTTAGACATCCCTTCTGGGTGAGTGTGTAAGACATATTCCTCCTTTGTACAGGAAAGACTTAGATTTCTTCAGGGCCCTCTCCTGCTGTAGCTAGGGAAACATAAATGATTAGTCCCAGGATGGACGGTGTATCGAAGGAAAACATTTTGTAATTTCAAAGAAACCAAACAGATCTATCAGAATAGCTTTATTTTCTGTGGCAACAGACTGTGGGCATAAAATCTCCTTTTCCGTAACCTGCTTCTATAGCCTTTTGTATTACCTTGGCACTGGCAGAAAATAGGATTTCTTACCTACAGATGGAGAAGGGAGAAGAGGCTCGCCTAAACATTAGGTAAAAATTACTTGTCAGGTTTGATCAATTCAAAGAAAGTGCAAATTCCCTTTGAAAAGACACAGTTGATACTGGAGATTAGAGAGGTTGTCCTTATAGATCCATTGTTTGGCTAAATTGTCTGCATATGCAGCGAGTTTGCTAAGTGAATGATACATTTGCATCTAAATGGCCCATGAATAATTTGATTCTGCTCCAGACAATGCAGTAAACAAGCCCCCTCCTCCTGCTGGACTCTGGGAGATGTGTGAGTGTAGACTCCTCCTCTGTTATTGCTTTGACTGAGCTATTATTTGACAAGATATTGAAGAAGGAGTACATGAATCTATTAAGAAGAATCCATCTCCATTATGAGCTGAGATGTGAACAAGAGGGCGGAGAAATCTTTTATATTCGGCAAATTGAGGCCTCTAGCTTCTTGGGGCAAAAATATTGTAAAATAATAACAAGAAACAGGAGCCAAACCTTGGGCGACTGCTGCCACCCTCCACACTGCTGTCTTGGCACTTCTGCTTTGCATGTTGAGGACCGCATGAGGTGTTAATTGCCATCTGCGCACTGGTTTTATGAGAGCATTGATTACCTATTCCTATCACCCGGCTCCGTGCGGAGTATTTATAGCACACGTGAATGCAGGGTCCTGCGATCTGCAGTCGACATGAAACCCCCGAGGGCTTTAGCTACTAAGTGGGCACAGCCAGGTACTAGACTCATGCAGCTCACTCCTACCGTGTCCAAACTGATGAGTTCCAGTTCTTAATTTGGAAGGTAAGAATTAAATGATGGCCACCATAGGTGCCAGTTTCCATTTGCACTTATGCCTACTACATTAAAACTGACTTCTTCTGGTTCTGTTGGTGGGGATTTTTTTTTTTTTAATTTTGAAAGTATACAACAGAACAAGTCAGAATAAAGCCAACTAAGATCGTACAGTGAAATTGGTACAGAGCTTCACAGCAGGTTACCGGGATAACAGTAATAGGTATCACAGTATATTTTGGTATCTTTATAATAGTTGTTCTTTCAATCACGTATAACAAAATGAGACGAAATATAGGACACTATAGAACTTATCAAAACAGAATATTGAATAGAGCAGTACCGTTAATCAGAAAAGAGCAAAAACAATAATAAAAATATTTGCCTTCAAAGAAATGGTAAAAGGAAGTCCCCCTTATTTGCTATGGCCAACCTCCCAGGAGATGCTAGATTTCTGGTCCCCATTTGCTAATGGGCAGGGAGGGTAGGAGAAGGAGGATAGGGGAAGTGGGATATTTGACTCTAGGCCATGTAGAGTAGGTTCACTATTGCTAAGCACTATTGCTAAGGCAGGATGGTCATTTGTTTTCACAGCATCCTCAGTTCCAACATGGCGTGGATCTCAGGAGACACTGCTGGTTCTCCCCCTGGAAGGGCTGCAGTCTGCCACCCTGCCTCCGCTTACCAGGGAGGGGAGGTGCTTGTTTGGCTTCCCAGAGTCCTACGTTCCAACATGGCGTGGATCTCAGGAGACACTGCTGGTTCTCCCCCTGGAAGGGTTGCAGTCTGCCACCCTGCCTCCGCTTACCAGGGAGGGGAGGTGCTTGTTTGGCTTCCCAGAGTCCTCAGTTCCAACATGGCGTGGATCTCAGGAGACACTGCTGGTTCTCCCCCTGGAAGGGCTGCAGTCTGCCACCCTGCCTCCGCTTACCAGGGAGGGGAGGTGCTTGTTTGGCTTCCCAGAGTCCTCAGTTCCAACATGGCGTGGATCTCAGGAGACACTGCTGGTTCTCCCCCTGGGAGGGCTGCAGTAGACCACACTGCCACCACTTACCAGGGAGGGGAGGTGCTTGCTTGCTTCCCAGAGTCCTAAGTTCCAGCATTGTTGGTGCGGATTTTTTTGGGGGGTACTGGGAATTGAACTTAGGACCTTGCGCTTGCCAGGCAGGCGCTGCACTGCTGAGCTCTATCCTGGCCCTTGTTTGTGAGATTTGCGATGTTCTGTTCTTCTAAAAGGCTCCAATGGGATGGTGTGCCTTGATTTAAGAAAGTTCAATATATTAAATTCAATTTTCCATGAAAGAAATAGAGAAGGATGGTTATTCACTTTGTGGAAGGATTCACAATGGGATTCTTAAAGTAATAAATATTATATGTGGCACTTAGCGCATGATTTAGTTCATTGCTTCATGAATATATCTGTGGGCAAAATGCTGTCTGGTGCTTCTATCTTTAAGTGATTCAACCACTGTTCCCCAGCCCTCAGGAGCACAGGGCCAGCCAAAGAACTCCAGGATGTCTCTGTGGTAGTTGGTTCTAATCCTTGGATTTGTCCCTAGGATGCCAAGTCTCTCCTTTGTTATTGTGGCACTCAGTGTAAACTGGCTTGTTAACCTCATCATCTTCCAGTTTGGTTTTCTGAACTACAGAGCCGGAAAGCTAAGACCAATACTCATCAGGTTCCTTAGAATTTAGGACTCATCCTATAGTGTAGGGTCTTGACCTTTTGCCAGGCCTGGTGGCAGGGTTAGGGGCTTCCTGGCAACTGGAGAGGAGCTCCAACCTAGTGTCCAGTGCCTCGCATCACAGTGCCTAGCAGAGAAGGCAGCAGCAGTGCCATTTCTATTGGCTGATTGTGTGCAGCAGCTGTGTATTTTCTCTACTGTGTGGCTCTCTAGTTTTCATGAGGACGACTGACTACTCTTTTCTTCTTTCTCTTTTTTTTTTGATACTGGAGACTGAACTCTGGTATCAACCACTTGCCAGGCAGGAGCTGTACCGCTGAGCTATATCCCCGACCCTGAATAGTGTTTTCTGATTGAACTAGCTACAGTGGTTTTTGTTGTTGGCCACTATAAACCTTAAAAGTTATACTTCCCTTTCTTGTGTGTGCGGGAGGCCCACACTCAGAGCTATGGTGTACAGCTGTGCAGTTACGTGCTGCCTGATCCAGGAGGCACTATTCACACAGACTGAACAGCTCCACCTTGTGAACTGATTTGCCTCTGAGCTTTGCAGCTCCCCCTACCTCAGAATGAGCCTCATTCCACACCAGCACTGTGATTGGCCAGCCAAGTATGAAGGGAGAATTTTCTCCAAAGATAATAACTTGTTCAGCACATAGTGATAGAACTGTGGGGGACCGGTGGCGGCTGAAAGGATAAGAAGTATGAAACATAAATGACCTTTATTTTGAGAATGCGGGGAGAGACACCCCCGACCCCCTGGGGCACGGCATCTTCACCCCGGGGTCTGCGATCTCTCTATGGAACACGTGGAGTGGGGGCCTATATGTAGCTTAGGTTAGGGGTGGTGCCTGAGGGGGGCATTAGGGATGCACAGGTAACCCATTGGCACTAGTTTGGTGCTAGAGGTAGATTCCTAGGGGTGGGGGAGATAGAGCTCCTTGGCTTTACCAGCTACAGTGTCCTGTCTGGGCCAAAATCCTTTCACATAGGACCTTCTCTAAAAGAAGAGTTTCTGTTCAGACACTTACAGCAAACATTTCCATGGGTGGTGTATAACTAGCTATGTTTTTCATTTGTAATATTTTATGGTGCATTGGCATCTTGGGCCTTGCAAACCTGAGGGTCATACTGACCTTCCCAGGGCTGGTTTATTTCTAGGGAGAGCAGACCACTTGCCTGGGAGCACAAGTTTGGTCTCAAGTCCCATCGATTTTGATTCCATACCCTGCCCCTTCCATTAGGCTCCTGTAGGCTGGAACACTGTCCCCTGCCCCAATCACCCCTGTGGTAGATATAACTAGAGACCAATCTTGGATCCTTTAGCATCTCCCACCCACACTGTTCGAATCAGCTAATCCTGCAACTGCTCAGCAGTTCACTCTGCCTCCCTTCTTGCTTCTGTGAAAGCAAAGCAAAGCTTTGCCCATGCTTCCTCTCATCCCTCAGTCCTGGCTGACCTTGATGCTTCCTGGTGTGGCCCTGCATAGCACGGCAAACCTACTCTCTTAATAAACTCTTGCCTCTGTGTCTGATATTATCTTACTTGATTAAACCACAGCTAATTAAAACAAATCCTGAGTCCATTTCAAAACAACAAAGATATTTGAGCAGGGGCATGTACTGTAGTATCATTTCCCAAAGACATCATCTCTCATGATGAATCCGATTTCTCAGGATAGAGTCCTGCTGTTTTGACTGTCTTCTGACTCAGGGAATCTACTTGCAGGAGTCCTAATCAATTCCCTTCCTTCCTGGTTATAGTCCAGACTTCATCCTGGTGTTAGTGATAGGTCACTATCACACTGAAGATGTCACCATCATTTATTTCAAGAGAAGTCACAAGAGTAAGGTTCTGTGTGGTCTGCTCAGCTTCTGTAGAATCTTGGAAGTAAGTACCTGGGTTAAGATTCTAACAGGGCTCTGACTTCATTCATATATTTGGGAAAAAGTTCAGAATACTTGTATGGTTTGTAGTTACTCTACCACATCTCTGAACGATTATGGAGCTACAGAGTGATAAAGACTGTAAGAATTACCTCATTAAAGTATATCCTACTATTCTTTTCCTTCTCCAGTGTTTTCCCATCCAGCCCCTTTCTTCTTGAGTATATCTTTTCTACCACTTCCAGCAGCTGATAATCCTGTTGCCTTTGCTTGAATGTTAGCGATTATGTGTCCAACTATAGACCACAAGACAAATCCAATCCACTCCCCATTTTTTAAAAGGTGAAAGATTTATATGATCTGAAGAGAAACCCGAGTATGACTGCAAGTGTGTGGATGGCACCACCCAAAAGGCGGGTAGTTTGGATGGAGCATAAAAGGAAAGAAAGACATTCTGCTGCTGCTTGCCATGGACTGTTTGTCCTCTGTGACGCTCCTTGGCCTCGCTGCCCTGTCTTGGAGCCTGATGACTATGGACTGAAACCTCCACAAACTGTGAGCTGAAAGAAACTGTTCCTCCTTTAACTTTAGTTGCTGGATATTTTGTTTCAGCAATGAGAAAAGTACTAAGACAACAGTAAAGGCTGTTTTATTGTAAACATGCTCCAAACATTGCATGGGGTATTCTTATATTAAATTTTGTTATGGATTATCTGAAATTCAAATTTAACTGGGTGTTCTATATCTTCCTATGCACCCCTGTGCCTATTCTGCGACTCTTCCTCATCCTTAGTGTGTGGTCTCTGAAGTGGAAAGAAGAAATGAAAGATAGATAGGGAGGGAACAAAAAATCTTAATTAAAAATTGTATTTTAAGGAAGCTGCAAATTTGGGAACCCATTTAAAGCCACATAGGTAATTCAGAGAAAGTGCTTAAATTCGAGAAAATGCTGCAAAGGTAATGCTCTTTACTTTTCAGATCCATCACACCTCCAAATTCCTCAGGAATACTCAAAGTGCACAAATAGGCTTAATTGAGAAAGTAGAGAGCAGGAATTTGATTCTATGATAAAGCAACAGGTTGAGAGAACTTAAATAATGTTAAAATTACTTATCAAAAAACAAAACAAAACTAGGCTCATACTTGTACAATGGCCTAGTGCCCTTCTGGTGGGTGGGCTACCTTTTCCTGGGGTTCCACCCACTTAAGAGCTGCCTAGCAGTTCTCAGTCCCAGGAAATAGTGTACCACTCTTTCTTGTGGGTCTACCGTCTATTTCTTTGAGTGTGTACTGAAATTTCTGCCTAAGAACCTTTTCTGAGCCTCTTAATGATGTATCCTAAAATGTCTTTTTCTGGATCGCAGTCAGCAAATCTACAATCCTGTTCTATGGGAGGTGGTTTAGGTTCCACATCACAGTTTTGGTAATCTCTTTAGATCATGTCTGATGACGACAATTTTCTCTCTAAACTTCTGCCAGTGACAAAAAGCTTTTTACTCTTCTATAAAGCCCCTTCGTAGGGGTGCTAAAGAGGTAGAGCTGGATATTTAGGCCCATAGCCTTCCAGGAGACTTTAATAAATTGTTTTGGGATATTTTGAGAAAGTTTGATTTTTTTCCCCTGGTACTGAGGTTTAAACCAAGGGCATTCCCACTGAATAGACCTATTGTAAATTTTTTTTTTTTTTTTTTTTTTTTTTTGAGACAGGGTCTCACTAAATTGCTAAATTGCCTATTTGGGGCTTGAACTTGCCATCCTTCGATCTAAGCTTTGCAGGATTATAGGTGTGTGACACCATGTGCGACTTTTAAAAATCTATAATTTCCAGAATTGTCGGTTGTTTAAAATGGAAAACCTAAGTCTAAGAGTTTCTAAAGTGGAGTTGGGAATTACACTTAAACCTGGTAGAGATGGAACTATGGAATGTTCCAATGGACTTGAATAAACAGGTGAAGTCAGTGTTCTGGCTTTCAACATCTCTCAGCTGGAACTATTCAGAATGGGGGTGGGATTTAGGATTTCTGCTTAACCGTGAATTGCCTCCAAAATCAACTCTTATAGAAATACCGTATTTAAAACGATTTTTTTTGTCTTTTTCATTTTTATCAGTACTGGGGATCGAACTCACGACCGCCTGCTTGCAAGGCAGGCGCTTATGCCACTGAGCTAAATCCCCAGCCTCTTAAAATGATTTTTAAAGACTGCTTTGCACTTTTTTTATGGGACCCTGTGCAGGGCACGAGTCAGTGTACTGGACTTGCAGTTCTTTGCTTTCCAAACAAATGCTATTTCCTTTGACTTCTGTGTCATTTTTTTAAAAGTTAACACTGTAAAGTCAGATCTAAAAATCAAGAAATGTCCACCTCCTGTGTATTAATGGGAGTGAAATTGGAACCCAGAAAGAGGCAGAGAGAATGGAAGACTCAATTACCTTCTAGCTGGGTGGTAATCAGAGCCCCCAACTTTGATACTTAATAGATGCTTTTCCCACTGGCTCCTTGCAGGGCGAGTGCAGTCTATCTTGTCTCCCTCTAGGTAATAAGGAACTAGTTCAGCAATTTCTTTCTCTCTCACCTCATAGGCAAGTCTTAGTGGGGCTTAGCTCTGAGCCGCAGGAGTAGGAGATCTGATAATTCACCTTCCCCAGGGAGGTCCCTGAATGGAGCCCCCTGCTCAAGCAGTCAGGGGAGATTTTCAAGATGAATGAGGGCCTCCCCAGAGTATTGCTGGGGAGCTCCTAACAGGACTGGGGACAGAGATTTAAATATGAATTACCATCCTGAGCAGGGAGAGATTTGCAGGATGAAGCCTTTCTGCGCAGGGGAAGATTTGCACAGTTGCGGTCATATCATCAGCATTAGGCTGTGGTGGTTGTCGCTGTGTGACACATTCAGGACTATTCCACACTGGGCTGGTTCATCTGTCATAGCTGATGAGCTCTCATTTCCTGATTTGCCTGCCTAATTCCTTTCTGTTGCTCCTCGGTCCCCACTGCCATTCCCAAATGGCAGATGAAGAGAGTCCCCTCTAACGTGGGTACCAAGGATTCCTGCTTAATCTTCTTCTCCATCCTTTTGGACTCTGATTTTCCAGCTTCTCCACTGGAATGCAGCCGTTGCCCTCCGCACTCACCCGTTTCCTGCCTCCTTCCCTCTTACAAAGGCAAGGCTATTGTCCACGCAAACATCCCACCAGAATCCCATGAGGGACAGTGTTAAAAATCAGAATCCTGGGCTCTATTCCTGAATCAGGATCTCTAGGTCTGGGGCTGAGAAATCAAATTTTCCAAGTAATTCTTTAGCATACTGACGTTTGGGAACTGAAACCCGGAACCCAGGGTGGGGCGGACTGGGCCTCCCTCTCCCAGCTGGCTTGGGGAGGGTATCATTTTCTCTTCATCTGGGACAGCGGCACCCTCCACAGCACTATGTAACCTTATGCAGGCCTTTGAGGCTCTTCTGAGGGAATGATCAAATAACTGGGCCCTTGTGGGGTGCAGAATGATCCTTAGCCTGGAGGCCTGAAAAGTGCCCTGGCTCATGCATATTCATGCTGGCCATGCGGTCAGTTTTAATCACTCAGATCCATTCAAGGTACTTTCTCTAAGCCTTTGTGAGAGCAGGAAACAGGTTCTGGGTGAAGGAGGTAGGGAAGAAGATTGAGGTTAAAATGAATTGACAGGCAATAGGATTAGAACCTCCTCAATTCTGATCTTGCAAGTAACTAACAGTGGCCTGAAATTAAAGAATTAAGCCATGAAGGCTTCTTTGACAACTGATCTGATAGACCCAGAAATAAATTTCAGGGACAGTGTTGTCAGGCAGAGGCAGCAGACAGCTAAGATAAGGGGCCTTGGGAGGTATGGAGGGGGGGGGGTGAATCCTGATCTGTCTTTACAATGCAGAGAGAAAAGCTTTGGTCTCTCATTTCAGATGCTGGGGGCAAGTCGGTTTCCAGGGCTTCTATTCATCTTTGGTAGCCCTTTCTTCCTTACATCCAATTATGACTTTAAGATGGAGGCCAAATTGAAATGGGGAGGAAGATAATGAAACATAAGTCAAAAATGGCAGCTGGTGAATTTCTAATAATTGTACTTTCCCCCGTTACATACTAGTGCTATTCCCTCATGTTGTGTAGTAGCCTGTGTGTGTGTGTGTGTGTGTGGTGGGGGACCCACTACCACCCCTAACAAAAACACAACTCCAAGGGATTGAGGGAAACAATGTCAAATGCAACTTAATGATATTTTTCCACGAGGGAGGGTAGGGATAAAGTAGCATTCTAAATTGGCTGCTCTTTCTTATCTTTAACATCTTAAGAAAGCCTAGAAAAATTAATCCAAAGGTAAGTAAATCGCCACTTGATTCTCTTTCAAAATTTTTCTTGTCTCCATACCTAAAACAAGCATTAAAAAGGAAAAGGGATATTTATAGTACTGTGTGCTCAAGATGAATTCTTTTCATATAGTACGGAAAAAGACAAATTCATAACCATGTGGGTCATTCATGTGATAATTGGGTATGGGGGAAATCAGTGTTCATCTACAATAGGTTCTCTGGATCTCAGTTCAGGGAAGCTTTTTTCCAACTGGACATTCTCCAGGTTAATATAATGGGGGCTCATTAACTCTTGAAGAAAATTTTCAGAACAAATAATCTGAAATTTGACAATCTGACTAGGAGACTGCATGGTGATGCTTGATAGGATTATTTCAAAAAGACATTATTTCCAAAAGATATGAAACAAAAGAGGCTTTTATTCTGAGAGATATAACCGACAACCCCGGGCTGCTGGAGTCCAGCGATCTCTCCAGCGGACACGTGGCTTGGTGGGGGGGGGGGTATATAAGTAGCCTAAGCTTAGGGTAGTGCCCTAGGGCCATTAGAGATGCACAGGTATTTCATTGGCACACATTTGGCGCCAGGGGTAGATTCCTAACTGGGGGGGGGGGGGATAGACGTAGGAGCTCCCTGGTTCCGGCTGAGGCTTTTTCTGGCTACAGTGTCTGGTCTGGGCCAAAACCCTTTCAATGCTCTTGGAGCTGAACTGTGAGCAAAGTCTAATTCTGATGTCTAGCTTATGTTTCCCTCTCCTTCTACTAGAACTCAGGATCCAAGTGGGAGTCTCAGCAAGCCTTGTTTCCGCTATTCTTTATGTAGAAGCCACTAGGATTGGAGTCAGGGGCTCACTGTTAACTGTGGAAGGTCTGCTCACTTCCAGGTACAACCTGCAGTATCCTTTGACTTTTGTCTAAATGGGAGCCATACTTTGCAGGGTCTATGTTAAGTTACAGTGAAGAAAAATAGTTAGTTACGATTGACTAGAGGAACAAATTTAATATATGTATGGTTATAAAACAGATCTACTAGGTAGGCTTATAGGGTCAGAAATCGAAGAGTCTTAGTGGCTGTCTGCCAGACTAGACCTAAAAGAATAAAAACTGGCTATCTGCACTTTGGGGGGGATGAAGGATCCAGGCAAAGGTCAAAGATCTAGAGATCACTTCCGTCTGGTGCAAGTCTGCGTCAGAGAGCCAAAGAGTCCACACTGGATCTACACTGGAACCCTGAAAGAACTGGAGGTAAACGTCCAAATGCTATGCCAAGATCGATATTTCTCAAAATAAAAGGGCAGATCTTTATTCTTTCTCTTTTGTTTTATTGACCAGACTACAAGCTTATGCCATTTCCAGGATGGGTCTTCCCTCCTTAGTTTGTGGCCTAAAAGTCAGTCTTCTGCAGACTCACTCAGAGCTCTGCTAATTGGCTAGATGGTTCTTTCAGAAGTCAGGTTGACACATCACAATTAACAGTCATAGTCACCGAGGCAGGAAAGAAAGGTCCTGGGCTTTGCCGTTCCATGATATCCCTGGAGACATTATTCTTTCTCCACCAGCTTCATGCTGTATCAGAGTCCTACTTTTGTGCTGGTATTTTATGTGTTGCTTAAAACTACTAGTTACTATGTATAAGATGTTCAATGCTTACAATCTCTACTTTCAAAATAAAACATTTCTTTAGATTATGTTTTGGCCTACATGGCCCCATACCTCCCAAGGCCCCTACATGTGAGCCATGATTCCAAGAAAGCTTTAAATGGGACTTTATACACTAAAAGCACTGAGTCCAGTAAGCACTGACTCCATGAAAGGAAGTCCAGGTAGGATGGGGGTGCTTTTTTGGCAGGCAATATCTTGAAGCTGCTTAGAAGCATCAGAATCGTTTTTCCAGTTGGTTTGTACTTTTCTATTGAGTTGCTGTTTGACCATCTGTCTCTGTGCCCTGTTATGGCTCACAAGTTCTTGGTCCTCTTTCCAAAGACCCCTCTTCCCACCCTGCTCTGTGCATGGCAAGGTCTAGGCAGCAGTACGGCAATAAATATCTATGAACTGGATCTCTCTCTCTCTCTCTCTCTCTCTCTCTCTCTCTCTCTCTCTCTCTCTGAATGGCTTATAGCATTTCTAATGGGTAACATGTCCATGAGAAGCATTTTCCATGGTGTAAATTCTCCCATGATGACTAGTTTTAAACCCTTACCATGAAGTCACTAAATGTAGAGTTGGAAGATGAGCTATAGAACACCACTGTTTTTAGCATGTTCATCCTACAGATCTGATAAATACAAATAACCTCAGGACCACAGAAAACAAAGAATGGTAAAATGATTAGGAAGTGATGAGTTTTGAGTATTTATTATCTTTGCATTAAATATAATTTAATTGTAAATTTATATCATTAAATTTGTAACAATGGCTGTACATAATTAACTTGCAAAACTCCTAAAAATTTAACAACCACAATACAAGCCAGTTCTAATACACTTCTGGGTTTTGGACTGGAATAAAAGGGAAAAAAAGAGAAATAAAAGGGCACATTTAGTACTAAACACTAAAAGGCTTTTATGCCATTCAGACTTTATGTCTGAGTTCTTCAAAAATTTGGGTCAATAAATTCATAGAAATGGCATGATTGATATTGGCATAAGACTGAAACTTGGAGCCAGTTCTGCTATTTGCTAATTGAGTGACTTTAACCAAGTTACCTAGCCCCTTTTGGCTTATTTCTCACGTAGATGTTTTTCACCTGTAACATAGTACCTGCTTCATAAGTTTCTGATGGGGTGACACAAGATAATACATTCAAAGTTGCTCGCTCTCTGTGTCATATAATAAACTGTTAGTCAATGGCAGTCATGAATACCATCATGATTCTTATCCTAATCCATTTCTAAATGTCTGCAGTAACCACAGGTAGGGATGGAGTCTATACCAAGTGCAAATCCAGGTGGGTACAGATTAATAAAGACAATCCTCATTGTACCTCAGTTTACTATCAACCTCTGTTTACTATCACCCATTCATGTGGGTTCAGCCTCAAGGGGAAGGCACCAGCACCTTGCTGCAGCCCCTGGGGAAATAGTTCTTACAGAGGCTGAAGTTCAAATGTGGGCAACTCATCTCTCACTGGTGGGTGCTGTCTCTCCAGGCCTTCTTTTAAAATGCAAATATTCCTTAGAAGTTGATGTTAAATCTAGCACCTTGATTGAATAGTGAATGAAACTAATCGGATCCCAGGGATCTGTGAGGGATTCTGGGGAATCTAAGAATGCCAGGTTGAGGAAGAGAGAGAAAAGACTTGTGGACACTGATGACTCCAAGTGCTTGTTCTTGTCTCCTCTCTGGGCCAATCCTGCTCCAGGTTGACCAGATGTCTTTAAAAGCAAATCCACTTATCTTTTTCTCCCTACTTCCCAACCAAGAGTAAACACCCAGTTAATTCTCAGGTCCAAAGTCCACTAATGAGGTTGACTGTGACTATTTCCATCAGTCTTCCTGTTTTGAGAAAACTGAGTTTGCAATTGGTTGATTTGAGTTCATGGTTGAACCATTTGATGTGTAACCTCAAGAAGCTCATGCCATGCCTGTGAACCTCTGTTTGTTTTTCTTTTAGTACATTGAGGTTATTGATGAGGATTAATCTGAGACTCAAATGAGGGACATTTAGGAGTCATAAAGCTTTTTCTGTGTCTCTCTGTCTCTCGTTACCATTTTCTATTCCTGATTCATTGTTGTTTAATTTTTCTTTTTTAATCCCTCACATGTGGATGTGGAGCAAAAGATTTCCTAGGGAACACCCCTACAGATAGGCAAAAACACGCTTCCTCATCTTTATTCCACAGATGTCTAGGAAGTAGCATAGAAGGTCCTATCCATGATCACATTCAGAATACGACATTGCATGCAACAATAACCTCAAGTTATTCCCACGTTGGTTCAGGTCACTTGGCACAAGAAGGCAAAGGCAATGTCTGCAGGACACCTAAGGCCCTGTGAACGTTAATTATATTCTTCTTGAGGTTTTATCTGGCTCATCTTGATATTTTATAAATATTTTTAAAACAATTGAGCATGAGAAGACAGTAGATGAGCTGTGGCTCCCAGAGGTTACCAGGGTTATAGCTGAGAGGATTGTAGAGAATTGTGGGAAAAGGCCTCAGGATTAAGCAAGAAGCCAGGCAGATGGTCTTTCCTAACACAGCCCTGGGTGGCTCCTGGGTCACTACTGAGGTTGGAGGTGGGTAGCTAGTGTACGGGGCAGCATGTGTGATAGCAAGCTGGGTGCAGTCCTTGTCTTGAGACTGGAGAGCCTGACTTTTACTTCAATTATGAGTGATGTTTGTTGTCCCTTTACAGGAGTCTGACAGGATAAAGTCCCTGTCCCAGTGATTACTGAGTGAATCAAAGAGACTGGGTGAATCAAAGACATCTATTCATTGGGACCTCTTTTCTGGTGCGTTGGTGTGTGTTGACAGCAAAAGTGGCTGCAGAATCACCGACTTGTTGGGGAAAGAGTGCTGTTTTTCAGGAAAAATTATTTAAGATGAGAAAAGATTGCTGACAGCCGAGCAGGGCAGTCTGCTGGATAGCACTGAGGACTCACTGCTGTGACCCAGTTAACGGGGCTGAGATAAAGGGTACCTAAAGGACCACTCCGCCCAGGAGAGCACAGTGTTGCATATGGGTGTGACGCTTACATGCTAGATGGGCCACCAAGCAGCTTAGAAGGCAAGGACAGGAAAGGGAAGGGAAGAGAAGAGAAGCCCCTGAGTGTGAATGGGGCGGCCGGCCCTCCCTGTCCAGGGTCATTGGTGTGACCCCATATGTTCTTGTTGTTTAATCCCAGTTATGCTCCTGCTCTAGCAAGTATCAAGAATGAAGCAGGTCCTTTGCTTGGTATAAGAAGACTCTTGGGAGGACAAATGGATTCCATAATTTGGAGGGAGTGACCTCGAGGTGAGGTCAAATTTATTTATTTTTCTGCCCCTACATCTTGCCCACCCTTTTCTGTCACTTGCTCAAGAGAGAGCAAAGCAATTTTCAAAAAAATACCAGGAACTTGAAGACTTTGATTCTAGAATAGAATGCGACTAGCCAGGCAGGAAGCAAGGCCACCAGGGCCTGACAAAGGATGGTTTCAGTGTATGGCTGCTCCGCAGCCCAGATAGCTATTGTCACTTGTCTGCTGAAGAGACACTGTCCCCTTGTGTCCCTGTAGCTTGGCTTCAAACCCTGAGGCTCCTGAGATGTCAGGTGTGCCTGGCTGGTCTGAAACATGAACTGTCACAGAGCCAGTCAGCTGCCATCCCCGAAACTATTGTCTTCTCACAGGGCTGATTTAGCTCTCTCTGAAATTGATGGGAAGAAGAAGGAAGAAGCTATTAGGCTGCTAAATCACCTTTCAGCTTGGGTGTCTGCTTATGATGATGGTGGCTTTTATTTCTCTGGGAAGCAGTGGAGAAAGGAATTGGGGGGTGGGGGTGGGAAATAACTATTCTGATTAAATCATCGAAACATTCTACAAAACTACACCAACAAAGCAGGACAGACATCACAACAAGATCTTGAATCAGGATGTTTACATAACATAATGCCCATGGCAGACAAATACTAAACACAACAAAATACCCGAGACCAAAAAATAAAAAAAAAAAAATAAGAAATGTAAATAAATGATGGAGAAAAAGAAGAAAATCAAAAGGAGTCTGGTGTCCAGACATCTGGAGGCCAAAGATGCATTGTCGGAGTCTCTTGGTGGCTGTGTGTGAATGTCCAGTGGCTCCTGGCCTCACATTTCAGCTTCCGTGGAATGGACCTCTGTCGCAGTGATGGCAATTCCTATGGCGAGGCTGCCATTGTCAGAGAAGAGCTGAGCCAGAGAGGTGTTGAGGACGAGGCAGTCCCCGTCAGTGATGACTGAGTCCACACTTTCGAGGACAGACCTTGGGGTGGCCTCCCATTTGAGACGACGATGGTTTCTGTTGAGCTCCAGACGATAGGTGAAGCAGTCAGCTTGGGTAGGGGTCCCGATCAACATCATGGTGGCAAAGAACTGGGGATGGCCTTCATGCCTCTCCTGCTTCCTAAGCACCAGCAGAAAGTGGTGGCCGAGGCAGGAGTGCATGATGATCCAGTCGGCTGGTGCAGGCAGGTGCATGTCCGTGGCCAGGAAGACGATCTCTGCTCCTTGGAGGATGTCAACCCTGTGGATCTGCCGCAAGTGGGGCACCACCACCTCCAGGTGGCCTTCCCACTGGCAGGAGAACAAGGGGCACATGCAGGGCGTCACCTGGGTGGCATGCAGCCCTGCCTCCTGGTGGTGGAGGAGGTGCGGTCGGGCATGGTGCCGCAGGTGGTGGTGGTGGTGGTGGTGGCGGTGGTGGGGGAGATGGTGAGGGTGGAAGCTGCCTTGCTCCGCAGTGCTCTGAGTGATGGCCCGTCTACTGGACACATACTAGAAGAGAAGAGCAGAGCATTAGTGGGACGTAAGGCCCATCTCTTTCCCCGCCTGCAGCCTGCGTGGTGTCCCAAGTGTTAAAGGCAGGCAGGCTGTCCAGTGCGGAGAATATTTCATATTTTGATAAAAAGCGAGGAATATGGTGGGAGGTGAGGGCTGAGATTCTGAAAAATCAGTCCAAGAAAATACAATATTCATGTCTTTCTGATTCTTTAAAAAGCCACTTAAGCAAATAGGTGATTTTCTCTCTCAAATAACATGCACCGTTATGGCCATCAGAACAACAAGAACAACAACAACCACAAATCTTTACATTTGCTTTTTTGACATTGTTGATATTTCTGTGCAGACAGTGGTGGTCAACAGGTTTTAAAAATTCTATTATTGTTATTTTTAGTACAAAATTTCTGTGGTAGCTGTTTGAGCTCCAGTGCTGCAGGAACCATGATTTTTGGGTCCCCTTTTCCCCCAGTCCTCAGGCCATTGTGAGACAGAGCCCATTGTGTGTATTTGGAGCATAGTGGCAATTAGGGAACCCCATCTGGGACTCCTGAGACTGGCCCACCACTACACACTTTTGTCATGTTCCAGGCTCTCTGCTCCAGAGCAGCTTCCCAAGGGCTCACCTGGAGGTACTCTCTGCCATGATAATCGCCTGACCTTTTGTTCCTCATGGCAGTGTGCCCACAAATCCCCTCAACAGCACTGGGATCGGTGATGGCACCTCCTGATCAGGTGCCATGCTGATCAGGAGGTCCCGAGTACCTGCTGTGACCAGCACCTGCAAGTATCAGGGATAGAGCTATGAGCAAGAGCGACGTGGAGTCTCTTGGTGTGGCTGGAAAGGCATTGATACACTTGCAATTAATTACAGCCTGGCAAGGGTCCTCTGTGTGCCATGAGAACTATGATTCATATTTTTTAGCTGAAGGAACAGGCTTCAGGAGTAGCATGCTTGAGGTTACAGAACTGGAAAGGGATGGACTAGATTCATCTTCACATCTCATGACTCTCAATATAGGGACACCCCCCTACCCCCACTCTCAGTCACGCCTGCTTTCAGTTCCTGCCCTTTCCTCTCCTGAGTATTTCTTGCTTTTAATTAGCCTGCAGGATCTGGGTCTTGCAGAGGATGTGGCAGCTCTGCAGAGCACTCCTGGCATGAAGCCCTCACCTGGTAGCGATTTCCTAAGCTACCCTTAGGTAGAGATTGTCCCTTCTGCCCTAGTTCTCCAAATATGTCCTGGACCTCAAGTGTCTTTGGCATCTGCCCCTTCACCTTGATTCTGTTCACTCCCACAATACAGAGTGTGAGGTGAAAATCTAACTTTTATACTCACCACTGTGGCTGCCAGAGTTTTTCTCTCTTGTGGCTAACCAGGAAGTCCTGTCTGGCTTCCCTATCTTTAGGGCTTATACAAACATATACATGTACTCACACATGTGCACACTATGTAGTCATGCATGTGTGCTCATGCACAGATACACAACAGATACAAATATGTATGCATATAAAAACACACAGGTGTCTATGTGTTTATATATCATGCATACAGGCACCACATAGACAGCATACATTCATGCATTCATGACACGCTTGTACATTAGCATGTGCGCATGCACACAGTGTACTGAGATGACCACCTGGCCGTGGAGATGGCCTAGATGCAGGTGGGCATCAGATGAGTACTGTTCTTGAGTTGTTAGCTACAACTTCCAGTATGTGTTCCCCCCCGAGGAGTGTGAGCAGCAGGATCCTTCTGCTGTCACCTCTCCTACACCTCCACCAGGCCCCAGAACCGCAAGGGTGACAGTGTGTCTTCAGCTATGATGCAACAGGCTGGGTTCTAAAACCTGTTAGTGTTCGTCTGACTTCCCTTTTGTGCTAAATATGGGGGAAGGAGCTAGCTATATGTAGCATCTACTTATGATAGACACTGTGTAAAGTAGGTGTATTTTGATAATTGTTTCACTTACCTTTTGCAGCAAAGATTAATTTATTATATTTTAAAAAATAAGTCTTGTTTAGCCACCACTGGCCAGATGGGGATGTATGCCATGATTTCACTGGGCATTCTTCACCCAGATGCTGGGGTGAAGAAGCTCAGGGCTCACACACTTCTTCAGCCAGGCTCAAGGGCCCTCCACTGTGCTCTCCAGAGCCTGCAGTTTCCCTGCTCTTCCGTGATCAAGAGCACCTAGTCTTGTGTTGCCATGGAAAACCCCAAATGCTGTCCCCTTCTACTCTCTGTCCTCACACCGTCTTTACAATGACTGCAAGAGAAACATATTGTGCTTGCCTTATAGATGAAGCAACTGAGACATAGACAGGCAGAGTCACTTGCCCCAAATCACACAACTCATAAAGGGATGAGGTTGGGGATGGAGCCCAGATCAGTAAAAGGTGTCAGAGAGCCCAGACTGGGAAAATCAGTGTCAAGAATGTCAAGAGATTCTTGTTTGTTTCCCTCTTTACTTGCCGAGCAACCTTGATTAAAGCAGTTTTCTTAGTGGCAAAATATTTAGGTCAAAAGGTTGTTAGCAGATTGTATGAAATAAAGCAGCAAAATGACATTACAAATAAAAAGTGATATACCAAGGCAACCTTTCCATTTTGGTGCAGTTTTTGGGGAAGATTTGGGGGCCTTTTAGCCTTGGAGGATGCCTGCTTCTCCACATTCCAGTCAAATGACCATTTACACACAGGCAGTTTCCTGGCTGAACGCAGGCCACTGTGAAATCCTGGAGAACTAGACCTTGCCGAGAGCCGAGCCTGGAGCCTCCTGACTCAACACTGATCCCAGATGAGACAGTGGCCTGAAATCCCACTTCGCGTGGTGTCAGGGTAAGTCGGCCTCCGAGGCCCTTCTCCAGGCCATTCCCCACCTTCTCTGTTCAGATCTGCGTAGCTAACATTGGGACATCACAGCAGGGAGGAAATGGGAGGAGATACTTTGGGGTCCTGTCTCTTCTCTCCAGTCTTGCCAGTGTCTTTCATGGGTAACCCACCCAAGAAGCCTGCCAGCAAGAGGAGCCAGGGCATGTACTTAGCAAGGGTTGGCTTCCTTTGGAAGTGGTAATGGGAGAAGCGGACAGGTGAAGATGAGATGGCCAGCCGCACGTAAATGTCTGTTTCCTTCCATGTGAAGCTGCTGGTCTGAAAGGAGTGGGCCTCCTAGGCTGGGCTTCGATGGGGCTTCCAAGTGAGGGAAGGGAGAGATGCATCCACAGCTTGAACCATTTGTTCAACAAGTGCAAGGGGTTGAGAATAGAGAAGAGGATCCTTGTTCCTGTTGCACGAGCTCCCTAGTATTGTGTATATTATAATACAATGCAAAGTGCTGTATAGTGGACCCTTTCTACATCCATGACTTCAACCAACCACAGATTAAAAATATTTGAAAAAAATGAATCTGTACTAAAAGTGTATGACATTTTCTTCTTGTCATTCTACCTGAAACAGTATATAATCTAATAACAAATTATATAATTCACACCATATTAGTTATCATACATAATTTAGAGATGATTTAATGTATTTTGGAGGATGTTTGTGGGTTTTATGCAAATCCTAGGGCATTTTATACACAGGATTTGAGGATTCAAGGATTTTAGAGTCTAGAGAGCACCACGAAACCCCCACACCCCCATACTAAAGGAAGACCTGAGCACAAGGGGCTCTAACAGTACAAAGTTGAGGGGTAGACACTGGGGCCAGTGTGAGGCGACACAGGTACACAGTAAAGCATGAAGAACGACCTCTCTGAGAAAACTGGCAGAAGACTTGCCAACTGGGAGAGCAGCAGTTTTGAGAGAGCCAGATAAGAAAGCACACAGGATGTTTAAGAAGTGACTAGAAGTTTCCAAAGGACGGGTACAGAGGGGAATCTGGTGGAAATGGAGAATAACTGGTCCACATTGCAGCACTGTCCATTAAGCTAACCTGAGGATGAGATGCCTCAGTGTAGAGGGCAGAGCAGCAGGAAGGTGCAAGACCTGTGCCCCTGTGGGCAGCACGATGCCCCCGGCTGCCAGCAGAGCCTGCCCCAAGTTGACATTCCGAACAAGGTCCAACTGTCCAACCAGTAATGGAGCACCCCACCTGGAGTCTTATATTTCTTCTTTGGCTTCATTATCTGTCATATTGTTAAAAAATTGCTACCCAGTTACAAAGGGATATAATCCAAAGAGACCAAAGCGAATGACTATGCAAATAGAGTGGGACATTATTAACTCATCATGACCTGCGTACTTGCTGCGCTGTGGGAGGAGGCACTAGGAATAAACAGAGCCCTAATTTTTCATTTTTTCCTGCTCCATCTTCTGATGCAAAATATGTTTCATTTAAATGATCCTTGGGCAAAGGAGGTCACAGGGCTGCTGGCAGGGAGAAGGATTTTTTTAATTGGTAAAATGCTAATCGTTTTTGGAAAATGAATTCTAATCTTGCCATCTAATAGTGTGGATGTGTGAGTAATTACTTTCCTTCATTAAACTGTTAATGCAACATTAGTGATTACACTAATTAAAACTAATGAACTCTTACTGACTGATAAACCCCTCAGTCAGTCAGCAAATGCTTTCTTTCTATTGGCTGTATTTAACTTCCCATTTGGAAAAAAGATTTTGAATTAACCTTTAGAATAATGTGCAAAATTGGGTTTAGAAATGTTAGGCTTTATAGACTGAGTATAGTTTTTTTCTCCAAGCATTGGTGAGGCCACTTCCACTGAGGGTGTAATTGAATTTGAAAACACATTTCTTAATTTGATCAGCCACACTCCCTTGGTTGGTAATGGCCATCCCTCTGAATCCTGGCTTCTGAAGGGGAAACGTATCCCTGGAAATCCACATGACCTTCTCTCTAGCTCTGCTCCCCATGGTCAGCAAGATCACTTAGAGAATTGCTTTTCCTATCCACTTGCCTCCAGGAACATAGCCATGCTAATGCATTTCACTGGAAAGAGGACTTTGCACCTAATTTTAAATGACAGGCTCTCACTTTGAGTTTGCTCCTGCTCTTATTTGTATTAATTAGCTAAGGTGTTTACTCCTGGGTGAAGTGGAGAAGAGAAAAAATTCTATCAATACATTTCACACAAAGGAGGAAGAGCAGGATGTGTGTGAGGGGGTGGGGGGGGTGGAGTAACATTTTCAGGCAGGCATTAGAATGTTGGGGTAAAGTCAAGGCTTGAACCAAGTTCAAAGTAAGGTCTGTGCAGGAGAATAATTGTGACTGCTTCAGTTTCCAGATAATGTAGTGCTGAAAAATCCTGTTTCTGGAAAGCTAAATGTTGCCCATTCAATTTTCCCGGGGTACCCTGGATCTTCATGCCTTTTCCTCAAACCTGGGGTGTCAGTTGTTGCACAAGCATAAGAAAAAAACAAAACAACAACAGAGAGAGAATGGGCTGTTGAGAAATCAGAAAAGTAAGAATGAGATTTTACTCTCTGGGATATCTGAATGTATCTCATGCTCCTTTCCTCCAGTACTAAATTCGGTTCCCAGTTACATTCAGTTCATGAGTGGATCACATCCTCATTTGGACAGCAGGATGCCTGCCATTTTCTTTAAAATATTTTAACACAAAGACTGTGACATATATGTATATATTTTTAAATTATACCCTGGGGGCTGCCAATATCTAGATCAGGAATTCACATTTTGAGGTGATCGTCTAACATTTTATTTAAAAAGATCACATCCTAGAGATAATGAGTACAATTGCCTCATTTCATATCCATACTTCTGATTCACACCAGATGCTGTTAATTAACACCTCTGTATAGATCTTCATTTGGTGAAACCAGTGCTTTGTCAAGCAGCATAATGGATTCTAAGAATGGTCTCTCACTGATGAAATTAGTGAAGACTGGTTAAAATTCAGAGATTCCCCACTTTACAAATGGTTTCCTAAACTTATTCCTTAAATATTCTATGTCCAGTCTCTGGGTCAAGGCTTCTCCTGGTCTGTTGCCGTGTCTTAAGTGTATTAGACTCTCACCTCTGAAATATCATTGCATCCAAGGGTTCTTTTCTGGGGAGCAACATTTTGTAAATGAGTGTGGTATCATTAGTAAGTACTCATAAGAGCCTTGGGTCAAAAATAGAAGGAAATGGAGTATTACTTTAAAAAGAGGAGTATGGCAACTTTGGTGGACAAATCTATTTAAAAACCAAGCCCCACACGTGAAAAAAAATGAAAGAGATCCATATAGATGTTCACAAAGTCACTTGTCTAGGGTCTCAAAATCCTCCTGAACTATATTCTTATAAATTCTATCCTTGGCTATATGAAGGGATGGGAAGAAAAACATGGACCACGTTGTGAAAACAAAAAATACATCTCTGAGTCTCCATGCTTAAGATCCTATGGGTCTTCTTTGGTTTTTGGATCCTAGCCCTGGGCTAACCAGGAATATGTGATTTGTCCATGAATATTTTCCTACTTGTTGAGTGTATCAGACCGTGAAATGATTCATGCTAGCACAATGCCCAACACAACCAATGCTTGGCACGTATTTGTTGCTTAGATCGATGTGTTAGCCTTCTATTAGGAACACACTGGTTCTATTCTTTGTATCATTCAGATATGTTTGCCATGGTCGCAAGTGGTGGTATATGCTTGAGACCATCAGCTGTTGTATGATGGGACTGTCACTCCCTCTCTGACCTGCAAAGGATCTTCTCATATAATTCACATATATCTCAGCTTACACTGAAAACCACTAGTTGGTGGCTTTCTTTCCCCAACTGGGCTGGAAGTGACAGAAAACAGTGGTTGTATTTGATCTGTCCGATGCTGCTTCCGTGATGGCCAGACCTTGCAGTGTTTGGCATCTAATAGACTCAGGAAGTGCAGTCTGTCTGAAAGAATGATTCATAAACAAAACCTTGACCTGGATCATGTGCATTGGAGGCTCTGCTCTCTGCCCTTGCATTTTAGCTGCTGGAGAAAATGTATTGTGTGTGGACAAATGAGCCTATAGATGTGAGCTCATCAGAATAGTGTCCTGGTGGCTCCTCAATAGAACACAGCAGGGATGAGACATAAAGCTTGAACCAGAGTCTGGCCAAGAGATGGGTGCTAGGCTGTGTCCAAAAGAAACATCTCCTGCTAATGAGGCACTTTCTTTGCTTTTACATTTTACACAGTACGGAAAGCCTCTGCGTTCCTTTTTAAAATAGGAAACTGCTTCTCACAATTTACCAGCCCAGGGACTCCAGCCTCCTCCTGGATAGATCTAGACTCACTTTCACCTCATCTAAGCAGACCCCTGGACCTAACAAAAGACAGTATACCTCACATGTCCTTCCTCATTTTCTGTTTTCAATCAGTGGGAGGAAACTTCAACCCTACCAAAGACTATTCTCTCTAGCTCTATCCTCCCGATGAGGACAACAGTTAATGGGTTTTGTCCACCCAGAATCCCACATTCTACCTATTCTTCCATGCCAACTGCTTAACTAGGATGCTGCAGTTTCCTCTCAGTACCTGTAAGTCGATTCCCTGGAATTCAAGCTACCTCGGGAATCCAGCTTCCAGAGTGCAAATCATAGGACACCAGGGGTAGCCAACTGCAGGGCATGAGTGATGCTTGGATGTGCCTGCTGTAGAGTTTGCTTACCTTTACACAAAGCCCATCATAGTGCAGGATGATGCCTGGTTTGGAAAAAAGTGAAACATTGCTGGCTGGGAGCTGTGCATATAGCTGATTATGAAGGTATGATTATTAAGGTAGAAGGATAGAAAATTTTTTTCAGGATCTCATACCTTGATTCTTCAGTTTTAACTATTTACATATGCAGTATGTGGGCCTTCACTTGTCCGTTTTCCTAGAGCCCTACGAATGTTAGAGGTGGGTCTGCAGTCAAAGCCCACAGTTGGAGAACTGCTGCTCCCTCTCCATTTACTCTTTGGCTTTGCTGTTCAGCTGCAGGGCTTGGAGCATGCTAACAAGTCTTGTAAGTCATGTAGATGAAAGGCTTTTTCCTAAATGCAACTTTTTGTGTAGTCAGACTTTTATATCTGCAATTGGCAAATGAAACCAGGACCTGCATGAGCAGTTTAAAGGTTAAAATTTAATTACCTGAAGCCTCATTAACTAGGAACATCTTTATAGGGTGATTTTCAGGGCCACAAGGGTGATGGGGTATGCT
Organism: Cavia porcellus; assembly: GCF_034190915.1. Taxonomy (NCBI): domain Eukaryota; kingdom Metazoa; phylum Chordata; class Mammalia; order Rodentia; family Caviidae; genus Cavia; species Cavia porcellus. The sequence continues at coordinate 61,216,906 of NW_026947504.1, forward strand.
GAGCTGGCTGGGAGGGCAACCTCAGCCAGTCCGCACAGTCCGTGGTTCTGAGCCTGAGTGTTGCTCAAGAGCAGAGGCCGCTGCGGCTGAAGTTCATGCTCTAACCTTAAAGAGCTGTGGCTGCTAGAAACTGTCAAACATGCAAAAGCAAACTTTGGAAGCAGGTGTGTTAGTAAGTTACCAGTGGACAGAGGTGAGTCCTGGGTGGCCTGAGACAGTCTGATGGCCAGGTTGCCCCAAAGCCACACCAGGAGCTCCACAAATACAGCTCACTCTGCTGAACTCTCCACCCTCTCCGTGGCCTCCTCCCAGAGCAACAGAGAGCTGCTCAGCTAAGCTGTTTCATTCTTCAGGGACTCCTTACTCTGGCTAGATCAGTTCTGTTAGTTGCATGTCCCTTTCTAACACATAACACATGTATTCAGCATCCAGTCTTCCTGCTGGATAGTGATGTGAGCTCCAGATGGGTGAGTGCTGCGTCTGTTTCTTCCCTGCTGTGTCTCTGGCATCAGCCCACTGCTTAGAAATAGAAGATGTCCAATAAGTATGTGTGGAGGGGATGAACGTCTCCTTTTTGACTCTGATATGGTCTAACCACCTTTCACTGTCCAACTACCACCACCTTAGGGCAGGTCATCTACATCATCTCTCTGATGTACTACTGTAGCCTTTTATCTAGTTGGAGTGGGTTGGAGGGTGGCCTCTAAAAGACACACCCACATGTTAACTCCTAGAACCTGTGAAAGTGACCTTGCCAGTCACCTAAAAGATGATTATGCTATGCACATCTATGGACAAACTATTGAATGGATAAACTATTTTAGGTATTAAATGATTCTATCTTAGAAGACTCAAGTGGGCCTGTCTCTGGAATGTGCTGTGACTTTCTCCACTCCTACTTTCTCCCCCATCCTGGGTCTCTCTGCCAAAGACAGCAAATCACAGCTCATACACCTTTGATCTGGTGGATTTCTCCTTGCTAGTGGTTGTTGAGACCATGGATTGTGAGTCTGTAGGGGTCTAGAGAGGCACTGGAGACCAGCACTTATTCACATGTATCCCCATTCTTGGGTGTATCTTTGAACTGCATATTTGGGGGTTCAGGGTAACATGAAGCTGAAGCAATCCTAACCAGCTCCAGCCAGACTTTAAAACCACAGTGCTTGGGGTCAGACCTGGCTTACTGGAATATAAATATTGAGGTCCTATCTTGGTTCCTGGTCTGACTCCAAATTAGCAGCCAGGGGTGAATTTATACTCACATATGAGGCCTGATCAAAATACACAATTAATGTCTAAATTTTAAAAATTTATTACAGTAAAAGACACATTACCAGAGACACACAAATCTAGAGCACATGATTATGCTATTTTACACAAAGGATCATCTTAATTCCAAATAATCACTATTAGTAAATTAGGTCTACACAGAAGTCTGTCTTTTAAAATAGGACGTGTGTCCTTAGACGAAGGAGAAATGGAAAGAGATTCAGAGTAGACAGAAAACAGATTTTAAAGTCAGAATCACTTGGGTATAAATCCTGGACATATTAATTAACCTCTTTATGCTTCAATTCCTTCATTACTTTAAAGTAAGAGTGATAATATCTCATAGGGTTGAAATAAGGATTGAGTGATATACAAAGAACCTTGGGTAACACTGACTAGCCCAGAGTAAGAAGGCTGTAAACAGTAGTAGTTATTATTATTTGTCATCTTCATCACAATCATCATCATTTCTATTATTATGTGGAATAGCTGATGGAAGGGGGAACTAAGGACACTCATCCTACATAATTTCTAGGACCATGTCTAAATTAGATATATTTATAAAAACACTAGTGCCCTTCCAAATGTTTAAAACTCCCCACAACTCTCATCCAATAGCTTTGTTAGCAAATAAATTTTTCCTGAATGTTATGGTTTATATCTGAGTATCCCTCAAAGCCTCATGCACTCAAAATTGGGGCTTTTGAAAGGTGGTTAGATTATGGGAGTGACACAGATCTTGCCATTAGGTGAGGTCTGGTTAGAAAAAAAGTCACTGGTGGCATGTCCTGGAAGGGTCTAGTTCCCTCCCTTTGCTTCCCACTTCCTATGTGCCGTTAGGTGAGCAGCTTTTCTTCCACCCTGCTCCTGTGTCATACACGCCATCTTGCCTTGGAGCCAGCCCCCTATATACCGAAATGTGAGCCAAAGGAATCCTCTTGTCCCTTAAATTTCAGGCATCTAGTATTTTGTTTCAGTGACAGGGAAAATGAATGAGAAGGATTTTGGTACCATGGAAGTAAAGTTCTGTGACACTACCTAACTATATAATTTGGAAGTCTTTGAAATTGGTTCACGGGAGGAGTCTGGAAAATGTTAGAGATGCTGACAAGAGAAATAGGCCTAGAATGCTTTAAGCTGAGCATTTCCCATGGCACATTCTACACAGACCTACGAACACCAGAATGCTGCTAGGAATGCAGTAGTAAAGGCTATTCCTGAGTATGTGTACTTACTGGGAGACACTTCTCCATGGCATGCTACATTTCTATATCTTTCAGCTGTTGGGATTCAGAAATGATACTCAAAGACTGATTCTGGGAGACCTTAGAAACCACTCTGGAATCCAGGTCCTTACACTTAGATCCTCATTTCTCCCCTCTTGGAAGAAAGGATTACCTCTGGACTCTTCCCTAAGTTTTCATTAACTAAATTCATGGCAGGGAAAGAGCGATGGAAGGAAAAAGAAAGAAAAGAAATGTGTAGAGCGATTGTCTCCAGGGCACAGGGAAATGGGCATTCTTGCAGGGCTTAAGTAAGCAGGCTAGAAGGGCTTTTCTTTCATCTTTTCATTTGCTCCTCAACCCATCTACTGGAGGTTGATGGGTTTCTTGTGATGCTAAAAACTTGTGGGAGTGAAGGACAGAGATTGAGTACTACACCAGAATGCTGTTCATTTAGAATGGTGGACTCATTTTCAACTCTTCCAGGGAGATACAAGCCAGGACACAAGGAGGTATACCTGGCCTTGCCCTTTGGTTCTACGGCAGCAGCCTTTCTGAGACTGACCCTGAAGGCTAAGGAATAAGACTAATGCACAGCATGGTTGTCAGGTCAGAGAGGCTCACTACAGACTTTGGGGGGATGCCTTGCTGAATAAATGGCTCCTTATCACTCTGTAGTGTTACAGCTATGACAAGCTCTGACAGCCTCCAGTAAATCCCTGTAAGCGAGGTGGGGGCAGGTGCTTTATTGACTCCAAATCTTTGCCAGAAGCTTGGTACATATTTAATAAAAATCTGAGGCTTGGGGAGATGGCATAGGAAGGCAAAAGGCAGAATGGCTGCCCTCTGGGCTTGGGAGATTAGCAGTCCAACTAGCCTCAAATAATTCATTCATCCAATATTCATCTTTGAGTTATTACAGTCACTATGTGTCTCTAAGGGACAAGTTTATTAGTGTTGCTAAGATAGTCTATTCTACTTCAAGGCAATTCAAATTATCCTCATGTATGTATTTATTTCCATAATTCACGGTAGCTACAGTTCAAGTGTAGCCTATTTTGTTTATATTTTCCCTGTAGGAGAGTACTTACTTGTGACAGTGGTTCCAAACTCTCCAACTGGCCTCACCTCACAATGAGGAATTTAGGTTTCCAGGCTGTAGCTCAGCCTTTTTCCAGCCTGGGTGCTCACATCTTGGGTCACTGCCAGAATTCTCTGGGAGTCTGGGGCTCACTTTCTCTCTCTCTCCCCCACTCCTTATGGCTGGGGCCATTACAGACGGGAAGGCACAGGTGAAGCACCTGGCTTTGTGCACTTACGTAAATTTGTAACCTTCCCTGTGGTTCATAAGCAGCAGAAATCTTCTTTCACTACTCTGCTGAGAGTGTGCTAGGCCAGCGATCCTCAAACACCGTGTGGGTTTTACACAAATCACCTGGGTTGAAAGGCAGACTCCAACTTAGCAGGTCTGTGCCAGTTTCTAGAGATGTCAAAGCCGCGGGGTCACAGACATCACTTTGAAGAATGAGAGGCTCACCCTTCCTTGTCCGCTTAGATCAAGCTGGGCACCCCTTTTACCCTCACAAAACCCCCAGCATTCCTTTAGGAAACAATTAGGAGGTTCCTGGTGACCTCCGTCCTTCCCCTCCATGTCTCAGATTCTTTAACAACCTTCCAGTCCTGGCAGGCTGCTTTGTTACCTTCACACTGGAGGTAATGGGCTGCCTTGTTCACGATCTGTTAGTCAGGCAGAGTCCTGCAGGTAGCTTGGTAAGATTTCACAATGGGGAGAGCAGGGAGCAGAGTGGGAGAGATTTCTTAAGTACAGAATGAGAAGTTCAGTTATTTCCTTTCTTTTCATGGTATTTAGATTTGTGTTTTAGGGGAGATTTGGCTTTAATAAATTCTGCATTATTTTATGGTTTCCTGTAATTCCTGCTACTTAGTTTAATTGGGCTTTTATGCTCAGGATTTAGAAGCAGCTTCCTTCTCTTAGTTTTAAGTAATACTACATGAATAAGTGCCATGCTGTTCTGCAGGGCCCACTGAATTTCATAGCTTCCTACTGTTATATAGCGAGCCCACTTATACATTCATCCCATTAATCATGTGTTGAGCATTTATTACATTCTGTGGAAGGTGCTTGGCACACAACTGAACAAAGCAAACGTAGTCCTTGTCCTCAGAGAGTTTACTTTTCTAGTAGGAGGAGGAAATGCTTTTAAATTGGGAAGGGGTTTATAAGAATGGCCAGGGCTGTATCCTGCCCAGTTTCCTGCAAAGGTCTCCTAAAATAATAATATAAGATGCTATTTGGATTGTGATGGTTCTAACACACTGAATTCCTTCATAAGCAAAATTTGGCCAACAATAGGCAGCCAACTAGGCATTAGTTTTATGATCTTGAATTTCTCTGGGGGATAATCCAAACAAGGCAATTGCTTAGACGTTAGCCAGTCTGATATTGTGGTGGATTTATAACTGGTGGTCAACTTGCAGCACCAGCTGAACTGAATCAGCATGGTGCCGAGTGTGGATGGCCCGTCTGAGGATTGCTGCCAAGATAAAAATGAGAACTAGGGAGGAAAAGGTAGTGTCACTGGCTCTCCTGGTTACTGCTGGCTCTCTTGTTGTCATTGGTCCCTCTGGAGGAGCTTGTTGAGCTTCTTTCCTGACATGAATTTGGCTGTTCTCATTGTCAGAGGAGCTTGGGATCTCCTTGTCACTGAGGATGGCTGCGGTACTTTCAGGGGACCCCTGATCCTCTGAGCGTCACTTCCTGGCTTTCGTGCAGAACCCCAGAACCTACTGGCACAGATCCTTCATCCTGCTGGCACAGACTTTCTCACTTCCACCCCTGACCTTTGGGACTTCCCAGCACAGATCCATGAAACAGACTTGCATGAGGCATTGTTACGGGCTCATACAGGACATTGCTAGGAGATACAGGCCCTCAACTGGATTTTTGGGGGTCTTTAGTGTGTGAGCAGATTTCCTGTACTTTTTGTGTTTAACTCTGGGTGACTATTATAAAATAATTCTATAAATGTGTTGCATTAATTTTTTTCCTGCAAACCCTGACCACAACAGATATTTTTCCTGTTTTCCTCCACATTCACCCTAATAATGTCTTATTTGCAGGACCTCCAGAGCAAACCCTAAGCATTTCTAGTTTGTGGCAGCCTTGTTCACTGTCTGCTCAAATAAACTCTTGCTAAGTTTAATGTACCAAAGTTTGTCTGTTTTTACCTTATAATATTACTTTATTTTACCTTCTTGTCAGATTGTTTTCATAGTTTTATTTTAAAGAGAATAAAACAAAACAAAGCAAATCAAAACAGAACAATGCAAGCAACACATGACTTCAAAACAGGACAACAACAGGAAATCAACAGTGGTTACCGTAATTTCTCTTGTTTTCTTCGAAATAGTTGCCCATAGCTTCACAAACAATATTGTATAAACTAACCAAAATGAAAGCATGATGGGACTTCAAAACAAGACTATAGGAAATCGACAATGGCTATCATAATGTCTCTTGCTTTCTTCAAAGTTTGTCTTTTAATCTGAGTGCAAACTGCTCCACTTTTCTGTTTTTCCTCTCTCCTCTTTAAACCCAGTGGGAATGGCAGAAGAGTTAACGGAGTTGGGTGGATGGAAACTTGTTTGGTTTATTGAGTATTAGATGAGGAAGGAGCTAGGATCCACTTTAAGTGGCCTTGATTACTTTGAGTTATGCACAAATTACATGCAAAGAAAGGGGAGTTTGGAAGCATGTTAGTCTTTTTCCCATCTCTTCTCTCCGTTCTACTGCTGCCAGAAGATTCTTCCAAATTGATAATACTGAAGCAAATTTCCAATGAAAAGCAAGTTGATAATGGCATGAAGACCTTCCCCTACAAAACACAGAAATAACAGGTCCGCCAGCCGAGCTCTGCGAATGTACCACCCTCGATAGGTAGTCAGAATGAGCCTGAGCTTCCTCGGTTTTCCCACTTTGCTGGAACTCTCAATTCACACAGCACTCGCTCTGGATCAAGCACTCACTAATAATTCCCAGTCTAAATTTCACAAGCCTTTACAGGTTGGAACTCAGGTTGAAGCTTAAGTTTCCCTGTGTTAGCTAAAAAAAGGAACTGATGCATAGAGAAAAGAACACATAGCGTAGTGGGCGACAAGGACATAAAGGAAGAAGATGCATGAAGAACGGAGGTGTGTTCCAGTGTTTCTACTCCTTACATGGCTAAAGGAAGCTCCTTTCACTTTTTCCCTCAGTTTCTATGACTATAAGTGATATGAGGACACCTACCTCGTTGGCGGATAATACAAGGAGTTTTAAAGAGTTAAATGCATTTGCAAGAAAGAAATGTTCTATGAATGCAAATTACGGAAGGGAAGACCTCAAACAATGCACTGACTGACCCTTGCTGAGTGTCCATTCTAAGCACATCACACCCATCATTTTATTTAATCCTCCTGTCATGTCCAGGAGGTAAGCACATTATCACGACAAGCTTGCACCCAAGATATGACAATGTTGTTTGTCAATTTGATTGGCTTGAAAGAGGCCTAAAAGGTTACCAAAGCACACTCTTGGGTGTGTCTGGGTAGGCCATGAAAGTGGACCTAAGGGACGATACCTGGCCTGTGGTCCCCTCCTCTCTAGATTTTCCTCTGCTTTCTGACTCCTGGCTGACATGACTTCAGCAGATTTCCTCCTCCATGCCCTTCGGTCAGGATGTTTCTGCCTTGGAGCCAGCCAACCATGGATGGAAACCCCCGAGGGCAGGCAAAATAAATCCCACCTTTAAGATTTGGGAGTTAGAAGTTTTGTCTCAGCATTGGAAGGCTGACTGAGACACACAGACACTTGAGTACAGAATGCAGAAGGAGCTTTCCCAAGCCCTCAGAGTCTGCTGTAGTGCCTGGCTGCAGGATTTGAGTGCTTCCTGCCCTTCTCTGTGCCAGGCGCAAACACTCAATTGTTCCCATGTGAGTTATCTGTAGTGCATAATTTATTTCATTCCAAGCTGACTTTTCCTTCCCATTTAACTTAGTTCATTAGTTAGCAGGAGAGCTCAGGGACTTAGAACTAATCCTAACATTAGGTAAAGAGCAAAGCATAATTAGGAAGATAAATCTTCTGAGGAAAAAAAATGTATGTAACATATTCCAAGTCAAGCCTGGGCCATTTCCCCATGCTTTACATGATCTCCATCAACCTTCTCTTTTCATACCACAGGTAATTGTTGGTTGGTGGTGGGTGGACTTCGAACTTAATTTTTTTTCTGAGCAGAAGATAATAATATATCGTCACCCCAAAGGTGAAAATTCTGTATCACACAAGGAAGAAAATAAGAAACTCTCAGAATGCCACCATCCTGATAGTGCTGTTAACATCCTGCTGTGTGCTTGTTTTCAATATCCTTTTTCAATATAAATGTCCAAATAGTCCATGTAGAGTCTTGTAAGCCATTTTTTTCTTCTTAATAGCTTGTGGAACAATAACATGTCAAAAAATATAGCCAAACACCGGCCTTTTCAGAGGCTCCTTTGGCCTTGCAGAACTCATATGGGTGTGGAATAATTTAGATCTGCTAAGAGAGACACAGTTGCCACATGCATCCAATCCTTTATTTGTTCATTCATTCAGCAAGCCTGCCAGATTTGGGGATGAAAACAAAAATAAGACTTAGTCCAGGTTGCCAAAAAAGCACTATGCCATTTTATTTGTGGCCTGTTTCATTGATCTGTTTCTCCTGGCTCCCTTATCCACAAGCCCCAAAAGTAGCTTGGTTTGTTGTTGGCAGCAGCCAGGCCTTCTATGATAACCCTCCCCCACTTCCAGTCTCTCTATTTTTTCTTTTCTTTGCCTCTGAGTTTAACAGTGGCATAAAACTAATTTATGGCTCTTGCCAGGAAGAGGACAAATTTTCATCTCAGCCCGTCATGTGAAGGCACTAGTACAAATGAATAATTGTTGACCCATGCTACCTATTAGAGATTGTGCTGGGGTCACTTCATGTGTTGTTTTAACACAAGAAATTAAGAGCCCTGGCGAGGGCTTGCATGGGGCCTGAATCGGTAATGAGAGAACATCGTCTTTGTGGATGACCTCTCCTGATGCCTCGTTCACCGAGGAGAGAGGCATGAAGTCTGGCTTCCACAGCTTTTCTGTGGGAAGGGAAGATTCTGCCTGGGTCTTTTGTGATTCTGGGCTCAGGGACATATTTCTGCAAGGCCTTCAGCCATTAGTGAGGATCCTTAGAGAAACTGGAATATGCTGAACAGTATGTGAAGTGTTGAGGCAGATGTGGTCACTGATGTCACTGTTCTGGCTCTGAATCTCGCTATGCAGAGCCATGTTTAGCTCTGTCAGATGCATGAGTGATGCAGGCTGCTTCCCCATCACTATTTCCCGGCTTGACTTGTAGGAAAGGCTTAAATAAAGAGTGATGATTGAAATGAACTGGAAACAGTGTTTGAGATTTAGGGATGAGAGAAATGCTCCTCTGAGGGATGGGAAGCATCCTGAGCACAGGGAGGAGCTGGTCTTTTCATAGACTGGTGTGGCCTCAGCAGGACAGAAACAAAACTGGAGAGGAAAGATGTAAGCATATTATAGATGCTTCTCAGTTTACAATGTCTTAATGAATCCATCACAAGTTGAAAACATTGTAAGTCAAAAACACACCTGAGCTACCAGCACTTAGTCTGGTTTGGAGCATTGTTTTCTCTCATGACCTTTGGTTGACTAGAGCGGAGCTCACTGCTGCTGTCCAGCTAGCACAGAAAAAGGTCAAAATTCAAAGTGCGGATTCTACTGAATATATGTTGCTTTCACATCAGGGGTGACCTGGATGGAGGACTTGAAAGCCAGAAGAGAATGGGAAGAATAAAAGGGGCTTTCATGACACTTTTGGTTCCATGTCCTAGTTATACAACAATGATACTTTGGTTGTATTGTTGTAATATTCATGATTGAAAATTACTATGGAAATGTGTATATATGGATCCTGTTACACAGCTGGGATGCAACATGTATTTATCGACACATCATTTTATTCCCTTTGATGCCTTCTCTCTGTAGTCAAGAACTATTACTAGGATTTTAACAAGTGTTTTCAGGCTTACTCTCTTCTATAATCTTGAACATAGACAAAGTCAAGTGCATTGATAACTCAGGTGACAACTTTTGCTAACTGACATTCTCCGTGTCCCACGCACTGGTCTAGATGAACACACTTAGGGACAACGATACTGAGTTTGAATGGAGATTCTGCCTGCTTATGCTGACTCATAGAGAGATACAAACAGCAGGAGGGAAGAATGTCCTTTGTAGAAATTGTGACATTACATAAGAGAATCAACTAGAAAATTATTATAAAGCAAGAAAATTCAGGGTGATAAGTCATTCCATCCACTGGATCTTAATGATAATTTTATGGGGTGCTGTCAGGTGAGACACAAAAAGTATTATAGGGAGCTAAGTTAAATAGAAATGAATACATAATCAGCGAGGGTCTGGGCTCTCAAGAAAGCAGAAAAAAATAATTACATCAGAATTGTGACCAGAGGCGCATCTGTAGAACACCAGGACCAAGATAAAGATGCAGTGGCCAAGCCTCCCTAAGGGACAGACGTAATTTGAGATTACAGTGGTCCACTGGTTTATGAACTTAATTTTTTCCATGATTCTGGTTACAAATCAAATTGGATGAAACTGAATCAAATTTCCCCATAAGGTCAACACTGAACTTAATCATTGAATTTGATTCTGTTCTCATCCAATTCAGTTGGTGATCAGACTCATGGGAAGACTGAAGTTTTCATAAACTAGGGGCCACTGTACATTGGTGTCACCTAGACCATTAAGTCCAAATAGGCATCGGTCACCTCGGTGGGAAGGTGACCAGAGCATTTGAACCCATCCCTTCCCCAAAATACCTTTGCTTTTTCCACGTACTTTACTGTTTGACCTATTTCCTTATTGGCTCAAGGTTGGCTAAGAAGCTATACGTGTAATCCTGTAGAGGGTGGTAGTATGACCCATATTGTACCCATATTGTAACTTTGCTGTATACATTTCTCCAAACAAAGAGCAGTTCATTTTCAGGACCCTTTCTGTCCTTAAGAAGCTATCTCTCAATAAATCTTTCTTATTCTTCTTCTCTATTGTGTCTTGGAATTCATTCTTCAATATTGGGGGACACAAACTCAGCACATCTGATATTTAGCAGGTTGGGAATGAATTATATTTCTCTTATATTAAAAGGACTACTGAGTTGGTCCTTTCTTTGGATTATGAGATGTGGTTACTTGGTAGAAAGGAGAATGGAAAGAACTTTTGTATTATTAAGATAATTCTCAGTGAAGGTATTCATTCACCAAAATCTAGACTGAAGAGCTAAATTTGCTGTCACTGTGGGCCACAGGCCTGTCTTGGGACAGGCAGTAGGGGTGCTCTTGAATGATGCAATATTTTAAAATAGAATTTAGAGGCCTTGGCAAGGCTTACAGAAGCCCCCAGCTAGCTTTAGCTCTGCATTCAGCGTGTTGCCATCCCAAATTAATATGCATTAGGTAAGCTCAAGAAGGCAGAGCAAGGAGTCCAGATTAAAGCAGCCATGGACCATAAAACCTGCTTGGTGGGCTGTAAGCAGGAGTGACTTAATCTTCTAAGTGGTTTGAAAGTGTGGGCTGCACAGTTTATTCTGTCTTTCTCAGGTTAATAGTTGGTACACAGCAAGAGGTCAGGTACCATCCACTGATATTCTTAAAGCTGGAAGATATGGAGTTAGATTTAGTCATTCATTCATCAGACTTAAGACACTTTAGTGTGGTAGAAACTGTGGTAGGTCCTGGTGACAAAATGAGAAAGAAGATTGAGTAGCTGTTTTTTAAATAGTGTATAATCCTACGAGGGCTTCGGCTGGGAAACAGACAACTAAGGACGGAGAAGGTATCCATGGTGCTGTGTGAACTGGAAGAGGAACAAAGGGAGAAACTGGAGTCTGGGGAAGTCTCACAGAGGAGGTGACAGCCACAGAGGAGGTGACAGACTGAGGACTGATTACTGATACAAGAGTCCAGCAAAACTAATCAAGATGTTCTTCATGGTGATGCTGAATTTAAAGTAAATAAATTTATTATTTGTAAATTGTTTTATAGATCCTTTATACTGAGGAAGTTCACAGTGACTTGTGTAAATGTTTGCTTACACAAGCATGTGTGCTTTTCTTTCAAAGTGCCCATTACTAAACATCTACGAGACCATCACTTCAATGGACTCTGAAACAAGCTTCACCCTGGGCAAAGTGAAGAGTCTCCAACTTGGCCAAGATTGTTTCTGTTCTCGATGGAATGGGAACCCAAAATGTGTTTTAAATTCAGTTACAAAGAGAAGAATGTTACCTTTATTGTGTATCTCCAAGTGTGAGCACGCTTAAATGTGTACCAATTTCCCACCTGAAAGAACTGAGCTGGCCAAGGACCTTTTCCTGTGTTTATGCCTTCAGCAATATGTCCCACAAGGGGAAGGATATGTTTTCACCCCTATTGAAACAATATTGATGACCCCTGCCGGGTCCTGACTCATAAAAGAAGCTGATGTGGGTCAATGACTCTTGAAGTGAACATAAATCCTGAGGCTGCCCTGCTTGAACTTTGACCTTTCAATGGCTACTGTCTTAAGGTAATTGGATGAACTGCTACGAGTTAGGAGGAGGGGAGAATGGGGATGCTGGGAGCTACGTAGAACTGGGACCTCTAAATGGACTCCATAATTTTTGTTCCACACTTAAGGAAACTGAAAATTTATAGGCTATGGGTCTGAAATCATTACCAGTACTGGATATGGTGTTCTCTCTCTCTCTCTCTCTCTCTCTCTCTCTCTCTCTCTCTCTCTCTCTCTCTCTGTCTTTGTGTGTGTGTGTGTGTGTGTGTGCATGCATGCACAGATGTACAAAATCTGGGAATTGGAATAGATGCCTCAGATACATTGTGTATGCCCACTAGACACGGGGACAGAGCCAAATGGAGAAACTGGCAGCATGGCTCCTGATCAGGGGCAAAACAGCTTGCTTCACTGCTGTAAGGAAAGCTTCAGCGCAGTGTATGTGTAAATTGGTGATCTTCCTCTAGCCTGGCCAAGACTTAAATAAAAGAATACTGAGCAGGAAAGCTCCCTAACTGTTTACCTTCATGTGATACTATTAATGTTTAAACAGCCTTTGTAAAACTGTACATGCATAATGCAAGTGGTCTTATAGAAATACTATCACGTATGTTACATTAAAAATTACTAAATGCAGCTATGACAGATATTGGGGGAATCACTGGAGAAGATTATTAGTAAATTTTTTCTTAGTGGTTTTCTATATTTCTTATATTCAGAGTATATACTTTTTATAATTAAAAATATTATTTTAAAATTAATTCATTTGAAGAGGAGACATAAAATAAGAATGAAACAAATTGAAGACCCAACCACACCCCGATATCCTCAGAAACCCATGATGAAGACTGTTACTTTGGCATAGCCTCCTTGGTTCAGCTAGCCCTGAACCATTGCCTCCAGTTTCCACCCTGCATTGCAGTCCTGGGGTGACAAGCTGAAGGCACAGTCCAACTAAGTTAAGCGACATTCCACAACATTCCACAACTAACATCCTGGAATCTTAGCTCCCTGAAGAGAATTGGGGTGCACCTGCACCTTGACCTACCTAAGAAGGTGAGAGATGGTAGTCCAGCCTCGTCTCCAGCCCCGAATGGATGGATGAATTTCTATTTAGCACCAGTACCTTTCGGGTAAGAAATCATTTGTACTGAGAACTCATGTCTTCACTCTTGTGTGTGTTGTTGGCTCATATACTGTTCCTGCAAACCACTCTGGATTCTTAAAATTCAGGAGGTGTTTTTTGAATTCTGCTACCAGTTGTGTGTTTGGTGGCTTAGACTTGAAGGTATTGATGTATTCTGGAATCAGAGCAAATTACCCTCTGAAAATAGAAAAATTCTAGGAACAATGTAGGACTGGATTGTAGCCCAGTGTTTGCCTGAGGCTGGCTGGTTTCTCTACTTCTGAAGTTGGAGTCAGGAGTAAACTCTTAGAGGAAAAAAAAGCACTGCTGTCCTGATGTGACTGGTGGCAATTTAGCATTAACACGCTATAAGAATGATTAATCTGAACAAATTCTACACTAAGATCTGGCTCTACATTGTCACCGCCAATAAGTTACAGGCAGCTCTGGAGATAAGGGGAGGCAAATATGCTTTGGTCCTTTGATCCACTGTCCTCATGGATCTTTTCATGGGAGTCAAAATAGGTATACACTGTTCCTGGAAGGGCTTGCATAGACTTTTAAGAATTCAAGAACAAAGTCAGGGAACGAAGAGCTTGGACAGCTTGTATATGCATATCTATTGCTTGGCTTCTTGGGAATGTGGTTGAAGGATTGCTTTGGTGTGCCCGAGAGAGAGAAAGTGAGGAAAAAGGTAAACAAATGAGTTTGGAAACCTGGGTTTCAGCCCTGGGTTTCCACTATGCAAATTAGGGGAAGTTATTTAACCTCTGAGTTTCATGTCCAAAGTTAAAATAATAATAGAACTTTTCTCACAGGGAGATTACCAAGCATTAAAAATTTCATGTAAAATCGGCATATTCCTGGGAACATAGTGGATGGTAATCATATGGTTGTAGGCGATGATGATGATGATGATGATGGTGGTGGTGGTGGTGCTGATGATTCTTCTCCGAACTTGGCAGGACTAGTTGGAGGGGGTGAGATGTACTCTGGTCATGGTGGGAACAATGAAGATTTCTCAATGGGAATGAATATTTTCAGCCTAACTGGATTTTGAAAACCATAACTAGGCTTCGTTGATAGGGAGTAGGGTATTCTGAAAACATATTTGAATGATCCGTAAATTAGACCTTTACTGGGTGATACTTTCTTTGCAATTTGGGAAACCATTTTAGGATCCTAGTGTTATGAAGCCATAGAGGAGAACAGGGATCAAATGTTTTCATTGTCACTTCTTCCAATATCTTTGTCCAAGTGCCCCAACCAGGTTCCTCTCAGTTTGCTGCTTTGGGCTTTCAGTTCTGCTGATCTAGGAACCCAATGTCATTGGGAGAAAGGGTCCTGTGAAGGGGAGGTGGTTCTATCTGGGGAACCAGAGAGCCTCCAGGATGGTCAGGTATGAGAGGGGATAGACCTGAATGGGACCTTTCCTATGGAAAGCTGCTGTCTCGGCACTCAGAGATCCCAATCAGATTCTCCCCAGGTCCTTCTCCTAGCCCAAGCCTCTGGATGCCTTCAGGCAGTGATGGGTTGGGGCAGAAACAGCCAGTCCTGTTGGGACTGGTTCCAAGGAATCCTAAAGAACTTCTGGTGAATCCTCAGGCTGTCTGATGTGGAAACTGGACTGGAGGATGGATGACACAGGACCAAGGATGGTTATTCACGCCGAAGTTTCTAGTTTTCCATGGGGGAGTTCAAATGGAGTATCTCATCTTGTTCTCACCCAAACCCCAGGAGAAAGGACAGAGAAGCCATCTGAATTGATGTTATGTTTGAGGAATCAGAGTCAGAAGTTATAGGACTAGCCCAAGGTCCCATGGCTAGGACAAAGCAGACAATGGACAACGTGGCCCAATTCTTAGTATATTTTGTAGGGAGCCACACAACAGCCCCATTGCTGCCTCCCTGCCTCTCTCTCTCCTATGGGCACTGTGTCTGCCTACATTAACCATAATCCTCTCCTGCTTACATCACATACCCAGACGTGATGGTGACCCTGTTGTATTCACCCCCTTAGCCTCTTCTTGTCCCATCTCCTGCCCTTGGCCTATAAAAGATGTAATCACTTCTGGAATAAAATGGGGCTTGATTGGATTCTCTCAACTTGCCTCAGTCTCTCTGTCTCCCCCATGTCTTTATTTAATCCCCATTTCCCCTCCAGGTACACCCCATGGATTGATCTGCGGGCCAGATCAATATTTAAAAAATGTTTTTCACCCCAAACAAAGTTAAAAGTAGTGCCTACTGAAGGGCTCTCTCCCAAGGATTTACAGCCCTATATTAAAGATATCCCATTAATCCTCACAGTCACCCAGGAGCAACAGGGGACTAATATTAAAATGATTATAATGATTGTTATCATGACATGAAATCACCATGAGCCGGGGCTACAGATTCCCTAATGGCATGCTTTGCTGTGACATATATGGATGCATGTGCAAACATACACATGTACACATACACACACACCTTCCACAGGATCTTAGGAATTTCTGAGGATTTTCTGATGCACAGTGGCAGGAGTGCTTTGCAGATGACTTGGAAGTGGGGAGGGGGTTGCACACCTGGGGGAACCCTGGAGCGCCTGCACAGGCTCACAGGCAGGCAGCAAACACAGGCGCGGAAGCCACAGTTCTTTTTAGGAGTGGGAATGAAACCACCGTGCCAGGCCTTCTTTCAGGATGACAGTACAGGGAGGGGTGTTCCGCCCTTGCTGTCCGCGTGTCCACCCCAGGAAGGAGACTGGTACACCCAGGGAGCATGGTGAGCCCGTCTCAAGGTGGAATCCTGGCAGCTGGCAGCACTCAGCTTTCTCACTGTGTGATGCTTTCACATAGAGGAGTTGGGGGGAGGCTGAAGGAGGGGAAATTGGCCCTTATGGTATCAAGTGCAGAAAGAGAAGCAAGGACTTGGTGCCCAGGAAACTGGGAGAATGTTTCCCAGTGCTCTGAATGTTGTTCTTGGTCCAGCTGCACGGACCAGCTTTGTGACCACCAGTCTCCTCTCCTGGCCTTAGAGTCATTTGTTCATTCCTTCATCCTCTTAGTCCATGGGACTGCAATGGACCACAGTCTGGTGGCCCAAGTAGCAGGCATTTGTTTTGCACAGTTCTGATGGCTGGAAGTCAATGATCAAGGCATGGATAGACAGGTGTGTGGGGAGGTCCTGCTTCCTGGTTTGTATGTAGTGCCTTGTTGTATCTCCACATGTACAGAGAGAACTCTAGTCTCATTCTCTTGCAGTGAATACACTAATATCATTATGAGGACTCCACCCCCACAATTTTATCTAAGCCTAATTAATCTCCCTAAAGCCATCCCATTGGAAGTTAGGACTTCAATATGTTGATTTTGAAAGACTACAGATGTGCAGTCTATAATACTTAATCTCCGTTTAGGAGGTGCTTTTGAGCACAGTGCCTAAGTTTCTACAGTTCTGTTTATCAAGAAATAAACCATAAGTTATAGAAAAGTGCTTGTCGTGGTACAGGCTAGGCACTGAGTGCCAGGGAATATTTAACAGGGAAATCAACACTAGCTCAAGATATTAGGAAGGCTTCTAAGATACAAAGGTGAAGATGTGTCTCACAGACACAGAGGAGACAGTGCAGAAAGCAACAGAAATTTCCCGGGTTTCCCTCTCTCATTAACCCAGAGTCCCAATCTCTCCGTTCAAGCACACACTTCTCAGATTCACTGCTGGGAGTCGTGAGTTTATCTGTCTCCAAAGATCCAGAAGAAATAGAAAATCAGTATGCTAGGATCTTGCTCAGAAGAGACATTTCTTTGTGCAAGTGATGGCTAGTTTTATGTATTAATGTGGCTAGGCCACAGTATCAAACCCTGGGTCAAACACTGGTCTTGATGATATCTTTAGATGAGATGAATGCTTAACTCAGCAGGCTTAGGATACAAGAGGACAGACCTTTTGGAGATGAGGAAAGGGATCAGGGAGAGAGGAGAGAAGGGAGAAGAGGGTAAAGGAATTGAAAATGATCAAGATATATTATAGGAAAGACAAACTGCCCAAAGCAAGCATAACTATTATGTGTTACAGACATATGCTAATTTTTAAGTGCAAATAAGTAGGTCAGAAGGCTTTGAGTGAAGCAAATTACCCTCCATCATATAGGTGAGACTCATCCAGCCGGCTGAATGCCTCAAGAGAAAAGAGACTGAGGCCCTGCGAGGAAGAGGGAGCTCTGCTCCAGACTGTTTTCAGACTGAATCAGCTGCAGCATCCTTCCCCTGGTTTCCAGCCTGTCTGCCCTTCAGATTTGGACTTGCTGGTCTTCAGACAGCATGAGCCAACTCCGTAATTGATTGTGTGTGTGTGTGTGTGTGTGTGTGTGTATGTGTGTGTGTGTGTGTGTTAGTCCATTCCTGAAGCTGTCCCTAAATACCTAGATTAGGTAGCTTATGAGCACAGGGCATTTTTTCCTTTTTACAATTCTGGAGTCCGGCAGCTCCACAATCAAGGCATCATCACACTGGGACAAGGCCACTTCCTTCAGTTCCCAAAAAATGCTTATCCCCGTCACAAGGGCAGAGCACTCATGATCTACTCACTTTATAAAGGCCCCTCTCTTAAGACTATGCCACTGAGGATCAGGTCTCAACATATGAGTTCAGAGGAGCACCAATCTTCAGACTGTTGTCTCTATTGTGTACATGTATATGGATGTGTACATGCAGTCAGCCTTCCACACGCATGAGTTCTGCACCCATGGATTCAGCCAACTGCAGTTCAAAACTATGGTGAGTCTTGTGACGGGTATGTTTGTACTGACCATGTAGACTCTGTCTTGTCTTTATTTCCTCACCAGTACAGTAAAGCAGCTATTTACTAAGCATGAGCATGTATTAGGTATTACAAGTAATCTAGGAATGATTTAAAGTATACAGGAGAATATGCATAAGATATATTCAAATATTGTGCCATTTAATATGAAGGCCTTGAGCATGCATTGATTTTGCCATCCACAGGGTCTGTGGGTCCAATCCTCCAGAGACAGCGGGGACAATCATCTGTGAATGCGCATGGTCTGTTCTCTGGAGAACCTAACTAATCAGTGCACAGGCGCTTCAGGTCGTCTGTCATTTGGAGCTGTTAGATTTTACCAACAGGAAACACCTAACTTTTCCTGATGATTGCAGGTGTTCATACAGTGACTGAAAGGGCAAAGTAGGAAGTCTCCTCTGAGTTCCAGGCTTCCCGAGCCTGCAATGAGACTTCAGGGTCTGGATAAATCAGTTAATTTCCTGGGGCTGATCTCTTCTGCCGTCACACAGCAGTTAAGGTTACCTGGTAGTGGGGGAGCCCTTTTCATAAAAAAGGCAAGAGATACTACCATGCAGCACTGATGCGCTTACTTATTTCATCCCACTTATTCTCACAGCAGTGAGTTAGTTATCACCATTAAACTCATTCAAGAGATGGGGAAACTGAGGCCCAGAGAAACGCAGCTGCTTGACTCAGGTTACACAGGCAGTTGGAGGCAGGACAGAAGCCGAGCAGCTAGGCTGGGCCCTTCTGCTTCATGTCTCTGCTGGACCTTGGAGACAGCTGAAGCTCAAATTACAGCCACAGTAACTCATGTTTCTGTTCTGTGTCACCACGCTGCACTCCAAGGAGTGGCGTCCAAGTCTTCTAGGACTACAGAGTAGTGCCAGTCAGCCGAGCAGCCTTCAGGCCCTGCTTCTGCCTGCCTTCTCACCTTAGATCCTGACTGCTGGACTGAAACAAAGACAGTGCCAAGAGATTTGTTCAGTGAAATATGGTAATAGTCCAGCCAAAGAAGAAAAGGTGTGTAGAACCACTTATTTCCACTAACAGGTGAAGTGGAAAACAATGTGCATCTATTTTTAAAAGTCCTGTTATAAATTAGAACTGCTGAGTTATAAAACCCTTGAGGAAGAGCATTCATCCGAATGTAAATGTCAACATAGCCCTCAGGACAGCAGCCCTTCTGAGACGCACCCTATAATTACGCCTCCTGCAGCTAGAGGTCACAGCGCCCGCCCTCTTTCACCGCCTCGCATCAGCCAGCTCACCACCAGCAGCTGCTCACTGACATCAGGAGTGTGCAGCCAGACCGCTCTTCACTTGCACAGCCTTTATTGCTCCTCATCTGCTCTGGGACAGCCAAGTCAGTGCGCTGGCTCAGCGTACAACAACTGGGGAAGGAAACGTCTACTCGAACAGCCAGTGCAGTAATTAACAAGGTGCCAGCAACAAGAGCAGTGATATACTGAATGCTTATTAGCTGTCAGGTGATTAATTCATTAAATCAGGTAATATTATTCCATTGAAAACAGACAGTACTATGTAATGATTAGGAGTTTGCAGCAGGCAACCAAGCCAAATCCCAATTCTGCCACTTAGTCTAGTGCCTTAGTTTTCTAATGTGTAACAGGAATAATAATACCACTGGTCTTTGAGTAATATTGTGAAGATTAAATAAACTAATTTATTAAAAGCACTTGTAATATAATGTCTGGATCCCTGGTAGCACACACACATGCACTTGCACACGTGAGGTTATATATGTGGCTCTCTGTAGCTATGGGTTCCACATTCACCCATGGAAGGAAAATACTGGAAAACATTTGGTTCACACTAAATATGCACAAACTTTTTTCTTGGTGTTATTCTCTAACAGTGTAACATCCAGCAATTTACATTGTAGTAGGTAATATAAGTAATCTAGAGATGATCTAGGGTATACCAGAGAATATCTACAGTTTATGTATAAATACTACATCATTTTATAAAAATGACTTGAGTACCTGTGGAATTTCATATTTTCAGGAGGTTTTGGGTCAGGACTTGGATAGACGACAACACACACACACATATACAATTTCATATTTATGCATATATTTTACTCTTCTCAGTGGTCTCACAAGGCAGCAACGTTCTGTTTCCACTTTAGAGATGAGAATGGAGTGCCCAGTCTGCTGCACCTTGCCAGCCATTCTCTTTCTACTGTTCCCTGTCACTGCTTGTATGCAGAAAAATGGTCCACAGTGCAGCAGGCTTTGCAGGTTCCCAGCCTGGGTCCTCCAGACATTTGGCCTTCCCTGGCACACAGATCTCTTCCTAAAGAAAGTTCTTTCCACTCTGCCCAGACAGCTACTGACAAATGATGAGCAGAGTGGCGGGGATGGCAGCTAGGTGCTGCCTTGAGCAGGGCAGTTCTAAGGCACCCAGCTGCCCGAGGCAATAGCACACACCTCATGTGACTTCCTTTATGTCACTGTCACCTGTTCTCATTTCCCCAGTGACATTTCTTCAGGTTACCCTACAAATAAACTACTTGACTTTGTGACCTTGTCTCAGGGTTTGCTTCTGTTAAAAAGCCAAACTAAGACACACAAATGTGTACATGCATTTGCTATGTTTATGCATGTAGTTAGCCTAAATAATGACTTTGACAGAGATGATTAAGTCTCTTTGTTTCCCTTGGTGCTGTAACAAATTATCTTGATGTTGGTGGCTTCCATAATAGAAATGTACACTCTCAAGGCGCTGGAGGGCTTAAGTCTGACTTTAGTTCAGATACTGGCTGGCTGTACTCGCTCTAGAGGCCCTAGAGGAGAGCTGCTCCTTGGCTCTTCAGCTTCTGGAGCTGGTAGTACAGTATTCCTTGGCTTGCGGCCTCATCACTCCAATTTCAATGCCAGCATCTTCAGATCTTTCACTGCTATGGCTTTCCAGAGCCTTCACTCCTCTGTGTCTTGTAAGAGGTGCCCGTTAAGCCAAACCTTGCAGGAAAATGTGGCAGGAGTTGTTAGCCAGCACAGTAGACACTAAAGTTACAAACTTTCACAGGTATCCTGTATAAGACTCACTTTGCCAGCTTATGAACAAATCTAGCTTACAAATAATTCTCCTGGGATGAAACTCCTTTGTAAGTCAGGGACTTACAATAACAGTGACTAGTCAGCTCCCATTCTCCCTGACCTCCTCCAGAATACTGCGGGAGTTTTTTTGGTGATCTGCGTCAAGCTATAATCTACATTATCCTGCTTGCTGTACCTACCAATGGGGTGGCCATAGAGGTGTAATGGAGGCCAGTAGATGGGATTTCTGGAAGGTTCTTTAATAGGAAGCAGCCTCAGTCCACATGCCCTGGGGCCCTTGCTCTTCTTCCTCCAATTGCTGCAGCATTCTTCAGAGGGGACAAATGCTGTGTCCTCCCAGGACAGAATGGCAAGTGAGTCAGATGTTACCAATCTTCCTTCACAAGAACTTCTTGGGGCCCTTGTCCCTATCCCATTGACCACTGAATCTCAACACTTGAATTTTGGAGGTAACACATTCAAACCAAAGAACCACCTGGAGGAGATACATGGCCACCACTGTGCTCAGCCCTGAGTCAGAAGGTGGGAAAGAGACTCTCTTGGTGGGGAGGGCATGCGGTGCTGTGATGTGCAGGCTGAGGTGCTCACCCCACACATGTCAGCCTTCCAAACTGTGTCATGGAGCAAGAGGTAGGCTGAGAAGAGGGTGCTGTGGACCAGAGCTCTCCTCCCTCATACTGCTGTATCTGATGAGGAGAGACTCAGAACTCAGAAACTGTGATTTGAACTTGGTCTTCTAGGTTCTTTAAGGCTTTGCTTGTAAAGGTAGGAGAAGAGAACAGACTTTGTTAAGAGCATGTTAGCTTGACTGATGACTTTGGAGAGTGGAGACATTTGCTGTGGGGTGGCAGAGTTGCCAGCAACTCCAGACCGCAGCCCCTTTCCTAGTACCCCTCCCTCCTTCACCAACATCCTCCGTCCCTCCAGGAGCAGACTCTACCTGAGCTGCTTCTGCAGGAGTTTACCATCCTCTCCACCTCTGGTTCAAGTGTTCTCAAACGTATCAGCCTTACCAGGAAACACAGCCTTCCTAGGTGCTACGGTTTGGATATTGATTATTCCTTCCAAAACTCACACTAAAATTTGATCTTCATTATGAGCGATTAACAGATTAAGAAGTGATAGGGTCTCTGCCCTCCTGAATGAATTAATCCATCCGTGAGATAATGTGCTGATGTGCTATCTTGAGGAAAGATCTGCTGTAAAAGCCAGTTTGGCTAGGTCTCACTTTCCATCTCTGCGGTGTGATACCACCGTAGGACTCTAACGGCAAGAACGATGGAATTAAACGCCGTTGGGCAAGAACTATGAGCCCAAATGAACCTCTTGCTTTATAACTTACCCAGTCTGTGGTCCTCTGTTACCGACTCAGAAACCAAGGAATCACACTCGGAGACCCAACCAGTTGCTTGGTTCATCTGCCAGTATGTTCCTGCTTTTCCCATGCTCTGAGAAGTGACCTTCCTCTCTGCTCCCTGCTGTAGCATGACCTCTTCCTAAAATGTCCTGTGCTCTCCTTTCTCTCCATACCTTCCTTTTAAGGTTTATTTTTCCATCCTATGTACTTTTCTCTGAGTTTTGCACATACATGTATATGCATGCCATTATGGGAGGAATTGCATCCCCAGAAAAGATGTTTGGGTCACAAACCCTAGGACCTGTGTTTGTGCACTGACTAGCAGACAAGATCCCTGCAGATAATCAAATGGAGTAGGCCCTAAACTAATATGACTGGTGTCTTTATTTAAAGTAGAAATATGGACTCAGAGACAAACTCACTTCATAGCAAAGAGATGTGAAAACCAGAGAGAAGACCTGGAATCCTGAGGCCAACAGCAAGTAAGAGAGTGGTGCAAAGGAAATTGTCCCTCACTGCGCTCAAATAAGAGAACTAACCTAGATGCCGCCTTCATTTGGGCTGCTAGCCTCCAGAGCTGTAAGATGACAAATTTCTCTTAAGTGATCTCTCTTAGGCACTTGGACATTCAGGCCTAGGACTATTAGTGCAGGTACAGTCATAAGCCACATAGCATTTAAGTCAGCGACCCACCACATACATGCGTGCAGGACAGTGACTCCATAAAATTGGAATGGAGCTAAGAACTTCTTATCACCTAGTGATGCAGCAGCTGTGGTCACACCCTAGTGCAGCACACTGCTGAAGTGTCAGTGGCACTGCTGTTGTGATAAACCTATTGTGCTACCACTCATTAAAAGTATAACACATATAGGTATGTGTGGTACATGCTACTTGACAGTGATAAGAAAGGATTTGCTACTGCTTTATGTATTTGCTGTGCTACCCTTTTTACTATTATTTTAAAACATGATCCTTCTAGTTACAAAAACTGTGTACCATAAGGAGTACACCATGTTCTGCTAGGCATAGTCTCATACATCTTGTTTATTGTGGTTTTTTTCCCCACTATTGAGGATCAAACACAGGGCCTCATGCATGCTAACCAAGTGCTCTACCCCCAGCATTTACTGAATTTCTCGATTGCAACCAGAGTCAAAATCAAGTGAAAGAGCCCTTTCATCTAGGTCTGGGTAAATTCAGCATACGATGTTTGCAAGATAAAATTACCAAAGGATGTAGTGCTCATAATGTATCTCCCTGGGCACACAACACATAGGTATATTAACCACCAACAGAATGTGTTATATTTATTTGATATTTCATCTCCACAGCCAAGCCATCAGTTTCTTAAGGGCCTGGACTACACTGCCTTAGGGCTAAGAACGGTAGCTGTCACATCGTAGGCAGTCAAAGAATGTTGGTGTCATGAAATACTCAGAATTCAAAGTAGAAACCAGTGGAGGGATTTTAAACCATTGTTCTAATTAACTCTAACAAAGATGCCAATTATGAGCAAGTTCTAGGGAAATAGCACTGTGCCCTTCTTAATTATATCGTCACCTCCATACAGCCCCCCAAGAGATAACTTCTCAATTATTGGGTTGGTAATCAATGAGTGTGGGATGGAAAGCAGTCAGGAGAGCCCCTGTTGCTCAGCAGTGGGGTAGGGAGAGAATGAGAGCATTGCTCGAGTGAAGTATCTGGAGGCTCTTTTTCACATGCTAAATTGATCTCTGGTCCTTATCTTTCAGCACCACCCTCCACCGGCCTGCGTAGCAGCCAGGAGTGATTTATGAGGGAGGCAGCAGCTGGCCCAGCACCACACACACCTTCGCGTTCCTACCCGCCTTTGCTTTTGTACATTTGTCCCCTGCTGCAAGAGACACACAGAAATCTGGCTCCTGGAGTTATGGGTGAAGCTCCCCGGCACCAGCCCTGAGCCTGCTCAGCTACTGAAACATGAAGTTTTTCTGAAGACATTAGGGTATCAACTCAGACCTGCATAATATCTCACTGCCGCAAATGGGGAATAATGAACAGAAAAATTGCAGTCTCTCTGGCATGTGATTTGAAGACTTATCCCAATATAATTTTCTTAGAAGTGAACTTAGCTCCTCAGTAATCAGTCATTATTTTTTCCAAGTATAGTAGGCAGCATATTATCATTTGAAAATAGACTTGAGCCAAGAGGATTTATTTTATACCTAAATAAACTGCATTTAAATTTGAGCCTTTTCTGATCTAAGCTCTAAATTATTGCTCAAGGGTGATTGATATGGTAAAAGAGAGAGCTAAAATTTTCATTCTCAAATACAGATTCAGAAAGACAAGGAAAAAAACAAAAAATAGTATGAATAATGATTGCCTCGGGGCGAAAGGACTCTAAGTGATTTTAATTTTTTATTTCCTAATCTCGAAAATGAACACTATTTTTTTCTAAAATCAGATAAATTGAGATAGCTGTGATTCATCAACAAGCTAAGAATTCCTGAGGCCAAAGAGAAACTTTGGACAGATTTTCCTTGGCAGTCCTTAAAGTGGGTGACACTGTTGCTATGTTATTTTCAGACTTGCAACCTCCACACCGTAAGACAACGAATTTCTCCTATTTGAGTGACCTGATTTGTGTACTTTGGTGTGTCAGTCCTAGGACCATTAGTACCACCCAGTCACGTGACACATAATGACATTCAGTCCGTACCCCAAACCTGCACCCAGGGCAGTGGAGGGATTTTAAACTGCTGCTGTTTGGGGAGGCAAAGCCTCAAGCTCATTCAAGCTTTCATCTTCTTGTACCCCACCTCTGTCTCCATGATCTGGAGCCCCACCTTAAATGTCACTTCTGTGAGGTTCTTTTTACTTCCTTTATTAAGGAGCAAATGAATCCACAGTCATCTATAGAGGTCTCTCCTTGGGTCTCTTCCGGAGTGACAAACACTTAGGGACTCTCGACGCCCCTCTCAGACACAGAGCTCATCTTCTGATTAAGCCATTCCTTCTGCTACAGAGTAAAGCTGTTAGCTCTTATCTGCACCTCAGGAGAAAGGAGTACAGCATTCTGTATCAGTCCCGAGTCTACCTGAATAATAGATAATTATAACTCAGATTTGCATGATGCTTGACAGTGGTGATTTCTTGATTCCAGTTGCATAATCCAACTGCCTGGGGAGCTTTTACTAAAGCCACTGCCTGGCCCACTCCCAAGTGCTGACTTAATCAGTGTGGGCCAGAGCCCCCGAAGCTGGAGCTGGGTGAAAGCTCCCTGGGCGATTCTAATATGCAGCCAGCACGGAGCATCGCTGCTGCCGAGTTTTCAGAGTGCTGGTCCACTATTTCAGCTAATCCTTGGAGCCGCCACGGGCAAGGCAAGTCTGCCCTATTTTCCCAGGCAAGTCTTTTTATAGCTACTTCTTAAAACCTTAAGTCTCATTCTACTTCTGGAGGGTTTCCAATTTTCTTTTTCTTTCATGAAATCTACAATGGATACACCTTCCAGCTTGAAAATTCTCCAGGTATCTGAATATAAACTCTCAGCCTTGGAGAGCTTAGTCTATTTTGTGATTCCCCAGGCATTAGAAGCATTTTGGTCTCAAAATTTTTGTTATCCGCAGACACTAGGAAGCCTTCCTGCCTCTCTGAAGTTGGCATAGTCCTGTTTTCTCGTGAAAGCAGAGTTAAAAATTACACCTGGCTTCAGGGTCAGCCAGGCACCGTGCAAGTGTTGACCTGGTGGTTGGATCCAGGTGGGTTCTGCAGCCTGACAAGCAGCACTATTAGGGGTCAGAGGCCTGGCCTGCGAGCTACAACCTTGGGCGGATGGATTATCTACCACTCCCTCCCCATAGCGTCCCTGGGACTGTTTTTGTTAGTCCCCGTAGCAGGGCCTACAAAGCTCAAATGTATGTTTTCGTATGTTTAATCATCACACTATAATTCAGGGTCACTTTTTACATTCTATTTTATATACTAGGTAATTTAGACTTAAATGAACTTAAGTTTTAGTTTTTAAAAAATTCATATAGGTAGAAACTGGCTGAACTCACTTTTGAAGTTAATTCTTTTTAGTTTCAAATTTTTTGTTTGTCCCACAGAGCAAAAAGTGACCTAAGTGACGTGAGACAAGATCTATTTCCTTTTACATGTCACCACATTCCCTCCCCTCTTCCCTGAGCCACAAGCTCCGAGGGTCAGAGCCTGACTTCATCAGACTAAACCAAAGTCTCTGGGGGTTGTGGCCCAGGTCTCAGCATTTTGTCTTTCTTTAAGGCTTACTAGATGGATCTAATATTCAGGGCCAATAAAAAGTCACTGTTCGAAAAGAGACTATGTGCTAAATGTCTTTGGTCCCCTGGACCCATCCAGCCTGGCACAGAAAGAAGGCAGTGTATACTATAGAATTGGAAATCTAGATTATAGTCTAGCTTTACCACACATAAGAGAAAGGGAATTATTCTCCTTGAGTTTTAGATTCCTCATTGATAGAAAAGAAAAAAGAAAATAAAAGAAATAAATACCTAATAATGACAAAACCTAATTTGTCCTACACTGCTTCCAGGCTGCACTGAGGAGTGCCAGAGACCAGCACAGTGTGTTAATGGGACTGCACTGGAGAACACTGGACACATTATGCAGATGGAAGGCTGCATGACAGTATTATAGGTGCTTAATAAATATTTATTGATCTTTACGAGGTCTTACCTACCCATCTTTTCTTCACTCTTAAAGATGAGACCAGGGAAAATAAATAAGAAATATAATTGTACCTTACACTTCAGGACTCCCTAGGTGTTTCACATTCATAGGTCTCTTCACCCTTCTCCAAAGTGCTAATAATTCCCTGGCATTTTGATAGTAGCACTCTCTCCCCAAGATGAACTGACCCCAGCGAAGAGCCAGGCTCCTTCTCAAATCTCATTACAATCAGCCTTGATGGGAGCCAGGCTTCAGAATGTAACAAAATTAGAGCTTTTAAATCATTATCTCCATCTGGGAGCATGGCGTTAATAAATGGAATGCAGACGGTGGAGAAGAGGCAAGCTTGGGTGTGCAGAGGGGATCAGAGCCTCACCCCACTTTCCTCACCCTCCAGGGAAGGGAAAACGGTGAAACGAGCCAGGACCAAGGCTCCTGCCTAGCCTGGGGACGCATGCTGGCTTGTCTTGCAGTTCTCTAGCGAACCCACTTGACCCACTTCTCCCAGCTCCCTCTCCTGCTAAAGGTGACATCAGGGAAAACAGACAAGTCACTGTCTGCAGGAGACATTTTCATGAGCAAGTAGGCTGCATGCCTCATGGCTGCAACTCTGCACACGCCCGCTGCTTTCCTGAGCCGCTCGGAGACTCCGCATCTGCTCCTTCATTCCCCAGCAGCAGCGCACGCCTGCAGTAGGCAGGTGCCAGGGCAGGAGTGTTCCAAGAGGCCAGTGTGCTTGGCTGTGACTGCTGGCTTGTTTTCCGGGTCTGGTGTATTTCTCACCTCTTCATGGTGAGGGGCATGTCATTGCTGTTTTTGCATGTTAAGACAGCCTCCATCAGGTCTCAGGCCACCTCCCCTCCAGGCATCCGACTCTTCCACACTCCTGTCTCTCTCCTTGTCCACTCCCCTGTCATAGAGCTTCCCCATTCTCCCTGGGCCGCCTCCTTTAAGATCAACCTGTCCTCTGAAACCAGCAGGACCAAAGCCGGCTCCAGCACACTCAGAGGCCTCTGACTCCCTTCCTGAGCACACAGCTCCATGTCTTTGCTTCCTGGCCTCCCCCTGTGCCTGGTATAATTAGAAATAATTTTTTCATTCACCTGCTATTTCTCCAGAAAAATCCTTCTAGATGACCCAAACCGTGAGAGGCTGTTTTAATGTTTTGTAAAACATCTACCATTGCCTGGAATATTTATTTATTTACTATTTATTAACTTATTTAATTTCTCTTTGGACTGGATGATAAACCTTGTTCACTAATACATCCCCAAAGCCCAGGACAGTGCCAAGGACGTGGTGGATATTAAACACATGTTTAGAGGGATGGATGGATGCATGCATGCCTGAATCAGCAACCAAGCAGCCTTCCTGGCAAACCTCCTACTATCCCCGCCATGTTACTGCAGACACTGAGTTCTCTCTTTTCGTTGCCTCAGGTCTGTGTTACAGCCTGTACCCCACGTTAAAGGGTTTGTCCACGGTCACAGCTCCTTGCATGATGGATATTGTTAAAGGTTTTCCCAAAGTGAACATGGATTTGCCTCCCCCAGGAATTTGAGGGCATGTTAAGGAAGATATAAGCCCTCTGTATGAGTCAAAAGATACCCTAAAGGGAAGGGATGAAGTGGCAGGGGCCGTGCAGCTACGGGCTGCAGAAGATGCTGGCCCCTACAATCCTGGGGAAACAGTCTCACTCTTCCTCTTGCTATTTGTCTTGAAGACAGTCACCATGACCAGGACTGCAGCGACTGTCTTGCCACTATGAGGTAACAGTCTGCAGGAAAGGGTAAGAAAATCGCGGAGAGGCTGATACTGGCAGTTTGAGCATCTAAGTGAGTCCTAGAAACCAGCTACTCCCAAATTCTGTTTTGCAAGAAAAATGAACCTCTATTTGTTCAAGCCGCCTTTGCTCAAGGTTTTGTTATTAAGAGCTGATCTTATACCTAACTAACATGTAATTATGCAGACATGTCTGATCTATGTGTGGTACTAGCCTGCAGTGCCTAAGATGATCCTTTGTCCTCACAGGGCATAAGATAAAGGTTTGATGAATGAAGAAAGGCTACTCTGGGAGTTTCTAAGAGTCTCCCCACTGTCGAAGGCTGCTTCTCCTTTTGAAGTTTCACTTTAAGAGTAGCTAATTTAACAGCAGTGTAATGTAGAAGGCATAATCAGACTTTTGTGGGGGTTGGAAATTGCTATCTCAGCTTACCTAAGAGAAAAACAGTCAAGATCGTCTCCATCCAAGTCTTGGCTTCTGTATGGGATTAGATCAGACCCGAGACATTGTATTATGAGTCAAACACAGCCAGGACCAAGGGTCACTCAGGGACTGAAGGTGAAGGCTAACAAAAGTCTCTTCAGTAAGTTGTTGCAGCCTCCTGCTTGAGCTTCCTTTAGGATAGAGGTCCAGTTGCACCATGGTGCCTGGTGGCCAGGGGAAACCTGCTTACCTGGCAGGAAGGTCAGCAACTAAACCCAGGTGTAGGCTAAAAGGAGTCCTTTAGTGAAGTAAGTGGTATTGACAGTAGTTAGAAGGAGGAGAGTTTTGGAAAAACTGTGCTTTAAGAAAAATTCTCCTACTTCCATTTCAAAGCTTTCCAACAGACAACAGTGTACATAGATAATTCAATAGCAGTTAACACGAAGCTGCCGCTGACGTAGCGCTGATTCCTCTCAGCGTTTCCACAGTGCCAGGAGGGAGCTGCGGTGGTCTTTTCCACTTCACAGTGGAGTCAATTGAGGTTTCCAAAGATCAGTAATTTGCTCAAGGGCAGATTGCTGAGGAGCCCAAGCTGATGGACTCCAAAGTTGCTTGTACGTGAAGTGCATGAATTTCAGGCCTGCAGCTGGCTGAGTTTTAGCATATGCATGCCCCAGTAATCGCAGCTCAGGTCACTGCACGGAGCACTCGCTGCCCTCTGGAAGGGACGGGTCATGCTGCTCAGCCCAGAGGTCAGCCCTCTTCTCCCATGGACCCTCAGCAGTTAGTTTAGATGAAATAGTCTTGCTTGTTTTTCCCACAAAGAACACCGAGAGGTGGTTTTCTATTAGGTTTGCTAGTGAAATACAGTAACGCTTTGGATTGTGAGTAACTTGTTTTGCAAGTGTTCTGTAAGACAAGCAAACATTTTTAATAAATTGATAAACCAGTGATGTCTTGCAAAATGAGTAGTGACACCAAATATCACAGGATCACAACTGAACCAAGGGTCTCTCCCTCCATCCTTCTCCCTTTCTCTCTCTCACTGCAGGATTGTGGGTGAGTCTCTCAAAAGCAGAGGTTATGGAGGAGATCTATAGAAGAGAAGGAGGAGGAGAAAAAGCAGAGGAATCTCTCACTTCAAATGAGATTTGGGAGATGTGCAAAACGTGGGAAACTGAAAAATTTTGCAGAAAAGCACCATTCAAGCAAGGCTGTCGCAATGTGAGTGATGAACCTGTTTAATGACAATGCAGTGTTCACATCCTGTGAAATACTTAAAAGGAAGCAGAAGCAAGTGTCACTGAATAGGTTCCTTGTTAAAATTGCACACACACAAAAGATTCCATTGAGCCAACAGATAGCAGTGGTTCCCTTAGTGACAGTGAAAGTTGTCCTACGTAATAACCCTCCTCTTTTATCTCACTCACACCCACCATGAAGGTTTTCAAAGGTAAGTGCAGGTTAATTTGTCTATTTTTCTTTATATTTTGTATTTTATTACTTTGCCGTATAGTATTGCAATCATTTTTATATGAATATTTTTGGTTTGCGAAACAAATCATCCGCATTTCCATTATTTTTTATCAGGAAGTTTGTTTTGATACACAAGTATTTTTGATTGCAAGCATATTTCTAGAATGAATTGCACTCACCAACAAAGATGTATATGAAGTGAGAATCACACCATCCTCCCAAGCTCTCTGACCCTGTATCTGGCTGAAGCCAGTCTACTACCACTATTTACAGCACATGAGATAAAGGTCACATGGAGACCCACACACCATTTGTCCAAATATGTCGGAGTTGCAAACTAACCTAGCAGACAATGGGATTTAGTGTAGTGTTTTCCCGTCTTTGGTGGGGGAGTATAGTATCACAGAATCCAGGTTAGGGCTGAGGTTGCTCAGACATGCTGAGGTTCTGGAACATGATAGTGGAAACAGTGATCGTGGCCCCAAGCTCCTCCTTATCTCGCTATCCCTGGCTTCCAGGGTCCCCGGCCATCCCAGCCTGCACATCTTCTTTCTTTCCAGTCTCCACAAAGAGGAAGCCTTAAAACCCACCAGACGTGGGGTGGCAGACCTGCAGGAGATTAGCACTGGGTACTCCTGCAGAGTTATTCCACATGAAGGTCTTAGCTTTGCAAGATGTTACCAAAAAACCAAGGGTTGCTTGGAATCCCTTTTGGAGAAAGGTTGGATTAAGCAAACAAATATGAGGATGAGGGAAGGGGTAACGTATCCAAATAGCCCTCTCCATCCTCCTTGTGGTATAAAGACAGCTCGCTGAGCACTTGGCCAGCTATTTTCTCATTTTTAAGCTTCCCATCACACCATGGAGGTTGGCAGTGTAAGTACTGCTATCTGTCCCAGTTTTGCAGGAGGGGACAGACCTCAGGAAGGAGAGATGACCGGCTGAAGGTCAGCGCTGCTAAGTACAGGGACAGGCCCGAGTGCACGCTCAGAGCAGGCTCCTCTCCCAGCAGGGCGATGGCTCAGTTTGGCTTCACTGGCCCCATTCTACTCAGGGCCTTCCGGAAGAGCTCAGCCAAGCTTTTAATAATCAATCAAGAGTTTTCCTGAGGCGTCTGCACAGGCTTTTGGCTAGTCTTCTCAAAAGCTGCTCTTGCAAAATGCTTTCTTTATTTTTGCCCAACCAATGTTGAGATTAAACACACACACACACACACACACACACACACACACACACACACACGCACGCGCGCACTTCCATTCTGTACCAGTCAGCGTGGCAAAGCTTATTACATTCCTGAAATTCACATTGCAAACAGCCTTCTGTTCTCATTAGTTTGGGTTGTAACAGTCATTACATTCCAAACAATTAATCCCCCGAGTGCCAGTTTCTTACTAGAATTATCTTGGACTCAACAACTGGTTTTGTTAGCAGCAGAGCTGAAACAAAAGCCTGGCTTTTGTACCTAAACATGCTGGGCTTGACACTTCGTAGTGTCTTAGTCATCACTGAGGTATCAATGTTTATTTCTACCAGGAGAGAGAAAAAGTTGTCCAATTGTGAGACCCAGCAATCATGCAGGCCTATTTCCTACCATCCACGGGTTCCCTGGGCTGCTTCTATTTATACGGAGAAGAGGGAGGAAATCCTTGGGACTCAAACACCACCGCAAGTCACAAGTCAGCACCGAAAGCTGTGGTAGTTAGCAGCAGAGAGGCTGCCAGGTTGCAGGGCTGCTTCCTTTGAGACCATGGCCCATTCTTAGGCTTGCAGTTCCCAGCTCTCTGTGTGTATGACATCAACTTCCTGTCCCAAGCTGGGCCACCAAGCATCAGTCTCTGAATCTGGGAAAGTCTGGAGTAGTGATGGCAAAGAGTAACCAAATTGCAACCCCAAACCCACTTATTTATCTCAAAGTGTCAACACTGTAATAAAACCTGAAGTCTTAGTTTAGAAAAAACCAACTCATTCATGAACATCTTTTGTCTCAAAAGAAAAACAAATAATACGTGTGCCACAGGCTTGCCACACTGGTCTATGAGGTCTCCCTCCTTTAGGGACCGGCCAGAAGCCCATCCACCCTGGGCCAGGCGAGGCCCGCTTAGCTGCTTGTGCATTTGTTCAAGCTTAGGCCTCCTGGAGGATGACAGGGCAGGAGACACAGCTGCCCAGGCTCCTGGCTTCACAGTCCCACTTCAATCACTTGCCGCTGTGTAGCCCAGGACATTCCTTACCCTCTCTGTGACTCATCTTCCTCATTATAAAGCAGGGGCAACAATATCTCTACTGCAGAACCCAGAGAGGCTCTGAAGCCTGAATGAGGTCATGTGTGCAATTAGAACAGTATGCTTGCTTCGTCAGGGTGTGTTTCAGACTAAATAAACAGGAGATTTCTTTTAAAAATGGAAGGGTCTTTCCTGTCATTTAGATCTGAGAGCCTATAAAATGGAACAGAAAAGCAGAGAGAAAAAAAAATGATGCCCCAAACCCCAGGTCCCCAGGTTTACTTGATGGCACTGGCCCAACATCCTTTGGCACCATCCTGAGTGTGACTCTTTCCCAGGCTCTCAAAAGCTAAATGCAAAGCATTTCACCAGCAGATAAGGGAACCAGTCTACAGCTTACCAATGCCTAGGCAGCCAAAGTTTCAGCAGCGTCGGGAGCCAGAACCCACTGAATTCTTACTCCTTTTGCTCCATCACCATCAGAACCTGTGGACCAAATGAGCCCTCTCTGCATTTGGTAATGATAATAACACCCATATAGCGTTTGTTCTGTGCCAAGTATTGTTCCAAGTGCTCATTATATTAACTCATTTCAGTCTTCAGGACAATGCTAGAATTATTTTCCTTCCCATTTTACAGATGGAAAAGCGGAGGCACCAAACACTCCTTAATCCAAAGTCACATGGTTGACCCCAGGCTATGTGGCTCTGGAGTATAGTACTTAGTATTATGCACTCTGTACTTTCTTGTATGATTTACTCCATGGACCTGGGTTTCAAATATAGTGTCACTCTTCCTCTGGCTTTGGTCACGCATCTGACAGCCTCTTGATAACTACAATCTACCTTAAATCACATGTCTGGAGACGGGCTCCTGGTTTTGAGCTTGATAAATTCGCTTTCTCCACTTCTTTTCCTTGTTCTTAAAGACCCAAATTTTCATTTATTAATTAGATCTATGTTTACTAAGCACCTAGCATGTGCTGGTCATTTCATTTATGCTAGTGCTGGAGATGAAAGGGGCTCTTGAAGAACACACCATCTGATAGGGTCACAGATATTCAAATAAATGCATTTGTGCATAGCTTCAGTCCTATGAGGCAGAGGGAGTCATTTGATTCTCCCTGGAACCTGTTGTCTGGAAAGCCTTTGGAGAGGAGGCAGGGGCTGGGTCTTGGAAAGCTGCTAACCTTGTGACCAGGGATCAGCCTTCTACTGCTGGATACTCCTTGATGGCCCCAGTTGCCTGCAATGCTTGTTGCTGGTCACTTTGCACACATCTCGCTTGCCTGGACACACCCATGTGACCTCAGAGAGTAAAGGAAATCACATGTGACATCTTTATTTTGCAACTGATTAGTGGTGAATGTGCTGTCCAGGCAGAGTGACAGCTGGTTCCAGGGATGCCTGGACTGTCTACTGTGAAGCCTGATGCCTGTCTGGACTTCTGTCCTCCTGGTCCATCATGAAAGTGCTGTCCCTAATCTTTGCAGATTCATGTGAAAAAAAAAATACTTGTAGATGCCTTTAGGAGATCTGGGAATATATGAGAAGAATAATGCCATCAATTCTACAAGATTCAGGGAATTTAAGGGCTGTGGATTTAGCTCAGCGCCACAAGCGCCTGCCTTGCAAGCGTGTGGTTGCGAGTTTGATCCCCAGTACTGATTAAAAAAAAGATTCAGGGAATTTAAACGGTGATTTTGTAATACTTGACTGAGTCATACGCCCATGTGTCCCTTCCTTGCAGAAGAAGGCTCTTGTTTTGTCATAATTTCAATTTCTCATTTCCAGAAATCCTTTTTATAAAAGTGCTCTGCTTGTGAGCTACATCTAGCCTCCAGAGATTCTTCTTGACCTCACTAATCAAATCACATGAATGATTTTCCCAGACTCCCTGTTTCACACGAAACAGAGTGGGAAACAGAGGGAAAGGAGGGAAACAGGGAAGGAAGAAGGAGGGAGCAGAGAAGAGTGGAGGAAGGAAGGAGAAAGGAGAGGGAAGGAGGAAGGCAGGGAGAGAATGAAGGCCCGCAGTGTCCCGCGCCTGGCCCAGTGCGTTCCCACACGCACATCTCAGCAATCCTGCACCGTCAAGGAAAATGAAACTCAGCTGCTGCAGTAACTTGCCAAAGGTAATATAGTTACGCATATTAGAGCTAAATTTGAAGCTACATCTGAGTTCAACACCCATGAACTCCCCAATCCAGACAGTTGTTTAAAATACACCTGTGGGCTTTTACTTTTCTATGAAATTTCTGTCGCCAACGATAAAGGGGTTAAGCTTGCACAATTAACCGACTTGCATTCCTCATTTAATTCCTGTGTCATCCATGTTATCACTCCACCATTTGGCACAAATTGCCTCTAACTTCTTTTGAAAAGAGGCAGTATGTAAAAAATTCAATTGTAAACACCTATGTTTGCAAGCCCGGGTCACTTTGGAGAGGGGCCAACGGAGCATCACCCTTTCATCTGACAGACGGAGAGGTCAAGGCAGAGTGACCCGGTGGAGAGCCCCCGGGGAGGCCAGCTGGGAGGCCAGCGAGGCTTCACCAGGGAGTGCACCTGTTCAGCCAGGTGCTCTCCGAAGCGGGGCGGTGGCTGAAAGCTAGCCTTTCTGTTTCTAATTGCTCTCAGATTCTTGGAGAATAGTGCGTTTCTGGCACTTGTTTCCATAACCACACCGGAGAGGGGTGTATGTGGTGCATATTTAACTACCATAAACAAATGCATTAAAGCTTTCACCAGGCAACTTGCTGAGGTGCTCATCAGCCCTCATGTTTACAGGGGGACCTGAGCGGGTGGGGGTGGCTGAGGATGGTGTGGTCCTCATGAGGTCAGCAGTGTTGCCCCAGGAGACAGTCGGAGATCACGGGGACAGCACGGCAGCGAGGGGACGCTGTCAGGATGAGAGCACTTGCTTGGGTGCCCTTGTCAGTCTTTCATTACAATGGCTTCTTGGCAGCCCTTGGCAACTTTTGCCAATATTTCTCCTCCTTTTAGTGACAGTCCTGCAGGATCCTGTCTGATTCCCTCATCCCTGTGGTCAGCCTAGTGCTGACAGTCCTTCCATACCACTTCCTTATTATTCTTTTCCTCTAGTGATTTTTTTTTAATGCTAGTAAGGCTTTAGAAGAAGGACTTAATAGAAATTACAATAGAAGCTGAGATAGATTAGATAGGATATGGTCATTAAAATTTCACCCCTCTTAAAAATAATCTTACAGTTCATTTGGAATCAGAAGAGGCCTAGAATAGCAAAAACAATTGTGGGTAACAAAAGCAAGACAGGAGGCATCATAATCCCTGACTTGAAATTATACTACAGAGCTACTGTGATAAAAACAGCATGGTACTGGCAAAAAACCAGACATGAGGATCAACAGAATAGATTGAAAAATGCAGAAATAGCTCCAGATACACTCAGCCACTTTATCTTTGATAAAGGAGCCAAACACTTTTACTGGGAGAAAGATAGCTTCTTTAATAAATGGTGCCAAAAAGTTGGCTTTGCTGGAGATTAAAACTAGACCCATGTCTCTCACCATGCATTAAACTAAAATTTGAATGAATCAAAAATCTAAAAATTAAAACAAACACTAAATTTTCTGGAAGATAGAAGAGATGAAACTCTGGAAGACATAGGTATAAGCAAAGACTTTATGAACAAAATCTCAGTCACACAGGAAATATCACAAAGAATCAACAACTGGAATCTCATCTTATTAAAAAGTTTTAAGAAGCAAAAGAAACCACCAACGGAAGAGACAACCCACAGAGTGGAAAAAAAATTTTTACCTGATGTCCTTCAGACAAAGGAGTACTATCTAGAATATAGATGAACTAAAAAAAGAAAGAAACTCTCAAAATTTGACTCAATCGAAAATTAGGCATCTGAAGTGAATAGATACTTCTCAGAGGAAGAAGTAGAAATGTCAAATAAATATATGAAAAAATTACAACATCATTGGTCACTGACAGATGCAAATTAAAACAATACTGATATTTTATCTTCAGAAAAAAATGACAATTATCAAGAAATGAGCCAATAACAAATGCTGGTGGGGCTGTGGGTAAAAGGAACCCTTCTCCACAGTTGGTGGGGGTGCAGGTTGGTCCGACCACGATGGAAATCACCATGAAGATTCCTCAAAAAACTAAAGCTACTGGTTCCATTTAACCTGGCTATTCCCTTGCTTGGTATTTCCAAAATAATTAAAAACATTATACCACAGTGATGTATGCACATCCAAGTTTACAGCAACACAGTTTATAACAGCTAAATCTTGGAAACAGCTCAAATGCCTATCAACCAATGAATAAATAAAGAAGGTGTGGAGTTTTTAAAAAACACAATGGAGACTTCTGGGAGAACATGGTGGATAGATAACAGCAGCTACGGAGGCTCTCTGAGATAGCCAGCTTAGATTCCAGGAATGGTGGGGTGTGGGGAGTCCTAAGCAGGGGGAGATATACCCTGCCGACCCAGGAATGAACTAAGCTGAGAGAAACCAACTGGAAATGCAATCCTGGTGCTACGACTGGAACAGCTAAAGTCTCAGTGCCGAAGCTGGAACCTGAGCCTCTGGAAACTGCAGCTTGAATTTCCTGCCTCTGTTGCTGCATCTGAATTAGCACAGCAGGGATAGAGACACAAAAGCTCTGAGAGCAGGAATGGGCAAACCAAATTGAGAGCAGAGCTGGCAGGGAGCCCTGCATCAACCTGCAGTGAGAGAGAGGAACAGGGACCCTTCCATAGACTAGGAGGCTCCAACAGAGGACATTCTGGGGCTGGGCAGACTAACCAGAAGAGGACGCTGCAGTAACTTCAGTCACATATTCACCTCTCAAGTGGGATTGGTGGGGAGCACTTGACCTGGGTGATGCTGTGGACTAAGACTCAGTAGCCTAGCCCAAACCAAGTCTCTGCACCTGGCAGTGCACCCTAATGCATTGAAGCCTTCAGCAGGTTGACTGACCTGGAGGGGAGGGCCCAGCATAAGCTGCCCAGGTCTGTGTCTCCCTAGTACACTGCAGTGGGCGGGAACACCTAGCTGGTGCAATTCAAACAAACTGTAACTGACAAAGAAACTGGGCCTCCTATATACGCTTGTAGGGAAGAAACAAAAAGTATGGGAAGAGGGAGCAACAAGAAAGGGTCCTCAGTCTCCAATCTTGAGAACACTGATCCAGGAAAGGTAAATGCAAAGGAGAATGAGGACAGAAAACATGCAATATCAGACATGGCACCAATAGACATAAAGCAATATCTCCAGGACCTCATAGACAAGTTCAAAAGTGAAGTATTTAACCAAGTAAAGCAAGATATAAGTAGAATAGTTAAAGAAATGCTAAGCATCTCCCAAGAAAAAACAGATAGTGGAATGGAAGAACAGAAAAAAAGGGGAGAATTGTTTGATGGAGAAAATAGAGAAAACATAGAATACATGAAGCAGGTTCAAAGAGATTACCAGGAAACTAAAAACTATTGAAAACTGGAATAACAGCTTGAAAGAAACTGAGAATAGATTATCTGAACTGGAGGACAGATTTATAATGT
Organism: Cavia porcellus; assembly: GCF_034190915.1. NCBI lineage: Eukaryota > Metazoa > Chordata > Mammalia > Rodentia > Caviidae > Cavia > Cavia porcellus. The sequence continues at coordinate 61,255,589 of NW_026947504.1, forward strand.
GGGAGCATGAAATGAAAAAACTTAAAATAACAAGGAAACAAGCAGTAAAAATACAAAGGCATACCCTGTAATACTGTCATTCTCTTGAATGGTTTTACATTGTCTTTATATGTCTGATGCTACAGTATATGAAGTTATATTCAAAGATTTCAAGGAAAGAGACACTATGGTAACTACTTTTATGTCGGGAAATCTTGTGACGAAACACTATTTTGCTTAAATAGTTATGTTCTGACCTGTGCTGTTTTGTTGTTATGTCCTCTTTTATCTCAATCTCCTTTTTCATTATTTATTTTTTTATTTTTATCTTTTTAGATAAGGGAAAAATAAATTAAACATAGCAGGATATATTATAGTAACCCACTTTGATTTCCTATTAACTTGATTTGAAACCCTGTATTGTTCTCACCATCTTGTTTTGACTGATTTTACTCTATTCTGTTTTGCTTGATAGTACCAAGCTTGAGAGTATAGGCAACAACTGTGAAGACAATAGGATTCACTATGATGCCCATTCTGGTTTGACTATTATCTTCTTTTGAAGTCCTGTAATGTTTACAATGTTTTGGTTTTATTGGTTTTGCTCTTTTCTGTTTTCAATTTTATTATAACTGATGATATAGGCAATTCTTTTTAAGATAGCAAGAAGCATTATGGTAACCAATGTTGATCACCTCATATTCTGTTTTTACATTATGTACTATAGCCATCCTTTTGATTTGACTGACTCTGTTTTGTTATGTCACATTTGGTTTTATTCTCTTCAAAAAAAGCAATAAGAACTGTGGGAGTAATAAAACCCAAAATGTGTAATTCTCATTGTAAAAAAGAAAGGAAAAAATGCTCTAAAGGATATAACTGCATGTATATTTAAGCATGTAAGATAGATAACCATATTTCTGAGTCTTTGTTGGATCATTGAACAGAATTTCAGTCTCACTGTATGAATGTCCACTATATATGCTTTAATTTTGTAACTTGAACAACTATTTCTAAGATGACAATATGTAACCTATTAACTAGTGTTTCCCACTGTTTATTTTTTGAAATTCTGTATAACTTGTACTATTTTTCTGTTTTTTTTTTCTTTTTTTCCTTAAATAAAATTTAAAAAAAACACAATGGAGTACTCCTCTGCCATAAAGAAGGATAAACTTGAGACATTTCTAGATAAATAGATGAACGTTGAACCATATTCTTCAAGTGAAATGAATCAGATTCACATGTTCAAATATTACATGGTTTCTCTGGTGTGAACAGTAAAGACCCACATGTATGGCAGATTTGGGAAGTAGAAAAAAATTACTCAAATGGGAAGGAAAACAAAGGAAGAAGGTGAAAAGGAAAAAAGAATTACAAAATGAAAACAAAGATTTTATAAATAAGGAGTGGAAGAGAGATTGAAGGGAAGGGTGAGAAAGGGAAAAGAAAAAATCAAAATATATCGAGTACAGATATAAATTCCATATCATTATGTATATCTAAAATGTACCAATAAAATTAATTTTAAAAATTCTTGTCTATTTGATTTTAGGAAATACTCCAAATATAGTGGTGGAGTGTGGCTGCTCACAGAAGGACATTTCAAATGCCTGTGGTTCTTTAAGAGATCAGGCACTCTGTGGAAAAAGCCATGCTCCTTTAGAGAGACTTTTTTGTATAAAAAGATACTTTCTTGTCTTTTTTTCAGAGGAAAAAGTGGCCTATGGAACATCATCCCAGTGCATAGAAGGCATCTGCATTCCCAGTGATCCTTTCTGAGCCTCATTGTGATTGAGAAGCAAGTCAGATGCTTCCAGGACAATTTGGTGTCCCAGATGGGAGTCAGACATTGTGTCTATCCAGTAAGCCAGGTAACTCATCTTTGTTTTCAACATGGTCTCACAGTACAGATGTCCATTTTAACAGAATCATTTTGAGTTGGGCATTTAGGCAAAGTTGTGGCAAAGTTTTCCTTGAAGTATTTTATGCAAATGGTTCATTTTATGCAGCTTGAATCAGAGGGCTGGACTCTTTGTAGATGAATGCAGACAACTCAGTTCAAAAAACTGAGTTCAAAAAAGAGGTGACTTTACGGAAAAGTTAAAAACACAAACTAAATTCTGCATTCATGGGATCAGTTCTTGGGCAAGTTAGTTAATCTCTGTGCCTCAGTTTCTTCATGTGCAAATTGAGCATAAGCTCAGGGTTTAAAACCCAGAAGATTTTTTAAAGTAGGTCAAGTAAATCACTCAACACAATGCTTGGCACTTAATAAGCACTCAATAAACATCAGATAGAACACACACATACAGAAGGTCTTCATTCGGAACCTCTCGGAGCAAAGCCTGAGACAAGGACTCAGATGCAGTAGTTTACTGGATCCCAGAAAGCAGAGAATGGGAAAAAATCGCTACTGTAACCCCAAGTGTTCAACTTCAAAAGCAGCTTGGAGAACACTGCCCAGGGTCACCCAGCAACAACTGGAACACCTGCATGTGTGTATACACGCTAGGGTAAGAGACAGGGCTCAGGCTCAATGTTTTAAGATGAAATATCATGTATTCAATATTAGTCCTAAGGCCAAACAAGTTGTTGTTGAAAAGTGAACTCAAAGGATGATAGATCAAGAGGTGCTTAAGAGCACAAGGTTTTCACTTAATAAAGAAAAAGCTCTCCCACAAAGAACAAAGTGACACTGAGCCGGCTCTTTGACCTCCATGTATTTTGTTCTTCTGCAGAGTGGAGAATGATAGTAATAAACTACATCTCAGTGACAGTGAAATGTATCAGCATTAAACGGAGTCCTTGGACATAGCATGCCTTCAGTACATGGTAATGGTTTCTGATTGTTACTGTCATGATATCACTGTGTGCATAACTGAGACAGAAAACTTCATGATGTGGAGCTGATGGAACTGTACGCTCCTATTTGACAGAAAAGGACTGGGGTTCTGTGGGGCTACTTGCCTTGGACTTCCTGGCACATCTAGACCAAGTTTGTTGAGCTAAATCTGAGGAGCCATTAAGTCTGGTAGCAAAGCCAGCAGGTAGCTGTTCTTGCTAGTGAGTCGGTTATAAAATCTACATTCGTGAGTTGGATTTAGTTCCATCTTTGTGGGGGCCTTCCCAATGCCAAGCTATCCCCATCTTCCCTCGCCAAATATGCTCTTCTCAGAGGATCCTCCTTGCTTCATCCTGGGGTGCCAAGCCCTGCCACAACCTTCTTTGATCGCTCTTCCTGCAGGAGTGCCATGCCTCAGGGTGTTGGAGATCACCTGGCCGCGTGTATTCCCTCCTCATTGTGGATTCATGATTAAAAATACGTTAAAGGACCAAGAAAGTATTAGAAGTACAGCATCTTGCAAGCTCAACTGACATTTCCAGTTAGACCACTATCTTAAATTATCCAGATAGACCCTGTTCCTCTGCGAAACACATTAGGCTGGTTTCTGATCTGGTTTCTGCTGAGGTTTTCACACTGGGTCCAGGGTCAAGATGAAATGTAGCCTTTGGTTGAATTTGATCCATCCTGCTCTTTGACAGTTATGGATGCACGGCTCAGTGGCTTCCTGTGGAGCTTCATCTCTAACCCTCAACACATCTGTGCCAGCACTAAGGATACAAGGCACATTTGCCTTTTTAAGGACCCCTGGTTTATCACTTGTCAACATATCCGGGACAAGGCCCCTCTGGGAAGATGCCCAACACTGCCGTGAGGATGTATCAGAGGGCACCACCCAGAGTGCCTGTCCTCTTGCAGTGGTAGCATGGGGTGAACAGGGATTCGAAGGCAGAGCATGAGCATTACAGCTGGCCTTTCTTCAGGTCTGTCAGCTGTAACCTTGGACAAATCATTTTATCCCACTGAGCCTCATTTGTTAGACTCAGAGCTTGAGCTAGACCATCACTCTGGAGTTCTTAGCTTGATCACACTTTGCTTCAAATCTTGGTACCTCGACAGGTAAGTCCTTTGACTGCCGTACCTTTCCCCTAGTCCCTAAAATCTGGTTTGAGAAATCTGGCCAAACAACGTGGTCAGATTTTAAGTATCACATAACATGTTGGAGGAACTCAATAGCATTGCTACTATAGCTACCATGGATGGAGTAGGCTGGATGGTGAGTATCATATGTTTGCCATGTTATTTACCCTCCACAACAATCACTTGTAGGTGAGAAAATGAGGTAAAAGCTTTGCTAAAGTCCATTGTTCCCCATCACACAGAAAAGATCAATATCCAAGGAGGCAGAAATACTAATTACCCTGACTTGACCATGGCACATGATATACAGGTGCTGAATTTCAAATATACAATAGGTGTGTGTCAATTAGAAATTAAAAAGGAAATATTACTCAAGGAAAGCACCATTAGATTCAAACTTAGATCTGTCTTGATTCTGAAAGTCAAAGCCAACTACCATATTACCATTTCTTTCTCAGCACGGCTAGGCCCCTTCACCTCTCCCCTGAGACGGGACTGGCAGTAACAGATAGGTGAGGAGGGGGGCGTGTTCGGTTCCGTCCTTTCTCCCACTGTGCTGGGCCCAGGTGTGCATCTGCTGGGCTCTGTGCCCTGGGATCTTACACTACTGTGCAGAGACCATTGCCTGCCCCAGAGGGTCTCAGGATGTGCGTGTGAGTGAGTGCGTCGGGTGGGTGGGGTGGAGGAACCCAGGTGTAGGGGCGAGATCGGGCCTTTTAATTCTCTAACAACAGTGGGAATTGATAATCCTCTCATAGCTAGCACGGGTCAGGGCTTCTGTCTCACACACTCCCTGGTTAGGGCGGAAGCTTCCACTGCCCATCACCTCGACTATCCCTGGCTGGTGTAAAGAGAAGCCACTTGCTCAAGGTGCAGTGACCCGAGCAACAGGAGATCACAGGGAGCTGCAGGCCCTGCTCCCAAGGCTGCCCACCCTGGCGATGAGCATGAAGACGCAGATCCTCAGAACCAGGCCCTCTCCCAGAGCCCCCATCTGTGCGCCGCTCAGGCTGCTGTTAATGAGAAGCAGCCATGCGTGGGTCACGAGGGGCAAGTTTTCAGGATGCATGGAGAAGGGGATTTATCTGCAGGCCTTCTGGCTCTGAGAATGACAGAGCTCCTGGCTCACCTAGCTCTTATCCCACACCTGGGTCGTGTCCTCTCAAGACCCAGCCCCTCACCCACTGGACTTCTGGTCTCAGAACCATAGGAATTGTTGTTTCCTTTGAAGCTAAGCATTGAAGAAAAATCTGACTTCTGCATAAAGCAAAAATTATTCTATACAAAATTCCCTTCAAAGCTAAAGGCAATTCACAAACAGCAGAAAGTAATTTTGAACACAAGGCTTGCAGAAAAGGAGGGAAGGAGAGAGAGGTGGCCAGGAGGGGAGGAGGGGAGAGAAGCAGTTCCCAGAAACACTTCAGTCCTAATGATGGTGTCAGCAGTGTCTGCCGCTGCCGCCGCTTCTCCTCCACTGCAGACATTTGTTTGATGGGAGCTCATCCAATGCTGCAGCCACTAGAGAAGGGGACTTTATTTCCTCTCCTTTATAGATGAGGAAATGGAGCTGCTAAGAGGCCAAGTCATTACTTCAAGGTCATGTGTCAGCAAGTGACACAGTCAGGACTGAACTGGAACCTGTCTCCCCCGGAGCGCATGAGTTTTCCCAATATGTGTTACTTCTTCATGCATTGGTCTTGTGGATTTATAAATAGGCACCAAGCACAAAATAAAATTCTTTTACACTGCACCTGCTTTATCATTTGGTTTTAAAAATATGACGCATGCATACATTGTACTTTTTTAAAAAAGAATTTGAAAAGAAAACGAGGAAAATTTATAGAGAGAGTAAAGGGATAAGGGAGAAGGATGATGTTGATGCTCTGATCTGCAAAGGGACGCAGTCCAGTGTATGAGGTCATGCTGCCACCCCACGGGGGACAACAGCCCCGTACCTGGACAAGGGACACTTACTTTGGGATCATTTGAAGGTTTCTGGGGGGCAGTTCAGAGACATAGATCTGGCATCAAGATTCTTAACTTCTCATCTTAATTCTGTCAGTAAATAGGTTGAGTTTGCAAAAGTCATATAGAGAGTCCAGTAGTTGCCCCTAAAGATGAGTCCACATTGTAATGCCTGGACCCTGAGAATATTAGCATCGGTTATCTTGCATTTCCAAGGGTGTGGGTAAATTAAGCTTGGTGGTAGGAGAAGTTTATCTTGGATTCTTCAGATGGGCCCCAAATGCACTCGCATGTGTTCTCATAAACACACAGAGGACAGAGAGGGCGATGTGACCACTAAAGTAGAGATGGGCACACTGCTGTCTCAAGCCAAGAAACACAGGCAGCCATGAGAAAGTCAGAAAGGGCGAGGAAAGAGTCTGTCCCAGAGATTTCTGAGGGAGCATTGCTCTGCCAATGCCTTGATTTCAGACCTCCGGCCTCCAGAACAGTGAGGCAGTACACTCCTGTGTTTTTAAGCTGTCCAATGAGGAATTCATTACGGCAGCCAAAGGCAACTCATTTCCCCCTCTGGTTTCAGTTTCCTCAATTGTAAAACAAGATTGAACCTCCCAGTTCTGACATCCTCCCTATCATTCCCTGAGCCATGTACCCCATGGTAGGACAGGTCTCCATTCTCCAAACCTCTAAACAGGTCATTGTCCTCTTTAGGAAACAGAGACGGTCAGGCCAAGGTGACTACTTAAGGCTAACACCTCACTGAAGACACTTACTTTTCTCCTTATTGTTAATTGCTGAAAAATCACCCCCCCCTTCCGTTCAAGTCCCTCTGACCTCTCTGTGGGTTTCAACAGAAGCTTTCAATGTCAGTCCTTGCAGCTTGGGGGACTGTGGCTGAAGGAACGCCAGGGAGTGTGCTTGGGGGTGCTGGATAAATGCAGTATGGAGGTAACGAGCTCCCCTCTTCTTGGCTGCCTGCTTTGGTCTCCTCTGCAACCCAATCACTTGCACACAGTTAACCAAATGACTGCTCCGGGCTGGAGCCTCCTGTTACGTGGCCCAGGAGCCTCATTCACAATCATCATTAACCGGAAAAGCTGCATGCCTGCTCTGTGCCCAATAGAATTGAGTGTCATACAATATCCCTGAAGCCACGGGTGTGGAAGAGGCCGCAGAGGCTAAAGAATGAAGCTCACAGTGTGCAACCACCAGCCCAGAGCCATGCCCCTCCTGTCCCCTCTCCCAGCCCTTCATCAGGTGCTAATGAGCAGGGAAAGGGCTCCAGGCTGGCAAAGGAAGATGACGGGAAGTGTTCACAGGACCCGGAGTGGGACCTGAAGACGTGGCTGTGCGCAGAAGACCTGGGAAACCCTTATACCAGCTGTTAATCCTGTCAGAAGCCTTTCTCTGCTTTAAAGTAGGCATTTTTCTGAGTACTCCAAAGTCTGCTTTTAAATTTCTAAAAACTCTGCTCAGGTCTTCTGCTCTCCTCCTGCCATTTGATGTACTGTGTCAAGCAGAGTTAATGAAGCCCCAGGGTGACTCAGGATTTCCAAAGGTTACCCCAGAATCATAGAGGCAGTGTTTGGCTTTACTGTGCAACTCGTATCTCTTTCTTTCTCTCCTCTGAGATATCTAGAACCCCTCCCCATACAGCTCCCCATTCCCCAACTCATTCAACACACATCCACCCACACAGGCACATGGATGCTACGAGGAATGGCGCTGAAATGCCCCCTTTTAGATTTTGCATCTGTCAGACACTTAAATTAAACCCCATTGTCCTATAGCCCCTCCCATTCCATTCCATTCATGCATGCACATAAGTTGTGTGTGTGTGTGTGTGTGTGTGTGTGTGTGTGTGTGGTTCTGAGGATAATCCCAAGGTTAATGGATTATAGCTGGCAAAAGCTGCAGGCACCTGGCTGGCTGGAGGCAGGAGCAGTCTTCTCTCCCCAGGGAGGAGGAGAGACTAAGCTGTCAGGTCTGGATGCAGAGGAGAGGACTGAGGTTTGCAGGGTGGTGCTGGCACTGGGTGGAAGTATCAGAGAGGGAATCATTCAGAAGTTTGCCAGCAAGCACTTTGTGTCTTTTTTCAGAAACTTGTTTATCAGAGCCTGTGGTTAAGAGGAGGACGTCTTACAGCCACCTTGGTTTAGCCATTGTCCACTTGAGAAGTGCTGAAGACTGACTTCAGAGTCTCAGGTGGACACTGCAGACCCTTTCCTGGAGCAACCTAGCTGTGGTGCCCAGCAGTCCCACTCCACAAAGGGCACCTCTGCAGTCGAGGTAGCAGGCAAGGCTGCCCAGGGGAGTGGCCTACGGGAGAGGAGCCAGGAAAGAAGGACTCCTTGATTTGGAAACAGGCAAAGGATAACAGGGAGGAAGGAGTGCTGAGTCAGGACCCCGCGCCAGAACCGCAGGAGTCACAGCTTGCCGTTGGCTCCTACATTGCAATAACCTCTGAGAACACAGAAGCAGAGGCAGCCTGCCAAGAGCGCTGGCTGTCTGGGGGCCACTTTTCATGGGGAGGGAAAGAGAAGTGCAGGCATCATTAGGAGCTCTGCTCTGTGCAAGGAATCACCCTCACAGGCAGAGACCAACAGATATGGGGAAACAGAATCTTATTTGCTCCACCTTCTACAGCACCATGGACAGACTGGGACCACTTTTCTTAAAGCTGAAGTCTCCCACGCTCAAACCTAGCTACTTTAAAGGATCCTTTCCATTAGGGTGCATTTAGTGTGTAATGCGTATAAACAGGATATCTGTATGGCCTGGGAAGGCTCTGCCTTCGGTGTAGGAAGAAAGGTGTCAGGCATCAAGGCATCCCAGCTTAACGAGTAATCACCATAAGACTGGGAATCAAGGTGACTTCTAGAAGCATGGTAAATATATAATTTCTCTTTCTAGTAAGTGAATTTTGATTATAATTGAACACTGGCCTCAGGTCCTTAAATGCTGTTAGAATTCTCAAGAAAGATGTAAAATGTAAAAGATAAAGCTAAAAATGCTTCGACAAAGAAAACCACAGGCTGCCCAACCTTCTTTGTACCTACATGCAACTCAGAAAATTGAAAGCAAGGTTGCAGTCTCCCCGTCCTTGGTCACCATTTCATGTACCAGCCTGTCATACAAAGTGCGGGGAAGCACCACAGATCAATAGCTATTCTGGGTTCACATTGCCACAGCTCTCCGTTTTTTCTTTAAAAGAAAAGAAGGACTTAAAAAGAAAAAAAAAAAAAACATAAACCACAGCTTAATGCACTGAAGACACATTTCTGTGGTCTACTTATGGTAATCAGGTTTGGAAAGAGAACTTTTTCTGAGCTTCTGTGTACTTTTTAATCTAAGAAATAGGCAGCAATTCTTCTAAGTGGTTGTTCCTGTAGACACTGCAAAAGGCTGTTTGCCTTCTGGTGAGATGAGTGCGTGAACTTACCCACCGAGCCACCTGGACTTTGGGAGCGTGCACAGTGCTCGTGGAGAACCCTGCCAGCCCCGCTGCCTGGGAACAGCCCCTGCATCTTGGGTACTGGGCCCCAAGTCCTGGCAGCATTAGCAGACTTGATGTGTTTTCTTTACTCACAGCAATGCTTTTGTGAGCAGAATTCTGAAGTGTTTTTTTTTAATAGGAAATAAAAAGTCAAATGAGAGTGTATGTGAAATAGTGAGCCTGGGAAGTAGCCCCTTAAAGCGTGTGTCACCTATTTTTATGTTTTTGCTTATATGATTTCTAATTTGCTTAAAGACTTTAAATGACAATTTTTGAAATTCCTAAAAATTACATCCCAAAACATACATTTTTGGAAAGAGGAGAGTGTTACAGAGTACCCTCCTGGTGTCTCTTGGTGGTCTCCCAAGGCTGTGGAGGAAAGGAAAGCTGAGCAAGGGTGAACTCACACAGCTGACCAGCGCGAATTTAAGGCATCCAGCCCTGATTCAGGACCCCTGGATGGGGGCAGGAAGATTAGCATCAGGCAGACATTGCTGAAAAATATACATAGACTGCTTCCCTGAGCCCTGCACCTAGACCTTAGCACCTCGTTCTTCCCCATCATCAGCTGCAGCCAATGAACTGCATAAATTCAAACTTTAGAAATTCTGTCTCACAAACAATTTTAAAGGTATTAAAATGCAAAGCAGGAGTAAACAAAATTTCTTGCCGCAGGGAACTAACTAATGCAAAGTGACAAAATATGAGAGTTCAGATGTGTCTCAAAAGTGGCTATAACATGGAATTCCGATTTGTATTTTAATATGTATACTATACATTGCTTTGTTAAGAATGACTGCGAGAGGACTCTCATTTGTAAAACTAAGCCATAAAGGAAATAAGAAAGTGGGATGAGAACAGAGAGAGAGAAAGAGAAAGACAGAGTCAGAGAAAGACAGAGGCAGAGGCAGAGAGACAGAAAGAGACACAGAGACAGAGTAGAGAGAGCATGAATGTGTGAATGGTAGGTGAGATGTATTAGTCACAGTTTGGAGACTGCAGAAAGCCTGTTCCTGGACAGAGCAAGGTGTAGAGACAAAATACAGTCCATAGACTCTACTTAGGACTGGCCTTGGCGAATGACCTCAGGAGCTCCAGGCAGTTCCTAGAGACTTCGAGGAATGGGAGGAGGGGCAGCCCTCAGCACTGACTTGCAGGGTTCCAGCTGCGGACAGTCTGACTGGTGAGTTTGCAAAGTGACGAGCAATACACAGCACTGCCCACAGTGGTCTGAATTACAGATTTGTCTTCACAGAGACGCCTGGGGGTCCTGCTGCAGACACGACCCCTCCCTTCAGTACACTGAGGAGGACCGGAAAGCACAGCCAAGGGGCTCAGAGTTTTGCACGTGGGGAGTTCAGCTGGGTCCTCCACACCCCTTACCCACCTTCTTCCCTACCACCCCTCACAGGTGGACATGCATACACCCCTCAGGCGCGGCTGCGACGCCAGTAGCCATCCCTCTAGGTTTCGTGTTTTAAATGTTCTCTTAAAGAGCATTGACCTGAAGGTAACGGTACAGAGGTGGTAGCCAAGCAGGAGGCAGCCGAGGTAACTCAGCATCAGTCGCCTGCAGGGCTCCCAGTGGCAGCAGCTCCAAGCTGCTCTCCGCCTTATACAATTGAAACACAGCCCTCCTCCTCCTCGTCCTCCTCCTCCTCCTCCTGCTCCTCCTCCTCTTCCTCTTGTGCTTCATGCAAAGCACACAACTAGCAGGCAAAAAGGAATAATCTAAACTCTCAATACCACACACACACACACACACACACACACACACACACACACACACACAGAGTCAAGGGTAAACACTTTGCAGAAAGCGCCCCCTTGCCTCTGCCCTGTAGCTACTTCTGCATTAGCCAGAGGGACTTCCGAAATTCCTGTACTTAGCTACCTTTCTCAACACAGAGGCAGACAGCGATTTGGGTAACTTTTCAAATCCTGTCTTCTGAACACTTGCAAACAAATATTTGGGAGAGAGGCATTCCGTCACCCTCACTTCTGTCCCCCACCCCTCTCAGCTGACAGCAGCAGGGGAAAGACACTGGCCCTTGACTCCAGTGCTTCCTGCCAGTCAGGAAAACAGCACACTGTCAGCAAGAGCACCAAGCCACCCAGAGAGGCAGAAATGAGCCAAAGCAAGCATCCCCGGCTGTAATGCATCCTAGCACCAGCAAAACAGTGTTTTCCAGAGCTCCACGTGCATGCTGGAGGGTGACTGACACCTCCGAGAAAGAACTAGAACCCAAGCGGAATAAATACAAAATGATGAAAGGCAGCCACTCACCTTTAGGTTGTGTGTGGGGTTGACTACACAGACAAGTTGCCCGGCGGCAGAGAAAACCCGTTTAGCCTTGTAGTGTTGGAACCGGAGGTGAATGAGATCCAGCACAGCCCCAAAGCACTGAGTAAAGAAAAGCATCACAACTTTTGGGGGGTTGTGGGCACCGTGAAGGAAGCTGTAAGTCCTTGGGCTCGGGAAGCAGTGCAGTCTCCGAGACACTCCGCTCCAGCCCGGCTTAGCCTGCCTTCATATTCATCATCAAAATAAGACGGTTAGAATCTTGCAGCAGTGAGGCAGCCAATCAAAAGGACAGAAATGTTATCCTTGAGGTGCAGAGACAGCCAATAACAAATGCCTCCCCTACTGAAACTCCCTGATGAATTGAGCCTGACGGGGAATGTATTATTGAACATTACCATAGATCAGCACATTGCATTTATCTTGTGATTACAGCCAACCATACATAATGCTGGGGAGATAGGCTGACAAAATTGATTGCTTAATGTGTCTCCATTTATTAATTGACTTAATTTAACATGAGAGCCTTTCTTAACGCCCTGGCAAAAAACGTAAAGCATTTAAACCGCCAAATAGTAAAACACCTCGCTCCAAACTAGGCAGATGGATAACGCAGATCATGGCTCGACTCACCAGAGCTGCTTGGGAGAAAATCAAATATTACAAGACTCTGATTCCAGATAAGAATTTGGCATAGCACAAATGTGTGTCATTCAATCTTGCGCTCTAACATTCTGTAATTTGGATTACAGTCCCTTAATAAATCTCTCTCTACTTTTTATAAAAAAACAAAACAAAACAAAACAAAAAAATCCACAAAACAAAAACAACCATTGCATGTGGAGGTGAGGCAATGGAATGCATACATGTATTTCTTCCAGAATACTGTAATTACTAAAATCTTTTATATTAATGCATAAAAGTACACAGGAATGCTTCTAAAAATAATGAAATTTCTGATGCATGAATGCACACACAGAGAAAAATCTACACAGAGAAGAAAGTGTCTTGTAAATCAGCAAAATAATTTCAGATGCAGAGAACCTTTGCTTGTCATTCATTTGCATATTGGTGGGCAGCAAATTGCTAATTAACCACGAGGTAGTTGAAGACATTAGAAAAGAGAGAAAAACACACACACATCTCTTGCTGCAAATGCTAGTAGCACATTTACGTGCTGGAGCAGGCAAAGGGACATTGGAGTCCTCGCACTGCTACCCAGCACTCCCTCTCCACTGCCTTCCCAGCTGGGCTGGTGGAGCCCTAAGGCCGCCCCCACCCTTGGATCTTGAAGAAAGCCTCCCGGCAGGACTTAGAGGGATTTAGGGTTTCTGAGAATGAGCTCTTACGGCTTGTTTAATTTTTGCCACTAAAGCCAGGAGAGTTAGGTGCACTGTGCTTTCCCTCTTCTCGGCTGTTTCTCTGTTGAGCAGTCAGAGCAAATCCACTGCTGCCTGGGGCCAGATCAGCCTGAGTGTGAGCCCATTCCACCTGCCCTTCCCGAAAGCCTCTCGCTCTCATCTGCCTGTGCTGTTTAGACTGCAATGCATAGGGAGCACTGGGTACCTGAGATAGCCAAGTTTGTGACCTGCTCCAGCCTGGAAACTAAGAACAGATTAAAATAAGGGGGAGGGGGAGGGATGTACATGCTTAATGAGACCAGACAGACCCAAGGCTATTTTAATTTAAAATTAAAACTGGTCCACGCTAGGGATGTAGCTCAGTGCCTGTGAGCATGAGGTCATGAGTCTGATCCCAGGTATCAAAAAAGAAAACAAAAAACAAGAAAACTGGTGCAATATCTTAAAGGACAAGCAGAACAGTATATAAAATTTAAGTGTTGCTCTTTAAACAATGATAGCACTGGAGCCAGTGTATGCATGGTGCATGTGCTTTTAATGCTAGCATTAGGGAGGCTGAGGCAGAAGGATTGCCTTGAGTTTCAGGCCAGCCTGGGCTGTGTAAGTGAGTTTGAAGGCCAGCCTGTACTACATATGAGACCCTGTCTCAAATAAAAGTGCACTAGCATAAAACTAGATGATACCATTTAAACCGATTAGACACTTATTGATGTTTCTAGGAGATACGAGTCCTTGGTTTGTCAGCAAGGAGTGCTGGTCTACAATATAGGAATCTGCTGTCTAAAGTTTGTATTGTCTGGGACATGCTTTCTGCAATTCAGCAGGAAAACGTATTTTGTGCTTTTATTTTCTTACTTTTTAAAAAATAGAAGTGAGCTGGGACACCCAGGGATTCCTTAAAGACACATTTCATACTTCAGAAAGGTCCACACTTCTTTCACGTCCTTGGTTAGAATGGAACTACTATGTTGGGGTCTTGTTTCATTATGTTTCCATTTACATTTTTTTGTTCACTTGTTTATTGTTTTTTCACCCTGTTGGATATAAATCTCACGAGGATGAAGCTTTCACTGTTTTTGGAAAGATTTATTTATAATAAAATAATTACACGCAAACTGAGGATGCCATCAAACAGGACATCAGTCTATTACTTTGTGCTGATAATCCCATGGTTGTGCTTAAGATAGAGAAATCAGTGTTTCTTTTATTTTTAAAATTTTATTGAAGGTTATTTTTAACAGTAGTTTTAGATTCATAACAAAACGGAAAGGAGAGAGGTGCCATAGGCCTCCTCTCCCACTCACAAGCTTAGCTGCTTCTGCTCCCAACATCTGCCATCGCAGCGCTGTAGGACCTTGTCACCATCGGTCACCTCCACCGACACCATTGTAACCCACAGTTTCCATTAGGGTTCATAGCATGCTGTGGGTTTGCACAAGTGAATAAGGACACATACCCACTACTGTGGAATCATGCGGGAGAGCGCCACTGCCCTAAAATTCCTGCGGGCCCCTTTATTCATCTCCCCCCCTAACTTCAGGCAACCTTTGACTTTTTAACCATCTCCCTAGTTTTAACTTTCCCAGAAAATTGCTTAGTAAGAACCAGACCGTTTGTAAGCTTTTCAAGTTGGCTATAATTCCCTTGATAAATGCATTAAGGTCCCTCTATGTCTTTTTAGGGCTTGATAGCTCATTTATATTTTAGTGCTGAATAATATTCTTTTTTTTCTGAATATACCACACTTTATCCATTCATCTGTGTTGCTTTAAGTTCTGACAATGATGAATAAAGCTGCTATAATCATTCATCTGCAGGTTTTTATGTGGAAATAATTTTTCTATTCCTTTAAGTGAATACAAAGGCGTGTTATTGCTACTTTCTATGGGTTACATGGAAAGGGAATATTTACTGCACAACAGTTTGGCGATAAATATACTCCAGAATGGTTGTGCCTGTTTGCATTCTCAGAGCAATGGGTGACTTCCTCTTGTCCTACACCATCAGAGGCATTTGATGTCGCTGTTCTGGATTTTGAATTACTCCAGTGGGTATGTGGTGGTGTCACACTGTTTTTTAATGCATATTTTCTTGATCTCAAATGATATGGAACATTTTCATATGCTTTTTTTTTGCAATCTCTGATGAGGTGTGCAAATCTTTGACTCACTTCTTATCAAATTGTTCCTTTTTTGTTGAATTTTTAAAAGTTCTTTGTGTTTTTGATATTAGTCCTTTAACAGATGTGCAAATATTTCTCCCAGCCTATGGCCTGTTTCCTCATCTTATCATTATATTTACAGAAAAGAAGTTTTTAATTTCAATGAAGTCTACCTTATCAGTTGCTTCTTTCATGGTTTATGCCTTTGATGTTGTACTTTAAAAGTCATTGACATGTCCAAGTTCCTCTATATTTTCTTGTATGTTGTCTTCGATGAGTTTTATAGTTTGTGTCTGGTGCATCATTCATTGTGAGTGTGTGTGTGTGTGTGTGTGTGTGTGTGTGTGTGTGTGTGTGTGAAGGATTTAAATTATGTGTCTATAAACTTTTTTTTTTTGAATGTGGATGTCATTTTTCCGGCATCATATATTGAAAAGACTATCTCATTAATTCTTGCACTGAAAGTTCTAGCTAAAATAATTAAGGCAAGAAAGGAAAATAAAATTATTCTTGCTTCTGGCCTCAATGGGAAAACTTTTAGTTTCTTACTGTTAATAATGTTAACTGTTCGTGTTTTTTGCTGTCATTGTTGTCTGTCTGTTTTGCTGTTTGGTAGGAATGAGGATGGAACCTCCAGCTTTGAATATGCCAGGCAGGTGCTCTACCGCAGGATTACATCCCCAGACACCGTAGGTTTTTATGGATATTATTTATCAAGTTGAGGAAGCTCCTCTCTTCATTATTCACTGAGAGTTTTAACCATAAATGGTGCTGGATTTTGCCAGATGCTTTTGTGCATTTATTGTAATCATGTGATTTTTCTTTTTTAGCTAATTGATGTGATAAATTGCACTAACTGATTTGCGAATATTGAATCAAATTTACATGCGAGGATAATTCATTAATGTACTGTTTTATTCTCTCTTTGTAGAACCCCTGCAGGTTTTCTCAACCTTCCTGAGGTTCAGTTCCCGTGCCTGTAATGTGGAGCATGGACACTCTTTCTTTCCCAGCGTCATTGTGAAAATTAAATATTATACCTGGATGTAGCTAGTTCAGTGCTAAATAATCAAAGTGACCTCTCAATACACATTTCTACTGTGTGTCTGTGGTGGAAGGGGCATATTTTTTATTTCGGTTCCATGAAATATTTCCCCCCATTGACATTCACTCTACTACCATCAGGATCAATAAAGAAGAAGGGTTGATAGCAGTGACCTGGCTCCTGGCTAAATTCCTAGAGGGGTGGATGCTCCCATACTGCTTAGAGCTCACACTGGGGAAGTTGTGGGCAGAAGGCCTGAAGCGTGCACATCCAGATCAGCTGTAAAAACAGTGACAGACCTCGGACTATGGATGCTCTTCCCTGGCTGGCTCAGATTTGACTCCTTGCTTTAACTTTTCACAAAAACTATTTGTTTATTTCACTGTATTTATAGACTGTAAAGCACACTCATCTATTCTTTTAGTCCTAAAAATCATTATCCATTGGCTAACGGTCAGAGTTGACCCTAATGAGGAAAGTTCGTGTTTAATGTCTCACTAGAGGGTGGTAATCTGCAGGCAGAGATTTTGAGCGGCATCCACATCTCAGCACTAAGCCGCCTCTACAGAAGCCACATGCTCCTTTCACACTGTGCCCTGTGGCTTAGGGATTCCCTGTGTCTTCCAGAACAACCGTGTCTGGGTTTAGTCTATACTAGAAAGTGTCTTGGATTAGCAATGAGACAAATGCTACAATGTTACTTAGTGTTACATTGATCAAATTACCTAATCCCCCGGTATTCAGATTTGTTTTCTGTAAAATGAAGCTAATCATGCCATATAAAGATGAAATAAGATAATATAGGCAAAATGACCAGAAAGTCTAGTTTACATAACTGTGGCAATGAGAGGTTGTCATGATCACCATCCTCTTTATCGTCTTACTGAAAAATCATTTGTGCAAGTTACCACTAAGTATTGATAGGGAAATAAAACATCAAAGCCCTCAGATGGGCTGGAAATCACTTTGGAAACTTGCTGTCATTTACTAAACCTAAACATATATGACCTCAAAATTCTACTCCATATACTTAACAAAAATTTAAGCATTGCTGAAGGATTTTCATAGCAACATTTGTGATAATTAAAAGTGAAGAAAAACAAAGTATCTACCAATAATTTAAAGGAAGATAAAATACTTTCTTTTGCTTCCCTTGTTAAATTCTACATAAACATGAAAAAGAATAAACTATAGCTTCATGAAATAATGCAGTAACATGGAAGGAGCTCACAGGTAAAGTTTTGAGGTAGAAAAGTCAGACAGAACATGCTTCCATTTACATAAAGTTAAAGAATATAGAAAATTAGGAGAGTGGGAACATTATGACTGAGGGGGATACATAATTGCTTTTAGAAAGCAAGTAATAATCTGCTTTTTGATCCATGTTCTTGGTTCCATGAGTCATGTGGGCTGAATTGTTTTCCTGCCCCTAAATATGTGCTGAAGCCCTAAACTCCAGGGCTCAGAGTATGATCTTACTTAGTAGCAGGACCTTCATAGAAGTCATCAAGTTAAGTTGAGGTCAGTAGGCTGGAGCCAAATCAAATATAATGGTGACCTTATAAAACAAGAAAATTTTGACAGAATGACATACACACAATGAAAATCACATACAAACCAGAAGATACAGGCTGGGGTGATATATTTACAAGCAAAGGAACACAAAAGATGACCAAGCAGCACCAGAAGCTAGGAGAGATGCAGGGAAAAGATTCTCCCTCACAGCCCTCAGAAGGAACAAGTTCTCTTGATACCTTGGTCTTAGACTCCTGAGATGATTCTTTTCTGTTGCTCTATCTCCCCAGGCTACGGCACTTTATTATGGCAGTCCTGGAAAGCTAGTGCGATGAGGATGCCATGTCATGGAACTCACCAGCTTGTGGACCTGTGATCAGTGCACTTTGCGGTACGAAAGAATACGCAAATTAATGAATACTAGTGTAACAGGTTGATGAGCGTACAACTGACTTTTAAAATAATGACATACTTTGTAAAGGACTTTTAAAAGATCTTGAAGTAATAACAGGAAAATGATTATGTAAAATATTAACTGTGTCAAATTAATGTCTAACAAATGAAATTGAAAAGGAAACAAAATTTTGAAGATATATTTTCAGCAATTATCATAAAGGATTTATGTTAATAAAGAATTGTAGTACAAAAAAATGGACAAAAATATTGAGTACACACACACACAAAGAAATAAAAAGATGAACAAGGAGGAAGTGAGTTAGCAAAATAGCAGAGCATGGGTCCCAGCCCGCACTACCCCCTCTGCTAGAAACACAAATTTAACAACTGTCTGCAGATTGAAAACACTTGCAGGAAAGCTTTAGAATACAGTTTGTTCAGCTTTTTTATCTTAGTCACACCTCCATAATGTGATTTTAAAATAAAGATTAAACAGCAAATACAAATGTTCAGTCAGAGACATAGATCTAGCACAGTGCCTGCTTGGCAAGAGTAAGGTCTTGAGTTCGATTCCTGGTATTAAACAAACAAACAAAAGAAAAATGTTTAATGTATCTATAAATCAAAGAAATGTAAATTAAAACAGGATACTATCTTTCATCTGGTAAACTGTATGTACTTTTTACATTTAGACAATCTACAGTAATGATTAAAATTACAGCTATATCATGTTATGTCTTCCATATCTTCCACTATGTAGTAAGCTAAAGTTAGAATGAATCAAAGATTTTAATGTTAAAATAGAAATATTAAATCTTCTGGAAGAAAAATAAAGTAGATAAAACTTTGAAGATATTTATATAGGCAAAGACTTTATGAAAACCCCAATTGCACAGGAATTCTCACAAAGAATCAACAACTGGGACCTCACCCAGTACTGAAAAGCTTTTGCACAGCAAGAGAAACCACCAACAGAGGGAAGAGACAAGCCACAATGTGGGAGAAAATGTTTGCCTGTATCTCAGACAAAGGATTATTATCAAGAACATACAAAAAACTCAAAAATATCAGTGCTTCCAGATTTAAAGACCCAATCCAAAAATGGGCATCTGAGATGAATACACACTTCTCAGATGAATAAATATTAACAGCAAATAAATATGTGAAAAAATGTTCACCATCAATGATCATTTGAGAAATGCAAATTAAAACAACACTGAGATTTCACCTCACTCCAGAAAGAATGGCTATTATCAAGAAATCAACTAATAAATGCTAGAGAAGCTGTGGGGGAAAAGGAACCCTTCTCCACTGCTGGTGGGAATGCAGACTGGTGCAATTACTGCATAAATCAGTGTGCAGATTGCTCAGGAAAACTAGGACTAGAGGTCCCATTTAACCCAGCTATTCCTCTTCTGAGTATCTTCCCAAAAGAATTAAAAACATCATATCGCAGTGATACATGTGCACCCATGTTTATAGCAGCACAGTTTGGGAACAACCTAAATACCTATCCACTGAGGAATGGATAAAAAGATGTATTGTTATACAATACTCAGCCATCAAAAAAGATAAAGTGGAAACTTTTATAGGTAAACGGATGCAACTTGAGACCACATTAATTAGTGAAATAAATTAGGAACATGTATAAACATTGTATTGTCTCATTAGTGTGAGCAGCTGAAACAACATATGTATATGTATATAAAAATAGTTAAGATAGTTATATTACTGATCTCTCTTGAGTTCACCAAAGAGAAAGATTTGTGCTGGTATTGTTTGGACAATTGAATGCAGGTGTCTTGTGCTCTGGGTGAATGATTTGGGGATGACAATGCACATTGTATGTGTCATTATTGCCTCCTGATTGACATGTTTCGAAATTTCGTTTTAGTTCTTTCTTCTTTTTTTTTCTTCCTTGAAATAAAATTGATTTGAGAAAAAATTATATGTCTGAAAAAATTCAGAAAGGTATGCAGAGAGCTATTCATTGCAGCACTATTTACAATAGTGAAAAAGCTTAAACAAATGCTAAAAGACCAGAAATACCCAGACTATCCCCATTTATAGGAGTTTGACTGAATAAACCATAAATATTTGTGCAATAGTAACTATTAGCCATGTAAGTGAGAGTTATCAAAAGTAATACATTTTGAATAGTGGAATGAATTCTAGTTGTATTGGTATTTTAAAAAATACAAATAACAGTGTGCATAATTTTAAATATTTACTTTGCAATGGGAAATGTGCATTTCAGTAGTCTTTATGTTTTAAAAAGGAAGAATACATAGCTAAAAGGAAACAACATGGAGGAGAAAGGGATGCAGATGGTACAGAAGGAAGCTAAATATCTCTGAATATAGCACGTGTTTCATCTGATTTTGGTGCCTTAAAGTTATTTTATAAAGTCAAAAATCAAAACAAGATATCCTCAAAGTCAAAACCAAAAGAAAGCAAGGTAACTGCCTTTTAGGTTGGCAGCATTTGCACACCAGGCAATTTTTTGTGAATTTGGAGCACAGTAACTTGATCACAAATCCTTAATAAGAAACACTAAATCCAGAAAGTATGAAAGACGCAATTACTTTTGTTAACTGCATCGTTGGTGGCAGCGTTTGAGGAGGAAACGCAGCCCTTGGAAGCCGTGGAACCCAAGGCCCCTTGTTTGACTATGAGCCAAGCTTAGAGACTCCTCTACTGGGAAATATGGAAGTGATAAGAGACCCCACAGGCCAGGTCTTCACCGGAAGTGCAGTCCCGCAGTCCTCAAGCTTTGCTCTGGGTTCAGCCTTTCTGCCGTGAGGACATTCCACCAGCTCTCTGGAGAGGACCACATGGAAAAGAAATATCCCCCTGCTCCAACATCCAGCAACCACTTGTCAGCTGTATACTGTAAATGAGACTCTTTGGAGGAAGATCCCTCCATGTTGGCCAAACCTTCAGATAAGTGCAACCCTGGCCAAATTCCTTAGTCCACTTCACAAGAATCTCCCCACCCAAATCACTCAACTGACCTGCTCCAAATTTCTAACTCACAGAGACTGTGACAGAACACGTATTTCATGTTACCAGGTGTGGTGACACACACCTGTAATCCCCGCACATGGAAGGCTGAGGCAGGAGGATTTGCCTGAGTTCAGAGATAGACTGGGTTATCTAGTGAGTTCAGGACCAGCCTGAACTGCAAAGCAAGACGCTGCCTCAAAAAATTTTTTTTGAGTTGAGTCAAAAAATTTTGTGTTGAGTCAAGTCTCTAAATTCTAGGGCAATTTATCAAGAGGCTGAATCTGGATAAGGTAAAGGAAGGAACGCAAGTTTCTATAGACCATTAACAAGAAGAGACTCTGGTCAGGAGAAAACATTGGCTGCTTTTTATGCACAAGAACAGACCCCCTGGAGGGCGGAACCAAGAGTCCAAACCCAGAACTGGGAGCAATGGAGACTCCAAGCTTGAGTCCTAACAAAGGAATTTCCAAAATTTGCCCCGATGGATCTCAGGATTGCTATGGATAGACTGCTGGGTGTCTCCCATTTTCTCATTTTAAATGGCAGCGGTGGGGTTTATAAAGGTCCTCCTGGGCTTATGTCATCATCCTACGTTAAATATATGTGAGGAGGGGTGGAAAGAACTTGTCTCTTTAGATCATAGGTCTTCAGATACTGAGGACTTGTATTAGGGAGCAGAATTCAAGGGCCCACACCTGAGAACTCTCCACCACACCTGGGCCTGACCCGACTTATTCTGGGGATTCTGGAAAGGATGAGACTCTGGGAGAGTCTTTTAAATAGGTGAGTGTATTTTACATGTGAGAAGAATGTAAATTCTAGCCATAGAGTAAAAAGAAACATGCCTGATAGTGTACTTTTAACAAGTAAAGACTAATTCTTCTCCCTTTAAATGTATACAGACGCAGCAACTCACAAGAACAGAATGTGATAGAAACCGTGGCGTGTGATTTCTGAGGCTGGGCCATCAAAGGCATTGCTGCTTCCTCCCAGCACCAAGCACTTTGGGGGCACCCAGAACCCCTCCTGTGAGGGCATGGAAACTGTTGGCAGCCAGCTCGCCCGCTAAGGGAGCAGGCCCCAAGGTAGACAGATCTCTGGCTCTAGCTGAGCCTTGGATGAGTGCAGACCTGGCCAGCATTTTGTTTGCAATATCATGGGAGACTGTGGCCCAGACTCTAAGCTAAATTGCTTAAGATTAGCTGATCTACAGAGACTGTGATATACATAATTAGTCTTCACAGTTGTTGTGAGCCACTAAGTTTTGTGGTAATCTGATGCATGGGTATTGTTGATGAAATGAAGGCATAATTCTGTAGGCATGATTGGTGTAAATTAGCTACAGCTGCAAGATGGATACAGTTAAAGTTGTGTTGTAATGTTCTGGAGTGGTATGATTTAGTCAGAAAGGTGTGACGGTAAAGAGGATGAGGAAGGAGATGAAGCAGGGGATGAAGAGAGGAGGAGAAAGGATATTACTTAACTCTGCTCACTGAAACAACCTTACAGAGCGAATACCATAGCGCCCAGATTTCCTGCTTAATAAACTCACAGCTTAGAGCTAGGAAATAGCTAGTTCTAGATATAGAGCAGAAAATGTGTAACATGAACCTGAATCATCTCTTAACCCCAGAAACTAGGGAAGCAATGAATGAAGATGGGAAAAAAAGCCAGGCCTTGTTAAATACTCAGAAGCCAACACGAAGAGGCTCTCCCTGCGGAGAACGGGACATTTAGAGCATCATTAAGATCCTGACTGCAGTGGATTAAAACGCATCAAAAATGTTTCAATCCATGTGTCCATAATGATACTAAAAATGGATTAATTCCCTTTGGATTATATTTGGGACTTAATTTATTATTTTGATAATTAGTAAGTAAAGAGACTACACGAGTATTTATCCTGCCTTTCCAGTATGAGCTTCCACAGAATCAAATAGTGAATGAGAAATTTCTTTATCTAGAAATATTCTAGTTAATAAATGAAGAAATAACAGTAAAGGGGGAATTTTAAAAAATATTTGCAATGAAATGACAGATCTGGGCAGTGATGATCAATGGCTGCTGCTTGAACAGATACAGACATCCAGGTGGTGTGTGTCACCAGGGCTGCAGACAGTCCTGCTCATGAAGGATCTTGCCAAAGTAACCAGCATGAATCTGAGCAAACCTCTGGATTCAGCTACTCATCTTTAGGAAATGTAGGAATGGATGACTACAGTTGAACCTAACTAGCAAAATCCAAAATGGAGGAGCTCTAGGAAAAATGACCCCATTGCTCACAAATGCATTGCAAAAAGAAAGGTTCTGGGCGTGCTGGCGCATGCCTGTAATCCCAGCCCTCGGGAGCCTGAGGTAGGAGGATCATTGTGAGTTTGAGGCCAGCTTGGGCTACAAAGTGAGCTCAAGTTCAGCCTGAACTGTATCGCAAGACCCCGTATCAAAAAGACTAGAGAAAGAGAGAGAGAGAGAGAGAGAGAGAGAGAGAGAGAATAGAGAGATATTAATCAGGCAGAGGGAAGGAAGAGAAGTTATGCTTTAAGCAATATGCAAAACTGCTCAACATACATTTTAAAAAGTCATGAATTACATTTGTATTTCGAAAACAAATCTATATTAATTTAAAAAGAATATGTAGTACAAAATTTAGAAAACATACAAAAGTAGTAACAGTATTGTTTCTGAGTTGCAGGATTGTTGGTAATCTAAAAAGTTTATTTTTGTGTTTCAAGGCCCAAGAACTTTGGAATAGGAGAATGAATAATTTGGTTTTAACAGTTAGTAAACATACACAGACACAGAAAAATCACACGTTAAAAGTCTCCCTCCCTCCCTCCCTCCCTCCCTTCCTTCCTTCCTTCCTTCCTCCCCTCCTTTTTCACATGGTGACCTGTGCTGCCATGCACTGAGATTCTATTTCTATAAGACAAGGAACTGATCCCCCTGGACCATAGAGTGTTGATGGGTCCTGTCTCCCTAGTAACAGTATTTCATGAAAGCCTTGTGGGAAAGAGCCAAGAAGGAATGAACCGGGCTTGCTTTCAGGCTGAGAGGCGTGAGAGCTCTGTTGGCCCTCACAGTCCTGTCCTAGCAGGTCGCATGTGAGCGATGGAGTCTGCCTTTTGGTAGATGACAGGCAGGAAAAGAAGCAAACAGCCTCGTATCACGCAGGTTGGGTACAGATGGTCTAAGAGCAACAAGTTTATTCTGTAATGTTGCCAAGGCAACAGCAGCTGCTTCTGGCATCAAAGACAGTGGGGGGAGGGGTAAAACCGTACAAATAAAGAGGCAGGATGATCCTGGAAGTCTTTCCTCGGGACCCAGGAAGAAAGACTGTGAAATAGCGGACATTATCTGGGTGGGCCTACTTCTGTGTTACCAAAGTGTCAGCAACAAAGAGCAAATGAGACTGTTCACATTATAATCTGCCCGGCGCCAAAGGGGAGCCCAGTTCTTCTTGTCTGTTTCCCTTCCGCATCTCCAAACAGTGGTGGACAGACTTGCTTACAGCTTTGTGCCCTTGAGTGTAAAAACACACTGATGTTTTTCTGTGACAGCAGTGGCGTCTGTTTATGTGGTGGAAAGATGCTTATTATGTTTTTACTGCGCTTGGACATGAGAGGAAAGAGTCGCATTGATCCTCCTCTCCTTACTTTTGCTCTCATCTCCAAAAGGTTTCATCCGCAGAGGAAAAGGATGGAGGGAGGGGAAGGAGGCAGCAAGCAGGGAACAGGAGCCCCAGTGGGGAATGTGCCAGAGACAGCACATGTGACCTGCAGGGGCGAGCAGCAACCCTAACCCTAACCGCCAGGCTCCCCAGATGCAGGGCAGCAGGAGAGGGTCCTGGCCAGGGCTCTCCAGTCGGGGCACTTCTTAGAGAGGGAGCAGAGTGAAAGGGGAAGGGAGGAGAATGGAAAGCATGGCGTGAAGAGGAGATGGAGCATCTCATTCTAAATCGTCTCAAGCTAGAGACACCGAGAGGTGTGACTCAGGGCCCAAGGAAAGAGTCTCCTGTCCAAGCCTCATCTAGAGTGTTTACTTCCGCTAGTCCTCGTGCGGTTCTCACTTGCCCAAAAGAAGAGAGAACTTGTAGTCCTGCTTGTACCCAATTCAGTCTGAATATTTTATAAAAAAGCCAAGCCATGCGGACACCTAGATAAAATGGTCCAAATATGGGAGGGATGCAGTCAGGGGACCTAGACCTTAGGTGAGCACACTGCTGTGTCCCGGGAGGTGTAATGCCCAGGCAGGAGTCAGGAAGCCAGCTTCTCTAGTCTCCCCACTCTCTCAACTGTAAATAGGGGGCTGAGGGCAACTTTGTGATGGTGAGTTACGGACTGGCCATAGCATCCAGGATATTACTGATCGCCATTCTCATTTGAGCAGTGTTCCAAAACTAGGAAGGAACGGGGGCTCCACTGACTTGCTTCTTGGATTTAAGAGTGAGAGCAGATAAGGTAGGAACCCCGACCAAGAAGCTCTGTTACAAATTGGCAAGAGGTTTTGTGCGTGTGAGTCTTCACTAGAGAAAAGACCAAGAAGATACAGGAGAGGGGAGAGATTGTGATTTTAAAAAATTGGTGAAAGTGATTTTGGAAGCAGGCAGGCTGGAGGCTGAGGAAGAGCTGATGGGGTGACAAGCTCAAAGGCAATCTTCAGGCAGAATTCCTTCTTTAGAGAGATCGGTCTTTCTGTTTTCAAGGTCTCCAACTGCTTAGATGAGGCTCATTCACATCACGGAAGGCAATCTTCTTTTACATGTTAAATCTCATTAAAAATTATTTTTACAGAAACATCTAGGTTAGTGTTTGACCAAATCTCCAGATACTGTGGCCTACGCAAGTTGACACACAGACTTAGCCTTGACAGTACCCTCCAAGCACTGCTCCAGTGTTGGGCATTCTTACCTTGTGAGTGAACCTTTAGGTGCGTCCGAAAACATGATGTCAAAGAGTCACCTGAACAATGAATGTAGTCTGTCTGACACAGTTAGGGGTACAGCTTCCACAGAATATCTTGGATCAGATATTAGTTTTCTTTTGTTTGTGCTTTCTTTAGGAGGAAATAAGACAGAAAACATAAAAAAAAAAAAACCTCTACACTGAGAATCATATCAAAAGGCGATTCCCACCACAGAGCCTAGGGCTAATTTGTATTTTTTCCAATCTCTTACATATTAAGTGAAAAAGGAAAATATTTGAAGGGAGCCCTGAATTTGGGGCCAGAAGCTCCACAATTGAGTCTGCCATCTGGGCAGCCTTAGTGAAGCAGATCGTCCTACCTGTGCTGACCAGGGAAGTGGGGAAGATTTGCTAGTTACCTGCGTCAGTTACACTAGGTCCAAGTAAAACGTAGGAGGATGAAACTTTGCTGAGGTATTGTGACTCTGAGAAAAATGATGCTATGTAGACAACATATAGCTGTTTTTAAACAGAAAAGAAGGAAGGAAACCAGAGTGGGCTGCCTCTCTCTGAGGATGACACCTTCTCTTTTCTCTCTTCCCACAAGATCTCACTAGGTCCCGACTGCCCCCTCATGCCTTCTCCCCTTTACGGCTCCCGCCTGTTTTCCTTTGTGTGGGGCACACAAGTGAACAAGTGTACAGGGCAGAGCTGCCTCTGCAATCTGCTGGCAGAAAGGACCATGCTCTGGTCACAGGCCACAGGAAGAGGTGACACCCAGAGTTTCAGAAAGAGTCCCTTGGGGTCTAAGGAACAGGAACAGGACCTCTCAGACTCTGTGCTGAAAGTGGACAGCAGAAGTTTTCCTGGTGTATAATTTACAAATACATAACAAATGCATCAGAGATGTGTGTGTGTGTGCCTAGCAATTCTACTCTAAGAAACTCCAAGAAAATATAGACAATGTGCAACATATATGTACAAGGATACTCAATGTATTTTTCTGATAGTGAAAAACTAAAAGCAACATAAATGCCCAACCATATAAAGGATCAAATAAATGAATCCTCTTCCATCTTGAAAATAGAATAAGCTGTTAAAAATAATAAAATGATATTCATGTATGTATGTATATATGAATATAAGTATATGTGTCTACATGTGCAAAGATATTCATCACACATTAATGGGGAAGCGAGTCACAAAATGTTGCATGTTGAATTTATCTATACATGGGAAATATTTTGATTAATGTACACCAAAATATTTAGTGGTTTTCTCTGGGTAATAGAATTTTGTTTGGTTGTTTTATTTACTCACCTATTTTTCTACACTGACTATATGTTACTGGTGTGTTTAAACCAGGGGAGGAGTACCCTTCCCAGAGATTAACACTGGCTGTGCACTGATCTGCCTACTCTTTATTAGAAGGGTTTTGCTGAGTGCTTGAGTCCCATGAGGGTATCTGGGGAGGAAAATTATTTTGTTTTCTTTTACCTTCCACTGGCATTTTAACATCAGTGTTGATGGTAGGTTCTCAGACTGATGTCTGTCTCTCTCAAAACAGAATCCTCACAGATACCAATACAGGTATCTGTGCCTGGATCGGCTTGTGTACTGTAGTGAAGCAAAGCGGCCATCCAGTTCCCTGAGTGACCCTGAAAAGACAGACTGTATTTCCTTGGAATTTGTTAACCTAAATCAATCAATCAGGTTCTGGGGCTAATGCCATACACCAGAAGCCGTGAACATAAATAAAGGTAGTAGAGGAAAGCCTTCAGGGTGCACACGTGTGCGCTGTCTGTTGCTGAGGAGTGCTATGTGCTTGTGTGTTGTGAAAGTGCTGCATGTTGTGTGTGTGTTGGTGAGGAGTGCTGTGTGTGTGCATGCACATTGGTGAGGACAGCTGACTTCTTCCTTTTTGTGGGCTCTGATTGCTGCTATTCGTGCTGCAAGGAATAAGAGGGTGGGAAGTGACACCTTCTGGATAGTGCTGGACAGTCCTTGCAGAGGGCTCAGGGTGTGCATTACCCAGAAGACAGCCAGTACTTTCCAGACTGGGTGCTGCAGGCAGCTCAGTGTAATCACTCTTCCCTGCTCTCCTCCTGAGCTGCCGACTAGGAGTCAGAGACGGAATGTTTTTGCTGAACAAATGTTAAGAGCCCTTGAAGTGGTCTTGGAATTTCACAAAGCAGAGGGCTGAAAAGCCACTGTTTCCCAAAGAGCAGCAAACACGGAGTCCCTGTGGCAGGAGGGGAACCACAGGCTCATTGCTGGAGGACTCTACCTGGCCCGTTTCTCTTCGTACTCACTTACCAAAGGCCCGTGCACTCGCAACGCTATGCCGAGTGTGTCGAAAGAACACAGGGATCTGTTAGATCCGTCCGTGTGTGGCCGTGGCCCTGGTTGCGCTGTGGACTTGCACAGAGGCTGCGCCTTCCATTTCAGCAGCCCCTGCTGCCCTGGGCAGCGCAGTGCGCCAAGCGCTAACGCATTAGCTGGCTGTCCCGCAGTTTCTGGCACCAGGTCCCTCTCCTGCTCTCCCACTCCCCGGCCTGAGCTGCAAGGCCGGAGGAAAGCTCTGGGAGCCTCTGTCAATCACGGCCAACGGAGCCTGACCGAGGGTCCCGAGAGGGGGACGCTGCCCTTCGCTTGTGTTCTGACCCTGCTTGCTGGCACCTTCAAGAAGCGTGTGCTGTGCGTGTCAGTACATGCACCCATATTCCTTCCTCCCTCACAGTCGCACACAGTCCTCCCTCCAGTGGGGGAGCCCCCCCCCCCCTTGCCTGCTTCTTATTTAAATGGAGCCGTGTGCATTGCCCAAATTGTTAGGCCAAACCTGCCAGGAATCATAAGGGGGGAAAAAAACGCTTCCAGGAGTGAGTTATATATGGCGATGAATTCATAGTCCATGTAGCCCCTCATTGCCTTCCATTATGTTAATTCCTTCAACTCAATAACCCAATTCCCTTCCCCTCATCGTGAACATTTTTCTTGTTCTTAGTGAAGAAGCTGATTGATGCTGGAGTCAGAATCCATCCAATTTTGTGATGGTCTAAATACTCACAGCAATTGGCTTGCAGCTGCCAGGGGTGGTTGTGAGCTCAAGCTACACCCCCCCCCATACACATACGTGTGCATGCTCGTGCACACACACACACACACACACACACAGTCACCAGGCTCATCAGGGCCTCAAGGAGTCTGGCCGTCTGCTAGCTGTGCTCTTGTTTTCACGTGGGCGCTTCCCTGGACAGACGCCAGGGTCAGGGAATCTATGGAGGGTTATCCTAATGTTTCCTCTTTGATCCGTCTCACCCTGCTCTGCGCTGCCCTGGGGACACATGTCCACTTCGTTGGCATTACTCCCTCACACAGGCTGCCCTGACGCGACGCTTATTTATTATTCAATTATTAGAGTTATTGGATGTGCTCATGGCTTATTACCCTCTGGGTACATTTACAAGTAGGACAGGAAAAAGCCACGGCCGCTTAATCTTTGCTTTTACCAAGAAGTGTGCATTACTGTGAACACACTGTCTTTGTTTAACAAAGCTTTCATGATATACTTCACTTCTTAAACCTCAATTTTCTTTTTAAGGGCTACCTATAATGTATGTGGGAGCCTTCCCTATACAGGAGGTTAGAGCAGGCCTTGCTGATGAGAGACTGCGGCTGGCCGGGACCCCCGAGCAGGGAGGGGCTGGAAGGCGGAAGCCCCTGCCTGGGAGACGGCACCTGGCTCGACTCTGCTGTCTGCTAACAGCCAGGGTTCCTTCACCGGCCTTTCTCTCTGAGCTCATTCTCTCTGTGATTTATGGGTAAATGTGTGCACACTCGCTTGTGCTCAGGCACACCTGTATGCATGCATCCAGCTGCAGTGTGACAGCCTTCACCCGCAGTGCAAGCAGAGAAGCATTACGTGTTCTGAAGGGATAACTTAGTGATAATTTTGCCAAAATTTAAACTACTACTACTGCTAATAATAATAGTAGTAATTGATGATGATGATGATGATGGCTGGGGATGTACCTCAAGTGTGAAAGCCCTGGGTTGAACTTTCCATAACACACAGACAGACAGACAGACAGACAGACACACACACACACACACACACACACACACACACACACACACGAAAGCACAGTGTTAGTGCTAAAGCCTGAAGAGGAATGTTACGAGCAATTTCAGCACTAAAGCAGAGTTCACTAGTTGTCTATTGATTGTTTCTACTGCTGCTGTGTTATCTGGCCAGCAAGTGGCTCTTTCATCGCTAGCGCCTCTCCACGTAATTTACGCAGCACAACAGGACAGTCCCTGGACTCAGTGCTCTTTCTGCTGTGCTCCATACGGCTGTGTGTCATCTCAGCCTCCTGGTCCTGCAGGTGTGCCCTCACCCCTGCTGCACCTGTAAATAGTCACTGCTTGTTTCCTGAGGCTGCTCTTGGTTTGTCCCTGTTGTTCTACCATAGAAACCCAGTACCCAAGCCATTGCATTTGGCCTTTTATAATAATAATAATCATAGTTCTCAGTTATAAGGAGGTTGATTCTGCAGTACCATGCCCCATGGTCACTTTTGGATGGGCTCCCCAAAGGCAAAGTTCGGCTGTTGAAATGCAAAAGGCTGACTTAGAACAAGGCATCTTTGCCACACTGGACTTTTCCAGTACTTCAAATAGCCCTTCTAATCCAACAAGGAGAGAATTTTGTGATTTCTTATTAGTCTAAAAGCAGGTAAAACTATAGGTCATAATGCATCAGGTGAACTTTGAAATCAGTTTAGTAGTTTACAACTGGAATAAAAAGAATTGAACCATATAAAGTAGAGTAAACGTGGAAGAGTGCCTTCATGCAGCAAAGGTCAGCTCCTTCGTGATGTTTCTGTTCTCCTGTATGCACACACACAGACATATGAAGATTGGGTACTCGGATGAAACATATTTCTTAGCCTTTATTCTTATTGTGAAATAAATGAAACTCCGAGCAGCATACACACTATTTACATGTTTTTGTTACTAATAAAGCAGACCCCTGAATTCCCACCATTACAGCCAAAAACCAGAACAGAGGAGGTACCTTATCTCCAGATTCTCCTCATCTCTTTCCCTCCCCGCTGCTAGAGGTAATTTCCCTTTTGTCTTTGTGATTTTGCTACCCACGCACACACTGAGATAGCGTTCACTTTGTCCTGACTTTGGGCTCTGACACTGCCTCTGGGATTGGCCGCTTCTCCTCATGGTTCTGTTTGTGAGACCCGTCCCTGGTTATGTATGAGTTGTGCTTCTCATTTTCACCGCGGCACAGGTCCCTTCCTAACCCTGCACCACGACTTATGGGCCACTCCATGGCCACCAGATGTGGACTTGTTCCGAGTGCATATCTACAAACCGTGCTACTGTGAAGCCTCTCACTCTTTCCCTTGGCTGGGCTGTGGGAGGGTTTCTGTGGGTACACAGGAGAGAGACACTGGCTTCATGGTTTGTACATGTTTAGCCTCATAGGGGGGACTTGAACGCTTGCACCCATTTCTCCTACCAGCACTCATGTGGGATTTTTTTGCTTTTTTTTCATTTTTGTTTGTTTGTTTTTTTGTATTTTTACCAGTACTGGGGATCAAACTCACGACCACAGGCTTGCAAGGCAGGTGCTTATGTGCTGAACTAAATCCCCAGCCCCTCTCATGTGGTTTTGTTAAAATGTATTTCTAACTATAGGTTTTGGATTTTAAAAACTTAGAAAACATTAGCCTAATGTAAGAATAGTTCTTCTCTACCATAGGTTTTTTCATTGCCTCTGTGTGTGTCTGTGTCTGTGTCTGTGTCTGTGTCTGTGTCTTGTATCTGTGTCTGTGTCTGTGTCTGTGTCTGGGTCTGGGTCTGGGTCTGGGTCTGTGTCTGTGTCTGTGTCTGTGTCTGTGTCTGTGTCTGTGTCTTGTGTCTGTGTCTGTGTCTGTGTCTGTGTCTGTGTCTGTGTCTTGTGTCTGTGTCTGTGTCTGTGTCTGTGTCTGTGTCTGTGTCTGTGTCTGTGTCTGTGTCTGGGTCTGGGTCTGGGTCTGGGTCTGTGTCTTGTGTCTGTGTCTGTGTCTGTGTCTGTGTCTGGGTCTGGGTCTGGGTCTGGGTCTGGGTCTGGGTCTGGGTCTGGGTCTGTGTCTTGTGTCTGTGTCTGTGTCTGTGTCTGTGTCTGGGTCTGGGTCTGGGTCTGGGTCTGGGTCTGGGTCTGTGTCTTGTGTCTGTGTCTGTGTCTGTGTCTTGTGTCTGTGTCTGTGTCTGTGTCTGTGTCTTGTGTCTGTGTCTGTGTCTGTGTCTGTGTCTGTGTCTGTGTCTGTGTCTTGTGTCTGTGTCTGTGTCTGTGTCTGTGTCTGTGTCTTGTGTCTGTGTCTGTGTCTGTGTCTGTGTCTGTGTCTGTGTCTGGGTCTGGGTCTGGGTCTGGGTCTGGGTCTGGGTCTGGGTCTGGGTCTGTGTCTTGTGTCTGGGTCTGGGTCTGGGTCTGGGTCTGGGTCTGGGTCTGTGTCTTGTGTCTGTGTCTGTGTCTGTGTCTGTGTCTGTGTCTTGTGTCTGTGTCTGTGTCTGTGTCTGTGTCTGTGTCTTGTGTCTGTGTCTGTGTCTGTGTCTGTGTCTGGGTCTGGGTCTGGGTCTGTGTCTTGTGTCTGTGTCTGTGTCTGTGTCTGGGTCTGGGTCTGTGTCTTGTGTCTGTGTCTGTGTCTGTGTCTGTGTCTGTGTCTTGTGTCTGTGTCTGTGTCTGTGTCTGGGTCTGGGTCTGGGTCTGGGTCTGGGTCTGGGTCTGTGTCTTGTGTCTGTGTCTGTGTCTGTGTCTGGGTCTGTGTCTTGTGTCTGTGTCTGTGTCTGTGTCTGTGTCTTGTGTCTGGGTCTGGGTCTGGGTCTGGGTCTGGGTCTGGGCCTGTGTCTTGTGTCTTGTGTCTGTGTCTGTGTCTGTGTCTGGGTCTGGGTCTGGGTCTGGGTCTGTGTCTTGTGTCTGTGTCTGTGTCTGTGTCTGGGTCTGTGTCTTGTGTCTGTGTCTGTGTCTGTGTCTGTGTCTGTGTCTTGTGTCTGGGTCTGGGTCTGGGTCTGGGTCTGGGTCTGGGTCTGGGTCTGGGTCTGTGTCTTGTGTCTGTGTCTGTGTCTGTGTCTTGTGTCTGTGTCTGTGTCTGT
Source organism: Cavia porcellus (assembly GCF_034190915.1). Taxonomy (NCBI): domain Eukaryota; kingdom Metazoa; phylum Chordata; class Mammalia; order Rodentia; family Caviidae; genus Cavia; species Cavia porcellus. The sequence continues at coordinate 61,288,850 of NW_026947504.1, forward strand.
GTCTGTGTCTTGTGTCTGTGTCTGTGTCTGTGTCTGTGTCTGTGTCTTGTGTCTGTGTCTGTGTCTGTGTCTGTGTCTGTGTCTTGTGTCTGTGTCTGTGTCTGTGTCTGTGTCTTGTGTCTGTGTCTGTGTCTGTGTCTTGTGTCTGTGTCTGTGTCTGTGTCTGTGTCTGTGTCTGGGTCTGGGTCTGGGTCTGGGTCTGTGTCTTGTGTCTGTGTCTGTGTCTGTGTCTGGGTCTGTGTCTTGTGTCTGTGTCTGTGTCTGTGTCTGTGTCTTGTGTCTGGGTCTGGGTCTGGGTCTGGGTCTGGGTCTGGGCCTGTGTCTTGTGTCTTGTGTCTGTGTCTGTGTCTGTGTCTGGGTCTGGGTCTGGGTCTGGGTCTGGGTCTGGGTCTGGGTCTGTGTCTTGTGTCTGTGTCTGTGTCTGTGTCTGGGTCTGTGTCTTGTGTCTGTGTCTGTGTCTGTGTCTGTGTCTGTGTCTGTGTCTTGTGTCTGGGTCTGGGTCTGGGTCTGGGTCTGGGTCTGGGCCTGTGTCTTGTGTCTTGTGTCTGTGTCTGTGTCTGGGTCTGGGTCTGGGTCTGGGTCTGGGTCTGGGTCTGGGTCTGTGTCTTGTGTCTGTGTCTGTGTCTGTGTCTTGTGTCTGTGTCTGTGTCTGTGTCTGTGTCTTGTGTCTGTGTCTGTGTCTGTGTCTGTGTCTGTGTCTTGTGTCTGTGTCTGTGTCTGTGTCTGTGTCTGGGTCTGGGTCTGGGTCTGGGTCTGGGTCTGGGTCTGGGTCTGTGTCTTGTGTCTGTGTCTGTGTCTGTGTCTGGGTCTGGGTCTGTGTCTTGTGTCTGTGTCTGTGTCTGTGTCTGTGTCTGTGTCTTGTGTCTGTGTCTGTGTCTGTGTCTGTGTCTGGGTCTGGGTCTGGGTCTGGGTCTGGGTCTGTGTCTTGTGTCTGTGTCTGTGTCTGTGTCTGGGTCTGTGTCTTGTGTCTGTGTCTGTGTCTGTGTCTGTGTCTTGTGTCTGGGTCTGGGTCTGGGTCTGGGTCTGGGTCTGGGCCTGTGTCTTGTGTCTTGTGTCTGTGTCTGTGTCTGTGTCTGGGTCTGGGTCTGGGTCTGGGTCTGGGTCTGGGTCTGTGTCTTGTGTCTGTGTCTGTGTCTGTGTCTGGGTCTGTGTCTTGTGTCTGTGTCTGTGTCTGTGTCTGTGTCTGTGTCTTGTGTCTGGGTCTGGGTCTGGGTCTGGGTCTGGGTCTGGGCCTGTGTCTTGTGTCTTGTGTCTGTGTCTGTGTCTGGGTCTGGGTCTGGGTCTGGGTCTGGGTCTGGGTCTGGGTCTGGGTCTGGGTCTGTGTCTGTGTCTGGGTCTGGGTCTGGGTCTGGGTCTGGGTCTGTGTCTGTGTCTGTGTCTGTGTCTGTGTCTGTGTCTGTGTCTGTGTCTGTGTCTGTGTAGTGTTACAAGGGAGCTGAAGTAAAGGAAGGATAAAAGGCGCTCACACTTATGCAATGCTTGTCACCTGCCATGTACTGAACTCAGCACTCTGCGTATACCTTGTGTATTGGTCCCTTTTCCATCGCTAAGACAAAGTACATGACATACATACCTAGAGGAGAAAAGGGTCATTTTGGCTCATGGCTTCAAGGCACAAATGTCATAGCAGAGAAATGCTGCTCACCTCATGGCAGCCAGAAGAGGAGAGGAAGAGGAAGTGAGAGAGAGAGAGAGAGAGAGAGAGAGAGAGAGAGAGGAGAGAGATTCTCCAGAAGCAAACCACTGATGACCCACGTCCTCCCACTGGGCCCCTCTCCTAACAGCACAGACAGCTGTCCACTCATCATGGATGGACCCTGATGAGCGTAGCGCTCCCATGATCCACCTATCTTACAGTTCAAACTGGAGAGACTTGTGACGAAGAAATATTGTAGTTACAGGTCATCTCCATCAGGACAGAGGTCCACGAGCCAGCTGGTTATGATCGTCATTCCAGTCCCTTAAGAGCTGTGTCTGATGCGGCTCTTTTCCCCAATCTGCTTTTCCAGTCTAATACTCATGCTCTGATTGTGCACGCGTTAATCTCTTGGACAATTTTGGTTATTCTCACCCTAGAGGCTGCCAGATTCCAAGAGATCGCACAAATGGACCCAACAACAATTGCGCCTGGCTCCTTTTGCCAGGATCCACTAGACTGACCTTGTAAAGGGAGTTCCTAACTGCTGGACCCCAGCATGACTTCTATCCAGTGCCCCTTCGATTAGCTCTCTGGAGGAAGTCGCCGACTGCAATCTTCCCTGCGTTGACCCCTCTTGGCTTGAAGCAGCTGGATGGACACTTTGTCCATCCTGCCCACCCATGGTTACAGGTAGTGCTTCATAGTGGGGAATAGCATAAGCAGCTAAGTTAGATAGAAATAAATATACAGCCATGGACAGGGGCTCTCAAGGAAGTCAGTGAAAAGTAAGGACATCAGAATTGTGGCTAAGGCACAAATGAGGAAGACCAGGCCTTAAAATGAACATGCAGTGGCCATGCCTCTGTGCCTTCCTAATGGATAAACGGAGATTTAAAATTACACTCAATTAGCACCTCCTGGTTCAGGAAGGCCAGGGGTATCCGACACCCAGGCGAATGACCACAACATCTGGGCCCACCCCTCCCCAAAACTGTCTCTGTTCTTGCCTTTGCTGCATGGCTTTTCCTACTGGACTAATAGTAGCTGAGCATTCACACTCGGTAATTCTCTAGGTTGACTACAGTTTGAGCCATGCTGTACCCACACTGTGACTTTGCTGTATAAATTAACCTTGGTGGAGGGCCTTGGTGGCCACCCACTGAGGACCCTACTTGTCTCTTGGGAGCTGCCGCTCGATAAACCTTTCCTGCTCTTACCCTGTGTTGTCTTCTGGAATTTAATCTTCAGTTTCAGAGGACATGAACTCGTCACATCTGACATCTAGCAAGTTGGGAATTATTTTTCCTGTATCACAGTCACCTTCTAAAAACTTCATTTGTGAATACAGGGAGTATTTGTGGGACATTTTAGATCTAGACCATAACCCTATCTAAGCTTTATAGGTGTTATGTGATTTAATTAATCACATTAATAGAAGAACCTGAGGCCCAGAGAAAATTAAAAAACACACCCAAGTTCAGGTAGCCAGGAATATCTCACACACACACACACACACACACACACACACACACACAGCCCACATGGACTTGGTTCAGGAGGATTCCCATGACTGTGGGGGTGGCAAGTCTGAAGTATGGGGTGCGGGATTCGCAGGCTGAAACTTCAGGCAGGATTTCTGTGTCATGGCCTTGAGGCAGAATTCCTTTATATGTGGAAATCCTAACTCAAAATGTGACTGTTTTTGGAGCAGGGCCCTCAGAGAAGTCAGTAAGGTAAAATGTGTCATAAGGGCAGGACCCTAATACCATAGGCCTGGGGTCCTGATAAGAGGAGGAAACGCCAGAGAGAAGCAGCATGGGGACACAGAGAGGATGGCATCTACCGTCACAGACAGAGCACTCAGGGGAAGCTCACCCTGCCAGTTTGGACGTTGAGGCCCTCTGCTGTGTAAACCCTGCACTCTGTGAGATTTCATAAGACAGCCTTGTCAGTCCCATGCAGAGAGCACCCACACGATCTAAGATCATCGCTGCATGAAGTTGGCTGCAGATGTTAATTACATCTTCAAAACATTGCCACAACAATATTTAAACTACATTTTATCAAACAACTAGGCACCGAGGACTGACCGCCCTCCCCATCAGTGGGCCCGTGAACTCTTCAGACAGTGAGCTCAAGTCTGTCATTAGCCTCACTTGATTTCAAGTCAAGTTCTACCTCCAAATATTTACAAAACAAACTTTGGTTTTTTGAGCTTAGGCAAGGGAACTAGAGAAGGCATGAAACCAAAGATTAATTTCACTTGCTTCATAGATTTGACTGCAGCTGAAATTGCTTGCTAAGGTACATTGAAAGTAAAATGCAGCTGGGCACAGCAGCACATGCCCGTAATCCCAGCACTCTGGAAGGCCGAAGCAGGAGAATCTCAAATTTGAGCACGGGAACTTAGTGCGACTCTGTCTCAAAATGATAATACTAAAAGGGCTGGGAATCTAGCCCAGTGCAAAGACCCTGGGTTCAATTTTGGCACAAAAAACAAGAGAGAGAGAGAGAGAGAGAGAGAGAGAGAGAGAGAGAGAGAGAGAGAAATGGGAAGGAGAAAGGAGGAAGGCAGGGTAAGCAAATTGCTTGCATCCATTCCTAACAGTGATGATGATGATGGTCATTTATAGATATGTAACATTCTTCAGGAGCAAGTAACTTTCATTTTCATTTATATTTCACAGTAACTCCTCAAGGTACATATTATTATGCCTCTTTTACAGAAGGTGCAACTAAGTACAGAGAGGGAAAGCAATTTTCCCTAAATCACATGCCTCTAAGGGCAGAACGTGGCCTGGCTTGTTTTAGGCTGCCTCCTGCCATTAGAAGATGTGCTCAGAAAAGCAGAAAATATACCTGTTCAGGAGAAAAGGTCCAAACTCCACAGTCTTCACACAATCCAACCATGACACCTAATTAAAGCCCTTCCATCGTTGTGGGTCCTAGACCCTGCAGGAGGAACTTTTCTAAATAGCTGACATCAGTTCTGCCTTCCTTCATGGGTCCCTTGGTTACCCAACCCACTCTCACGCCCAGCACCTCAAGCCCCAGGACTTGGCCTTGGTAGCTTGGTTAGTGTCATAGTCAGGGATTGTACAGGAGAACTATTAGAATCAGAACACAGAATTTATAGTATTGTTTCATGATGGTCACCCAGGGTTTAATACAAGAAAATGCAGGAAATCTGTCCATAACACTGAAGATAGAATATTCAGCCAAGGGCCTGGATCCCACAGCAATGTCCTGCATGAGTCTAGATGAAAACCTAGAGCCCATGAGAGTGTCTCCCATGAGTCCAAATGGAGGTCTAGAGCCCACAAGAAGGACTCACACCAGTCTTTTTTATGGATCCGTGCTGGGAAGGCCCAAAGGTCAGTGGTGGAAGCTAGAAAGTCTATGCCAGCGGGGTGAAGGAGCTGTGCTGGTAGGTTGAGGGTCCTATAATGGAGCCGAGAAGTCATGCTCAAAATAAGGACCAGGGCTGCCCTGAAAAGTACCATTGCCATCCTCAGTGACATAGAGGACTCGAGCTCCTTCTATGATAAGAACAGTCGAGTACATGCCAGAAAGCCAGCATGATGAGTTTCTCCTGGAGATTAAACAGCACAGGTCTTCTCCTCCGGAGCCAGGAAGCGATGCTCGATGTAAGGACCAGAGCTCCCCCAAAGTGAACCATGGCACTCTCACCAACAAGGTCCTGAGCTCCTCTGATGACAATGCCAAACTCACCCTCGGGCAGCTAGTCATGACAAGGTCCTGCAGGAGAACCAACACTTAGAGAAACCCACAATGCCTAGCTCTTTTTCTCCATGTCTTTATTTATGCTGGCAACTTTCCTCAGGTGGAATATCTACGCTCAGTACCATGCTAATTTAATTCAGCTGGCATTCAGGTGACCAGTTTTTAATCCATAGGAGTTAATTTAGCAGCACTGTTTCATGGATGCTTTTCCAGCTCCCTTGGTCCCGTCTGAGTTGGAGTAACCTCTGTGCGCTCTGGTGTAGTCCCTGCTCTGAGGTGGCTGCAAGGAGCACACGGTGGGATGGAAACAAAAGGGTTCTGGAGACCTGGGGTCCTGACAGACCCTCTGGATGTTCAGTTGCGTGGTGCCATTTCCTCTAGCAGCAAGTGTGCAGATTTGTGCCCATATCACAGGTTTGGGGCAACGATGCAGCAAGACAAGGTGCATAAGCTCTCACTGGGCATGAGCATCTCCAAAGTCACCCTCTTCCCTCTTTGAAGGAGCCCAGAAGCCAACTAGTAGGACAGGGACATTTGTGCCCAGCAGGTTCAGTGCTAAGGCCCCTTTCCTTGGCTGATGAGTGGCTTCACACCTTTGGCACGTGGTGCCCAGGTTCATCCATTCCCAGCGCCATGAAGCCAGTTGGTGATGGCTGGTGCCCATCCTTATTCCTTGGATCAGATGTCCCAGAGGGACCTCCTCCCCTTCAGCTCCTTCCAGCTACACGATTGACATGCTTTCTTCCTCAGTGCAGAGCTGGACTGAAATTCCACAGACTTGGAAAACATCTAAAGGTGTCTCGTTTCAATTGCTTCTCTGTTCTTTTTCAGTTTAAAGAAAACAAAAGCTCAAACCCTTCATTGGAAGACTCTTTAAATAATTTACCACACTTGCCATTGCTAGTGGGAATTTAAAACACCCTCCATGCCAGCCACCCTTCCCATGAAACTTCTCCTGGCACCTCTCTAGAGCCTAAGCCACATGTGATGTGCTCCCTTGAGGACGCTGTTCCCAGAAGGGGCTGTCCAGGTGGTGCCAGAAGCCAGAAACCAGAAACTTGGAATGTGTTCTAGTCCAGACAAAAGCCAATAGCAGAGACACATTTGTCTAATGACTGCAATTCCATGGCATTGAGCTTACCTTCATGGGTAAATTGTAGGGCCATTTAGAGAAGAAGACTAAATGCCTGTTTTTCAAGGGAGCCCAAAGCCTTACCAGTTGTGTGTTTGTAAGATCCTAAGCGATCTGAGACGAGACTTGTGATCTGTGAGATCTGATGAACTTTCATTCCCTCACTGGCCTTAAAAATTTATGGCACCTTTTTGTTTTCATACTTTGGGTTAAGCATGCCGCTGCTGTTATTAACAAAGCATTGAAAGAGATTTCATTCTCACTTGAATGCAGTAATTGCATTCTATATTGTTAATATTATTTCATCTGAAATGAAGTCCTTGGGAAACCACCTGACACTTCTTTTAAAAGTTATGGTAAAATATGTATAACAGGAAATTTGCCATCTTAACCATTTGTGAGCATCTAGTTCAATGGCATCAGCAATATTCATTTGTTGTGCTATCTGGGATACTCAACTCCTTCCATCTCGACTAGTAGCAGTTCTGGACTGACTCCTACAAGAGGTCACAGCAAGATCTTGTTTTCTCTCTTTTTCTTTGTTCTTTCTCTCTCTCTCTCTCTCTCTCTCTCTTTTTTTTTTTTTTTTTTTTTTGGTCTTTTTGAGACAAGGTCTCTCTATGCAGTTCAGGTTGGCCTTGAGCTCACTTTGTAGCCTAGGCTGGTCTCTAACTCACATCGATCCTCCAGCCTCCTGAGTGTTGGGATTACAGGCGTGAGCCACCATGCCCAGCAAAGATCTTGTTTTCTAATTAGTGTATTTGCTCATCCTATTCCAACCCTATCTCAGTACTGTGCCTTTATCCCCTAGGAGTCTCTCCTTTTGATGTAATTACTGTCACATTTTTATTTTAGCTAAACACAGAGTAGAGAGATGACTACTTGTTCTGTAGTTTGTAGTCACGCTTCTTTATGCAAAGACCATGGTGAGAAAAGAGGAACCAACATTTATCAGATGGTACTGCGTATCCCTTATTTATAGATGTCTGTTTCCTGTGTACAGGTCCCCCTACTCCCATAAAAATTGTTTATCTCCATTTAACAGATGAGGAAATTATGGCCTAAAGAAGTTAAATTATGGACCACACAGCTGGAATTGAACTACGTGTTCAAATGAACGCAAAGTCTAATATAATACGTCATCTGGAAGACGGGGGCTTTGGAAAGACCAGGAAGATCTAGGAAGCAGGCAGGGAGGGCGACTGAATGAGAGAAGGAAAAGAAGGCTGGTCTCCCCCTGCCTGGGAGGAGCCACTGTCACCAGCTGCCCCTAACAGTACCTACAGGGCCTTCAGCTGACTGGGCTGCTTTCTCAAAGCGGGGCCTCTCCCACAAGGCTTCCGGGCCCTGCTTTCCTGCCTTCGGAGGCTGATTATAGACATTATGGATTACTTTGATCACTTGCATTCTCGTGCTCAGAGTCGCTCAGAGCTGCAGGCAGAGTTTCTGACTCTGCTTCAAATTAAAGTGCCAACTGTTTGTCAAGACAGATTTTCTTAGCCAACCATCTCCTAGTGCTGGAATGTCTCTGTTTGGTTGAAAATGCCTCTCCAGAGAGTTACCATGGCAACCTCTGTCCCCAGAGTGGCAGGATCAAGTCCTTACTAGAGACTTCCAGATTGGTGTAGCCATTTTCAGCCACAGCTCCACACTGGGTTTTGCTTTGGTTCCCTGTTGTGAAAGTCCTGGGGGAAGTCTCAGAATGCCTCCCCTGCCTCAGGAGTGAGTTTGAACTGTCTTCATCAGCCCTGCTTATTTCCCTGTCCTTCCTCTCCCTTCTGGGCTCAAGGTCAGACACTTAAAAGTAAATTTACTTTTTATAGAAAAGGACTGACGTGCAAGCTAGTGAAAAGGCTGCTGGGTCAGTAAAAGCAGATAAAACGAGATACAGGCATTTGAAGGTTTTGAAACTGGAATTTGGTTTTGACAAAAGATTAAGACAATTTTCAAGAAGGTTTGCAAAGTGACTGTGCAAGTTTTTTTTTTGCTTTGTTTTTTTTTGTTTATTTCCCAGGAATGGAATAGAAGTGTAAACATCCAAGGGGTTTGAACTGTATAATTTGACATAAGCCAAGTATTAAAGTTACATTAACTCCCGCAAATCAGTCCTGTGCCAGTTCTTGGTTAGTGCTGTGATTCAACCAACAATGGCAAACACACCTTAGCATTTAAAAGATGTTCAAGGTCAGTTGTGTAAGTGCATGGGGTTTTGTGAACGTGTCTAGAAAAGATCCACATGTTAGAGCAGCATCAGTCTTTTCCAATCCCGTCTACCTAGAAGAGCTGGTCGTGTTGTGACTTTACTGGCTGCAACCACCCAGGAAGATTCTGGTGGCCTCCTTTATCCATCCACTCAGCCTGACTTCTCTGGTCCTCACAGTGGGACCACAGAGCAGGAAGGATGGGCACCTCTGCATCAAGGAATTCAAGGCGCATGCAGTCAGGAACCCCCTTTGTCATAGGCTGGTGCGTTAAGACCCTAGGGTTGCCATAACCAAGGAAAACACACTGATGGCTTAGAAGAATAAAATTTCTCATAGCTGTCAAGCCCAGAAGCCCCAAATCAAAGTGTTGACAGGATTGTTTCCTGTGACTATTACTAAAGGACAGTCCTCCCCATGTCTTTCTGGTTCCTGGCACTCTGGGCCTTTGTGCCTTGTGGATATGTCACTCCAGCCTCAGCTTCCATTGTCACCTGCGTTCTTCCTGTGTGCGTCTGTGTCTCTTCCTTTTCTCATAGGGACCTCAGTCATGGTAGTGTGTCCCCTAATACAGGATGACTTCATCTTAATTTGATTACTTAGCAAAGATCCAACTAGCACTCTAATAACAGAACCATCCAATTTGTCATACTTTAAAATGTGTCATAAACCAGGACACACTTTATATTCACACAAACACCTAGAAAATAGTTACTGACAGTTTGTTCAAGTGTCATGGAAAAGGCCAATGTATGAACAATTTTTCTCTCGGTGGCACGATGGCCCTTTGATATGCCACCGTGTCATTCTTTCCCAAGGGCCTGTCAGTATTCTGTTCACAGCACCTTCTTTTCCACTGCAGTCAGTTCCTGACTCCCCACAAAGGGCCAGAGTAGTGCTCAGCTTCCCAACAGCATGCACATCTCTCTGTGAGCCCGGGGTCTCAGCATGGGATAGCTCCACGCTGTGGGCTGCAGGTTGTGCTCCTTGGTGCAGATGTGGGCAGAGAAAAAAGGGAGTGCTTCCCCAGGGGCAGACCTTGCGCTTTGTCTTTCTGGATCTGTGTGGGACCTGAGGAACACCTCAAACACAGATAAATTACCCTACCTACTGATGCTAATTCATAAGTCCAGCAGCGCTACCACAGCCAATTCTACAAGAACAGCACTCAGTCTTTTCTTCATTATTGTTACTCACATTACCACCATTGTCAGCATCTATAACACATCTTTGTCAAGTGTGGAACCACATGAGCTGCTTTCCTTGGAGCTAAAGAGAGGGAAAAGAAATATAAGCTTAAGATCTACTACATAGAGACGTCAACTAGCCAGCCTTTCCGATAAGCTATGCAAGCCATGTGGCGTCCAGAAAGAGAGAAGTCAGTACCTCCCAAGAATCAGCCATGCTGGGACTGGGAAGGGCCCATCAAGAAGCCCACAAGCCAGCCCTTCTGGTAAGCCATGCAAGCCATGCAGCGCCCAGGAAGAGAAAAGTCAGATACTGCCTTCCGTGGACCTACCAGTGCACAGGCTGAGAATCAACCCTGACCCCTCTAACCCCTTGCTTCAGAGCACAGGCTGAGTTGATGGCAACTGAGGTACAAAAAGAAGCTGATGCTTGTATTGTTCGGTTGATTTTGCAGGCCTGGGGCCAGCAGTTTGAGTGTCTATAGGGAGGATGACAGTATGCAATATTGCAAATATGGGGAATTCCCTTCTATCTGTCTTTAAAATACAATATTGTTTTCACTGTTTTTTTTTTCTGATTGTTTTGCTTTATTCAGTGTTCTGTTTTTCTTCATTTTATCCTGTTTTGCTTTGATTTTGCTATACCTGATGGAACGGACAACTATTGCGAAGGTAACAAGATATACTGTGACAGCTATTGTTGTTTTCCTAGTATCCTTCTTTGAAGTTCTGTACTAATTTTGCTGCTTTGTTTTGATTGACTTTGTTCTGTTTTGTCAGATTTTAGTATCTTTAAAATAAAAAAAATTTAAGATCTGTTATATAGATATATATTTTTTCTAAACTTTTTTTGGGAAAAATCCCAACTATATATATATATATATATGCGTGTGTATGTGTGTTTGTGTGTGTGTGTGTGTGTGTGTGTGTGTGTGTTGACTACTGCCCTGAGAATCCAGTAATTGACAAGACCCATTCTCCCAGGAATGCCCATGGTGGGCTTATTCACAGTAGCCCAAAGACACTTCCCAGAAAAATTACAATTGGTCAATACATACATTAAAATTTGCCCAACGTCTCTGGCCGTTAAAGAAATGCAAATTAAAACAACACTAAAATGTATTCTTACACCACAAAGAATGGCAATTGTCAAGAAATAAAATAATAAAATAGTAATAGCTAGGCATTGGTAGTGCATGCCTGTAATCCCAGCACTCAGGAGGTTAAGTGAGGAATATTTTCAAGAGTTTCAGGACAATCTGGGCTACCAAGTGAGTCCTGAACCAGGCTGAACTGCATAGTGACACCTTGTCTCAAAAACAAACTAATTAATTGATTAATCAATTAATGAAAAATGCCAGCATAGCTACAAGGAAAGAGAGCTGCTTCTACATTGTTGGCGGGAATGCAAAGTAGTACAATCATTACGGAAACCAGTATGGGGATTTAAAAAAAAGAAAAAACTAAAACTAAAAATTTCATTTGACCATATTTCCCTTCTAGGTATCTTCCTCAAAGAGCTAAAGACATCATATATGGTGATATGTGAATATCAGTTTTTATAGCAGCAAAATTCATAATAGTTAAATCTCAAAATCATCCTCAGTTGTCCCTCAGTTGTCTGAAAATGTCCCTCAATTGACGAATGGATAAAGAAGATGTTATCTATATATAATGAAATAAAACTCAGATGCACCGAAAGATACATTTGAAATATTTGTGGAAAAGTGGCACACCTTGAAAACAATATGAAATAAATGGCACAATCTTAAACAGCCTCCAAATGCCCCAGAGATGAAACAGGCCAAGCGTTCAACAGATGGATAAACTATGTGGCCAGTGCACACAACTGCCACACTCAGCCATAAAATGGGGCAAAATATTGATACATGTGAGAACACAGAAAAACTTTGAAAGAAACCAATCACAAAAGTCACATTTATGATTTAAACCTAAAATGTCCCCTAAATGTCCCATATGATCAGAGATGAAGTTTTTAAAAGGTAATTGAATCATTGGGGGGTTGGACTTCTCAGTGGATTGATCTATTGGTAAATTCATAGCTGAACGTGCTGTTAGCTGTTCACAGCTGGGTGGTCAGAAGACATAGAGTGTGACCTTGGTGGCCGCTGCCTTCCTCTCTCTACTTCCTGGCCACCCTGGAGTGAGCAATTTTCCTCTGCCATGTTTTTGTGCCATGTAATCCCTTCCTTGGCACCAGCCTACTGTGGGCTGAAACCATTGATACTATGAGCCCAACTAAACCTCTCTTCCTTTAAGTTGCTTGTGTCAAGTATTTAGTCCTAGTAAAGGGAAAATAACTAAGGGAGTAGTATATTTTATGATTCCATTTCTATAAAGTATCTGTAGTCAGTAAATCTACAGAGACAGAATGTAGGGTGAGGTCCAGGGCACAAAAACCGATTCCTTCACAGGTACAAAGTTTCCACTGAAGTGATAACATTTCAGGACTAGATAGAGGTGGTGTTGGGCCAGCAAATGAAGTACAAAATGCTACTGAATCATGTACTCTTGAATGGTTAATTTTATGATCTGTAAATTTTACCCAAATAAAAAGCTTTTCTTTTTTTCCCAAAAAAAACCCCTAGTTTATATTTCTCATGGTTCATTTTCCCCAAAGTTTCATATTTAAAGTTTTATAATGTTGTGGGTAGAGAGACAACAGTGCTTGTTATGGTTTGTGACTAGATATCACCCCCAAATCTCATGTAATCATAGGGCTTTTTCTGAGGTGGCTGACTCTGGAGTTTGTGATTGATTCGCAGTTCAGTGCTAGGATCAAAGGTGCTGGGATTAAGGGTCGTTGACTGTGGGGATCAGTCCACTGATTGGGTTGGCACTGCCCTAATCCCAGTGAGCTGAATCAAATAAAAGAAGTAGAAAGAGACTTGGTTTTCCCCCTTCTGACTTGCTCTTGCTGTATTCTGCTGCCATGAACTGTTTTTTCTCTGGGATTTCCCTCTGCCAATCCACCCTGCCGTGGGAGTCAGCCAGCCGTAGACTAAAACCTCTACAAACTGTGAGCTAAATAAATTTTTCTTTCTTTAACTTGTTAATATTGGGTATTTTGTCTCAGCAATAAGAAAAGTAACTAAGTCAGAGTGGTGACTGATATCACCCTGCAGCACCTCACTGTGAACAGGATGTGGAAGCTACTCATGGGTAACAGCTAGCACTGCATAGCAGAGAGCTGAGGCACTGTGGCGTGAATGCTTTGGGCCTCAGCCTCTGATTAACAGATTTCTTTTCTTTTCTTTCTTTTCTTGTTTACTTCTCTTCTTTTCCTTTTCTTTCTCTTCCTTTCTTTTCCCCTCTCCTCTCCTTTCCGCTCCTCTGTTTTCTTCTTCTTCTTCTTCCCCTCCCCCCTCTCTCTGTCTGTCTGTCTGTCTCTCTCTCTCTCTCTCTCTCTCTCTCTCTCTCTCTCTCTCTCTGGTAGCTGGCAGGCAAGTCATTGGCAGAAGAGAAAGAAAGATGAAGGAGACACACACCACACACTCTCCAGCCCACCTTCTGCCGGCATGTGCTCTGATAGGGAGCAAGCCCTTCTCGTGGGCCACTGAAACACGTGGTAGAGTAGCAGAAGCCATCAGGAGGGTCACATTAACTTTGAGCAGGATGCCCCTGCTAGCAAAGGACTATCTCCACTCCAGGGGGAAAATCACTCTCTATCTGCTGCAGAGCCAAGCCTTCATGAATCTTTGTTCCCAAAAGTCCTTTATTTGATCCCAAGAGTACAGAAGACCAGTTAGGCAAATGGAAAATCATTTCCCAGTTGGATCTTAACCTACTGAGGATGAGAATATGCCCAAAAAGCTGCTGGATTCCAATCGCTTCTTACTTTTCTCTCCCTGCCCAGCCAATTTCTACCTTCTCTGGGGTTGCATGTTGAAGGGGAAAGAGATCTTTTCTCTTGGGCTCCATTCAGCATGGGAGCAGAAGCTTGGTATTGGGCCAGTTTATAGGGCTATCATTCTTTATTATACAGATGATTATTGGTCTTTTTTTGCAGATGAAACCCAGAAAGGTTAAATGATTTACCCAAACACAGTCAGTGAGGATGGAGTCAGCATTTAAACTGAGACCTTGACAGACAGCTCAGTCACTGCACAGCCTCCCGAGGTGGCTAAGGGTCAATGCCATGGTGCATAAATCCCAATTAAGACAAGCCCTCTGAATAGACACATGCAAGTATGATTTTGAGGTCCAGCTGAAAATGCTAAGGGCAGGTAGTTTAAGAGTCCCACACAGCGAGGACCTTGCCCAGCCTTGGCCAACTCACTCTTCTGCCTGCCATTTGGTCCAGCTACTGAAAGCCAACGTGAGGGCCAAGTTCAGTGGACCAGAGCTGCTGGCACAGGCAGGCGAGAAAGAGCAAATTCAACTCACAGAGGTGCCAAGTCTGTTGCTTCAATATAAGGCTGGTATTTAAAACTCAGGAGACTTCACATAAAGTGCAGTTTTCTTCCTTCTGAGAAGCCACACCAGCCCTGTGTTCCTGCCTGGGCCTCGTCCTCCCAGGACCTGCCTGACTCCTGAGGCCTCTGTGCCCTTGATCCCTGCCCGAAGCTGAGTCCTCAGTGCACAGCTGAGGCCTACGAGGTGTTTGATGAAGAAGGAGCAATCGTATGCGGTGTCAAGTTACACCCTGTGATGAAAAGGCCAGAATTGGCATTTTAAAAATTCATCATTTTCTAATAATAAAAGTCTGCGTTTACAGAGAGCTGTGCTTCCAAGAGCACATGAGAGATGTTTGTGCAAACATCACTCTGGAATGCTCACAGTTGAGCTTCTGGGAAGGCAGAAGGTGACTTCGATTGAGGTCTCGAAAGAAAGAGGCATAAAGGAAAGTAGTAGCTTGCCTGCCCCAGGCGGGGGACCAGTGGCCAAGTGCTGTGACATGAATTACAAGGACAGGGCACTGCAAGAGGCACAAGGACCGGCTTGGTTCTTTATTGCTTGGAGGAAACGGCTGCAGAGATTCAGAAGGATGAATGACCCCTTGATCCCTGTGGGGCCAGGCTGGGGATCTGGCTCTTGTAGTTCTTGCAGCTCTGAGTGTGGGTGCGTCCTTGTCCTTCTGCAATGTGTCCACCACCCATGGCCATACTCATCCTGCGAGCTTTTGCTCAGAAACTACCTGCTCTGTAAATCAATCACAGTCTTTCTTGTTTGGCAAGTTTTCCCTGTCCCCACTGGGCCATTCATTCCCTTGCAGAGGATGGAGCATGCTTACCAGGGCCATCTCCATTTACCTGGGGCAACCTTTCTGGGTGGAGGGGTTTCAGCCAGAATAGCAATCCTGGGTGCTTTGCTCTCATGGGCCCCTTCTCTGCAGAGCGGTTATTGCTGTATCTAACCGAATAGCTCTGGAAAAGGGCCTGCTATGCTGGGCTCTGGCTTCAGATCTGGCTGCCTGTGAAGGAGCCAGCAGGTGCCTCACTGTTCAGCCTCCCGGGGAGCTGCCTTGGGGCAGCCACAGCAGCTCTGCACTAATGGCTTGGGTAGATTTGTGAGGTAATAGGCTGAGGATCTGATATCTTTCAATACAGCTCTTACTGATAATCAAGCTCAACTTTTTTATCTCCATACAACAGATTCCTCAGTGTCTCTCTCCAGTGGTTTTGCTGTCAGTGGATGGAGAGAGAACTAGAGTTTATTTCTCCCATAAGACCTTATTAGATCTCTTAATTATTTCTGTCCTCATAGTAGCATAGTCCTGGTGCACAGTAGGTGCTCTCTGTCTGTTGAGTAATGAGACATTCTGAGGTGGGAAGCCCTGCTTTCTCTCCCCACTGTTGGCAAAGTGCAAAGCGCCCCACTCAGCACCATGCAACACTGGGAAACTGAGCTTTCTGGGCAGGAGTAGGGTGGGTAGGGCCAGAGGAAATCCCAATTTTTGTTTGTTTAGTTTTTGTTTGGTTTTTGCAGTGCTGGGAATCAAACTTAGGGCCTTGTGCATGCAAGGCAAGAACTCTACCACTGAGCCATGTCCCCAGCTGGGAAGCCCCATTTTTAACTGACTGAGAGTCTCCCTGTGACAAGAAACTGAGTTATTCCAGCTTGCAAGGTCAGGACAACGACCTCTAAGAATTTTTCCATGGATAGAAGAATACTCTGTGAATTTGATGAAATTTAATTCTTACTTCAGGGATGGGAGTAACTGTTAGGTTTTTGTTTGTACAGCACTTAACTGTCTAAATAAAAAGCAGTGGATACTAAACACAAGACTAGGGCACTTTCAAAAGAAAGGCTCTTGCTCCTCACTTTTTACTTCTATCATCAGAATGGGGAAAAGACCAGGAAAAGAATCTTTTCCTGTCCCTGGCTGCGGGAGAGGACCCTAAGTAGATGCCATTTGAGGCCTGGAACTGAGGTGTGAACTTTTGCTGCCCACACAGAGGTGATAATTGGGGTTCTAGAATTCAACACAAGTTCCAAGGGATGATGAAGTGAAAGATATTTTTAAAAGCATAAAACTGAAAATAATAAAGAGATCATCATAAATATTTTAACATATCTCCCCCATGGGGAAGAGGAGCAGAACACGGAAATTTTCCCAAAAGAGAAAATAACAAATTAGCAATCAGTTGACAGAATAAGTATCCCATAATAACTGCTTACATCTATTGTTTTGGCGCTGAAACAGGATTAATTTCTCAACTTAAATCTTCCAAGTCACACAAAGAATATTTTTCTTCCTGGTCAGTTTTTCCTCCTGGATGCTGTGAGCCACAGTGGAGGACGGCCCCTGGGGGACAGGCATGGCTGAGCTTCCTGCTGGTTGTGAGGTCACAAGGGTCACGGAGCAGAGGTGCTGACTCTGCTCAGGAAAATGGTCCCTGAAGGCAAGGGTCCTATTGAGCAAGTGAGGGCCTTGCACCCTATTCTTCTCATTACAGCTCAATCGTGCTGAGAGGTAGGAGTGCTACAAATGGGTGCCCAGGTTGAACACTGGTCTGCCTAGGACCCAGCTTTGAAGTTGGGCAAGTGCCTCAGTTTCCTTATTTGTGAGATGAGGATAGTAGTGTCTATTATCTCAGAAATTGTGCTGCAAATTAAATAAACTAACAGTGCACGCACAGCCTGAGCACTTTCCATCATATTGGGAATCTAGAAATTTCAACCTTTCGCTCTTGTCAAAGACTTTTGCATTCCTTTATTTTTTAAAATTGTAATTAAAGAAATAGTAAACAAAACAGAAAATAGGTAGAAATAATACATACGTTCAGAGAAAAAAATAAACAGTAAGAAATCACTAGTTGCTGTTTACATATTGTCGTTTTACAAATAGTTGTTCAAGATTCAAAAATGGAACATGTAAAGTGGGAATTCCAACAGTGAGACTGCAAACAGTTCTGTTCACTGTCCAACAAAAACTTAGTAACATGTTTGTCAATCCTCTACACTTAAACATACATGCACTTATCCATATCTTCAATTATGTTGAGATTGAACAAACCCAAGCAGGCTAATATCACTCTGAACAAAGAATAATACTATTGCTGGGTTTCACATTATGACACTCCAGGATCAGCACTGGGTACGTTAGTGTCTCTTTTTCTTCAGAGTATCTGTTCATTTCATCATGTATCATGTGACCAGTTCTCATAAACTGTTTATAGATTCTACACATGCATGAGTCTTAACATGTATTTCTATCCTTTCTATATTAGAGGGAGAAACAAAACAAAGCAAGGCAAACAAAACATATTCCTATAAACACATTAAATTAAATAAACATATAAGACCATTGTACAAAGAGTTCTACCATGGTTCCTGTGTTGTCTCTTGTTATCTTCAATAGAATTGGCTATACTATCAGACATAGTGTAATTGAATATATCAGTACATAACAGTATTAATAAAAACACAACTTTGTATATAGTATAGAACTTCAAAAACAGCAGGTATCAAACC
The DNA here is from genome assembly GCF_034190915.1 of Cavia porcellus. NCBI lineage: Eukaryota > Metazoa > Chordata > Mammalia > Rodentia > Caviidae > Cavia > Cavia porcellus. The sequence goes on from NW_026947504.1 coordinate 61,306,691, forward strand.
AGAATGTGTATCATTGAGTCTTGTCATCTTCAGTGTAGTTGCCTATACTCTCAGACTTGATACTATCAATCATTCAAATCATAAAAATTTGAATAAAACCTTCTCTGCCTCATTTCTGTTATGTTCTTTTTTTTTTTTTTTGCCATCAGTTATCTGCTTATCTTCTTTATTCTGTTTTCTGCTCCATTCATTGAGGCCTCTCTGCCACTGTTCCTGGAATCCTAGTACTTTTCTCTCTCTCTAGAATGCCCTGCAGTATTCTCTGTAGAGTTGGATTGGTGGTTGCAAATTTTCCAAGTTCCTCTTTGTCTTGGAAGTATCTTGTTTCTCCATTAATTTCTAGAGACAGTTTAGCAGGGTGTATCAATCTGGGATGGAGGTTATTTTCTTTCAGGGCTTGGAATATTTCACTTCAGGCTCTTCTTTTTTTTTTTTTTTTTTTTTGGTCTTTTTTTTTTTTTTGTTTTTATCGGTACCAGGGATCGAACTCATGACTTCCTGCTTGCAAGGCAGGTGCTTATGCCACTGAGCTAAATCCCCAGCCCCCCAGGCTCTTCTTGACTTGATGGTTTGTGTCGAGAAGTCTGCCGTTATTCTAATGAGCCTTCCTCTGTAGGTTATCTGTTTCTTGTCTCTAACAGCTTTTAATATTCTGTTCTTGTATTGAATTTCCGGGATCTTGATTATTATATGCCTGGGTGTACCTCTGTTTTGGTTGTAGCTGGCTGGAGTTCTGTATGCCTCATATATCAGAATATCATTTCCTTTTCCTGTGTTTGGGAAGTTTTCCTTAATTATTTCTGTGAATAACCTTTGTAGTTCCTTTGTTTGTATCCCAGATTCTTCATTTACATTCATTATTCTCAAGTTATAGATCCTTTTGTTGTCTTCTAGCCTTTGTAATTGTTACTGCCTGTTTCTTTGTTATTTCTTTGTTTCTTTGTTATTTTGTTACTGCTTATTCTTCCTTATTTTTAAAAAGTTTGCCCTTTCATACTTCCACATTGCAAAACTGTCCTCCAGTTTGGATAATCTATTGTTTGTTTCTTTCAAGCTGATTTGCCATCTTTCAATAGAGTTTTTAATTTCCTGATGATCTCTTTGAATCTGCTTCATGTAGTCTATATTTTCTTTATATTATTCATCAAATGGTTGTCTCCTTTGTTTGAGTTCCTCTCTTCTTCCATCTGTGTCTGCTTGAGGGGTGCTTAGTATCTTTTTTATTAATTTTCTTATGTCTTGCTTTATTTGGCTGAATATTTCAGTTTTCAACTCGTCTATGAGGTCCCTAATATATCTCTTCATGTCCACTGGCGCTGTGTCTGATATTGCATGTTTGCTGTTCTCATTCTCCTTTGTAGTTACCTGTCCTGGGTCAATGTTCTCAGGGTTGGGCCCTGGGGACTTTTTGTTGTTGCTTCCTCTTCCCACCTTTTTTGCTTCTTCCAGGAGGCCCCAGTTTCTTTCTTTGTTGGTTACAATTCTTCTGAAGCACGCTGGCTAGATGACCCCTCACACTGCCGTGTGCTAGTGAGTTGCACACAGGAACAGCGTATGCTGGCCCCTTCGCTCTGGACCAGTCAAGCTGCTGTGGCCTGCACTGTATTACTTTGCACCACTTCCCCTCTGGACCAGCCAAACCTCCAAGGCCCCACTGGGCCAGTGTGGTTAGTGTGCACCACCCCTGCGGGGACTTGACCTCAGATAACTTATTGGGTCTCAGCCGGATCATTTGACCAGGCCTACCTCAGTCCACCAATCCTGTTCAAGAAGGGAACAATTGATTGAAGTCACTGATGCCCCTTGTCCTTGCCAGTCCTGCCTGGTCCCAGAATGTCATCTGCCTGAGCCCCCCTATTTATGGAATGGCTCCACTCCCGTCACTCATCACAGGTGGATGTAGGCACCCTGCCAACTCAGCCCTCTGTTCTGCTCGCTGATCCCCGAACTCAATATAACTGCACCTCCAGTGAGTTGAAGTGGCGGGTCCTTGGATGGCTGGGCCAGTCGCAGCTGGACCCCAGATGGTCAGCAAGTCACCTTAATTTCTTCTTGGGACGAGAGAATTCATCTCCCTCTGTTTGGGGCTCCCCACTCTGTATTATGTTGTATTCTAAGTTCACTGTCTCAGGGAGCCTCTGTAGCCAGTTGTTATCTATCCGCCATCTTTGCTCCTCCTGATGAGGTGTCTACATTCCTTTAGAAGGGAAAATCCAGCAGCACTAGTCATTGAGGTGATAGCATACATTGCTTCCCAGGGCTCTAGCTGTTCTAGGAGGCAAGGCCTTGCTGATGGGCCACAGGTTGGTGGTGGTAGTGGAACCATGGAAAATGATACCATAATATGATTTTGATAGTTAAAGCTGCTTCCATGATCTGAACTGTTTTCTGTTCCAGGCATGAATTAATCCTCTCTACAACCTCCTGAGGTAGATGCTATTATCATTCTCCTTTCACACATAAGGAAACTGAGGCACAAAGAGGTCATGTCACTCATTATATGTCACATATCTAACAAGAGAAAGGCATGTGGCCTGCCTTTCTCTCTCTCTGTCCTCACTCTGACCAACTGCATTCCCAGCTGGACTGAAAGGAGAGTGCAGTGGACAGGCAGAGGAGCCTGTGGAGGGGTGCAGGACCTCTGGGCTTGATTCTGACTCACATCCTTCCGCCAGGACAATGATCTTGTGCAAATGAGAGAACCACTCTCTGTGAGTACCATCTGTAACATAAGATACAGGTGACTGCCTTTCAGGGCTGTCGTGAGGGTTAGTGAGGTAATTATGGGATGAGCTTATGAGGGTCCCCAGCATGTATTAAGTATTCAATAGATGTTGGCTTTTAAGACCACTGTGGGATTCATCCTCTCAAGAACATTCCTAAAGGGAGAAAGAAAGAAGAAACTGAAAGGAGCAGGAAGATAGAGGGGACCGGAAGAGGACAACAGGCCCCTGTAACCATTAGCCCCTGCAGTCAGACCTTAATAACTCCTTTCCAGAGATGTACAGGGCTATTGCTTGATTGCTAACAGGAATAACTGGTTCCTGGTCACCAAGCTGAGCAGCCAACCGTAGCTCTCCAGTGCGATACACAGTTGGAGACACCAAGAACAAAGGTTGCTAGGTAAAGACATCAGCCACTTCTGGAGGCAGCGCTTGCAATGAACCTCAGAAGCTGCTCTGTCTTGGCACAAATCAGACAATGTCTTTGAAGATTTTTTTCTTTTTAAATACCCAAGACCAAACCTCAGACGTCTTTGAAAAGGAGGACTAGGATGCACTATAAGTTGGAAATGCAGGAAGACAAAGAAACTCAGGCATCCTAATAAGGCCCTAATACGGCGCTGAGACGATCGTTCATTTCAGAAGACTGGTCTCTGACTTCAGCTGCTAACTCAGTAAGTAACTCTCTTTCCCTCTCTATGCCTTGTGTGTATTTTCAGTTTTTGTTTCTCACTTGTCTTAGTCTGTTTGTACTTTATAACAAAATACCACACACTGGGCAACTGATACATGACAGAAATATATTATCACTCACAGATCTGGAGCTGGGCGTTGGCAGATTCAGGGTCTGGTGAGGGCTCATCCCTCACAGATGGAGCCTTCTAGGTGTTCTCTCTTGATGAAAGGAAGTAGTAGGCTCTCTCAGGCCTCCTCCATAGGGCACTAACCCACTCGCAAAAGTCTCACCTCTTAAAACCAACATAATGGAAATCAAATTTTAGTGTAGGAATTTCTAAGACCCACAAATATTCAGACAATAACACTGACAAATCAGTTCTATGCAGTTAGTTCATCCCTCCTTCCCACCTCTCGGGTGTCACATCCCGGTCATCTAGGGAAATTAGCTGCCACATCTTCCAGTCACCATGTTTCTCTTGCTACTCTGTGGGATGCGGGGCAGCAGAATGCCTTTCTTCCTCCTCCTTCCTTAGCTGCAAGGACATGGTGAAGGGAGGTACCGATACTGTTAAACATGCCTCTTGCGGTGCTGGCTCGAGCAGTGGCTTCCTAGGTCCATAAGTGTCCCCATTACCTGACCTCCTTTGACTGGAGCCTTAGTCATCTGGCTTGGGCAGATCAGCTGGGGTGATTAAATTCCCTTGCTCAGAAATTTAAACTAAGAAAGCAAGAGACTAAGCATTTACACACTGGTTGCAAGACCTTCAGCGGAAAAGTCATGCTACGGAGTCAGTGATGGGGGACCTGCCTAGTGTAGGAGGGAGAACACCCCGGTGAAACTGTCTCTGTCTCACCAAGAGGAGGGGAGGGGCATATGCCCACCCTGAGGCACCTTAGCCGCTGATCCCTTTACCGGTCTATGCAGCCCCAAAAGAGCTTTCCTTCATTTACAAATTCCTTTTCTCGTCCCACCTCCCGCCGCTGTAGAACATTGCCAAGTGAATTTAATTCAAATTCTATGTAATAAAAACATAAAGTAAGGCAAAATAAATGGCAATGCTTTAAGTAACATGCTCTGGCATCTCATAAAAGCCTCTTAAATTGATTACCTAAGAGCGCATGGGGTAGGCTCCAGGAAAGGACTCTGGCTGGGGGACTGGCAGAGCCCCAAATTGAGCTACACTGTGATTGCTGCAATCATAATTCTTCCTCATATCATGTTTTGTGCTTGAGATGCAGGGCCCTGCACAATGAATTTTCCTTCCCCAAACAGGGCATATATTTAAAATAAAAATCTCACTGTTGTTAGCAATTCTAGAGTGCTCTGGCCAGGCTCATCATACTGGGCATCTTAATTGCTAAATGCATAAGATCTGTTTTTCAATCATTGCAAACTTGAAAACTGTGAAAGAGTTATCCCAGAGTTTGAGAAAGACTTGCTTTGTACAAATCTGACAGCCCTGGTGGGGCCAATTATGGACTGGACTCAACTCAATTCTGGCTTTGAGGACTGAGGAAAATGATACTCCTAATCCTATTGCTAGACATCATTCAAGATGGGGAAGATTTCTTCCCCATCCTACTTTGGAATGCTCTGTCGTCTGCCTAGTCATCAGCTTGGTCCTGTTCTCTGGTCAAAGCTCCGGGCTAGGGAAAGGACTTACTAGTGGAACCAAGTCTTCTGTAGAGTGGAAGACTACCTGATTGTCAAAAGATTACTTGGGAGTAATCTTGGGATTACTTGGGAGTAACAATGGGAGTACTTGGCTCAGTTTGGGAACAATTTATAGCTTAAGGAATGGAAGATCTTTTAAACTGGTGTTACACCGGAAAGGGTGTTGTAGGCCAGTCAAAGAGGTGCACTGATGTGTTCCATGGAGGATTCAGACAGGTGCTTGTAAGGTAATAGGCAACTAAGCCGTGTGCTTACCTTTCTCAGTGTGTCTACCCTGGTTCTCAGCTCCATGGCTGCAGATGCCATCCTTACAGCTAAACCAGGGGAATTCTTTTCACAAAACTTCCTCTATTAATTTGCAGAATTTTCTCCAGACAGTAAAACTGTCAGCTTGTCGCTCTTACTGTCTTACTGTCTCTCATTTGCCTGTCTTTCTCTGCTTCCTGTTCCCTTCCTCCTTCCTTTTTTCTTGCTCCCTTCCTCCCTTCCTTTCTCTCTCCCTATCTATTTTTTCTCTCTTCTTGCTTGTTGTTGGTTTTTTTTTTTTTTTTTTCACATCAACTGGGTGTCTACTGAGGACCACCCTGCTAAGAGTAAGAATTCAAAAATGAACAAGGCCCAGTCCGGTGCTGCCCAAAAAGTATCATTCATTGTGGGAATTCTTGACCAGGTGTGCACAGCAGAGTCACCTGGAGAACTTAAAATAAAAGATTGACCCCATCCAGGTCTATGCTTTTAGAATCATCAAAGGTACAGCCTAAAAGGAGAAAAACTTTTCTGTGTGACTTTGTAGTTACTGGTCTTTTGTAGAAAACTACTTATAGTCAGAGTTTTGAACTCAGAGCTGTGTCGTCAAAGAGAAAACTACTACAGTTCCATTGATGGGAGAGTTGGTGGTCTGGGAAAACAGGGATAACGCTTAACTCAGCCCTTAAAGAATGAATGGGAGTTTGCTTCAGGGACATAGAGCAGTAAAACCTAGAGAAGATAGAAAGTCTTTTAGACAAGTACACACACAAGAAAGGATAATTAGCGCATTGAGCCCTGTGCAGCTGGAATAGCTTAAGCAGACAGGTAGTGCTTTGGGACCCAGTTGGAGGGGATCCTGGGGACTAAGTGGTGCTATCTTCAGGGCCCACTCATCTGTACTATTTCTTTGCAAATGCTAGGAACACTTTGAAGAGTTTTAGAGAAGGCGTAATAGAATCACATTTACATCGCAGATTTATGTTTAAGAAGGATAACTTGGAGCATCAGGAGATGAGAGATCAATCTGGGAGCTTTTACACTAGTTGAAAAGACAAACTGAGCCCCTGTTAGAACCCTAAATATAAGAACAAGACAACACATGTCGGTCACACAGGCAGGACTTGACAGGCCATTTACAAATCATCTGACACTGCTTTGCTCTGATCTGCTTTATTCTATTCTGTTTTGTTTTATTCTCATCAAAGTTAAAAAAAGGCATCCGAGTCCTTCATTTCCCATTTATTCTTTCAGAATTTAGTTATCGGTCCTGTCCCTCACCCCATCACTCCATCAACCACACACTCTTGGCAGGAGAAAAGGCCACTTAAGCATCAACCAAACTCCCTGCATTTCCAATCCTGGATTCTGAAGATGTAGCCCAGGATAAGACCCCGGGACAGAGGCAGGTTCCCCGAGCCGGCCTGCCCATTTATTTCTTGCTGAGTACTACAGAGTATTTGTAGATCAGCTCTGGCAGGTAAAAGGCATAGAGATAATCAATGCCTTCACTTCACAGGAAAGATGTTTTCAAGAAAGCACCAGCTTTCATTTCATGGTTTAATCAAGAGCAGCCTATTAAATTGACAGTACTGTGAACACATCTCCTGTTTTCTTTTCTTTGCCTTAGACATAGAGTCGATCCAGAAATACCACTGAATGGAAAACTGGGAAATGTTCTCATAGAATATAGGATTAGTTCATAAGTATGTTTAGTAAGCAGCTCAAAGATAACTTTTAAGTCAAATGCTGAGCTAATTCCAAGCAATTTGCTTACCTGTGCTTCAAAAAGGCCTATGACCTAAAAGTTAGCAAGTATAAAAAGAACATGTTCAAAACTTTAAATGAATGAGATTAAACCAATCTCCAAGAAAATGATTCAAACAGAAAAGACTTCTTTAACAGCCAGCTACTGCATAAAGCAACTAAGATTACATGTTGTAATTGATAAGTGCTTTAAAGAACCACAGTACATACAGTGGTGTTTATAACACGTATTGGGTTTATTAATTAGTATCTTTATTATTTCATACTCAGGCTGCTCATAAAATAGCTTTCTCTATCTTGAAGAGTGCCCCCAAAAAACAGTGAAAATGGACTGGAAACTGCCTGGACATTTAAATTATGCTCATCAGTGTAATTTGTGATTTTTATATGCCTAAACAACAAACTCCTCAGAGGTCAGAATAAGCCACAAATCCCTAGAGAAGCTATTAACAGCGTAGCTTTTCAGATCATGTGGAAACTTTAATTCCATTTACCAAAGATACATGCAAAACTAGTTTTCATGTTGATTAAGACCTGTAACCATAAAATTGTGAAATTTATAGCATCATAAAAAACATTTGTGTAAAATGCAAATCTCCCAGCTGGGTAGGTTGGTGTGGAGGTCTCAGTTGGGTTCCTGTCTCAGCTCATTATCATTCAAATTCAGCATGGGCACTGTTTTCTTTTCTTCCTGAAAAAGGCAGCATGTTGTTCTGAAGTAGCTTTTTTTGATTATCTTCTGAACATTGTGATGGCCTCTTCAAATAGTGAACAGCTGTGCAACACAAATACGTAAGCAAAAGTATGTTAATTTGGGGGGTGGTAAATTAGGGTAGTTTGATATGTTTTTGTGACTATAATATAGCACATCTAAGTTTTAGTGCCTTAGTGTTATGTTATCTGTAGGCAAGAGGAATAAGAGCCACTAAGAGCACATGCTCATGGACATAAAAAATATATACCTTGATCCCTACATGCAACTAGTGGACCAGTGTCTGATGGAGAGGCTGTAGAATATTTAGTTTCTGTCTTAGCACTTGAACTAAGAGACGCCAAAACTTTACTGGAAGTAGATGTTCTGCCTACATCACATTGTTGGGGTCACTGGGAAATACACCGAGTATAGATACCCCTGAGCTTACAATGACATTACAGCCCAGTTAACGCATTAAGGGTCGAATATCTTGTAAGTTGTGAATTTATATAATGCAGCTACCCTACCAGCCATTATCGCTTAGCAACACAGTATACTCTAGAGCAGAGGTAAGGAAACGTTACCAGCACTCTCTGGGCAGGGACGGGGATGCTGAACATCTGGCAATACGCAAGAACATCAGCTCAACATGGAACCGCCCCACCAGGCTGTAATGCACTCCCACTGGAATACTCAGAGTCTAGGAAGAATTGGTTATGCTGCTGAAGGCAGGGCGTGAGGAGAAACACCAAGGCAGGGAAAGGAAAGATGATCACGTGACTCACAGGACTAGCACCGTGTGTCTGTCCTGGGCACTTTTCCGGCTGTATGCAAGCTTGGCTACACTGCCTGTTCTTGGTTTTGCAAGATGTTCCTATAACCTTCCAGTAAGACATTTTTATTTAACTTGATCTTGTTTGAATTGGATGCTTTTTCTGCAAATAAGTCAATTCAGACAGACAGAAATGGATGCCTTGATTCCTTCTCTAATGAACTGAGAACTCAGCTGAGAGGATAATGCAGGGAAACGAGACAAGGCAGTGGACACTGTGTTCACTGGTGAAGATGCTGTACTCCCGGAATAGGGTCCATCATCAGACTTTGCTTTCTTAAGGATGGCCATTCCTTGATGTGTGGTTAAGAAAAAAGTCAAATGTGCTTCCCTGAAAAGGTGTGTGTACATACACTTGGAGCTCACAACAGAAAGAAGGAAAGATATGGGGCTGTTTGCTTCTTCTGTTTGTCTTTGATTTGGAGACACAGGCCCAGGTCATCTGCTGCTTAGATGGTTTGCTGCTTACAGAAGAGGCAAAGGGGGAAGACAGAGCTGAATCTTCTGTGCGCCCCACTGGCCCCTCCCAGCCCTGCTACACTCTAACCCTGCGTGTTTCCTCTGTCATTTGGAAAAATAAACGTATTTACATCTTCATCCTTTCAATGAAATTATACAAACAAAAATGCAAGTTTGTAACATAAATAATCTAGCTTTATTTTACTGGAGAATGTCGAGAGAGAAAATAAGTACTACTTCACCATCAAGTATTAGAGACAATTTTTACTATAAATTAGGTAAAAATTAATAGACAGGATTAGGCCCTCTAGGGAGCCATTAAGGACAACTGTGGTTGGTGGTCACAAGACAAAGATGCAGTGACCAGGCTTATGTGTCTCCTTGAGGGATAAGCAATAGCTTGAGGTTGTACTCAAGCTGGATCACCATGTCCAGTAGGGTCTAGTTAGATACTGGTCACCCATGAGGGTGAGCTGAGCATCCGGACCCATCCTCTCCTAAAAACATCTTTGTTCATTCCATGTACCCTCGCTAGGTGATGATATTAGCTAGCAGCCATCCTTATTTATTGGTTGATTATATTTTGATCCATGTTGTACTCACCTGGTGATTTTGTGTCACCTTGCAAATTTGCTCTATAAATCATTCTTAGGGAAATGAATGGAGAGGTGGCAACCCACTTTTGGGATCCTTCCTGTCTCTCAGGAACTATCTCAATGAATTTTTCCTATTCCCAATCTCTGTTGTTCCTTGGAATTCATTCTTTGATTTCAGAGGACAGGAATTTGGTGCATCTGACATCTATCAGGTTGATATATTTTTCCTATATCAAAAGTATAAAAATCTGGGGCTGGGAATTTAGCTCAGCATTATAAGTGCCTGCCTTGTAAGCACGCAGTTGTGAGTTCGATCCCCGGTACAAAAAAAAAAAAAAAAAAAATCTGAGTGTATATGAGAACTAAATGGAGGTGTATTTTCAATGCATCCTCCTGGAATTGCACTATAGACTGTAACAGAGCTCAGTGGACCTTATAAAAAAGGTCACAGTGGATTGAGATGGCCCTCATTTATACTTGCTGCGGAGTTATTCATATCCTTGCAATGATCTCAAAAGCGTCCCATTGTGTATGATACGGGCTCACTCCCCAGGAGGCCCTCAGACTCTTGGCTATTCTTCACTGCCTCAGAACAAGGAAGCACGCCAGAAGATTTGGGGAAGAAAGAGTCTTTGAAGCCTAGAAGCAGCCAGCCATAATTTTATCCAATTATTAAGAAGTATGTGTTCTGCACTTAGAAAGCCTCGCACTGTGCTGGGGACCAGAGGAACATCAGAAGCGTTCAGGCCCTGAGGGGCAGTGTATCTGTGAACAAAGTGGACAAAGATAACTGCTGTCATAGGTTTAAAATTTTGGTAAGAGGGGACTGAGAATGAACTGTATAGACAATAAATATGTTTGTATAATATGCTAGAGGGTAACAGGTATCACGTAAAACACTGAGCAGGGTGAGGGGACGATGAGGGTGTGGGGTGGGGAGATGCAGGCTGCAGGTGATCAGGGTGGGTTAGCCTTAATAAAAAGGTTCCATAGCATTAAGCAATTATTTCCTTGCACTGTCTTCTGTCACCAACTGCGTGATAGTGATTTCCATGGTGCTTCTCAAATGGTAATGGCTGTGCACATCCCCAGGGGATGCCTTTAAACTAGAGATCCTGTTGTAGGAAGTGTGGGGAGGGTCTGAGCCTCCACATTTCTAACAAGCTCCCAGGGGATGCTGGTGCTGCCAGTTGTCACATGACTCAGAGCACTGAGAATTATAGGGCAGGGTCCCCATGTTCCACTTCTCCTGCGTTCTCCCAAGCACCCACCCTTTGTGTTGCTTGAACAAGGGCTCCCCGGATACGTGTTGACTAAAGGAACAGAGAAAAGTGACTAACAGAGAAGACACCAAACAGTACTAATGAATTGCTAAGTTAGGATGATTGACTGTCTTAATGGATCCCTTTCAGAAGCAGGGCCTCATCGCAATTATGTTGGTTTGCACTTCACTGTAATAACATTTAAACCATACAGAATTAATTTAGTTTTAAATAGGGATGTCATTAGTGCTCCTGAAAGATTTCTTGTCCTGGAATTTTTAATGAATTCATCATGAATTTAAATTTGTTCTATCTACAGCCTCAGGGCTGGCCCTGTACTTGGAAAATGACCCATCTAGTATAATTTGATGGGTCTTGGAATACGCCATCTGCTCAAAAACACTTCCTGCCCCAACTCCAGAAAATTCGCCATCAGAGTTTCACTTAATAAATCAACAAATAATTTGATGGATAATCCAAGTCAGTAAATATTTACAAAATACTTACAACTTGCCAAGAACTGTCAATTATAGAAAGATGAGTGACATTCCTGCCTGCAAGGACTGCTTAGTCTGACTGTGAAGATAAGAAGCAGACATTTCAAGATCCATGGATGATACGGGGCCACTTGTTGGAAGCCCGGAGCCTTTGTGCAGTGACTTCTTTGCCAGCACTGGGGTATTACTTAGGAGGGAGCTAGAATACAATATCACCCATATGGAGAGAGACTTTGGAGTTAGACAGCAGAGGTTACTAACAGGGTGGTAACTGGCTGCTTTCTAGTGAACTATTTTCCTCTTGAAGTCTGCTCCTTATCTTCAAGAAAGTGTTAGTATCTTCCCTTCAAATACAACTTTGTGGATCTGAGACTTATACAAAAATTACTGTGCATTAAAAGGACTTAGGATCCCATATTTCATGCAACACCTGAGGCATACGTAAGACAGGAGATAGTTTCTATGCCCTAGTCATTTCCTTGAGTGGCATCAGCCTATGCCTGCTTTTGACACTTACCAAGCTCACCAGTGCCAGGTCAGCTATCAGAGAGAAGGTGACAAGTGCCATGTGGTCCTGTCTTTGTACAGACCTGCAGGTGACTTGGGAAAATGAATGCTCACAGGCTACTCAGTTCCAAGACAAAAAAGGCAGAGCAGGACTCAAAGGGACAGGCTGGACTTGAGTGGGAAGGTTCTAGAGGAGGTCAGGACCAGGCCTGGAGGAGGGAGAAAGTCATTTCAAGGCAGGGCGCGGAGAGCAGACACAATAGGCAGTGACAGCTGAGGCGGGGATCAACTGGGAGGAATTTTTGTCATCCCTAAGACCATCAGTGGGAGAGAGGATGGAGAGATGAACAAGATCCACCAAAAAGGGAGCAGACAGGATCCTTAGGTGAGAAGTGTCAAAGGTAGCTCTGGCTTTCAGTCCTGTGCCTGGAGACCAGTGTCTACGGAACGGGAGCTGCGAGGGAGCCAGTTTGGGAGGGTGACGATGGTCTCAGCTTTGGATGGGTTGGGTTCACAGATGCCCAAGAGGCAATGCCAACCCTCTGGTTTCACCCAGGCCTGCAGGAAGCAGCAGTGCTACACCCATGTATCTCACTTAGCAAGATTCTGGGCAAGGGAGAGAGTGAGAGCACAGAGCTGGTGTGGGAAGGATGCTGTCCTAGGTGCTGATGTCCCGGGGGCAAGGCTGGCCTTGCTTCGCAGAGCTCAGGGCAGTCTGCTCTTGGACTTGGGCACTGCACCACCCCCAGTTGCTTGCTTCTCTCTTCTCTCTACCTGGGAACACCTAGGAAAGAAGGGCCCCTTTTCCTTCCCAAACCAATCTCACCTCGTGCTGCTGATCTAACTTCCTGGGCGCCCTTGAGGCCAAGGTCGTTCTCATGAATGTTCCTGGCTTCCAGTCTTGGGTTTCACCCTCCCTACTGTATTCTCTGTCTACAAGGATGATCTATTATATACTGTCTTTAAAAATAATCCCTAAAAATAAATTAAAAATAAAAGTAATCCCAGATCAAGGCTTCCCAAACCTCCCATCCCCTGAATTCCCATTCCCTTTCTCTTCATCCCCTCACAGATGAACTCCTTGGAAAACATCATTCCTCGCTTCTACCACATTGCCACAGGCTCATTGTATTTAAAAAACAACTTTTCTGTTTTCTTAATGATTTTTAATTTCTCTATAAACTTGGAAAATATACAAAATATTATTTAAATTACTCAATAACCCACAAGGCAGCTTTAACTGCTGACCACTGATGTTCTTGCATGTGTCCCCTCTTGTGTTTCTATCTGTGGGATTAGGTAGATAGTGGTAAGTAAGTGGATGGGTGGATGGATGGGGAGTTAGGCAGGGAAGTAAGTGTATCTATTTCAATTTTTTATTTTATAAATTTTGGCTCGTTTAAAATATAATGTTTTATCCTGAAGTTTAATTTAATATGATATTGTAATCCTAGGTAATTAAATATTCATAATAATGGGTAATGGTAATGGCTGAATAATATTTCATCCTTGATGTTCTATGTTAAATATTTAGATAGTTTTTGCTTTTTGAGTTTATAAATGGTGATATAAATATCCATGTGCCATGCTTAAAAATAAAATTCTGAGCCAAAAGGTAAGAATTTTTAATTTTAAAAACAAAACAATAAAAAGGATAGAAACAATACAGAATTGTTTTAAATAGTAGGAAATTAACACTAGTTAATATATTGCATATTGTTATCTTAGAGGTAGTTGTTCAGATTACATGATTCAGGCATGAAAAATGATCAAACAATCAAACAATTATAGCACAAACTGTTCTTTCTGACGAACTTGAAGATTTAGTAGTACAGTTTTCTGTCTCGTATATATATACATACACACACACATATGGATATATATGTGTGTGTGTGTGTGTGTGTGTGTGTGTGTGTGTGTGTGTATACATGCATATAGTCTCTTCCATTCTTTCTTTTCTCCTTTCCACTATCCCAGTTGTTCTTTCCTTTTGAGCACTTAGTGCATGCAAGTTGAGACCTTGTTCATAAGTGAAATAAATCAAACTCACATCTGTAAATTGTATTGGCTTCCTAGTGCAAAAAACCCTAAAAGAGGGGCTGGGGATTTAGCTGAGCGGCATAAGCGCCTGCCTTGCAAGCAGGCAGTCGTGAGTTTGATCCCCAGTACTGATAAAAAAATAAAAAATCCTAAAAGAGTAATATGGTCCAAAATGTACAATAGATACTGTGATAATGAAAGATACTTTAAAGGTGTCAATACTTGATCACATCCCTTGATACCTTAGGGGGATTTGGTCCAGAACCTCCTTCAGATATGAAAATCCGCAAATACTCATGTATTTATCTAAAATTGTGAATTATTACATATAAAATGCTCACATTCTTCTGTATACTTTAAACCATTTCTAGATTAATTATAATACCTAATGCTTTATAACTGCTATGTGAGCAGAAGTTGTACTCTGTTGTTTAGGAGAAAATAATAAGGAAAAAGTCTTTGCACGTGTAATTTATCATTGAATATTTTCAGTGCTCATTTGGTTGAATTTATGGATGTAGAGCACAGAGTCAGTGAGGCTGACTGTACTTTTTGAGCTCACTAAACCTGGTTACTAACCTTCATTCGCTGCTTCACTCTTTTCGTTCTAGCTCTTCCCTGGTTGACTATGTCAGAATCGCTCCTCTCCACTTCCCTGGGGATTTCCCAACGCTCCAAAGCCCCTGTTCCACCCCCTTCACCAGCAGCACTGGGTGCATCATCATTCCCTTGAAACTTTCCTTCCTTAATACCCTGGCTCTACTGTTTTGCTTCCCCTACACAGGGACGGCCAACCTTTTAGAGACAAAGTGCTCCCGTTGCAACCCAAAACCCACTTATTTATCCCAAAGTGCCAACATTGCAATTAAACCTGAGTGTTCAGCTGCTGGGGCGACGCTGACGTGATGCCGGGGCGACTCGTCTCGCGTGCTGATAGTGCTGCACACTCCCGGCTGCACACTCGCCACCCATTTGCAGCACTGATCTGCAGCCTCTTTGGTTACTTCTCTCAGCCCCAGGCTACACACGGGCACCTTCTGTCCCCTAGTCTCCATGCCTTGCTCTTGCTGAGTACATGAATGGCTCACAGAGGAGTTGAAGAGGCTGGTCCTACTTTTGAAGAAGTCATGGCTATTACAAATAACCACATGGGTTCTGATACAAACAGGCCAGTGATACACTCAGAGATACAGTGATGTGTCAGAGAGAGACAGACAGACAGGAGGAGAGGCAACCCCAGGGGAAGGAGTGAGCTTGGCCAAGAGACAGAGGGGCAGGAGGATACATGCCACTGAGAAAGGAGAGGGGACGTTCCTCTGTGGCTCTGCTGTGTGGTCTGTACTTCCAGTCACCGGGTAGGACCCCTGTGAGGCCTAACAACTGAGCCTCCAGTGCCTCTGGGCTGGGTCACATGCTCCAGACTGGTCCTTTACGATCCCATGGGCACCTTAGCAAACATGGACAGCTTAGTCTAGCCCGGAACAAGTCTGATGGGCACAGCAAGCCACAGGCATCTCAGAGAGTGTCTGAGTCAGTGTTCTGACGTGGCATGGCTAGTACTTCACCTCTGTCCCCCACCCAGCTAGCTTTACTTCTGCAATTTTTAAAAAATCAATTTAAAAATCAGTAATAGAGGCTGGGGACTTAGCTCAGTGGCATAAGCGCCTGCCTAGCAAGCATGAGGTTATGAGTTTGATCCTTGGTACCAAATAAATAAACCAGAAATAGTAGTATTGCTTGGATACAGAACAGAAGTCAAAAATCAATTTTTCCCTTCTCTTCCTGTTTCCTACAACATTTTTACACAGAAGAGAGCATTTCTTGAAAAACTATTACTGTTTTCCTTAGAACAACCAGAAGCTTTCAGTGTTTTCAGTGTTTCAATGATCATCAGCCATGACCTTGGTTCCCTGGTAGAATACTGACCCTTCCGTTTCAGGCTGGGCCTGCGGAGATAACAGACACCTGGTGCCGTCCAAGTTAATCCTTGAATAATCCTTGAATAAGCCCACTGCAAGAACTGAGAGCTGGAGTTAACCAGCAAGCACTGAGGTGTGACTTTATCTACCTTTGAAAAAGTGGTTGTTTTTAGGGGGAAGATTATATGCTTGGGAGAATTGTGAAAGCTTCAGAATCTCTCTTGCAAATATATATGGCATTTATGTTTCATTCATATGTTCAAAAAATACTCAAAGGGTTATAATGTGCCACAGACAGTTCTAGACGATAGGGGTGATGGGATGAAGGCAGGCCAGGTGCTCACCCACACTGACATCTCTTTAGGGGAGACAGAATGAAGAAGAAAAATGAATCAGGTAAGTCTGCACTGTAACGTGAACACAATAAAACAAGGTTAGAGAGAGACTGGGGGAAGGAGCTGTCAGAGTCCCTGAGCAGGTGACATTTGGGTTCAGCCCTAGGGAGGTGAGAAGCCAGCCAAAGCTGTGTAGGTGGTGTCTCACCTCTCTCACCTGCACCTTCCTCATCCTGTAAAGTGAGTCCCTTCTCGCATAAGGAAGGAAGTTACTGAAGCCTTTTACAACAAAGATCTCGGAGCTATGGGCCCCACTGGCAAGGGCCTGCTTCATATCTCTTTTGAAAAACACTAGTCAGGTTTTTGGGATTCTTGATTCTGGTGAGCAATTCCTCAATGAATAATAATATTAAAAATCTGTGGTTCCTCAAAGAATTAAACATAGATTACTTTGTGTACCAACAATCCAACTTCTGGGTACATCCCCAAAAGTATGAAAGCAAAGGCACAGACCGATGTTTATATCAACACTGTTCACAAAAGCTAAGATGTGGAAACAACCTAAGTGTCTGCTTTAGTTACATTTTTGTTTGCTGGGACACAATACCAGACACCCATAAGTTAAAGGAGAAAAGGTTTATTTTGGCTCACAGTTTGTAGAGGTTTCAGTCCATAGTTGTCTGGCTCCAAGGCAGGGCAGCATGGCAGAGGGGCATCATAAAGGGGAAAAGGTTCATGGGGTGCAGGCCGGAGGCATCCAGCAGCAAGTCTCACTTTCCCTTTTATTCCATTCAGGCTACAAGTCTGTTGGTTGGTGCCATCTATACTCAGGGTAGGGCCTCCCATTATCCACGCCCAGAACTATGCTAAACAATCAGGGGACTAATTTAGTTATCACCCTTAATTCGTACTCAGGCACTCTAGGTCCAACCACCTATGAAAAGCCCCTCCTGTAAGCACATGAGGCTTTGGGGGGACACCTACATATGAGCACATCTATCTGTAACAGTGTCTGTCAGCTGAGAAGTTAGGGTTAGACAAAATGTAGTATGCACATACACAATGGAAATGAATCAGCATTAAAAAGGAAGGAAATTGTAGTACATGTTACAGCATGGAAGGAATTGAAGACATCGTGCATAGTGACTGTGAATAAGCCCAGTGCTCCAGGCAAATGTCTTACTGTTCCACATACATGAAGAACTAGAAAGGGCAAATTCATAGACACAGAAGGTAGAATGTAAGTTGCCACGGACTAGGAAAGGAGACAAGAGGGAGACAGTGTTAAAGGTACTTCTCAGTGTGGGTAATGGGAAAGTTCTGGGCGTGTGTAGAGCCAATGAAGACACAACAAGGTGAGTGTGCTTAATGCTATTAAAGTTGTGCACTAAAAAGAGTTGAAAGGGTGACGTTTTAAAAAAAATTTGCAAGTTTTATTAATGACTTATAATAGAGCAATTTAAAGGTGGACAGACATACAATATTCAAACCAGAAAAACTGTGTGATAGAAAAGAGTTTAAAAAAGCAACTCTCATGTGATTCAGTTAATCTTTAAAAATACTGTCATACTCTAGGACCTATTTCTGGCTTTATGTACTTTACAAATATTTAGTAATGAGCTAAATGAAGATGCTATTGCTTCTCACATTCAATATTGTCATTATGCAGATATTATGCAGTGACAAAATCTCTTATAAATCTATTTGTTTTCTCTCCTAGATTTAAGAATTTATATTGGTTTTGGAGTGACAGCTCACTAGGGTTGGGTTGGACAATGGCCATTTTTATTCAAAACTCTGATGTAATGGGGTGTTGGAGACCACTACCCAGAGGCCCTGAGCAGGATTTAAATTTTACTAATTGACTTTCTATGTTTATCTGTGAGTCTGTCCCAGGCCTCGGCCTCTTGCCTGGCGATGGGAGCTGATTCGTAGTAAGTGAACCTCTATGAATGGTCCTGGCTGAGGACTGTAGTGGCCTGTGAGGCCAGAGATACCTCAAAAGGCAAGATAAGGCCACAGCTGTGGACACTTGGTTCAAACATTAATTAAGTAGAGACTGCAGCTGCAGGGATTACTCCTACAGTCTCACTCCTACCATGTCTTCATGGTAAGACAGTGCTACTGAATTGACATGATTCATTACTTGGAGACATTCTTGAAGTGACTCCCAAGGTCCTGCTCATTGCCTGTGCTTTCCTCAGTTTCCCCACCCTTTGTTGTTGTGTCTAATAAAAATGGGTGGTCCAGAGAAATCTTTGTCTTAGTCCTCAGAGTCTCGAGCTCAGCTAAAGGGTTCTGACCCTCCTGGAGCCCTAAAATCCTACCACTTGTCTCATTTTGTTTGAGCTTTTGCTGTACACTCATTTGGGAGATTGGGGATCTAGGTCAGGACCCGATAATGGGGCATTAGGTAGCTTTCAGGGAGAAGAAAGAAGCTTTTTCTCTCTGCTTGCCCAATACCTTCATACCTCACTTTAGAAGAGAGGGCAATGAAAGAAGAAAGGAAGATGAGCAGAGGAAGGAGAACAAGGAAACAGTCCAGAGACACCTTCACACATTGTAAACAGGTGAAATAATGTAGCTCATTTCATGCTCAATAGTCCCTGATCTATTTGAATTTTTTTCTAGTGGATGTAATAGTTGATACATTGTGTCAACTTGAGAAGTCTAGAAACTTTACTAAGTAACTCAGCAGTTCTGCATCCTGTGGTGTAGAGGGGTGCTCTTATTGCTCTCTCATGGATGTTGTACATTGTGTCAACTTGTGAAGTTTGGAAGTTTGACTAAGTGACTTTGTAAACAACCTGAGCCTGTGCACGGAAGGCAGGGAGATGGTGTGGGTAGCCTGCATGCAATCTAGGAAGAAAAGAGGTTTGATTTCTCCCCATTTCTCTTGTTGCTTTTGCTGTCTTCTGCCTCCTTATACTGTTGTCCCCGTGCCATGCCACCCTGCCTTGCAGCCAGCTGATTATAGACTGATACATCCACAGACTGTGAGCTAAGTAAACCTTTCCCCCTTTAACTTTTATCTCAGCAACAAGGGAAAAGTAACCAACACAGTGGATAAGATTTATTTTACTAAGTTTATTGCTACAATTTAGATATATATCATGAGCATATTCATCATAAGTAACTTTTACCTGTACATGATATACCCATTCCTCTTGTTTTTGTAAGGCTGAGTTTTGCATTATATGTATTTTAACACACACAGTACACCATGGTGGAAGGGAATGATGGAGGAGCCAAGTGGTTCCCTTCATGGCATAGAGGAAGCAGAAAGGAAAAGAGCTTGGCGGAGAGGCTAGAGACCAGACGTGTGGTAGTCCCTGGGTCACGCCTCATGACCCATTTCCTCACACTGGGCTTACCTCCTAAGTTTCCATTATCTCCCGCTGCCATCAAACTATGCTTTCACCAGGGATTAATGTACTGATGAAATTAGAGCCTTCATGATCAAATCACTTTCTGGAAGCGCCACCTTTTAACATGTGAGACTTTTGGAGGGCATTTTAGATCTAAACCATAACATCCTCTGTCTTCACCTGAGTGCAAAGCCTCTTCCTGTACTCAATGAAGGGTGTCCTCATTGCCCCTGAAGCAAGCCCCAGACTGAGCACACAGGTTCAGGCATCAGAAGGGGCTTCTCCATTTCTCAGCTCTCCCTGCGAATGTTGGATCTCCCTGTTGTGGTGCCTTAAGACCCACAACAGACTTCTGCCGGGGAGTCCTGATGGCCGAGGTGATCACTCCAGTACATTAATCTACTTCAGTCCTCTCTTGATCTGAAAGCAACAGACAGATTATGTCCGTGACTCTTTGCCCATAGATTTAAGATCCTTATGAGATTCTAGCCTGCTAGGGTGGGGTAGTCTTGGCTCGTGACCTGAACTTAGTAACACGAGCCAGACCTGATCTGTGATTAAAAAGGAGAACGGAAGAAGCCAGATCTGGGCAGATCCAGGGTTTGGGAAGTTCAATGTTTATACAAGTGCTTTTAGGAATACTCTGTATTTTTAAATTTTAATAAAGTACAGGATCTTATGGATGTAACTTTTAGGTTCCCCCCAGGCCTTGGAAGGAGGGGCCCAATTGCTTCATGTAGGACCTTGGTGGTGCCCAGGCTGCACTTGGGAACTTGTTAGATGTGCTGACTCTCAGGCCTCATCCCAGACCTACTGGATCAGGAATTCCAGGGTGAGTTGTCACCAGTCCTCCACATAACTCTGATGTTCACTCAAATTTGAGAACCACTGACATTGTGGCTAAAAACATGGATCTTGGGTGAAGGCTACATGAACTGAAGCCAAGTTTTGTTGTTTACTATCTAGGTGACTTTAGTCTCAGTTTTATCATCTGTAGGATGGGCCAATGATAGAACTGATCTGAAAATGTTTCTGTGGGTTAAGACCATATATATAGTTCTAAGCCTGGTACTTATTAATTTCCATGTGCTTAGTCAACGATGTTTTGACTTTTGCAGAGCATGTAAGTAGTATTTCAGGAAGGACGGGGACAGTGTACTGAGAAGAAGGGATCTTCAGGTATGATTGTAAAGAGCTCCTTTCCCCAAGGTCCACCGTGTGGTTGCTATAGTTTGGATCTTGAATGTTTCCCAAAGACTCATGCTAAAGACGTGGCTCACAGCTGGCTGCTAGTGAGACATGGTGGAAACTTCCAAAGGCGGAGACTAGTGAGAGGGTTACAGGTCACTGTGGGTGTGACCTCAAAGAGACCCCAGCCCCTCCTGTTCTTGTTTTTTGATTCCTGGCCTCTGTGAACACCAAATGCTCCTGGCCATAATGTGCTGCTTCACTGCAGGCTCAAATTGAACGAGACCCGACTGACTGTGGCCTACAGCCTCCAACACTGGGAGCCAAAATAAGCCTTTTCTCTTTACAAGCGTATTATCTCAGGTGTTTGTTACAGAACCAGAAAGCTGACCCATGAAGTAGCCCTCTACTTGGTTTGCTCTTCTTGGCAGGGGCAGGAAGACAGCAGCTTCCTCCCAGGCTGCCTGGCCATCATCCTGCTTTTTCAGATATCTGGAATAAACTTCTAAATTGAACTAAATTAGTTTAGGCAGTTGAATGATCCTTCCCCTTTAGAGAGTCATAGGCCTCCCTTAAAATACAACGGGGAGTTAAGGACCCCTCTCTGGAGGTCTATAATCATACCACATTTGCACTAACTGTGACAGGCCATGTCATGGAACCACTGAAGCCTGGCCTGGACTCTTAGCTAACTGTCCTTGAAATAGTGCATGATCGTCATTCAAAAATAGTGGAGGAAAGGGGTGAGGAAAAGACATGAATGGGAGGATGTGTGTTAACTGGCCAACTGACTGTGTCTTTCGAGAAATGCATTGATTTTTAGCAAGTGTCTTCTGAATTCTAGGTCATATCCCAAATTAATGCCTCCAATTATGGACCTGGCAGAAAGGAATAAAATTTGGGAGAGAAGTGCCTTTTGGCACCTTTCAAATCACATCCCAAAATTCCTTCAAACTCTTCTTATATATAACAGGACTTAGCACAGAAATGTTAAAGACATTTACAATCCCAAAAGGCCTGTTTAGAAGCTGAAGATCATCTAGTGCTGATAAAAGTATAAATGTTGCTGAACTGGAAAAACAGACAAGCCAGGGTGTGTGTATGACATATGAATTTTCAACCTGTTTCTGTCACTCTCACTGAGCTTATGAAGTTTGTGACATGTTTGTGTTCTATCTAGCTGTCACCTAGCCACAATTTACAGTCTTTCCCGGAATCATGCTGTGGGTTGACTGGGTCAGAAAGAGATTCACGATGACAGCCGCTGTGGCTGTGGGCATTTCAGACCCCTTCGATGGTGTTACTTCGTTGAATTGGATTGGAAAGGAAATAGAAGCAAGCATGCGGCCTCTTTGCCCCACCGGAAGGCAGGTCGTCAGAACACACAGGCTAGGAGGATGCCCTGGCCGTGGAACTTCACAGGGTTTTCCCCACGCATCTGTGCTCCTCGGTGTCCCAAGCAAAGGAGGGGTTGGGGGAGTGTGCCCAGGAGCAGAGCCGCCCAGCGGGCTGACCTCCAGGCTGGAAGGGTGAAATGTCAGGAGGTCACCAGCCTAAGCAGGGGGAAGGCAGGCAGTGGAGGCAGGTGGAGATGAGAACGGCCACCCTCTGTCCCTCGCTCCCTCATCCCTCTGTGTGGATGGGCCTCAGGGTGTCTTGGAACACTGATTTTTGAAAAAGCTATACAGCCTCCCTGGTAGCACAGCTGTGACTCTGTCTGCTCCCCAGCTTTCCTGACATCAAAGCAGTAGGTGTGCGGGTGCTTTCAGGCCAGTCACTCGGTCCCGTGAACACTGTGTGAGCTGAGCCCTGCCATTCCAGACCAAGCCCAGGGACAGAGGTCCAGCATATGCTTGTTCCCTGAGCCTTTCAGTGGGGACCAGGGAGATGAGGAGAACTCACTTTAAATGTGGAGTAGGAGAAGGGAAGGGCTTACTTAGTGCATCCTGTGGATTGTGCTCTGTGTATTTCATTAACTAATTTAAGCTCAGTAAAAATACCAGCTTACCATTGATGAGAGAGGTGCAAAGAATTGGAGTAATGCTATGGTTTGAATGTTTGACGTCCCCAAGGACACCTGTGAAAGGCCTGATCCACAGGGCAGGCAGTGGAGGTGGGGCCCTGTGGGGGATCCTCAGGTCATCAGTCCCTCAGGTCTGAAGGGGACTCTGCTTCCGGGCATGAGAAATGTTTTGTTATTACATGTTCTCCTTACCATAGCTATCCACAGCGCTCGCCAGCCGAGTCTCCAAAACAAGGAGTTAAGGTAACTTTTCTCTTTGTAAATTCATTGCCTCAGATATTTTGTTGCAGTAAATCAAAGCTAATACAAGTAAGTTGTTCTAGGTCTTCAAGGTAGCAAGAGTGAGGTCAGGATTTGGGGTCCAGGGTCTTGGTATTAAATTTACTGTTCTGTAATCTAATAATTCGCAAACTCTGACCCACAACTAGCAGCACCAACTGAGAATTTGTTTGAAATGCAAATTGTTGGGTCTGACTCCTATATCTACCGGTACCCCATACCAGCCATAGTGGGTCCCCCTAAACATCATAGCCCCCAGAAGTTTGAGAACAACTACTCTCAGCATCCTTCAACAAGTCCCATGTCTTATATCCTTAAAGTATGCATGCAATTGGCTACAGCTGATAAAATTTTGGGTTTTTTAAAAAGTGTATTCAAAGGAAATTGATGGTGAAAACTGCTATCGAGACAAAGACTGAAACTGGCTGGAAAAACATGAGCCATCTCTTGATCCTTCTTGGGAGAAGAGAAAAAGAACCACAGGCGCCAAGGAGACGCCCAGATCTCAAATCAGCATGTTTCCTGTTCTCCACCCTTGACCTGCTTATGCAAAATTACTTTTCAAAACCTTTATTAGAGTCCTGTCTCCAAGACAGGTCCTTGATCATTAATAATGCAAATCAGCATAAAAGCCTGAAGGCATTCACTGTGTTTTAATTGTATTCTGATCGTTTCATTCTTATATACAAAGACGTGTGTGTGTGTGTGTGTGTGTGTGTGTGTGTGTATTATGCCTGATTTAACACTATATTTCCAAAATCATTTGCTGGAACTTTCTGAGCCAAGTTGGCTCAAAGCTGTGTGTGTGACTGCACAGCCTGCACACTGCACTCTGCAGAGGATATTCACAGCTGCACAGCGCCCCTGAGGCTGGTCCTGCTGCCGTCCTGAGATGACTCTCGCTTCCAGCTTCCTTCCTTTCCAGTTCCTGGTTGTATTACACGCAGCTAAGTTACACAGACATAAAGATATAGTCAGAGAGGGACTGGACACTCATGAAAATCAGCAGAGGAAAAATAAGACTTCAGAATTACGGCTGCGAGCACAAATAAAGGTGACCCAAGATAAAGATGCAATGGCCAGGCCTCCATGCCTCCCTAAGGGACAAGCAGTAACTTGAGATTATCGTATAATTAGTACCCCCCTAGACCACAAAGTCCAGATACATAGCAATCACCCACCCCTTCCCAAAATGCATTTGTTCTTTCCATGTATCATTTCTACATGACCTGTTTTGTTATTGGATCAATATTAGCTAAGTGGCTACACTTGTAATCATGTTTGACCCATGCAGTACCTATATTGTGACTTTGTTGTACAAGTTTCCCTTGACAAACAGCCTCGGTGGCCACCCCTTCGGGACATCCCCTGGAAGTCCAGGGGTTTGTCTTCTCTCCTTAATTCCAATAAAACTCTCCTAACTTCTCCCTTCAGTTCACGACTTCATTCCTTGATGCTGTGGGCATACTGGACACATCTGGTACCTAACAGGTTGAGGGTTATATTTCTCCTGTATCAGTTGGTCTCACCTCTTCCCTAGACCTTGCCTTCATCTTCTTCTTCTTTCAAGGTTCTCATTGAAATGTTTTCCCAGGATGTAGGGCTGCCTCTTCCTGGGGAAACACCGCTTTCTCCAGGGCCTCTGGTCTACGCAGCACTGGACTTACCCTCTTGAAGCCCCATAGACACGGGGTTTCCAGGATGAGGGCAAAGTCTCTGGTGGTCTCTCTTCACCATTCTAAACTCCATGACAAGTGTCTTAGTTACTTTTCTTGTTGCTGAGTCAAAATACCTGACACCCAAGTTAAAGGAGGGAAGGAGCTCACAGTCTGTAGAGATCTCAGTCCATAGTTGGCTGTTTCCAAGGCGGGGTGGCATGACAGAGGGCGACTGCAGTAGGTAGACTTCAAGACCCAGCAGGAACAAGCAACACGCGGTGACAGCAGCAGCCCGCTTGCTGTCCCTTACGTTCTGTCCAGGCCACACACCCTCAGTGCAGGTAGCACTAACAGCGAGGACAGCCTTCCCAATATCCAAGCCAGACCTACCACAAACCGGTCAGTAATCACACACCCCTGATCCCGGCATCACAAGCTGGAGATCCAGTGAGCTCTGAAAAAGGCCCACCCAGGACCTCAGGAGGCTTTGGGGGGAGATCCAGACACAAGCATTACACTGAGTAAGGAGAGTGAGACTAGCTCCTCCATGAAGCCTTGAGAAGGCTGCTATTAATTACCAATAGCAAGTGATGCTCTCAGGAGAAGCAAAGGCGTTATGCGTCTGCTCCCACACAAAGGAGCCAGGTGCAGAAGCACATGCCTGTGATCTCAGCACTCCAGGAGACTGAGGCAAGAGGATGGCAAGTTTAAGCCCAGCATCTCTGGCTCTAGACAGAGTTGGGAAGTGAGGTCCACGCCAACGGCTGTCTCCACCTGCTGCTCAGCGTGCAGGAGGTGGGCAGAGCTACCCCTGAAGCTTGCTCTGCTGGCTCCCAGAAGAGCTCCTGGCTCCCTTCCCATGTGCACTTTTTCTGCCTTTACTTCTTGCAAAACTAGGGATCGTGAAACTTTTGCTTTTGGAATTAGAAGATAAAAGTAAGCGAGATATCCATCCTGAATACCGCAGCCCCTTTGCCAGCCTGGGTGGAGAGTGGCCACTCCACATTCTGAAAAGAAGGCGCTTCCTATGCTGTTTTCTCTTTCGCGGGCCCAAATGTCAGCTTTTTACAGCACCCCTCTTTGGCCCCAGCCATTCTGTATTCTCTCCTCTCTGGAATACAAATTCTCTCGAGAGAAGAAAGCAGCTGGCTTAAATTTGGCTCTGCTGACCTG
The DNA here is from genome assembly GCF_034190915.1 of Cavia porcellus. Lineage (NCBI taxonomy): Eukaryota > Metazoa > Chordata > Mammalia > Rodentia > Caviidae > Cavia > Cavia porcellus. Next base: position 61,332,610 of record NW_026947504.1, read on the forward strand.
TTCCATGTCCTTAAAAAACATTTAGGCTCTCTGCGCTACTTGGTGTCATGATTTTTGTTAACAACCTGTACCATGAAAATCATGAACACGATTGTATTTTCCTCACGGGGTTGTTTAGAGAAGTCGGTACAGTTTTCTGCAAGGTGCCAGGTAGTAAATACCCAGGTGCTTGCCGACTAAAAACAGTCTCTGTAGCAACCACTTCACGTGCCTCTTTAGGAGACGCAGCCGTAGACAACCTGTGAAAGAAAAGGCTTGGATGTGTGCCAATAATAAAAATCGGCAGCCAGTGGGGCTGGGCCCACCTTTTGCGAGCTCCTGATTTAGCAGAAGCAATGCATGTATGTGACAATGAGCTTTCAAGAGCTGATCTGAACAAAAGGGACAAGGAGGTGACCAGGCCACACCCCAGGTGAGGGGAGAACACCTTACAGGCAGAGACTGGCCCTGCCTCTGTGTGGGCCCTGATCTCTCAACGACCTAAGGGCCTTGGGGTCCAGGGGAGCTGGTTGGGCTGGCCAGAGGGGTGACCCCACCCCATACTGCTCCCTTTGTTGGGATAAGAATGAATGAACTTGACAAAGCTCAAGGCCAAAACTGTCTTATGTTTAGACACAAAATGACCTGAGTTTTGCCACCAGCTATTTACAACCACAGTTGGCAAACACAGTGCCACATCTGGAGACTTGAAGGACAGTGTTAGAGAAAGAGGAACCTTGAGGATCAGCCAGCTCCCTGCGGGCAACTGGAGGGATTCCCAGGTCCTGCTTGTGTCCACGGAAGGTAACCAGGACAACTCTGTTACCCTAAGAGAGGCAGCACGGAGCTGCGGGAAGAGCAGGAGCTGTGGAACAAGAACAATTCTATTAGTCTAGCAAGTCCTGTTCTCGCCCACCGTGGAACAGAGGTACCACTTTCGGTGTCCCTTAAGCAGAATTTAAGCGTCTGCTCTGAAGCTCTTCATTTGTAATGTGTAAAGAATAATGCATTAGGACATATATTAACATACACACACACACAGACATATATATGTAGCGCATAGTTATTCAAGAAATCTGAGTCCTCTCTTTGGATAAACGTGCCATAAGAGTTTTCTCCCCAGAAAAAGCAGCCATGATCCAGTGTCCCACAGGCTGTTGAAAGGAAGGACTGCAAAGACCTTCTTGTCCTATTTTGCTTGAAGTGACTCTGATTAGGGTACTGGGGGGACATGATAAGCTGTTCTGCTTCCTCTGCTAAGGATTATATGAGATTTAACAGGCTTACATTTCAGCGTGAACAGTTCAAGGCTTCATGTGAGACCTCAGAATTAATGACTTTGGGATGAAGGAAGAATTATAAATTTGGGTATCAGTTAGGAGGCAGCATTTTCTTACCTAGAAGCTAGAATCCTCTGATCAGTGCCAGTACCACTGTCTGTTTCATCAGCAAATCTTGTTAGCTGCATTTCACCCTGGGACTCACAGATAAAAGACACCAGTTAGTCCTCAAGGAATTTACATTGAGTGGCAGCATGTTCACATACACTGCGATGGCTGAGTTTATGTGTCTACTTGACTGGGTTGGGAGGTGTTTAGATATTTATCGAAGTGTTATTATAGATGTTTCTGGATGAATTTAACATTTGAATTGACAGACTTGAGTTGAAGCAGATGGTCTTCCTTGAAGTGGGTGGGCCTTATCTGATTAGAACTGATCCAGGAAGTCTCCCAGGTCCTGCTTACATACATGGAAGATGACAAGAATCAATTCTATTATCCTTTAAAGCTGCAGTATGGAACTGTGGAAAGATCAAGAGCTACAGAGACAGGCAGATCTGGGTTTGAGTCCTAGTCCATCTACCATGGAATGGAGGCACAAACTTTGGTGCCACGAAGACTGACTGGCAGAACAAAGGTTGGCCCATTCAGAGTCAGTGCTAACACCTCCATCTGATAACCTTAAACTCGGACATTGTCTTGTTTTTTTCCTCAGACCCAGAGAATCCTAGTTCATAAGCTTAATGTTTTTATAGAATCAGCTGTGCTGACAGTGGAAAACACAAGCAGAGGGCTCTTACCTATCTTGGCATGAAAGGTCTCCCAGAAGTGATTACTGGGATTAGAATTTTTCTTGTAGCGCTAGGGAGGGAACTTGACCATGCACAGGCTAGGTCAGTGCTCTACCCCTGAACTACATGGAGTTTAGAATGGTGAAGGGAGAGAGAGACCAGTGGGTCCTCTGGGCTGGAGCTTGAGAGAGAGAGAGAAGCCCAGCAGTAAGGAAACAATGAAGGACCCTGGCAAGAGGTACATAAAGCATTCTAGGCAGGGGACAGCATGGACCTGGAGAGCCATGGCATAGTCTCAGGATCTCAGCAGCAAAAAGGTGATGCTCAGACTAGGAAATGGAAATAGTTTAATGAAGGGACTGTTTGCTAAATGTGGAAAAGAGGAGCCACCAGGAAAAGGCAACATACATGGGGGCAGAAGAGAAAGCAGTTACCAGAACCCACAAAGAGTGCTGGCTGTTGGTGAGAAAAGCAGAAAAAGATCCGCCTCCCTGTTCTGGCTGCGCTTGGAGAACTGTGGAGTTCTAAGCAAGCAGGCGGGCGCACACTGTCCCCAGAGCCCAGTCTGTTTGGATCCCTCACACAGTCTGGGTGCAGTGGAATGGCTGGGCAGGTCTGGGGTGCCAGCATCCGCCTCCCCACGTGTCTGGAGGACTGTGGATTTCTGAGCGGACAGGCGGGCATGACCAGTTCCAGAGGCCTGGCATCCAGGGATAAGTGCCCCGTGCACTCTCCCCCGAGCCCAGCTTGTTCAGGACCCTCGAGTGAGCATCCCAGGTGCAGTGAATGAGCTAGGCGGGTTGGAGTCTCCTACATCTGCCTCCCATTCTGGCTGCGCTTGGAGAACTGTGGAGTTCAAAGCAAGCAGGCGAGCACCACAAGTTCCAGAGACTCAGTGGCCTGGGAGAACTGGGTGCCAGAGTCCCAGGAGCTGGGAGTGGATCTCCAACAGACCCTGAGGAAGCTTTTCGAATAACACTTCAATCACAGAAATATAGGAAAATGACAAACAAAAGACCAAATTACAACCTCAAACCTCCAGCCCATCTCAAGAAACCCTAGGAGCGATGTATATAGAAGAAAATATATGCCATATACCTCAAATATCGGACATAATAGCTACTGAAATACACAAGCAACTCCGAGAAGCTTTAAAGGAATTCAAACTCGAAATAATCTACCAGGTAAAAGAAGAAATGATAAAAGAAATGAAAGAGATGCTGAACATATCTAAAGAAGACAGTTAAAAAAATGGACGAAGTAAACAAAAAGATAGAATCCCTAGATGGGCAATATAAGAAACAAACAAAATACATAAAGTGGGATGCAAAGAGATATATAGGAAATCAAAAACTCCACTGACAGCTGTAAAAACTGCCTCAATGAAAGTGAAGACAGAATTTCAGACCTTGAAGACAGGATTGCAGCTAGTGAACAGGAAAGGAAAGATCTTTGAAAAATAACAAAGAATCAGAAATAACAATTCAACAGCTGCAAGATGACACAAAGAAAAACAACATTAAGATTGATAGGGATTAATGAAAAAGAAGGGGACAACATAAAGGATGTCAAGACGATATTTAGAGAAGTAATAGCTGAAAATTTCCCAAACATGAGATCAGAAACTGACATCAGGTTCAGTGAAGCATATAGAACTCCAAATAGTCATAACCAAAATAAAACTACACCCAGATATATAATAATCACCATCCCAGAAATCCAACACAAGAATAGATTATTAAAAGACATCAGAGAGAAAAGACAGATCACTTATAAAGGAAAACCCATCAGAATCACTTATAAAGGAAGACCATCAGACTTCTCAGCACAAACAATAAAGTCAAGAAGAGCATGGAGTGAAGTATTCCAGATCCTAAAGCAAAATGATTTCCAACCTAGACTGATGTATCCTGCAAAACTATCATTCAAAATTGATAGGGAAATACGATACTTCCATGACAAAGAACAGCTGAAGAACTTCATGAACACCAAACCAACCCTGCAAAAAATATTGAAAGACAGTTTAGATACACAAAGGAAAAAACCACTAAGCAAAGCAGATAATTAAATAGAACAGAAAGATAAAAATGCAACAGCAGAGAGATAACATGTCAACAATAAACCAGCATATAACAGTTATAACCATTAATGTAAATGGTCTCAATGTACCAATTAAAAGAAACAGACTGGCAGAATGGATCAAGAAACAAAATCCAACCGTATGCTGTTTACTGGAAACCCATCTAACCCAGAAGGATACTCACAGACTGAAAGTCAAAGGATGGAAAACAATACTTCATGCAGCAGGAATTCAAAAAAAAAAAAAAAAAAAAAAAAGCAGGAGTAGCCATTCTCTTTGCAGACAATGTGAACTTTAAACCAACAATGATCAGAAAAGACAAAGAAGTCACTATGTACTCGTTAGGGGAAAACTCCAAGAGGAAGAGATAACTATCTTAAATATATATGCACCAAATTCCAGAGCACCCAGTTATATAAAACAAGTATTAGCAGAAATGAAAAATCAAATTATCAGTAACACAATTGTTACAGGAGACTTTAACACACCATTGACACCAAGGGACAGATCAACCAGACAGAAAATCAGCAAAGAAATAACACACCTCTGAACAAATGGACTTAATAGACATATACAGAGTATTCCACCCAACAACATCAGAATACACATTCTTCTCAGCAGTACATGGGTCATTCTCTAAAATAGACCATATATTAGCTCACAGAACATATTTAAATAAATGCAAAAGAGTTGAAATCATCCCTTGCATGTTATCAGATCATAGTGCTTTGAAATTAGAAATTACTGATAAAAGATACTGCAAAAATCCCACAAACACATGGAAACTGAATAACACACTCTTGAGTAATCAGTGGGTCACAGGGGAAATTAAAGAAGTAATTAAGACTTCCGGGAGAACATGGCAGACAAATAACAGCAGCCACAGAGGCTCTCTGAGATTACCAGCTTAGAATCCAGGAGCGGTGCCGTGTGAGGAGTCCTAAGCAAGGGAAGATGTACCCTGCCGACCCAGGAATGAACCTAAGCTGAGAGAAACCAACTGGAAATGCAATCCTGATGCTATAACAGGAACAGATAAAATCTCAGTGCGGAAGCTGGATCCCGCGCCATTGGAAGCCGCGATTTGAATGTCCTGCTGCCGATACTGCGTCCCAATCTGCACAGCGGGGAGAGAGACTCCCCGAAAGCTCTGAGAGTGGGAATCGGCCCAAACGGCGTTGAGAGCGGGACTGGTCGACCTGCAGTGAGTGAAATGGGGACCCTTTCATAGACTAGGAGGCTTCAACAGAGGACATTCTGGGAACGGGCAGACTAGCCGGAACAGGGCCCTGCAGTGACTTTAGTCGCATATTCCCCTCTCAAGCAGGAGTGATGGGGAGCGCTTGGCTTGGTGACGCCGCAGACTAAGATCCAGTAGGCTAGCCCAAATCAGGTCCCTGTGCCTGGCAGTGCACACTAGCAGTGAAACATTCAGTAGGTTGACCTGGAGGGGCGGGCCCAGCAGAGGCTGCCCAGGTCTGTGCCTCCCTAGTACACTGCAGTGGGCAGGAACACCTACTCGGCAGATTCAAACAAACTGCCACAGACAAAGAGAAAAAAAAAACTGAGCCTCTTACATACGCTTGTATGGAAGGAACAAAAAGTATGGGAAAAGGGAGCAACAAGAAAGGGTCCTCAGTCCCCAATCCTGAGAACACTGATCCAGGAAAGGTAAAAGCAAAAGAGAATGAAGACAGAAAACATGCAATATCAGACATGGCACCTATTGATATAAAACGGTATCTCCGGAGCCTCATAGATGAGTTAAAAAATGAAGTATTTAATGAAATAAAGCAAGAAATAAGTAGAATAGTTAGTGAAATGCTAAGCACCGCCCAAGAAAAAACAGATGGTGGAATGGAAGAACAGGAAAAAAAAAGGGGAAAATTGCTTGATGGAGAAAATAGAGAAAACATAGAATACGTGAAGCAGGTTCAAAGAGATTACCAGAAAACTAAAAGCTATTGAAAGCTGGCATAACATCTTGAAAGAAACTAAGGATAGATTATCAGAACTGGAGGACAGATTTGTAAGGTGGGAGCATGAAATGAAAAACTTCTTAAAAATAACAAGAAGACAAACATCAATAATACAAAGACTACAAGATGACAAGAGGATCTATAACTTAAGAATTAAGAACATAAAAGAAGAAGTAGGGACTCAAACAAATGAACTACAAAAGCTATTCCCAGAAATAATCCAGGAGAATTTCCCTAATTTAGCAAAAGGTAAAGATACTCAGATGTATGAGGCATACAGGACCCCAGCCACCTACAACCCAAACAGAGCCACACCCAGGCATATAATAATTAAAATTACAGAAATCCAATATAAGAGCAGAATATTAAAAGCCATCAAAGACAAGAAACAGATCACTTACAAGGGAACACCCATCAGAATTACAGCAGATTTCTTGGCACAAACCATCAAATCATGAAGAGCGTGGGGCGAAATAATTCAAGCTTTGAAAGATAATAACCTCCAGCCAAGATTGATATATCCTGCACAACTGTCCCTAGAAACTGATGGAAAAACAAGGTGCTTCCAGGATAAAGAGGCACTAGGGGAATTTGCAACCACCAATTCAGCTCTACAGAGATTACTGCAGGATATTCTAAAAATGAAAAATACCAAGATTCCAGAAACAGTGGCAGAGAGGCCACAATGAATGGAGCAGAAAGCGAAATGAAGAGGACAAACTGACAACTAATGACAGAAAAAGAGCTCAACAGAAATGAGGCAGAGAAGGTTGGATGATAGGAACAGCCATTTTGGAGAAAACAAGACATCATAATAGGTAGTGCTGATTTAATATCCTCTTGTTTTGAAGTCCCATCAAGCTTTTGTTCTTCTGTCTCCATCAGTTTTAACGTGTTGTATCTTATTATATGTGATAATATAAACAAAAACTTTTATAGACAAGGAGATTATACAGAAACCACTGTTCATTTTCTGTTAGTTGATTCTAAATACCCTGTAATACTGTCATTCTCTTGACTGGTTTTACATTGTCTTGATATGTTTGATGCTACAGTATACGAAGTTATACCCAAAGATTTTAATGGAAGAGACACTATGGTAACTACTATTATGTCGAGATTATCTTGTGGTGAAACACTATTTTGCTTAAATGGCTATGTTTTGACCTGCACTGCTTTGTTGTTATGCCCTCTTTTTTATCTCAATCTCCTTTTTATTATCTACTTTTTCATTTTTATCCTTTTAATTAAGGGAAAGATAAATAAAAAATAGCAGGATATATTATAGTAACCCACTTTGATTTCCTATTAACTTGATTTGAAATTCTGTATTGCTCTCACCATCTTGTTTTGACTGATTTTCCTCTATTCTGTTATGCTAGATAGTACCAAGTTTGAAAGTCTAGGCAACAACTATGAAGACAATAAGATCCATTGTGACGCCCATTCTGGTTGACTATTATCTTCTTTTGAAGTCCTCTAATGTCTCCAATGTTTTGGTTTTATTGGTCTTATTCTTTACCGTTTTGTTCAATTTTATTATAACTGATGATATAGGCAATTCTTTTTAAGATAACGAGGCATTATGGTAACCATTGTTGATCACCTTGTATTTGGTTTTTACATTATGTATTATGTCCATCCTTTTGATTTGACTGACTCTGTCCTGGTATGTCACATTTGGTTTTACTTTCTTAAAAAAAAAATGTAATAAGAACTGTGGGAGTAATAAAACCCAAAATGTGTAATTGTCATTGTACAAAAGAAAGGAAAAGAAAGTTCTCTAAAAGATATAACTGCATATATATTTAAGTGTATAAGATAGATAACCATATTACTGAGTTTTGTTGGATTATTGAACAAAACTGTTTGCAGTCTCACTGTTTGAAAGTCCCTTCTATGTGCTTTAATTTTGTAACTTCAACAACTACTTCTAAGATGACAATATGCAATTAACAAAAAAAATAAAGAAGTAATTAAACAATACCTACAAAAAATGAAAATACAGATACAACTTACTGGAATCTGTGGGATGCAATGAAAGCTGTCCTCAGAGGAAAATTTATTGCACTGAGTTCCCACATCAGGAAAACAGAACGAATACAAATAAATAACCTGATGCTACACCTCAAACAGCTAGAAAAAGAAGAGCAAGTCAAGCCCAAAGCCAAAAGAAGGGAGGAAATTATAAAAATCAGAGCAGAAATCAACGCAATAGAGACTAAGAAAACAATCCAAAGAATCAATGAATCAAAGAGTTGGTTCTTTGAAAGAATAAATAAAATTGATAAGGTCCTAGTCAACCTTATTTTAAAAAGGGAAGAAAAAGCTCAAATTCATGGAATAAGAAATGAAAAAGGTGAAATCACTAGAGACTGTCTAGAAATGCAGAAAATCATCAACACCTATTTTGAAAACCTCTACTCTCAAAGGTTTGATAACATGGAAGAAATAGACAGATTCCTAGAAGCATATGAAGTACCAAAGCTAGATCAAGAAAGTATAAAACTGCTGAATAACCCAATCTCTATTAATGAAATTAAAAATGTAATTAAGTCCTTACCTACAAAGAAGAGCCCAGGCCCAGACGAATTCACTGCAGAATTCTACAAGAAATACAAAGAAGACGTAATGCCGACACTCCTCAAACTATTCAATGAAATTGAAAGGGAAGTAATCCTTCCTAAATCATTCCTGGAAGCACATATTACTCTAGTACCAAAATCTGATAAAGACCCACCTAAAAAAGAGAACTACAGACCAATCTCCCTAATGAACACAGATGCAAAAATTCTCAATAAAATATTGGCAAATAGGATGCAACAAGTCATCAAGAAGATTATACACCATGACCAAGTGGGATTCATCCCAGGAATGCAAGGATGGTTCAACATACGTAAATCAATAAATGTAATCGGGTGGCTGAGAACATGGCGGACAGACAGCAGCAGCTACTGAAGGCTCTCTAAAGGCTCGGCTCAGAGGCCAGGAATGATGCGGACTAAGGAGATACGAACCAGTAGAGATATGCTCTGCTGACTCAGGAACGAACTGGGCTGAGAGAATCTAACTTAGAATACAGTCCTGGCGCTAAAATAGGAACAGAAAAATCTCGGTGTGGAGGCTCGACCCCGTGCCATTGGAAACCGCGATTTGGGTTTCCCGCCATCCGGTGGCTGGCTGCCTCCACAAGCGGCTCGGCAAGGAGAGACGCGCCCGCCGAGCTCTGGGAACGGGAGTCTGCGAACGGAGTCCCCGCACCATTGGAAACCGTGGTTTGGATTTCCCGCCGCCCAGTGGCTGGCTGCCTCCACAGCGGCTCGGCAAGGAGAGACGCGCCGAGCTCTGGGAACGGGAGTCTGCGAACGGAGTCGGAAACAGCACGGACAAGGAGGAAAACTGACTGGGGGCGAGGTGAGCAAGAAACTGATCCCCTACCACAGTTTGACTCCAGCGGAGGTTTTTCTGGGCTCAGGCAGTCCTGTAAGAGCAGGGCGCGGTGACAACTCCAGCCGCACATTCCCCTCTCGGACGGGATTGGTGAAAGGTGCCTGGCCTGAGTGACGCTGCTGGCGGACTCCCTAGGCTGGCCTAACCCAGATCCCAGAGCCTGACGGTGGCCCGGAGGAGCGACCGACTCCCGCGTAGGCTACCTCCTCCGCAACTCCCTGGGGCGCAGCGGTGGGCGGGAACAACTAGCCAGCGCAATTTGATCAGGCTGTGGCTGACAGGCAGGGAAGCCGGGCCTCCTATGTAAGATTGCATTTTATAAGGAACAGAAAATATGGGGAAGGGAAGCAACAAAAAAGGCTCCTCGACCCCCAATCCTGAGAATCAGGCAATAGTGGACACTGCACCAATATACATTAAGCGCCATTTAGAGAGCCTCATAGACCAATTCAGGAATGAAGTTATCAATGACCTGAAGCTAGAAGTATGCAGAATAGTTAGAGAAATGCTAAGCACCACCCAGGAAAAAGCAGATGGTGGAATGGAAGAACAGAAAAAGAGGGGAGAATTGCTTGATGGAGAAAACAGAGAAAGCATTGAGTATGTGAAGCAGGTGCAAAGGGACTATCAAGAAATCAAGAAGTCTACCCAAGACTGGCATAACAGCTTGAAAGAAACTAAGGACAGACTATCTGAATTGGAGGGCAGACTTGAAACATGGGAGAATGAAATGAAAAACTTCTTAAAAATAACAAAGAAACACACAGCAATAATACAAAGACAAGAAGATGATAAGAGGAGCCATAACTTAAGGATTAAGAACATAAAAGAAGAAGTAGGGACACAAACAAGTGAACTACAAAAGCTACTCACAGAAATAATCCAGGAGAATTTTCCTAATTTAGCAAAAGGTAAAGATACTCAGATGTATGAGGCATACAGGACCCCAGCTACCTACAACCCTAACAGAGAAACACCCAGGCATATAATAATAAAAATTCCAGAAATTCAATACAAGAACAGAATATTAAAAGCTGTAAGAGACAAGAAACAGATCACTTACAAGGGAATACCCTTCAGAATTACAGCAGATTTCTCTTCACAAACCATCAAATCACGAAGAGCATGGGGAGAAATAATTCAAGCTTTGAAAGATAATAATCTCCAGCCAAGATTGAGATATCCTGCACAACTGTCCCTGGAAATTGATGGAAAAACGAGGTGCTTCCAGGATAAAGAGGAACTGGGGGAATTTGCAACCACCAATTCAACCCTACAGAAAGTATTGCAGGATATTCTTTTAAAAAAAGAAAAATACAAAGAACCCAGAAATAGTGGCGGGGAGGCCACAATGAATGGAGCAGAGAACAAAATGAAGAAGACAAACTGACAGCTACTGACAGAAAAAGAGCTCAACAGAAATGAGACAGAGAAGATTGGATGATAGGAACAGCTTTTTTTTTGGAGAAAATGACATCTTAATAGGTAATGCTGATTTAGTACCATCTTGTTTTGAAGTCTCATCTAGCTTTTGTTCTTCTGTCTCCAATGGTCTAAATAGGTTGTATCTTATTGGATTTTGTTATGTACGATAGTATAAGCAAAAACCTTTTAAGGACAAGGAGATTATACAGAGACCATTGTTCATTTTCTGTTAGTCGATTCTAAATACTCTATAATGCTGTCATTCTCTTAAATGGTTTTACATTGTTTTGATATACTTAATGCTACAGTATATGAAGTTGTACTCAAGGACTTCAGGGAGGGAGTCAATATGGTAACTATTTTTGGGTCAGGATTATCTGGTGGTGAAACACTATTCTGCTTAAATGGTTATGTTTTGATCTGCCCTGTTTCGCTGTTATGCCCTCTTTTTTCTCAATCTCCACTCCATTATTTACTTTTTTATTTTTATCCATTTAATTAAAGGGAAAAATATAGCAGGATATAATATAGTAACCCACTTTGACTTTCTATTATCTTGATTTGAAGCCCTGTATTACTCTCACCATCTTGTTTTTGACTGAGGTTCCTCTATTCTGTTTTGCTGGATAGTATCAGGTTCGAAAGTTTAGGCATCAGCTGAGAAGATAATGAGATTCATTATAACGCCCATTCTCGTTGACTTTTATCTACTTTTGAAGACCTACAATATCTCCAATGTTTTGGTTTTGTCGGTTTTATTCTTTACGGTTTTGTTCAATTGTATAACAACTAATGATATAGGCAATTCTATTAGAAATAGCGGGAGGCATTATGGTAACCATTGTTGATCACCTTGTATTATGTTTTTATATTATCTATTATGTCCACCCTTTTGACTTGACCGATTCTGTTCTGTTATGTCACATTTGGTTTTACTCTCTTCCAAAAAAGCAATAAGAACCGTGGGAGCAATGAAACCCAAAATGTGTAATAGTCATTGTACAAAAGAGAGGAAAAGAAAGTGCTCTAAACTATATAACTGCATGTATATTTAAATGTATAAGATAGAAAATGATATCACAGAGTTTTATTGGATCATTGAACAGAACTGTTTGCAGTATCATTGTTGGAATGTCCACTCTACAAGCTTTAATTTTGTGACTTGAACAATTATTTCTAAGATGGCAATATGTAATCCATTAACTAGTGATTGCCTACTGAGCATTTTTTTCTCCTGTAAATCTGTATAACTTGTACCCCTTCACTGTTTTTTTTTCTTTCTTTTCTTTTCTCCTTAAATAAAAAAAAAATAAATAAATGTAATCCACCATATCAATAAAACCAAAAATAAGAATCACATGATCATTTCTATAGATGCAGAAAAAGCTTTTGATAAGGTCCAACATTCATTCATGATAAGCACTTTACAGAAAATTGGAATAGATGGTCTTTACCTCAATATAATAAAGGCCATCTACGACAAACCAACAGCCAGTATCATACTAAATGGCCAAAAATTGAAGGCCTTTACTCTAAAATCAGGCACAAGACAAGGATGTCCTTTATCACCACTCCTATTTAATATAGTACTGGAAATACTAGCCAGAGTAATTAGAAAGGGAGAGAAATAAAAGGGGTAAAGATAGGAAAAGAAGAAGTTAAATTATCATTGTTTGCAGATGACATGATACTCTACATAGAAGACCCCCTAAACTCCATTGAAAGACTCTTAGATATAATAAATAAATTCAGTAATGTAGCTGGATACAAAATCAATACTCAGAAATCAATAGCATTCCTATACACTAACAACAAAATCATTGAGAGAGAAATAAGAGAAGACACACCCTTCACACTAGCAACCAAAAAAAAAATGAAATATTTAGGAATTACTCTTATGAAAGAAGTGAAAGACCTATACAGGGAAAATTATAATACACTGAAAAAAGAAATTGAAGATGATCTCAGAAAATGGAAAGACATCCCTTGCTCATGGATAGGAAGAATAAACATCGTGAAAATGACCATTCTCCCAAAACTCTTATACAGATTCAATGCAATCCCAATAAAAATACCATCAACATACCTCACAGATCTAGAGAAATCACTCTTAAAATTCATCTGGAGAGAAAAGAGACCTAGAATAGTAAAGACAGTTCTAAGAAACAAAGGCAAGGCAGGAGGCATCACAATCCCTGACTTGAAGTTATACTACAAAGCAACAGTAGTAAAATCAACATGGTATTGGAATCAAAACAGAGCCGAAGATCAGTGGAATAGATTAGAAGATACAACCACAACTACAAACACACTCAACCACCTTATCTTTGATAAAGGAGCCAAGCAGGTTCACTGGAAGAACGACAGTCTCTTTAATAAATGGTGCTGGAAAAACTGGCTCTCCATTTGCCGAAAACTAAAGCTAGACCCATGTCTATCACCATGTACTAAATTAAAATCTAAATTGCTCAAAGATCTGAATATTAAAACAGAAACACTAAATCTATTGGAAGACAAATTAGGTAGAAACCTTGGAGACATAGGAGTAGGTAAAGAATTCATGAACAGGACTCAAACCGCACGGGAAATTCTTCCCAGAATCAATAACTGGGACCACTTTTTATTAAAAAGTTTCTGCATGTCAAAAGAAATCTCCAGCATAGTGAAAAGAAAACCCACAAACTGGGAAAAGATTTTAGTGAACTCTCTCTCAGACAAGGGCCTCTTGTCTAAAACATATAAAGAATTAAAGAAACTCAGACCTCCAAAATTCAAAGATTCAATCCAAAAATGGGCATCTGAGATGAATACGCAATTCTCAGATGAAGAAATGCAAATGGCAAATAAATACATGAAAACATGCTCATCATCATTGGTCATTAGAGAAATGCAAATTAAAACCACACTGAGATACCATCTCACTCCTGAAAGAATGGCCAGGATCAAGAAAACCGACAACAAATGCTGGAGAGGCTGTGGGGAAAAAGGAACTCTCCTGCACTGCTGGTGGGAGTGTAGACTGGTACAGCCTTTGTGGAGATCTGTCTGGAGATTTCTCAAAAAGTTGGGACTGGAAATCCCATTTATTCCAGCTATTCCACTTCTAGGCATATTCCCAGAAAAACTGAAAGCATCATACCACAGTGATATATGTGCACCCATGTTTATAGCAGCACAATTTGTAATCCCTAAGATAAACAAAGGAGGAAATGTTTATCTTAGCTCTTGGTATCAGAGGCTTTGATCCATGGTAACTTGGCCCCAATGTGTTGGGGCTGGGATGGCACATAGTACATCATGATGGGAACAGATGACAGGGGAAGCTGCTTAAGACATGACAGACAGGAAGCACAAACAGAGGAAGGGGCTCAAATCCCAAAAGCCTCTGCAAAGGTACACCCAAAGACTTAATTTCTCCCAGGAGGTTCCTCCTTCCTACCCGCTTCCAGTTGTGCACCCGGGTTACCAAGCCTTCAACACATAGCCTTTTGGAGGACCCTCCTAAACCATAGCAACTGATGTTACAACAGCCAGATTTGCTGCTGCAATATGACAAACTCCCTTAACTTTCCTGAAAATCCTCATCTTCAAACCCTTCAAACGCCATTGGTGTCTACCATCAATTACTTTAGGTTCTGCATTCACTTCGTCTTTACACAAGTTCTTCCCAGCTTCTGCCTAGTACTTCTGTCATGGTTTATATTTAGATATATCCCAAGAGCCTCATGCGTTCGTAGGACAAACTTCTGAAAGTTTATGGGATTATGGCAGCTTTATAAGCTGACTTGCTGTGAGGAGGTAGGCATGGTTGGAAGAGGTGGGTCTTTGAGGCCATGGCAAATAAAAAAAATCTCCTTCTTTAAATTGTGGGTGTTGGGTATTGTGTCTCAGTTATGAGAAAGTTACTAAGACAACTTCCAAAGCTACCTACAAGTTTAGACTTTTCTTGTGCCAGCACATCACTACTCTGGGATACAAGCAGCTGTGCTGTTCATTGTGCAGTAAGTTTTTACAAAGCTTATTAGTTTAAACAACACATATTTATTCTTTCTACTTTGTGGGTCAGGCAGGAATGCCTTCACAGGATGTCTCATTACTTATTGTCAAGATGTCATCTGGGCCTGAGGTTCTGAGCCCTGAGGCTCAAGCTCCTGCTTCTACGAGGGCTCGCCCATATCACTGTCGGCACAAGGACTCCCTCCTCACTTACCACCAGGGCATCTTCACAGGGCAGCTTGAGTGCTTCCGTGAGATTCCAGAGGCTTCCCCAAATAGAGTGACTCCAGAATGAGACAGAACAAGGCACAGTGTCCTCAGAAGTCACACACCATCCCCTTCTGATCTATGTGACTGGCCATGACCAACCCTGATTTCATCTAGGGGGAAACCACTTGGGGACATGAGAGCCAGGTGGCAGGAATCACAGGACATTCTGGAGGGCAGCTGCCTATCACATAGTCCACACAGCTTAGGTTCCTGCGAGACATAGTAGGGTGAGAAAGCCAACAACGGGTCTGGAGAGGGAGAAGACTCCGCCATGATAAAATAAGTCACATACAGGTCAGAGTCTGCTTTCGTAGCTTTCCCCCTTCACTGTCCTGCCACCTTAGGTCACAGACTGATTGGTTTAATATTGTCTAGTTCTTGACAAACTGTACTAGTTGCGTTTTATGGCTTATGTTTTACACCGTGGTTTATGGGATCCTGAAAACAACTCTGTGAATATGTTTTTCTTTTTATCCCCATTTAAGATTAAGTGACTACGGTTAAAAATGATCACGTCATTTCTAAATCCAGCTGAAAAACGATTGAATCTAGGTCTAATCCCAGGCTTTCTGAGTACAATAAATCTTGGGCCCTCCCACTTCATCTATGAATTCATTTTATAGATGCACACACACAGCCCTTCTACTGAGATAGAAGTCATGTTACTTCATGTCATCCAGGCCAGATACAGAGCTCCCGATGTCGAACCCACACTTGCTGGATGTTGTGGAAAAGCAGCTTAGAGAGAAGAAGCGTACAAGAAGCAGGTGCCCCTCCACCTACCCTCTATTACTTTTTTCCTCCACCAGGATGGGGTCTGCCTCCTAGGCACCCTCATCTCCAGACATCACCACAGGTTGTTTAGTGGAATCTGTCTCTGGGACAACTGAGGCCTCTGTTAGATGCTCAGCTCCACAAGTGTGCTCACTTAGCCTAATCGAAACGGTGACAGGCTTACATGGAACAAAAAGGTGGAGCAATTTCGTCTTTCTCTTGAGTGACTTTGAGCTGGCATGTTGGTCTTCTCCTGCGTTTTTAAGCCGATCAGACTAAAACTCACACATGAGCTCTCCTGCTGCTCAGGCCTTTGGACATCAACTGAAACCTCACACCATTGGTTCTCCTGGTATCCATCTTGCTGGGTGCAGGCCTTAGAACTTGTCAGCCTCCATAGCTAGATGATCCAATTCCTTATAATAAGTCTGTCTCTGTTTTTCTGGAGAACCCAGATTGATAAAAGAAAGCTTACATTCATTATTTACCAGGCACTACAGTAAGTACTTTCCAAACAGTTCAGTGCAGCCCCACATCCAGCAAAAATAAAGACTGACCGTTGCTATTCTCTCAAAGGGGCTAATGAACTTGCCTAATAAGATCATCTATGCACTGAGAGGCAAAACTGCTTCACAAAAATAAATCTAAAGTCCAGTATTCTATGCTACTTCCTGCCCTGTTTTACCAAACTCCAAAGCACTGAGCCCCACTGGAACTGTCAACCACACATACTGTGCTGCTGCTGCACAGCCCCATTCACTCTTAAGCTCTGTGGGTCCCAAGTCCCCGTCCCTTATAACAGCTATTTCACTTGTTCACTAAGCATTAAGCATGTGTTTGGCTACATGGGCATAGAGTACACAGTAATGTGTGTAGCTCTTCCCTGCTGGAGCCCCCCTTGGTGGGGGGCCCCTGCTTCCAGCAAAGCAGATGACAGTCCCTTGGGCAGTTCCAGTCTGTAAGATAATGGATAGAGGCTGGGGAAGATCGGAGCAGAGGGTACACAGAGGTATTTACAGCAAGGACCACCGCAAGTGAAACCTAAAGAATGCAAAGGCGTACAACCTGCAAAGACCTAGTTCTTCTGAGTTAAGAGAGGCTGTAGATATGCTTGAGTGCTAGTTTGTAATTCTAGCTGTTGCAACAGCTGTAAAACATTCTTTGCTGAAACTGCTTTTTGGTAGTATAATTTAACTACACACTTCATTTTCAAAACCAATACAAAATACCAGTTGTGATACAAAGAGAAACAAAGCAAATGCGGTGTATATAAAACAAAATATATTTCCACATACAAGTGCTTGTGTCTAGCTACACCAGAAGATACAGAGAAGAAGAAAGAAGACTGAGCTTCTCGGTGGAATCACAATGAACATTCTGGGCTTGTGTTATGTTGGCACCTCGGATACCAAGAGCAGTGTTGCCAACAGTGCTGTGAATTTCTAAAATAGTGAACAACCTTGGCAACATTCCAGATAAAACAAAATGTAAATTGTTGCTTGATTTGCATTCATGGAAATTTTAGCGGGGGGGGGGGAGGTGGGGAGAGAGAGAGAGAGAGAATGAAAGAAAGATAAGTTCAGCCAGTTAAAAAGAATTTTTACCTGTTTATGTCTGTTGAGATATTCAAAATGATATGAGTCTTGGGTTCATTCTTTTCTTGTGCCCGCCTGCTTTGTGTTGGTAATTGTGGGAGAGCTCACATGCCTCATGCCTGCTGTAGCAACTCACATGCCTCATGCCTGCCCAGTAGCAACTCCGCCAGTCAATGTGATACCAGACAGCATTTCAAAGTCTTCAAAAGGTTCCCTGGAGGTGGCAACAGCCTCCCAAGACCACCCCCACCCCCGAAGAACTAATGGCGCCCCATAGAAGTGCATATGCAATTTTACATATGTGAATCACATATGCAATTTAAAATTTGCCAAGTAGCTTCATCGAAAAAAGTAAAATGAAACAATTAAATTAACTGTAACAAAATGTTTAATATAGTGGGATATATGAAAATATTGTTAGTTCATGAACATAATCACTATAAAAATTGATAATAAGATGTTTTTCACTTCATCTCCTACTAAGGCTTTGAAATCCAGTGTGATTTTTCCACATCCAGAATTTCTCAGTTTAGATGAGCCACGTGCCAGGTACTTAACAGCCACCTGTGGCTCATGGGTGCCACACCAGACGCTACAACTGGAGAAAGCACCAACTCCCCGCTTTGGCATAAGTTAGTTAGCTTTCTGTCGTTGCCACAATCTACCTGACACAGACTATTTAAGGAGGGAAAGATTTATTTTGACTCACAGTTTCAGAGGATTCAGTCCACAGCTAGGGACTCTGTTACTTTTGGATCTGTGGTGAAGTGCAGGGACATGATGGTAGAAAACTGCTTGCCTTCTGGAACCTGGAAGCAGAGAAAATGAGAAAGTTACAGAGGACAGGACCAGGGAACGAGGTTATACTCTCATGATCCATTCTTTTCAACCAAGACCCACCTCCTGTTTCCATCACTTCTCAATAGCCAGCAGATTCTGGTTTCATCAGTGGGTTGGTTAATCCACGATGAAGTTAGGACCTTAGGATCCAACCACTTTCCAAAAGCTCATTTGCAACCAAGCCTTCAATGCAATGAGCCTCTTAGGGTGACATATTGGATGCCAAGAATAACAACTTCTTTTATGAACTCTGTGTCCCAGAACTCTTACCCTTGGGGAAACACAGACTCAGGTTTTCTAGACAGACACATGGAAGACTGACACCCTGAAAGGCAGGGACACACTGGTCAGGGTGAGCCACAAAGCACACAAGTGCAGGGGCTGAGTTACACTATCCAGCTCTCGGGCACGGGGTGTATGCAGTCGCAATTAACTGCTGATAACCACACTTGGCTGAGTGCTGGCTGCAAATTGAAGCCCCCTTGAAAATGCTGGAAACAGATGTTCTGAAGACTCTGACCTCTCATCATTAATTTTAGAATTTTAAATGCTGGTTAATTTCCCCTTTTTATTGCTGAGATCCACACGGCAGCATGCTCAATGTCAATGAGAGTATCCTTTGGGGATGTTCAATCTATCAAATCTGAAGGTCGCTGGAAATCTGGGCCATCAGGGGGAGGGAGGAGGACTTGGGAAGAGGGAGAGGCACTTTGGGGCACAGAGAGGCTGAGAAGAGGCTCCTCTGGATGCCATTGAGCCTGAGCAGGAGAGAGAGCACCCATCTGCCAGCTCTTGGCTGATGCAGGCAAAATAAGGGCTTTAAGGAGTAAACATGAGAATTAGGGAAATCAAAAGCAGTGGCTTGTTAAAGTCCCCCTCTTCCCTTGCATTTGATACCTTTTCCATCTGATGACCTAACGTGGCTTCTCAGGAGTGAGTACTCTGCAAGGAACAATGAAGACTCTGGACTCAGGCGATCCAGTTAAAGTTATGTTTCCTGCACTTTCTAGCTGTGAGACCTTGGGTGGCTGCATAGCTGAGCTTGTCTTCTTGGGGAGGAAATGGGATGGTGAATGCCATTGCAGTTTTGTGAGAAGTTCATAGTATAAAAGCAATGATGCCAACCACAGGACTAAGCATAGAGCAGGGACTTGGTAATGAACCACCACTCCTTCCCCCTTTATGACCTTTCCAGAGACTTGGTAGACAGGGCTGCTGGAATTTATAGTTGCTGGTGATGATGAGCTGAGGGGTCTCCCTGCAACATCTTCTGGGAAATGAAGGATGCTTTGAGACCAAAACCCCTACAGGAAGAATCAAAGTTGCTTCCTACTTAGATAACAGACCCCAGCAAAGCACTGTGTTAGATGAGTGCAGTGTTCTGGTGTGTCCATGCTTCGGGTTATCAATGCTTAGCTCTTGGGTAATGTGAGAGAATGTAGGAGGAAAAAAACTGGCCGAAGCAGAGGAGACTCCATGACGGATACCCTGGGCCAGCTGCATCAGCTTCCGTCAGCCTGCCCTGCTCAGGAAATGGACACAGAAGCCACTCCAGCTGGTTGGGTCCTGGGATGGGGTGCAACCTCTGCGGTCCAGTCCCCCCAGGCTCCTGGACATACTCACCCCTTCCTTCTGAGAAACCAATTTTCTTTAAATGCCCTCCAGGCTTTCTCTTGTTTAGATGGATTATTGAAGTCCCCTCCTTGAGGGCTAAAATTCCAGCAAAGTTTAGCCAAACTCATAGTCATGCTTTGTCAGTACTTTGGAAGAGATACAGTTTCTTACATAGAAACTGTGAAAGAGAAGATTTCCAGGGCTTCTAACTTCTTTTTTAAGAATAGAGGAAAAAAATTCCCCAGCATCCTGCAGGGGTTCAGGTAAACCTCCAGTGAGTCCCCGACTTTCTCATTGTCATTTTTACACTTCCAATTTGGCTCTCTACCTGGGGAGGACAATCAATGCAAGGACAAGGGACACACACCACATCGGCGACTCTGACACTGAGTTGCTTCCCTCCTGAGAGCTCTTCCCCAGCCTGGGTCGGGGTGCTATGAAGTGATGACCTGAGTTTGAAGGTCTTGTGCCACCTTTTTTGCCTTTACCAAGACTGCTGAGGTCACTATCTTCAACCCAACCAGAGCCAGAGGAATAGCTGTTAATAGATCTCTCCCTGATTAGATCTTGCTTTTGGTGTTTATGTCCCTGATTTATAGCCATTTTAAGAACAGTGCGGCCAGCATCTCCAAGATGTGTAAGAAATGATCCCTGTCCTTCATCTGACACATAGTAGGTCTCCTCAGGTTCCTTACTGGCCAGGAGTGCTATGGGGCAAGTAAGTGGGGGCCCAGTCTTTCTGCTCTCCATTGGGATCTATCTCAAGATTAACAGTTCACTGGGTCTGTACCTTGCTGCTCATGAAAAGCAGGATTTGTGTTTCCTTCTGTGACAGCCAGAGACTTAGCCATTTTCACTGAAATCCATGACTCTTCACAAGGGTGATCTTCCTTCTAAGAGTGTACCTCCTTCAGCTGCTCAAGATGGAATTCTTTCCTGTTTTCTAAGTCTAAAAGGAACAAAGGTTAAGGCCAGCCTGATCTTAGCTCCTTAAAGTTAAACTCCTTGCCACTTTCTCTAATTTTCCAATTAAAATTTTTTCTGTAAAAAGCAAAATGATCCAACAACCCAGTCCAAAATACCTTTTTGCTACTCTGTGTCCTGATTAGTACACACACACACACACACACACACACACACACACACACACCACTTGCACATGTATGCATTAAAACTAGTGAGCACCAAAGACAATTGATAGGGTTCTAGTAAAGATGGCAGATCGATAACACCAAGCTACAGAGGCTCCCTGAAATAGTCAACTTTGATTCCAAAATAATATAGCACAAGGAGTCCTGAACAGAGGGAGATGGACTGTCTTGACCCAGGAAGAAACTAAGGTGAGAACAACCAATCAAACACACAATCCTGGTGCTAATATAGGAACAGCTAAAGATTTGGCGCTTCCACTGCAGTGCTGGTATTGGGTGGCACGGCCACAACTTACTGAGCCACCCGAATTCCTGCTGCTTCGACTCACTGTAAACGCAGTCCCACTAAGGTCAGGGGTTGGTGAGACAATGGAGAGCTGAGCTGGTGGGGAACCTGCATCAACCTGCAGTGAGGGCCGGGAATAAAACCAATCCACAGAAAAAAAGGGGCTCCAGCAGACAACATTCTGGGGCTGGGCAGACTGGCAAGAACAAGGAGCAGTGGTGACTTCAGTCAGCTGCTCCATGACCAGACAGGATTGATGTGGTGTGCCTGGTCTAGGTCATGCCCCAAGCTGAGACCCAATAAGCTATCCCAAACCAATTCCCACACCCGGCAGCACATACTAATGCAGTGAAGGCCTCAGCGGATTGACTCACCTAGAGGGGAGGGGCCAGCATATTGTGCTTCAGAAGAACTGTAACCAACAAAGAAAGAAACTGGGGCCTCCTATATATACCTGTATAGAAGAAACAAAAACTACAAGAAGAGGAAGCAACAAGAAAATGTGCCCAGCTCCCCATCCTGAGAACATTGATCCAGGAAAGGTAAACACAAAGGAGATTGAGGACAATATCAGACATGGCACCAGTGGACATAAAGAGATAACTTTGAGACCTCATAGATGAGCTCAAAAGTGAAATTTTTAGCCAAGTAAAGCAATATATAAATAGATTAATAAAAGAAATGCTAAGCGCCTCTCAAGAAGACACAGATGGAAGCATGGAGAAACACAAAAAAAGGGGAGAATTGTTTGATGAAAAATATAAAGAAAACATAGAATACATGAAGCAGGTTCAAAGAGATTATCAGGAAATTAAAAACTCCATTGAAAGCTGGCAAAACTGCTTGAAAGAAACTAAGGATAGATTATCCAAACTGGAGGACAGGTTTGCAATGTGGGAGCATGAAAGGAAAAATTTCTTTAAAATATCAAGGAAACAAGCAGTAACAATACAAAGGCTAGAAGATGACAAGAAGATCTATAACTTGAGAATAAAGAATGTGAATGAAGAAGCAGGGGTACAAACAAAGAAACTGCAGAGGATATTCACAGAAATAATTAAGGAAAACATCCCAAACATAGGAAAAGGAAATGATATTCAGATCTATGAGGCATACAGGACTCAAGCCCCCTACAACCAAAAAAGAGCTATACCCAGGCTTATAATAATCAAGATCCCAGAAATCCAATATAAGAAAAGAATATTAAAAGCTGTAAGAGACAAGAAACAGATTACTTATAAGGGAAAGCCCATCAGAATTACGGCAGACTTCTCAACACAAACCATCAAATCAAGAAGAGCTTGGAGCAAAGTATTTCAAGCCCTGAAAGAAAATAACCTCCAGCCCAGAGTGCTATACCCTGATAAACTGTCTCTAGAAATTAATGGAGAAATAAGATGCTTCCAAGACAAAGAGAAACTGGGGGAATTCGTGACCACCAATCCAACTCTACAGAGAATACTGCAGGGTACTCTAGAGAGAGAAAAAAGTACTAGGGCTCCAGAACAGTGAAAAAGAGGCCTCAATGAATATAGCAGAAAGTGAAATGGAGAAGGCAAACAGACAACTAATGACAGAAAAAGAGCGCTACAGAAATGAGACAGAAAAGGTTGGCTATAATTTGTAATATAGATGGCTTTAATACACTAAATTTTAAAAAAGGAAAGAGAGAATCACAGGCAGAGTAGATCAGGAGGTAGGGTCCACCGAGATGCTCTTTATAGGAAATATAATTAACCTGAAAAAGAGTATATGGACCGAAAATCAAATATGAGTAAACAATGCTCTATGTGACAGGGAACCAGAGAGTAATAGGGGCAACTAGACCAGTATTTGTGGGTAAGTTGGAAAGACAAGCTTTAATAGGTAAAGGAATACAACCAGAGATCAAGTTCAGGAGGGAGAAGGTTTGGAACCACTTAGATAAATAGCAGGTTGCCCCCCACCCAATTTAAAACAGAGGGTGTTGGTGAGACTCAAAAATGTACAGTACACCCTGGGGGAGTGAAAGGAGAGGAATAGTCTTTAAAAAGATGGCAGAAGATATTGTTTATATTGTACTAAGAATTAAGCCCATATTACTTGCACTGCTCTGCTTAGACAGAACTTATTCTGTCCCAGTTTTTCTACATGCACTAGATCTGAGGGCACAGACAGCTATCCCAAAAATATCAGGATATAGCACAGTCATCATCTTTAACTTCCTATTAACTTAATCTGGAGTCCTCTATAACTTATACTGTTTTATCATGACTGGTCTCAGTTAAATCTGGTTTGTTTTAGTGCTATGTTATCACAGATTTTATTCAAAACTGCTATGATTGATAGTATCAAGTGTGAGAGTATAGGCAACTACACTGAAAATGACAAGATTCACTATGATACCCATTCTGGTTTGATTACTACCTGTTTCTATAGTTTTACACTATCTACAAAGTTGTATTTCTATTAATACTGTTATGTACTGATATATTCAATTATATTATATCTGATGATATAGCCAATTCTATCAAAGATAACAAGAGACAATACAGTAATCATGGTAGAACTCCTGTACAGTGGTTTTATATGTCTTTTGTTTTGTGTCTATAGGAATATGTTTTGTTCTGTCCCGCTTGGTTCTGTTTCTCTCTCTTATACAGAAAGGATAGAAATACATGTTAAGACTCATGCATGTGTAGAACCTATAAACAGTTTACAAGAACTGATCTTATGACACATGACGAAATGAACAAATACTTTGAAGAAAAAGAGACACTACAGTACCCAGTGCTGACCCTGGAGTGTCATGATGTGAAATCCAGCAATACTAGTATTCTTTGTTCAGATTGATTTTAGCTGGCTTTGGTTTATTTAATCACAACATAAATGAAGGTATAGATAACTGCATATATGTTTAAGTGTATAGGCTTGATAACCATATTACTAAGTTTTTGTTGGATAGTTGAAGAGAACAATTTGCAGTCTCATTGTTTGAATTCCCACTTATATGTTCCACTTTTATATTGAACAATTAATTGTAAGAGGACAGTATGTAAACATCAACTAGTGATTTATTACTGTTTATTTTTTCTTTGAAAGTATGCATTATTTCTACCCATTTTCTGTTTTGTTTAGTCTTTCTTTAAATAAAATTATTTTTTAAAAAAATAAAAAAAGAAAGTGAAAGAGGAGCAAATGTCTAAAAAGGGAAGGCAGGGGCCATTGTTTATCTTTTATCATGATTTGAAACCCATATTGTTTTCATCATTCTGTTTAGTTTGGTTTTATTCTGTTCCAGTTTGTCTTCTTGTATTAGATTTGATGGTATGGAGCGCTATTCCAAAGATAGCAGGATATGTTATGTATCAAGTCTGAGGATATAAGCAACTACTTTGAAGACAGTAAGATTCACTATGATACCCAGTCTGCTTTAACTGTTAGCTTCTTTTGAAGTCCAGTAATGTCTCCAATGTTTCATCATTATTGGTTTTGTTCTGTACTGTTTTGTTCAATTTCATGATACCTGATGATATGGGCAATTCTTTTGGAGACAGCCAGAGGCATTATGGAAACCACTGTTGATCACCTTGTATTTTGTTTTTACATCATGTACTATGTCCATCCTTTTGTTTTGACTGACTCTGTTTTGTCACATTTGGTTTTATTCTCTTCAAAAAAAAGTAATAAGAACTGAAGGAGTAATAAAACCCCAAATGTGTAATTGTTATTATAAAAAAAGAGAGGAAAAGAAAGTGCTCTAAAGGATATAACTGCATGTATGTTTAAATGTATAAGGCAGATAACCAATGCTACTAAGTTTTTGTTGGATTGTTGAACAGAAATGTTTGCAGTCTCACTGTTTGAATGTCTACTTTGTACGCTTTAATTTTGTAACTTGAACAACTATTTCTAAGATGACAATCTTAGAAATCTATCAATTAGATAGATTAGTAATCTATCAATTAGAGATTTCTTACTGTTTATTGTTTTGAAATTCTGTATTATTTCTACCCTTTTTCTGTTTTCATTTTTTTCTCTTAAATAAATTTTTTTTAAAAAAAGGAAAAAAAAAAAAAAACCCAAAGACGATAGCTGTTAGCGCCGTACCAACGCCAATTTCCTGACTTTGAAAATACATTATAGTGATAGATGTTTGTTGAGGAAAAGTGGGCAAAGGGTTTAGCAGAACTCTTTATACATTTTTGCAATTTCTTTTGAGAAAACAAATTATCTAGTTTCTTCACAGTTATTTTAAATTATTATTAATTTGGTCTTTTAACACAGGGTCTCCCTATGTAGTTCAGAGTGGTTATGAACTCACTATGTACCACAGGCTGGCCTTGACCTCACAGGGATCCTCATGCCTCAGCCTCCTGAGTGCTGGGATTAAAGGCATGTACCATCATGCCTAGCTTTAAAATTCTTTAAAAAATGAAAAGTGTTTCCCATCAGGACTCTGAGGTTCTCACAGGAATTAAGCCCGGCAGCCAGAATTCCTAGGTAGAGCTGCACCAGGCCTCCGGGCTGCACTTGCTAAGGGACATTTTCCTCACTGGGCACCAGACAGTGCTTACACTTGGGGTGCTGCTGGTTCTTGGATCTTTTTCTTGTTTTTCTTCCCCCCTTTTACTGCTTTGGGGCAATGTCAATTTTAAAGAATATCTTGCTTTATACTGCCATTGACAAGGAAGCATGAGCAGGTCACGTGCTGGCCTTGAACTCGCAGGCTGTGTACACTGGCACAGCTGGCAGCTCTGATTTTCACACACCAGTTGGTGTCTGTGGCCAAAAGTGGACCACAGTTTACCTCACCTACCTCCTCTTGTGATCATTCACCCTCTTGTCTTTGATGCTTCTATCCCGTGGTTTCTATCTAAACCCAAAGGCTCAGCCACCAGCCCATGGCATTATTGGAAAGAAGTAGATCTATCAGGAGGTGGGGCCTCAGAGGAGGAAATTAGGTCACAGGAATGCACTCTTGAAGGGTATACTGGGACTCTAGCACCTTCCTATGTCTGTTTCCCAGCTACCTTGAGGTGTAGCCAGCCTGTGCCACACAGTGAGTACCTTTGTGTTCTCCCAGCCACAATGTCCTGCCTCACTCCAGGTCCAAAAGCAATGAGACCGTGAACTAAAACTTCTGAAAACATAAACCAACTCAAACTGTTCTTCTTTATTAGCAGATTATCTCAAGTATTTTGTCACAATGACAGAACGCTGACTAACACATCCTATTTGGTGCTGCACTCTCTACCTGGCACAGAGAAGACACTCAAGATGTGCTCTCTGAATGGATGAGTCTTAAACAGAATCAAGTAAGAACCAAGGGGCTGGGAAGAGTCTTTAAATTGGACTGTTTTTTCTCCATATGTGTGATTTACAGGTTTCCAGAAAGGGCACTTGTTTTCTGCTGAGCTGGCTCACATAGGACAAAGTGAGCTCCCGAAAACACCTCTTCTCCTGCCTGGAGAAAGGGAGCACACACACAGGACAGATGCAGGGCCACAGACAGTGGGGCACAGGTAAAGAGGAGTGAGAAAAAGAAAGGTAAGGACACTGAAGGAGCTCCTGAATCCAAACAGGCCACTTTTCACCTTCTAAAAGCCAAGATGCCGGACATGGTGGCATGCGCCTGTAATCCAGCGTTTGGGAGGCAGACGCAGGAGGATCACCATGAATTTGAAACAAGCCTGATCTACAAGTCAAGACCTCATCTCAAAAGCAAAAATAAAAATAAAACCAACAGTGCTGCCACCTCCTCCCAGCAGATCCACGTGTGGCAAGGATCCCTGGTGGCACGGTCCATCCCGTCTTCTCATTGCCCCAGCTGAAGGTGAACCCTGCATGCAGTGCCCCTTCCCCAGACGCCCCCGGTGCCCCTTCCCCACAGGTCCCCTGTCCCTCCACGTCTGCACTGGCTTGAGGATGGTGTGGCAGAGGTCGGGCTGAGCGCACGGCAGAGATCCCTCTTCTGGCTGACAGGAAATGCGTACTTCTACCCTACGCACAGGCCCCTTATTTATTGCTCATTCTCACACATGGAAGCAAAACATGTCAGAAATGCTCAGATGCTCCAACAGTATTGAAAACTGGCATCACAAAACTTGGGCAGGGCTAGTGATCCTGGAAGGCTTCTTGGCTGGAGCACATTTAAAAGAATAAGGATCATCTGGGGAGCGACGCCAGGGAAGGGGTGGTGTGTGGGAAACATGCAGCACTCCCAGAGAGGCAGCACGTGGCACTTGGGAGCTGTGCCCAGCGGGGCAGTGGCAGCTGCTTGGAGCGGGAGGAGGGCCAGGGCCAGAACTGCCGAGGATGAGGAGGAAAGGCCGGTTTGTCCTGAGCTGTGAAGAACTGCTGGAGGGCACTGGGCAGAAAGGGACAGAATCCCAGTTGCCTTGGCAAGAGCTATCCTGGCAGTGGGCAGAGCTGTGTAGAATGACTGGAGCCGTGAACCTGGAGGCTGCCATGTGTCCTGAGAAAGCAGGAGTGGTGCCTCAGGTGCTGGGGAGAGCTTCTTGCACGGTCCTTTTCTGTGCTCCTCTTCCTCAGTGAAAAGAAGGCCAGCTCACCTGCCCAGGATGAGAGGGGAGGCGAAGAGGGTAGAGAAGAGAGGAGAAGGGTGCAGGGTACCAGAGAAGGCAAAAGTACTGCCACAGACAGAGACGTGAAAGACCACTGAAGAAACTTCTGCTAGGTGAGATGGAAAGGGCTGGGCTCCAGGTGCCCAGGAAGATGGCTTGTGTGTAGGGGAAGTGGGGGCCTTTGGTGGCCTTGGGCCCTCCCTTGCTGAGATCTCAGGGGCTGCACAATGACAGTGGTGCCCCTTAGTCTGACGGTGCTGTCTGGAAAACATCGTCATCTGGCTGCGCTTTTCATGTCAAATTTGTCTCACTTCTAGGGTGAGCTAAGTGGGAAATCCTGTTCCTCAGCTTCCAAATTCCTGAGAAACTTCATCATCAAGCTCATTTCTGAGTCTCCATACCACAGAAGGACAGTCACCATGATACAATAAAAAAAGAAAACACCCAAGACACCCAAGAAGCTGAGGAGGAGGATCACAAGTTGTAGGCCAATTGGGGCTGTATGGTGAGAACCTGTCTTGACCAAAGGAAGAAAGGAAGGAAGGAGAAGGGAAGGGAAGGAAAGAGGAAGAAAAAGCAGGCAACGAATAATGGCAAAGCACAGAAGCCACAAAGCTCCTGAAACTGCACTGCACCCTTGTGCTTCAGGGAACACAGCAGAGGCCCCCACCCAGGAAGCCCTCTGCTGCCTCGGTGGGGAGGTGCTGCCTGGGCTTCCTAGGAGCACTGGCCGCCCTGGTCTCAGAGCCCTCCTGAAGCTACCCTGGGTGGTGGTGTCTGCAGCCGAGCCCCTTCCACAAAGCTCTGCTGTGTGTAACATACTAAGTTACAACTTCAGCTTGCTGTATGCCCTAAAATGAAACTGTGGCTGGCTGCTGTAAAACCATCTGCCTCAGTCTCGCTCTCCCAACTCTTATTCTCTCACCTCTCCATACCCACACTTAAATATGTCTGCCTTGTTGATGCTTTATTAACTTTCTGGCAATAGAAATCGACCCTAGAGTCTTCTCACTGAGACAGAATCCCAGGTCTTTTTATTTTTTATTTTGAGACAGGACTACACTTGGGGCAAGTTGTCCAGGCTGAGCTTGAACTTTCGATCCTCCTTCCTGGGTTTACAGAGTGCTGGGATTACAGGTGTTTGTCACTTAGATTCCCTTCCATTCTTTTCCATTCTCTTCAGTTTTGTCTTTTCTTTCCAATTCCCCACAAACCCCTTGCCTATCCTTTTTTTTCCTCTCATTTTTCACATGAAAAAGATAGAGGTTCAAGCAAGCCAGGTTTCCTCATGGATTTGTCACACACACACACACACACACACACACACACACACACACACACAGAAAGTGAGATACATCTGTGCCTTGACACAGGCTCAAGAATAAACCTGGTGGCTGAAACAACAACAACCTGTTCTCTCACAGTTCTGGAAGCAAGGAGCCCAACATGGGGGAGCCAGCACAGTAGGGTTCTCCGAGCGCTGGGGAGGGCTTCTGCTCATCTCCTCACGTGGACACCACCGATTGCATGCATGGGGCTGTGTGAGCACCTATCCTCTTTTTTATGAGGGCACTGTTCCCATTCGTGAGGACTCACTCTCAGACCCAGTTACTGCCCTAAGCACCACCCCTGTACCATCACTTTGGGGATTAGGGTTTCAACATAGGAATGTGGGGGTAACACATTCAGCATCCTGATTTGAAGAGTGCTGTTGCAGGCAGTACGACCAGGAGAGGCGTTTATCCTGGCCAGTTATAGACTGGTCATCCCAGTTCAGCAGCTCAGATCTACCAAGCCTGGGCTGCCCTACACACACATATACACACAAACACAAACACACACACACACACAGACTGAGACAGAGACAGAGAGAGACAGAGAAACCAAGACACACATGCAAGGAGAGAGAGACAGACATAGAGAGACAGAGACAGAGAGAGAGAGAGAGAGAGAGACAGAGAGAGAGAGAGAGAATGAGAGAGAGAAAATTCCCTAAAGAATTAGGTAAAAGTTGGAGATGAGAAATAGAACAACCACGTGGGAAGTAAGGAAGCAGAGTGTGTGAGGCCCAAGGGTGTTCTGTTCATACCTTGTTCACCATGGAGGGGTTGTTTCCTGGGTTCCTTTAATGTCAGAAGCTGCATTTGATAAACACAGTGTGTCATGTAAAATAGGGTAATACAAGGGACCCCCCAAATTCTCAGGGCTTATGTTCCTAGAGTACATGAGAATTGTGAAAAACCATGAATTTCAAAAGTCAGAAAAATGCCTATCAGTGCCTAGTTTTATAGTTTAAGCCCTAAATATGCAATGTCTCCCATGGTGATATAACTTGATAAAATACTATATTAATAAAGCCTTAGAAGGTACAGCATGTTTTGGAGGTATCTTGGAGATTTTAAGGCTTTTGGAAGAATAAAACCATACAGTAAAGCAGCCCATAATAATGAGGGAATACTTGCACACCTGCCAGAGATGGGCTGTAGGACATCAGCCAATCAGCAACAAGGAGAACTAAACAACACTCTCTATTGGCTACCTGCAACCCCCTCCCCCCAAAATGTCAGTTGCAGAGGATATTTGCTTTCCACAAAATTGTGAGATTTCCTCAAACAATTATTAGTTACGTTCTAAGGAAAAATCCACAAATAACTGAAGCCAGGAACTCTAAACTATGACTTCACGGTGTATATGTACACATTTCAAGAGAGTAGAAAGCTCAGAGTTGCTCTTTAGACAACTGAAGAAAGAGGAATACAAAGGTTTCTTTCAAAAGGAGCCCTGTCTTTGCAAGCCTGGGGCACGCACATGGGCTAGGACAGGTGAGTGAATCTGTTCATTCCTGCATGACCATATGCATACAGAAAAGCATGTATGAGAAAAGCTCTGAGCACAATCTATCAGCAACCCATGCACCTAGTCTGTGCCTTTTTTGTTGAAAGAATCAGCCAGTGAGACCTCTATAAAAATCACATAGGAAGAGAGAGGAAAATGGAGAGGAGGGTGACGTTGCTGACATCCATCAGAGATTAAGCATTTTCTCTCTTTTTGTAGCTCTGGCCTCACAAACTGGTAGACTGTTATGCAGAAGCTTGGAAGCTACTTCAACCTGTGGGTGACACACTCAGTTCCCAAAGGTGTGTCGTTTTCTCCCATGTGAGGTAAACCTCAGCACCAAAAATCTATTTGAAGATGATTCTTGTCCCAAATAACAGTAATGCATCAGGGAACACCCAGCCAAATGCTTTGATTGGAAAGTTAGATAAGTGGTATGAAATCAGGGAGGGAGACAGAATCTAGAAACAAATTTCTTGTGGATATGGAGCTACTCTTCATGCTGACAGGGTGTATTCATTAGTTAATGGGTCTGCATAGAACTGATAAAGCCGCTTAAGTATTGATCATTTGATCAGCATTATCTAAGGAATTCAGGGACTGGGCTAATTGCCATGTCTTTTCTCTGTGGAGATGGGCCAAGAGTTGAAAAGAGCAAAGAGGGGAATTATTATACCAAAAATAGGGACTTTAAAAAAAAAAACCAGCAATTTGCCATTTCTTTTCAAAATTCAATTAAACTAGATGTTCTTTGAAATAACACACTTACAAAACAATTCTTTGCATTAAATGTGAGTCACTAGTGGTTTTCATTTTTATGTGGCTCCTAAAACTTTAACCTCATGCTTCTTCTGTCTACAGAAACAAGAATTACTCTAAATATACCTGTTGTTATATCTGGCTGTACTTGAAAGAGTGTATCCTTTAAAACACATGACCTGGTCCAAACCACACAATAGTCCTACATGATATTTGCATCCTGTTTTACAGTCAAGGCACAAAGAAATTAAATCACTTACCCACCATAGCTCCTAGAGTCACTAAGATGGAGCCACAGCCCTCTCAAACTGCCCAAGACTATTCCCAAAATTATACACTGACCAGAGAGACTAGCAACTACCTCCTTCTGAAAGGGAAGAACCCAAGACTAACATCAGACATTCAACAACAATGTTTTATGCCAGAGACAACAAGTAGTAGATTTAAAACACCCCAAGAGTAGAGATGTGAGCCAGGTCTATATATCTAAACAAATTGACCTTCAAGGACAAAAAGCATAAACAAATATTTTAGAACATGTTAGAATTTAGAGAATATTGTTCTCTTTAGCTCTTCCTGAGAAACTGTCATGAGAACAGCTTCAATCAGCCAAAACATCTGGTGAGACAGAGGTACAAGGATTAGTGGTACAAATTAAATATACATTTACTTATGAAAGTAATATAAATGGTGGAAATAGGGAGACAGTGTAGTGCTATGTTCTCACAGGTGCTAAGCACGTGGGTACTTGAGATGTGGAAACTGGTGGTCAACTTAACACTGGCTGAGTTAAATCAGCATGGTGCTAAGTGTAGAGGGCCCAGCTGAGGAAAGTTGCCAGCATTAAAGGAGATGTGGAGAGGAAGAGCGTAGCGTCGTGGGTTCTCCTAAGTATTGTTGTTTGGAGCTATTGGTTCTCCTGGAGGAGCCTGTGAACTAAGCCATTGTCATCTGAGGAGCTTGAGACCTTGTTGCTGAGAATGGCTGCCGTTTACTTTGGGGAGCTTTGGTTCTCAGTTTGAGTGTTGCTTTCTGGCTCCAGAGGGGAAGAAGTGAGCTGCTCAATCTCTAGGAGAAGTTTGTCATACTAGTTTCATGTCACTTGGCTGTTCCCAACACTGGAAGAGCTGGGGACTTCACTGTCGCTGAGGATGGCCATGGTACTTTTCGGAGGAGCCCTGGTCCTCATTTTGAGCATTGCTTCTTGCAGTATAGAACCCTCAACCTACTGGCACAGCTCCTTCACCCCACTGGCTTGGACTTTCCAGCTTCCATCACTGACCTTTGGGCCTTCCCAGTGTAGATCCATAAAACAGACTTGCACGAGTCATTGCAGTGGGCTCTAGGTCTCCAGCTGGACTTAAGGGAGACACTGTGATGGGCTCTAGGTCTTCAGCTCGACTTACGCAAGACATTGCTATGGGATCCAGGCCTTTGGCTGGAGTTTTCTAGGTCTTTAGTGTTGTGGACAGATTTTCTGCACTTTCCTGTGTTTAACTCTGGGCAACCACCATAAAATAATATTATAAATTCTGTGTTCTATATGTAATTGTTCTTCTTGCAACTCCTGACTACAATGCAAGCAGAATGGGAAAGCTCAAGGCACATAGTAGCTTATGCTGTCCATTGACAGGAATGCTGTGTCATTTGTGGAATGCTTCAGAGTACACAATTAATGTGATTTTTTTTTTTTTTGTAGTAGGTACTGAACCAAGGGCCATTAGATAGAGGTACTGAGCTACATCCCTAGTCACTTTTATGTGTTTCATATGTTTTTATTTTCTTACCAAGTTGCTAAATCACCCAAGCTGAGCTTGAACTTTCAATCCTCTTTTTCCAAGTGTGTATAGGACATTAATATTTGAGCTATAAAATAGCTAAGGAATCAAGTTTCAGCATTATCACTAAAGCCTTTGGCATCAGGGATATTATTTTAAATAAAATTATAATTTTAGCTTATTTATGGATAAGATTGAAATCTTTTTGACTCGAGTTTGCACAATATTTTTAGCTCATAATTTTCATCATTTAAAGCTGTTTCCAAATGAATGTTTTAAACCATCTCATCTATCATATAAATGTGTACATAGATTTTAGAATTCATTATTTACTTATATTTTAATGTATTTTATGAACCCATTGTTAAAATCCTTAAAGTTGTATTACAAATGCTCAGCGGGTTTGTTTCAATTCTCAGTATGAAAACTTTTCCCACAGTTAAAATACCAAAAAGGCTTATTCAACGTTGTGCATCAACATCAGGAAAAAACATTTTCATAATTAAAGTAACTTCCCATGTGTGTACACAAAACATATTCAAGTTCAAGGAAATGCCTCCCACCCTTCTTTTGTATCATAAACAGAGAAATTTTCTCTTCCCACATAGATAAATAAAGAAGAAAGGAATTTTCACACAGATGGTTTTTGGCCTGTGAGTAGGAGAGACAGGAGAATGGTGTTAATGGCCAGAAATTACTGTCACTCCAGAAACAGGTGCCTTTGTCAACGGCTTCCTTCCCCAAGGAAGCAGAGACTCAAAGAGCTCCAAGTTTATTATTCCTTCTGGTAGAACCATCATGGAGTCTCCTTCCCCTCACATACCCCATTTGGACAGCAAGAGTCCTTTTGCTATGGGCTGTAGTAGGTGATAATGGAAATTAAAAACGAGGCAAAAGCAAAAGCTTTAATTGGAAAATAAGAGCAAATGCAGGGGGAATCAGCTTTGGGAGAAGGAAAGCTGAATGGGGCACAACTCTGGCAGACATCAGATTTTTACTTTACAAAGAAAAGTAAGAGAACAAAGGAAAAGCATTTTAGCCTGAGTTGCTGAAGGAGACACAGGTCTGATAATGAAGATCAGATGGCTCCTAAACAAAGAAAAAGCCAGAAGCTTTAAGAGTTTCCTGAGCTGGGCTGGATCATTATCTCAATTGAGTTTCCAAGCTAAAGAACAGTCCTTAAGGCTCAGGGGGCAATTCTGGTTCCCTGAGCAGACTGTTCCTGCTTGGTCATGGCAGGACAGGTTTTAGATTCCTGGTGACGGCAAGTTTAGAGTGACTAGAGACTTTGAGGTGTCTGTTTTAGGAAGTTAAAGTTGGTAGTTTAATGTCCCTGAAAATCTCTTACCTTGTCCTCACTCTGGGAAGGGGATGAGATAAATTAGGTAAATTTAGGAGTAATAAACATTGAATGACCAATTTTAGACAGACATTGTTACCTGGTGACTAACCCACCTACAGGCAGAGTTGAACAGGATCTGAGCCAAAGTTTTAAAGTCATGAAGGAACCAGATATTGAAGGCAGAAATACCAAATTTTATCCTGTTTTTAGTTACTGATTAGGCATCTGTAGGCCTGAGTGAAGTCACTTTTTTTTTAAACAAAAGCAGTTTTAAGTCCCTATCGTAGAAGAAAACACAAATTATATTTTTAATGAGTAACAGGTCAAAGTCCCGAGTTTGTCCTCTATCCCTCTGTGATGATCCCAAGTTGTTTTTTTTTTTTTTTTTCCATCTAAATTATTCTTAGAAATGCTATGGGAAAGGTTTCCTGGCTTTAATGATGTACCTGATTTTTGAGGTTGATACTGTTATTTGAGAGGTTAAAGGGGAGAGTACAAACCATACTTTGAATTCCTGAGTTGGGACCCAGGAGTTTTCTTGCTGTTTGACCCCTTGGACAGCTCTAATTGTATCTGGCTTCTGTGCTTCTGTAAATATTTGGTTTGTTCCACCTTTTATCAGGGAAAGGAAAACAGCAAAGCAGTCCTGGGATGCGCTCTACTGATTAACTACCAGTAACTATGGACTGCGGCTACAAGCGTGGACCGAAGGAGGTCTCCAGGTCCTGATCTCTCCATGAAGCCCAGATGACAACCAGTGCAGAGTAGATGGAACTCCCCCATCTTACACACGCATTTATCTAAACATGATTTTTCTCTTAAAATTAACAGCAGATTCCTGATTGAATCGTGATAATTATTGACATGTGTGCTACTTCCCACCCTTGCCAAAGTCTTGTTAAAGATAAGTGTTACAAGTTTAATTTATGCTGCACCCTGAGGATTGATTGAAAATAAAACCAGTATCTATTTAAAAATTATAATATGACTCTTTTCCAAGGGAATTATCAAAGAGCTTCCGGAGAGATGATAATGTCTCACATGTAGTCAACAGAAATGTCATGAAGCTGTTCACAATTATCTGTTAGCCTTTTTAACTTCAAAATGACTAACCAACCTCTTTGGTCAGACGGATAATTTTAATAGGAAGTATGTCACATTTGTACTCTTGGGAATTCACTATCTCTACTGATTCAATGATTAACACTTAAGATTCTTGTACCACAATACAAAGATTAATTAAGCAATAATCTCTTTATCCTGTTCATTGGTGGTAACAAGTTTACTAGTTAACTTCCCTAAACTGAATCTGTGGTGGTGGATGTTCTAGGCAGCTGATCAATCACAGTAACATTTTTGGCAAAGGTTATTGCTACTTCAGTTGCCCTTGATCATTTGTGACACTTACAATGAATTAATAAATACTGTTAAGAGACAGCAGTGTACAGAAAAAATTGGCATTTATCTTTGGAGTGCCTGAGACAGAGTAAGCATGAAGATAAAAAATGAGATGTGATTGTAGTCACCAGGGTAAAAACTGTATCATAGATTTAGTTTTAAAATAATCCACTGCTGTTTTCAATCATTTTGTCCATTTTTCCCTATCACTACTGGAGAAACTTAATTGACATGAAAAAATAATATGGAGACCTTGACATGGAGATCACCATTTGACAGAGGACAAACTGCTGGACCTTTAACCTGCTACTAATTAAAAGTATGATCTGTGTGACTTCGGGGGAGAAAGGGAGGTAGTAAGGAACTTTTTAAAAAGCTGCTTTCCCAATGAAAAACAATGACATACAGATGGTCAACAGGTAACTAGCAGTAGAACAAAGCTTGACCTTCAGTATGAATGTCCTTTATTTCTGCTATGGTTGTATCTGGATGTCCCCCCAAAGCCTCACATGATCATGAGGGCCTGAATCTAGAGTTTGTGATTTGTTGGATTAGTGCTGGGTTTTGGGACGTGCTACACCCATCCTAGAGCGGGTGACCTGCATACAGTATAAAGTGGGGGGAGGCTTGCTCTCCCCTTTTGCTCTTGTTCCTTTTGCTGTCTTCTGTAGTCATGAACTGTTGCCCTCCCTGCCATGCTACTCTGCCTTGGAGACAGTTGATCATGGACTAAAACCTCCACAAACTGAACTAAATAAACCTTTCCTCCTTTAACTTTGGGTGCGGAATATTTTGTCTCAGCAATGAGAGAAAAGTAATTAAGACAGAATTTGGTGCCAGAAAAGTGGAGTCATTGCTGTGATTATACCTGACCACGTGAGTCAAGAGCCTTTGGAAATGGCTTGGGGGAAGACATTGGAAAGATTTGGAGATACCAGCTGAAAAAGCAGAGCTGTAACACTGTATAGGGGATTCTAGTCAGAGCTCAGAAGACTAGAATGCTGATAGAAATCCTTCCAGTAAAGACCAGGCTTCAGAGGTTTCTGCTGGGAAGAACTGCATTAGTTGTTGGAATCTAGATGATGTATGCGATGGCTTGTCAGAAAGATTGTATTTTGCTCATGTCCAGAGACTTTACTTGACAGTAAGATTAAGGGTGGTGTACTAATTAACCTGGCAGAAGAAATTTCAAGGCAGTTGAATGTTGAGGTTGTGGCATAGCTATTGGCAGGGCTTTTGGCCAGATCTATGTTGAGAATCAAGAACAAAGAGCCCAGGGGCTGGGGATTTAGCTCAGCAGCATAAGCATCTGCCTTGCAAGTAGGCAGTCATGAGTTCAATCCCCGGTACCAATTTAAAAAAAAAAAAAGAAGAAGAAGAACATAGCCCATGAGAATGATTTTAAAATGTTTTAAGTTTGGCCAGAAAGGAAGCTGCAGTGAAGCTGTGGACTACAAAGACAAAGCTGAGGAAATCTCAGTTGCTGAGAAGGAACAGGAAAATATAAAATATGGGGTGTGGGCACCATAAGCAGCAGCAAGTATCCACCCTTTCAACCTCAAAACTGCATGAGTGACTTTGCATTGAGAAGGCACACAGCATCATGTTTTAGAATGGCAGCAGCCTTGCCATGTCTCAGAATGGTGGCAATGAAGAGAATTTGTTCCTCAGAACTGGACTCAGAGTGAAAGCACTGGACCCCTACTGTCAAGAGATGGAAGCCTGGCTACTGCTCCAGCTGGCAGCAGAACTTCACATCATCTGCATGGTGTGGGATTTAGCTGCAGGTAGAATGCAAAAGTTATGGGGTTAAAAAGGCTTCCACCCCGATATCAGATCTGGGAGGTAGGCAAAGGTGCAGTGGATACCCCACAAGTTTGGAGAAGCTACAAACACGGATCATCTGAGGGAACCTACAAGGAGGGAGCAAAGCAAACTCAAAAGAGGCCATGGGATCTAGAACCACAGGAAGTCCTGGAGGCATGGGGTAACACAAGCACTTTGGAGCTCACAATTTGCTAGATTGCCGCAGATGCTGCACATGAAACTATAAGACTTAATGTTTGTTCTGCTGGATTTTGGACTTGCTTTGGTCCCAATCCTTTTTATCCACATCAGTGGCTTTTGGAATAGAAATGTTTATCTTGTGCCATTGAATGCTGGAAGTGTTTTATTTGTACAAGCACACACAGTTAAAAAGTTCGCCTTAAACCTCAGAGGGCACTCGGGACTTGTATTTTCAGCAATGCTGAAACTCTTAATACACTGGCAACTCTTTAAAGAGATGGACTAAATGCTTTTTGCATAAAGTAGTGTGCAATAGTCTTTGGTGGGGGGCAGAGGTGGAATGCTATGGTTTGTGAGAAAAAAATCTTAAGAATTTAAAACAAGCCACAACTCAATCCTTAACTTTGTATTAAGTGATTCACTTTTAAAAATGATTCATTTTTAAATGACTGGCTTACACTTACATAGCTTTTCTATGGCAGGGCCCCAGGTAGAAACTCTGTTGATCACATCTGTGTTTTAGGATGAGAGTATTATGCTAATAGTGCAGAGAGTGGACTGGAAAGATGGAGAAGCTAAATGTTCAAGTAATAAATAGTGTCCAGCAGGTTGTTGGATGGTCCAAACAAAGACATAAGACCTACGATTTTATATTAGCTAAGGTTTTTGTATTGTTAGTTTCCAAGCTGAATGCACTTTAAAATCATAATGTATTCATTCTCCTACAATCCCTAAAACATTTAGATAAAAATAAAGTATAATTATTTCCTGTCTGAATATGCTAAGAAAGTGTCTTGTATAAACTGAAGGGTGTTTTGTCTTAATTCACTGGCTATCAAGAATGAATTCTGTTGGGTTTAGGCAGTGATGTCACATATTGAAAGGCCAAGGAATGCAATTTACAGTACTTGATTAAAAAAAATCTTCTTTGAGCGTTTTAAAAAAGAAAGCCAAATCTATTCTTTAGGTGTGCTGTGATAATGCAGAACTTTGAGAAGAGACAGCACTAATGGAACTGCTGTTTAGTCTCATGAAGTTGACATCAACATTGGTATCAATGCTTCAGCTCACCAATGAAACTTGTGAATGACATAGTACTGCTGTTGGCAAACCTAACACTTATACTCACTCAATGCTTGCCTCTGCTGGTCATTTCTCATACAGAAGCTAGAAAAGTGAAATAATTTCCCTGCTTCTTTTCCTGCTAGAGATGGCCAAGTGGTATGGTTACAACAAAGCAAATGGGAAGAGAATATATAGCATATGATTCTTATACTCCAGAATGACATCAAAGAAATGAATTAATCTTTACTTGATCTATGTTGATATCATAACTCCAAATATTAGTTCATCATGACTCTCTAAAAATGTATGCTGACAGATGTATGTAGCTGAGAATCAGTGACCATTAGATTAAAATTTTAGTGGAAAGAACTTCAGGAGGTACAAGCTGCATAAATCTGTTCATGATCTTTCTGCTATGTTTTACACAACAAACAGACTTTAAGAAACTCCATAATTTCTATTTTCAGTGAAAACAGAAGACAGATTAATCTTCAGATGCCAAAACAGACATAAGGGCTGCCAAAACAGGTGAGATTTAGCAGTAGTATGGCCAAAGAGAAAGGAGGCAGAGTAACAGGGAGCTAGTTGTAGCAGATATTGGCAAAAAAATTCACTTTTTTGAATGTGAAATGCCAACCTCTGCCCCTTTCAAAGTAGCAAAAGTAGGCCATCCACAGGCGCCAGCCTTTTCCCAGGAGTTGGTATCATTTGTAGACTGGGGAGGAAGAGAAGTCAGCAAGCAAGTCCTCCCTGCAAGTCACTGCCATGCACGGCTGCTGTGGGGAGAACCAGATGCGTGTTTTCTTGAGTGCAGGCTGAAACAAAAGAGCCAATGTCCCTCCCCACCTGCCCACCATAAATCATCTGCTGAGCCAGATGATAGCTACTGCGTTAAAATACAACTTAATGCTTGTAGTGTTCAGTGTTGCACTGACTCTGCAGGCCTAAGCCAGTAGTCTGATCATCTATTTAGAGAGAACAATACTCAATGTAGCAACTATGAGAATTTCATTCAGAAGGTGATAGCCACTGTTGACTCCCTATTGTCTTTTTTTGAAGTACTGTATCATTGTTTTGTTTTGTCTTGTTTCATTTTGTTATATCCAATGGCATGGGCAGCTATTTCAAAGATAACAGGTATTATGGTAGCCATTTTGGATTTACTACTGTCTTGTTTTGGAGTCCTTTTTTGTGTTCATTGTTTTTATCGGGTTCTATTCTGTTCTGTTTTATTTTTACTAAGTTGGTCCTATTCTTCTGTTTGATTTTTACTAAGTCTGTGAGTATGGGCAACTATTTTGAAGACAAGAAGCATTATGGTAACCACTGATTTCCTATTCTCTTGAAGTCCCGTATCACTTACATTGTTTTGTTTTGATTGGTTTCATTCTATTTTGTTTTGTTTGGTTTTATTCTTTAAAATAAATATCACCAAAAAATAAAAAATAAAAAAGTGGCAAGAGTGATGTCCCTTGTTCCTCCTAACAATTAGGGCCCAGGATACCAAGGCTGCCTGAAGGAGGCCTCCAGGACCTTGTTTAGTTCAAAGGGGGAAAAAAAAAACAGGCAGAACCACACAAGAAACCAAGAGAAGGGGCTGCATTTAGTAGAGGCAGCACAGCTCTGAGGCATTCGCTGAAGAGACTGATAAACATGATTATAGAATGTCAAAGGCTACAATGGCCACAATTTGCTGCAAATATGTAATGGAGAAAAACTGCCTCAATACTGATACAAAAATATCACTTCAAAAACTGTAAGGAAAATTAATAAAAATGACCACAGATAAAACATTTGCCACCTGAAATATGCTGCATAACTGATGAAAACATTTTGCCATAAATACTAGAATATAGTAACTCAATTACTTCCATAAAGAAAATTAACAAAATAGAGGAAGTCAAAGTGAAAAAACGGTAGGAGAAAACATGAGCTTGGGAACAAAGTTAAAGAAAAATACACACTGTGAGAAACTCAATGAGACACAAGTAATAAAATGTAGAAAATAAAAACAATGAAATGGAAGTGAAGAAAACTTAGTTCCTGTCCCTTTGGCTACTGTACTGGGCAGTGCACTTAGAAGACATTCCCATCCTTGCAGGAAATTGTTGAACAGCACTGCTGTGCAGCAACTCCCCAGCCACTCCCTCCACCACCCCTTCCTAATGCTGAGCAGTACTAGTATTGCAGTCTGGTAACACACCAAAGTCTTCCCCTGCTCTGCCTGAAATGTTCTCCTTGCTAGCTGCATTTTTAAAGGTCTCATTTATTCACAAGACCTTTTACATTCTAAAATAGTCCTTTATCCCCAGTGTCCAGTCCACTATTTCCCATCCCAGTCCAGTTTTTCCCTTCATTCCAACCACTGCAATTTAAAATGACTCCAGTCACCTATTTCCCAACCTTTGCCTAAAATATTCAAAATTACGATGCCCACAAAAATGCATACCAACGTAATTGAGAATCTGAACTTGACTAGTTCAATACAAGTAAATTTTATTTTCAGATCTACCTGGAAAGTTATTCAATACTTTTAGCTAAGCCTCATGGCACATACCTGTAACGTCAGCCATTCAAGAGACTAAGGCAAGGGAACTCCAAGTTTGAGCCCAGCCTGGGCAACTTAATGAGACTTTTCTCCGAAAATAAATGAGCTGGACATAGAGCTCAATGTTTCATCGGCTCAAGCCCCAGTATCACAAACAAACAAACAAACATTTCATGTTTTAAACTATAGATTCCCCCAGGATAGGTCACTGCACTCAAGACACAAATGGAAAGAGCAAAATAACAAATAAAGGAAGTTCATTCTGTAGTTTAGAGATTTTAAAAAAGAAGTAAGGTAAGTTCAGGTTTAAATTTAAATCTTTAAAGATAGCTATATAATTTTACATAGACAAAAAGAACACCTCTCTGGCAGCCCTCTCCTTCTGCTCTCCTCAGTTCTTGCACGTGCGTGTGAGGAAGGCATGCTCCTCTCAACTGTATCTCCAGCCCCACATAGCATTTTTGATGACAAGTTGAGGTTTAAGTGACAGCTCTTCCTTCTTGGATTAAAAATAAAATCACAAACAATAGTACTTGTACAACTAATCTTTACTCAAGTAAAGAATGAAATACTCTGTTGATGCCACAAATGTTCAAGTAGATAAGGGTAAATCACAGAATCTTACTGCAGCCGCGGAGAAGATGAAAACGACAACGGCTTCCACTGCTCAGAACAGAGAAGTGACAGGTGACGTTTTTCAGCCTGTTAATTTACTGCTTAAGTATGCTTATTAGTTTTTGTGAAATAAAGTTAGCTACTGTCAGTCTAACCTTTTAAGTGAGGAAGACAGCTGCCAAAAATTTTTAACGACATTAAACGGTTGTCTCAATTACCTAATTGCATGTTAACGCTCATTGTTTTTTGAATTGCAGACACTTTTCTTCCTTTTCTATTTGGACAACTCAAACGAGCAGCTTGCATCCAGTCCTGCAATCATGACAAATGGAAAAATTTGATCCATCAATTGAGACAGAAATTCAAAATAATTTATAGACTGAAAGACATTTTCAGAAATCCAATTTCTCTGAGGGTTTTATATATATCCAAAAGGTTTTATGAAAAACCCAACAAAAAGATTCACTTTAGAAGAATTTCATAGATACAGTTAGTAATAACTGAGAATGACTGAATTTTAAAAAATGAAACAGTACATTTTCATAGGAACATAAAGCTCAGAATATTGTGACCAAGTGAATAATGGAAGTTCTAAATTTTCTTTTGCAACATAAAAGATATTCCAAACTAAAATGGCAAAAGATTTAAGTAAACTGCATATATAACTGTAGTTTTTATTCTGTAAATAATTTTTGAAATATGACCATATTAATGGACAAATGGGGAAACAATCACTTTTGTCATATTCCAACAATCACTTTTGTCATATTCCAAAATTAAAAGTAGTAAAAAGAAAACTGTAGGAAGTTAAATCATTGAAAAATTAAATCAAAAAAAGGTTTGTATCTTAAATCTTAATGCTGCAGAAAACAATTTCATCTATTTTAATTACGAAGTAGTATCCTAAAGGACAGTCACTCTCTGGGATAAGAATTTTCTTTTCTTTATTCAGAACATTTAGTAAAACAAAAAATGTCAGTAAATGTGATTACTTTTTGTTTTCAGTTCTGCTTGCAAATTTCTTATACATGATTTCAAAGTCATTTAAAATAAGATTATTTCCTTTACTGGATACAAATTAACTGCACAACAAATGTTTCTTGAAGTGAACAGAAACTCTTAAGTGTTATTATATAATCTTTTACTACTCACATAGGAAACACTTTACCAAAATTGTAAAAGACTGTGATCAAATCAAAATTTTGATATTTTATTATCATTACTTCTGTCTGCCCACAAATTCCTCAGGATGCAGCCACTTCCAATTCATATGTTCACTTTATGACTTAACATATAGAGAACAAATAAGATTTATATATTTTTTTAAAAGTAAAGCTGTTTTCTGTGTTACATAGTATAGGATGGACACAGTTCAATGTAACTAAAGGTTATAATATTGAAGAATACAATAGTAGGATTGTAAACCTCATCAGTTATATATGCTTGTCTACCACTGGTTTGCTTCAACTAATTACTGAGCTATATTTGAAGTGCATCTTTAACATGTGTCACAATATGTACAGCAGTTCAACAGTAAGGACACAAGCGGGAATATGTCTGAAGTAGGAAACTTTATAGTTGATGATAAATGCTTCAGCACATCAGGAATATGGCTAATGAAGAGCACAGTACATAAAACTTGAACAAGGAAAGGGAAGGTATGTTTATTAAAAATAAAAACGATACAGTCTTTGATAACAAACAAATTATTTAGACCACAAAGACACCAATATACACAACAATACATACACATTTAAAAAAAATCAAAGACTCATGAAGTCATTTTTTTAGAACTTAAAAAAAATATTTCAGCTTCCCTGCTGGAGATGCACCTACCAAAACACTACAC
Organism: Cavia porcellus; assembly: GCF_034190915.1. Lineage (NCBI taxonomy): Eukaryota > Metazoa > Chordata > Mammalia > Rodentia > Caviidae > Cavia > Cavia porcellus. The sequence goes on from NW_026947504.1 coordinate 61,376,882, forward strand.
CAGATCAGCATTCCCTTTCAAATGTTCTGTTCAACATGGTGTAGCACAGTGTGTGCAATTATTTTGATGAACATATGGTTTTTGAATAAAATCATTGTTTCTGTATGGGTGATCCAGAATATAAATCAGTGGTTCCATTCCATAAAAAATATTTATAGGCTGGAAGAGCAGTGACGAGGTTTTCCAAAATCTTCAGTTTTAACAAAAGGTACAGAACAGACTAAACTATTCAATCTAGACGGTTTCACATTATTTTACATGAGTATTAAGTACTGTATAAAAATTAATGTAAAATCTTAAGTTAGCCAAAACTAGTGTCTCCAAAGATCAATGTTCTTCACTCTTAGCGTGGTGACAAATCTTTTCTGTCTTGTCACTTAATAATGTTTGTCAAACTAAAGAACTCTGAAAACGAATATACACTGTTGAAGGAGGATAGTATCCAAAGTACCATGCTGAACTCCAGTCTCAGGACACGCACAGTTCCTGCTGCAGACCGGACTGTGGTATTTTATTATCTTCAGTCTTTTCATGTCCTGGGGCATGGCAAGCAGTCTTCCGCTTAAATAACCGAAGACTTAACCGTAGTAACTCATTGTCCACCATCGGAGCATTCGTGTAAGGTTGTTTTAGAGTACCCTATTTTAAGAAAACAAAACAAAACCAATAAAAGATATATATTACTACTAGACAAAAAGGAAGACGGGGAAGTTAAATTTGCTGTGGTGGATTTAAAAGCAAAATCACAAAGTGTTCAGACTCGTTTTTAGTTTTAAAAGAGAAAATTTTAGAGGCTACCTTGACCTCTTGCTTTCTTTTACATTCATCATAAGAAGCTGGTACATGTACATAACACATTTTAATTCTTTTTATATTTCCTTCCCTCCCCACTCCATCTAACTCAAAGCAAGGATTCTCTCAACAGTTCCTGAGATATAATAGGTTTATTTACTTACCGTTTCTAATGACAAAAACCAACATAAAACCTACTTACACATTCCATTGATGAATGACAGTATCTTTTATTCAAGAAACTTAAAACTCTTAGATGGTAAGACATGACTCCCTTTCTCTCATTTTCTTTTGCAAGCCAAACATTATTCATAAAAATTTGGCTCCAGAATAGAATGAATTCTCTGCAAGATAGTTGGTCATGTAATTAATGTACTGGGTAGTACTACCACATACCAAAATGTACACATAACTATTAATGTCATCTAAAGCTACATTAGCATTCTGGAAAGCTATTACATTCCCTAACCACGTGGATAAAGAAATCAAAGTGAGGTTTGAATACTTTCAGGCCTCTGCTAATTCTTTTTTTGAGAGTCTTAAATACAAAAGACTGTGGTTCTTAGCTCACACCTGGACATTTGTTAAAAAGAATTTTATGTCATGAAGTGTAATACAGGAAAATTAGCTTTTTATGCATATGAGGTTTAACCCAAGTAACTTCAATCACAATGAAGATCAACCAGTTTTATTACCTAAAAAATTTCCTTTCTGCCACTTTGTATTCACATCCAAGTTTAACCACTGGCAACCACTGGGATGTCTTCCAGAATGTCACGTAAATACAAAATGTAACTTTTGAGGTCAGTTCCTTTCTTTAGCGTACCTTTGAGACTCATCCATGTTAACAGTACCAATAGTTTGCCTACATTTTATGGACAATTAGTGATTCATTTTATGTATACATCATAGTTCATCTATTATCCAGCTGAAGATCAATGGAGTTGGTTTGTTGGAGTTGAATATGGCTGTTATAAACTTCTGTGCACAAGTTTTTATATGAAAGTAAGTTCTCTTTTTTTATGGTAAATATTGGTCATGGAACTGATGAATCAATCATACAGTGAATGTATATTTACCTTTGTAAGAAATAATCAAACTTTTCCAAAGTGGCTATACCATTCTGTATTCTCGTTAGTAATGCAGCATATAAGAATTCTTATCACTTATGCAACCTCACCAACACTTGCTATTGCTGAGATGTGTTGGCTGACTGGTTGTTTTTATGTGACTGAAAGAGGTAGTTAGCACATTCCCACCAGCTTGACCCACCAGAGGAACAGGCTTGACTGTTCCATCTCCCAGCAGTGAGATGTATGAATTACAGTCCTCGTGAATGGCTTCTGTATAATCTCCTTGCCTATAAAAGTGTTTGTTTAATATTATCACATATAATAAAATCCAGTAAGATACAACATGTTAAGACCTATGGAGACAAAAGAACAAAAGTTTGATGGGGCTTCAAAACAAAATGATGTTAAATCAGCACTAGCTATTATGATGTCTTGCTTTTTCCAAAATAGCTGTTCCTACCATCTAACCTTCTCTGCCTCATTTCTGGTGAGCTCTTTTTCTGTCATTAGTTGTCAGTTTGTCTTCTTCATTTCACTTTCTGCTTCATTCATTGTGGCCTCTCTGCCACTGTTTCTGGAATTTCGGTATTTTTCATTTTTAGAATATCCTGTAGTAATCTCTGTAGAGTTGAATTGGTGGTTGCAAATTCCCCTAGTTCCTCTTTATCCTGGAAGCACCTTGTTTTCCCATCAATTTCTAGGGACAGTTGTGCAGAATATATCAATCTTGGCTGGAGGTTATTATCTTTCAAAGCTTGATTTCTCCCCACACTCTTCGTGATTTGATGGTTTGTGGCGAGAAGTCTGCTGTAATTCTGATGGGTGTTCCCTTGTAAGTGATCTGTTTCTTGTCTCTGACGGCTTTTAATATTCTGTTCTTATATTGGATTTCTGGTATTTTGATTATTATATGCCTGGGTGTAGCTCTGTTTGGGTTGTAGGTGGCTGGGGTCCTGTATGCCTCATATATCTGAGTATCTTTACCTTTTGCTAAATTAGGGAAATTCTCCTGGATTATTTCTGTGAGTAGCTTTTGTAGTTCATTTGTTTGTGTCCCTACCTCTTCTTTTATGTTCTTAATTCTTAAGTTATAGATCTTCTTACCATCTTCTTGCCTTTGTATTATTGCTGTTTGTTTCGTTATTTTTAAGAAGTTTTTCATTTCATGCTCCCATATTACAAATCTGTCCTCCAGTTCAGATAATCTATCCTTTGTTTCTTTCAAGCTGTTATGCCAGCTTTCAATAGAGTTTTTAGTTTCCTGGTAATCTCTTTGAATCTGCTTCACATATTCTATGTTTTCTCTATTTTCTCCATTAAACAATTCTCCCCTTTTTTTCTGTTCTTCCATTCCACCATCTGTTTTTTTTCCTTGGGCAGTGCTTAGCATTTCTTTAACTATTCTACTTATATCTTGCTTTATTTCATTAAATACTTCACCTTTGAAGTCATCTGTGAGCAGGCTCTGGAGATACCGCTTTATGTCTATTGGTGCCATGCCTGATATTGCATGTTTTGTATCCTCATTCTCATTTGTATTTACCTTTCCTGGATTAGTGTTCTAAGGATTGGGGACCAAGGACCCTTTCTTGTTGCTCCCTCTTCCCATATTTTTGTTCCTTCCACAGAAGTGTAAATAGGAGGCCTAGTTTTTTTTTTTTTTTTTTTCCTTTGTCAGTTACAGTTTGTTTGAATCCACCGGCTATGTGTTCCCACCCAACTGCAGTGTACTAGGGAGACACAGACCTGGGCAGCCTCTGCTGGGCCTGCCCTTCCAGGTCAGTCAACCTACCAAAGGCTTTACTGCTAGGATGCACCGCCAGGCACTGGGACCTGGTTTGGGCTAGCCTACTGGGTCTTAGTCCACAGCGTCACCAGGCCCGGCTGTCCCCACCAATCCCGCTTGAGAGGTGAATATGTGATTAAAGTCACTGCAGTGTTCTGTTCTGGCTAGTCTGCCGGTCCCAGAATGTCCCCTGTTGGAGCCTCCTAGTCCATGGAAGAGTCTCTGCTCCCACCACTCACTGCAGGTCGATGCAGGGCCCCCCCGCCAGTCCTGCTCTCAACTCCCTCTGCCGATTCCCACTCTCAGGGCTTTCGCACTTTTCTCTCCCTGCTGTGCGGATTCAGATGCAGCAGAGGCAGCAGGAAATTCAAATCGCGGCTTCCAGAGGCGCACATTCCTGCTTCTGTGCTGAGATTTCATCTGTTCCCATTATAGCACCGGGACTGAATTTCCAGTTGGTTTCTCTCAGCTTAGTTAGTTCTTGGGTAGGCAGGGTATATCTCCCCTTGCTTAGGACTCCCCACTCTGCACCATTCCTGGATTCCAAGCTGGTAATCTCAGAGAGCCTCTGTAGCTGCCGCTATCTGTCCGCCATGTTCTCCGTCACTCCAAAAATAAAGCTTTGTCCCACAAAGCAATTTTTGACTGCTTTCGTTAACAGGTCCTGTATTGTATCACTATGTAGTATTTCTGGAATTTTATTAGGATCCTGAATGTACCTGTGCAAATCAGTGGCAGTAAGACAAAAAAATGCATCTAAGCAGCTCCCAAACACAATAATGACAAATAATTTGATTCTGCAACTTTTAAGGAAAGTTTGTATCTGTAAGTTATATTTTCCACTTCACCAGTAGAGCCACATTTTGGACAACTAGACCTTTTGGAGCCCAAGATTATAGGAGAAAAGCACTTTTGACATGATGGGTATGTAAAACTCAAATTAAGAGCAAGTACTGAGGCAAGAAGAAATTTTCTAGTCATGTGTTTACACTGGGACCTGCCGCAGATGCCCAGTGATCTTCCAAAAAACACTCCAGTAACGCAGGTCAGCTGATCGCAGTGGCTCACCAAACACATAACACAATCGAATCTCAATTTTTTACTACAAATTTAATTTAAAGGAACAACAGACAAAGGATTATTCAGGTTATATATTATTTCTTTAAGTTTTGGTAGTTTGTAGTATTAGAATTCATTCCACTTCTTGTAAACTGTCAAATTTAAGAGCATAAATTTATTCATAGTATTTGATAAGGGTTTGCCAGCTTGGGGCTTAGCTGTCTCTAACATGACATTTGCCTAACTTGGTACAGGGCCCAGAGAACCAACTTCTCTCCAAGCGTACCTTCTATGTTTTCCTTCTAGTTTCAGAAATAAACCTCCTGCTCCCTTCTTGCGTGTGCGCCAAGCCCTCCCCAATCCCCAGACTCCACAACTACCCAAACGTTCCACTTCCAGCCCCATAAATCTTTCGTTTTTTGTCTTGCACACGCAGATGGCTCCTTTGAATCAGTTGTTAATATGTCATTTTACCCACCTCCCAAACTCCTCGCCCAGCCAGACCTGATAATGGAAATGGAAATACTTTCACTTCTTTGTTCTCACCAGAGGGTGTCTGGGTCTCCTCTGCAGCCCTCGGGTGCCCGCAATTAAAGGACTCTTTTCTCCTTTCTTTGTCTATCGTGCCAAAATCTCATCAATACTTCTTTATTATCCTTTTAATATTTGTAAGACATGTAGTGATATCCCTACTTTCATTCCTGATATGGGTCATTTGAGCTTTATTTTTTGGTCAGTTTTCCTAGATTATAAATTTTATTCAGTTCAAAGAATCAGCTTTTGGTTTCATTAATTTATTTTACCTTCAAATTCATTGATTCCTGTTTTTATTATTTTCTTCTATTTAGTGTAGTTTCAGCAAACTTTATTTTTATTATAATATTAAAATATTTAAACCCATTCACAACACCTAAGATTGTTTTTGTAACCTTATTTCTTCAGAAATGCTTTATAATTTATATACTTTAAAACAACCACTCTCTTACATAAAGGATGATGCCAATATACTGTGTCAATAGTATTCTGCTTTTATTTATTAACAGAGCTCACCACATACCCTAACAAATGACCCTATTCTATATATATATATATATATATATATTTTTTTTTTTTTTTTTTAATATTCACAGGTTCTTAGATTTTTCATAAGGCTGTCCAATATCTGAAAAATTTTTCTTTAATTATGTCTTTTCTTCCTATTTGGCTTTTGTGCTAATATTTTTGTTTATTTATTTTTGGTGGTGTTGTTTGAGACAGGTCTTTGTTATACAGTTCAGGCTGACTGAACGTGGTAATTTTCTCTGTCTCAGCCTTACAAATTCTAGGATTATAGGCACATATTACCACCTGGCTTGTGCTGGTATTTTTAACACTGAGTAATCTAAAAACTTGCAGCACTTTCTTTAGGTGGATCATTTAAGACATTTATAATGTGCAATTAAAATTTTCATTATATGTCACATAATTATAATTATTTGCACATAATTATAATTATTTGCACTTATAATGAAGGATGGTAAGTTTCTGATAGTCACAATCTTTGAGAAGCATTATCAACAGAGGAATCAGTAGATATAAATAATATCTCTATTTTTAAAAGGACCCTTAAGAGATTATAAATCATACAATCCTTCTCAACTGAAATTTCTAATCTGAACCAGGCAGAAAATGAAGTGAATCATTATTTTTCAACTTACTACCAAGGATGGTGTTAACTGGTATGTGCTTAATAGATAATGTTTCATTACACACATGCTTAAGAAACGGGAGGTTCTATTTTCTCAGAGAAATGTTCAGTCGAGAAAGACTACAAAGCTGAGATGGGTACCATGGCAAAAGAATAAGACTTAGGTATATACTGAAGTAAGAATGGCAACAAAGAATCACTATGTTAACTCTATCAAAGGTAATTTTTATGGAAGCATTTAAGTAGGGAAGACATGGTAACTATATAGTCCAAAAGTGACTTAAAAATTAAGTCTCTTATTCTTGATATCTGTTTCCACTTTACTCTCTGGAGAGGAGATCATCTTCATTTTTTATGAATTTACTCTCCCACCCCCAATCTTGAGTATCTTTCTTTAAAGAGGTATCCTTTTGTTTAGCAATGTTATATATCCAAACATAATCCTACATATTTTTTTTTACCTGTCACTGTAAGAGGTTAATATATTAATTTTTAAAAACTTTTTAGAATCAACTTTCTTGGTTATACCATCCATGTTCATCATCACTAAAAAATCCAAAATAAAAAGTATGGCTTTCTAACTTTAAAATGACTAAAGATGTTTTCCAGTTCTTATCAGAGCTCTTCCAAATCAAATCTAATTTTTATCTTACTTTTCAACTTTCTCTATCCTTATCAGGAAAATGCTCATACAGTAGATCATCACTTTCATTATATTTTTCTCTCTTCCAACTTGGTACAGTCTCAGAAACACTATCCCTTATAAATACTCTGTCTATGTTTTGCCTGGGACTTTTTGGTCATTGATCTTTGAAAAATATTTCTAACATGTTTATATAAAGAAATTTTTCATAAATGTAAAATGCCACAAAATGAATGCTTTTCTTTGTATGAAGTTTTAAATTACAAACTGTTATTTAGAACAATTTTGTTATTCAGTACAATCACTGATCCATATTACTAAAGTAAAATAAAAAGTATTAGAAATTTTAAGTCTAAGTCCAAGCTCATGAAAAGAAACAAAATGAGATTTCACTTTAAAGCAATCACATAAAAAACATGCTATTCATACTTTGCACTCTGTTTTTTCTCAAGGAAATTACAGTACCTTCTCATTTTTAACAAGCTGCTTTCGGATTGCGGAATCCCGTCTGAAGCATAGTGCTTTACAACATGGTCCAAGATTGCTAAGAAGATTTGCTCTTTCTTCTTTTCGTAGTAATGCAGCCATATTGAGAGCCCCCAATTCATGTTCAAAAAGACTGTCAGTATCTATAATAAAAACAAACATGCATTACATCTTTGTTAAATAGGAAAGTACTACCAATGGCTTAATTAAATGCTCCAGAATTTATCAAAAATTAGCAGAATTGTTGAAAATTATTTCATACAAATGGCAATACTCTCTGTAAATGATCTTCAACATACAGTTATACAGTTATGTTGCTAAACTTAAAAACTGATTACTATGATAAGATTAAGTGAAGAATTACTGAAATCAAATTGAGTATGTTGCTTACTATTAACTACTATTTAAAGTTCTAGATTTCAGGACTTCATTAAAGCAAGATTCAAACGTAATAATCTTTTAAGACTGTGACCTCCAAAAAGAAAAGTTAATCATTCCAAGTTAGAGGCCAGCCTGAGCTACATAGTTGATTCAAGGCCAGTCTGAACTACACAGTGACACCTTGTCTCAAAAAACACAAAGAAAAAAAAAGGGTTAAAAACAGAAAAAAGGGAAATCAAAATAACAGGAGAACCAGCTATTAATTCCAATAAATAACCCTTAAGCATTCTATTATACAGTACTCTATATGTGTATGTATGATGCACATAGTCTTAAGTGCATGACTCTTAAATACTCTTATCACATCAGCACAGGTAAGTTACTATTAGAATTCACAAAGAAAAGCAGTAAATAGTACATGGGTAAAGACAAAAAACAAATTTGACAAGAACAAATGAAGCTACATTACGCAGTTCGTTTGAATTTTTTGAACTGCACAGCATAAGTAATGATTAGATAATTAACAAGGAAATAGTCTTACAAATAGACCCAAGTATATAATGTAAGAAACGTATAAACATAAATGCTAACTCAAAATTAGTTTCTAAATTCTGACATCTTATCAGAATTATCTGAGAAGCTTTTTAAAATACATCCATCTTATAGCACCAGAACCTCCATAATTGGGGCAAAATATCATAAAGAAAAAAAAAGAGCAGTTCCTCAGATGGTTCACTCCTGAACCAATGTCAACAAACATACGAACCATTATTCCCTTGTAGATACAAACTGAAGAAATTTGCATTGAAGCATGCCCTTCCTGTTAGAACAGATTTTTTTTTATTGGTAATCTTTCTGTTTTCACAATAGTACAATAACAACACTTCTACATATGTAAAGGACTACAGGAACTGTAAACTTCTTCAAAGAGTACACATGAATAAATTTCCAGTCTGTTCATGGTTCATGAACTGATCAGTACTATATTTCTCAAAGACGCTAAGCACATACTTACAAGGAAAACAAAGAATGCAAAATAATTAGAAAAGTTACTCAAGAGAACATAACTATACTGCAATTAGTTAACCTATATAAAAGCAATTTCAATTTCAATAAACATGTAGTTTTCTCTGTTAAGCTTAGGTTTATTTCTGGCTTAAAAATAAACATGTAGCATAAACATATAGAGCTCTTTTTAGTGTTGCGCTATCAGAACAGACTAAATATAATGCATGTATCAGTAAACAATTATTTCGCATTTACTGAACATATATATGTTAGTCACTGATATGGGTAATGGCAATAATTAGTAAAAGATATATTATAAAAGATAATTCAACACTGAATATAGTAGGAAATTAAGTTCAATTCCATATGAAATGTATGCTCAAGAGCATTTATCAATTTTTACCTTTTTTGGCAAAAAAAAGTATGGCGGTTAAGTAATAAATCTTTCTTTTATTAACAGTTCACAGTTTTGTGTTTTACTATGTCATAACTAAGGGTCAAATTTTATTTCATAGTTAGTAAAATCAAAGTGAATGTTAACTTGAAATGGCACTGGCAAAACTCACAGAAGTAAACAGTTTTAGAGGTAGATAAGATCGAGGTTTTCACTCTCTCATTTCACAAATGAAATGGAGAGCCTCAGGAGTTACTTGATTAAGATCACAGACCCAGCTAACATAAGGAAAAAGTGGGGCAAGAATCCCAAGTCTTTGCTCATTTTTCAGGTTTATAAATGTTCAAGATTGTAACTTAAGTAGGTTTCACGCACATACACTATTGGATTACAGCAAGATCAAAAATTTTATTGCTTATGCTAAAAGGAGAAAAAGGGCATGGATTCACGAAACTTGTAAAATAATGTTTTCCAATTTTATATCAGTAAGAAACAATTCTTTTAACTAAACAACTTAATTCTCAGGGACATAATTATCGTTTGTACCTTTACCTCCTTTTCCTTCCTTTCGTTATCTATTTCACCTCTCCTAACTAACAGAATTATTAATAAGCCACTACACAAATTACGGTAGGCACCAGAACAAAAAACCTCAGAACAGATAAATGAATGGATTATGGAATAATTAAAGCTGTTAAAATATGGTGAGAACTCAACATGATACAGTATTTTCAGACAAAGTAGCAGTTCATAGCGTCCTACATGCCAGCATGGTAGGGCACATCTGCCCTTGCAGCACATAGCTGGGGTACAATCATCTCCAACTGCTGGTGATAATACTGACACAGACAGAGTAAACAATAACCAGTGCGGGGTAGGTTTACGGAACCCAGCACATCTGTCCCTACTGACTAAGCTCTTGGTCATACTTTTTTTCTTGGCAGCACAGGGACTGGAACCCAAGTCCTTTACATTGAGTTATGTCCCCAGCCCTTTAAGTTTTATTTTGAGGCCAGATCTTATTAAGTCCCTAAATTACCCAGCCTGAGCTCAAACCTGCAATCTGCTGCCTTAATGCCCTAAAATGCCCAAATAATAGGCATGTACCATCATGCTTGGTTACAATTTTATTAAAGGTTCAACCTAGATAATCAGCATTTAGATAGAAATACTTAGTTCCGAAGGGAAAGAGTTGGTAAGACACAATATTTGCTTAGACATGCAAAATATGTCTTTTTCTAGGTTGTGCATTATTGAGTTTAGGGTAAACCACTGAATACTCTGACACATGAACTCATGTGTTAAGAAACATCAAACTTTTCTCTTTGGTGCTGGTTCAAGCCCAAAGTCTTGCTTATGCTATATAAACACATGTTATAATCCTCAATCCTCCAAAGTACTTTGATACTGAAAGTTCAATTTATTATTTATGCAGCTTTTCTGTGGTATTAAATTTTCCTCAAAATAAATTTAAGGAGAATTTTGAGCATGAAGATTAAATGACAAATATAAGTGATTCTTCCAAAAACCAGTTATTATAGGGTAAGTGCTATATTACGACCAAACAGAATCATTTTCAAAACCATCTTAACAGTTCTAACAAGCATTCTGAAATAAAGTGGAGTTACCTTTAGGTTTTTCTAACAGTCTCTGACATGTTTCTTTTACTTTGGTAAAGAGCTCAGTGCCAGCCAACTTTCTAGAAATTCCAACCCTAAGCATAACAGCTCCAGGTGTGAATTTGAGGAGTGCAGCCCCAGGCTCCCGTGGTTCTTTTGGATGCTTTGGCATAAGACCAGACCAATCCACATCTATCACATCTAATGGGTCTGTAAAAAGTTAAGAAATAGGATTTTGTTTTTACAACAAGAAATAGAAGTCTTAATCTACAGAGAAAATACATTCGGTTCTCCACATCCATGGGTTCTGTATCTGTGAATTCAACCACAGATCAAAAATACACAAAGAAGTTGTACTGAGCATGTGTTGCCCTTTTCTTGTCATTATCCACTTGCCTACATTATATGAGGAATTCTAAATTAATCTAGGGATGACTAAAAGTATGAGGTATGTTTTACCTGAGCATCCACAGGTCTAGGCCCCTGCAAGGGTCCCGGAACCAACTCTCCATGGACACCAGGGGATGAGTTTCTACCAAGTAAACATGCACTGACTAGTAAGTATTTTAAACCAAAATTTCATTTTCTTAAAATGAAAGCTTCCTATTAAAAACTAATGTTTAAAATCTAAGAACTCTTACAATAACACACTTTCCCCCCAAAGGAAATACGTAAATTACTCCATACCTATAAAAACAAAAACGAAACAAAAAAAACTCATCTAAACAACATGAGAGATTCCCAATGAAAGAGCTCACTGTTTCACATTTTGAAACATAGTACCAGAATCCTATCCAGGGTTAACTCTAGCATATTTAGTCTGTGTTTAGTCTGTGCACAAACATATAACTTAGTTTTAAAAAAATAATTCATTATGAAATTTTTATAGTTAGTATTAACATTGGAACAAATATTCCATCAACAAGGAACAAATGAAAAATAAAATCTTTTGCTCAAAAATATCTAATACCAGAAAAAGACAAGCAACAATCATATATACCTTCTACAATAGTAGAAAGAATTGTGAAGTATAAGAGCAAGTAAATAAAAACAAATATTTCATATTTTATATATCTAGATCAAGCAGGATCCTCACCATAAAAAACCTGTGAGTTTAAGGTTCATATTACATAAACCCAGAATCTTACCAAATACTGATTGTCTGCCAGTCTAATACATGATAGGTAGTGAGTTCAAGGCAAGCCTGAACTACACAGTGAGACTGTCTCAAAAAACAAAACAAAACAGAACAAAACACCTCAAAACAAAGACACATACAAAAAAATCCTGAAAGGAAAGTTTTGCTTTTTTAAATTAGGCTTTTCCATAAACAATATCTACTTAAAAGTGAATAGATGAGCAGGCATACAGAGTATCACTTTCTTTTTATTGGTCTTTCAACCTTAATTAAAATACGAAACAAAAAACTCCAATGAAAGGGGACAGAGAAAACACAAATCGGGTAATTTTTATGCTTAATCACCAGTGCAGTGATTACCTGGCATCTTTTCCTCATCCTGCTGGTCCTCTCTCTTTTCCACATCTCCTGCCAGAATTTCATCTAGTTCATCATCACTGATTGGTTCATATCCTTCTCCAGCACCAGAGCCTAGTGAATGTACATCATCTAACTTGGATTCGTCATCTCCTGCCAAGCAGACAAATTATGTCAAAAAACCAAACCAAGCCAAACCACACCAAACATTAAAGGGAGGGGATGTCTAAGTCAAACCAAAAGGTTAACATTACAGCACTGTGAAAAATCCTTTTGAATCAGAAAACTACATTTCTTAATTAGTGAATACTTTTATCTCAAAAGAAGATGGAGAAGTTTTAATTAAATTTATTTTTAGCAGTAAGAATATAATATAGGCAGCAATGTTCTAATCTTATATCAGAACTAAAAGCTACTATTAATATATTAACATTGAATGCTATATAGTGTTAATTTTCAATAATTTTAACATTCTGAAAATTCTAACTTCAGAAGTCTATAATTTTTTACCTGAATAAATTTTAATTAAAATTTGCAAACATTATTTTTTAACACGTATTGTAAATGTAAATCTTATAATATTTAATTCATCATATGAAGGACTTTCTATAAGCAAGGTAAAATGTAAAAAGTGCCATTAATTCTTCTCCTACCTCTCAATTCACCTTCTCTATCCCAATTTTTTTTTAATTAACGAATGTAGCTTCTAGGAGAATGTTATAATACAATTTCAAAATATCTTTGCTTCCACTTCTTTTATGTTATCGACTTTTCCTGAGAGATGCCAAGGTAAGTCCTAACTATAATCCAAAGACTGGCAAACATTTAGTATTTCTAATCAATCATTAGCTATCCATACACATTAGGAAATCTACACCCTCTATACTTTCATACTGCAACTGTATACTCTATGGATATGAATCTGAAGGAAATAAAATAAGACTATGAAATGTTTCTAATCATTGTAAGAACTTTCTGTTGTATTAAATTCTACAAGGTCCCATATCCTCACCACTTTATCTCTGTGGTAAACAATTTTAATAGTTTTGTTATACAATTATACATCTAAACATACATGCACAAAATGGGATTTTTATGTTTTTAAGTTCACCCAACTCGTATTCCTGTTATAAATGAATAAAATATAGATAATATAAATAAAATATATAAAATAAAATATTCTGTACAGCAAGTGATTCACTTCTAAATTTCTATCCTGTATTATCTGTAGCCACAACTGGCAAACCATGTATCCTAGGAATGAGGAAGAATGACAGAAATTACAAGAGAGCTTTCATAGTGATTAGTTTAATTATATTCAATTATTCCCCAAGGTTACACTTCCATTAGAAACATGGCTTATGATTTGATGCTATTCATACTTAAATTTGAAATGAGAGTAATATGAAGAAGGCTGAGGTAAAAATGTTGTCAAGTCGAGAGAAAATACATGTAATGAATGACATATTGGAACATCTAATTAGCTAATCAAGAGATACACAGATCCACTTTTAAAAATAGTGAATTTTACTGTAGGCCATATGTGATTGATCATGTGGCAATAAAAAAATTATAACAGATGATACAAGCACTGATACCAGAGCTGGACAGTCCCAGGCAGACAGAATTTCAAGGACAATTTTGAGAGAAAGGATTAGTCCTATCATCTGAGCTGTAATTCATGAAGAAGTAAAATGTGGGGATTTGAACGTTCAGGTAGAACACATCTTCATTCATTTCCCTTTTATTGTGCCTTCACTACAGTCTTGATGACAAAGAATGAAAAGCTATGGTCCATTAAAAAATAAAAAGAGTACAGCACACTGGGATAAAACCCTGGAAAAATAACTAAAATACAAAGTTATAAAAAATGTAGAGTGCTGCAGAAATTTGAAAATAAAGTGCCAATAGCACTAGAAGGTTTCATAGAAGAAGTAACACACACACATCAAGACTTGATGTTTTCAGTATGAGAAGATGAAAGGGAAAAAAATGCCTACCAGAAAATGGGAAGAGTGAGTACAAAGACAGGCAGAAAATGGGAGGACAAAGGATGGTTTCTCTAGATTTGAGGACAATCGTCTAGGACAGTGAGGGTGAACTAACCGAGTACCCCAACTGCAACCTCAAATCCACTTTTTATCACAGTGTCCACAACTAAACCTGAATACTGAGATTTTAGTTTAGAAAAAAACCAACTGTTACCTGATGTTTGGCTGCTAGGGTGACTGGGCCTGGAGGCCCACAGAGAAGGATCTGCATGCCTGGGGTGGTGTGCGTAATCACAGGTTTGCCACCACTGTTCTAAGGTAAGCATGACGAGTACATAAGCAATGATCTGCTGTTTACTTCCTTCAATTTGCCACATATATAGCATGTAGCCTATAGTACAACACACTGTTTTAAAAAGTGAATCCTAAGTAGGAGTGCTGGCGCTCGCCTGTTGTCCCCGCACTTGGGAGGCTGAAGTTGCAGGACTGCTCCAAGTTTGACGCAGCCTGTACATAGTAAGCTCCAGGCCATCCTGAACTATATAGCAAGACACTATCTCAAAAAGAAAAAACAAAAAACAGTATAAGTGGATCCTCATATTTCTTGGTTATTTAATTAGCTATCCCAACCTGCCACCCATTATACATATTTTTCTATTGAACTCAACAAAATCATGTCTAGCTCTTCACATTACATGTTCACCTCAATTTGGTGTACAAAAGCATGAAATCACATGCCATGTTTCTAACAGAGGTACAGCATTAGGGAATAATTAAACTAGTCAATGAAATACTTCTTGTGTGATTGGAGTCAGTGTCCCTCAGCCTTAATTAAAATAGTTTTATCTAGCAGAGTGGGAGTAAGAGCAGTGAACAGAGCCAGGGTGGTCAGTGACGCTCCACAGAGATGCACCAGTTCTGACGTGTCAACTTGTCTCTACTCATGGTCTACTAGTGGAAAACAACGGCAGTGTTACATAGTCAATCTGTCATTAATTCAGTTTTGAGAGTCTTATTATTTCATGTATTTGATCTCATTCACAATTGACCTAGAGAACAAGAAGCACTAATAGGTTTTTGAATCCCTCTGAATTAAGAAAGTACCTGAATTTTTGTGACTTTTTTTTTGACACCTAAGTAAAGGATGTCACTGTTATTCTTTAACATCTATAGAGACTGCATCTAAGCAATCTTTTATTTCAATGGTTAGGCACTAACGGAACTGATTACTTAACTCTGATAGCTCTCCATTCTCTTATTTCAATCATGTTTTGTTAGCTCATTAGGCTTGCTGGAACCAAATGTGCACTGAAAGTAGTACTGAGTAGAACACTTTTTTAAAATCAGAAGGGCTTTCTTTATAAACTTATTTCCGCTGCAAAAGAATGAGTCAATCTGCCTATTTGTAGATGGCCTTTCAAAAGAAAATACTTGTTTAATTCCCACAAAATCAGAAAAGCAAAGGAACCAAGAAACACTCACCTTCCACACTCTCAGTTCTCTCTGCTTTACTCAGATCTTCAAATCCCTGTGCAGACCCCAGATCTTTATCCATTCTTTCTTTATCCAAAGCTACAGAGTCTCGAGAAGAGCCTTCTAGGTCTCTTTCATGTTCATTCTCCAGTTTTAATTCACTGCGTTTCATAGACTCTATTTGAGAAGAACTCTCGAAAGTTCTCTCTCTTTCTCTGTCTCTATCAAGAGAATCAGGAATTAGTCTCTCTCTGTCTCTGTCCAAGTCTCTCCTTTTGTCTCGGTCTCTCTCTCGTTCCCGCAATCTATCACGATCTCTGTTTCTTGCCCAATCTTTATCAGCTTCTCGGTCCCACTCTCTCGGCCTTGTGTCTCTCCGCTCTCTCTCTCGTTCTCTATCGTGCTCATATCGATCTCGTTCTTGAAGTCTATCTCTGCTGTCAAATGACCCAGATCTTGAATGGACCTGCCGATCTGACTCAGGAGAACTTCTTCTTGAACTATGGCTTCGTGAATCCTGGCGATCTAAAACACAAATACCATTTTATATACATCTAAACAAATTTATATCTTTTTCTTTTGCTTTCCTTCTTTTCTCTTTCCCCATCCCAGTTATTTTTCCCCTTTGAGTATTTTCTTATCCTTTCACAATATCTATTATAGATTTTAGATCTTATTCTTTCAATTTCTTACACTAAGGAGACAATATGGTATTTATACATGTGAATCTGATTTATTTCACTTATGAGTATGGTCTCAAGTCTCATCCATTTACCTATAAAAACCTTGTTTATAGCTTAGTACTCAACTGTATAAAAATACTGTCTCTTTTTTATCTATTCCCCAGTTGATGAGCATTTGCATTGTTTCCAAGATTTAGTTATTATAAACTGTGCTGCTATAAACATGGGCACAAATATATAACTGTGCTATGAGGTTTTTAATTCTTCTGGGAAAATGTCCAGAAGTGGGACAGCTGGGTCAAATGGGACTTCTAATCCTAGCTTTTGAAGAACCTCCACACTGATTTCCACAGTGTTTGTACCAGCTTACACTCCCACCAACAGTGGAGAAGAGTTCCTTTTCCCCCACAGCCCCTCTAGCACTTGTTATTGGTTGATTTCTTGATCTTGGCCATTCTTTCTGGAATGAGATGGAATCTCAGTGTTGTTTTAATTTGCATTTCTGTAATGACCAGAACAGTTAATTCTTATACAATTAGATCAATTTTGCATGTCCATATTTGTTAATCTAAGCAATTCTTTTGAATATAATATGTAATATTACAACTATTGTTAAATTCCTATCATCTTGTTTTGAAAGCCTATATTATTGAGTTTTTGTTCTTGAAGTTGTTGTTTTTATGTCACTTTTTTGTTTTTTCTCTTTAAGAAATTAAAAAAAAAATTAAAAATGCCATACATAAAAAGTTAACATATAATAAAATAAAAACAAAATACTTTAAGGCTTTTGAAAATTTATAATTTATCTTCTATATCCTACATATTTTTCAGTATTTAATATTCTCATTATATACTATTACATTTATATAAAGTCTACTATTATGCATTTCTCTCTCTCTCCAAACAACTCATTTTAAGGGGAAATTTCTTTCTTGCTTAAAGCTAAAGTATAGAAACAAAATTTTCTATAACTGGACATGGTGGTGTACATTATAATCTTAGCTCTCTGGAGGCCCAGGCAGGAGACTGAAAGTTTGAGGCTAGCCTGTATAATAGCAATCTAAACAAACCTGTCTCAAAAAATAAAAAGGGCTGGAGATGTAGCTTAGTGTAAAAGCCTTGGGTTCAATTTCAAGTGGTGCATGGGTCTTTCATGACTATTTCTAATGCAGATACAAGATATCTTGAAAGAAATGTCAATTAATCGGTTAGGAACTAAGAAAACTGATTACTGGGCTGGGGATTTAGCTCAGCAGCATAAGCACCTGTGTGGCAAATGTGAAGTTGTAAGTTCAATCCTCGGTACCAAAAAAAAAAACAAACAAACAAACAAAAAAAAACAACCCAAAAAAACCCTGATTACTTCATTCTTTGACCTCTCCTTACTACCATCTTGTTTTCTCTGGTTAAAAACCAGTACAGAATATAGGAAGGATAGCAAAAAGGTTGGTACTGTAGGTTTTACAACAGGACTTAAAAACCTAAGACTTTAGCTCAAGATGTGTCACTAAAATCATATTAAACTAGTAACACTGTTATAATATTGGTGTTAAAGTGATAACAGGTGAGATTTTAATAGGTAGCATGGTTCTTTTTTAAGTTCCATAAAATTTAAGGCAGTACAAAGTAACCAATTTAGCACTATTTTAGAATCATAATTTGTATAAAATATACTAACGTAAGAAACACTGATTAGATCATAATTCAACTTTATTACCTGAAGAAGTACTTCGGTTGGGCTCTCCACGCTTTAACTGATCAATCCTAGATTTTCGCTCTCCTGTGATTTCCAGGCTTTTTGTTTTTTCTCTGTCTCTTGAGCCACTATGCAACACTCTTTTTCGACTACCTTGGTCATCCCCACTCCGATGGGCAGAATCATTGGACGGGGAGCGCAAGCGACCAGAGGTTTGACTCCGATTGCTCCGATTGCTCCCGAGGCTGCTGCTCCTCTTCTGATCCAGTGGCTTGCGATGTGGTGCATCCTCTATAGTCATGTGAGGTGCCTCTACTTTTTCCACCCGTGTTCTGTGGCATTTTCTATGTGAGTCTTCACTGGCAAAAGGGGCATTGCTGTTGTTCATGGAGGTGCCAGAGGTGCCACAGGAGGTGGCAGCTGTAATGGAGGCAGAGGTGAGGGCAGTAGCACTACCAATCATAGGAGGCGGAGGAGGGAGAAGAGAAGACAGAGGAGAAGGGGTACTACCAGGAGTAGTAGCAGTGGCAGAACGCTCTAGTTCTGTCATCTCTGTCCGGTCAGGCACATCCTCGTCAGACCAGTCGCTAAAGGCTGTGTCTTCTTTCTTCTGAGGATCCTCTGGTGTGCCATCCTTACCACTGGAAATTTCAACCAGTTCCTCTTTGGTTATCATAGGGGGAGTCCGTGGGCCCCTTTTCTTCTTACTTTGCTGGACTGCTTCTTCATCAGAAATATCAGAGTCACCTTTTGATCTTTTATGTTTTTTTTCAATACTTTTCTTCTTCAGTCCTTTTTTTGGTGAAAAGACTTGACTATCTTCACATATTGTCTCAATATTACCTCTCTCTATCCCAATATCGTCCTCTTTCTTTTTCTTGATAGGTTTCTTCTGAAGTTTTGCTTTTTTCTTATTTTCATCGTGAGCGCGATCAGATATATCACGATCTTCACACTGGTGGTGGCCCACAATGTCTTGTACACGTGCTCTTGAGCTTTCTAGGAGTTCTGCCTGTTCTCTCTGTTTATCTACAGAAGAAATTTTCTCTCTGAGTTCTTGTTCCTCATAGCGTCTTGAACTCTCTTTTCTTTCCAGTTTACGGTCTTCCTCTTTCCATCTTCCTTGCCTGTCTTCTGTGAGGTGTGATGGGCTCAGAGAACGAGATTCTTGAGGTCGGACAACCTGGCTCAAGAGCCTGTGTTTTTCATCTATATAAAAAGAAAATTAATCAGATTTTCCTCATGTTAATAGCACAGTACATTACATTTAAAGAATAGGAAGATAATCTCTCCTTTATCATTTAAAAACATTTTAAATGGCAATAATTTCAGTAAGATAAAAAATTTGGCTTTAACTACAAATAGAAAAAGAGCTACTGCTATGACTGTTTCTAACATACTTAGTCATAAAAGATCGTATTTAGAAGTATTAGAGGTATGAAGAAATCTTCTTAAAAATCTTAATTTATCAGTTCCAATTTGTTCAAAAAAATGGCCTTAGAGTTACAAGTGTTACAAGTGTACATGAATACTGAGACACAGAAACAGACTGTGCTTACTTTTATCATCGCCACTGTTGTAGGTGTCACTGTCAGGAGAATGTTCGCGCCGGCGCTTAGGTGACTGCCGAGGGCTGGGACTCCCTTCATTTCTGTAGCGCTTCCTAAATTGGACAAGCAAATGTAACTTATAAAATTCCAGAAATTGGAAATAATTACTATGTTTTTTATCAGCTTTTTTTTTCTTACTATAACCAGAACTTACAGTTGTAGCAAAGAAACACTGTTGCTGTATCCTACAAATGGTATTCAGTATTTTAATAAAAATTCCTTACATTGTTTGCTAATATTTTATAATTGTGAAGCTGAAATACAAAGCAACATTTCTTTCATTATACACGTATACTCACTACAGTGAAAACTGCCAGATTTAAATACGGCAAGGTATTTAAAACAGACAAATCAATTAATTAATGTACCCTTCAATATAAACAGTCATCAATTTACAAGTCTGTTAAATAAAAATGTATTAAGCAGGGAAGATGGATGAGAAAACCTAGTATTATCTTTGGAGTAAACATGCTGTGAGTTCAGCTTGTGATCACATTGCTCATTAGACAACGTTAAGCAAGTTCCTTGAACCTTAGCTTTTTCATCTGAAATTAGTGGGTGGGTATAAGAGTCCATCTCACAAAACTGTAGTGCGGAATAAATTAGTCATATTATAAAACCAGTGAGAGGCATATTAAAAAAAAATCAATTCTTTTCCTCTTCTTAGAACAAGACACTTGTTTGGTGACAAACTAATAAAACCATTCATTCATTCATTCATTCATTCAATTTTTCCTTAGTTGATCTTTAAATTAGTAATGATTTATGTATCTTGGGTACTTGAATTACATCAGAGTTTTCTTATATATTCATTAAACTTTGACAACTTATTTTGTTTTTTTACTAATGTTGTTTCTAAATATTACACTCAAAAGTTTAAACACATGCTGCACACATATCTCCCAGACAGCTCCTTCCTTTATATAGATGAGTGATCATATGGAGGTAGTAGCCCCAAGTGCAGTGTGACAACTCACAGGTTCCAATTTATTGCAATTCTTTATCTAAAGCTTTTCCCTCTCACAGGTGGCCTATTTCCTCATTTCTAAAACATGAGTTCATTTAGTGATTTGCTATAATGATGAGATGTGGTGAAAGTTATGCTATATGACTCTAGGCCTTGAAACTTCTGGTTTTGCCCTTCTGGTATGCTCTATTACTATATGCAAAAGCAGACTTATCACTACTAAACGTTTGTTTATTTTTTAAAATAATGCAGGAAACGTCATAAGGAAAGCTCTGCTTCTGTCCTGTGCTGTTTGTTCATAACCACGATTTACAGTGGCAATGATGAAAAACTGGTTTAGTCACTCACTGGGTATTTCTCAACAAGAGTCTGAACACAGAGAACAACACTAGGTTGACAGGCATAATTGTGTGGCCATCTGAGCCATGATATAGAGAAAATATTTGTGAAACTGTAACTAACATAGAGGAAAACAGCAGAGAGATACTATTTCCAATGCTTTGAGGGTATGGACATAGCCATACCCTAAAATTGGAAAAAGCAAAACTAACTCTCAATTTCCTAGATAACTAAGGAAGTAAGTTCTAGAGGAGGAAGGGAGAAGAAGAGGGAAGGGAGGAGGAGAAAAAGAAGGGGAGAGAGCGATCAGATATACTACATAAGATGTCAAGATCGTATTTTTTTTTTTTTTTTGACCCCAGTAGCCCACTCCACAACACAAGAAAGGATACTTCTTTATCTGTCACCTTCTAGCCATGGCATGATTACAGGAATTCCTTTAGTTTCCAAAACATCTCCAATGCTTCTTATAGCCTGGAGGTAGTGACTCCATGAGTGTAAACATATAAAACTCAGGAATGGTATGGGCTGTATCTCTGGTTAGTACTTAATTAACATCATTAGTAGAGAACATGATAGGATCTGAGTTCAGTATTACTTTTATGTTGGATTCCTGCTAAAACAAAGTCTGTAGCAGTCAAGAAAACCTATGTGCCATCAGAAAGCAAAAACAAACAGTGGGTTGTGGTTTGTCTCCAAGAGGAAGGGTCATGTGCTAGAAGTTTGACCCTCAATGCGGCACTGCTGAAGAACTTTCATTTTATGGGACCCCTCATGAAGAATCCTGTAACAAGTTGTTTAGGTCACTCAGAAAATGACCTAAGAATGAATTCACGTTCTCAAGACTGAGTTAGTATAGTGAATTACTTTAAAGCCAGACTGTCCCACACACTTGGACCTTCTGCATGTAGCGTGTTCCTGTTCCATTTTCCATGTTATGAAGATAGGCCCTTAACAGACAGTGAACAGATAAGGGGGGAGGGTGGCTACCTACTCTTGCACTCTCACCTTACAGAACTACTAGATAAATAAACCTTTCTTTACATTACTCAGACTCAGGTGTTTTGTTATAACAGAAAAGAGACTAATAGTCCTTGGACTCAAAAATAAAATTTAAAAATTATTTTTCCTAGACCAAAAAAAAAAGCTACACCCCAACCATATATGTAAACACAAAATAAAAAATGTGAAATACAGTAACTTAGAAAGATTTAACAGGAAATTAAGGAGCACAACTACAAAACACTAGCTGAATCTTCGGAATTCTTTACTGAAATGTACCTTTACAAACCTTACTCATGCTCATCCTTACTTGGATTTTCTCTCGTCATGTCCATCTCTTGGGTTTCGATCTTCTCGCATATCTTCTCGCTTTTCTCTGCGGTCATCCCGTCCCTTGTCTTTTTCTTCCCAATCTCGCTGACGTTCTCGTTCTTTATCCCTTTCCCTTGCTCTTTCTCGTTCCCTTTCTCTCTCTCTTTCCCGTTCCCGTTCTCTCTCTCTCTCCCTTTCTTCTCTTTCTCGCTCGCGTTCTTTTTCCCTGTCTCGCTCTCTCTCTCTCTCCCTTTCCCGATCATGGTCACGCTCTCTCTCCCTTTCACGGTCTCTCTCTTTTTCTCTTTCTCTTTCTCTCTCCCGTTCCCTGGCACGCTCTCTTTCTAGCTCTCTTTCTTTTTCTCTTTCCCGATCGCGTTCCCTTTCTCTCTCCCGTTCCCTGTCTCTTTCTCGTTCTCTGTCTCTTTCTCTAGCCCTTTCATCTCTTCTGTCATCCACTCTGTCTACTCTTCGTTCCTCTCTTCTTTCATCACGCTCAAGCTCGTCATTCCTTCCCTGATGTCGAATTGGTGAGCTTGGTCTTTGATCTACAATGAAAAGTTTTGTGAGTGATTAATTTGACATGTAACCTACAGGTAAGAACATGGCAAATCTTAAGTTTTATATGTATTTAGGGTCACTCTAGCAACAAAGTAAAAATCAGGTACTACATTTACTTTTAATAATCATCCAGATAATAATCACCTCTAGACCTTCTAACAATACTTTCTTAAATCCAATTTTCATTTGCCCACTAACGGCTGTCTGCTGCGCCCCATCTCCCTCCTCCCCTCCCACTGCTCCACCTTTGCGCTTCCTCTGCATGCTCCCTACCCTAGCTCCAGCCCACTGCTCCAGCCCCACCTTCTGCCATCTCTACCCTTCACCTCTGATCTTCTCTGTCCCCCCAGCAGGACCTGAGAACACTGGTGGCAAAAGATAGGGGCAGCAGGAGGTGTAGAACATAGGAGCTGAAGGAAAAAAAAAATTTCCCTCGTAAGTCACACCTCTAATTTCAGGCCAAAATATATACACATCAAAGTGCAACTGTTATGTGAGAAAAATATAACAGAACGAAACTAAACTAGAATTAAGGGTACTGATGGCTAATAATTTTGGAACAATGAAATGTAAAAAGTGTTTGTATTAGTGCTATGTAATTAATAACTAATAAAAGTTTTAAATGATTACTCAAATGAAGAGCTGTTTTCTTAAAAAAGTTGACTAACAAGTCCATTGCATTATATATATGTACATATACATATATATATATTACATATTTCTTCCAAGCTACACACAAATCACATAAACACAGAGAAAATGAATATATAGTATCTAAATGCCTACTTGAATAGGAAATTAGTCTGGGATCAAAAAGTGTGAACTTCTCCAAAGAGAGCAATTTGTGAAAGCAACTATTAAGGTACAGATCTAGGCTACTGTGACGTTTCTATTTTCATATAAAAATGTCTATTGATCCACTGATAAATATCAAATTATACTATGTCAAGTAAGTTGACAAATGTTCCATTCATCAACATTTGAGCAGGGATAATTCTGGAATATGTCTCATGAAGGATTCAATACAGCAACTTCCTTTCCTCATCACTGATGAAAAAAGACAAGACATCCGTATTTACTATAGATTCCACATCTCTCAGACTTAAAGTTCATGGAATTTAAAACTAAACTAAAGTAAAACAAAACAACTCTGTATGCCCGAATGCTGTCTGAATTCTTGGTTTGGGAACCACAACCAAAAGTACAATTAGAGAAAAAGCTCAAATAAATTCAACACTGAAATTTGCTGTAATTCATACTTAAAATTTCTGAATACAGCTATGTCAGGAACACACTGCTGCACTTTATATATACACTTTCTTGTTAGTTAAACCTCTATTTTCCCAACCAAAATAAAAATGGTCCTTATTTCAAAACAAAATGGAAAGGATAAGAATGTGTCTAATATACCTAAACTGTGTTCCTTGTCTTTCCCTCAAAATGTGCACTTCAAAGATGTGCCCTTCTTCACATATTTTCTTATTGTAAGGAATGGTATAACTCTTCACAAAAACTGTCCATGCCACTATACCCAAGTATCATTACTTTTACTTCCAGAATATTTCTTTCTTTTCCTGTTCCCATTTCTATACTACTAGTACACTCACTTAGTCAGCCCTTCTCAGATGACTATGTCATCAACAGTCTAACTGGATGGTATCTTTTACTTTCTTAATATGTTTCCAATATAAGTTATTTCATGTGTCTCCTTAAACCTCATTATGTGTAAGCAATGAAAAGCAATTAAATTCAAACTTTTTACCCTGATTAGGTCATTTACAAACTGGGCTAGTCTCTCATTAGTCCTTTTCTCCAATATCTTCCCTTGCCCACCAATTATAGCACACTATCCCAACCTCAAAAGATAATTCTATATTCTAAATTATGTGTTTCTTTCAGTCCCGTGTATCTGCTGATGCTACATCTCTCCTTGCAAAATATGTCTTTAATCATTTCTTCTAGCAAACATATGTATTCTTCAAGCCTTAATTCAGATACTATCTCTTTAAACAGCTTTCTTCAGACCCCCTCAGAATTATGTTTGATCTTTCATTTTCTTACAGAACTCCATAAACAGTTGCAATTTAATTATCTATCATGATTAGACTGTGAAGGTCAGATTTAAAGGAAAGTTTAAACCTCTGAGCCCAGAACAAGGTACCTGACATGGCACATCTCCTACCCTCAATCTTTATCAATCTGCCGAATGCTCATCATACTCTAGCAGCATTGTCTTTTACTTCTAAGGCATATTAGGATAGTTCCCATCTCTAGAAATTTGCACCTACTCTTTCCTCTCCAAAGAATGCTTTACACTTAAATCTTTGCAGAACTAGCTGCTTCTCCAACATTATGCTTCTTCAGAAATGTCATTTCCTCAATTTTTTTCATAAACATTCTAATGTAGGTAAACCTCTACCTGGATCCCTTGTTTGTTTCCTTGATAGCCTCATAAGCCTCTTTTTTGTGGAGACAGGATTATCTCCCTACCACATTGTTATATAAGAACAAGAAATATTGTATTCTAAATGCTTAACCTAGTAACTAGTATCGTATTCAACACATATTTGTACACTATACCATTAAGCTAAAAATGCTTCTGTTTTAATCATAATACTGATACTTACTGAAACAATTACAGTAAAATAAAATAGAAATTAGCCTTATAGTCAGAAGACCTGAATATGAGTTACAGTTCTGGAAGTTATTCTCTATAATATTAAGAAGTTATTTTACTTAGGTCTACTCTTAAATTGTGAAACATAGATCATATTAGCGTATGTATTCTCACAGACAATATAAAAGACAAGTCAAAGATATGTGTTCAGCAACTATCAAAGCTGTTGGCACCTAGTAGAAGCTTAGTATGTGTGGCTGAGCTGAACACAAAGTTTAAACCAAGTATCACTGTTAAATTCAGGCATAAACCTGAGCAAGGATATGAAAATAGACAAAAAAAAAAAAAAAAAAAAAAGTACTACAACATAATGTTAAACATGTCAAAATACTGAGAAAGAAATAATTTCAGACATAAACCCCTATCTGTAACTGAGGAAATACCATACATCTTTTAATCCAAACGTTTTAGGCTTACCTTTAACAAATTCAACTCAACCAACCTCTTCTGCCCAAAATCTATCTAGCTCCCAAACATAGATGGTATCTTACAGACGTTATCTCATTTCTACACATGCAAGATACTTTATCCTTTCTTTGACTCAGTCTACAGTGAAGCACAAATATTTAATTCTCTGGTCCACTAAACTTCGTCTTAATCTCACTATTACAGTAAGTCGTACTTTTTTTAAACATTTAAGGTCTTGATGCATACAGACAATAAAAGCTTGCAAAAAAAGTAATTATAACCCTTAAGTACTTAGTAATTGTGCTTCAAAATTTTTCTAATAGATTGTCTAACAGATGAATAGAAAACTTTACCTTAAGACATACAAAAACATAAAATTACCTAAAGCAAACATATACTGTCAGAACAGAATATGAATAAAATGTTTCCATGAATAATACCCAGGGCTATCACCAATTGTTTTTCACGCTCTCTCACAATCCTTGTATGACTGCTGGTAACAGTTTTAGGTATTTCTAGAATCAAAACAGGCTGGGCTAGCACTCAGTCACCCACATTCTTCAGAGTTATGTGCTATTTGGTTAAAGTGACAGACACAGCAGGGCAACCTAGCATTTGCATTCTGCCATCTTAGGTACTGGTAGTTAGCTAGTTCCATAATTTGTTCTACACCAACCAAGCAAGATTTTATTGAAAGATATTTTATACTAAATATAAACTGGTAATCACTTAAAGAACAATTCCACCAACAGCTACTGGCCACTATGTAATAACACTCCGTATGACAAACCTCTTTCTCTGTTGTCACGTCGGTCTCTCTCCCCATGTCTTCTCTCAAAGGAAGAGTCCCTTGTTTGATCTCTGCTGTCTCTTTCTGGATATCTGTCCCTCTCAGGGTAGCTACTTCGAGTCTCCCAGCTGTCGTGATAGTTGCCACTACTACTGTGACTATCAATTTGAGAGCCTCTGGTTCCCCGGCTTCCTAAACAAAAGGATATTTACACAGATGTTAAACATATTGTCATGGTTTGTGTCTAGATGTCCCTTCAAAGCTTCAGTGGTAGTATGGTCAACTTTTTGGAGGTGACTAAATCTAGAGTTTGTGATGGGTTCATTGTCTAGTGCTGGGATTGGGGATGTGAGGGTTACACTGACTCTAGATTGGGTAGCCTACATGCAACATAAGGGAAGAAAACAGGCCTGCTTCTTCCTTTTGCACTTGGTTGCTTTTGCTGTCTTCTGCGGCCATGAACTACTGCTCCTCTGCCATGCCTTGGAACCAGCAGATTACATATAAAAAACTTCCATAATCTGTGAGCTAAATAAACCTTTCCTTTCTTTCCCTTTGTGTGTCAGACAGTTTGTCCCAGCAACAAGAGAAAAGACACATACTTACTTTATTCAAGCTCCATCAATCACAACTTTTCCTCCTAAAAAAAAGCCTCTAAATTGTTTTTGTTTTCTTAAATGTGGTAGTCACTGTTAAAAAAACTACCAAACTTTGGATCAGAATACACTAGTTGCTCAATAAATGACTACTTTGGTAAGTCCCAGTTTTCTATATCTATGAAAAGGTTAACAATGGAAACATAAAAAGATGATGAACTTAACACAGAAAGCAACAAAACAAAACAAAACCACTTTATATCTAATGCTAGTTTATGATGAAAATATTCCAATATAGAACCAAAACAATTTGGTGACATGAAGTGATATGTGAAACTTTTCACTTAGATACGGGAAACAAATACCTTTAGTAGTTTTATTTATCATATCCTCACACTGGAAAGTACTAAAATGTCTTTCAGCGGTAAATGGTCAGATCACAGAACACCTGTACCATGGGACAGTATTCAGCAATAAAGAATCCACTATTAACAGATGCAACAGTCAGAATAAATTACAAGATTAAAAAGTCAGTGCGAAGCCAGAGGTAGTAGCACATGACTCTGATCCCACTTGGCAGGCTGAGGCAGGAGAATCACTGTGAGTTCAAGGCCAGCCTAGGTTACTCAGTGAATTGCAGGCCAATCTGAACTGCATAGTGAGACCTTGCCTAAAACAAACAAACAAACATACAAAAGAACAATAAAAACAAAATAATGTCAATAGAATATATAAAGCTTGATTCTATTTATGACATATACATGAAAAAATGTAAGATGTAAGACATACCAAATGGCTCGGGTATAAGGGAAAGGTATGGATGTAGCTATAAAGTTTGTAAATGAAGGAAATTTTACATGTGTTTGAGCTTCTTTTTTGGAGAGGAGGGAGATAGTCTCAGTATATTGCCCAGGCTGGCCTCAAGTGATATTTTCTTAGCCTTTTGAGTACTGGGAACAGGGTATATACCACATGTGGCTCAGATTGAGTACCTTGATTGCAGAGAAAGCAATATACGTCATAAAAGTACGTAGCACTACAAACACACAAGAAACACACACACAAATGTATTTATAACCAGTGAAATCTGAATAAACTCTATGGATTACACTAGTATTAATCTCTTGGTTTCCATACTTGACCAAAGGTAAGATATTAACACTGGGAAAGCTGAAGGAAGGGTATAAAGAGTATCCTTATATACTTCTTTGCAATCTCCTGCAATTCTCTAATTAGTTCAAAATGCATTTTTAAAAACATTAAATTTTTAAGAGGATACATTAAAGTAATAATCTATTGATACCAAGCACCTGCATGGTATGCACAAGGTTGTAAGTTCAATCCCTGATACAAGAAAGCAAGCAAGCAAGCAAGCAAGCAAAGCAAAGAAGACTTACTGGAAACCTAAAACTCAATTTCTATAAAATCAGTGAGTCAAAGAATATATCATTAAAATGTACAATGTTTAGAATGACTACTAATTCAAACAGTATATAGTTCACAAAAGAATAAAATGTAATAGAAATTAATGAAGCAGGACACAAGACACAAAGAAATCTAAAAAAAGATCAAATTATTTGTTCTTTGAAAACACTCAAAGGTAACTAACCTTTGGCATGACTGATCAAGAAAAAAAAATGAGGCAATATATTACAATGACAAAAAAATCTTTAAAAGTAAATTTATGAATACTTTCTGTCGCAAGTTTGAGGTGAATTTCCTAGAGGTCAAAACAAAACAAAACTAGAAATGTTTCAAGAAGACACACAATCTACATGTATCAGAAAAACTCATTTGGTGTAAAATCTCTAACCACCAGACAAATGTCACCAAACTTTTAAAGAACATGTAACTATATGTAGATTGTTTTAAGGAAGACAACAAGAAGTAATACATTTTACATGGCTAGCTTAACTGAGTTGCCGGTCAAACTTCACAATGAAAAACAAAAGACCACACACACACACACACACACACACACACACACACACACACAATCCTTCCCTGTTCACAGTGGCTCATCAGAGCCAGCAGTGGACCACTCCTCCCAACTCCACATATAGTGATGACATATTGGTAGCTCAAAATCTGCGCCAGCAGGAGTTATCTCTACTACGGGAACTGGCAAAAGGTAAAGTTGGAACTTGTTCTGAACAATTAAACATTACCAGTGCACACTACCAGTGATGGTGTGACAATTTCAAAAACATACATGCTTATTTGAAAATTTAATATTGTAGAACTTTAAAAAATTGACAAAATTACATTTATCTCAGGAATTCAGGGGTAGTTAAATATATCTCCATAAGTAATAAGGTAAAAGAGATAAACTACATGATCTTCAAAACAAAAGAAAGTTAGAAAAATTAGGGAACAGAATAAAAAGCAACTGCAAAAACTTAATGCCAGCAACAATACTTTAAAACTGGAAGCAAAGGGGCTGGGGATTTAGCTCAGCAGCATAAGCGCCTGCCTTGCAAGTGTGCGGTCGTGAGTTCAATCCCTGGTACTGATAAAAAGGAAAAGGACAAAAAAAAAAAAAAAAAAAAAGGAAGCAAAGCAAAATCATTCTATTTATATTCAACAGTACAGTACTAATGACAGAGATGTCATCTTAGTCACTTTTCTCATGGCTAGGACAAAATATCAATACTTGTAACTTCAAGGAGGGGTTTAGAAGCTTAAGCACACACATGGTTGGCAGCGTGGTGGAAAGGCTTGGATAGTGAAAACCTGTTCATGCCAAAGTGGCAGTAAGTGAAGGGAGGAGTCAAAGGTAGGAGCTGGTAAGTGAGATACGGTAGAGCAGAATAACCTACTGTACATCCTCAGTGACCTCCCTCTTCAGACCACGCCCACCTCCTAACCAAGCCAGCAGAACACCCCACTGACCAATCACCTTCACAAGACAGCTCTGAACACAAGAGGCTCCAGGGGATATCCTCACATAAGCCATGAGCTAAGTTACTGACAGAAAGTACTAATCAGAAACGAAGTACCAAGTCTGACTGTTCCCATATATATTAAAAGACTTTAATTAGATCTATTAGGAAAATACATCCCTTGCAATTAATATAGAAATATAATTACCATTTTCATGAATCTGCAATAAGCATGTCAGGCTTTAAAAGACTTAATTTAGCATACAGGTAGACTGCTATTCACTATAAAAGTGTGAAAAAGATTAGAAAAATATAATAGACATACACATTTGTTTGTATTAAATGTTTTGGGAAAGATACAAAGCTGGTAAAGAATGGCGGGCAATAGAAAAGCAAAAGCTTCTACTAATAGCTTTTTGTGCTGCTGAAATTTTGAACCATGTGAATGCATTATTTTAAAGTTTCCTTTAAAAAGAAAAAAAATATATATAGGGAGAGAGAGAGGGGCAACAAAAAGAGGGGACCTGAGAAGATATTTGATATACCTATATCTATATATCTATCTCTTAATGGGTAAAAAGATATAAATCAACAAATACATTTGAAATAAAAATCTAATAATTATTCATGAAATTAAAAATTTTCTAAAATTTACTTGAAAAAGTAAAATTACTTGAAAAGTCAGAGCAATTATGCAGAAGTTGAGGGAAAATCAACACTTAAATGTGAGGCAATAGTACTGACCAGGAACTGATAAACAAACCAGTGAAAAGGAGTAATATGATTCTGCAGCAATGTGTGAGGGGCAGACAGAGACGTGGCTGCAGAAAGAAGTTCAAGATAACAGTCATGAATAATCTTGACATCGTCTGGGTGTAAGTATTTTCTCAGGGAAGAGAAATGACTCAAGATGCTATGTAAAGCAAGTGCTAATAATGAAGAATATGTAAACTAGTCTTTATGATGCTGCCAATTTGAGAATATGTTATTTTAATTATTTTAATGATTATCTTATTATATATATCAGCTTACCAGAAATTACTTCTAATTCTAATGTTTGGCTTGATACTAATTTTCTTAGTAAATGGATATAATCCAACCAGGGTATATACAATCCGTTCTGGGTCCCTGAGTTTTGTTATTTTAATAATTCTTATACATAATTTACAGGGGAAAATCACAAATTCAACTTATTTAGACTTAGACAAAATAATGAAATTGAATGCAAGAAATTATGTATTTAGAAAAGAAATCTTAGGAGGCTTATTATTTTCTATATGAAGGTACATGATACAGTGATACAGGCATACCAATGTTTACAGAAGCACAATTCAAAAGAACTAACTCCTGGAAGCAGCCTACATGCCTATCAACAGATGAACAGATAAAGAAAATACAGTATCTATATATAATGGAATACTACATGGCTATAAATAAAATTTGAGACATCTGTACACATACACCTGGAAAATACAGCGTTCAATGAAATAAACCACGCATACAAACTTATATGCTGTGTGGTTTCTCTCATTTGAATACTGAATGCAAGAGAAAAGAGCAAAATAAAAAACTGATTCTACAAATGGGAAGGGAGCCAAGAGACTAAAGACTAAAGGGTGAGAAGGGGACATAAAAGATTTATTTCATGCCCATGTGTCAAATACCCATGATGACTGTAAACACTGTAATGTGCAAACATGAACTGAAAAAAAAAAAAAAATAAAGAAAACCCCAAAAATAATGAAAATGGGGAAAGGGAATCTATAGATAGAGGAAGATGGATAGGGAAGGGAAGGGGAATAAAAAGAACTAAGATATGTTTTGTATAGGTACCTACTCCCTAAGGTAAGTGTCAACTTCATGTACCGCAAATGTGTTAATAAAAATTTAAAAATGAATATACAAGATCCCTTTTACAACAAGTGAAAAACCTTACCCTTTTCAGGTAACTCTGGACCTCTCATCCTACTTCGGCCCATCCGGTCATTCCTAATTTCACTTCGAGACTCGTTTCTGGAGTCATTTCTTATTTCAGTACGGGAACTTTCTTCTCTCAAGTGGTTTCTGCCATAACTCCGGGATTCCTCCTGGTATGTCTCCTCCTTTCGATGCGTATCTCGACCTTCGCGGTCCCGGTAATCATGAGCATCGCGCGTGGAACGAGAGTCTCTGGGATCCCGGCTCTCTTTCGTGTCTCTGCTATAATCCCTCATCTCCCGAGAGTCCCGGAGGTCTCTGGAGTCTCTCAGTTCCCTGCGTTCTCTAGTCTCTCTCGCCTCTCTCCGGTCCCGACCATCCCGAGGTTCTCTGTCATCTCTGTGGTCTCTGGAAGAACTCTGATCCTGTTCATACTCTCGTTCCTCTCTTGTGTCCTTTTCTCTATCCCTTTTGCCTCTAGTTTCTGCAACACAATTTTGGAAACCAACTGTAATTCCTTTAAAAAATGTTCAGGAAACAAGACATTACAGAGCTTTTAAACTTTTATTACAAAATAATTCATGTTCTTTGCAGAAAAAAAGAAAACATAGGCAAATAATAAAATCATCTATATACAAAAATTCAAAAGAATTTTATGGACACTTGATCCTAAACAGTTGAAACAGGTAAGTGGATCTGTGCCACTGACAACTTATTTTATAGAAACTACTTTTAGATCTGGAGGCAATCCATGACGTTAACCAAATCCACCAAGTATAAAGGAGACAAGGACACATTGTGACCAGCTCACCTATAGCACTGAAGAATAGCTCATGCTTAGCAAGCTGCCTGGCAAATAAATATTGTTTATCACTTTTCCTGAGCTCTTAATGGTATTTGTACAACAATCTTTACAGCTTTCTTAATGGATTTCTAATATGTCACAGAAAAAAATAATTTCATTTTAAAAACTGAACCTCACCGATTAACTAAACCAAACCTGTCATTTTATATGTATCAAGAAATAGGGGCCCAAAGATTTGATGGCTTAGTCAATCCCACATCCTTGTGGGAAACAGTGAAGATTAGAAATCACTATTTATGCCTAGAAAAGGCATAAACTGATTATAACATAAATAAATCTGACATGCAGCCAAAATTTAATAAGAATTCCAAAATTTAATCCTGTCTTTCTGCTTTTATTTAATTAAATTCTTCTGAAGGCTGCTCTCTGGAACTGTCCCAATCTGAAGATATTCTAGTAACTAGTGCAGCCTTATGTCTAAAATACACACTTACCTTCTTTTCTTTGCCACTTTTAGTTAGGGCCATAGACTTTCTCAAAGACTCAAATACCCAGTGTCCAAAAGGCCTTTAAACCTTTACATCAATAACCTATCTTCCTCGCCAATGCCTTTGGCTATACATTTATACCCATAAATGCTGTTTAATGACAGAAGCCAGAGGCAAGGACCTGACATATCACCGTCACCTGCATAAAAGGATGACACCCCCTCCTATACCAGCAGAGCCTTAAAATGTGTTCATTCAGTACCTGTCCCTTTCTTCGTGATATCCCTGTCCTTAAAAATATATCTAATTATTATATTTTATTCTTTACCTACCTACCCATAATCCCACTGATATTATCCTTACTTCAAAAAATGACATCAAAATATAGAATAAACATTTGCTAAATATCTTTTATGGAAAGTTAAAGAAATATCCTGTTACTAAAGACTCTTCCTGTATCATAAATCTTACCACATACAAAATAGCATTTCTATGGGGTTCAATGCATATTATCTTCTCTTTATCAGACTATTTCATAATGTTTTTTGATAATCATTAAATTTATATTATATCTTGGTCAGCTCTAGTTGGTAAACGTTTTTGTAAAATTAACATAGATATAAGACATTTTTCCCATCCTATCAATGTCCTATAAACACTGCACTAAAGGTTCTTCCATCATGTGTCTCATAAACATACCATAAACAAAGTTTCATAGACACTACTGCACTGATCTGGCTCCAGAGTCACATAAATAAGGAATAGGTCTATAAATAAGGAATAGGTTTTTTTCCTGGTCCTCACATATACATGCACCATTTTTTAAAGTAAAAATTTGATTAAATACTGCTGGGATTATTGAAAGGAAGAGAACAACTAAATTCAGAATCTTTCATAGAAGATCGTTTATTATACTCCACAGAGAAGGATTTAAATGTGTATTAAAAAGTAATGTTGCATGTAAACAAGTAATTCCTGAGTATTTACTGCATTCAAAACCAACTCAGGAGAAATGAAGAAAAGTTAAATAAAGAGAGGTAAGAAGCACAGAAAGAGATGACAGCTATTTGACGGTGAGCATCTCGGCTTGTTTAGGGAGTGGCTTATCTGACACTAACTTAATTCTTAGAACTCTAAGAAAAAAGAAAGGTGGTTTTGTTTACTTTACGTTCTTTTATTTTTTTCCTTTTTAGTACCAATGACAGAACCCAGGGCTTGGCACATCTTAGGAAGGAGTTTTATACCTCCATCCCTTCTTCTTTATTATGGCTTTACAGCTAGAAATTCAATAACTTGGTTGAACTGACTTGAAAGCTTCTTCAGCCCTAACCTCTTTATCAACACTTCAGATGAAAAATTTTAAACTCTTTTCTTCTCTTTATTGCCTATTTAAATAACACATTAAGTAAACACAAAGGGGAACACTAAGACTCAAATAGTCAAAATCAATCAGTAAAACATCCTGATTAAAGAACCAACGTAGCATACCTCTAAAGGCTCACCTGTTAGGGTTATTATTTTACATTCCACTCCTTTCTCATCTCCTGTTGCCTTTAGTCTATATGTAACAGAAGACTTAATACAACACTGTCTTCTATTCCTTAATATACCAGTAAATATGAATCCTGACTTTTTAGTTAAAGAAAGCATTGAGTTTAGTAAAATAACTCTAAAATAACAAGATAAAACGTGGCGCACACCTTCTCTCCTTTCATGACGCCGATCATGAGACTGTGAGGTCCGCTCATGGTCATGCCTCCCTTTCTCTCGCACTGGAGAGCGATGTCTTGGAGGACTTTGCTTTCTCTGAGGAGAAGACAAACAATGGGAAGGATAAGGAGAAGCAGAACGTCGTAAAGATGGAGTCAACGTCCGCTGATAGGATGGCGAAGGCGTCCTTTTTCGGCGAGGAGAAGGGGAATGTCTTTGAATAGATGATCCAGACTGAGAAGATGATGAGTGATGCCTAGAAGATATAGGAGAATGATGCTGTCCTGCCGGGGAAGTGGATCTATGAGGGTAAACAGTCAAAAGTTAATTAATTAGTTTTTTTAAAAACCTGTTCAGGAGCCTTCTACTCTAGTCAAAGGAAAAACAAGACTGAATGTAAAAGTTATTTGATTGTTTTTTTTTTTTTTTTTTTTTTTAAAGTACGGGGATCAAACTCACAACTTCCTGCTCATCAGGCAGGCTCTTATACCACTAAGCCAAATCCCTGGCCCTTGAATGTAAAAGTTAAAGCTAAAAATATAAGCAACATTTTAGGATAAATCTTAACTCACAATGCTATAAAATTGTAAGTTTTTAAAAATTTTAAAATTTTAAAGCAAAAAAAAAAAGAATAAAACAATGATACAGAATTTATAAACTATTTTTAAATGTGCCTCATTTGCTGGTCAAGTGGAAATAATAGCTCTAGAAAAAATACGCAGTGCCTGTCTCCCAAGCCTCGGTGCCAAGCCCAGACACACTCCTCTTTCAGGCAGCATTCTTCCTGAGCGAAGACTATCTATGCTAGCTTACAAATACGGAATTTACTGTGATAACCTGAAAGTGTGAACAGCTACCGAGAAAACAACAAATATCTAGGTAGAAAACGGGTGTAAAAATAGCTGTAAATTTGAGGCTATAGGAAATGGGAAATTACAACTAGCTAAGTCAAACAAAACCTGCGCTGTCTAGGTTGGTATTTTGAACTGTGAAAGAATACTAGAGTTAAGAAAAGGACAAGAAAGTATATGTTACCTTATCATATACTTATGTTATATACATATACCAAGTATATGTTATCTTAAATAATCTGCCTTTTCTTGTGGGTGGCACCAACACTGAGATTTACTATGTAATTCTTGTTTGAATCTTCCTTCAAATCATCTTTCACTCCTACCAGAGAAACCACTTATGATAACTCAAAGCACAACTAAATAACTATCACAGTCTGGTATGTCACAGTCTGAGCATGACAGAGATGAAGTACATACATTTATGCAATAATTTTTAAAAACACTAATGTTTAGCCGGGTGTGGTGGCTCACGCCTGTATTCCCACTACTCGGGAGGCTGAGGTAGGAGGATCATTGTGAGTTTGAGACCAGCCTAGGCTACACAGTGAGCTCAAGGCCAGCCTGAACTGCACAGCGAGACCCTGTCTCAAAGAGACAAAAAAAAAAAAAAAAAAAAAAAAGACTAATGTTTAAAAGTAACATTCTAGATATCACATGCCCTGATAATTATCAATGCTTATTTAAAAAAAAAATCTTCACATTCTAGACAAAGTATTATAGAACTACACTCAGTTCCTTTGATAATGCTTATTTTTAAGCTGTTTGCAATGATGGCACAATCATTATTAATCCTAAATCAAGGTTTTTAACCTTTTTACTGTTGATAATTTGTATACAAAAGGGGGAGAGGCTGTACTGTACATAGCAAGATGTAGCAATATCCCTGGCCAATACTCACTAGATATCAGTAGTATCACTCTCACTCTGAGTTGTGACATTACATCAGTCACCCACAAATATCCCGTCAGCCAAAACAACTCCTGGTTCAAAACACAGCCATATACAATGTAGTTTATAAATGATGCTTTTGTGTATCTTTTAATAAAAGGTTTAAATCTATAAAATATGTAAGTCAGGAAAATGATCTTAACTATTAGTACTCACAATAAGAATTTAGGCAAATAAAAATGGCTTTTGGATAATGGTTCACTAAAAAATAAAAATGTGCCACGTGGATTCATCTAAACATGAGTGATCTATGATTCCTTTAAGTTTTATGCTTTTAAACCACTCATTTTTCTTCTAGTATAAAAAGGCCACAAATCATTAAAATGTAATTAACTCTTAGTAGCCCTTACTTATTTTTAGATGTAAGTAGAAATGCTTAGTGTTGGGAAACAATGATAACTATTCAAACATATCCAAAAGAACAGGATAATCACTATTATCTGGG
The DNA here is from genome assembly GCF_034190915.1 of Cavia porcellus. Classification (NCBI taxonomy): domain Eukaryota; kingdom Metazoa; phylum Chordata; class Mammalia; order Rodentia; family Caviidae; genus Cavia; species Cavia porcellus. Next base: position 61,414,459 of record NW_026947504.1, read on the forward strand.
TACTTTTAATTTGAATTTCATCAGGTGCTAGTGATATTACAAATACCAAAATTAATAAAATAAGATCTTTCCACTAAACTGACACTGAGTTTATTTCTGGATATACTTAAAATTGTTTCCAGAGTACCTACAATAACCTTTAATAATTTGTTCACAGAATGCAAAAACCAAAATAGTTTACTCATAATTTCTATAAAAAACTCATTATTGCTTTACAGCACTTCTACTCAAACCTGGTATCTAGAGCATTAAAGAAACTTCAAGTACAAATAACTAAGCTAAGCTGTAAGACTAGAACACTCATGAGTTTTTGAGCAAAGGCTTTATTATTTTAACTTTATTTTCTCCTTACCTTTTCAGTTTTGAAAACTGTGGAATTTAAGTATCTTTACATTTTTCTCTCTACTACTCTTTTTAAAAGTTTAATGACTAAGAAGAAAAGATGTGGGACTAGGACATGATGGCTTAAGTTACAGGTGTAAGCACAACTGGACCTATGTCATTGCCATTCTGTATTAAATTAAGCACCACTTTAATCCTGACCTTAATCCAAAAAGGTAGCATTCCATGTATTTTATAGCCAAAGAGAGTGAGAGGTTCAGAGTGAATAAGTAAACTGCTCAGGGTCTTACATCAAGTAACTGTCAGAGCGTGTACAAAGATTTGTGCACTTTCCATTATACTGCAAGTCAAAAACAAAAGAAACTCAGACCCTGTACTCTTTCAAGGAGTTATATTTTTCCTGAAGAAACATTAATTTCATGAAAATAAATCTGAAAGTGAATCAAAAGTGAACAAGGGAATGACTTCTTTATCAAATATGTGAGCATTCCATGTATCTTGAGAACCAGGAATTCCCTGAGGAATAACAATACAAAAATCCTCAAGAAAATACCAGCAAACTGCTTTAAATAGTACATTAAAATGAAACACATCAAGACCACTAACTACTGGAATTTACTAATGGAGTAAAAGGATGGTATAACATTATAAAAACTGGTTAATAAAATTACATTAAAAAATGAAGGAGCGCTGGGAATACAGTTCAGAGGCGCAGCACCTGCCTGGTATGCGCAAGATACTGAGTTTGATTCCTGGTAACAAAAAAAAAAAAAAAAGAAGGCAAAGAATTATTTGGTCAGGTAAGCTGGTGATCTACACACAAAAACAGGTGACAAGGTTCAATAACTCTTCATGATTAAAACACTCAACTAGAAAAGAGCTAGAAACTATTTCAACTTAGTAAGAGGCCATTTATTAAAAGTCCACAGCCAACATCTCACTCAATTGAGAAAAACTGAAAACTTTTCTTTTAGGACCCAGAACAAAGCAAGGATTCTTCTTTCTGCCCCTTTTATTCAACACAGTATCTAAAAATCTCAGCCCAAACAACTGTATCAGAAAAATGAAATAAAAAGGATCCATACTGGAAAAGTAGAATGATCTGTTTGCAGATGATGACATTTTCTATTCAATAAACTACATTCTATAAAAACAAAATTCTGTTAGAATAAATTAGTTTAACAAAATTGAAGGATATATAAACACAAAAAATGATCAGCTATATTTTATAAATTACAGTGAACAAATCTGAAAATCAAATTAAGAAAACAATTCAATTTACAATGTGAAAAATCATAAAATTGTTAAGAATAAACCTAAGTAAGGTGATAATAAAATCTGTAATCCAAAAACTAATCTGCAGAGGCAACAAAATTCCTATCAAAATCTGAATGGTCTTTATTAAAAAAAAAGAGAAAAACTGATCCTATAATTTACATGGAAACTTAAGGGACCCCAAATATCCAAAAATAATTTTGAAAAACAACAAAATTAAAGGATTCATACTTTCTGATTTCAGAGCCTGTTACAAAGCTAAGGTAGTAATAAAAAAGTGCAGTATTGTCATAAAGACAGTCACATAGTCCAATGATATAGCATGCTCAGAAAAAAAAATACATAAGAGGCCAAATGATCTTCTACAATGATGTTAAAGACTATTCAAAAGGAATTTCCTCCACCAATGGGGGTGACAAAACTATACACAAAAGAATGAAGCTAGACCTTTACTTAATACCATATTACAAATATTAATTCAAAATGGATCCAGAAATACAACTATAAAACTCTTAAAGGTACATTGGTCTTGACAAGGATTTCTTAGCTATGACACTGAAATTGTTTGTTAACAAAAGTATACAGACAAATGTGATGTCAAATTTTTACAATTCTGTGTATCAAAGCACACAATCAACAGTAAAAAGGCAGCTATAAGAATGGGAGAGAGCCGGGTGTGGTGGCTCATGCCTGTAATCCCAGCACTTGGGAGGCTGAGGCAGGAGGATCCATGTGAGTTTGAGACCAGCCTGGGCTACAAAGTGAGTTCAAGGCCAGCCTGAACTGCACAGTGAGACCCTATCTCAAAACGACCAAAAAAAAAAAAAAAAAAAAAAAAAAAAGAATGGGAGAATATATTTACAAAATTTATCTCTGTGGGCCAGGGGTTTATTAGCTCAGCAGCACAAGTGCCTACTTGGCAAATGCAAGGTCATGAGTTCTATCCCCAAAAGCTTATCTTTGAAAAGAGAGTAAGACTGAGAATACACAAAGAACTTAAATTAATCAAAGAAAAAAAATCAAATAACCCAACTAAAAAAAGCATAAACATCCTGGATAGGCAGAATTCCAATAAGATCTGCAAAAGAATTCCAATGAGAATATAAAAAGATGTTCATAACTAATCATCACCAGAACTTGAAATCAAGTCACAATGTTTTTTTTTTAAAAATGATTACTAGGGGCCGGGGATTTAGCTCAGCACCTGCCGGCAAAGCATGAACTTGTGAATTCGATTCCCATTACCAAAACGTAAGCAGATAAAATAAATAAAATGGCTACTATAAAAAAGTGTTGGTGAGGACGCCGAGAACTCAGAAGCTTTGTGCAGTGTTGGTGGGAATGTACAATAGCATAACTGCTACAGAAACATGTGCACACTTACTCGAAAACTTAAAACACACCAATTATCTAAAGTTAGATTTTTTATTTTTTTTTGGTACCGGGGATGGAACTCACAACCTCATGCTTGCTAGGCAGGCGTTTATGCTGCTGAGCTAAATCCCCAGCCCTACACAGCAATTATCTAAATGAGTAATCTCATTTCTGTTTATCTATCCAAAGAAACTGGAAGCAGAGTCTCAAAATGATATTTGCAGGCCCATGCTTATAGAAGAATTATCTGTTACAATCAAAAGGTAGATGCATCCCAAATGTTAATCAATGAATGAACAAGTATGATTTATGTTACACAAAAAATTATTCAGTCTAAAAAAGAAACTCTGTCATGTGCCAGAATACAAGTGTACCCTAAAGATTTTTGCTAATATTTTCTGATTCTATTTATATGAGGTATATAAAGTAGTCAAATTCACAAAATCACAATATAAAGGTTACAGAGACTGGCAGAAGGAAAATAAAAGGAGCTTCCGTTTGATAAGTACAGTTTCAGATTTGCAAGATACCAAAGTTCTGGAGATATTTTACAACAATGTTTGAATTGTACATGTAAAAATAGTTTCAATGGTAATTTTTATGTTTTTATCACAATAAAAAATATTTAAGTTTTAAAAGTTAATGTTTACTGAATTATCTGTTACTTATAAGAGTATTAAATATACACACACACATTTGAAAACAAATCCATTACAACAATGCCTGAGTTTCTGAAAAGTAAATACAAAAAAGAAATATTGTTAAAAACATAGAATCCTCCTTACCGTGGCTTTTCTCTCTTTTCTCTTTGCCTTTCAAAATCTCGTCCTCTGTCCTTTCCATCCCTTGGTTTTTCTTCTATTCTGTCTTTCACTTTATACTTTTCTTTATATTTTTTCCCCAGAGCAATGTCTTCTGGTATAGGAGGGGGTGGACTAGGAGTACGTGGCCCCTTTTTTTTACTTTGGCTGCCTTTTGAATTCCTGAAGGTTACACAAAGCTATAATTACAGGTCTACACATTTCCAAAAGGCTAAATAGATATAACTGCTTTTGTTAAAAAAAAAAAAAAAAAAACAACAACAACAATATTCCTTCCCACTAATTGCCTCTACTATGTGGCTACTACTAGTTACTAATATCCAGGGGGAAACTATCTCATAGATATTTATATATTTATTATATTAATAGTGCTTATTATTGTCACACAACGTTAAAAAGTACAACTGCAAAAAAAAAAGAGATGAAGGAGGAAGAACTTTTAGGAAAAGATATAATACTATAAAACAGCTGCTTACATTAGTTTTTTAGTTTATATGTACAGTATAGAAAAGCAAATGAATAAAGTTCATCTACAATATTATCCCATAATAACTACTGTTAATGTACTTTATATACTTTCACACTTTCATTATGTCCACGTGCTAAAAAGGACCTTTATCTTATATCATATACATATAAAAATCCACACAAAATAAATGAAATACTTAAACATAAAAATTAGAACTATAAAACTCTCAAGAAACTGTAAAGAAAAACTTTGCAACATTGGATTTGGCAATGATTTCTTGGTTATGATTCTTAAGGCATAGGTAAAAGCAAAAATTGACAGACAGACTACATGAAACATAAAAACTGTGCATCAATGGGCAAAATCAAGAGTGAAAAGGCAACCCAGAGAATGAGGAAAAATCCTATTGGCGGCGGGGGTGGTGGTGGTGGTGGTGGTGTCACAACTACTTTATCACTAGAAACAGCTCTTATACTCTCTCTCTCTCTCTCTCCCCCCCTCCACAACACATACATATTAGTGTATTGTATTACGTACTGAACACACACATAGTGTAAACATTTTTCTAAAACAGATTAAGGTAATTTTTGCTATAGACTAAGAATTTCTTTGTACAGTTACTCCTTAACTTTTTAAATCAATTTCATATGGTTTATAAGTTTTGATCATTATGAAAACACTTGCAACTAAAATCTCAAGTTCTATAGAGAACATTCATTTAAATCTCTGAATCTTATTTAAGTATTTCCCAATTCTTTAGATCACGAAATGCCTTTCTAAAACTTAGAAATTTTGCTTTTCACATTTATGTGTTTAATCAAGTTGTAACTGATTTTTAGGTATAACTATCTTTCATTTGATATTTTAACTTTGGTCCTTTGTACAACAAAAACTGACTGGCTCTGCCTCGCTGCTGAAAAAATTTAACTGAATGTAATAACATTTTCTCATCTAAATTACTTTCCCTAACAGCTCTATAGTTATATTTGGCAGCATTCAGTACTGTAGACAATAAGTCCAAGAGAATAGCTCTTTTTTCTATTAGGTCACCTGATTTTGCTGCTGAGATACTTGTTATAGAACACTTCCTTGAAAAAAAGTTCTCATTTAAAAAAAAAAAAAAAAAACCCTGCCAGCATTCGTAAACTGCTCCAATCTGAAATGTCATGTTTTTTTATTCAGCTTCATAAATTTTTATTCCATCACTTCTTCGTGTGACCCACATCGCTTTAAAGTTCTCTTTATCTTATATACAGCTACTGCACCTCTTGGTTCTCTCATGTCAAATTCTTCTATCACTCCCATCTCTCTTCTACACTGCAGTATCATAAACTTGTCTTCAAATTCAGTGATTTTTCTTTCAAGTATCACTCATTCTAGTAATTCTAGATTTGGTAATCTCATTATTCTATTTCAACTTGGATTTTCCTCAAAATATCCTTGTTCAATTTTTTTTTTCAAGATCAACTGCTCTCATCACATCAACGCAATACCCTTGCAAACCATACTAAATTTATGGCTGAATTTATTACTTAAGTTTGTTCCTGATTTTCATATGAACACTTCTGTGTAAGTCATTTGCTGAACATTCAGTTGGGACTGGTTTTTAAAGTGGCTCTTTCTTTTTATACATCTACTGAATTTTCAAAATTCATTCATTTTACTGTCTATTGATATTTATTGATGAAGATTTAAGCCTCAATCCTAGGACTTAACTTTATACTATCTTGGGTTCTCAAGTTTGAAGATTTCTTAAACATCAAACGATAATGGACAGTATAGTCCTGAAAACTGCTGAAAGATTTACAAAAGACAAAAGCATCTAAGTCGATTAGCATTCAGAAAATTTAGCAGTCTTGGTCTCTATTTTATCTCTATTTCTTATTATCACTGATAGGGTCACCCACTGAAGCAAGTAAAAAACTATTAAAATATTAAGACCCAAACTGTTTTCATCTTCACTTTATGTCAACAACCACATTAGCCACACATCTAACTGCCTATTTATGTGATATTTTCTTATGCACCAACAAATAATATCTGTATTTCTAAAAATTTTTCCATTTCAAATATAAAAGCTTGTCAATATTTACCATCTGTATCAAAATTTTTAAAGATAAAAATGAATGTCAGAAATGCCAGCTATCAGGGAAGTAGTACAAGTTTTAAGTTTATCAGTAAATGTTTTCATCCAATCAATATGATAACCTACTTAAGACTAGGTAACTTTTAAATATTATGTACTGCAAATATGTACAAAAAATAAGGAAGGGGATCAAGAGATGGAAGAGTGAGAAAAGAGTAAGGGAAAGAAAAAGCAAGGAAAAAAAAGAAACTAAGATGTATTATGAGATGTATCAATTCCCCATAAGGAATATAAACATTATGCACTGCACACATGTACAAATAAAAAGAAATCATAAAAAATAAACCCTAAGAAAGCATCCCTCTCAAAAAAAGTGTCCTGCTTATCATTTCAGTTGACTTACTAGCACTGGCTGATTTATTCCACTGAATTTTAACTGAAATTCTAGTATTTACTTGCGGTTAATGTATCTTCAAATAGCTTGTTGTACGCCCAGCAATGAAATTAATCTTCTGACATACTCTAGTCAATGTAAACTGTGTAACAAACCAGTATACTTAATTTTTTCTTGGTGTTTTTTAGGCCTTTCTATTTAATTACTAAATTAATACTTCATCAATTATTAAACTAATAGTTCAACATAACAGAATATAGGAAACATAGTTAATCAAGTGGCCAAATATTTACCAAAGGATGTTATTAATAAAGCAGTAAACGAAATTATACCAAAAAGGATGAAACTATTAACATCTAAAATATTATTAAAATTTGCTATGAAGAGACTAAATTTCAAATATGTCAGAAGTAGAAAGGATTAAGATAATGAAGACAAGGTATTTCTGATATGTAGTTTACTGAGGAAATGAGCAGAAGAAAAGTTTTATCATTGGTTGGTCAAGAAGATAAACAACAAGAAGGTGGATCATGTCACTTGGTTCAACTTCTTCCACATCCCTTTACAATACTGACTCGATCCCACGAACAAGGGAAAGGATCAAGTCAACTTTAGTAAACATCTCATTACAATGCAACAGTCTGCAAAAGCACGCAAAAGTGTGCAAGGAGACAGAATAAGAAACTATCAAGATCCCAATTTTCAAGATCCCAATTTAAATTTAATTCAGGTTGCAAAACATATACAACATAGCTGAAATATAATGCAAATGACAATTAATATTAAAAAGGTACAAACAAAATCTGATAGGTACACAAAGGGAACAAAAATTGTGTTCCATAAGGAGAAATTGGAAAACTTATAGAAAAACTTAGAATTTAAGTCAGAGATTGATGGGTTGAGTGTAGAAGACAGCAGATGGGAGGAAAATTGAACAAAAATACAAGTAGAATAAATCAAAGTCTGAACGTTGTTCTGAGGAATATAAACTTCATTCCATAGGATGGAAAACCACAAAGTTTCACAAAGGCGTAAGACTTTTATCAGAATTGTTTTGTTAAGATTTCTGACGGCAACTTTAAGAGAAACTAGGGGAACTAAATGTAAATGTGCATGTTTGTACAGGATTGGACACTATGTAATATAAACAGGATGATGGAATAATCTATGCACAGTAACTAGTGTCTGAATATGGTAAGTGTCTAAAAACCCAAAAGGAGATAATGAGTTTCGTTACAGGTTTAGATAGATAGTTGGCCAACTTACCAAATGTTTTTACTTATTAAAAAAAACCCGGGCTAGAGATTTAGCTCAGCAGCATAAGCACCTGCCTTGCAAGCAGGCGGTCATGAGTTCGATCCCCGGTACCGATAAAAAGTTAAAAAAAAAAAAAAACTCACTGGTTTACGCACTTTAATTAAAATTTAAATATAGTGATACCTCAGTTCACAAATTCAGTTCTCTCCATGATTACAGTCATGAAGTGAACTAGGAACTGAATTAAATTTCTTCACAAGGTCAATATTAAATTTAGCCTGTGAATTTGATTCAGTTCTCATCCAACTAGTCTGCAACCAGAATCAAGTTTATGAACCAAGGTACCACTGTACTACAGAGTAGCATTACATAAAACATTCCTGTTGCTCTATTTTTTTCTCCTTCAATGTAACTACATTAAAATTTATTTCTTCAGCTAGCTATCATAAAATTTCTAAATAATATATTGGCTATTAGGTATATACTAAATTATAATCTTCATATGTACACAAAGATGACAATGTTCACTATGTATAGATCATAATAGCTAATAATGAAAACAACATAAATGTTCAGCAATACAAAAGTAACATGTAACAAATATTAGTGAATCAAGGCTACATGTATCATTACAAAGATGTACAAAAATATTAAAATGAAAAAGCAAGTTGTATAAGGAAAGTTATATATTTGTATTATAATTAGATGAGAACAATATTATGTTTGCAAAACAGTACATTTAATGGAATTATAAATATTTAAGCACACATACCATAAACACCAAATTCAAAAGGAAAGAACAAACTCTAAAGCATAAGTGCATTTGCCAGAAGAGTTCCCTACAGGTTTAATGTTTTTTAAGGAAGATAAAAAGCACAGTAAATACTAACTATACTAAAAGCAGGCTTCTATAATCAACTAAGTAGCAATTGTTCTTTAATAACCTTCGAGAAAAAAACTACTGACACTATCACCCTACTGACCTCTGCTGGTCCAACAGGGGAGAAGACACTGCAGATGTCTTCCTATCTTTCTTGCCAGCTGAAGACGATTTGGGGCTTGACTTTCGCTTTGGAGATTTGCTAGACTTTCTTAAAGAAGGTGATGGAGACAATTTTGATCTAATCACTTCTGGTGAAACCTTTCAAAAGAATTCAGTAGTCAATTCAGGAACTCATTCATTCATGGTACAACACAGTATACATCTTAAAATTATGAAAAAGAACTTAATTTTAAAAATTAAATACTACTGTAGTCATCAGCTATTGACAGTAGTCTAATCCATGTTTCTACTTTTTGTTTGTTTGGTACAGGTGATCGAATTCAGGACCTTGTGCTTGCCAGGCAGGCGCTTATGCCACTGAGCTATATCCCCAAACCCCTAACCCACACTTCTAACCAGTATGATAATTAACTGCCCTAAGATACAACAGTATCAAGAAAGCAGACTAAAAATGATGAAATTTCCCCCATTCGACCCAGCTATTCCTCTTCTAGGCATATTCCCAGAACTGAAAACATCATACCACAGTGATATATGTGCACCCATGTTTACAGCAGCACAATTTGTAATAGCCAGATCTTGGAAACAACCTAAGTGTCCATCAACTGAGGAATGGATAAAAATGTTGTGGTATTTTTATACAATGGAGTACTACTCAGCTATAAAGAATGATCACATTGAGATATTTACTAATAAGTGGGCGCAACTTGAGACCATATTCATAAAATCAAACTCACATGTATAAATACTGAATAGTTTCCCTAGTGTAAGAAATAGTAAGAGTTTATGATAATCATGATTTCCCATTACATTGTTCTGAAACCTCATAATGATCGCATTGGTTGATTATAATGGGTTTTTCCTTGTTTGCCTGATTTTATTAACTGTGATGGTATGAACAGCTAATTTGAGGGAAACAAGTCATTATAATAGCCAGTACTGGTATAATATCATCTTACTCTGAAGTCCTACCATGCTTTTGCTCTTCTGTTTCCATTGGCTCTATCATGTTGTACCTTATTGGACTGTATTACACGTGAAAATATAAACAAATTCTCTATGGAAGATAAGATAATATAGTAGCCATTGTTTGTTTTCTGTTATTTGGTTCTGAATGCCCTGTGATACTCTCATTCTCTTGAATGTTTTTATACTATTTTGTTATGTTTGATATTATTGTATATGAAGTATACTCAACTACTTCAAAGAAAGTGACATTGTGGTAGTTACTACTGTTAATTACGGGTTGTCTCCTAGTGAAATTCTGTGTTGCTTACATTGTACTATTCTGATCTATTTTGTTATGTCCTGTTTTGTCTTAATCTCTTTAAAATAAAATTTAAAAAATGATATTTCAAAATTTCCCAAAATATACAAATTATATTCAAATGAATTTTGATATCTATACCTTAGAAATGTGAACAAGGTATTATTGTAATAATAGCATGGATCTGAAACACATATTGATTCAGCCCCCATAATAGCTGGTGATTCCCTGCAACAGAGCTTCAGTTTTATTCAACAGCAAAGTATTTCCTATTATCTAACAGATTAATATGAAGCTTAAATGATTAACACATACAGAATTGCTGATATACAATGAGTTGATCTTAGTATAATTTAAGATGCAGCTAGCGATTTAGATGTAGCGATTTCTGTGATCAATTTCCATGCTGATAGTAATTATTAACATATTTATTGCAATGAATGGATACCTCTTTTTTAATGATAATTTCTTCTCTCTTCTCCATATTTTCTTGTTCCAACTTCATTAATTCCCTCTGTATCTTTTGGCGCTTCATTTCCAATGACAACTCATGAACATAATCATAATTAATATCTCCATTGTCAGAATCTTTAAAATAAAAATTGCATTACTTGCCAGAAATTATAATTATCTACACAAAATTACAGTTTTTCTAATTTTATATACAAATTTAAATGACTTTAATTAAAACACACTTTTGAAAAATAAAGGAAATATTGTATCTATAAAGAATTCAATCACCATGGTTGGTTTCTTTATGAAAAGCCCTACATTTTTAAAGATTGCAAGTTTTCTAAAAGTGACTCAGAGTTGTCTGAAGGTTGGACTTTTCATCAGAAGCTGAGATTTTAAAGCTTGCAATTAAGGTGGAGGATGTAGGTTCAGTTACACCTTCTGATGCATGTATGGCTCCCAGAACCACAAAGGAAAGAAGGGAAGGAGGGCTGCAGAACGTGTGATTATTTCCTTGATTTACTTAAAAATTCATCAATAAAGTGAGGTTATATGAGGTGTGCAATATTACTTCTGTGTCATCGTGACACAACTCATTTATATCTAAAGCTAAAATTAACTAATTTTAATACTCATGTATACATACACACTAATTTCTCAAGGATTTTTAACATGTTCACTTCAATCAACTTATTCTATTTCTTTAAATGAGGCTGGACACAGTGGCACATGCACAGGCAGCACAGGCAGGAAGATCAGTACAAGTTCAATGTCAGCCCAAGCTACATAGTGAGTTCAAGGCCAGCCTGAACTACACAGTGAGACCCTGTCTCAAAAATAAAATAAAATACTCATCTTAATGGATCTGCTGCCCTCTTATCATTATCCAATCTTTTCTGATGAAAATGATAAAAGACTGATGAAGAGGCAAGGAGGAGAAAGAAGAATAGTAAGAAGATCTATTTTATTACAACACAGGTAACTTTTCCATGGCTACTGGCACTCCACCCCTCACCTGCATGTGACATAAATGCCTAGGAGCCTGGAGGAGGAACTGACAGCGATGTCTACTCTAACCAATAACCATGGTGTGTTTGACTGACTACAAACGGAAGTGCCTTATCAAGCTATACTTTCAGTACTTCCTTAATCGGAGGTAAAGAAAATGACAAAACTAAAAAATAATAAAGACAAACAGTCTTGTTTAATTAAAGAATTGGGAAATAAAAGAACAGAGACATCATTGTCAGGAACACTTCAAATACAATAGAATGCAACTGTCTATTTGTGCTTTGGGACTGAGCTATAGATTTCATTATCTGTATGTTCAAACTTGATAATTAATTTTATGCTAGACAATATTTCAGTAAATTACAAAAAAGGCTGAATCATGGTTTTCAATCAGAAAACAATCACTAAATACTTAAGGGTACACAGTTTTTACTAGATGATGTAATTAAATGATTAGCTATTTCTAGTTACTATTACTATATCATACTCCACTGGGACACTTCGTTTCAGTGAATAAAATAACTCAATGATTTGGCTTGACTGTTCTTTAAATAAAACTGTATAATCAAGTATCTGAATAAAACAAAAAATAATTTTGAAGGTTTCATCAGTGATGCCTTAGCAACCAAAAAACTGCTATCTGGAAATATCAGTACAGGACACAGATAAGAAATGAGAAGATGACTTTCAGTCTCAATTGCCAACTACCTGAGCAAGAGAAGCCTGAGCAGATAAAATATATGTCAAAATCAATGTTCAACAGGCAATATATTTTGCTATGAGGAAAAGCTCCTGCAACCTTACTCAGAAAGTACTTATTTTATGCATATGTTTTAATCAAAACTCACATGTTTTCCTACTCTATAAAAGAAGAAATGGCACAACATACAGAGGTGGGCATGGTGGCACATGCTTGTAATCTGATCACTACACAGACTGAGGTAGGAATATCCCAAGTATGGTTCTCACTAGGACAACTTAGTGAGAACCTGTCTCAAAATAAAAAGGACTGGGGATATATCTCAGTGGTAGAACACTGTTATTTCTACAATTTCCCTATGAATACTGATTCATAAAAATGATTCTAACTCAATGGGAAACCAAGAAGCATGATAGTAATATACTAGTGGTATACTGAATAAGATAGATTTTAAAAATGTATAACAAAAATATATGCAACACATAAAGAATGGTTGACATACGAATAAAAAATTCTTACCAACTGAGAAAAGAATGGGCAAAGGACATGAAAAGCAATTCATAAGTAACAAAACTATAAACAGTATATAATGTATCATGGAGACTTCTTTTTCCACTAAGTTTCACAGAAAGGACATGTTCATTTTTTAGTACTGGCAATGTTAACTAGTACCCCTATCCATAAAATCATCTGTTAATATAGGTAAAAAGCCTTGGGAACATTCACATCCTTTAATATAACTTTACTTCTTAAGCAAAAATTTATTACATGAAAATAATCACAGATGTAAGAAATCTTATTACAAGGATTACATAGTATAAATATTTGAATACTTTCTTTTGTTTGTACTTACAATGCATGTTCACCGTGTTCACCATTAAAAATGATTCTGAGTACAAAGTAAAATATGAAATTCCTTATATTCCTCCAACTGCCATCCTCATTGCAATGCTATAATACTACTAAAAGTACAGTGCTGCATGCACTAAAAATCCTGACAGCTTCCTCATTAAAAACAAGGAACTGGAACTACAGTGTCCCTATGCACAAGATTTTTGTTTCACACAGAGCTCAATCTTCAATTTAACATCAGCAAAGTATTTCATAGCATGACTATAAATTAACTTATTTGAGCAGTTCCTTTGTTTTGATAAGACATGATTTGTTTCAACACTGTGCTTCTAGAAACAACACTTCAATAAACATTTTGATACCTGTATTTCCTGTACAGTACGGCTAAGCATTTATTGGTCCTTTTTGTTTCACATGCATACACCTTTAGTCCATTTTCTACCTGGATTTCCTTTTCATGAATTTGAGGGAAGTCATTACATGCTTCTATCTTTTTAAACACATATATATACTAACAATATATATATGTACAAGTACTTTCTTCTACTCTATTATGTATCTTTAACTACTACATTTAATTATCGGAAGTTTCTAACTTTTACGCAATCAGATCTTCTGTAGTTTTTAGATTTCATACTTTATAGGAAGGTGGACCTGCCTCCAAGATTACCAAAATATTTTCATACATTTTCTCTTATTGTAGTGATACTTTTGTTTATTCCTGAAGGCAATGAAAAATTAGACAATTACAAACAAGAGAACAAAATGAACTAATTTTTTCTTTTCATATTCTGCAACTCAAAGAATAGGAGAAGATACCTGCAATATACATATTTCATAACATGAGTGCCTCGGATAGACACTGAATACCATATAATCAACAAAAAACTGATAATGTAATAGAAGAACAGGCAAAAGTTTGGAACAGAGTTTGAAAAATGGCTTATACTATCACCAATAAATATATGAAACTTTTTGAATTCATTAAAAAACTGCAAACTAAAACCAGTATAGATACCGCTACACACTTGTCAAAGGGTAAAATTAAAAGGGGGGAACAACATATGGTTAATTGGTGTATTTTATGATATGCCATTATCTACTATAGGTGGAGACATACATATTTCAAAGCTCAGCAATTCACTTTGAGGCATAAACTCAAGAAAAAACAGGTATATTTTCATTAAAAGATATTAAAGAATAGTAATATCACCTTATTCGTAATAGTCCCAAGTTGAAAATTACATATTCCCCAACAACAGGATGGATAAATTATGGTACACTCATAAAATCAAATACTATTCTTATATAGCAGTAAGAATTAATTAACTCTGTATTTATATATGAGTGGATCTCATATGCCTAATGAAAGAAGCTGCCAAGAAAAGGGGACACTACTGCAGATTTATTTATAGGTACAGCATATACTTTAGTAAAAAAACAGCTTTTAAGAAAAGTTTATTCTAGCTTTTGGGAATGAATTAAGGGGCAACATAAAGCAACAGATGGAATTAGGAAGTTATTCTGGTAAAATAATGCAAAAGCAATAAACATGTATTTTAAAACTTAGAATATCAGTGATGAACTAAAAGAAAGAGATGGTTTTCAAAGGCATTTTCTAGGCAGAAATATCAAAATGCTCAAAATACGTAGATGAAAGGGAAGGAGTATCAACAACAGCACTCAGTCTTAGGGACCAGGTAAGAGGGCAGTACTCTTAAATATGAAACTCAGATAGAGATGTCCAGTTGATGATTGCTAACTCTTTCAATCTGGATTTCAACTAAAAGTTTCAGATTCAGAGTAATTAACATAGAAGTGAATGTGGCATTGGGATCATCTAGAAGAAAAAAATAAGAGTATAAAAAGGTGGTAGGCGGGGCTGGAGATTTAGCTCAGCGGCATAAGCACCTGCCTTGCAAGCAGGTGGTCGTGAGTTCGATCGCTGGTACCAGAAAAAAGGAAAGGAAAAAAAACAAAATTATACACACAAAAAAAGGTGGTAGGCAAAAGGTAAACAACCAAGCTGCAGCAGCTATTCCCATATACACATAGTTCTCCAAGACTGATATAAGGATTCCTAGGGACTCCCTTAGACAACTTTGAGAATTTTCAAAGTTCATAACTACCTTTATAGTAGTATTACGTTATTTGTGTGGTTTACTTACTAATTTTCTCCTGAATATACGGCTAATTTTTCCAAAAGATACATTATTTTCAAGAGACTAAATCAGAAGCAGACATGAAAATCTAGCTGTTTCTCTTAAGTCAGATATTAAAATAACTTGCAAAAACATTCAAAGCATTATCACTTCTTAAATTTTCTTTTACCATGAAAAGTAGCTACTTTTCATAAAAATATGCATTGGGTTTATTATTGTCACTGTCAGATGAGTTAATAATAAATAGCTTTTAGATTTCAGATTCAATTTCTAACCTGATAATTACTGAAAAATATAATCCATAAAGAGAAAATGTCTTAGCAGGGATAATGATACATGCTTATAATCCTGGTAGTCCGGCAGGATAAGGTAAGAAGATACCAAGTTAGAATCTAGCCTGGACAACTTAACAAGACCATGTCTTGAGATAAAAAATAAAGGACTGTTGATGCATCTCTGTACAAAGGCTTTAGCCAGGTTCAATCTCCATTACTGGAAAAAGAATAAAAAAATAAATTTAAAAGAGAAGTAGAAGGTGGTGGAAGACGAGAGCTCTTTGGGGTCTTTATAGAATACAAATATATCCTAGAACTAAAAAGCTGAAGAAACACTACTATATACTAATTCTTCCTGAGTTCAGCTAAAATGGCTACTCACTTTATATTGACAAATATAAAGTAAGTTTATTAACCAGTTTATCTTACTATTCATGCACAGAGATAATTAATATGCTTCAAAATTCCTTCAGTAGACAACTTAAAATATACAAATGCATAAAATTAAAGCCTGTGAGTTTTAACCAAAAGAAAAACAAGAAACCACCATGTGATATCTTAATATGTAAAACTATTAAAGATATTTACATTCAGAAAACTTTACCTATAGAAAGATTCCTATAATAGAATCACTTTAGATACATACGGAAAGATACTCAAGTATAAAGTCTTAGAGATCATCCAGGACACAAGAAGTCTCTATATAAGATAGAAGGGCTTGAACAGTAGAACAGAAAACTGGACTGTCAAATATAGAAGCCAAAAGAAAGAATGTTTTCTAAGGCAGGAGTTCTGAGCTGTGTCAAACGCTGCAGAAAAGTCTTTATCACTTATGGTAAAGACAAATACAAATCTATTTATTCAGTGAGAGTAAAGCTGTGAAAGCAACTGCAGAGGAGGTTTTGTGGAGAAGTGGATCAGAAGACTCAGGTAAAAGAGCAGAGACAGTAATATATAGATAAACTCTGAAGAATTTAGCTTGTAAGTGGTGATAAAGAGGGTGTCAGCCAAAACCAACATGGGGAAAAGAAACAATGGACATAAAAAATTGTGAAAAGAATATACAGTAAATGCACAAATTGCTGAAGTATAAGAAATCATATTTAGAATACAGTACCAGGGAATGTATTGATTTTATAAGGCACAAAACAGGGAAGTTTCCCTGTGTCTCCCTCTTAAAGGTTCTTTCCAAGAAATATATATACACACATAGATGAGTGTATTTTTAAAAATTACGCAAGGTGGCAAGTTCTTATAATACAAAACATTTTAATTTCACTCACTCCTGCACAATAATGAGGAAAATAAATACCATAATATATTAATTCATGACTCAACTAATTATCAAAGGAACAACACAACTGCCTTTACTGAAATTGTGTAAATGAGGTATTGGACTGGATTACAATATACTGATGAATTAATCATAAGGAAGTTTTTTATTTTTCTTAGAAACAACTTTTTAACATAGCACTATCCAAAGAATAGAACAGATTTCCTTAATACCACTGGTATTTCAATTAGTAGAGATAAGAATACTTCTCAGATCCTGGTCTATATACATCTTCAGAGATCATTCTGAAATACAGCAATATGTATTTCAGGCATGTAAATTCTTGGTTCTCAGTCATAAGATCTCAACTTGGCCATGTGCTCAGTAACGTGTAACTAGATGGGCACTGTTACATTCCAAATGAAGTTTATTTGCAAAACAACAGGTGATAATCCATATTCTGCTGTTTTCTAGGCTCTGATCTAAATTCTCAGCTTATCACTGAAAAACAAGTGCTGATTTTCTAAAATAACTCTTTTACCTTTGTAATCAATAAGCAGAATAATAATGGTGTAAGTTGCATATTTAATACATTTAACATATGTTGAATTTCCTATCTTAGTAACTGGTGGTATAAGGTTAGACTGCACCTTCCAGAACATCAAAGAAGTAGAGAAAATAGAACATTCACAATGTAGAAAACAAATGGTTGTCTCTTAAGATAACGACTCAAAAATCATTTTGCTGACTTCATGAATACATCCCAGGATTCAATTATCACCTGACTTGTTTTCCCTGAAAAATAAAAGTCAGCAATTTCTTGGGAATAGTTTTCTCAGGCATTTAAGTCTGAAAAATTCCATTTTAAGTATTTTGTGTAAAATAACACAAATTTAGATTTGATATTTTAACTTTAATACTGAAGAATCTAAAATTTTACAAATGTAATAAATTCCCAAAGAAATATTATACAGCAAAGTTCTAGAGAGAAAACAAGTGGAGAAGTTGAAATATGCAGCACAAACCTCTTTTTCTGCCTTTGTACTGCTATTATATGCCAGCTTCTGCGTTACAACACAGAAGTAGGATAATAGATAGTTCTGAAACAATAGAAAGATCACAGTTTTAAAGTCTTCAGAGTGAATTATCAAGAACTGATCAGATAATCAAAGATCTTGAAACTTACCATCTCTATTCGTTTCCCATTCTACATTTTCTTCTTCACTTTCTGGAGTTCTCTCCTTAGTGATTTTTATATCTTCCTTTTCCCTGTGTCTCCCCCTTGAAGATTCTTTCTAAGAAGTATATATATACACATGGATGAGTATATTTTTAAAAATCATGTAAGGTGGCAAGTTATTATAATACAAAACATTTTAATTTCACTCATTTTTGTTTCAAATAATGAAATTTGTAAATAGTCATTTATAAGCAGCACAAATGACAAATTCTAATGCAGCACTACAATGAAAAATTATAGTATGTTTACTTCACTAAGAAACAGCAATATGGTAAATGGAAGACGTAAGATTTAAAAAAGACAGCACATCTTAATACCTTAATATGTATTTGACATTATTAACATATTCAGTTCCTATGTAAAAACCCTGGGGAAAAGACAGTTTAAAACAGATAAAATATGCTGGGCATGGTGGGGTATGACTGTAATCCCTGCACTCAGGAGGCTGAGGCAAAAAAATCCTCATGAGTTCAAAGTCTGTCTAAACTACACAGCAAGACCCTATCAAGAAAACAAAACAAAACAAACAAACAAAAAACCACAATACAATGAAAAGATCTGTAAGTGACATATTTAAAAACAAGAGTTCTATAGAAAACCTCTAAAAACTAACTGATCTAAGGAATTTCCTACATGATTACGAATAAATTTAACCTCATTTAATAAAAAAGACACTTTACCAATTAGTCCTAAATAATGTAATTTAAAAAAACAAGATTTACACTTTATTCAAAGGTAAGCCATGTTCTATATATTCAAAACAGGACAATAATTACTCATCTTATAAAATTCATTTGAATACTGTTATATATGATTTGAAACCACATTTTATTAGATGGTGAGAAAATCAAGTAAACAGTGTCATATAACTGTTACCTTTCCGTCACAGTGAAATTCTCACTTTTGTTTACAATTTGATTTTTAGAAATTTTTAATTAACTAATTATTTGTTTGTTTTGGTACTGCGAATTGAACTCAGGACCTTGTACTTGCCAGGCAGGCAATGTGCCACTGAGCTATAGCCCCAGCCTCATTCACAATACTATCAAATACTTAAATACTATCAAAGAAAAATGGAAATTGAAGAGCTATCATATATCTCATAAAACTTTTGAATATATATTAGTATGTGCTCATACCATAAATATTTTATAGGAAGTTATCTACAAATATTTGAATGAAATACTGTGTTTTCTGGCTGAAGTATCACATAGTATACAACTACAAGTTTAAGTGAAAAGGATTTCGGAGCAGCAGTGCCACTGCTACACGAGACAAAATAATCTGCAATACCAAACAAAGATTAATGTTTTTTGTAATACTTTGTCATCTCACTTCAAACATAATCTATTATTTTAATAACATTAGGAAGGTCTAGCTTTTTAAAAAGAATATATTTCATTTTTTCTTCTTCAACAATCTTATTGTTTAGGCATGTTATTCATATGTCAATACAATTATTTCTCTTTTCTCTATATTCAAATGATAGGCTCTGGCTTTTTTGTCACATATGGTATATCACAGTCCTATATTTCTTGAATAGAATGGGTTTTCATCTTATATCTCTTAAATCCAAAAGCATTAATTAGAAATATAATCTTCTATTTCATTATATATATATTTTTATATTTTTTTCCTTTTGGTACCAGGGATCAAACTCTTGGCCTTGTGCTTGCCAGGCAGGTGCTTATGCCTGAGCTAAATCCCCAGCCCTCATTATGTATTCTTATTTTACTCATTTTACTCATCACTGAAACAAAATAATGAAAACCACAACTTAAAGGTGAGGTTTATTTTGGCCCTTAATTTTAGTGCATAGTAGGCATTGTAATAATGCATACTAGTAGTACATAGTGTTTCCAAGGCAGGAAGAAATGGTGGAAGTGCCTAGATTGAGGAAAGCTGCTGACACCATGGTAGGCAGGAAGCAGAGAGACAAGGGAGGAAACAGGGCAGACATCCGTTTCGAGGACATGCCCCAATGACCCACTTCTTATAGACCCTACCTCCTAACAGCAAGTCAGCCATAGCACTCATTATCCATCTTCTTTCAAAACCCCACCTATGAGTGCCTAAAGTTCTTGGGGGACAATTAGATATAAACCACAGCAATTCTAATATTAGTCATCTTGGAACTTACAAGGGCTGATCAAAACATATGGTGTGTGCTTAACTAAAAAAATTACAGAAAAAGACAGATGGTCATTAATGCTCCTGAAAGTAATACCCACACTTTGAACATACTTATCACTTTCTGAAGGAGCTGCGTAAGTCCTCTTTCAGGAGTGTCTTTAGTATGCTCAAAAATACTACAAATGTTGCTGCTGAGTGCCTTCCAATGAAAAGGCAAACTTGTAAAAACGTTACAGTGTACCTTCATACACATTATTCACTGGATGTGGCATTATGTAATTTCTGGCTGCTTTCCAAAGTCAAAATGATCATGAAAAGTAAATATTTTGAATAAATCCAGTGCAATAAAGCAGCCACAACAGTGCAATTAAAGATATTCACAAAAAACTAGAACTGCCATAAAAACTAGCAAAATGATGGTGTAGATGCGATGAAGGAGCAGGGAGTTCTCAGGAGGATTAGCCTTTTAGTATAATGCATTTTTAAAATTTAAACATTTATATTATTTTTCTATTATACTATATGTACATGTTAAAGTATGCATTAAAGAACCACAGTATTTTAGCCATAAACCATGAGATCAGATATTTCAGAACTTTTTAAACCTCAAAGTTCAGTAAGTACCCCACAGTACTATTGCATCAGCAGCCACCTGCAATTAAACATAACTTTTTTGTACCAATATAGTAATTTACCAACTTGGTAAAGACTGTAATCAGATCATTTCCAGATCAAGATTTGCTGCCAAATAAGTCAATACTTAAAAGATAATGTTTGATCTCAGGGTTCTTGGATTTCAGAAATACAATAAATAACTGTGAACTTCTGTTTTGTTTTGTTATTGGTGATTGAACCCAGTGCCTTTATACTGAGCTATATCCTCAGCCCCACCCACTTTGGATTACTTTCATTTTGAGGTAGTGTCTCACGAAGTCTATGTTCCCAGGCTGGGCTGGAATTTGTGATCCTCCTGCCTCATCCTCTCAAAAGTGCCAAGATTGCAGGCATACAACATCATGTTCAACTGATTATGGACTTATAACTTACTTTTGTTTGTACTTTATATTCATGTATCATGATCATTATATGTGTGTGTGCAGATTACGTTCAGTATGAATTTCATTTTAATTAGTAAGGAGGCATTAAAAAGAATCTGATGTAAAAAGGAAATACAGAGGATAACGCAAGTTGAGTCAGTATTGAAATATAATCCAACCTCTTGTAGAAAATTTTTTCATATTTATGTAGGTATGGAAGTCCTCTACTAGAACAATTTGGCAGGATAAATTTAGCTCCCAAAGTCTATGCCGACAACATTCAACTATCAAACCCTTCACTCTCATTTCTTTAAAGTTTTAATTATTAAACAATTCTTGCCTATACTGCTCCAGGATTTCTACTAATCTCTGGACTTATGGGGAAGAAGAAGAAAGCCATACTAAAAGCCAAAGGTACCCAATATGTTTATGCTTAACAAGCACCCATATTTCACGATTTTCACACCTTTCAATTGTTTTCCCATCTTCTATGCACTAATTTACCAATATACTTCAACACACGATATCCAAAATTGATCTTACCAGAGACAGGAAGACTACGTAAGATGCAAATTCTTCCCAAATTGTTTTGCACATTAAATTCTATCTTCACTTTAATCCCAGCATGCTGATTTTAAAGGAGACCCACAATAGACAATGAAATTCTAAAGATCCAAGTCAGAAAACACACTACCTCACGACTTCTACAAAGCTAGAATGATCAAGACAACCTAGTAGCAGTGGAAATAATGACAAATATATCAGAGAAATAGCATAGGGAGCTGAAATATATTCACATGGACATAGTCAACTGATCTTTGACATGAGAACAAAGACAAATCAAATGGACAAAGAACAGTCTTTCTACAAATGAAGCTAGAACACTGGACATCAAAACATAAAAAAAAAAAAAAAAGAATCTAGGTACAGACCTTATATCTGTCCCCAAAATTAACTCTTAATGGACATAGGTGCAGACTTCATATCCTTCACAAAAACTAACTCTAAATGGACAGTGTGTCAAAGACCTAAATACATACTTTGCCAAAAAAAATACAGATACACATATGAAAGAAAAGATGTTCATCAAAATGTTATTAAGAAAATAACACACAAAACAACAAGAGATACCACTACACACCTAACTGAATAGCCTAAACTCGACTCACTCACAACACCAAATGCAGTTAGCTGTGGAGTAGTAAGAACATATTCAGTGACAGAAGGGATGCAAAATGACACAGCCAGTTTGGAAAGGCTTGGCAGAATTTCTACAAAACTAAAAATACTCTTCTCATGCAATCCAGTAACAATACTTGGTATTTACATAAGAGTTGAAAATTACATCCTCAAAGAAATCCTGCCAATAAAATATCTATTGTAGCCTTGTTCATAACTGTCAAAACCTGAAAGTAACCAACATGTCCTTCAGTAAGCAAATGGATAAATAAACTGAATGGCAAAACTCTAGTATAGACTTTGTACAATAATGATTTGCCAACAAAGGCTCACTTGTCACTATAAATTCATCACTGCCGAATGAGATATTAGTAAGTGGAAGAGTTGTATGTGTGTGGAAGACAGGGCACATGGCAGATCTCTGTACCTTCAACTCAATTTTGCTAAGAACCTAAAACTATCCTAAAAAATAACTTATTAGTAAAAGAAGACAAAGGAAATCACCTATAGTTGATACCATAAACAAAAGGTTGCTACAGGTTGAGTATCACTATTATAAAAATCTGAAATTTGAAATGCTTCAAAATCAGAAATTTTTTTAAGCACCAACATACTACATGTGAGAAATTCCACACCTGATCTTGTGTGACAGTCAGTGTAAACAAAGGTGCACAAAGAAGTACTTGTAAAATTACCCTTGGGTTTCATATACCTTAAAACATTAAAAAAAATTCATGTTTAGACAGCAGTCCTACTCCCAATGCATTTCATGTATATGCAAAGCAGGTGCTTTGAATGTATAAGGACTTGGGTTCAAGCCCTAGCACTGAAAAAAAAATTTACAGAAGTTTCCACATAGCTTAAATTACAAAGACACTACTATATATACAATTCAAAGACTTACACTGAAAGACTAATATGGGACAACTGGATATCTACAAGTAATGAAATTTAGACTTCTGCCATAAATAAAAATTAGCTCAAAATGTATCTGACGTTAATATCTGAAACTATAAAATTTTTTTAAGGAAACATACAGATCTTTGTGAGTTTGGATTAGAAAAGTTTTTTAAATGATACCAGAACCACAGCAATAATAAAAATATAGGTAAATTGGATTTCATCATATTAAAAACATGTGCTTTAGGGATCAAGAATGTGAAGATAGTTGAGTTTGATGACAAATTCCATTAGTCTCAACTACTCAGGAGGCTGAAGCAGGAGGATCACTTATGCCCTGGACTTCAGGGCCAGCTGGGTAACAAAACAAAGCCTCTTCTTGAAAAGGAAAGGATAAGAAAGGTCAGAACAGTAGAGGAGAGAGGAGGGGACAAAAGAATATCAAAGTACTGAATGACAGAAAATATGTGCAAGTCATATAAATAGTGGGGGACATGCACCTAAATTTTAAAGAACTCTTTTTTTTTGGTCTTTTTCATTTTTATCGGTACCAGGGATCGAACTCATGACTGCCTGCTTGCAAGGCAGGTGCTTACGCCACTGAGCTAAACCCCCAGCCCCAAGAACTCTTAAAACTCAGTAATAAAGACAACTCAATACTGTGGGCAAAAGATCCCCAAAGATGTTCGTGTTCAAATAGTCATTATTATATGAAAAGGTGGTCTATAGCATTAGCTATCTGAGAAATGCAAATCAAAACTACAATTACTGTACATTATCATTTCATGCTTCTAAGGATGGTTAAAATCAAAAAGTTAACAGTAAGTGTAAGGATGTGGAGAAACTAGAAGTCTTATATTCTGCTATCAAGAATGTAAAACGGTATAGCCCCTTAATAAATGAGTCTAGTAGGCCCTCAAGAGGTTAAACATACAGTTATACAGTTACAACATGATTCAGCAATTCTACTCAATACAAACCCAAGAGAAATAACAATGTAGGTCCACACAAACTGTTATACATAAATGTTTACAGCTGCATTATACATAAGAGGCAAGAGAGGTAACAGTCCAAATATTCATCAACTGAAGAATGAACCAATAAATTATGATCTATCCATACAATGTAACGTTATTTAGCAAAAACAAAGAACGAAAGGAAGCTCATCACAAAAGGTCACATATTACATTATTCCATTTATGTGAAATGTCTAACATAAGCAAATCTAACAAAGAGAAAGGGGTTTAGTAGTTGCCTACATCTGGTGGTCAATAGGAAAACACAACAGTGCCTCCCCAAAAGGATGCGTTTCTTTATGAAGTAACAAAAACGATTGTGTTGACAGCTGTGTGACTGCCAATATCCTAAAGAAAACAGTGATGTGTACAATTTAAATGAATACAGTGTATGGTATATGAACTATCTCAATAAATCTCAAACACAGCATGTAAGTATGATAAATTTTTTGGGAAAAACAAAGGTCTAGGAATGATTTCCACTCCTAACAAACATTTCTTTTCTTTTGTTCAGTGCATTTCATCATAAATTGTGTATCTTTTTATTTTATTGTCAACAAATTCACAGCTAAATTTTGTGCTGCTATGTCTACTGCTGTCTTTAACCTAAGTTTTCTAATTCAGTTATTGTTTCCAATGCTTTGCTTTCACTGTTTTAGTGCCTAAGTGTTCTATTGCAAGTCACTTCAATCTTTACCGGAAGTAAAGTATGATGGATAGCTAAATTCTGAAAATTTAAAGAGTATACTGAGATACTCATGATCCCTACTATAGCATAGAAAACCTATAAATTCAGCTTAAGCACTGTCTATCAGTCCCTTTCATCATAGGATACTATAGCACCTCAGTGTGTATTTACCACACACTCAGCATATAACATACTTAAAATTCAACCTAAGAACAAATCACTACTGAAATTTAACTAGTTTTAGGGAATTCATTCCTTACTCTAACGGGTGAAGATGATTCCTCTGTATTTCGTTTCTGGGGCTCACCATCCACATCCTGGCGTTTGTTCTTCATTCTTTCTCTGAGATCCCCTGTAGGTCTTTCTGGTGACCTTTGAATCAAAATACAACATAAAGTACAAAACAAAACAAAAGTCTCTATTTATATAACATCTCACAAGAATATATTTATAGGAAAACTTCATAAACTTCAACTAACTATGCTTTGCCCCTAAATTTCTCAAAACTCACTTCATCTTCAATATAATATGTAAAAATATGAGCAATATTTACAGGTTTTCTCTCTATACCAAAGAATTTAGCAAATGGAAATAACACACAAAACAGCAAAATTGTAACGGCAAACTCTTTATGCTAAGTATAGTAAAAACATTACTTTTATTCATTTAAGACAAAGTTCTCTGTCCATTTCCCTCGAAACTCTTACATAAAAATTTTGAGTTAGTAAACAGAAATTTTCAGATGAATTAAAGTATATATTAAAAATGTGAAAAAAAAGTAGCATTCATATATATACAAAAATTGAAATTATTGAAATAATTTCTCCAAATGTGTTTATATGTGTACTTACAGGTAATCAAACATACATAATAAGATGACACATGAAGCATACCCTGAAAATACACCATGCTAGGACTGGGAAGATCCAACAGGAAGCCAACCAGCCAGCTTTTCTGGTAAGCCACACAAGCTGGGTGACTTCTTTAAGCATGGGCAGAGAATCAACACCCCTCTCCCAAGCAACCCTCTGGTTCAGAGGATAGGGTGAGTTGATAGCAACTAAGGCACATAAAGTAACTAAATGCTTGTATTATTTGGTTGATTTTGCAGTCCTGGGGTCAGTGGTCTGAACATCTTTTGGGAGGATTACAGTATGCCACACAGCAAATATGGGAGATTTCCTTCTATCTTGTTTTTGAAATCCAATAATGTTCCCACTGTTTTGCTTTGTTCTGATTGCTTTGCTTTATTCATTGTTTTGTCTGATTTTATTCTGTTTTGTTTTTGCTATACCTGATGGAATGGACAACTATTGTGAAGACAACAAGATACACTATGGTAGCTATTGTTGTTTTCCTAGTATCCTGCTTTGAAGTTCTGTACCAATTTTGCTGCTTTGTTTTGATTGACTTCATTCTGTTTTGTTTTGTTGGATTTTACTATCTTTAAAATAAAAAGATGACAGATGATATCCTAAACACAAGTAAAGAGTATCTGGCACCACAAAAAGTTAAAATGTGTATTCTTTAAGGGAACAAGAAGTTAGCTAATAATAAAGATCTGAATTTTAAATTCTAATAAACTTTGAGGTCTACACACAAATTCACTCAAAGAAAATTTTCGATTTGTTAATGTTCAGTTCTTATATTGTTGCTGGAGGCTAAGCAATCAGCATAACCAACCACCTTTAGAAGTAGGTAAATTATTTGTCCACTAGTGAGTTTATATTGTTTTTGTGACATGCTCCAAAGACCAATACAAAATCATCATGAGGAAATCAAAAGAAAAAAAAGGTCACCTTTAAGCAAGTTCAATTTAGCCGAACTTATGTTCTAAATAGGAAGTATGTCCATACATATATATTTTATTTATAATAACACAGTGATGCAAAATTTGCCACATGCATTTTAACCAACCAGGCTTGTATAAAATTTGAATTTATAACATTAAAAGCTTTAAATGATACCCTATTTAAATTTTAATATTTTAAGAGCTTACAATAGTCAAATCTCACTGAATTCTAATATCATGGAATTCTGCAGTTTTAATACACAATTATAGGGAAAAGTAAGCCATTCATATATTACAAAAAATCCACTGTCAAAACATATGAAACAAATACATTAATTTTAAAGCTAACTTTTTAGCAATCCTGAAAATAACAACCTAAAGGGCTTGTGGATCTTTGACTTTGGTAGCAAGACTGCTACCAAAAGAAAATCTAGTTGTATTCAGATATTCATAGTACATAAACAGCAAAAGCCATCTTCTAATAGCATGTGAGCAGCTAAAAGTTCTCAGTTTACCTTCTGTAGCTGCTGCTGTAACCTTTTCCACGAGGTGAAGGGCCATGTACAAATCTGCATGTGTTTCCATAGAGGCAGTTGCCAGTCTTCAGCCAGTTACGGCACTGCGTCTAAGAGACAGACATTACTGTGTAAGTTTGATTTTATTTCTTAGAAAAAAAAAAAGACTTGCTAGTGGGACAAAATTAGGAAATATGCTGGCAAAACTCCAGTTAACCCGCAATATATTACTTCTTTGATAATAAAAAACATCAAAATAACTATAAACCCTACCACCATTTTTTTTTACTCTTTCATAAAATACATTTAACAAAATTTACTAAACCAAAGTTCTCATCTGAAACAACTTGTTCACCTTTATTATGCAGATTGCTGCTTATGGTAACAGGATTTTAAAAGAAATGTGTGATCCATGGGTGACAACTCACCTCTGTTGTACTGCCAGTGCTGGGTCCAAGCCTCTCAAATACACTGGGTCTTCGAGATGTGCTATCAGATATGGTCTTGGTATTTTCCACTGTGACTTTTCTCCTAATTTTTGACATTTTGTAGTACTTTAACAAAAAAACAAAAAAGAAAAATAGTGAAATTCTTTAGTTTAAATAACTAAACCCGTAACTTACCAATAGATAAAGCTGCAGGTAACACTGTTCTCCCCAAGGAAGAGGAGAAAAGACTGACACATAAACAAAAATAAAGTATCTTATACAATGTGCCTTATTAGTAAATTTGTAACAGCTTTGAACTCTGTACCCTCTTCTGCAGTGTGAACAAATATGATTCTACTCAACAGGATCACTTTTTACAGTGCAATCAATCTCAGAAAAAAAACATGCAAAATGTTTAACAACTTACTTATAAAAATTATTTCAAAATTCAGTAATCCCATCATTTAAGGAAAAAATGTTACCCGTTTGGGGGTAACATAGTTACCTGAAAAAGATGTAGCAGAGAAAACAGCAAAGTAAAAATCACATGAAATTTCTACTGGCAATAGTAACTATGTTTCGTTTTTGCTTTTTGAAACAAGGTCTTGCTATACCAAGCAGGCTGGCCTTGAACTCAGAGCAATCTTTCCAGCTCGGTCTCTTGAGTATTGGGATTATAGGCAAGCACCACGTGCTGGGCTCAGTGTATTACCTATGTTTTTTACTGTATAAGTGACAGCAGTTTAGCCTCAAAAATCAGCATGGAAGAAAAAGAGCACTAAATATTTTCTTTCTCTTCAAGTCAAAGAAAGCAGCCTGATTAAAGATACCCTTTTCCAGTAAAACAACAAAAGTCCCTCAAGCTTGATAAAATGACTTTTTTCTAAAATAGGGCAAGCTATAGAACTAGAAAAAAAAAATCAACGAGTTTTGTAATCTATCCTACATTGACATACATAAAAGTCAAAGGTGTTATAAGTAATGTGTAGGTTAGTTTACCAACAAGAAAAGAAAGAAAATATTTTTAGCCAAGGGTGGTGGCAAATGCCTGTAATCCCAGTACTCAGAAGGCTGAGGCAGTAGATCACTGCAAGCTGAACACCAGCCTAAACTGCACAGTAAGGCCTGTCTCAAAAGAAAAGAAAAAATAAAAAACAAAAACTGTAATAGAAAGTTAATCTTGGGCCGGGGGTTTAGCTCAGCCGCACAAGCACCTGCCTGGCAAGAATGAGGTCGTGAGTTTGATCCTCAGTACAAAAAAGAAAAAGAGAAAAGTTAATATCACATATAATCGATCTAATTAGAAATGAAAATAACAAATAATGGCTAGTATGTATTTTAGAAAATTATTAAGTTCTAGACCAAGAAATAACTGTATGTACGGCTACACAGTGTGAAAAGTGTGTGCGAACCACTGCTGTAAGAAGTGGGTAAGAACTGCTGAAATAGAACAGGCATAAAGAACAAAACTGTACCACACTTTAAACCTTAATAGCTGTCCGAAGTTACTAGAAGGAAGCATGGCAGCTAAAAAAACCCTCAAAGTTCCATGTGGTAAAGAATTAGTCTTTCTCCTGAGGCTTAAATCCAGCATCTCTTATGTGCCCGGCACTGAGCTACAACCCTAGCTATTTCAGGGTCTCACTAAATTCCCCTAGGTGACCTTTAACTTGATCTTCCTGCCTCAGCCTCCCAACTAGCTGGGATTACAGGTCTGCACTATCTTACCTGGCTTGGAAGTAATCTTAATAAAGATCACAAATATTCTTTAAACAAGGTCTCAAAGTAAAGGTAATATCAGGGCTGGGGATTTAGCTCAGCGGCATAAGCACCTGCCTAACAAGCATGAGGTTGTGAGTTCGATTCTCGTACCAAAAAAAAAGGAAAGGTATATCACTCGAGAGAACATTAAATCCTGAAAGTACTACACCAAAACAACCAGTAATAAAAATTCAAAATAATGTTTGGTTAAAATACATTCTCCAATGGGCTGGGAATATGGCTCAGTGGTAGAGTTCTTGCCTTGCATGCACTGAGATCTGGGTTTGTTCTTCAGTACCACAAGGAGAAGAAAGAAAGAAAGAAAGAAAGAAAGAAAGAAAGAAAGAAAGAAAGAAAGAAAGAAAGAAAACCTACATCCTCCAGGTTGTATTTTGTAAACAAATGAGAACATCTGACAAACATGATGACAAATCAAGAAAAAAAATATAACTGATAAAATATGGTAGCTTACAATCTTTATAGTCCTTACTCTTTAACATAAGGTGTAACTATTGTTTTAATACAACAGCAACTACTTTTTAGGGATTCAAAAGACTTAGAAAATAACATTAATTAGAAATTTAAAAACTTAGCCCAGTGTCACATAAACAGTAAGAATTTGCTGCAACATAAAATCATGCATCAACTGTTCTTCAAGTTGAGAACTATAGCCAATATAGTTACATATTAGTATCATTCTTATTATCTTTAATTTTTGTTGAACTCATTCTCAGCTAAATGTGAACAAACTAAAGAAAACTTGGTATAATTGTATATGCTCTTTTTGACTTACTAAGAATAAAGACTTTTATGGCTTGTGTCTAGATGTTCCCCCAAAGGCTCATGTAGTCATAGGTGGGGTTTTCAGCGGTGGCTGGATCTAGTGTGTGATGCTGGGATCAGGGTGTGTGATTACTAAATCAGTCTCCCAAATGGCTTGGTATAGTTCCAGATAGGATTAAGGGTACCTCAACCTGAATATCAGTGCTACCTACCCAAAGGCCAGGTAGCCTAGGTGGAATATAAGGGACAGAAAGAGAGTCATTGTTGCTTGCTCACTTGCTGCTTGCTGTCTTTTGCCTGCTCTGCTTTGCCATAAGCTCATTATCCTCTGCCATGCCACTCCCTGCCTTGGAGCCAGATAACTATGGATAGAAACCTGTATGAACTGTCACCAAATTAACCTTTCCTCTTAACTTTGGGTACTGGGTATTTTGTCTCAGCAGTAAAATAATAACTAAGACAAAAGGTCTAAAAGATATAGAAAATTTATAGTTTTGGCTAAGAAAAATATCCAGCAACTTACAATTTATATCTGCATAGAATTGGTAGCATATGCCTGTAACCTCAATCACTCAGAAACCAGAGACAAGCGGATCACAGAATTTGATACCACCCTGGGTTACACAACATCCTGTCTCAAGAAACAAAAACAAACAAAAGTCCATATAAAGAAATATATAGAAAATGAGAAAATCCTTGAAGTTCCTTTATATCCTCTTCCCTCCATCTCTTGGTCCCTATCCCCTATAATAAAGATCCATCTCCCTATTTCCTACTACTTATCTTTTATTTTAGTCTTTGTTTATATTTTGTGTTTCTTATAAGAGAAACCATGTGATATATAAGCTTGTGTTCAAACAATTTTCTAAAAATTTCTTAATAAATTTAAAATTGAATGGGTTCAAAATTTCCTTGTAAGCTATTTATATAGAACCTGATGAAAATGTTTTTCTTCATAAGCAGTCTATCGCATCCCTACAATGCCTCAAAGTAATTAGCCCTACCTTTACATTTTTTCTCCATTATCAACAGAAATGGATTAGTTCTGTTTCCAACACTCTTACTCTCAATTTACCTTGACTTTCCTAAACATACTTGGTTAGGCTTGACTCAGGTGGTACATTTCAGCACCCAACCTGTTTTTCACCAGTCACAACTGTTCTCAGTAAAAACTACAACCCCAGAATGAGTGCTGCCCTTGGCAAACACTTGACTGTATGTCATAAAGAAGAAATGAGACAGAGCATAGAATCTTCCAAGGATATCTGAAAACATCTATACATTTATACCAGATGAAGACTTTGCCCACTGAGGCACTGGTCGTTTATAAGTTTTTTGTTTGGTTGTTTTTTTTTTTTGTTTTTTTTTTTTAGTACTGGGGATTGAACTGATGACCTCACATTTGCCAAGCAGGCACTTACACTGCTGAGCTAAACCCCCCGCCCAAAAGCTTTTTTTTTTGGTACTTATGCCACTGAGCTAAATCCCGGGCCATGCAGGCACTGGTCATTTAGAGAACTCTTGACCACTGATGCTTACTAAGATCTTCCCACCTAATGTCCCTTTGCATTCTTTTAAGACCTATAAGAAAATCCCACTTCTTTTTGTTCCCTACAGATGTCCTTTTTGCCCTCCGCCTGTACCCAAGCACAATAGATTCCACACCATATTGCCTTTATATAGACTGGTGTTCTCTGCTGGTCTCTGCCTGGCAATGTTCCTTACAAGAGCCTCCTCTCAAAAATCAAAATAACAACAACAACAACAAAATCAAAGGTAGCAGGTTACAGTTGGGACCATGCGACAATGAACTATTTATGATTATGTCTGAAAGACTGGCCATTTATCATTTTTCCTGTTTTTCTGATGGATCTGGGAATTAATTTTGTTTGTTTTTTTCTGCCTTTGTTTAGATCAGTATTATTCTCTGACCCACTGCTAGTGGGTCACAATTTTACTCTAATCCTAGATCTTCACACAAGCTTTGAAGATTCTAAAGAGTTTAGACTATCACGTCAAGGACACTGTAGTGAAGACTACAGGTTTACAAATCACTCCTCCCTCTCGTATTCTTGCCAAGCTGCTTTCTACACAGGCAAACTGCTTTTAGTGGTGACATCAAGAACTACTAAAGACTGACCTACACTGTGATTTTCCCAGAAATTTTATGCCTATCTATTACTAAGTCATTTAACTTATTAAATAAATGCAACAAAGCCAAGGTGACTCTCCTTTTTCCTTATAATCCAACAATGTCAGACTGTGGCATACCACATCTTGGTACTAGGTGGTGTGGGGATAGGAATTACAGGTTTCTAACTGGCCCGATGTCTGTAAAGATTTGGATCAATGACCCTCAAAAGGTTCATTATGGAAAGGCTTGGTCCCCAGGGTGGCAGCACTAGGAGGAGCTGTGGATCTTTAACAGGTAATGCCCAGTGGGAGGTCCTTCGGTTACAAGAATGACCTTCGGACCCCAGTTTTTTCCTCTCTCTGTTTCCTGGTTTGTGGTCTGAGTAGTTTGTTCTTACATGTGCTATGTTGTTACCCTCAAAAGAACCCCAAAGTGATGGGCCCAATGTTGAACTCCACAACTAAAATAAACTTTCTTTTCCTTAGGAGCCTATTTCAGATATTTCACTGTAGTAACAAAGAGCTGACCAATACAAATTCATCTAGGAACTTTTATTAGTCAACAATAAAGTTACTCAAATATCAGTACTGAGACATTCACCAGTTTGTAAATAAAAATACTACAAGTATGCTTGTACAAAATACGACCCATAACTTTTAAAATCTCATTTGTCTACAATATATACATAATCAGCAATATGCCAGTTAAAGGTTTTCTTTTCGTATTTTTATTAAAACTATGTAGCCAACTAATCTGACTACTAGAATTTTTCAATCCTGTTTACAAATCTGGACCACATTTTAAGGAAGATCAATACCACAACAAAATAAAAACGCACACTTCACGAAAAGAGGAAACAAATTTCTCAACTTGCATCAGTGGGCTTCAATGAGACCCAAACACTTCAAAATATATGTTAGAAACAATAAAATAAGATAAAAATGTAAATGCTAACGACTTTTTTATCGATGAGGTGATAAATTGAGGTCACAGTAGTAACTTACTAATTTAGTTTACTCTTTTTGTAAGGTTTTCTTCTGTTGTTGCTCTGGTGTAAGCAGCCATCATGCTTCCATCCATGACGTCATCATGACTTTTCCAATCATGGGTATTATCAAAGCCAGCTAACATTAGATTGAAATCTTTTTCATTTATTTTCCTTTTACCTCTTAACTTGCATAGTAAATAATTATCTGGAATTCTTATAATGTTTTAGAACAAAAAAGAAATTAAAGTCTAGGACACTTTGAGTCTATTGAGATATAAAAAGAATCTTAAAAATGGGAAATGCTCCCTTGCTCCAGGAAATATCACAATGAGCTCAGGGGTTCACACCATAAACATGGCTGAGAGAAACACAGAAGGGCCTCTTTCTCAGTAAGTAATTACTGCTGATACCTAATTATTAAAATCTTGGTTATAAAATATACATAAATTAGAATCTCTTTCAAAATGCTTAGCCGGGCATGGTGGCTCACGCCTGTAATCCCAGCACTCGGGAGACAGGCAGGAGGATCATTGCAAGTTTGAGACCAGCCTGGGCTACAAAGTGAGCTCAAGGCCGGCCTGAACTGCATAACGAGACCCCGTCTCAAAAAGACAAAAAAAAAAAAAAAAAAAGCTTTAGACCAGAGTATTTTGGATTTGAATTTTCAAATATTTTTAAAAAAATACATGTATAACTAGATATCTCGGGGATGGGATCTAAGTTTAAATTCAAAATTCATTCATGTTTTAAATACACTTCATACACATAGCCTGAAGGTACTTTTATACAGTATTTTTAGGGTACCTGCATTTCATGAGGTTGGTGAACAACTCATCACATGGGGTAGAATTTTGCATTAGTGATGCAATCTTGGCACTTAAAAGTTTTTATTTTTGAAGTACTTCAGATTTTATATTTTCAGACTAGGGATGCTCAAACTGTATCAGTTTTGATACATTCATTTCAACCTATTACTATTATCTTTCCAAAATCTCAGCTACCAGCAGCATAAATCATGTTAAGCAGCAGTGTATTAGGTAATAGTCTAACAATTAAGCAGTTAAAACTATGTAAATATTCCAAGTACAGTAACAGAACAAATCCCTATATCTTGAATATCTAAAAGAGTTACATTAAAAATAATGTCTCTTCACACTTCATATTCTTTTAAAAAATTTTTTTAGTGTTTGGTTTTTTGAAACAGGGTCTTGCTGTGTAGTTCAGCTTGGCTTTGAACTCACTATCCTCCTGAGTGATAGGATTACGGGTGTGTGCCACCACACCTGTCTTCTATTTCATACTCCTAAAAAGAAAATATAGCTAAATTTATTTGATACAGAGTTTAAGAACTCTGCAAAGCAAACTTATAGATTACTAACCTGTAAATTTAAGAATAAAACAATTCTAAACTGAATTCCAAATGGAACTGACAGAACTAAGCTGACATGTTGGCAGCTATTATGTAACAAACACAAGTACAACACATAAAACTATCGGAAGACACAAAGACCCTAAAAATACACCTGTATTATATATTTCTATACCATTTAATCTTTCAACTGCTTATAAATATGTGGTAAAAGAGCTCCATCTTTGTATAAGACTGAGGGGGGCGAAAAGTGGGGAAAATTAACACCAACCAAAAATCAATATACCAAATAAGTACAAATTAAACAATCTGTTATACATAAATGCGAATGTTTTATGCAATATAAATCCACATTGGCGTCTCACTGAAATTTTAATGTACTGAAGTTTAAATTACATCCACTTACTAGATTTAAGTATTTTAAAATTTATATTACATATATGAAAATGAGCAATGTTTATATATCTCAAAACATAAAATCAGTGTTCATTTTAAATCACCAATAATCAGGAATCCAGTAAGAGGCATACTTGGGTCCTCCATATGCATCCATGGACTCAACAAGCCTCAGATAAAATACATTCTAAAAAAAAGTGTCTATAATATGCAAAAACTTTTCACTCATTATTCCATAAACAGTACAGCATCCACTATTTAGACAGCATTTATATTGTGTGACTGTAAGGTAAATCATATTCTGATGAAACCAGATCATACCAGATGCACAGTGAAAGTCTTAAGTTTCAGAGTACTATTTTTGGACACAACTTGCTACATGTTTGCATCAATTTTCTTAGTTTTTTTTGTTGAAACAGTCTTATTATAAAATCTACATATTTAAGAAACTGGAAATTATTTCACAATGTATATATCGTGGTCATAAAACTCTTCAAACTACTGTCGAGGTACTAAAACCAATAATATCAAATGTTTGTATTAGTAAATATTTGCAGTAGATAATGTTTCCAGTTTTGTTTTGTTTTTAATTTTTTAATTTTTATCGGTACCGGGGATCGAACTCACGACCGCCTGCTTGCAAGGCAGGTGCTTATGCCGCTGAGCTAAATCCCCAGCCCGCAATAGATAATATTTACATCTCTCGGGTGGAAGTCAGTACACCTACATAACACATCCCAATTCCTTTGTTTAATCACCTTTTCCTATCCTTCTCCCCTCCATCTCTTGTTATCTTTCATTTTGTTTATTATACTTAGTAACGTCAAGTATCACAGAACCAGATTCGCTTACCTACTCTCACGTATATGGAATATACTACCCACTGACTTGGATTTATTGCAACAGTACCTCAAACTTGGAAACTGTGTGAAGACCTTTTTTAAACTTTTCAAATGACTTTCTCAAAAATCAAAAACCTGAAGCGACTGCACATGCCTCCAATGTTTAAAGTGGTTCAAATTATCTAAAAGCCTCCTAAAGTAACCAAACAGTTTAGGACACTATCACCTACAATCAAGAATTTATTGTATCATCAACTCTGGATTACTTTCCAGCCACATAAATTATGCTAATCTGGCTAGGAATAAACTGCCAATTCTGGACTCTTTCCTTTTATTCTTCTCCAGCTTCTGACAAGACAACTGACAAAATAAGTACCGCGGGAATGCGAAAAAAAAGTAGCCCTTCACACCTCCCAGGACTTAAATCGTTATCACTCTCGAGAAATAAGACCAAATACAATCAAATACAAGATCCTTTTTAACTCTAACAGATAAGAGACGAGTAAAAAGAGACTCCAAATCTAAGCCCATACAGTACACCCTTCTGTCGCACACAAATGAGAATATCGTGCGGTTCTCGGATCTTCTATCGCATACAAATGAGAATACGTACATCAACTAGGAGGGAAGCACAAACAACCTTTTGTCTGAGTAGACCTGTTCCCCTTAACCGAGAGCCGGAATTGCAACCAGAGCAAGAAACAAGGCCCGGGCATGGGGAGTATTGTAGAGTTAAGCGTACGGAAGCTCAAGCAGCGCTCAAAACCCGAAGTGATGATGATGAAGGACCCAAAACCCAGGCCTTCCCTTTCGGGATCGCCGACACCTTTCCTCCGATACCCACACTGACCGAATGACTGCTTACCTCCTCCCCAAGTTCCCTTCGCAAGCGCAGTTCCGAGGTGTCACCGCTCCCTCCGTTCCGAGGAACGGGGGAGGCTGCAGTCTGTCCCCGCGCCCGGACCCGGGAGGACGACGACAAGCTGAGGGAGGTGCACGCGCGGTTCCCGGGAACAGGCCTCTGCGAGCGAAGGGCTCCGGGGCGTCTGCGAAGCGGTAGTCGCCCGCCACTTAGCTAGAGTCAAGCGAGATCCGGACGTAGGAAAAAGTAGAACCAAGAGACTGAAAAGTGAGAAACGGAAACGAAAACACTACCAGGCCGCTAGGCGGATCGCCTCAAAGCGCCGCCGGAAACCAGAGGCTTGTGGAGGCCTGTGTGGACGCAGGCAGCTTCCGGCCGTCGGATTAATCGTCAGCGCGCAGGCCCCGCCCCCACGGCCCGCCCCCGGCGTGACGTTCGCTCCGGCGTGACGTTCGCCCCGTCGGGCTCTGCGCTTGCTGGCGCTGGAGCTCGGCAGGCTGTGCGGTGGGAGACCCTGGGAGAGCGGGCTGGAGCTGGGGACGCTGGGTTTCTATTACAAGAGAAGTTATGTCCTCTTTTATTACATAACGTGTTACGGCGAACCGGTGCTCGAAGTACCGTGTGTGTTATGGAAAGTAATTACAGCCATTCTTTTCATTGGTCCACAGTGTTTATTGAGTGGCTGAGGTGGGGGCAGAGG
This sequence comes from Cavia porcellus, assembly GCF_034190915.1. Classification (NCBI taxonomy): domain Eukaryota; kingdom Metazoa; phylum Chordata; class Mammalia; order Rodentia; family Caviidae; genus Cavia; species Cavia porcellus. Next base: position 61,452,236 of record NW_026947504.1, read on the forward strand.
CGGCTCCCGCACGGGTTCCTGCGCCTGCGACGAGAGCAGGCTGAATGCGCGGTGGCGGTTTTAGAGGCACACTCAGAAGTTTATTGAAACGACCAGGAAACTTGACTGTATGGTATTCCTTCCTGACCACCTTTCTTTCTGTTGATTAGATCCGATGAAGTCCATGGATCTGTTTATTATGAGATAGTAAAACAACAGAAATTAACATCTAGCCTCTTAAAAATGAAAATAGTGAACATACACGTGAACCTTTGTCTGGATTTCAAAGGAGCATATATTGTGTTCTTTGACAAAAGTAAGGAATGGAAAAACCTTTTATCAAAACTATACTGATCAAACTTAGAAACTAGTACGATTTGATCTCTAAAACGTGTAAAAGTACGGAAGCAGAGTGAGAAGTCAAACGTTCCGGATGACATGCCACGCTATTTTAGAGACTGCGGCAAGAGCTTCTGTACAAGTAGGTTTGATATAACGTTCCGGCAGCAAGAATCCGAATCTGCCTGTGTCTCGAAGTTCAATTGTAAATGAGTACTTGATCCCCAAATCATAGATCCAGTCATCGGAACCTCCAGGGGCTAGGTCTAAAATAAGAAGAAAGAAATTACTTTTTGAAAAATAGATGTTTCAAATTAATTCACGAAATGAGTTTTTGTTTAAAAAAAATGAAAATAGCTTTGCTTTTTTCTGATTATTAAACTACCTGAGTTTCTTGTAGAAACGACATTGACAGCCATCAGGTTAAGGAAGGAAACAAACCTTACCCATAACTCTACCATAATCTTACCAAGGAGTGATGAACACCAGTGTTTTAGTGCAGTATTTTTTTTCAGTGCATGCATTTACTTAATTTTTTACTACATTCCTGCATAAAGTAACTATTCACTTTTATACATATAGTAACATTTCTAAACATAATCACTGTAACATTTATAAATACAATAGAGTTCAAATGTACATCATCATTTTCTATAATCTCATGCCCCTACATTATAAAGCTAGATATAATTGGTTTAAATAATTTATTTGGGCCCATTTAAATTTGTTCCAACTTAATATAAAGCTTACAATGAGCACCTTGTTTATAAATATTCGTTCCTTTAGAATATTCTTTCCTACAAGTCCCTTTGCTAGTCTATGTACTTTTTAATTGTGTGCTTTTTACAGTTTGATACACATTCCCAAATATAGTTCAAAATAATTGTGAATGAGTTACACGTTTTACACTAGCAGGGTGTGAATATATCTTCATCTGCCTCCTGAACCATTGATGAAAATTTTGCATCCTGGCAATTTTGTTGATGAGACGGTAATATCCAAATGATCAATAACAGCAAAATGTGAGCTGTACATCTTGTTATATTATTATCCATCTTATATTTTGTAGCAATTATCCTTGCTCACCTTTCCACATTACTCCTTTTACAGATTGTTTATAAAAGTATGAATGTTATTAACCCTGTGTAATATGTGGAGAAAGTTTCTCATTAAATATTTAGTTTTCAACTTAGTTTAATGTCAAGGTTTTTATACTTTGATATTTGACTTTTGGAATTTATTGTGCTGATACTTGTTGAAAATAATAATTTTTAAGCTAAATAATTTGTGAGATCTTCTGACTCTTACTATTGAATTAGTTGACATCATTTTTTTAAAATTTTTTATTTTTGTCTTATTTTTTTAGACAGGGTCTCACTATGTATTTCAGGCCAGCCTTGAACTCACTATGCAATCCAGACTGGCCTTGAATTTGGGATGATCCTCCTGCCACAGCCTCCAGAGTGCTGGAATTATAGGTGTATGCCACCATACCTGCAAGTTGACATCATTCTTTTTTCTTTTTTTTCATTCTTAATTGAGTTGAAGTGCCTTCTTTAGCACACACAGGTTTCTTATACTATATTTGAGTATATTTCTATGCTTTCTAGTCCTCTTTATTGATCTCTCCTTTTGAGACTCAGTTTCATACTGTCTTAGTTATTATAAGTTTATAATGTGCATTACCACCTCATTGGGAACAATTCTCTTTTACTAGTCTTATTTTTCGTATTTTATAAGCTCTTCTACCAAATTTATTCTTTCAAATGAATTTCAGGTTTATTTAAGTGTTCATTGGGATTGCACTAAATATACAAATTAGGAAACTTTTTTATTGCTTTCTCAAAAATATGAAGGTTCTTTTTATCTTTTGTTATACACAGCAAAAAAAAGTTTTCTAGATTTTTCATATAGGTTTTATGGATTTATTGTGTGTCTACACACAGGCATACATTTAACAACAAATTCATATATATGTATTTGTGTGTATGTATGTAATGGGATACAGCCAGATCTTCTTTCTATTTTATTTTTTTATTATTTTTATATATAAGAAAGTTCTGGTTGGTCATGTTGGCACATGCCTGTAATCCCAACTCTAAGAAGGCTGAGGCAGGAGGATTGCTATGAGTTCAAGGCCAGCCAGGGGTACATAGTAATTTTAAGCCCAGCCTGAAGTGCATAGTGACACACTGTCTCAGAAAAACCAACAACATAAAGGAAAAAAATTCTAGATTAACTCTTGACCACTTTATCTAACACTGATTGATACTAATATTTTTGGTTGGTTTACATAGTTTTCCAGGTAAACAATTATACAATATGTAAAGAATAACAGTTTTTGCCTCTTTCTGCGGGTACTAGGATTGATTACTAGGTTGTTTATTGAAGTATTTATAATATTTTTTTTTGTCTTTTTCCTTTTTATCGGTACCAGGGATCTAACTCATGATTGCCTGCTTGCAAGGCAGGCACTTATGCCGCTGAGCTAAATCCCCAGCCCCATTATTTATAATATTTAAAGTAGCTCTCACTAGTGGTTTAATTAATTCATTCAGCAAATATTTCTGTCAACTTAGGATCAACATCTGACATTTATTCTTCTAGCATTTGTCCTGTGCTTACACATCCGTGTACCTACTGATGCAAACGGGATGAGCAAGTGTGTGTAGACAGACTGATTTCATCATAACAGGGCTGCTCTGAAAGCTTCTTCAGCCCTGATTCACTGTAGTTAAGGCTTTGGGAAACAATAATAAAGAAGATGGGAACAAAAGAGCTCTCCGTTGTGAAGGTGTTTCTGTACCAATGCAGGGTCCTGGGTCTGCATCAGCAAATCAGCAGTAAACTCAGGGACCCAGATACGGGGTGGTTGGGGGAGAGGAAGAGGGAGATTCTGGGGCACCCTACTGATAGCGCATCTGGTGCTCACACCACATCCTACAATAATATGAATGTGACTTTATACATTGTAGATCACACCCTGGGACTACGAATATATTATCTTCAGGCCTTTTCATATGCTCTTCCCTAGCCCTGGCTTTTCCTCATACCTTTTCTTGGCAAGCACTTATCAGGTAGTTCCCCCACAAATGGCACTGTACCAAGACCTTCCCAGCTCTGTTGCCTAAATTGCCATTTTTTAACCAGGAGTCATTCTCAGTCCTTTAAACCTAGTTTATTTTCTTCAAAGCACCGATGAAATTGTACTGTATTTTACTATTTGTTTAACGTCAAGAGTTGGCAAACTTATTCTGTAAAGGATCAGATTTTAAATGTTTTAGGTTTTGTAGGCCATCTTGTCCTTGTTACAATTACTGAGGCCTGCTGTTATGAAAGCCATCATATGCCATATGCAAATGAATACTCAGAACTGTTACAGTAACATTTTACTTATATTCATAAATACGAGTTTCTTATAATTTTCTTTTCTTTTTTTTTTTTTTTTTGTCTTTTTTCCTTTTTATCGGTACCGGGGATCGAACTCATGACTGCCTGTTTGCCGTGCAGGTGCTTATGCCACTGAGCTAAATCCCCAGCCCCCCCAAGTTTCTTATAATTTTCACGTGTCCATAAAAAATTTCTTCTTGTTGTGTTTTTTCAGCCATTAAAAAAGATGAGAAATCATTCTTAGCTCTGTGGTTACATAAAAATAAGCAGTGACCTGAACTTGAGCTTTAGGCTGTGGTTTGCTGATACACGGTTACATGTTTATTTTTTTATTCCTCTTGTGCCAATTGCCTTCCTGCTTCAAAAGTACAAAATCATTGTCTGTCATTCCCCTGCAGATACTTAGGAATGTCTCAGTAAATATCATCCAGCATAAATTAATCAAAAGGACATTCAACTGTAAAAAGTTATGAGCCATATTTTTGAGGACAGGATATTGCTAAAAAAGCCCCTAAGATAGATGGAAGGTTTGTATAGTGTCCACCAGCGGTCTTTCCAACGTTTTTGGCACCAGGCAGTGGTTTTGTGGAGAACAGTTTTTCCACCGACAGAGGGGTAGGTGGAGTGATTTAAGGTTGAATTCTCTTATGGAGTATGCAACCTGGATCCCTCACATAGGCTGGGCACGGTAATGATTGAGACCCTGTGAGAATCTTATGCCGCTGCTGATCTGACAAGAAGCAAAATCAAAGCAGTAATGCAAGTGGTGGGGGGCAGCTGTAAATAAAGACCCTGACATGTGCCCTGTGGTTAGGGACACTTAGGGTACAACTGACCCGTTACGATGTTTTCTTAACTAATATGATGCCAACTCTATAATCCCTACTCTGTAGTGACCCATCTAATTTGTTAAATACTGTGTTCACTTTCTAGTGTAGTTGTATATTGATACACCTTTGTTGAGCACTGTCACAGCTATTCTGCTTCTAATTGTTACAATGTTTTTGTTTTACATTTGACTTTGTTTTAAGATTCAGTTTGGAAAATTAAGCCTACAGAGAAAAATTAAATACAGATTTCTTCAATAACTCACAGTTCTCCAAGATCATAAGAAGAAATACTTACATAAAGTCTCTGAGCCACTGCCATGTGTATACTTGGTATTTTTATGAATACTCTGAATAGCACGAGCTGCTGCACTGGCCACTAGAGACTAGAAGCAATAAGATAAAGAATATCAGTTAATGTGCAGCTTTGAAACAGCAGAAGTGGAGATTCTGAAAAACAGTTACATTAATTGAATAAAAGTGTGCATGTGAAAATCTAGATTAATCCAAAAAGTAAATTAGGAGATGAATACACTAAAAGTGTTTTGGCCATCACAAATGGTTGGTTTTAAAAATAAACTCTTCCAACACATTAAAACTTTTGATATTTTGATTTGTGCCCAAAAAATTCTCACATGGCTTTTCAGGAATCCAGGCTTGGACTTATTCCATTCTTAGACAAAATTATCATCAAACTTTAAATCCAGTTTCCCTAAATACATATACACCCACTGCATGCATGATGCACTTCTCATTCTTCATAAATTCTATTTTCTTTTCGTTTAAAATGTCTAATGACTTCCGAAGACTAAATAAAAATAAAAAAGATTATGCTCCCAGTAGGTAGCAGGATAATAACTAAGGCTGCTAACTGGGCTCCACTTGGTTCTGGCTTATGAAGAGCTTTTCTGAAGTTCCCATGTAACCCAGAAATTGAGACTAGCCTTACGGTTATCACTGTCTCCCTATGGAAAAATCCAGAAGAATATCAGTGAATATTTTTTTAATCCTATGTATGATATTGAATCATACCTGTGTCCAGAACTTACATATTAATGGAACTCTATTGTCTATATAACAAAACACAAATTCATTCTGACATTTAAACCCTTTCACAAGGTGACCATGCCTACTTTTTTATGAGGTATTTTCCATTCCTGCAGTCTCCTAGTCCGTTGGACAAGCTTACTGTGAACAATGCCATCTCTTCTGCTTGGAAGGTCATCCCTTCCCTCTGAGTACGTAGAAGTCTTTCAGAACTGCCTGAAGCGATGTCTGTTCTTTGATGTCAAAGGTATTTTGCTATTCTTGTTTCTCTGCAGTATGTTACCCCCAATACACTGTCAATTCCTCAAAAATAGAAGCTACTGAATCCCTTCCCTCTGAAAGAGTTGGGAGCTACCCCTTGTTATTCCATGTTTAATACTGGCATGTGTTGGTTTAGTAAGCATGTATGTCACTGTCTTCCATTTGTGGTATTTGTTCTGGGGATTGAACTCGGGGTATCGTCATGCCAAGTAAGTGCTCTTATCAACTTAAACAACATGTTCCCAACTCTGCGTGGGTTTTCTTTGAACTTTCTATGGTCCACGACATTCTGAAAAAAAGGAAACTTAATAATTTCAAAAAGCCTTTGCCTCAGTGAAGTTCTAAAACATCCAAGCTCCAAATCTAGTTAATGCTGACCTCAGGGTGACTCTTGACACAGTTAGGCCATGGTACAAAACAGGTACACATTTGTCATCCAGAGGAGAAAAACTTTTCCTGAGCTTTTTGCTCTTGGAGCTAAGTATTATTTTCTGAAATCTAATGAGAAAATAATTAAGTAGCACTTACCAGTTCCTCATGATCTTTGCTTTTGCTCCTGTTATAGGAATAGGGGAATAGTATCTGCTGGGAGTATGAGTGTATGCTGATGTAAGCTTTGATGTGGTTTATATTTCTTCTCAAGAAATCTGCCACGGCCTTTACTTCTGGTTCTGATTCAGGGTAAGGTCCACAGTAGGTTTCAGAGCATGAGAAACTTGATGCACCTTCCTCTGTAGTGGAATCGATAAAGGAACATTTTAAGAGACTCTATTGTCATATTTCTGGTTTCCTGACAATATATTCTCCTAATATTTTTGTCACAGAATTTTTAGTAAGTGGATTATGGAGAGGTCTGTAAAGAGCGTAATCCTGCTGTGCAGGGATGTTGCTCATGCTTCTTTTGAAGCCAAATATTTACACATAAAACGTGCTACATGCCCTTATTTCCAGACCCTGTCTCCCTTGCTGCCTTCAGAAAACACATGGAAGTCTCAGAGATGCCAGCTCTGCTCCCAGACTTCTGGTCAGGTGAGGAAAAATGAATCATATTTTCTGTAATCAACTGTAAATTTGTTCTTTCTAATTTTGCAGTTTTAAAAGTATTAAGTATATAGTCGATAAAAGAGCCTCACTTGGGAACTCAGAATATACAAGACTTATTTATCTTCTATGCTACTTTAACTTACTAAATGGTTTAGTGAATAAAATGGGATAGTGATATGTGATGCCATAACAATGTTCACTTCTTCTGTTGAAAGATTATAGTATACCTCACTTGAGATTCTGCCTCTCAACACTTTTCCCTGTCTCTCTCTAATTCACGTGAGTAGAGACCCAGAGAATTGCAATTGACCTAAAGGATTATTTCCCCATGGAAACAATTGAGGTTCTAGAATTGCATCTTAAATTTGAATTCTGCCAGTCTGAATCACTCCAATGATAACCTGAAATTGAGGCCAGAATCTAGTGTCAGTCTAGCTACTCCCTTGAATGAAAAAAAAAGATACTAGTCCTGCAGTCAGCTGACATCCATAGAACACACGCTGTGTGTCAAGAAGGTTGCTCATATTTAGGCAATATCTCAGCTGTTCCTCACAGCAACTGTATGAATTACAGAGTGCTATTTTGGGATTCGGAAATGCCACTGTTGGTGGTAACCATCCATCACAATAAGGAGCTGTGCAGCATAGTGTCAAGTATCCCATCACTACATTCAGCTCTCAAATTTGCCATTTCGTAGCTATATGAACTTGGTTTATTTTTTCAAACCGATCCAAGCCTCAATTTTCTTATCTGTAAAGTGAAGGAAATAATACATTAAATGAGGATTAAGTGGAGATACAACAAGTTAATGCATACAAAGTGATAGATAAAGTGTCTGGCATACAGTGTGCTCTGTATAACTGCTGCTATCCATCATCATCTCTGTTAGACCTGTCACACCCAAATTCCTTAGGAACACTGAAGATTTCAGAATTGGTTTGAGAAAATAAAGAGTAAAATTTTGATCTTCAAGTGTCGGTTGACACTGGCGGTCGACTTGTAATACCAACCAAACTGAATCAGTGTGGTGCTGGGCACGGATGGCCCCTCTGAGGACTGTTGCCAACATAGAGAGAACTGGAGAAGTTGTTGTGTGGTGCTGTTGGTTTCTCCTGTTGCTGTTGGCTCTCCTGGAGGAGCTTATCGAGCTTCTGTCTTAATAGGAACTTACCTATACTCATCGTCAGAGGAGCTCAGGACCTTGTCACTGAAAATAGTTGCAGTTCATTTTGGGGAGTTCTTGTCTTTACCGCTTCCTGGCTCCAGAGTGGAAGATAGTGTGCTACTCAATCTCCAGGAGAAGCTTGTCACACCGGCTTCCTGATATGAACTCAGCTGTTACCGTTGGAGGAGCTTGGGACCTCATTGTCACTGAGGATGACTGTAGTACTTTTCAGGGGAACCCTGGTCCTTACTTTGAGCATCACTTCTTGGCTCCAGTGCAGAACCCTCAGCCTACTGGCCCAGATCCTTTATCCCACTGGCACAGACTTTCTAGCTTCTGCCACTGACCTTTGGGCCTTCCCAGTGCAGATCCTTGAATTAGACTTGCATGAGTCATTGTCATGGCCTCTAGGCTTCAAGTTGGATTCATGGCAGGCATTGTTATGGGCTCTAGATCTTCAGCTGGACTCATGCAGGATATTGCCATGGTATCCAGGCCTCCAACTGGATTCTCATAAGTCTTTAGTATGGGGACAGATTTCGGGCACTTCTTGTATTTGATTCTGGAGACTATCATAAAATAAATAAATCATGTGTCCTGTATTGTCTTGTTTTCCTTGCAATCCCTGACTACAACATAAGGGAATAGTTTGAGAGAATCCAAATTACCTAAAAATAAACTCCCTGGGCCCATATCTGTAGAATGGGCTAATACCCTCTTGTGGGTAGGCCACCTCCTGGGTTTTATACCCATTCAAAAAAAAAGTTGCTATGTTGCCTGTTTCAGGAAATAATGCATCTCATTTCTCTGAGTGCCCACACTCCACTCTTGAGTGTGTGCTAAAGTCTGTGCCTAATAAACCCTTACTGTGCATCTTACTGACATGTCCTGAAAATGTTTTATCTGTAACAGGACTTGGAACCCACAAAATTTTTCTATGAAAGATTGGGTCGGGTTCTTTACTTCAGCCTCGGGGACCTCCTCAGATCCAGCTGGTTAATTTTTCTCTTGGTGACCTAGCCAGGAGGTAAAAAGGAAGTATCAGGAAAATGACTTTAGTAGGTCCAGCCAAAGGCTTTTCATTTTTTTTCTTCCCCATTTCCTTTAACCCCTTGCTTTCTGTTATGGATTAAAAACTAGTGGTCAACTTAACGCCAGCTGAATTAAATCACCATGGTGCTGTGTGTAGATGCTCCATGTGAGGCCAGCATAAATAGAGATATAGAGAAGGAGAAGCTATTGCATTGAGGCATTGTGGGTTCTCCTGTATGTTGCTGTTTGAGCTGTTGGTTCTCCTGGAGAAGCTGTGGTCCTTACATCAAGCATTGCTTCCTGGCTCCAGAGGGGGAAGACTTGGTCTCCAGGATGAGCTCGTCATGCTGGCTTCTTGGCATGTACTCAGCTGTGCTCATCATCAGAGGAGCTCGGGGCCTCCATGTCACTGAGGACGGCTGTGGTGCTTTTCAGAACAGCCCTGGTCTTTTTTGTGAGTGTGACTTCTCGGCTCCGGCATAGGACCCTCAACCTATCAGCACAGCTCCTTCACCTTCTGGCATAGACTTCCTAGTTTCTGCCGCTGACCCTTTCAGCCTTCCCAGCACAGATCCTTAAAAGAGACTCGTGTGAGTCCTTCTTATGGGCTCTAGACCTCCAGTTGGACTCATGGGAGGCATTGTCATGAGCTCTAGATTTTCATCTGGACTCATGTAGGACGTTGCTGTGGGATTCAGGCCCTTGGCTAAAAATTCTATGTCTTTACTGTTGTGGATAGATATCCTGCAGTTTCTTGTGTTAACTCTGGGTATGCATCATAAAAAGTAATATGATAAATTTCTTGTCCAATTCTAATTGTTCTCCTTACAACCCCTGACCACAACACCTTCTGAAGGATAGTTTGCACAGACTCTTTGCCGCTGGAGCATAGTCTGTTTCTCATCTTTGTCTCTCCCTGTCTACAGACTTCTGCAACCTTGTGTTTGTTTTTCCTTTCCAGCAGCTGGAGGCTCCCAGTCATTAAAAGATGAATGCTTGTACATAAAAGCACCAAAGACAAGAGGTCTTGCTCTAACCACAAATGGAAAGAGCAGTTGAGAGATTTCACTATGATGTATGGCTACCTTGTTAAATGCTCTCTAGATTCACATTCGCTGTGCTTAGGTAATAGGGAACTAAAATTTGCTCCCCTGGGAGACAAATACAAGTATCTCAAGCAAAGTTGCTCATATAACCAGCGTGGAAAACTCAGACCTGAGACACCACGGAAAAACGTTGGGGTGACGCCTAAGGGAAGCAATATATTTAAATCATGTACATTTTTTTTTTGCATTCTAATCGCTTTAGATAAATGGACATCTACTAAACTGCTCTTTTGATCTTTCTCTCTCTCCCTGTCCTCCCCCACCCCGACCCCCACCCCCCGCTTCAAAGGGCTTCACTTCAGTCCACCTGCTGTCATAGCTCCCATTTTGGGGTGTCTGGGAACGTGTCCTAAGCCATGCAGATTCACATGGTCATTCAGGTCATGTTGATGTTATCCTCAGGACCAGTTTAAAGCTGTAAACTCAAACTGAGAAGGAACCCACTGGTTTACTTCTTTTTTTTCTCCTATTTACCCTAAGAAAACCCCAATCCCATTTTTATCCCTTCTCTCCCACACAGGCTTTCATCTCTCAGAAAACACAAGTCTTTTAATTTTTTCTAATACTAGTTACCAGGAGAGGCAGAGAGCTAGAGGGTGGAGGAGATTAATGGGAGCTGGGGAACTGAGAAAAATTTTTTCTCGTGGCACTGGGGTCAGTGAGTCCCTAATGCATCCCACCACCTGGAAGAGGGCAAGGAAGCCGTGGGCTCTGTTTTCCCCAGCCGGCAGAAGTCCACAGGCCCTCTGGAAAGGCTCCCTGTCATCCCTTCTCAGCTGTCTGCCATGACTTTCCTGGGTCCTAGAGCCGCCAGTCAATTCCTTGTAGATTTTTTTCCTTTTGTTTTGCTGGAATCTTTTCGGGCTGTTTCTCTAACATTAGCTTGCATCGTCCCTCCATCTTATCTGGTTCTGGTGTTCTAATTATAATTTTGGCCTCAAGCTTATCTTCCCATCTAGAATGCTATGTGACTTGTAGTTGCCAAATAACATCCCTGAACTTTTCAAAGTTCAGATGCTGAGTTCCTTATGGCATATTAGAGATCCCTAGATAGAAAGACCTTTAGGGTAATTTTTGAGCCAAATCCACTGTTGTGTACAGCTCTTTTTCTTGCTTTCCTAACCTGTTGATAAAGGTTAGAATGGCTATGTGCCAGGAAGGAGGATGCTTATTCTTGACATGAGCAACAGATTTCCACGTGACTAGCAGGGATGTCATGACTAATCAATGACAGAAAACACAGCAGAGCTGCCGTGGTGGGCAGCTCCGACTCTAGACTTTAAAAACAGAGTGACCCCAGAATTAGGCAGAATCAATTGGCCTGACCTTGGTTTGGGGTGGACTGCATTGCACCTGCAGCATGACCCTGGTTTGGGGTGTACTATTAACACGGTGGGTGACCCCAGGATGAAGCAGCCTGACCTCGGGAACGTAAGTGGGAATCTCATTTCGTTCTTTTTCCTGTCTCCACCTCTTTCCAAAAATACACAAAGGAGATTTTAGACATTAAAGACATATGGTAAACCTTGGGCTGGGGATTTAGCTCAGCAGCGTAAGTGCCTTCCTGGCAAGCACGAGGTCATAAGTTTGAGCCCCAGTACACACACACACACACACACACACACACAAAAGACACGGTACATATTAAATGACTATGGGTAATTCAGTGTCAGTCTCCAAAACATCATCTTAAGGTTATTTTATAAACTTGGGCCAATGTAGAATGGAGGATTTTTAAAAGTTGATTTTTCTCCATTTGTAAATTAAAAAGAAAAAAAAAAACCCCAAGCCTTTGGCTTTATAATAAGGAGAGAAAATAAAGACCCTATCTAGAAACTTACGGCTTTTCTCTCTTTCCTGTTCCAACTCTTTACTGGTTAAAATCTACAGTTTTAAGTTATAAGAAAAAGATATTCAGAGGGCTTAAATTGTTTAGGGAAATTCTGCTATCACTTGCATAAGAAAAAAGCTTTAATTCAGGACCCATAGGAAATGTTATGACAACTCCGTACAGTTAGAAACCTACAACTGCAGAAGAGATTGTTATCAATCAGCATGGCCAATGCATTTAAAAATGTATACTGTTTAAAGATAATATGTTTATGTTTTCTATATGTTCTCTTATCTGTCAATCTGTTTTAATAGCTAAAGTACCTACACTTGCTTCATTAAAGGTTTTGTTTTGAGCGCCTATCATTTCTATTTTTGCCCTTTTTCTGGCTCGGTTGGGAGCTTTCTATAAAAAATAGGTTGTATGTTTTTTGGGGTTAGCCAAACTCAAAACACTACAGAATGGGGCAGGGGGGCTAATATGCTTAAGGTTTACATGGTAAACAGCGATTAGTGAAACAGGAGTTAGGCAGAAAGCAATCAGTGAGACAGGTTTTATTAGGCAGAAAGGACAGCAACCCCAGCTTGGAGTTACGAGTAAGGATGTCTTTAAAATTGATACAGTTTCATCCAGGTTGTTAGCAAACTAGTTAATATTTAACTTAAAAATTGTCTTTATAAATACAATGCCCATTGTTTTCTGCATAAAATAACTTAAAAGTTGTCCCTTGGTTGAAGATAAAATAATAAATATAGTTTAAGAGTATTAATCATGCTTTGCTTTGGTTTTCATGAGACATCTAAAGTAACTGTTAAGTAAATATAATTAGTATTGATGTTTATAAATGTTCATAATAACATTTAAGTTATTAGTTGGTAAATATAAATTCAAGTAATATTAGTTTCTTAATAAAAAAGAAGACTGGGGAAAAAAGTAGGTAAGAAACCTATTGGTGAAGAAAACAAAAACAAATTGGTTCAGATGGCTGCTTTTTCATCCATGTGGTGGTGATCCTTTTCAGAATTATGTTTATGTGATTGTTATATAGTTGTGTTATTGCAGATGTGCCTAAACATACAGGTGAAGCAGTGTCATTAGAATGATTAAAGAGTGTACATTAATAAACTATCAAGTATATCTGTAAAATAAGTACATTCTAGAAAAGTACTTTGTTAAAGTACTAAATTTAAGTGAAAGCTTCATTTCACTTAATGTTTTGTGAGTAAAATTAGCTGATTGAAAAATGAAAATTTAAGTATGTTTTAGAGATAACAAAAACATAATAGTTTCATTATAATCTCTTCATAATTGTTATGTTAAAATGCTGTGTTTGCTCTTTATTTCAGATTTTCTCTGTAAAACTTTGTAACTGACCTATTATTCTACAGGAATCTGACTTCTAAGACAACCATCACTGGTAAAAGAAATAGTAGTTCTCTGGCCATACTTCATATTTTAAAGTGCTTAATATCTGGAGGAGATTATGGTAGTTTAACCTATTGCTGCCACTTTAATATTCAGGTAACTGACCTCTTGGTTGTTTAATAGCTGAGAGTTGGAGCCCAAAGCTTAAAAAGTGACTGGTCCAAGAGGGTGGTTAATATTTGGTCCTCACCCTGCAAGGTCACCCAGGACCTAGGATGTGATGGAACCCCTCTCAAGGATACTACAATTCCAGTGAGTCACCCAACCTCCTGAACAAGGAGGATTGTTGGACCCAGAGGACAGAAGTCAACCAGTATACACTGTGCTAAAATGAGAGTCATTAAAAAGAAGAAATATGTAGTCAGCCAGAAACTGTGCTTCATCCTAACATATGGCACAACTGGTAGAGGAAAAACAAAAGACTAAGAAGCTGTACCCATGGCCCTAAAATTTTAAATTAACAAGCTAACCTTGAGATGTGCATATTAGAGTGAAAGAGAAAGAGAAATTAACACAGGTAATGGGCTGGGGTTTGTTGTTGTTGTTGTTGTTTTTGACCTTAAACATGCAGCAGGAAAGTGTGTATATATATATATATATTTTTTTTGAGAGAGAGAGAGACAGAGAGACAGAGACAGAGACAGACAGACAAGAGACAGACACAGAGGAGGCAAAAAGAGAGAGTATTAAAAGCTGAGCTAGCTATGAAGAAGGGGGCTCCAAAAAGTGTATTAGCCTTCGCTGATAGTCTCCAGTTGCACCTATAACTTATAGTTGTAAAAATAAGCATTTGGCAAAATTTTGGGGATGAATATGACCTCAGCCATTTTCCCATAGGAACACAATGTGGGCATCTTTTCCAGAATCATGGGATTAATTAAATTGATGAACTGAGGTATCACTATAGCTATGCCAAAAAAGTGTCCTTCCACCTCTCTTAGTATATTAGTATGTTATTTGGATGTATTTGCAATTACCTCTTAGGTAAAGATTGAGTTTCTTGTATAGTTGTGCCTATACAATAGAAATGGCAATATAAATTCTCTAGCTATTAGCCATTCTTTTCATGTCATACACTTTCTGTTATCTACTTCACACTTTTTATATTTATATTATCTGGAGTCAGTCATTATGAAAGATCTTCAATCTACACAAAAGAGCTCTAGAGTAAAAATTTTAATGGCTCAGTGGTAAAAAAAAATAGGTATGTAAATTTAGAGAATCCATTCACCATTGTTATAATTAAAATAAGAGGACATTAGATCTCTTATTAAGAAAACAGAAGTCTTAAACTTCTATTGTATTAAGGTAAATATTTCAAACAAATAGAGGTTAATATTAAAGATGAAAAGCTGTGTCAAATGTTACTGTCTTCTACCATTTTTGGATCCACTACTCATCAATATTCTGTTAATTTCAGCCTTGGCCTGTTTATCAAGGCCATAAAGTAAAGCTGTGTCAGTGACTTGTTAATATTTTTGTCCCCTTTTCCAAACTATGAAAAGATGATCATCAGACAACAAAGTCCATCTTCTTTTGTCCTTTTTAGACCAGTCAGGGTGAGATTTTTGATCCTTAGCTAGGCAGGATCAATACCCGTCTGCAGCCAGAAGCAGTTACATAAAGACAGAGCACTGGGCCTTCTGTGCCCTCTAAGAATAAAAAATCAAAGTCTCAGGGAGGGAGATGAAGTAGGGTAAAAGAAATAAGAGACAGATATAAAGAGATAAGGAAAACAACCTAAAAATCGTACTTGTAAGAAGACTGCAACTTCCAGGACTCAGCTGAAGTTACCCAGGCAATGCACATCAGCATTCCTTTAGTTAAATTTAGGTTCCTTCCCTACCATACTCATCATATCCAAAATTCCTCAGGAATACTGAATTCTACAAATTGGCTTAATTGAGAAAGTAAAAGAGCAGGAACATGATCCTAAGGTAAAGGAACATGTTGAGAAAATTCAAAGAATGTTAAAATTACCTAAAAGAATAACAACAACAAACCTGTCTAGCAGGTTTTCAATAGGATGGCCTAGACCTGAGGTCAGCCTGAAGTGTGGGAGCCCAGTACTGCCTCTCAGGAACCAGACGTAGACGTTCTCCTGGGTTTCCCTAAGATTTAGCATAAGAGGACACACCAGTGCATGAACACTTTGCTAAGGTAACTTTATGGTAGTGCACGCTGTTTCCCAGCTCTTGCCTTTTTTTCTGTTTGCTCAGCCCAAGCTCATTCTGCAGAGCCAGCTTCCTGCCCACTCTTTACTCTTACTTTCTCCAATAAACTTTGCTTTTTGCTCAGTTCATTCAAGAAACGTGGAATCTGGAAGGAGAGGTGAGCACTCCCAAACCTGCTAACATTTAGTTGGCGAGCTACCTTTTAGAAGCACACTACCTTTTAACAGTACGATTTCTTTGTTAACTCTGGCTGGTGAGCCTTAGATTCTCATTCTGATTCCTCAGTCTAGAGATTGCAAACATGTTAACAGAAAAAGCCCTAAAGAGTTAGAAAACTTAATTTGAGACTTTACCTAAGCAGCTGTGGTAATCAGGGCAAAGTCTACATTTCTCTCAGCCTCTGGGACCTCATCTGTACCATGAAACACCTGGGATACCCTTTAAATTTAAGCATTCTTTCAATGATAGACGTGGAATCAAAATCACAGTGAAATAACTATAATAGACCCATACATAGAAGTAGAAAGTAGATAAAATTTATTAGATGCTGTGGAGCAGCCTTAGAATGAGTAAATACTGCTTTTATAAACTTTCTACTCAGAATGATAAATGTTTTAGAAATAAGGCAGATGTGGGGGCTCATGCCTGTAAATCCCAGCACTCTATGATGCTTAGGCAGGAGGGTCACAAAATTTGAGCCCAGCCTAAGCAATTGTTGCAAAAATTTTATAGTTTTTACTCAATATTTTAGAAAATGAGTGGCAGTGTCTTAAGCAGCTTACACCAGACGTCCTCTTGTGTCCCCTGGTTAGAGACTGAATTGTGTTTCCTCTAAATTCATATGTTGGGACCATAGAACAACTTTAGGATAGGCCCTTTAAGGAGATAAGGTTAAATTAAATCATGGAAGTGAGGCCCAAATCCAATTTGACCGATCCCTTTCTAAGGACAGGGAGAGACTGAGTCAAGTGGGCAGATTCGTGCATAGAGAAAAGGCCCTGGCGGGGAGGGGAACAGAGATGTCCACCAGCTCATGAGGAAGACCCCAGGAGAAACAAACACTGCACCTTTCAAAATTAGTGCTTTAACGTCATTGCTTGGTTTAGTTGGTAGCTGTGTCTGGATTTTTGTTTTTGTTTTTTGTGGGGTTTTTTGTTTGTTTTGTTTGGGTACTGGGGGTTGAACTGAGGGCTTCTGCACTGAAGCCCTCCTCTCTTATTACAGCAGTATATAAGGGCTCCTGTTACTTTTCTACCAACAATATAGAGAGCTCACGAGCATTTGTTATCACTTGATTTCTGGTAACCATTCTTTCTGGAGTAAGATAGAATCTCAGTGCTATATTAATTTGCATTTCTCTAACAGCTAGAGATGAACATTTTTCTCATATATTTATTAGACATTTGTACTTCATATAAAACATGTTAATACTCATTTCAGTGGTCCATTTTTTGATTGGGTATTTTAATTTCAGGGGTCTAATATTTTTGAGTCCTTGGATAGAAGACTAATATCTAGAATATATAAAGAACTCAAAAAACTGAAATTAGAAAATATCATAAAGAACTGATACAACCTCTTCATCTTAAAGATGAAACAAACAGGCAGGAGACATTGATGTAAATGGCTGACTGTATTCAACATTTATAGCATAACATTTTCCTCAGAAGTTTATTATTCAAATTACCTCCCAGTTTGAACTGGCCTCCCCTGTAATCAGTTCACATTCACAGGCTTCTCACCTTCCTAATGAAAACACAATGTTACACATAAAGCTAACAACCTACCACACCAGTGTCTGGAGGCAAAGTTTCTGTTTAGGTCTGTTCCAATGCAACGATTGTTCACATGGAAGGAGCGGTTCTTTCTCCACATTCGATTCTAAATAAACAAAACAGGAAACAATAACCATGGTGGCCATATTTGCAGCATAAGTCCAGGGGTTGAGGCTCAGAGCTTCTCTCTTTGAACCCCATTCGTCTCATGACTTCATCCTCTCATTATCTTAATATGAATCCTTTCACATGATCCCCATTTCTTTTCTTTTCTTTTTTTTTTTTTTTTTTGTCTTTTTCATTTTTATCGGTACCAGGGATCGAACTCACGACCGCCTGCTTGCAAGGCAGGTGCTTATGCCGCTGAGCTAAATCCCCAGCCCCTGATCCCCATTTCTATCCACTTCCTAATCACACTAACTGAAATTAATTTGAACCAAACAAAATGGTAATATTGGATGAATTGTTATCCTTGTAAATAAAAATTTTTATTTGTTCCCACTAGGCTCCTTATTAACCTTGTTTAATCGTATTTCCTTTAACTTAGTGTTAATCACAGGTTCATCTTGATCTCCTTAAAAAAGAGTGAAATAACTTGATATCTCAAGTCAAAACTGTAAATCATGACTTTCAATGCTCTCTTTTTATAATGTGGTTATTTTTTAAAGTTTCTTTTTAAGATGCATGATCAAATACTCATTAGTAAAGTGATGATATGGTATCTGGGATTTGCCTTAAAATAATGTGGATGTGGTGGAAGCGAGTGTAGGATGAGATAAAACAAATTAGCCATGGGTTGATTGTCACTTAATATGTGTGATAGTTCCATAAGTTATGACCATACAATTTTGTCTACTTTTCTGTATGTTCGAAATTTTTCCTAATAGAACATAAATTTTTTTTCATAACACTGCTGTGCCAAGATTCAGGATCCTGTGTATAATGCAGCGGATATACCCTTCACTCCAAAAGGAGATATGGCTTGCTGTCTCTGTCTTCGCTTACCTTTGTCCATGTGTGGTCATAACCGTCCACATTAACCACTGGCATAATATAGAAATCCAAGTGTCTTAGAAGATTGGTATACACATTCTCTTTCCCATAGAATTCTGTTACCTACAAATTAAATGAAGCATGCTTAAGAATATCTAATTTTAGGTCCACTTAAACTTCTTCTGGGTTTTCATATAGGCTTTTCTTTATAAAAAGCAATTTGAGAAGCTTCATCTTTCAGGAAGAGTGTTATTCCTGAAAATGACTGAATGTAGGATAAGGTCTGCTACCAAGTACTGGTAAATGGCTCCCTTGTATGTGTTCTAAATAGTCTTCCTATATAATGAAGACAGAAAATATAACGATGCATTTCTGGATGATCCATCAAAAAGCAAAAACATTTGTTTAGTAAAGCCATAAAGCTTTGCTGGGTATGTTGGTATACACCTGTAATCCCAGTATTCAGGAGGCTGAGACAAGAAGATGGCCATGAGTTCAAGGCTAGCCTGGGCTCTACAGTGAATTCAAGGCCACCTTGAATTATATAATGATACCCTGTCTCAAAAAGAAAAAAATCACAAGACTCAGATTAAAATTCTTTATCATAAATAATCACTTATAAGACAGAGAAAAGAAATATACCAGTTTTTTGTTTGTTCAATTTAAAAAAACCTATAGGTGAGAAATAAAAACTTATATGAAAGAAAGAAAATTTTATCAACAGAGAAAAAACATCTTAAATAGTTGAGCAGCCACTTAAATACATTTTACCAATTTGTAAAGTTATGTCGGTATCATTTTTCAGTAAGAATATAGCATTTATCCTTAGCATAATATGAGAGAACAGTTACTTTCAAAATAATAAAACATTTGTCATTTTAATGTTTATGTTGGTTTCATGTTCAATAGATGCAGCATGGTAGATTTGTTCATCTGCTTCTCTTTATTTTTCTACATTTGCCATGGGCTGAAAGAGAGTCTTTCAGCAAAAAGTGAGAGGAGAGAGCTGATTAGCTGACCTGCAGTTTCCTTCTATCAGGACTCCCCTGGAAGGGACTGAGTGAACGCTCACATAGAGCCTATGCTATGTGTGTCACATTCCACCTTCAAGTGTGGCTGCAGCAGCAATCCCAGGGCAAGGGGCGGCTGTTTTTCTTTAACAGGTTTATTGAGATATAATTGATATGCCAGAAAATTCAGTTTTAAAGTATAAAATTCACAAGTTTTTAGTAGAGTTACAGAGTTGTAGAACTCTCGCTGTTAGCTGATTTCAGAACATTTTCATCACCACCACCACTGCCAAAAACCTGCTAGGAGTATTCCCCCTTTTCTTCCCCATGGGTATCTAGGTGTCCTAGAAAACGGTAACTCTTTTGGAGCCTGCCTAAAGGCACTATTGAGGCCAGGGGTATATTCAGAGATGAGGACCCCAGGCAATCAGGAAGTGGTGATGATCTGAGGGACAACAACAAAATAAAACCCAGATTCTAAGGGGCATGCCATAGTTTAAAGATAGAACAGAGGGAAGTCAAGTGCCAGGAAGACTTTCATGCTTTTAGGAGAAGTGAGCTCTGACAGAGGCAGAGCTGAGTTGGATATTTTCCTAATCAGCTAGAGTCTAATGGTGATATCTCAACCTGTTTTCCTTTCTCATCACTGTAGAAACTAACTATGGGTAGGGTTACATAGATACACAGCAACCAAAGAGGTATTCTTCAGTGATTGTGACTAATGTGACTACTTACTAAAGTATGCCAAGATGTGAATTTTCTCACTTATTTGCACTTCAGAAACACACAATGTGTTTACCTAATCCTGTCACTAAACTATATAACCTGTAAAGTACTACAAATTGTGTAATTCGAGATGAAAACTTTCAACTGTGATAAAGATGCGATTTTTAAAAATCACATTTCAGCTAACTTGAACTTATCTGTACATCTAATATTCTTTACTGTTAACTCCAATGTGTGTATCATGGGCCTCTCCAAACATGCATTATTTAGTGCTTTTCCACAATACTATGCAGATGTATTTACTGTATGGTTTTACATCTATCTAGTGAACGAATCACCCTTAATGAGGTGGATAGCTAAAGGAATTATGGAATTTTGCTTGACACACAAAAGACAGCACAGAAATATTTGTCGAAGCTATGACATCAACAAGGCAAGTAACCTAAGTTAAATCATGGTTCCACTCTTTAGAAAGAGAGAAGGAAAGAGAAAGAAAGAAAGAAAGAAAGAAAGAAAGAATGAATGAATGAATATAGGGCTCCCAGGAGTGAGTGATGAGAGGAGGGAGGTAAAGGGTACAATGACTGCTGTGGCATAAGATCTCCCAGGTCTTCCCATCCCCTTGTTCAGAGTGTGCTAAAGGTTTGCCCTTTAATATGGTCCTAAGTAACAGTACTTACTAAGATGATAAACCATTAACATTTGACAGAGATAAATTAGTACATGAAAGCATATCAGACATGCATGGAAGGCTTTTAAATAAACTATTATGCTCATTACAATTAGAAATATAGTCGAGTGGTCTTTACTACACCAGTAAGGAGTCTTTAATGATCTATATATGCCTAATTCAGACATTATCCAAAGCAATGTAATATTTAGCACAACAGTAGATAATATTTAGATACCTCCTGGGCCTGAGGTTTGTATTTCAGCCAAACTCGAAACAAAAACTAAAATTTCAAATTCCAAAAGGGGATGGAGAACACACTAATTATGTGCATTACATGATCTGTTGAGTTATAGAGAACAAATAATGACTTCAGGATTGTTTTTCATTCAAAAAGAAAAAGAGCAGTAGTAATTCAATGCGATCAGTACTACAATAAATAACAGACCATAAAGGTGGCTCTGAAGAAGACTAGTTAATTCTGGATGTGTTTAGGGTTGAAACCTCTGAAGGGAAAGTTGGGAGGCAAGAAGCTGAGGGTTCAGGTAGGTGAGAGGTTTTCAGTGCTTCGCAGAACAGGAGAAGATAAATTAGAAAGTAACAACAATATTCAGGGGCTAGATATCTATTAAAGTTTTAAAAGACCATATATAGCAGGTACAAGAAATGAAAGAAACAGGAGAGGAAATGAAGAAGTCAGATTAAGTGGCTTTTTCTATCTTTCCTTGTGGCTGTTCATGGCCATATCTGGAATCAAAAAGAGCACTGTTTTGGACGCTCAGAGAATGGCCATGGAAGAAATTCGTAAGTCAGAATTAAAGGGCTGTTTGGTAATGCAGAGTTCAAAGGAGGGAGAAGTTGGGTTAGTAGATAGATCTGGTACACAAACTTTGAGTTCACTCAGAAAGATTTTAAGTGCTGGAAGGAAATAAAAAGTGATGAACAATTTTCAGGGAATTATCTGGAGGCCAGTAAATGGCAATAATAATAAAAAAGAAAAAGAAAAAGGAATAATGCAACCAGATGAAGTTCAAGGAAGAGAAGCCCCCTGGCAATGTTAGGATGGAGAGTTCTGGTCTGCTTCTGTCCTCTTAGCACTTGATGGTGCGTAAGAAAAAGCGGCCTCTGATTTGGTGGAGCTATGTGAAGCAGCATAGTGGCTAAGGTGAGGAGAGCAGAGAGAATTCTGCAGAGGCCCTGAAGTTGGAGAGTGTTTACTCAGTGTGCAGTTCTGTAAAATTTCTCCAGAACAGAAGTTCAGAGGGAAGAGCGATGAGAAAGTTTATGGAGAAAGCATCGGTCCAGGGGTGATGAGCGGCACACGTTCACTGGGATCTTAGAATGTTCTAGACCCTGTGCTGGGTTTCGGATGTGGCAGTGCTGACTACAAAAATCAGCCTCAGCTCCTCCTTTGCAGAATTAGAAGGCATGTGACTTTGACCTCTTGAGAAAGAAGGTGAGGTGCAGAGAAAAGTAGCTTGCTACATGCTTCCCAAAGTGGGTCACTAGCTTCTCTGAAACTAGGCTATCAAATTTCTGCAGTTTCCTTCCTACTGAGTTGTAGAAAGGAGAGAAACTTAAAACTTAAAATTTCAATTCACATTTGAGAATACTTTTTAAAGTAAAATTAACCATAACAAATATTTTTTAAAAGTTAAATATTTTATTTTTCTTTTCCTCTAACAGTGGTTTGCAACTTCGTGAGAGTCAGATGGTCTTGATTAGTTTTAGGCAGGCTGAGATGGAACTTCTTAAATGTCCATTCAATAGAACATGTTGATTATATTAACTCAAGCCACAAAAATCTGATTTACATTGTTGGCAAAATACATGATTGTACAATCCTTGAGTTATACCTCGTTCTCTGTTGATTCTCTAGGGGGTAGACTCTCCTAAGCATTTTAGAAATAATTTTTCACAAATGTTATGGTTTATAAATAATTCATAAATTTTATAAATAATTTAATATTAGAAAGATTAAGCAAATAGGTAAAGGGTAGAATGTATAACAGAAGGGCACATGTAATGCTAAGAGGGCCAGCAATCAAGAGCAACTCCTCCGACATGAATTACAGCCAACGTGGATTGAAGTTTCTTTCCAGTCCTTCTCAGATTCAGCAAGGAATGAAAAAGCAGTGTTTTCCCTTGCTTGTACCTTTCTCTCTCCATTAACTGCTGCTCCCTTCATTAAAGCGCCCCAACATGAGTAAGATTCACATTTAGAAAATGAGCTCCGTTAAGAGATTGGAAAATCGAAACCAATCTCATTTGGTCCAGGTAGCTTCAACTGTGGCTGGGAACGTTTCTGTAGCTGCAGCAGTGCTTCTCTGGGGAAAATGAGTGAAGTGACAGTGGACACCTCATTTGTTAAGACAGATCTTAATGACACTCTCAGTTTCCTAACTCATCTATGTTATTGTTTATTTGTGAATAAAAGATTATAATCACTATAACCGGAAAGATATGTTTTGAGTTACTTTTCCAGTGCATGGCTCTTTGTATACATCAGTTGTCATGGTTTTAGATCTAGATGTCCTCTCAAGAGTTTCATGTGCTCATAGGTGAGGCTTTTAGAAGGTGATTGGATTATGGAGGCTTACTGCTGACTTGATTTTGGGAGTGGAGTCTGATGGGAAGAGGCAGGTGTTGGGGCATGGCCTGAAGGGTTACCTTCCTTCCTGACTACTCCTCCCTTGATAGTCTCTCTGCTTCTGGGTCTCCATGCCATAAGCGGGCTCCTCTGCCATGCGCCTTGGTCACACCTTTCTGGGTCTTGGAGACAGCTGACTACAGACCAAAATCAACCTCACCTTCTTTAAGTTGTAGGCGTTGGTTATTATGTCACAGTGATGAGAAAGTTACTAAGACATATAATAAGAGTAGAGGACATGCATACCCAGTTCATAGGATCTGAAGTATAATTTTTACTGTTTTCATTTGTTACGGAGGATTATAAGTACTCTATATTTTACTTTATTGGCATGCCACTAGTATTATATGTCACCTTTTTCATACCAATCTCTTCTTCAGAAACAAAATTCCCTTTTAGGACACAGGAAAAAGCATTATCTTTTTTGTAAGGGTACACTTCATATTTAGTTTCCAAGGCCAGACTGTATCAAAAGGTGTCTAACCAATTCAAATAAGTTAATAAACATATAAATAAGGACCCAACTTAGATAACTGCTTTAGACATTTCTTCTATGCAATAAAAATATTACAATCAGCATACTATTTACTAGCTATTTCCTAGTGTTAAGCCTCAGATAGAAAAGCAGAAATAAAAAGATCAATTATGTAACAAGCAATTTACATACTAAAACCACAGCTTTCAAACTTTATGTGCATAAAAGTCACTCATAAAACTTGTCAGTATTGTGGCTTCTCAAGCCTCACTTCCACATTTTTAGTCAAGTACTAAGATTTGAAGTGGGCAAATGCATTTCAGTTACAACCCTGTGAATTCTGACACAGGTGATCTTGGACCCCCACTCAGGAATACTGGCCTAATGTGAGTACTTACGTAGTCTATGAACCACAAGCAGAAAGCTGGAGAGATCCACTCCCTGGCATGAATCCCACAGTCAATCCACATGGCATTCCTTGCTGTTCGTTCTTTTCCAGAAACCTGCTCAAAGAAAATCAAAAAGTAGCAAAATCCGTAAGTCTTAGTATAACAGTTTTTATTTACATGGCATTATACTTAATCCTTTTAATATATTTACAGAATATATATGCATTGCTTTAAGTATTCCTTTGAGAATTTTCAGGGAATATTAAAAACTGGTGAGAAAAATGACATAGCTAAAGCCACATGGCTAGTGTGAGGTCAGACAAATGCTCGTGGCCTGGAATCTTGGTTTAAAACTCTATCTTCCCACAATTAACTGGTCACTGAAAGCTGCATGTGGAAAGATAGAAGAAGCAGACACTGTTTTGGGCCATCTGATTACTTCAGTATATGATTTTACAACAATATTCCACCTTCCATGGGAGGTGTAGAGATATAACAGGAACAGAAACGCCCCATCATTTTGCCTGAAGTGCATAATTCTTACACATAGACTATTTCCCCACCTCACACAAAAAGGACTGCACATGTAGCTTCACACAAACTGATACCAATAGATCAGGGATCAGACACCATATTAAAATTCACAGCATCATGGTTACTAAGACGCTAAATCTCTAGAACAAGAATTCCCACAGTTTTCAGTGATATTCTTTGAATTCTTTAGAAGAATTCTCAAGAACATTTCCAAAATTATTCATAGTTTATTTGACTTTAAAAATTAGTTACAACACAATTTAGGGTACTGAGGGAAGGGAGAAGACTGTAAAATCTAACTACTGTGCAGTGGTAATTTTAAAAGAAGAAAAACAGAAATTTAAATATTTCCATATTCCACTCTGATATGCAGCAGCAAAGTGAAGAAGAAAGTCAAGTGGCCTCTAACGGCCAAATTATGCAGGCAAAGGGAACTGTCAGACTGCCAACCTATTTGATGTCAAGAAAATTCCAACTTGTCCAGATTAATTGCCATGCTTGACATATCTAACTGCAGAGCAAATTTGTGGCACTATTTCTGACACTGGAATATGAAGGAACCCCAGAGACCTACATATGTGTACATTCTGCATTTAGTGAGACTAGGACTAATGTGCACAGGGTGCACGCTTTTCCAAGGCATGCACTCAGGTTCCAGACACACAAGTTCCAAGAAGCACACACAACATGAGTGGCGTAAACATCATGGGTGGATAAACCATTACATCGACCTAATGCAGTCAACCAACTGAGCAACTAATAGGACCCAACACTTCACTCTGATTTGAGTTTGTGCTGCAAGTTCCTGCCAGGGACTGATTAAAACTGAAAACTCTTGACTCCAAATTTTATTTTTGGATGACTGAAGGGACTTAATCACAATGCAAATAAATTCGACATTACTAAATCTGATGTGTTTTTCAGTAATCACACTTTTTTCCAGAGCTTTTTTTAAAAAAATTTTTTTAAGGAACAAAATAAAAAACAGAGCCACAGAATCAAAAACTCTAAACAGGTGGAAATCACTATAGCCCTTATACCTAAAATTCTATATTCAGTATAGGAGCATTTACTAAGGCAAATTTGAGAGAAGACACTGTATCCAAGGTATGGTAAGTTGATCAGATTCTTTCCCACAGTATATTGCAATCCAATGGACAGTGACTGGAGCAGAGACGTCAAATGAGCCCTACTGCAAAGAACTCCAGCGTTTCCTTGCTTTCTATCTTTCTCTAGGTTTGATTGTTCTGCTTCTACTTTGGTTTCTAACAAATGCCTCTCTCTCTCTCTCTCTCTCTCTCTCTTTTTCTCATACACAGAATAAGTCAGTCTGTCTGAAGTGGTAATGATGCAAATAAAACAGAGTTGAAAACTGGTCTACATCATTTTAGGAAAGTGAGTGCTGAAGCCCGGTGTAAATTAAATGTCTCATCTACTGTCACATAAACAGGCAGTCAAATCTAGAATTGGACCTTCCACTCTCATATCATCACTTCATTATTAAAGAAATATTTAAAGGTAATCACTGACATCTAAATAGGTGGATATTAAAGATGAGAACATTTAGAGCTCAAAGAAAAAACATTTCTAGTTATAACAAACAGCACTGGAGAATTGAGCCCTCCTCTCAAACTGAAAGAATCATGATTCTTCTCACAACATACCTTTAAAACATAAAGTGGACGCTTCTCATAAGAGGATCCGATGTGAAGTTTTCGAAGCATTTCAGGATGCTTCTCAGTTATTACTTCTATCCAAGAGTAGATCTATGAAAACAGAAATCAGAGGTTAGACACAGGACAAGTTCAAAGTATTTCCCTGACTACAGGAAGCAGGTGGCTTCTTAAAAAATGACATTCACCTAAAATCTTTGCAGATGGAAGAAAGAAAGAACAAAAATATTGGGGTAGGGTTTTTCTTTTGTTGTTTAAGAAAATTAATAAAATTAAAACTTTAACAACTGTTAAAAGTTTAGAGAAAGTTAAAAAAACACTAAGAAGTATATAACAGAGTCAAAAAATTGAGCTTTACAGTATGGATCCTACAAGTTATTTTTAAAGCTCATTACATCTAGTCCCTGCCTCTGTACATCTGATCTTTTTACTGCTCATTTAAGAGTTTGTGTTTATATGAGACTTAAAAAAAGATAAATTCATTGTTCAGGACTAAGGCAGCTGGGGCATTGCCTTTACCCAGCAGGAACAGCAGTGCTATTGTTTCCCACTGAGTGCTTGTGCAGACACAGTGAGCCTGACAGAAAGAGGCAAAGGTAAGACAGCTGGAGGAAAACAATGCCATCACGAGAAATGTTATTTGAACTTCTTAGTCAAAGTATAGTGGTATTTAAGGTTATGTCATAGTGACAATGAGAGGAAAAAACAAAAATTCTGGGACTGATGGTGAGCTAGAATCTTCATGCAAGCAGGAAGTAAATTCTTGTGTGTTTGTGGATCTCTGGGATTGGATTTGGTCATATTTTAATACAGAACAACTTCCCAAAGGCCATACTAACCACCATGTACCTTCTGATATGGGAATGATCAACTCTTGACTTTGTCTCTGGGAACTTTATTAGAGGGTTTTGAGATAGCAATCTTAGCTGATGAGAAATTGAGCCCCATTTACCCTAGGGTTTTCTTAGAGTGGTGGACCCCGTGTGTGTACTATCATTATTGAGAAAAAGAAAACATTC
This sequence comes from Cavia porcellus, assembly GCF_034190915.1. Taxonomy (NCBI): domain Eukaryota; kingdom Metazoa; phylum Chordata; class Mammalia; order Rodentia; family Caviidae; genus Cavia; species Cavia porcellus. The sequence continues at coordinate 61,479,770 of NW_026947504.1, forward strand.
CATAAAGTACCCTTGATAAGCCACCATCAACTCAGCGGTAAGACAGTCTGTCAGAGTAAAACAGATAGTTGAGCTGGGGCCAGGGCACGCTCCCCTCGACTTGCTGCTGGACCACTCCACTCCCACTCACCTGAACCACTTACCTGAGCCAAGTCACCAGCCTCAGGTGTATTACACAGAGGCAGAGATAAGAAAAGCAAAGACACCCCTCCCCCAAACCTGCCTAGGAAAATTCCAAAATTGCAAACCAGGGCATATGTGCAGCAGATGTGCCAGCATGACTTGAAGTAGCCTTTTCTTCATTGAAGAAATGTGTAGGACTGAATCTCATCCATAGACTCATCACAGGATGAATTATGGGAAAGGACATGTGCAACAGAGGCAGTTGACGTGACTCAGAACCCTGTCAGTCTTGCTCAGGAGGACCTGATAGGAGGGGCCTTAATGCAGGTGGGACGTGAGCTCAGCAAGTTTTTTTCATAGTGCAGTAGATTACTTAAGATTTTCTGGTGTAAGTCAAAGCCAAAAGAAGAAAATCCTCCTTCCTGTTAGGCCGCTGCATGGAAAGGGCTGATCCAGAATCACTGTTGAAGAGCAAGTAAAGACTTAGGAATTTCCTGGAAGAAAGACAACTCTTACCAACTGCATGAAAAGGATTAGGATTAAAGAATGGGAAAAAGAAGTCCAAAATATTTTCTGCAATGTCATACAGATGGACTGTCTTGTGTACACCAAATTCATGCAAAAGCCCTAAGGCTTAGTCCCTTAGAATGTGACTGAATTTGAAGCTAGACAGTTAAATTACAAGACCGTAGGCATGGGTATTAATCTAATCTGACTGGTGTCCTTTTAAGAAGAGGAAATTAGGACACAAAGGACCCCAGATATGGACTATAAATGTTGGACACCCACAACTTAATCAAGGAGGGTTTTTTTTGTTTTTGTTTTTTCCTATAAACGTTATGTTGATTTATAGCACTGCTCTGGGAGGTTGCAGTTTGTCTACAATGATGAGTTATCTAACTGAACACACTGCAAATGGCAATTACAAGTCAAAGTGGCAAGATAAAACCACAGCTGGCTTATTGCAGCCAGCACAAAAACAAGAACGGTAGGCAAAGGGAGGGGTAGAATTGGGCTTTACTAGAAAAGAATTTGGGAAATTGAAGAAAGAAATGTTCTACACGGGAGGAAAGACAGGAGGGTGCAAAATTCCCAGTGTGTTAACTCCAGCCTGTTCCCAGCTGCATAAGCAAAGCAGAAGAAAACAGCTGGACCCATTAGACAATTCAGTAAAACTGTGCTTAGAAACCCTAAAAATTTGATTAAACTCGAAGCTTGCTTTGCTTTAAAAGTTTTTAACATTTCAAAAGGCCTGCTTTAGTGACACGCTAGCCCCACTGGAAAGCAACCCCTTGTCAGTGATGTGCTCAAGTTGAGCAACCGACTCACACCTCCGAAGCAGGTGTGCACTGGACACGTGTGTCTTAAAACCCAGCCATGAGGCTCAGGTGACAGCTAGCACTGTGCACCCAGGTGTCAACTGTCCAGTGTCCTCGCTGTAGAAGAGTGGGCAGAGCAGAGAAACCCTTGTGTGGTAATGAAGGACCAAGAGACACATTGCCCACCCTACTCAAAATGAAAACTTTATTTGTAAATCACTTTTGGTACCCAGTGACCAGGATAGTTTTCACCTTTTAGAAAATACCACACATATCACACACCCATATATAATTGTTTTGGTTTTTACATTTAAATGCTACTTTACTTTGTGTTGCAAATGGAGGATGCAGGAATAAGAACTTTTCTTTTCCTTTAAGGTAGAGACATCCATCAGTTTATACGCAGCTCTGTGTTCATGGAAAGGAGTGGGAGCCCAGGTAAGGAAGCATGACAGCAGAAGACAAGGGCCCTTTTCTTCCTGATCCCCAAAGCCTCCTTAAGCAAGAACGTTCTTACTTAATTTCTACTTAATAGGAAGTTGCTTATACCTTAGGAAATAGAGCTTTCCACCAAAAGGAGAGAGATCCTCACCCAACTAAAGTCAGGTCTTTTCCCTTTCAGCTATCTTGAAAAAAAATTCTCACCTCCCCTGCTCCTTCAGGAACACATCTGCTTTGCCCAGACACCTGCACCTGCAGGTCAAGCCCACTGGACAAGGCGGAAAGCAGTGGTTAGTTTCCTACCTGAGTTGCCGCTAACACATTAGAAAGCTTCTGTGATAGAAAAAATGGGGCGGGCTGGGGTTGAATGGGGTGAGTGCACTAAAGACTTGATTCCTCTATTCTGGCCAAAGAAAGCAAGATTAACAGAGCATAAAGGATGAAAAAGACCTTTATATTACAGGCTTTGACTTACAGTGGGGACAAGTGGGGTGTCAGGGAGATGGAAGAGTTAGAGTAGTGTGAAGAAGCAGGGGGCGCTTCATGTTGGAGGTCAAGTCCACAGTGCACTTCAGACCACCCTCTTCCCATGTGGCCTTTGTGCTGAAGTTGATAGGGCGGCTGATACTATTACAATTTCCAGGAATGGGCTTAAGATCAAAAGGTGCTGTGGCTTTGAAGTCTCCATGTGGACTATTCAAGATAGGCTATCCAAGGAGAATCTCCCATGGAGATACTTTCACAGGGTCCTATTTGGAATTCCCACTGGGAAGGCATGATTTTGGTATTCTTCCTGATTATCTTGACTCTGGAGTACAAGCAGGCCCAGTGATGACCCTCTGCAATGTCCCTGACATAAGCTCTGTCTGCTCCCATACCACCATAATATGAACCTCAGGGACCAGGGAACTGCTGGAAGCTGATCCCAACAGGTACTCATCTGTCCCCATGAAAGTGTGTTCCTGCTCCATTCCCAACCAGTGGTGCTGGCTGCACATTGTAGCAGTCAGTGCTTACTAAAGAAGCAGATTTAATGCAAGGTATATAAATCTATAAGAATTTATAAGATTAGTTACCACGGCCACACACAGAGTCAGACGTGGAAAAGTGCAAGAAAAGCTGTCTAAGCGCTGGAGATTTGAAGGACCCAGTCAAAGGCCTGGAACCCACTTCAGTGTCCCATGAAAGCTTGTCCTTATTTTTATTTCCATCTCATGTGAGTTAGTGTCAAAACAAACCTGCTGAAGGGCGTGCCTAGAACCTGAAAAGTCTGCTGGAAAGCAGTAGATGAAGTCCAACAAGAAGCTGAAGACTGGAGCTCCTCTGAAGAAAGAGAAATGAGCCTTCCTTCCTCGTTTCCCTTTTATTCATACGTGCAGCAAGCCTGCTGGGTGCACCAGGGTGGGTCTTCTAGATCCCTTTGGCCATACCCAGAGTTATGCCGACTGATTTAGTTAGGCATTTCTTACTCAAGTTGACACAGTCAGCTATCACACATATCTCGTCCATTATCCACTTAAAGGTGTGCCCTAAGTTGGTTTCTGTAGGCTTCCAATTATACTGCTTCTAACAATTCACAAAACACCTGTTTATTTTGACCTTGGCAGAAGGGTTCCCAAAACAGCCATAGGATTAAGGTATTTGTCACTAATGGAGCCCTTGGTCTGGAAAGTGCAAGAGCCATCAAAATTCTACTCAGACAATAAACTCTTCTGCACACTTGTGCTCACAGTCCAGGGTGCCAGTCTTGTGGCACAGCCCTTCTCTAGTACTGACACTCCAGATACACACGTCTTAGACTTTGTTCCCTGAGGCAGGAACACGTTCATCTACTTGATATCTGTGTTTAAGCAGGAACTTGCTGAGGTACCCTTAGGGGAAGATGTTCTAGAAAGTGAGTAGATGCATGACAGCTGTGAGAGTGAGGTGGGGACAGTGTGGAGGAGGCTGGTGTACTGTCAGGTGCCCAGGTCTTCGCCCATTCTTGGTTCTGCTGAGAGGTTAATTTTGACTCATGGTGTGTAGGGTATTCATCGATGGTTGGATGGCTCCATGGCAGAAGAGTGCAGGAAGCAAAGCTCCCCACCCATGGTAGCCAGGGGGCAGAGAAAAGAGAGAGAAGGACCTGGGACAAGAGCACACCCTTCCAGGTCAGCCCCAGTGACCCACCTCCAATAGGTCTATCTCTTACACCACAGTTAGCCACTGAACTCATCAGTGGTTGAATCCATGGAGGAGTTCAGCACCCCAATGGTCCAGTCACCTTCCATGCACATAAGACTTGGCAGGGGGTTTTATCTAAAGTATGACATGGATACACAGGGAAAAAGTCATGTGAGGTCACAAGAAGGTATCCATCTGCAAGTCAAAGCAAGCAGCCTCAGAAGGTAACAAACCTACTGACATCCTGACCTCACACTTCAGTTTCTAGACCTGTGAGCAATAAACTTCTCATGTTTAGCCTACACAGACTGTAGTGTTTGCTTATAGAATGCCTAGCAAACTAACACTGTCATGGACTCGTTATTTTCTATCTTTTCCAACAAATAAGAAAACAACTTTTTGAGTGGAAAAATTAACTTTTAAAAAAATGCTTGAATCATTCCTCTTTCCCCATCAAACTCAATACAGCAGTGATATATCCATCTTCTGTGGTCTGCAAATCATGCCTATCTAGCCTCTCTGTATTTTTGTTACATGTTGCTGGTGACAGATGCTAGCGAGGTGTGTTCTATGTGAAACAGATGTAAGATATGAGAGATAAAAGAGGGAGTACAATTTTAATACCTCTGTCAGTCAGCCAGGCACATGGATTCCAGATGCAGACTAACTGGAAAGGAGAGATGTTCTTAAAGATTAACTACAAAATTGATTCATATTACCTATTTCTCAGGTAATAAGGCCTAGCATATGGTCCCTAACAGTTTTTGGCCACCTACTCAAAGATACTTAAAATAGTCCTATTAGATAATCTAACAGCATATACTCCTAAGAAAGACAAAAACCTTCAAGGTGTTTTTGATTCTTGGAGTACACTATACAAAAGAGAAAGTCTTCTGAGAAATTTACCTTTCAGCTAAAAACCACGGGGAAATGGCTATGGGCACTGTGTTAAAGTTTACTGAGGGTAACTGACCACCAAAAATATGCTCAAATTCCTTCTAGGAAAACTAGAACCCATCAACACTGAGAGGAAAATAATCCAGTCACTTAATGGTTAAAATACAGGCATGATGATAATGATGATTACTGTATTAGTTTAAGTAGGTTCCTCTTCAAAGGAGTAAAACATTTACCTACAGTATATTAAATATAAGCAAATATATTGCTTTAATTTAGTGATGTAATCTTACAGTTACTTACTAAGAGAAAATTTTGGATACTGGTCCAAAAAGGCATGAATAATTAGACTGGTAATATTTCGTGGCAGTTTAAATTTAAAAATCCTGTATATCATTTTGTGGTGTTGTTTGACATGCAGTGTTACCCCTAGAGAATGGAGATACTTTCAGCTATGTGCAAACATCCTCTTTACAGATAGTTCACCACATACAATGCAATCTTCCTGGGGAGGAGATCTACAAAATACGAATCACTATCATACAATCAACCTAAGCATGATTTTTTTTAATCCTCCACCAATTATAATTCCTTAACAATTTCTCATATTTGGAATGGTGATGCTGGTTAAATGAAAATGGTAATTCTGAGGGTCAGTGTGATGACTTACTTCATTTAGTGAATGATACTGTTCGTAGTATGATGCGGAGGCCCGGGGGCTGACTGTGTCATTAGAAGTCTGTTGTCGAATGAGATCTTTCACATCTCGCATCAAGACGCTGTGGGATAAAACAGAGGTGAGCTGCCTTCCGTGCAGAGCACTGGCCTTCTCGCCCACTACAGCAGGTGAGCAGGGGGAAACAAGGGCTAACAGATCTAATGAGTAGCTGTTCATCAAGGTAAAACGTCACCATCTCACACTGTGATTAGCTAAATTCACCATTTCAGCAGAACCCAAGTGGGGGCTGAATGAAAGCAGCTCTGCCTGGATGTGGCTTCAGGACCTCCAGAACTTCTTTCTCACCAAATCTACTTTGCTTCCCTGTGATTCTTTAGCATCTTTTATATGAACATGTAGACTTTAATGGACACTTTCTTCAATCCAGAGGAACATTTTATGATTCTATTTTCAGTTAGTGGTCAAGGAGAAACAGAACCAGGCAAATGTGCTAGATGAATTAAAACACCAGCATTGGGATGAACAATTTGACATTAGCTGCCATATTAACAACGGTTTCTTTTATTTATGCCAGTGGATAAAAGCCAAGCCTTTAGGGTTGAGGATTTAGATCAGTGGTAGAGGGATTGCCCAGCAAGCACAGAGCCCCGGGTTAGACCCCCAGCACCACCCTTCCCCCAAAAGCCAAGGCTTTGACATCAGAAAGATTTCAGTTTGATTTGTACATAGACTATATTTCAGTTGGTTAACATGAAGAAACACCTTTGTAAAATTTTAAAAATTTGATTTAAATTGAAATAGTATTTATTATAAATAAGAATTAAGTGACACACTGCATAGATTGGTCCAGTACAGTTCCTAGAAGGCTGTGAACACCTATGATGTCATATCCATAATAATTACAGCATATTATCAAAATACATAGGAGAGAGCACGGGCCCAAGAAAAGTGTGAGGGAGCAGGAGGGACTGGCAGTTGGGCATGTTGGATAAAATCCAAAGGAGCAAAGGCTAGTGTCTGCACAGAAATCGTTCACGATTTTAAAACTTTAAAAAATCCTTTATTTGAAATGATAGTTGCTGTCCTACTCTCTAATATACACAACTGCAGCACAAAGAAGTTGATAAATCTTACAAGATGACACAGATAGATAAACATCAGTGGCAGACACCAACCCAGGTTCTCTGCAGACTTTGTCATTTAGGGCCACATATGCAGAAATGTTTGCTAACTTTGTGAAGGAAGAATTTTAAAAAATCAAAATCTACTCCCTACTCATGAACAGCTTTTGAAAAGCAGTATCACAAAGCCCCATATGGTGAGTAACAGTTTTGCTCCCTAGTTGTGGGGCAGAGTGACCCCAAAAGAGGAATAATGAGAGCCTCTATAATGTTGAGTCTAACCTTCATTCCAGGAAAAGATTTGTAGTTTGAGAGATTAAGCCATTTGTCATAGAGATGGGCCTTGGGCTTTATCCCCAGCTCACTTGAAAGAATATCATGTTGTCATGTTTAATGTCCTTTATTTCTGCAGAAAGCAGTTATACTATCTCCTAATGCAAAGTGGACATTTATTACAGCTATTCAGTGTATATCAAATTGTGCCTACCTGAATGGAATTCTGCTCTCATTTAAATGGGCTTTCACGTCGCTTACGTCAGATGCATTCACAAAAAAATGGACTTCTTTTTTCTTTACAATAAATTCAGCTGTTACCGGCTGCCAGAGAACAATCTATAGTTTCAAGGGGCAAAATGGATTAAAAACAGTTATTCACATTATTCTCATATGTAGCCAGAGCCATAAAAGTTGTATCTAGAATGGAGATATGGAAAGGAGATTTCTTGGTTGCTGGTATTCATCCACACATATGATAATGCAAACATTTATTTTCCAGTAAACTCTTTTTTATTCTTCTTTGTAATTTGAACTGCTGAAGAGGGCCTGGAACCTACCCGATGCTCAATAAATATCTGACAAGACAATGAATGAATGTATTACTCATCTGTAAGACTGGATGTGTATATCAGATTCTTAAAGAAAAAGCAAAAGTTTGCCTAGAAAAAAAGTTGACTATACCGTACATTGGTTTCATTTAGGCCAGGTATGGTGGTATCCCAGCGCTCTGGGAAGCTGAGGCAGGAGGCTCACAAGTCCAAACCTAACCCAGGCAACTTGGTGATTCAGCAAGACACTGTTTCAAAAATAAAAGTGGGCTGGGATGCAACTCAGTTCAAAGACCCTGAGTTTTATCCTCAGTAACCCCCCAAATTATTCAATAAAAATTTCATGTACTTGATATTATCATGTGACTATTCCTTTCTATTAATCTAATTATAGCCTCTGAACAATGCCTTCTATTAATACTTACCTTTTATTCATTTTACTGCATCTTTCTAAAGCACTTTCACACATTTCCTTGATCATCATAATACCAGCTTGTTATAAATCAAGCAGATGTTATTCTTTTAATTCTTCTGATAAGAAATTAAGGTTCATGGCTAATTTGTCTAAAATTACACATCAAATAGTAAAACAAGAGAGAGCATTGTAAGTGCTGAGTGCTTTCCTCTCTCTCCTGGTGTGACGGCCATGGAAGCACACCACTCGGCTCCTGCTGACAAGAGCACGAGTGAGCAGATTGCGGGCCGCCCGTTCCAGTGGCCACTCATCCCTGGTGAGCCACAGCAGGCTGCAGCCACGCGGCCCAGGGCTGCAGCCAGCTCTGCTGAGCACTGTGGGTGCGCTGCTGCAGGCCTATTGCTCCTAGGTACAAATGGGGCTCTTACAACAGGTTACTCAGCTAATGGACAGCCCTGTGCCAGCAAGCCTTCACTGGAAGTGCCCTGCAGTCTGAGATCCTCATGCGAGGTCCTTCTTACCCCGGAAGCGTCAACTGCACCACGCTCTGAGGTGCTCCTTGCTGCCTCCACTTCCCTCCTTTTTATCCTTAGCAAGCATTACTGCTATCTGTTGCACTTCTGATTTGGTGTGGCCTCTGCTTCTTGGAGAACACTAACAAAGCCATCACTTTTCTACGTGATGCTTTGTAAACTCATCAATTTTCCACATCTTAGACATCCTAGAGACGGGTCCCAGGCATGAGAAACTTTTCTCACTTCTGACTTTTTATTAGTACATTACAGTACATAATGACTACGGTCCTGTGGGGAGTTGGTACACATACATGATACATTTTGATTCTGTTTTCATCTCCTTTCCCTCCTCTCCCTCTTCACTCTCTCTGCTTCTTGGTTCATTTCTATTTGCAAACGCACTCTCTCCCCTTTTCTTGTCTATCTTTCATTTTGTTTTTTTATTTATATTTTGAGTTTCTCATATACTCCTTGGTTAAGAACCTATGGTTTTATACAAGCAAAATTCTATCGGACTTCTGTTACTATAGCAACTTTACAAGGACATACAACTATGGAACTGTCTGAAAAACCAACATGACAAAGGAAGATTTATTTAGAGAGTGAACAGTCACGTGTTTATGGGAAGGAGTAAAACCTCTAACAAAAGAGTTCATGCCAGATACATGTAAGTGAGACAGAATGTAAGAAGGAACACGACATACAATACTCATACAATACTCATACAAAATAAATACCACTATAAATTAGGGAAAATTACCTCATAGGTTGCAGTGATGTTCTGTAGAACTTGAACTTGTCTGGAAGTTCTTGGAAGAGCAGATAATACCTGGCCACTGAGGATAAAAAATAAAATCACAGTTTAATGTTAAGTGAAAATGTGAAAACTAGGTACATTATACTTGGAAAAATTTCTAGGTAACCCCAACAAGAAAGCAAATGTAAGATGTTAGGAGGACAGATGATTTCCCTCAGAGCAGGTATAAAAATAAATATATTCTTTAATGTTTTCTTAAGCAATTGCAAAATAAACAACTATCTTAATTGGAGATTTATAGAGTACTTAGTTCTTTTTTATCCTGTGTGTGTGTATGTTTTGTGTGTACTAAGAAAATAATGAATTTGTCTTTATTGATACATGAAAGTAAAGAAAACTCTTGTACACTGTCGGTGAGAATGTAAATCAGTACAGTCATTATGGAAAACAATATGGAGACTCCTCACAAAAAATGAAAATAGAACCATCATCTGATTGAGCGATCCTAATACTAGGATAAGAAATCAGTATGTGAAACTCCCATGTTCATCACTGCACTGTTTAGAATAGCCATGAATCAATCTTAGTGTCTACCAGTGGATCAATGAATAAAGAAAATGTGGTATACATGTGCACTCAGTGGAGTACTATTCAGCCATTTAAAACAATAAAATATTGCCATTTCTGACAACATGGATGAAGCAGAGAACATCATGGTAAGTAAAATAAGTCAGACTTAAAGTACTATACTTGTATATGAAATTTTAAGAAGTTGATCTCACAGATGGAGAGTAGAAGAGGGGTTACCAGAGCTTAGGAAGGGTAAGGAAGAGGAGGTGAATGATAGAGGTGGTCAATGGGTACAAAGTTACACTTAGAAGGTATAAAGTTTGGTGTTCTGTTGCACAGTAGAATGACTTTGGCTAATATTGTATTCACTATTTCAAAATAGCTAGAAGAAAGAATTTTTATTATTCTCATCACAAATGATAAATATATATGATGATTAATATGCTAAATATCATGATTTGATTACAATGTACGTGTATCAAAGCACCAGTTTATCTCATAAATATGTATAAGTATTGTGTATCAATTAATAACAGACATAAAAATTGTTTTTCACTTGACCTTGCATTATTTTCAAGACACACAGTGAATATTTATGCTAATGCTTGTTTACTTCATTATAAAGTAACGTCTATCACCATCCCACTTAAGAAATTCACCTTCTTTGTCACCCTTGAAGCTCTTTGTGAGTTCCTTATATCTACTACTCTGTTTTCACTTTCATTTACTTTTATTTATAGTATGGATTCTTCATTTTTGTATGTATTCCTGTTGTGGATTCTCAAAGAACACACTTAGATTTATTTGATCTAGCTTTATAAACATGGTAGGTTTATGTATTCTTCTGTGTCTTGTCTTACCTTGTTAGAACTCCAGTACAATGCGGAATAGAAATGGAGATTAAAAATACAAGATGATTCTTAGGAAACTTTCTAATGTTTTAGAATGCTTATGGCAGGTTTTTTATATTTGTCTTTTATTAAAGAATTTCCACTCTGGTGAATTTTTATCATGAGTTGGATGGATTTTATATGCTTTTAAGAGATAAACAAATGGATTTTGCTTTCATCTCTTAGTTTGGCATATCACATTAATATATTTCATACAAGCTGATATTTGGTTTTATTTGTTATTTTCATGTTTTCTGTGCCATATTTCTTTGAGCCTTCCGACTCCTACAAGGCTGTGAGGAATTCTTAGTTTCTTGCACAGACTAGGCGTGTTGGATTTCTTATCCTGACCTTCAGTCACTTTTATCCTACCCCACCTCATTAAGATTTCATAAATAGGTACTACAGCTCATAAACAGAATTAAGAGCAGAGTGAATTCTGTGTGTTGAGAGCCGCTGAGATGACTCTGCCCCCGTCATCATGTCTGCCAGTCGCATCTAGGGTTTGTGTTCCTGGGCTGAGGTGCTTTAAAAAGCCTGACTCACTGGGGCTGTCGCTGCAGCTGTTTCTGTGTGTGAGGACCTGTGTGCAGTGCTGTTACTTTTCTGTCACTCTGGCACCATTTTTTGGTCTCTTTCATATCTTTTATCGGCACATTCTTGTGCTGAGCACACCTTTCTGTGAACTTAAATAAATATAGCTGGTTTTCGTGTGCTTTTTGAGTGCATCTTTGGTAATTCTTTGCTTGTCATACAAAGAGTCTGGACTATTCCTGCTCACTCCACAGTAAACATGCCAACCAATCTCCAAGGTGAAAACTATTTAGATACAGAGAAAAAAGGTGCCATAAGGTAAAGAATTGCAATTATAGGTAGAATATATTAACACTATGGAAGTTATCAGATTTCCATGATACTTCTGAGTAAACTAAAAAAAATGTACTATTTAAATTAAAATCAAGTGATATTGTTGGCATGAGCAAGAAGACTGGCAATTTTTTTTTAACTGAACAAATTTTCTCTTTTTAGTTTCAGACAATTGTTGCCCTTGAACTACGAGGATATCTTAAAATCAGAAAGAAACTATTTCTCTCTTTTTCTATTTAAAGCGATCCTAGATTTGCTTCAAGTAGTATGGAGAAATAGGACCAGACACACCCTACTGCTTGAAACAACTAAAAAACTGAGCAGAATGGATGAAGCAATGGCACTCCAGACATTGAACAGTGGCAAGATGATGATCAAATGTACCATGTTACCCTAGAGTGGATCCTGGAACAGAAAAAGAACATTCATAGAAGAACTGATGAAATCCAAATAAATTTAGTTAATACTATAATACAGCAATGTTGGTTTATCAGTTTTGACAAATATGTCATTGTAACATAAAATACTAACATTAGGGGAAACTGAGTAAGGGATATGCAGGAAGGCTGTATCATCTTTGCAAATTTTCTGTAAATCAAAGAACATTTGGAACACAAATTTTATCTTTAAAAAACAGGTTATTGATAGAACCCGGCCAGGGGCATGCCAGTTAGAATACCTAAAAGAGAGGTTTCATTTCACTTTAGTTACAGAAGGCAAGTGAGTAGGTTACAGGGTCCTGCATTAGACGACACAAGCCCTTATTCTTAGACTTGGTTCAGTCAACTAGCAAACAAGGACACAGAGGCTGTAGAAGGACTCACACCAGAGATAGGGTTCTGGGGTAGGAGATAGTTACTAAATAAGTTTCTCAAATCTTTGGAAGCCAAAAAGCTACCAATAATTACAAAGAGAAGTACAAAGAGAAGAAAATATAAGAGAAGAGGGGAGAGGAACCACAGATATGGGATGAAACACATTGCTGGAGTAGACTGTGACTCCGGATCCCAGGCCATGAGTGATGGGGGAGGTTCCCCTGGGCATTAGGAATAAAAAAATAGCATCTCAACTGGGGAGTGCCTGTGTGTATAGGTACCATTCTTATAAGAGTATTACTAAAAGCCTCACTTTCACTGTCTTGGAGTTTGATTTCTGTTTATTTCCCCAGAACTAAATTTATTCCTTACAGATCTGTAGAGACTTAATCACCAGAAGGAAAAATTGACTCACAGAGACCACACCCTGGGAAATTTTATGTTAATTCCTCATCAAGTGTAGTATAATTATTTATCCACTGCTTAAATGCATAGATTCAAGGATATGTATTAGAGCACTATTCGTAGTAGCAATAACTGGAATCTTATGTAAATACTTAGCAGCATGTTGAAATACTTAGCAAACTGTTGAATGTTGGTGGTACCTCCACATTTTAGAATGTTCGAAATCATTATAAAGAATAAGCTTGATATATAATAGTTAACTTATGAGGTGGAGCTTCCTAATGTATTAAAAGAGATAAAAAGGATGCATTAGGCTATGATACCATTTTTGGAAAACTAAATTTAAAAGAAAAAGGGAGTAGAACAAAGTTTTGATGAAATAATGAACAGATTGTTTTCACTGATTTTGAGGGCAAAGAATGATAATTGAAGGTAAGAAGAAGAGGGATCAACTCAGAGTTTTTTTTAAAAGGAAAGGTCTTTCTAGTGCCCAAAGGGGAAATTATATTCAACTGACCTAAAATTATTTGCAGGGACCTGTAAATGTGAAAAGAAACATACAACGTAGGATGATAACTAAAATGTTAAAGTTGTTTCTTTTCCAGGTAATGAATTTTATGTTTTGCCACACTTACTTAGAAAGACAAAAAGAACACTTACTCTTTAATTTGATCAAAGAAGATACTTAAAAGCTCCTTTGACTGTGAAAAAGCCAAAGCTGCTCAGTAATGCTGGTGGCCATCTGTCTCATCTTGTCAGCACAACCCTTATCATTTTAATAAATAGGATGTCTTCTGGGCCCGTAGTGCAGCATCATCAGTCACCCACTGAGTTTCCTAGCCTTACATAGTATTTCCCTTTTTTATCATCTGTCACATTAATTCTGACATTTCTGTTTCACTAGTGCGGATGTTTGCTTCCTGCAAGCCTTTAAAAACCATCCTAATGACTTGTTAGTACTATCTCCCAAGGATTTAAATAGGATGTTAAATCCTTTAAGTGAACAAGTGTACCTTCTTTGGTACATAGTCACCTTCTTTTACTAACGTGCCCAACCAGCACTTCCACAACCAGGTTATGTCATGACTTTAATTGAATCAGAGATGAGGTGGCAAAGTGAGGTAGGTTCTGAGAGCCAGCTACAGGACGAGCTCCCAGACAGCAATGGAGGCCGTGAGAGTCCTGTATAATAGAAGCTCTATAGCACTACTTTACCATCAGTGACAAGTTAGCCACAACTATTGCAGTAAGCAGCAAGGTCAGAGAGGCAGTGAGAGAAGCATGACCTTCAGAAAACTATGGAGTTGATAAAAAGAACATAGGGATTCTTAGAGACAAGATAGATGAACAGCCAACAAAATATTGCTTGATCTTTACAATCAAAACAAATCAAGGATAGATATAAAAGAGGCTGAAGACAGTTATCTCAATCAAAAATCAGTTTTGGAATCTGAGTCAGTTCTGAGACCTAGGATTTCTTGGTTGAAGAAGAAATCAGGTCCCAAAAAGGAAAGTCCCTACTGTAGTATGAGAATGACTGTGACTTCTATACCCTTTATCAAAGAGACTTGTGGCAATTTACTCAGGTAACCCTGCGGAGTGCAGAAAGGGAAATGCATTAACATTTTGTGGTCTTTTGGATGCAGGGTCCAAGTTGACATGGAAATCTGAGAATGTGGAGTCCCAGACAAAGTCCAGTTAATAGTGGGTGCACTGAATCCTTGGATCCCCCAGTGATCATTTCCCTAATTCCTACTAGTGGGAAAAAAATCAAAGAGGAATCTCTGAAACTACCTTCCAATTAGTCAAGATAAGAAAAAGAAATACTACTCTATCCTGTGGAGTTGGGGGAATGATGATTATTAGCCATTCTTAAAGACCTAATGGATGCAGGGATGGTGATTCTCATCAAATCTACATTTAATTCACCAGTTAAATGACTCTCACCAATTGTGGCCACTTTGCTGGATATGTTACATTGCAAAGGCAACATCTCAGGTACATGCTACTCAGCTATCAAGATGACATCTGTATCAAAACTAAGAATTGGAAATAATTGATATCTCTACCTAGTATGGATTTAAGTATATAATTAATAAGCTTATTTCAGCATAAATTAACTTGCCCATTCTCTGTGAAAACATAGTCTAAAACATACAATTCAGAATCAGGAATGATAACCCTTTATTGTGATCCTAGCAGTCTGATTGGTAGGGCAGGAAGATCATAAACTCAAGCCTAGGTTGGGCAATTTAGCTTAGCAAAACCCTGTGTCAAAAATTAAAAAAAAAAAACCCGGAATTTCTATTTTTATTTTTTTGAAGAAGCTGCTGAACATTTCCACAATTTTCTTTTTCCCTAAATCCTCACCGGTATTTGTTGCTATTGTTATTGTTGTTGTTGGTGGTGGTGGTAATGATGGTGATGATGATGATGATATGTGTGTATTGTTGTTGTTGATGATGATGATGACAGCCACTCTGGAGTAAAATGGACTCTCACAGTTGTTGCAATTTTCCTTGCCTTAATGACTAATGAAGATGAACATGATTTTCACAAATTTAATGACCAATTGTACTTCTTTCTTGAGAAGTATCTATTTAGATCATTTGCTCATTTTTTGAGTGAGTCATTTGTTTGGGGGAAGTAAATGGTTTTTCATTTTTTATATATTCTAGATATAATAGTCTTCTATCAGAAGAGCAGCTGGCAAAAATTTCTTTCTCATTCCGTAGGTATCTCTCTGCTCTGTTGACTATTTCCTTTGTTATGCAGAAGGTTTTTGCTTGAATGTAATCTTATTTATTAATTCTTGATATTACTTTCCTTGCTATTGGAGTTCCGTTTAGGAAGCCCTTGCCTGTGCTATGACGTCCAGTATTTCCCTTATATTGTCTTCTAACTATTTCAAAGTTTCTGTTTTTTATACATAAGTCTGTCAACAATTTTACTGACTATACCTCTCCAAAATATATTCTTAGAGGAGTTAGGAACTATACTAGTAATATATGGGTACATATGTTTGTACCAGCACAGTTTATAATAGCTAAGTACTAAAAACAGTCTAGATGCCCATCAACAGACAGATGGATAAAGAAAGTATGGTTGTAGATATATATATATATATATATATATATATATATATATATATATATGATTATTATTCAGCCATAAAGAAGAATAGAGTCATGTCATTTTCAGGAAAAGGCATGGAATTTGAGACTATAATGTTAAGTGAAATAAGCCAGGCATGGAAAGTTACATGTCATATGGGTTCTTTTACATAAGAAACTTTAAATATAAATAGAGTAAAATAAAGAAGATATGATAGGAAACAAAAAGACTCTGTACAGCAGATGGGCAGGGTTAGAAGGAAGGGGATGGGGATGATAGGATGGGGAATCACTGGATTGAAAATGATGAAATCTGATATGTAATTATACCAATTCCCCAAAATGAATGTAATTATTATGTATCATAAACACACATGAATAACAACAATAAAAAAAGTCTAGTAAACACTAAAAAAGAGCAGTTCAGCACAAATATCATAGTTTAAAAAAAGAGGAACAAGCCTACCTGGATATCCCAGTCCACTGTATCAAAGAGATCATGTTAATCTTGGCAATTAAGAAGTGATCAATTGCAACGGAGGCCATGGTGTGACATACACACTCCCAAAGTACAGACAAAAGATTATATTTGGATGCTAGACTAGTTGCACTGACAGGAAAAGTTTGTATTGCACCCGTGCATGCCTTGGAAAGACTTAAGTATTGCAAAATTTTGTCCCTTTATTTTTTATTTTTTAGTCTACAGACAAGTTGCTTTAGTAACCCGAAGAAGTGACGGAGAACACAGCTTCCTCACCACCCAAATATTTGTTTGTTATGATGTTTCAATACCTCATGATACAATAAAACTATCAAAATTTTCTTAACCATTAAAAAAAAAAAAAGATGAGCCAGTCTAGTACCTGCACACATGTGGGCTGCCACTGGGACTCTCTTGCAGGTACCAGTCTGGGTGGGGAGAAGTAGTCAGCCTAGCCCCCATGTGCACGCCAGCTGCCATCAAGACTCTTTGTCAGGTAGCCAGTGTGGGCCAAGAGAACCAATCAGCCATGACTTGGAGAAGCTGGGACTCTAAAGAAGCCCACCCTGCAGTCTACTGCCTCCTGAGGAACTTGGGTTAGGAGAAATCAGGTGTCTAACAGACACCTCTACACAGTGGATGGATAGCCAACGTGGGAAGCACCTGGGATGCTACTACCTGCTTACCTGGAGGAACCCAAGAAAATGTCAAGATGAAGGAGCAAAAGACAATCTCTTGCCTCCAGTCCAAACAGAACAAGTCCAGGAGACACAGACATGGAAGAAAGTAGAAGTTGCAAGTCTGAAATTTCTGGAGTGATGGCAACTGAAATAAAGAAACTATTTCATGAAGCTATAAAAGAAATCGGATCAAAAATGATATTGCAGGTAAAAGAAGAAATGAAAAATATCATAAAAGGGTTGCTGAATGTATCTAAAGAAGGTATAGATAGAACAAAAGAGGAGCATAGGAGAATGAGGGAAACCTTGAATGAACAATAAAGATAAGACTTGGCATGTATGAAACAGACTCAGAAAGATACCTAGGAAATTAAAAACAACATTGAAAGCTGGAAAAACTGCTCGAAAGAAACTGAAGATAAACTTTCAGAATTTGAAGACAGGATGGCAACTAGCAACTGTGAAAGGAAAGACCTCTTAAAAATAACAAGGAGCCAGAAATAACAATTCAACAGCTGCAAAATGACACACAAAAATAATTTAAGCATGGTAGGTGTCAGTGAAAAAGGAGTCAACGCAAAAGACATAAAGAGATTCTTTCCAGAAGTAATAGCTGAGAACTTCTCAAGCTTGGAAAAAGGACCTGATATACAGATAAGTATACTGAACTCCAACTAACATTAGCAAAAAAAGTCTTGCACCTAGACATATGATAATTAACATCCCACAAATTCAGCATAAGAACAGAATATTAAAGGCTCTTAGAGAAAGCAAACAGATCACCTATAAAGGAAAACCCATCAGAATCATGACAGCCTTCTCAACACAAACCATTAAGCTAAGAAGAGATTGGAGTGAAGTATTTCCTGAAAGTAAACGACTTCCAACCCAGATTGATGTACCCTGAAAAACTACATTTCAAAGTTGACAGATAAATATGACACATCCATGACAAAGAACAACTTAAGGCATTTATGATCATCAAACCAACCCTACAAAGAATACTGAAGAACATTCTAGAGGGCATAAAAATGACGGTCCCAGACAGCCGCAAAACAGCATGTGATGTGGGGCAGATAATTTAATGGAGGGGAAAAGTAGGGATCCAATGGCAGGAAAAAAGTATGGCAGAGATGAGCCAGTGCATATTGGCCATAACCATCACTGTAGATGGCCTCAGTTCACTAATAAAAAGAAGCACAGGCAGAGTGGATCAAGAAACAAGATCCATCAGTATGCTTTATACAAGAAACACATTTAACTCAAAAGAAAATTCATAGGCTGAAATTCAAAGAGAAACAATGCTCCTTATAACAGGGAATCAGAAAAAGGCAGGGATGGCTTGCCCATCAACCACAGAAGGGATAAGATACAACATTTTTATTTATATAATGGAAAGTTACTCAGCTATAAAGAAGAATAATCACAAGGCTCTTGTAGGTAAATGGATACAACTTGAGATCATGCTCTTGAATGCAATGGTGTAGACTCATGTAGGTGAACATATACTGTCTCCCTAGAATAAAAAACGGAAGGAGTTAGTGGTGTCCAAAATGGACAACAGATATTGTGAAAGAGAAAGGGGAGGAAACATCTGAAAGGGAAAGGTGGTAAACTTTGTTAATTTCCTATTATTTTGTCTTAAAATCCTGTATCATTTTATTGTTTTGTTTTGGTTGGTCTTACTCTGCTTTGTTTGGTTTGGTTTTATATCTGATGGCATGGGTAGCTATTTTGAAGATAACAAGATATATTATGGTAGTCATTGTTGATTTTCTACTATCTTATTTTGAAATACAGTATCATTTTGATTGGTTTTATTCAATTCTGTTTTATTTTATTTTATTAGGTCTGATGGTATGGGCAGCTATTTTGCAGATAACAAGAAGCATTATAGTAGCCATTATTAATTTCCTATTATCTTGTTTTGAAATTCTGTATAACTTCACTGCTTTGTTTTTATTGAGTATCTTCTGTTTGATTTGATTTTAACTTGGCTAATGGTATGGACAGCTATTTTGAAAATAACAAGATGCATTATGGCAGCCATTGTTGATTTTCTTTTATGTTGTTTTGAAATCCTGTATTGCTGTCATTGTTTCATTTTGATTGGCTTTATTCTGTTTCATTTTATTTGGGTTTATTCTCTTAAAAATAGAAAATGTTGAACTACATTTTAGACTAGTCAAAACTAGTTACAGAAAATAAAAAAATATGAATACTACAGATTCAGGGAAATTTTAGGGGTTGAAGGATATGGGATAGGCTAGAACAACCTCTCCAAAACAATATTAAGAGGACAAATGATTATCAATTATACATCATGACAAAGACAGGAGAACAATTCTTGGTAGAAATTAGATTCTAGAAACACTTCCCTTAGGAATACTGCTCCATATGTTTGGTAACATGAAAGGCTGTCATCTTTGTGAGAAGATTAGAACAGAAACGTGCTGAATATTCCAGTAAGAGCTATCACTTAGACTATTAGCAGGCTGATTGCAATTAGAGGTGTCTGTTAGAGGTATCTACAGTGTTAAATACCATCTGTTGTTTTCCATTAATCCTTGCCTAGCACACATTTTGACCTTGGTGGCTGGTACAGACTCTCAGCCTGAAGCAGGCATCCCCACGTCTTCTTTGTCCATGGCTGCACCTGGCAGCATATTGACTGTATCTCCCTGTCTCTCTTGCTTTTCTCATTGCTGAGACAAAATACCTGACACCCACAGTTAAAGGAAGAAAAGTTTATTTAGCTCAGAGTTTGCAGAGGTTTCAGTTCATAATCAGCTGGCTCCAAGGTGGGGTGGCATGACCAACAGGCATTGTAGAGGTGAAACATTTCATAGCAGGCAGAAGACAGCAAAGCAACAAGGGACAACCACAGCTCTTTCTATCCCTTATATCTGGATCTTATCCAGGCTACTTAGGACAGATAACACTCACACCCTTAATCCTGGTGTCCTAGCATTGCTCCATGAATCAGTTTCAGGTCACACACTCTACATCCAGCCATCTCTAAAAAAGTCCCACCTATGACAGCGTAAGGCCTTGGGGACAGACATCTAAATACAGGCCATTGCATTGTCCTTTCCCTTCTAAGTATACGTTCACTTCTCCTGCCTGTGACCAGCATCACTGTATGAGGACATTAGAGAGTTTGATCCAGTGATATAAGGTCCCACATATAACACTGCCTCAGATCAAGGATCCTACTTTTCTTTTTTTTTAATTTTATTTAAGGAGAAAAAAGAAAAAAAAAACAGAAAAATGGTACAAGTTATACAGAATTTCAGAAAAAATAAACAGTAGGAAATCACTAGTTAATTACATATTGTCACCTTAGAAATAGTTGTTGAAGTTACAAAATTAAAGCATATAGAGGGGACTTTCAAACAGTGAGACTGCAAACAGTTTTGTTCAGTAATCCAACAAAACTCAGTAAAATGGTTATCTCTCTTATACACTTAAATATATATGCAGTTATATCTTTTAGAGAACTTTCTTTTCCTTTCTTTTGTACAATGACAATTACACATTTTGGGTTTTATTACTCCCACAGTTCTTATTACTTTTTTTTTTTGAAGAAAGTAAAACCAAATGTGACATACCAGGACAGAGTCAGTCAAATCAAAAGGATGGACATAATACATAATGTAAAAACAAAATACAAGGTGATCAACAATGGTTACCATAATGCCTCTTGTTATCTTAAAAAGAATTGCCTATATCATCAGTTACAATAAAATTGAACAAAACAGTAAAGAATAAGACCAATAAAACCAAAACATTGGAGACATTAGAGGACTTCAAAAGAAGATAATAGTCAACCAGAATGGGTGTCACAATGGATCTTATTGTCTTCATAGCTGTTGCCTAGACTTTCAAACTTGGTACTATCTAGCATAACAGAATAGAGGAAAATCAGTCAAAACAAGATGGTGAGAGCAATACAGAGTTTCAAATCAAGTTAATAGGAAATCAAAGTGGGTTACTATAATATATCCTGCTATATTTTATTTATTTTTCCCTTAATTAAAAGGATAAAAATGAAAAAGTGGATAATAAAAAGGAGATTGAGATAAAAAAGAGGGCATAACAACAAAACAGTGCAGGTCTAAACATAGTCATTTAAGCAAAATAGTGTTTTACCACAAGATAATCTCGACATAATAGTAGTTACCATAGTGTCTCTTCCCTTAAAATCTTTGGGTATAACTTCGTATACTGTAGCATCAAACATATCAAGACAATGTAAAACCATTCAAGAGAATGACAATATTACAGGGTATTTAGAATCAACTAACAGAAAATGAACGATGGTTTCTGTATAATCTCCTTCACATATAATAAAATTCAATAAGATACAACACGTTAAAACCGATGGAGACAGAAGAACAAAAGCTTGATGGGACTTCAAAAAAATGGATCCTACTTTTCAGAAAGAAAAGTTCAGAAATTAATTAGCATGTTATCATGGAATCCACTGGGGCTATAATATCCAATACCTCCTAGAAGCTGCTTACTTGATATGACAATTAGAATGGGTTGTCAAAAAAGTCAGTTGAGGTGCTATCTTGGAAAGGAATGACATCTCACAAGTTACAATAGACACTTCACATCAACCATCGGTATGATGTCCTTCTGTGAATAACCCACTTGGGGAATTAGTACTTTCGGTCTATAAATATGGACTCTGTAAATTCAAAAATTCTGGTTCCCAGAGGATGAATGTCTTCCCAAGGCACATTGTTACTGTTACCTACCAGATTCAATCTTCTTATGTGGACTGAACACCAGAAAGGAGAAAAGGTATTGTAGAAAGGGCACGGACCTTGATCATCAGGAGAACTGCTGCATAGTGAGTATGGTGGGAAGATTGTGTTTGGCACCCAGGTGGCAAGCCTAGACATTCTATAAAATTTATTTGTCCAATTTTGATGCAGGCAGACAAGTACAACACCATTGCCCAAGAGAGCACAGGGACTGATCAAGACTTAGACCCTTGAGGCTGAGGATCAGTGTCAAGACAAGTGCTAGCCAAGATTGAGGGGAAACCAGAATGAGCAGTGGAGGAGAATTAGAAGTATTGGAAAAAGGGGCAAGACAAGCCATAGTTGTGGAACTTTTAGTTGTTCCACTAATGTTTTTATGTTTCCTCTGGGAAAGGAGACCAATTAGAATTCCAGAACTGCTCTCGAAGCACAGTTTATGATGCAAATTGATCAGAATGGCACAGCAGGTAGACTATAGTAGATGCCATAATCAGCCTAGATCTCCATCGAGGAATGAACCCTCCCTTGCTTAGCTCTGGTAGCGTTGGCAGCTGACATTCTTAGCTGAGTCCTCTTCTAGGACCTGTCATTAATGGAAGAGAGTGGTTTTCCTCAAGGTGATGCCATACCTTAGGTCTAGTCCACAGCCAATGACCAGGAATAGGAGTTACAAAGGCATGGCTGCTTGCCCCAATTAGAATCAGTTATTCAAGGCTAAGGCTCCCTATAGGAGAAGTCGAGGCCTTTGTTGTGATGGCATCATTCTCCTCCACTGTGCATTCTGTTTTCCCCTGAACCTTGGCTAACTCCTCTTCTGCTCAATTCTCTTTTCTCCATCCCCCAATAGATGTTGATCCTGAGACCCCTTCCCAGTAAGCTTCCTACATGAGAATCTCCACCCCAGATTCTATGTCCTGGGGAGATTAACCTGAAACGGACGCAAAAGCCTACTCTGTGATATAAAACATGACAACTGTTTTGTGAGTGGCATAAATAGTCTGCTATTAGGAATACAAAGTCAGAAGCACTTTTTGGCTGAGGTGATCGGAGAAACTAGACTTCCTTGAGAGGCAGGATTTGACAAATGAAAGGGTGATGAAATGGTTTATGTGTAGGCACATAAGTGGATAGAGCTCAAGGAGGGCAAGTGATCCAGATGGAGAGGAAAATGGGCCTTATGGAAATGCACCAGAGTGCCAGGAGTTTAGCTTAGTGGCATAAGTGCCTGCCCTGGCAGGAATCAGGTCGTGAGTTCAATCCCTGGTATAAAGAAAAGAATACCAGGATGAACAACAGGTTAGGATTTGGCCAGCAAGGCGTTTAGATTCTGGGCTTAGGATTGTGGCCCCTATTTTCAGATTAATTGGGTGTCATTCTGGGAATTAAACCAAAAAAGTGGCAAACGCAAATCTCTCATTTGATGTGAAATATGAAGAAGTGGAGGTGAATATAATTAAATCATCTTAATTTTAGAATGAATTTTCCAACAAATGGAGCTAAAAATGAAATGTGGTCACTTACAAGGCAAATGAACTCTCCATTATTCTAAGAGGAGCTGAATTTCAATTTCATGTAGAAGACTTATGTTGCCTAGAAAATAAAATGCTAGGGGAATTTTCTTTCATTTTTCCATTGTCTATGAGCAAGTTATTCTTTCTTTGGGGCGAGTTGTTAATTTTTTGGGCCACCCTCCCAAAGGAGATATACTGATTCAGATGTCACTTTTAAATGCTTCAGAGGTATTCTTATTTACTTATTTAGGTCGAGATCCAACTCACGATCTTGGGCTTGCCAGGCAGGCACTGTGCTGTATCTCTCGCCAAAGGCCTTCTTACTTAATCTTCTCAAGGAAGCCTGATAGGGAGTCTGTTATCAGTGAAAATAATGAATAAAGAAAGCTGAAGGAACAATAATAATTACTGAAAAAGCCTAATAAGCCTTAAAAGAGGAAAAAGCATCAAAATTAGTCAACTGAATAAAAAAAGCAAAAAGTATATTATGCAAATGTGCCTCTCTTTTTTTAAAAAATATTTTTAAATTTTTGTCTCCTAATAAGCAATGCATTAAGGAAATATAAAAGTGAACAGTCCTGAGAAATAACATTACAAGGTTAAAAATATTTTGATATCTTCAGACTTAAACTGTAGTAGACTGGACTCTCCATACTTGATTTTGACCAAAGTGCCATAATAATAGTAGGCGGTGAAACGATACTTACTCACTCTGTGTCCAGTTTACAGTTTCTGAAAATGAGTTTCATGACTCTTGTACCCTCTTACAGAGGGCAGGATGAGGCTATATAAAGCAGAGTGCAATCACGGGTACGTGTGGGAAGAGATTAGAGGAAGGGTTGCTTTCCTATAAGGGAAAATAAATTTGTCCTGAAGAATGCCTCTCGGCTTTCCTAGTAACCTGATATAGTAGGCAAACATACTAGCAGTCTAAATGAGGACTTTGTTTTTGGTGACAATTCACTGAGTCTGAGCCAACCCCAGAAGCTAAGCTTTAGCCAATTACAGGCTGCTGTCTGATCAGACCATACCCAAATAAGCAAAGACAGTTACAACCAATCAGGCTGTTTCTGTATGCCACTCCCACCCCCACCCCACGCTGGGGATTAAATCCAGGGCCTGGGTAGGCCAGTCCTCTACCACTAAACTGCATCCCCATCTCGGTGCTTCACTTCTGTTTTCTGTTCATAAAGGATTAGAGTTCTCTGAGTTTCAGATTACAAAGGTTGATCATTATTCAAGTCATTCTTTGCAGTTACACTCTGTTAAATTTAATTAAAGTTTTTCTTTTAACTGCACAGACTGAGATATCTGAATAATAACTTTGCGCACTGATATTCTGATTTCTGGACTGAGGCTGCTTGCAAGGTAGATGATCCAAGGACTGTCAGTTACTTAGAACTAGGTTGAAAAGCTAAGGAATATTCTCATTTTCATGGGAGTGTTGGAAAAGACAATCCTAATTACATAAAATTCATGAGACAACGAGAGATGAGGAATGAGGTGTTTTGATCATGTCTCTAAAATTACAGTATTTATACAATAACCTCTTGTGAAAAAAAGAATCCTTGCAGCAAAATAGAATGGAAAGTATAACCAAAGAAGAAGAAAAAGAAGAGGAGGAAGAAGAGGAGAAGGAAGAAGAAGAAGAAGAAGAAGAAGAAGAAGAAGAAGAAGAAGAAGAAGAAGAAGAAGAAGAAGAAGAAGAAGAAGAAGGAGAAGAAGAAGAAGAAGAAGAAGAAGAAGAAGAAGGAGAATGTGGTTACGTCTGTCAAGGTCTGTCCTGTCCCTGCTATGGTTTACAGGAGAAGCTTCATACTTGTCATACATCTGAAGGATTATGCTAAATTTACAAAACTGCTAAGATGCTTCTGAACAATGGAACATGGCTCCAGGCTACAATTTCCTTGCATGCACTACAGTGTTTTAGACTACCAGTGGTCTCTTCTCTGGAGTGAAAATAATATATCAGTAGAAGACAAGTGGAAGGAACAAACTGTTCTCCAGGTAACCAGACAGTGTACAGAATCACAGAGAGAACGCATCCTGTGGTCCACTAATGTTTCAGGAGCCCTCCATCCTCAGCAACCCCATTTCAGGTCCTTTCCCTTTTTTTCTTCCTAATTTTTCTCACTTTCTTTTCTAAACAGATAGTCTTTGCTGACAGACTGCACTTTGGTAATCATTGCACAATACGAATTGATGGCTTTGTTTACAAGAGCCTTGCTGGTATTTTTTTTTTTTTTTTTTTTACCCTTTATACTGTTTGGCTTTTAAAATCGAGTGCATGTGGCGCTATGGGGCTCCTTTTGGCTGCCTTCCTCTTTGCCGTGTGGTATTTATGCCTTTTAAAAATTTTTATTTTTTGGTTGTCAATCCAGAGCATCTCACCGATGAGATTTATCAAAATGCATCTACAAATCAGCCGCTGAGAGACTGCCTGAGTACAAACTGTTATTAGGAAAATGATCGTGACAAGAAAACAGTAACAAGAACAGCTTTAGGGAAAAGCCAGATTCAGCTCTTTCTGGAAAGGCTTGTATTCTCCCAACGAAGAATAATTTATCAAAGGCTGTCACTCCGAATGAAATTAGATTTCTCTTTTAGTTTCAGTAATAGGCTGTTCCTAGAAAGACAGAGCCCAGAAACATTTGATAAAAAATAAATAAAATTACTTTTACTCACAGAAAGACAAGTTTGCCATGTTAGTCTCAGGGAAAGGACAAAACCCAGAATTCAGACATGCATCTGTCTGCAAAAGGCAGTTGTCTCCTCACCGTGTGCACACACGCGCACACACACACACGCACACACACACACACACACACACACACAACCACAACCACTACCACACAGGGGCCTCCACAGTACACATAAAATATGAAACATTTTCAATGTCATAGTCTGTGCTTAAGTTATAGTCACATTTTACTTCCTCTTCAAGCGTATCAATTAAATTTCAGAGAACATGCTCAAGTAAGAAAAACCAAGAATGAGGACACTTTTCCCTTATTTTTCACTGTTTTTCTCTATCTCCTTCTTTACCGTGCTACATACTCACTTACTTAGAAGACATGGAAACTTTTAGTGTGTCTTGCAACTACTTACCCTTCCCAGGAGATCAGTTCACCATGGAATCCACAGGGCAGCCTGACAGTGGAAAGTGGCACTGCCTGTGGTCCCAGTCACTGGGAGACTGAAGCAGAAGGGTTGCTTGAGGTCAAGAGTTTTCGGCTAACTTGGGCAATATAGCAAGATGCTGGCTCAAACAAAACAACAATAACAACAATAGAGATGGAAACCTGATGTGAGCCCTTGTACCAAACTCTGCAACAACCAGTTCCAAAGGGCTGGTGCTACCTGGTGCTGAAGTCATATGCACACCTGCTGGTAACTGAGGACCTTGAAGTCTTCACCTGTGCTCCAGGCAACCTTCTCAAGTGCAGCCATGCCAAGCGACTGTCCTCTCCAATGCACGTGACAAAATCTGACCTCCCTTGAAGCTGAGTCCTTTCCTAGTTTCTACTAGAGGCAAAGCTACATACGCAGAGTTGAAAGAGCTGCGGTGGGTTTGGATCCAAACCCTGCACTTCTTGTTTGTGCTTATCATTTATTCTTTTTTTTTTTTTTTTGTCTTTTTCCTTTTTGTTGGTACCAGGGATTGAACTCATGACTGCCTACTTGCAAGGCAGATGCTTATGCCGCTGAGTTAAATCCCCAGCCCCTTATCATTTATTCTTATGGGGGTTCAGTTTTCTCCTCTGTAAAACGTCCAACAATATTCCTAGAATGTGTTGGATGCATGGGGAGAGAGACCCTGCAGCCTGGGCTACTCTGAACATGAGGTGAGAGGGTCCCTTGAGCCCAAGAGTTCTGGCCCAGCCTGGCAACATAAAGGGGCCACAAAGAAAAACCAACAACAAATAAACACAGCGACTGATGCCTATGTAATGCCAGCATTCTGGGAGTCAGAGACAAGAAGATTCCAAGTTTGAGCCCAGCCCGTGCAATTTAGTGACTTAGGGAGACAGTCTGAAAATTAAAGAAAAAAAAAGAAGACTCTGGTTCAGCCCTGAGAGAGAGAGAGAGAGAGAGAGAGAGAGAGAGAGAGAGAGAGAGAGACACAGACACAGACACAGACACAGACACAGACACAGACACAGACACAGACACAGACACAGACACAGACACAGAGTGAGACAGAGAGATAGAAACAGAGAGGCAGAGGCAGAGAGGCAGAGAGAATGAAAAAGAAAAGGAGGAGGAAGAGGAGAAAGATTTCTAAAGTGTAGAATTACAGGCATTTAAAAAGATAACATTGCTGAGTGTTGAGCCCAGATTGAGGCATAAACAGGGGTGCTGAGTAACCATGAATTTCGGCTTCCCTCGCCTCAGTCAGCGAGCACAGAAACCGTGGTGGACAGATGTACAGTTTTCCTCCCTCAGCCTCCCTTTTCCTTAAAGACAATCATCAAATTATGGAAATCAGAACAAGCAAAGACCTTGGGAGTTTCGTTCATCTGACTTACTGATAAAATGGAGACCTACGTCCCGATCACTCACAGTTTTTACATCTCTATCAATTCCAAACGACCGCTACTTTACCATGGAATCGGTGGCTTGATACCTGACAACCATATTGAACAAAGAGACTCCACAACTATTCGGTGATCACATACAAACACAGTTTGGGGGTCGTAAGTTAAGCTCTATTATCTGAACTATTTTCCACTGGATATTTGTTGCTAAAGGTTTTTGAGAGTTTTCTCTGTCTCTAGTGTGTGTGCCTCTGCATATATCCCTTCTCTCTGCCTTTCATTAACTTGAGTAGAGGCTTCTGTCTCAAAGATAAATAGGTAAGAAAAGAATTATGGAAGTGAAACAAATGCAAAAACAATTCCAAAAGAATAAATATCAATTTTTAAAAGACTAAAATTGACTAATTAATAAATTACATTTCCTGTACGCTGGAACTATTTATTTATTATGTGCTATAGGATTGTTTTTTGTTTTTCTGAGTAGTTTATGGAAGAATATCCTAACAGGATCACTCTACTAAGCAAAATAAGATTTAGATATGTATATTTATTGTTCTTTATAGCACAAATACTCATTTTATATACCATACTGAATAACCATGCATGATCCAGATTTCTTATTTAATACCTTTACTCTCTTTTCCTATATTTCACATCCAATATGAAAATAAGTCATTCATAGTTAAATGTTTTATACCTGATGACACGAGGAAGGTAAATCATGTGCCATGTTAGGTACAAATGACTACCTTTCCAAAAGATTCCATTTCTTTCATTCCCCTAGATGCACTGAATATATTAACCACCCAGGGTAAACCCGGTAATAAAACTAAGCCAGAAAAGAATTAAAGACGCTACATCTAGTGATGATCTCTTGTACTAAATCCACTTGTTTGTCAGAGCAATGCGGCAGAATTCTGGCCCTCACACTTTCATGTTTTGCTCTGAGTCCGGTACACAGACTCAGTTCAGTGTGAGGCAAGCTGAAGAGTGAAGCACCCCAGCACAGTGTGGGGTCCTAGTGAGTTACCTCTGAAAGGCAAAGCCATGCTGCTCACATAGAAAAATAATGGCGACAAGGACTCCAACGCTCAGATGCTTCATCCCAGTGGAGACTTGCTGCACCCCAAAATTCTCCGAAGAGAAAGGCCTGGATAGTGGATTGCACAAGAGCCCTCTTTACAGAGTGGTTAAAGTATAACGGTGTGTTCCATCTCACTCCTGTGGCTCAGTCAGCTCAGTTTCTGTCGCCACCCCTGCAAAGAGAACACGCGTTGGGTGCCTGGAGATTATGGGAGTGTGAGAGTATGCGGAGATTGGTGATTCCTAGTGCAGGCCAGCTAGAGAACGTTTAATCCCTCACAGACGCTAAGGCTGAGAAGAAAGTACAGTAGGTAACGTAGTGGCTGGTTCTTTGAAGAGTCTCAGCCAGGGAATACTGACTGATGGCTCAGAGCCCACACGAGGGAGATCGTGAGGGCTTGCTGCTTGCTTTTTCAACATTTTTAACTTGGGCGAAGTCCTTAAAGGGGGAATCCTCACATATGTGGCTAATGCAAGGCTGAAAAATCTCCACTCAGAATATTTGTCCTTGACCTCATGAAAGGATGGATCCACTTCAAGAAGGAATTCTGTGTTATGCAGGCTAGTTCAAGCAGCAAAAGCATTAACAGCTCAAAGTCACATTAATTTTGGGAAAGTCACTATAATAGCCATCTTCTAAATCAGTGCACACCACTCCTCAGTTTGCAAGTGGCATTATTAAATATTCTGTTAATACAAAGCCTTATCTAAGCCCTGTAAGGCACCCTTCCCTGCAATTCCATTTGTAAAGGCATTTGAATGTTCTTGAGCTCAGGATAAAGAAATTTGCAAAACAAACCAGCTTGTCCCCAATGAACAACTAAGGGCAAAAAAGACAGATTTCAAAGTCTCCTTCTGAGTGTGAACCAATTGAAACAAATGTAATGATGGGGGTGACATCCACTGAAACTATATTCTGAATTAAGAGGAAACAAGAAGATATATGTGTAGTTATTCAATTGTGGAAAATACACACACCCAGAGGACAGAGGAAACTGATGAACCTGTCCACCTATACTGATGCAGAAGGGACGAGGGAGTCAGAACCACACAGAAGGAATGGGAGAGGGAGACTTTCTGAATAACTTTTTGAGTAATCCTCAATTGACCATTTATGTTTTCACATATTCAAAGCAAATACATTTTTAAATGAGCACAAATGCAAGCAAATGAACCTGTTTCAAATGAATAACAGAAACACACTGAAGCAAACAGCAAGCCCAAATAGCTTTTAGCTGTTTTTAAACACAAAAAGTAACTTTAGACAAACATGACAATATGCAGATAAATTTTGTCCACTTTATCCCACAAATATGTGTCATGTGTTTTTTCCAGAGGGTATAAAATTAATACATTGCTTTACATTTCTTTATGATGAAAAATCTTTCAAAATTCCCTTTTTTGGAGGGTTTTTACTCAAGGATACAATTTTTTTAAAAAAAATTAATCTAACTGGGCACTAACGATCTGTGCATTTCACTGGTGTATCTCAGTGGAAAGAGGTGGGATGCTGCTCACTGTGACCTCAGTCTGGTTTGTGGCTGCTGTTGATGTGCAGGAGACCGAGCAGGAACTTAACTAGACATAACTAAGTGGAGGCAAGTGGCACAACCTTTCATGTTCTGGGTATCTAGTTTTAACTGTATTCTACCCTTACTTTCAAAAGCTAGTTTAGCTGCTTGTGGTGTTGCTGTGTGACAGATGCTTTGTGTCTTGGCATCTGTTGCTATTTGGTAAGACCCTGCCATTGTTCCCTCCAGGGAAGCTGTCCATTGTACTTGATGGTTTTGAGTGACTGTATCTTTGACGCTTCCCAGACCCACTACTCTGTTCTAGATGTGGATTTACTTGGTGTTATCTTGCACAGTGCACAGAATATACCTTTTATCCGAGGATTTAGCTATTTCTTCAATCTTTGGAAACCACCATACTGTTATCAGCTAGTATTTCCACTAGTCCCTTGGGTTGGGGCTTCCAGGGAAGTTTCTTAGCTTTCTTCATGTCTTGTAACTGATTGTTTCTTTTTCTTTTCTTTTCTTTTTTTCCTTCCTTTCCTATTTAAAAAAAAATTTTAGCACTGAGAATTGAGCTAGGGACTATTGCGTTAAGCTACATGGCAGTCCTTTTTATTTATATACTTAATTTATGTTGAGACAGGGTCTCTCTAAATCCTGAAATTCCCTATGTTGGTCTCCAGCTTTCCATCCTCTTGCCTGAGCACCACTATGCCTAGTCTGTCCAGATTACTGACTAGTATTTTATGAATAAAATCCCTTCTGCTGACTCTGTCCCAGTTTTTGTCTCTAGCTCTGAGGGTTGGCATCAGGCCCACATGCAAACAAAGCAAGTGCTCTACCAGTTATATATCTTGAAATCCTCTTTATGATCTCTTAATGAGAATCCTGAGGATTCTTGAGCATCACTCATTATTAAGGATATGAGAATTAAAACTAAAATTCACCACCACATACTCCTGGCATGGTTCAAGTGAAAAAGGCTGGAAATAGGAAGCAACGGTGAGAATGAAGAGCAACCTGAGCAGAGAGTGCAAAATGACAGAGCCACTCTGAAAATCAGTTTGATAGTTCTTCAAGAAGTTAGGTACATCCTCATGATATGTCCCAGAAGTTCTATCCTAGATGTTTATGCAAGTGTAATATGAGCATTTGTCTAGAGGAAGACTTGAATGTCAGAGCAGCTGAGTGTGCAAAATGGCAAATGTTTGCAGTAGCTTTATTCACGATAGCAAAAGACGGGAGTTAATCCAAACATCCAGCCATCAGGAAGTGGATAAATCAACTATGATACACCCATGCAATGAACTGTTACTCAACAGTAAAGAAAAACAGAGTGTTGAAACATGTCTCAGCAGCATTATGTCACATAAAACTAACCATGTATGAAAAGATTAGATTGTATTATTTCTTTGACATGATACTGTATGAAAGGCAAACCTAAAACAGATAATAGGTAACTTGTTGGCAGGAATTGAGCCTATGGGGGGTTAAGCTACGAGGAAGTCCAGGAGAATTTGTGGGAGCGGTACAAATATTACACAGTTGTATCCTGCCAAGCATCCTCAACCCTGACATTGACAAGCTGAATTTGACTGGAAAGAAAAGGAGGAATAAAGAAGGAAGAAGGGACGGAGCAAGGGCAGCAGGCTGTCAGGAAACTTACATTCTTTGCTTCTCATCCTCCTGGATGCCTCTATGCTGGTCATGGTACCTTGTGGGGACACAGAAGGTACACAGAAGATGCATGCAATTGCTCCACCCCTAGTTGTGGGATCTCTTGTCACCTGCAAACCTCTTGGTCTCTTGGATGTACAGCTTCTTCTTTGGAAAAAAGTAAAGTTAGTAATAACCTGCATCAGAGAGCTGTTGTGAGGATAGGGCAGTGTAATAGTTAACTGTTGTGTCAATCTGAGTAAGAAATGCCCAACTAAATGGGATCATCACTGGGTGTGGCCGAGGGGATTTATAGAACATAGAAGACCTACCCTGGTGTGAATGGCATCAAGCAGGAGGCTTGCAGCCTGAACGGAACAATAAGGGGAGCAAAGAAGGAAGGCTTGCTTCTGTTTCTTAGGGGGAGCTGAAGTCTTCACCTTTACCTTGGACAGCGTCTCCTGGCTTCAAAGGTACTCTTCAGCCTCTATGGCATACCCATTGGCCTCCTGACAGGGACCTGCTCCGGACACTACAATGAGCTCCCAGCCTTCATCTAGATCTCCAGCTGGATCTCCAGCACAGAGACAGCCCTTTTGTCCTTTTCCACACCTGACTCTGTGCGTGAACAATGTAAGCCAGTATTGTAAGTTCTTATATATATATATATGTATGTATGTCTTGCATTAAATGTTTTGCTCAAAAGCACTGACTTATACAGGAAACATCTGAAAGTAACTGGGAAAAACAGGTGCTCAGCACATCTCATTCATATTAAAAAGGTAAAAGGAAGGAGTGGCCGAGATCAATGTGTGCTTTGGCTAGATCTCATCCTGACCTTGGGAATAGCTAGTCTTCTTCCACTGCTATTTTCTGAGAGTCAAGTAATAAGCTACCTTCACAAAGGCAAGCTAATCCTAGTAGATTTATCTGATTTAATCATGCCCCAGGACCTAGGTAGTTTGCACATTAGTTCTCAAGCCAATTTGGAACATTAGGTGGCAAAAATAATATGGCAAATATTTCAGGAAGAGCCCTAGCCCTCTGTCTTTATTAAGGCTGTATTGATGAAGATAACTTCCCTGATGAGCGTCTGCCTTGAGTGTCTCTTAAATTGGAGCAGTTTGAGAATCAGGGAAGATACCACAGTGACCTTGGCTAGCCTCAACATGGCTCTGTAGTTCAGGCTTGTTGTTAGATAAGTGCTGATAGTTAATTAACTTATTGCCATTTTATTATGAGTCTAGGTACAATTCAATTTGCAAGCTTTCCTTTCAAAATCATTCTGCTATTAAAGCTGCATAATCTTAGAAGGTTTTGAAGACACATAATTGATAAATCTTTTTTCTCTTCATGCATTTTCGCTCATGTTTATTCATTGAAAGTGTACCAGTCCTATAATTCACACAAAGTCTTGAGATATTTGGCTTCTTGTGTTTCAAGGGGAGATGAAAGGTGATGTCATCCTAGAAGTCATTTGAAAGGCAGAGTTGAGGCCTGAATGCACTTGATCCCCTTATTGTGGTTGGTAAGACTGGGCCTGAGATCTGTGGTACCAAGAAAGTTACCTGGCACCCAGATAGGCAAATGCTTGGTGACTGGATAGTTACCGTGTAAACAAAGCAGGCTTCTTTTTGTAACATTTCCATGCTTTCGGTACCCCTTTCTGACCGACTCCCCCTTCTATTGTCCTGGCTCCCACTTATATTCCAGTCATTACTGGAGCAACTTCCCAGGCTACAGAAAAGCAGCTCTTTTATTACTTGATGACCTGTTCGAGTCACTTTTAGGATCTAGCTACCTTGAGTGAACATCAAATCAATTATGCCTAAATCTCAGGGGACAGAATATAGGCATCAGCATTTCTAAAGCTCCTCAGATGTTGCAAAGTGCCGCCAGTATTGAGAACATCTCTGGATCACAAGAGTGATCTGAATCACAGGCTGCAGAATCTCTGGTAGACACTGAGTCTCAGGGTGGGATCTGGGACATTTGTTGCCCAAACTCCCTAGGTGACTCTCTGAGAATTATTTGTAAGCCTTCGCTTGTTCATCTGTTTCTCATGATAGGGCAGTTCTTTCTCTCTAGGAGCCATCCTGACTGGTCTTCCTGTTCCTTAACGATTTCAAGCCCCTTTCATCCTTGCATATTATAGTCATTCTACTTGTAGACATTTTTCTCTCTTTCTACCACTAGGGATTTACAAACTCACTGTAGATAATAATGAAGTTATGACTGTAAGAAAAGGCACAAGGCAGAGACTAGCTGAGCCCACCAGGCTTGTGTGAAGGCAACACAGAGTGGAATTTATTGTGCCTGGGTGCAGGCAGACAGAGGGAGAAGGGGCCATCTGTCTGCAATGAAGAGAAGTGAGATTTTTTTTATAGAGTTTGAAAGAAGGCAAAGCACATTAGGCTGGAAGATGTTAGTAAGCATCAGTAGTCAAAGTCCTCTGGGTGTTTTGTGCCTTGGTGGGCAAAGTCCCTGAGGAATCATAGAGATCCCTACAAAACAGCTTTGAGCAGGATTTAAATTTAATCAATTGGCTTTTTATGCTTATTTGTGAGTCTGTACTCGGCCTAGGCCCAGGCCCCTTGTCTGGAGATATGCAGTGGATTTGTAGTAAGTGAACCTCTGTGAATCACTGGTTCTAGCTAAGATCTGAAGTGGCCTGTGATGCTGTGATGCTTTAAAGGACAAGACAAGGCCACAGCTGAAGATGCCTGGCTCCAACCCCCAATTAACTAAATAGAGACTGTAGTTATGGGCTCCACACTCCTGCAATAAATGTCAGCTTAGAGATAAACTCATTCTCCTGATTGGTATAATTTACGACTTGGGAAAGTCCTTGAACAGACTCCCCAGGTCCTACTCAATTACCCGTGTTTTCCACTTTAACTCTTTCCTTTGTTTGAAACCAAATAAATACGGGCCACCTTGAGGCGTTCTTTGTCTCAGCCCCCAGACAATCTCAAATTCTGCTAGAGGGGTTTCATCTTTCTGGAGCCCTAAAATCATACCAGTTACCTGTTTTATTTAAACCTTCCCCACCCACTCATTTGGGAGGTTGTGGGCCTAGTCATTCTGCAAAAGGCATCTGCTGTAAATGTTTGGGTGTTTTGGAGGATTCTTGCTCCATTTTGTCTCTTTTTACAACATCCTGTATTTGCTGAGGGAACCAGTATTGAGTTGAGAACAATGCTCCTGCTAGCGGGCAGGTTGGGTACTGGGAAAGGCATGTCTGACTTGAGCCTTACAATAACACTTGGAAACCATCGCAAAGCACTGGTTTTAAGTTTTAAGGGAGGGTGGAATAACACTGGAGGCCTTTGCGGCAGTTTGGATTACTAAGTTACGTAGCTGCCATGAAAGTCATAGAGTTGCTTCAGAGACTACGAGAAAATCAAGGAGTTCTTGATGCGGCTGGTGGAGGACTTGAGAGATAAAGAATTGACTGGGTCAGACTCATTAAAGAGACAGCCCTCAGTAGCCAATAGGAGAATGTTGTGCCAAGAGACAACTTTACAGTAGCTGCAGGACCAGACAATGCTGCTCTTTGGATCTGTGACAAGTGAGTGCCACAAAGAGAGGACCAAGGTGAGGGGGGACCTCAGAGGGCGGAGCTGGGTGGTAGGGAACATGCCTAATGGAGGACAAAGGTACTCTGGCTAGCTCAACTGAGCGTTGTTGGTGAGAAATGTTAATGGAAAGACATTCCAACCCCTCAAGTTCAGTTGTAAAAGGAAAAGTGAGACTGGAAGCTGGCTAATTCAGTCTGCTATCCACTGTAGATCTTTCGATGAGATCTCTGTTCTTCCAAGATAGTGTTTCGCAAACTTTAATGGACATAAAGACTGCTTCACTCCCCTTTCTGCTGCTATAATTGAATGCCACAGCCCTGGTAATTATAAAGAAAGGAAACCTATTTCTTACAGTTCCAGGGCCTGTGAAATCCAACATCAAGGCGCTGCAGCTGGTGAGGGCTTCCTTGCCATTGGGGCCTCTGTGGAAGGTTGAGATGGTGCAGATTGTTCCATGGTGAGATATAGTAAGTGTGTCAGAGACGGTTTGCTTTTATAACTAAAGTACTCCCATGATAGATTGTTAATCCATGAATAGATTAATCCATTTCTGAGGGCAGAGTTTTCATGATCAAATCATCTCTCAAAGGTCTCATGAACCCAATTCATTCCTGAGGGCTGGTTATAACTCAGGTTATCAATTGAAGGCTCAGGCTCCTCTCCACTGTCTTCAAAGTCTCTCTCCCATCTACAGGCAGATTTCATGTCCTTAGAGAGCACTAGAATAGGATTTCTCAGTTCACCCCACACAGGAAAGGATGTGGTAATGTTCCTTCCAGGACTCTTTAAAGGTTAAATCTGCACCTGGAACCTCCTGAAAGCACAAGAAGCTGGCATTTGGTTCATAACTCAAGACCTTGCTTATAAATTAACATGAAAATGTTGGTCATAATCCAAGCTGTTGGTATGTCAGGTTGGTCATAACTCAAGGGTCCATTGGAGCTTTAATATATGACCTTGGGATTAAGTTTCTAACACATGAATCCTGGATGACTAATATTCAAACCAAGGCACAAAATCATCTGAGAGCATATAAAAATACAGAACCTGATTCAGCAGGCTGGGGGTCAGGGCTGAGATTCTGCATGTCTAACTAGCTTCCAGCAGCCTCTGGCCTGATCCCTATACTTAGAGCAGGAAGGATTGAACGTTTGATGCTTTTAAAAGCGAGCCCATGTTGTCACTCACTGGATGCAGAAATGCCTACTGAATCATAAAATTTTGTGTGAGATCCCATATAGTTTTGGAATTAAATATTGCTTGCATTTTAATTCTCTAAAGATCTCTACTCTAAAAATGATGTCTGATAGCTATTAAAATATTTAAATGTAAGTCCTCGATTTTGATGTGTCAGTTTGCTGTAAGATGGGGTTCAAGGAAATCCTCTGGAAGGGATATAGGGATCTCAGCTTGAATCGGTTTCTCACTCATCATAGAAAAGAATCGCAGGGCCCATCAATGAGAGGGATAAGCAGATTTATTAGGCCAAATAACAGAAGTGTGTAATGTGGGTGCGATTCAGCATGCTGCTAATGTCAGCACTGGGAAGTGGAGGCAAGAAAATCACAATATTTGAGCCTAGACCAGGCAAATAGTGACTTAGAGACCCTGGCTCAAAATAAAATGTAAGAAAAGGATTGGGGTTTTAGTTCATTGACTGGGTCCTGAATTAAATCCCCAGTATTAGAAAGAGAAGGAAGAGAAGAAAGAGGAGGAGGAAAGAAAAAGAAGAGGGAGAAGAAAAAGCAGAAAGGCTCAGAAAGAAGTTCAAGCACTTGACGGGGAGATGCAGTATGATCTGGGGTTGGGATGTGTACCAGTCAGTGTGTACCAGAGAAACATATACCAGATATACAAATATACAAGACTTTTACATCTTGGCTTACAATGGCCGCCCACAGTCAGGGGTGGAGGAGTGCAGGTCGGTCTGTGCACTGGGGATCCGAAGGGTGCAGCCTGGAGCTGCATGCCGTGCCCCACACGAGGCTGTAGCAGGAGGCTGAGGGGCTCTGCTGGAGGCTGAAGAGTTTATACTAAACGCCAGGAGTTGACACGCAAGGTGAAGGTGAAGATTAGAGCTCCTCCAAAGAAAGCAGAAGCAATCCTTCCTCTTTCATTTCACAATATACCATTCTGGCGACAATCGCCCCAAGATAGGTCCTCCACACCCAAAACTGTGCTGAGCCAATTTAGTTGGGTGTTACCTACGCCATGGACACAATCAGTCAACCCTTATAGGATATTTATGTGGTCTTGGGGTGTCCTCAAAGCGGAGGACCCACAATGCTTATTTCTCTGAGTTATTTATCATTTACCTGCTGTCTGTTTCCTTAAGGTCAGGCTGCTCATTAGTGGGCTAAATTCGAAATACAGTATCAAATTAATAGTAGCGTTTCTTTGAGAGTGGGAGTCCATGGAATTGATGGACTCGTAGTATCAGTCCATCGGATTAAATTTATGCACTTATTGTATCTTTAACACTCCTAGGAATTTATTTGGAAGAAAAACAAGCCTGGGGGTGAAAAAGGCTTGGTAAGTTGGGTCATGTTGACTGTGTCTTGAAGATGCAGTTTCTTAAAATTAAATTCCTTTGTCTCCTGTCTACCTATTTTTATTTTTTTTTCTACCTTACCTCAAGATAACATAAGAATTATCTCCACTTTTCCTTGAGTTGTTAATAGTGATAGGTGGTATCACTAGGTTATCTGTTTTTGTGCCTGACAGAAGATGGATTATTAAATTAATGTAGCCTTCAGACATGAGAAAACACTTACACAGTTTTTTGTGTGTCATTCACTTACAGACTCACTAGGAAGATTCTGTCTTTCAGAAACAGGGAGAAAGAACACTGAGAAAAAGAGCCATTGCTAGCAGCTACGGGTTGAGTTACAGGAATTTTATCAGGAAACCATCAAAGTGTTGGGATTTCACAAGAGGATCAGTCAACACTTCTTATAGTTATTCTGAACATGAGCTCTGTTTTCTGAATCATGAGACTGGCAGGGCCATGCTGGACTTTTTAAACGCTATCAGGTTCATCAGGAGAGTACTGCCGGCCCTTAGGCCGAGCCTTCTGATTCACTAGTGTGGACAAACAAAAAAGGTTAATGACAATAGGTATGGTAATCATAAGGAAAGTGGGCTCGGGAACTATCCCAGGGACACTGAGGCACATTCACATGTCCCTTGTGGACTAAGCATCAGTGAGATGAGCTTGTCTAAAATACTCTCAAAATTTACACCGTTTTTACAAAGGAGATGGTAATTATGCACCTGGGGCAGACTCTGTGTCTGTGAGTGGGCAGACGCCCACATGTCTGAGTGGATAAATTACTAGGTTGAGACTTTATAGGATCATCCAGTCCAATGCATTGCATCACACAGGCTCAAATGTCACCATTTCCAGGCAGACAGCGGTCCATTCTATTATAAAACTTTCCAAGTAAGTCTGTTTCACAACTTTTCTCACAACTCCTCTGGTATGTTTGGCATCACCCGCAGTCAGGAGATGTTTGCTGATGACAAACATAAACCAATTTCTACACAGATTCTGAGCTCTTGTTAAGAATTTAGAAGTGTGCTTGTCTCCGTGGGGGATATCAGCATCTGTAAGTCATGGTTCCCACCCAATTTTCATTCATCATCCTGGGCTCTTCCACAGATTTTTGTTGATCCTTTATTCACAATTGACTTTTCCTCTGAGCTCACATAATACTGTTCTTTATTTACAAATCTGTTATACATTGGTCATGTTCTGCTTTTCGTTATGGGTATGCACATTCAGGCACATTATCTCTCTCTTTTTTTTTTTTTTTTATTAGTACCAGGGATCGAACTCATGACCGCACTTGCAAGGCAGGTGCTTATGCTGCTGAGCTAAATCCCTAGCCCTAACATTATCTCTTCTTGTAATAACATGTTTATTTAGATACAAAATGGAGACATTTGGATCAGTTTAAGCATCTTTCCAAGCTTAAGGTTCTTTGTAAAATACTCTAGGGAAACTTAAGAGAATGCATTTTTTTATTATTCAGGATTCAATATCTTTTCTCAGGCAGACATTTGATAAATCTCTGTTCAATAAAATAAAAAACATTATGTGCTCAACAAGTGACTATACTATTACTCACAAGGCCTTACTTGCTGTGGTAAAAAGGTTGAAACAATCTAAATGGTTAAATAGTGATTGACACACTTAGACTTGTTGAAAAGATTTAGGCAGATCTATATGGACTACTATGAAACAATCTTCAAAATAGGTAAGTGAAAGAAGTGAGATGCAGAATGATGTATATATTAATATTTGCATTTTAAATGGTTGAGTAGCATGTGATATGTATATAGAAGACTGCTGCAAAAATACAAAAGAAACTGGTAAGAGTACTTGATGACTAGGGCAGGGATCTGGGAGGGGTTGGCACAGAGACAGGTCAGTTGATGAACTAGCTCTTCTGGAATTAAAACCCATATTCAGAAAACTTGATTTTCTGTGAATTTCTGTGTTGTAAATATCCCCATCATGTCAATTTCAAGCTAACAATGGTTTAACAATGAGCTAGTTTCAAAGCACATCACCGGGCACAGGGGTGAGAGGGGATCGAATTTCTATTGTAAATCCTTTAGTGCAGTTTAAATTTCTTGCAATGATCATTTAAAATGTAGCAATAAAATTTTAAAGTTAAGAAGTTACCATACTAGGCTCCTTTGGTCTTTTCTCCAAGATAGTCATAGATCTTTTTTCTTGCTAGTACTTATTCTGCTGTTCTGTACTACTTCAGACTTTTTATTTGAGACTCATCAGTGTAGTCTAATTCCAAACAATACTATTTGTAGCCTCTGCATGTGTGGAGAAAGGCAGTCCTAGCCTTAGTATCAAAGCTGTAAGAATGTTCAGAGTAGGAGACACCACCCAAAGAGCCAGTGGTGAGTCTGGAGTATCCAGAAGGTACAGAAACTCCATATCCTAGCCTCTGTGCAGGTGTGGCTCTGATTTCAGTGAAGGTGTCTCATTGGTGGCAGGCCAGCTCCTTTGCCTCAGCAGCCCTGCCGCGAGGGAACTGGCTGCAGCAGAATCCTACCACACTCTTCCTTAAGCACACCCTCTCCTGGCCAAGAGGGAAAGGCCGCCAGGCACCACCCACCCAAATGGGGCCTTTGCCATTCACTAGAGAAGTCACTTTGCACCAGTTCCCAAGTGTGGCCTTAATGGCTCCAGTCCACGTGTTTCTGGGAATTCATAGTTCAACTTTCTTCACTTACCAGTTGCTGCCTATGCTTCAGGTGTCAGCTAAAACATTTCTCCCATTAGCTTCCTGCCAGAGGTTCACATCTCACCTCACCCCCTTTTTACCACTTGTAACAGCTTTCATTTTCATTGAGCAACACCTGCCTTTCCTGATCAACGTACATGGTGCTGGTCTTATTTATGGCATATTCCTAAAACCATACACATTGTCTTACTTATATTAGGCACTCAGTGTATGTCACCTAAACAAATAAATTAATGAGTTACAGAACAGGGTTATTAAATATTCATAAGGAAACACCCAGAAATACTTCATCTTGGGCACATTTTATTTGGAAGGATTTTGAGCATTATTTTAATCTTCATTTTCCAGTAAGGCAATAACATTCTTCTTTCCTGAAGGCAGATGGGGGAAAATCATCCAGGCCTATATGAAGTTCAGACTAAAGTCAAAGCCAACCACTTTGCATTCAGATGCAGAAATACTGGTTATGAGCCGAAAGGAGCCACATATTAGCTTCCTGAGCCCACTGCCAAGGAATGGATCCAGGGCAATGCATTGCAATTGCTTTGAAAAATGGCTAAGTTCCATTAAATTGGTTCCCTAAAAAAGATAGCTCATCAGTGAGCCCATTTACCATGACACAGGGAGTCTAGTGTTGGTTCTAAATGCTCTGTTGCTTTTTTAGCCTTTGGTAGTTCTAGTTTTGTCTGGAATTCTGTAAGTGTCGAGGTAATTAGCTCTTCCTAAAGCAACAAAGGCAGTTCTTGCCCAGCATATATTCATTCTGCCCTTGACTTCTGGCTAGGGGTATGTGGAGATGGGCAGCGGGACTGCTATTTATTGGCACATATTACCTACCCCTGGAGCAGAGGGGTGATGAAAAGCTTTTGCAGTACCAAAAAGGTAAACTTTGATCATATGACCTGGCAGCAATTGCATATTGATATTGAAGAGCAAATGAAAGCTGAGCAGGACTGCTTCCAAATGTCACCAGATATTTAGCCATAGTGCAATAATTAGGTCTAACAAGCAGGGCTAACTGCTAAGTACAGTACAGAGAGGCAGCACCATAAAGGACAGGTGCTCAGGGATAGCTCTACACTGCCCCTTAGTGGCTTTCTTTTCTACCACACCTTGCAATCTTCTGCCAGAGCTCACAACCTACCTGAGGGTGCTCAAGGTGCTCAAATTGGTCTGAGTCTAAATTCTAGATTTAAAAATGGAGGGCTTCTTAGAGAATGAAAGTGAAAACTGATGCCATTTGGTACCTCGGTTCTGAGGAAAGGCCCTGATGGTGAAGTTTACTTCTACAGGCTACCAGAGACACCTGGCTCCTTGACTGCCTGACTTACTTGTCAGGATGCACCAGGTGACCAAGGAGGACAACAGGGAGAGGTAGGCCACAGAGCAGGCACTGACAGGGAGTGGGGCAAACTCACTGGGACACAAGGCAGGAGGAAGGGGCGGAAAGAGGCCCGTGAAGGGTTAATTATTGGCCTCAATGAACAGGTGACACGACAGGTTTGTGATCTCCTCTTCCTGGTCCTCATGTTGAATGAAGGAAAAGATAGCCAAATAAAACCAGTTTGAAAGATTACGTCAAAAATTAATCTGCAGTCTCAGTCCTAACTGCAAAAGCAGAAAGGGTGCCTGGAAAATATCTTCCTTTTATTTTCTTTAGATTTTCAAAGAAGAAAAATTAATAATAAAAAAATATTTATAGGAAGTAATTTTTTTTTTTGCAAAAAAGTAAGCATTTTCTGTTAAGTGCAGGAGAGGTTACTTGGCTGGGTGAATATGCACTTTTTGGAGTGTTCTATAATGTCACCAAGTTGAAAACTTTGGAATGGCTTGAATGGTCCTCATGCATCCTGGGAGCATGCTGTGTGGGGCCCTCACAGCACAACTGAGAGTGTTGATGTCTGCCCTGGCCCATCAGGCCTCACACCCTCTTCATCCCTTTCCCCATGAGGCATGCAAACACTGTCATGACCATTTTGGGGTTCACTTCAACCAGGTCTTCTGGAAGGGCATATACTCTCGCTCCAATTTTTCTGGCCATAGAGATGGCATACCTGGAACAGTAAAGAGAAGACAAGTGAGGGACAGCCTGAACGGCAGTTAAGCAGCAGACCTCCGCGGACCATGGTTACAGCTGCCTTACAGTCAGAACGGAACTCGAGCACGGAGTCCCCGGTGACAGCCACCAGCATCCTCCCAAGATCACAGACACAACTTGGCTCCACAAGGCTTCCCACAAAGCACTAGTGTTACCATTCAGCCACATCATAATGACCAGGGATAGTATTTGTCCTGGAGGGCTTCCTTTGCTCCTGCTACTTTTGATACCCATGGGGCTGGGGATTTAGCTCAGCGGCGTCAGTGCCTGCCTTGCAAGTGTGTGGTCACACCAAGAGCATTCTTCTCTTGTTTTGCTGTTTGGAGACAGGGTCTTGCTATGTAGTTCAAGTTATTAATTGAACTCACTAGGTAGCCCAGGCTGGCCTTGAATTCATGGCAATCCTTTTGCCTCAGCCTCCCAAGGACAAGAATTCCACAACCATACCCAGCTAAGAGCATTCCATTGAGTTAAAAAACATGTTGAGAAGAAAAAGCTCAGAACTCAACAAGAATTTATGCTAGAAAAAGCCTGCAGACTATATTTCACCTACAGAATCATTTTTATAGAAAAGAGAAAAAATGTGCCTCTACTACCTTGAGCTTACATAACATTTCTTTTATTCCTAGCTTCATTCCAACTTACGTCCACACATACGTGTTTTTAACATTAGAATAGCACAGTTTTGCATTTCATACTTTTCACATAAAAACATCATAGCTACATTAGAATATTTTTGTTTTACTTACAGTTACATAAAGACAATTTTGTGCATTGTAATCCACTTTAAAATAAGCCCAAACTATCACCTGGCAGTTAGTTCTCTTAGTCACTTTATTTATTCTCTTGCAGCCTGTTACTATGGCTACTCTGGAGCTTCCACCCTGCCTAAGGCCCTGTTCCTCTCTCCTGCCCTCCTGAAAAACTTCACTCTTACTTTATCCCTGGGATTAAATGAAGAGCATCAGGCAGGAATAATCCGGTTCTTTCCCCTTGTCCACTGCTCAGTAACTTCCTCTACGTTGTTTATTGGTGGGGTAATGTTACTGAACAGTCATTATAAAATGTAGAGGAAAACAGTATAAAACTCCATAGTTAACTTCGAAATAAAATCACATGCAGTCGAGATTTTGCATCTTGCTCTTATGGGAAAGTCCAGAGGAGCCTGGACTTGAAATTAGTCCCTGGATCTCAGCTGTACACCTTGTGATCTTGCAACTGCCTAAAACCTAATCACACCCCTCTGACCAGCAGAGCTTAAGGCTTTTTATTTTTTAAAAAATTTTCTGCCATTTTGGATATATTCTTTGTCTAGAATATTCTTTCTACGTCCTCCATCTGTCAACCTCCCTCTCACTTGTCCCTTCAATCAGCTTAGTTTAGATGTTATTTGCTCTAAAGCTTCAGTTCCTTCTGGACTGCTCTGTGGCGCTCTAGACTACCCTCTGCCCTCTGCACCATCCCTGACACTATTGTAATCGCAGCTGTATTATATATCCTTTTCTTCATCAACGCACTTTCCAAAATCAGGAACAGAAAGAGGATACTGTTGGGATTGTAAGGCAGGGATGCTGGGTACCAAACACTTATAAATTCTAGATCTTTGATTGGGTTTGGTTATGTCCCTTCCCCAAAAAAGTTATGTTGAATTCCTAAACTCAAGTACCTCCAGTTGTGACTTTATTTGGAAATAGGGAAACTGCAGATGTAACTAGTCAAGATGAACTCATGCTGGAGTAGGGTCAGTCCCTACTCTAACAGGACTGGTATCCTCATAAGAAGCAGAGACACACAAAGGGGAGAG
This sequence comes from Cavia porcellus, assembly GCF_034190915.1. Taxonomy (NCBI): domain Eukaryota; kingdom Metazoa; phylum Chordata; class Mammalia; order Rodentia; family Caviidae; genus Cavia; species Cavia porcellus. The sequence continues at coordinate 61,524,675 of NW_026947504.1, forward strand.
ACATGTGTGAAATCAGAGGCACGTGATGAAGATATAGGCAGAGACCACAATGATGCATCTACAAGCCAGTCAATGCCAAGGATCTCTGGCCACCCAGCACCTTGGAGAGAGGCATGGAACATGTCCTCCCTCAAAGACCCCGGGAGGAAGCAGCCCTGCTGACACCTTTGGTTCCAGACTTCTAATTTTCACAACAGTCAGAGAACTAACTTCTGTTGTTTTAACCACTCAGTTGACGTGGTACTTTGTTAAGACAGCCCTAGGAAACTAAAGGACTACTCTGAGGAAGGTGTCTCTAGGGCAGACGCTGGCAAACTTCTATAAAAAACCAGACCATAAATACTTTTGCAGGCTTCATTGCAACTACTTACTTCAGAGAAGTAATGAGTTACAGATAATATGTAAACACATAGACTATGTTCCAATTAAACTTTATTTATAATCGCAAGCAGTGGGTCAGGCCTGGCTCAGAGCCTACAGTGTGCAGGTCCTCGTTCTAGAGGAATCATTGGGCAAAGTGACCTAAAGTGGTAAAGTGTGTGCCAGCTGTTCTCTAGTTGGTGAAGATTCTGGTACTGAATCTTCAGTACCTGCCTTTTTTTACCCACAAATATTCATGAATGGTGTGCTTGTGTTCGGGCCTGACTATGCATGAACTTCACTTTGGAAATCTCCTGTAGATTAGGATTAGGAAATCGGTTTTAACTATAGACTTGTTTAAGAATTACAAGAAGATTCTTGGATTTTTGTTTTGCTCTCATTCTAACAAAAAGAACTTTCAACTGCTCTTGCACCATATGTAAAGTGATGCTGATGAAAAGCAACTGAATGAAAAGAAAGCACCCAACCGTGAGCACTCACTTCCCAACACCCAGGGGCCCGCTGGGTCTTCCCATGCGATCTCAGCTCTATTTACTTACTTTGCGTTGTTGAGTTTCTCTTCATCGTTCAGGCTTTCTGTCTTGAGCAGGTCGTAGTTAATGGAGCCCGGCTGGATGGCATCAATGAGATCCAGAACAGGAAGACTTGTACTAATCCTCGGGTCCTGTGGAGAAAGAAAGGTGGGGCTTTGGTCAACTCATCCCAGGGTTATTTCTATCCTGTTTAAGGGAAGAGGGTGGTTCTTTCTTGAAGATGAAATGTATACAGCCTTGGGCGGCAGTGCCACAACATTGCACATGGTATTTCAAACTCACAGTAGTTTTGGTAGGGCTATCAGTAAGTTCAGAGAAAACTTAGTCTCTTCCAGCAGCAGGAGACATTCTCAAATGATGAATGGAAGGAAGTTAGCACAACTAGAGAAAAACACAAAGGCTGAAAGATGTCTTTTACCTAATGTTTATACAATAGTAGAGTAAAGGAAGGAATTACTTAAAAAGGAAGCCATTAAGCTAGGCACGGTGGTGCACTCCTGCAACCCCAGAACTCTGGGAGTCTGAGGCGGGAGGATTGCAAGTGGAGTCCAAGGTGGGCGAGTTAATGAGACTCCGTCTCTAAAAGGGGGCTGGAGGTTGGGGATATAGCTCAGTGCATAAGCCCTGTGTTCAACCTCCAGTACTGCAAAAAATAAAGCAACAACAACAACAAACCACATACATGAAATCACATCAGGAAGAAGAGACTAAGGATGTCAGAAAAACCTGCTTCACATGGGGAGCAGTGTGAGTGGCAGTGACAGTGGTGAGGGTGCAGGGGGACAGTTTCCAAGGAGACTTTGGGGAAACAAAACAGCCGTTACTGGGAAACAGTAATGGTACTGATGTGACTAAAACCACTGACGGTAACTACTGCTGCTGGGGCCTCACAGTGCTTTCACAGGGAATCTCACTTGATTGTCACTGCAGGACATAGACATAAAAAAAGACATAGATATAAGCATCTGTGTAAACTTTTTTGGGGGGAGTGTGGCGCTCTAACTCGGTTTTTCAAGTTTATTTTTTCATTGACACAAAAGTTTATGCACTGGTGCTGGGGCTTGACTCAGGGCTTCTCCCACATGCTAAGTGCACACTCTATCACCCTCAGGCTCCCATTTAATGTTAATTTACAGGCGAGTAGAGGAGTGTGTGAGGGTGACTGACTTGCTGTGAAGTGGCAGAGCTAGGGCCTGAACTCAAAATTCTGGCATAAAATGCTGGTTTCTTTTGCATTTGCTGCTCACGTCTAGACTGCAAAGGGACCGCGGATGTGAATCACAAACCTCTGCACCATAGATTCTTTTCTCTCCTGCTCCAGAAGGGGACCACAGTCTGGGGGACCTGTGAGTGAAACCGTGCGTCCCTAGCAAGGCACAGGTAGGGGCAATCATGCATTAAGGACCTGAATCAGAATAAATCCTAAGCAAGACAGAATACCCAGGAGCCTTGCCAGGAGCTAGTTTTCTAGTATCAACTTTTCTGTATAGGTAGAATAATAGTTTTTAATAACTATCATGGGTCCGTCTTTATTTTTGTTTATACAATAAAAGAACCACCACAAAATTAAAGCAAAGACAGAATCACAGTCTCATTTCCATCATCAGCCTTGGCTTCTGTCTCCACAGAGCCTTTTGAGAAAGGAGAAGTGAAAACAAAATGGAGCCACTAAAGTCTTCTTTTCTGCTTCAAAACCCACAGTTTTGGGAGGTGCTGAAAGGTAGAGGGGTGGCCGCACCTGGCAGCACAGATAGACGAGGAGGGACCAGGACTGTTCCCCAGAGGAAGACAGTTATAGCTGGTCTCACAATGTCTGTGAAGGGGAACTTCTGAGCAAAGCCCCTGGTACTCAGAGAACATCAGTTTGGAGCTCCGTTTGACTTTTCATTCTAGAAGCATCTGCTAGCTTCAGTTAGCAGCTTCCGCCCTGGTCTCTCTGTATAGCAATTCAGACAGAGCAGTAAGCTTAAGACAGAGCAGAGGTGGCCGACAGCTGTGACCTGCTGGCAGCTGGTGACACCACTGAGGCACCCTACCTAGTTCCACCTCCACTCTTCCAGATAGGAAGAGATTTTCATTTTTCCCTTAACTTTTAATCAGAGAATTGGTACCATGATGTGGTGCCTTGCTTACCCTGTCAGGATAACTCTGAAGAAGTCTCTCCCTCCCTCACCTGAGTTTTAACCTAGAAAAATGTAGGTAAGATGCATAGACACCATCAAAATATGGGACTAGTATGCCTCTCAAGGAAAAATCCAGCTAATGAATGGATGAGTTAAAAAATTTAATAAAACACAATGCTGCTGTCAATAAAAATAGGTTTTGGACACACAGCACAATTGGCTTTGAACATCACATGGGAGATCTTTTAGCACTTTACATTTCCCCCTTAGAATGTTAAAAATCTGATCCATGGACGTGTGCACATATCTAAGAAATACATCATGTTCCTCTGAAAGAACAAAGCCTACAATGATGTGTTTAAAATGATGATTTTTCAAAATTAAGTATTATGGAAGAAAGTGACCAGAGGTTTGTCAGAGGAATGGCCAGGGAGCATGGGAACAGTACTGGGCCATTTCAGAAAAATCAACATGCGGAGGGCCTCGACTCTAACACTGAAGGTCACTTAACAAGAAATGAGAACAATAAAGATAAGTCTGCAGCTCAAGTGGCTTCTAACGGAGGCTGGAAACTTTACCTTGAAACTGCAGATGGAGGAGCTTTTCTCTGCCTCCTTCAGTGTCTCATTCACCCAGTTGATGATGATGTCATCATTGACCTTCTGCCCACCACCAATGTCTTCGAGCATATTCAGTGTGTACCTGAATCAAACCAAGAATGATTTCTAGAGATTCCGTTGCTAAAGGGCTTAAGAAGGTAGAAATTTTGTTTTCTTTCTAGGTCTGTCGTAGGAGATTGACCGAACACTATTACACCGGAGGGCAAAAGGACACACAACACCGTCAGACCCTGTTATGGGAATTTAAAATGGAAACAGTCGGTTGTTATAATGAAAGGCAAAGCAAATACCTTCTTTAAGCACTAGGAAGGAAGTAAAAAAAAATGTGAGAAGTGGAAAATGAAGCAATGGACTCCAACCAGTAATACTGTTCTTAAAAGAACCATAAAAATCAAGAAATTATTCAATGTTTGAAAAACTTCAGCAGTGACATGATAAAGGAAAAACACAAAGAAATTTCTGATATAAAAGCAATACTTTAGCTTAAAGGTAAGATGGGCCTTAGACACGTACTAATGTTAGAGTTTGTGATTTCCTAAGAGAACATTTATTAAGAAGACGCTACGAGTCTTTATAATTCCACAGAGCAGAGCAGAGTCACCATCTCCTCAAGCTGCTCCCTTCTGGGAAGGAAAAGAGGCAGCGCCTGAGCAACAGGGAGGGTTTCTGACCTCCTGGTTCAGGCTTGGGAGAGCGGTCAAGGGCTTCAGTTACAGCGTGCTATTCTCTGACTGAAGCTCAGGAAGCCCGTGACTCCTCTGGAAGCGCTTGCCTAAATGAGGTCACCTCCACCTGGTGCCCAGGAGTTTGCTTACATAATCCAGTGGCTATCATTCTCCAGTTACTGCCTCACACAAAGCCCAGTTCTCCTGTGATTTTCCACACGGATGTCAAGTTTAATCCTTGAAAAGAGAGCAACGCCTCACTTGTTCTGTATTGAAACAGCTTCCCAGGATTGTATGTTGAGAGCACGATGGCCTCTGCAACTTTTTTTCATGAAAAAAATGTCATATTTAATAAACTGGTACTGAGGGGCTGGGGATTTAGCTTAGCGGCATAAGCACCTGCCTTGCAAGCAGGCAGTCGTGAATTCGATCCCCAGTACCGATAAAAAATAAAAAAAAAAAAATAATAAACTGGTACTGAGCTGTGCATGGTACAAGCCTGTAATCCCAGCATGTGGGAGGTTGAGGCAGGAGGATTGCCTCGAGTTCAGGGTCTACATGGTGGACTACATAGTGAGATCCTGCCTCAGAAAACCAAAACCAAAACCAAAACCAAAATAAACCAGTACTTACATCCACTCAGTGAGACCTCTCAAGTCTCTCCCAAATCAATGATTTCTATTCATTCTATTTTGCCTCTTTATAGAACTTCCTTTCCACGGTGCAGTTGTGACCATGTCATTCAAAGTGATTCTCCATGGCCCAAGGAACACAGATCAAACTCCTTTGTGTGCTTATACATACTTCAAAGTTTGGCTCTGTTGTTCTTTTTCAACACATCTTCTTCTTTCTTTCCCTCTTCTTCATCTCCTCCCCTCCCCTCCCCTCCCTTCTCCTCTCTTCTCCTCTCCTCTCCCCCATCCCTTTCTCTCCCCTCCTCTCCCCTCCCCTCCCTTCTCCTCTCCTCTGCTCTCCTCTCCTCTCTCCTCTCCTTCTCTCTCCTCCCCTCCCCTCCCCTCCCCTCCCCTGCCCTCTCCTCCCCTCTCCTCTTTCTTATTTCAACGGCTCAGAACCATCAGGAGATTCTCAGTACCACCATACATCTTCCTGCCTCCTGATTCCAGGACTTAACTAAGCCTGCTTCCTGGGATGGCCTTTGCCGCTAGTGAATTTCTAATCTTCTGAGTTATTCTCAGTTCAAGCAGTAGATTAGTTATTATTGTTAACTTATTTTAAAACCCTTTCCAAGAATTTTTATTTCAGGGGTACAGTAGTGAGTGATTTTCCCCCAGGAAAACCAAAAGAATAATGAATAGTGAAAATGCTCAGTTTGGGCTGAAAGATGGAACCAAAATGCTAAGAAATAATTAGCCTGCAAGATAAATATGCGGGGTAGATTTTAAAACATTCCTACTTTGAAAAAGACCTGCCTTTGTTTTGCTTATAAAGGTTATGTTTTATGGCATAATTGGCCTCTGGCTCCTTGATAGCTAGATATGCATCCCAATCAACTGCTCAGGGAGAAAAGGCAGATCAGTGCTTTACTTCATTAGATTTTCTCTGTATATAACCTAATGTAACAAGCTAAATGCCACCTCAGGTGAGAAAGAAGTTTAAAACAGAAGTACACACTCATTTTTAAGTGTAATAATAAAAAATAAAGGGAAAAAAGACTAGAACAATGCTACAGTCTCCATTTATAGACTCCACTAAGCAACTATTCATCTACAGGAGATTTGTAATATAGCTAATTGCTAAAACTGGACTGTTTACCAAGATTTTTCCTTGTGAGTTAATTAACTCTTACTCTCAAATGTGTTTGGGGCAACCATGCTCTTAGGTGGAATCCTGCCTTCTCAATCTCAGTATAACTGGTGCTTGTGAAGTATGCCGCACAGCAAAGCCCTCTGTCAAAATGAAATGTGCCCCGGCCCTCCCCATTCCTCATTCAACAAAAGAGGATTGATGAGGTGCGATGTGAAGGCCAGGGAGAGTGTGATTATTACCTGCTTGCTTTCCTGCCTTTTAACACTTGTTTTATTTATTTAACATTTGTCACACAGGCACAGACCTCAGTGTTTTGCTTGTCAAGGATTTTACCATCCATGCCCATGTGATTGCAGGGAATTAACTTGTTTGTCTGCTTCAGATTCTGTTCATTTGCTTGACTCTAACAATTATTGCCATCTGCCGACAGCCTGCTTGTTTCAGGCTTTTGTCTCCAAATTTATACACACATACTATTTGCCAGCTGTCCAATCTGTGAACAATTTCCACGAGCTGAAGGGAAAAGAAGGCTCGAGCATACACCTCTCCTTTGTTCTTGAGGGGAGGATGACGTGCCATTTATTGTCCAGATAAATGACTAAATTAGCACATCAGTGCAGTCCACTGAAATAAATTCTAGCTAGAACTGATGTAAATTTAATAGGTCTGTTAATATTTGGCACCCAGAGAAAAGAAAAAAGAAAGGAATGAAAAAAATCCCGTCTGGAGCCATTTACATAATTATCAGTCATTTCTTCTCCTTCAACAGTAATGCATTTCTTTTCCATGTACAATTCTTATGTAGTAAACATTCATGAAAAGTAAGATTTATGAACCAGGTAAAGGCTGGAACAGCAACTAGATCTCATCATATATGTACCAGCCCTCAAGAAGTGCTTTGGGCCACATTTATAAAACTTCCAGAACAAAGAGCAAGTTATAAGGTGATTTTTATTCTTATTGTTTCTTTTTTTTTACAAGATGATTTTTAGATATTATGAAATTTTAAAAAAAGAATAGAGTGGGTCTGAATTTTCTAACATTAGAATAAAACACCTTAAAGACTATTTTGTGCTGTAATCCATGAGTGAATTCAAAGATATTCGCTTTCCACTGGGCATGGTGACATATGCCTGTAGTTCCAGACCTTGGTAGCTGAGCCAGGAGGATCACTGTAGTTCAAGGCCAGCCTGGACTATACAAGCAAGTTTAAGGCTGGCTTGTTCTACCTAGTGAGACCCTGCCTCAAAAAAAAAAAAAATTTAGAAAAATGACATTCGCTTTGATTTTTAAATAAATTAGCACTGAAAGGCAATCTACTTAGAATTAAAGAAACATGTAAAAGAAAAATGAAGATAGTTTCTTCCTGTATTTCAAGAAATATAGGAGTAGTTCTTAGGGTCTTTCAGTGATGCCCTAAATATATGTAGCAAAACAAAAGATGGAATTGAGTTCATTAGCTATGGAGCTTTCTGTTCTGAGTGATTTCACATGCCTGCCTTCCATCAGTAAGGAGACCTCAGTTTTAAGATGGATAGAAGAGCTCTATATTTGGTAAAGCAAATGTGAGTCACACACTAAAGTCTAAGTCTACTGTGATCACTGTTGATTATCCTACACCATCTGGAAACACTGCCATAATTATATCAAGGACTAATCACAAAAATTGGGGTCTGCATACAGTGGGACCAAAGCTAATATACCTTAGGGACTACACACCTTGCCTTTGTTATGACCTTGCTAGACATAATGTAATGGAGCCTGTAGTTTGGGAAGGAAGGCTTTCTTCCTGATAGAAAAATATAGTCATTCTAACATAGGCTGTAATTGGACAATGTGAAATTATTGTCTATTCAGAGATATTGGTGTAGAGGGAAAGAGTAAAGCATTTAAAACTAAACTGTTGTGTACTTATAGAGTTGTTTGAAATCATTCCTAGGCTCATGGTTTCATACCAAAATTGTTTATTTTTCTTACAAACTATTTGCATATCTTACTATGTTTTATTTAATAACTAATATCACCAATAGTCCTCATATGAATCAAGTTTACATTTAGCTCCAAAAAGTATCAAAAGACCTCTGTTACAGTTATCTCTACTTAATAGAGATATTTTAAAATAGAGAACACAAAGATTCTCTATTAAAAAGACTTGTGCTTCTGGACCTGACAAACTAAGAGAATTTAAACTCCTAATACACAATGAAGAGCATACCAAACAAAGTTGTTTGGACATAGGAGGAAAAGAAACACAACACAGTGGTCCCTGAAGGAAGGAAAATACGAAACTGCCCCAGCACACAGAGTTTCCAGGCTGCAGTGCAGGAAGGAAAAATCCAAACAGACACCGCCACTCCCTGATTTGAGGTAACAGGGGTGAGAATTCAAGGAAGCCAAGTTGTGTAAACTTCATGAAAGAGAAAAGTAGAGAGCAAAGCACTTCATTAAGACCAGAGATTCATCCAGAAAGAAATTCCCAGAGACTTTGGGAAGGTTTTCTTCAAGACTGTAGCTGATTTCTACCTAATGAATGCATGTGAATAAACCACTAGAGGCTATGAGACAAAATATCAGAAATAAGAAAGTAGAAAAATCTTTGGAGTTCACACTGGGATAGAAATTGTTTGGTTCTCACCATTCGGAGTGGAAAGATTTTATAAAACATGGAACACCAGGTAGAGTACTCAGATAATATTATTTCGATAGCAGCAGACCAAGATAAGCTCTACTCTAGTGAAACTCAAAGGATGAAAGGAGATTTAAAGTAACCCTACTCTGTTCCAGAAAAATTTCAAGAATACTAAAAGGAACATACAAACATCCATCACACAGAAAGGAAAAATTTACAATCGCTGGCATAAAATAGCAGCACGAGAAATAAGTCAGAAAATATGGCATATTAATGATAAAAATTCAATAGAATTAGAACTAGAAATAATGGTTATTACAATTGCATTCTGTATGTTCAAGAAGGTTGAATAAAGAAGATATGTGGAAAAGACTCATAAGACACAGGATGGAGAGAGATGATGTTACTGAAGTGAAGACACTACATTGCATATACACAGTGAAATGTCGACAGAAAAATAAAACATAGAGGAAATGAACAGAGCATGAATAAATTCAGAGACGAGCACAAATGATCATATATAAATGGACTTGGTATCTTCTAAACAGGACTGGGTAGGTACGGATGATGCATTTGAAGAAATGAATGCCAGACATTTCTCACATTTGGAAGAAAGTTTAAACCTTCAGATCCAATAAATTCAACAATCTAAGGCATAATCAAACTGCTTAAAGCCAGAGGTAAAGAGAAATCTATAGTTGGCCAGAAAAAAAAAAAAAAAAAAAAGAAAACACACTACACAAAGGGAAAAAGAGTGACAGATTTTGTGGGAAACAATGCAGTTAAGAAGAGTGAAAACCATATTTAAAGCACTGAGAAAAAAACTACCTAGAATTCTGCGCAAATATTAAAAATGAAAGAATCTTCCTGACATATGGAAGATGAAAGAATTCATCATCAGCAGACTTGTGCTGTATGAAATATTTCAGGTAGAAGGAATAGGATGCCGGATGTAAATCTTAGTCTATACAAGGGAGGGAAGAACACCAGAAATGGTGAATTATGTTGGAAATTATGCATTGTTTCCCATTATTTTTCAAGCCCTTTTAAAGGTAATTGTTACTTATACAAAAATAAAAAGATAGAAGAAGATATGGCATGCCATCCACAAATGAAAACTAAACAGTGGTAGATATATTAATATACTAAAACATAGATTTCAGAGAAAAGAATATCGTCAGCCATAAACAGTGTCACTCTATAATGATGATATGACTCCTTAAAATGAAACAATAATTCAAAATGTGTATAAACCTCATGACACATTTGTAAAATACCAGAGATGAAAATAGAATTTAAAGGACAGAGAAAAAATAGAAAAACAAAAAGGACTTCTTTGTTAGTATAGCTCTGGGCATGGTGGTTTAACTTACTCACATTCCTAAAAATGTAATAGTCTATTTCTAGGCAAGAAAGCCAGGCAGTAAAAGCCCCTCCCATGAGGTGCACTACCTTCTCATCAGCTGCCAGATCAAGGCCAGCGTCAGAGTGCGGTTCCCTTCATTGAGATCTTGTCCAGCAATGCCGACTAGGGAAAACTTAGCTTGATTCTTCCCCAGTTCCACTGCATAATTACAATTCTCAAGCTATTGAAGAACAAGAAAGAAAACAATTTAATGTCATCACTTTGATTATCATAAACACCAAGTAAATTAATTAAAAAATACAGATAAAACTGAACAAAACAAGGTCAGATTGAATGATTCTCAAGTCCCTACCAGTTCCGAATTCTAGGATTCTGAATTAGATAAAGGAGGGTTTTCCATGTTTACTCAACTGGAACCTCTTTTTTCCATCCGAAATATTCACAGTGTACTCTTAATTGAAAAGCTAGAATAAATTCACTATTATGCATATTTTCATAGCTATATACATTACATAAATAGACAGTGATCCTCAGGTACCTGTCTGTAATATTTCTAAAAGAGACGAATTCATGGAGATGGACATGGAAAATTTGGATTCTCCATCTTACATACACGTAGTGGTTGCACATGTAGGTCAGATATTCCGGTGACTACTCATGGATCATTAAGGGTCACACAGATGAGAAATAGTGACAAATGGTTATGCCAACCCTGTTGTTGCAAAATAATGTTCCCACTGTGTTGACAATAGACCAACTATTTGTAACAGTCAAGTTGTCAGTACACAGCTCCAATTCTTTAGGAAATTAGAATGAAGATCCTGCTGGGAGGGAAAAGCCCTGTGGCTCTGCTTGCTCTAATTATCTTAATTAGAATTTTTATAAGATAATGTTTAAAGACATCCAACCCAGAATTATAAATAAGTAATAATGGACTCACTTTAATAAACTATTCAGGTTTCTTGACTGCTGTACTATAATTTATCCCTGAATGAACATTGCTTATCTAAGTTTGACTGCCTGATAAGCATTCACAAAATGTCTTGCCAGTTTGTGACTTCATCTGCCCCTTAAAATATCAGAATAGTCCTTGTTTACCTTCTTCATGTTGCCCCCAAGTTTGGGGTATGGCGGTTTGTTTACTCTGTTCCAGTCAACAGGGACTTTAATCTTTTCATAGAGTTGGAAGATGACCAGGGCATCTGATAAGTCACTGAACAAAACAAACAAAAGAATGTTCAGATACCCAATGTCTTATTCACGGTCGACAGCAGGCCAGCACCTCCTTATATTTTAGCTCTCACAACAATCACAATCACCTTACAGAGTCGACGGGAGTCACTCCTTTAGAGAAGAAGAAATTGTGATGTAGAGAAATTGGGGAACTTACTTTCCCCAGGAATGATGAGTTGTCTCCAGGAAAACAAACATGGCTGTCACAAATAGCATAGGAGACAGCTAACTGCCGATCTAAACCTCATTTATTTTCTGGCCTGCTTGTTTTTTTTTTTTTTTTTTTTTTTTTTTTTTTGTCTTTTTCGTTTTTAGCAGTACCAGGGTTGTAAGAACATTATAGGTTTAGCACACACAGCAAATTTATTGTTTTGCTGAAGTCTTGCTTTTGAATTGAACACAGCGAGGTTGCTACATGGAGGGGACTTTTCCAGGGGAGCATCCGACACCTTCCATCCTCATCAAGGGACCCACATTTTGAGGATGGATGGATACCATAACAGTATTCACAATTCTATAATCTTTGAGATCTTTCTATCTCATGCCAGGGATGAATTTCTGACTGTTCTTACCTGTACAAGTGGTTCACTCGGGGGTTAACGCCCAGTGAATTCATCCAGTTCCTAAATGTCCGTTCTTCTCTCGTCTCACCTGGATGAAACAAGACTGATTACCTTTCTGACTCCTAGACAGCAGGCCATTTTTATTATCTAATTTTTAACACAAGAGGCCGCAATAAAAACAGAAGGTAAAATGAAAATAATAAAATACTGGATGTGGGTGAAGGTTGCTATTCTTTGTCCCCTCTATTTCAATTCAACAAGTATTTCTGTAGCTTTTATTAGTGTATGAAAGATCCTTGATAAAATACCTAGTTAGATATTCTTGCTGGAAAAATGATTCGAGCACCAAACAAAGATCACAGAATCTAGAGAAATAGTCAATAGGAGACAGATGTATTTGCTATTCAAGTTGAGACAAGGGAAAGAATAGTATGGGATATTAATGAGGAGAGAGTAGAGGGTTTGGAATGATATAAACATGAAGGAAACAACAGGTAAATGTCTACTAAGAACACCAGGAACTGATTAGACGGGGAGCTGTGTAACACAGTGTAGCACACAGAGATAAGGCCGTCTAGGGGCTGCAACCAGAGCTGAGGATCTTTAAATGCTGATAAACAGATTTGGGTTGATCTATTACACAATGTTCACCATCATGGGTTCTTTTTTATTACTATTATAAACACTTGTTATCTTCATATTTTGTTTTGATTGGCTTTGTTCTCTTTTGTTTGCTTTTATTCTCTCTATATAAAAAATTAAAACATAAATTCTTGAGCAAGGCAGATATATAATGAAAACTATATTGGGAAGTGTCCGGCAGCAGTGTGCAGGATTGTTGAAAGGCGAGAGACACTTAAATTAAACGTGCAGGGGGGATAGTGTTTGGAAGTAGCATGTGGAGGATATTCAAACGTCTGGTAAATGAAGGAATGCTTCCTAATAGCTATTAAAATAATTGGTATAGGAGATAATATGAGTTCAACAGCAGAAAAAAGGAGGAAAAGAAAATAGTAATCTAGAAGACATTCTAAATGAAGAAGTATCAGTATTTGCCGGTTTAATACACTAAAGGGTGAAGGACAGGAAGATAGAGGAGAATCCAAGGTCTTCAGTTTTGATGACTAAAGGAAAATAAATGCTATTAAAGGGACTGGAGAATTTCTAAAGGGCAGCAGATGCACTGGAAGGTGGGATAGAAAAGCACTTGGTGGGGGGACAGCTCAGGACCTAAACTTCAGTGTCCTAAAGAGAAGCTGAAAATGAACATAAGTGGGCTTGATACATAGATCGGAGATCAACAAAATGAAAGCACCCTTGGCATTGTTTGCCAAATGACATAAATGCAGCACTACTAAACAGAGACTGATTCTGTATTTCCAACTAGAGTAATGTATTTTGGAAAAGAATCAACCAATATTTAAACCTAGATTTCCTTGCTTTTGTGACATTCATTTAATATTAATTTTGACACTTTATTTTGTTTCAATTTGTACATGAGAAAAACCACCAAGGAAACATTTCTGACACTTCTGTTGGGAAGAAACTGATTACAGCTTTATACTCTTTGTCCAACATTAGGGTGTAAATCTGTAAAATATAACTGGCAGGATTCTGCCTCAAAATAGTTTTCATGTTTCTAAGAATCCAGTCAGAGAAACAAGACAAATGAAAAGCTCAGTAACTGTATTCTAGTATAAATCAAAACCATCTTTAGATAGTGAGTGCTGGTCATTTCTTGCCTCCAGGAATTAATAGAGTCTATTAAGTACATAAACTAGGGGTTTAGATCTCAGAATTTATTTCATCCAATAATTAAATGCACTGTCTTCTCTAAAACATTTAAATTCTGATAACGGATGAAGCCTATGTATGTGGTACAATCGTTTTTCATTATTCTATAATTGACTTGATTGATGTATTTATTATCTTTGTTGTATATCAGATAATTGATGGGCTATTTACACATATGAGGGGTTTATATTTGCTCAGGGGGAGATTTTGAGTGGCCTCTGAATTAGAATTGTGAGTTCTTTTCCAAACATTTTAAGCAACTGGTTTACAGTTACCTTCGAGAGCACCCCAGTCAATGTCCTGGTTCTCTGGTTTGTGCAGGGCAGGGTATTTGTTAAAGAGGTTGGCGATGAAAGCCAAGTTCAGCTTAGGGTTCCCTCGGACAACATCTGTGGCTGTGACAAACTGTCGGCAGCCCAGCCTCTCTGCCTGCTGCAGCATGCATTCTGCCCTCTGGATGTCGTCCTTCTCCTGCAATGAAAACGGATGTGTCAAGGCTGGGCCCAGCTTCCAAGCGCAACGTGGTCATGTGTCATGTGAGAAGGGAGTGGAAGTCTCTCTGACACCCTGGGGGTAGATACTTGTTAACAGCACATTATGGCTTATGTCCTCCTGCACCCAAACTAGACGATCACAAGTAAGAGGCATCTCAGAAGTCAGGTAAGTGAAACTCTGTCCACAACCATTTCAGATGAATGGTTGGTTGTTTGCTCTGTTTGTAAAGAAATTCAGTAAATTCTACAATCTTTTCATTTTCATTGATTTTAATTATTTTTACACATCATTTCCTTTGTATTACTTTCTTACACAGACTTCATGAGTTTTTAATCAAAAAGCTTATTTAATAATTTATATTCTTATTTCAAATTCATAAAAAAACCTGCAAATTTAAATGAGAACTGTCAATATCTGATTATATAAACACTTATCCTATACTGAACCAGCATACTTGTAAGCTAGACAAAGCAAATATCAGTCAGTTCGCTTACATATTGTCACTGATATATAATGTCAATATATAATATCAATTTGGCTTTTTCAGACTTCAGATTGAGAACCACTCCACATACTCAAATGATTCCAGACAATCTCCCGTAATTAGTAAGCAGACTCTTATAGGACTAAAATTTTGTTCAAATATGGCCCACTGTTTACAAAATCAAAAACATCACAGTGTTCAGAAAAATTGAATTTTAAACTACATTTCTTAAATTGATGTTTTACTAGATAACACTGTGTGTTATACATTTGATGACCGTTACTTCTTATTTATCTTTACTTTATTTCTCATTTAGGAAGCGATTAACTTCAATATCACACCCTTGGATTTAATTCCAACAATGTTAAATAAATGAAATACAAAAACTGACAAAGTTAATTCTCAAGATCAATATCAAATGTGGTGGAAAAACCGAAAAATACACCCTTGATCTGACCATTATCCAATGGATATAGACATAAAATGTGACACTGTACTTCATACATTGTCTAGCTCCTGTGTACCAATTAAAAATCAAATCAAATCAAAATTTAAAAAACCTACAGTTTTAGTATTCAGATCCAGTTGGTGCTGAAATGATGGGATATAAATAAGTGCTTAGCATGGCAGATGGCACCAAATTAGCATTTGTGTGTTTCCAGATTCACTTTTCCACAATTATATAAAAAACTATTAAGAGTTTTTAATAGTTTCACAGGGATTTCAGGATTTTATGCAGAACTCCAGAGAAGGGTCTTGCAGGAACAATGGAACAACCAACACAATGGCAGTGTCACTTTGGCATCCTTACCCTTAGCCCTGACATGTCAATAACCACAGCAGGGATGCCTTCTTCATCTCCTTTAGGGGCCACCTGCTCCAGCAGGTGATAATAAGCCTTGGAATCCTGTGAAAAATTAAGAAGTGACAATTGCAAAACAGCACGTACTTAGCATGACAATAATTTCCCCAAAGCCAGTATTTTATTTCTGATTTCACTGTAATTTAGGAATGCAACTTAATTAACAAAGCTTGAAACATGCGCTAATTTGAATGTTGTATTCGTCTGGTTGCATACTTTCTTTTCTTTTTCTTTTTAATGGAATTTAACAATTGAAAATATAAGACACATAAAAGGCAACCCAAAGAAGCAGACATTATTGTATTATCCTTATGGCAGAAAAGCACATTATGTATTTAATGGTATACAGGAAAATATATATACCTTTATACTGCTGTAGAAGTCAGTCAGCTAAGGTTTAATTAAAAAAAAAGTGACAGAAAAAGGAAGCAGAAGTTTAAAGCAGAGTTTAAAAACACATTTAAATGCACAATCAGCAAAAGAAAAAGATTTCAAAGACTGAAGGCTGAAGCTTTAACAACTAGTCTGCATGCATGGGAAAACAGTACAGTAACAGGGATATTCAATGTTCCTCTAGAAACTAGAACAGTGGTTACGTTTAGCTGTAATAGACTGGAGACAGGAAGTGAGTCCTCACACTTTCTTGGATTCTATAGGATTGAAAGCACTCCAAGGTACTGGCTGCTCAGACTCGCGTTGCAGCAAATCCCTCCGCTGCTCCTTGAGGAGCGGTGCAATCACCGTGCAAGTGCCCAGCTTGCTTGGTCCTGCCTCCGACAGACACTGTACTTCTCAATGTCCAAAATGGTTAATTGAGCTAAGGAACACAGGCTTTTAGTGACAGGAACCCAAGCAATGGACAGCTAAGATCATGCATCCTAATTCTGGCTGAAAAGTTTTCCAGCAATTGCAGGGAGACAGGCCCAGGCCTTGAGAAACCCATTTCGGTTGGTGCTGGTAGAAAAATGTTGATAAACAATGAAAGTTGTACAGCTAGAAAAATGGATTTATCTTAGATCATAAGGAATGGGAGGAACTCTCCCCTTAGAAGCTTTTCTCTAACTGTCCCTGGGCTTGGAGGACCTGAATTCTACACACCAATGATTCCATCGTGTCCAGCACCAGGAAGAATCACTCAAAAAACTACAAGCTAGGGTGCATTCCTGACTGCTCCTGGGATCCGTCCTCTGCCTTGCTCTCGCTGGAGAAGGTTTCCACTAACTTCTATGGCAGGAGTGACTAAAACATTTCCCTCGTGTTTTGTCCCCGTATCTCATGTGGGTTCCCAAGGAGACTGCTTCTGGACTCTTCCAAAGTGCTCCTTTGGCTTTCTGTGTCGCTCTACCTCTTACCAAGAGCTGCTTCCTCACATTTAGGCATAGAATCCTTCTCACATTTGAAAACCAGAGCCTGACCCGTGTGACACTCTTTACCTCAGTTTGTAAGAATGGGAGAATCGTAAGTGTTCATTCAGGGCAACTTGTTAGAATTAAATGTATCGATGCATGTACGAAGCAATGAGATCAACATCTGGCAGGTATACAAGGTGGTTACACTTATTAGAATAATTAGGGGAGTCATTCTCATTTAATTTTTAAAAAGGAGTCCCCATCCCCCAAAGACGCTCCCCTTTAAGAAGTCTTATCTCTTTCCAATGCGCTATCTCAACCTGATAATCAAGCCTCAAGTCAGACTCCCCTCACAGAGGCTGCACAGAGACCCTGGCCAGGTGGTGTGCGTGACCCAGAGCTGCAGATGAACCCGTGAGGACAGTGAGCAGCTCCAAAACAGGACCACATTAACCTAGAGTTTCTGAAGACACAAAGCTCAGTATCTGTGTTTTCTCTAACACCAGATTCCCCTTTCCTGCCAGTTAGTCATGTTCAAACCACACTCCTCCTCCTACCTTGATGTCAGTACTGAAGTTGCTGATTTTGTTGCAGCCGGCATTTTCCAAGTGGTAATTAGCCCACCTCAGCAGGAGATCTTCAGGCGAGAGCTTCATCAAATCCTCCAGGCTCTCTCCTTCTCTCAAAAGAGCAATCAGAGCTGAGGAAGCACAAAAACCAAACAAAAATAAATCCAAGGGATGTTTGGGGGGTTTGTCTTAATTCTCAAGTGCTATTAGAAAGCAAAAGACAACAGCAGGATCTCTTTGGGGCGAATGTGCTTATAACGTTTCCCACAGAACAAACACTCCAGCATTATTTCCTAAAACAAGCTTGGACTACTGTGAGCTCAGGAACTATCCCCATGTTTTAGATGGAGAAGACAAGACCCCAATAAATCTCAGTGATACGAGTAAGGACACAGGTACAGCCAAAGGAGAAACCTAGACTATTGGCTCAGAATGCAGTGCTGGGTCCTGAAACCACATTTTATGACTTGACAACACTTTTGCTCTTAAGAGATCAATTTTGTAATAATGACAGTGTCTTCCTGGCTTATTCCATACGTGTTTTATATTTCAGATCCTTACCTGCTTATAATTATAGCAACTCAACACTGTAATCAATTTTCCTCTGTTTCCTCAGACAAATATTTTTTGCTCAGTTGGAAGGTTTAAATTTGGCTGATTTGAATTTGCCAATCAATATTCTTTTTCCTGGGTTTTAAGATCTCCATTTGCTTTTTTATATTATGATTAATATATTGGTTTTAAAGTGACTCTCAGGTTTCTTCATAATTTGTGATTTGAACATAAAAATAAAAATATATATAACTGAAGGCTAAGGTTTGATTACAGATTTCATTTTGGAGAAAAGCATCATTGTGGTTTCTGTGGGACCTTCCAAGGTCTATCTACTACCTCTGTTTATGCAACCACAATGCCCCTATTTAAATGTGGACAGGGTGGGGAGAGAAGACAAAGGCTGCCCACTCCATCTTTAGTGCAGAGTTTAAAAACTCAAGCGTAATTTTCTACTGTCTTTTTAAATTTTTATATTTACTGTATATGTTTAAGATACACAATATAGTATCTTTATACACTTATTATTTTTTTTTTTTTATCGGTACCGGGGATCAAACTCACGACCACCTGCTTGCAAGGCAGGTGCTTATGCTGCTGAGCTAAATCCCCAGCCCCCTATACGTATCTTGATATACATAGTGATAAGATTGTTGTAGTCAAGCAAATTAACATCCTATCATCTCAATCTCATATAGTTAACTTTGGATTCCTTTTCTTTTGGTGGTAAGAGTACCTAGTAGCTACTTTCTTAGAAAATTACCAACACTTAGTTAACTACTCATCATCATGTACCTATCTCTCTAGTTTTATTTATCTCACATAAAGGCAATTTTGTACTGTTGGATCCATATCTTCCTCTGTAGTCATCACGAGAAATAGTTTCTCCTAACTGGGGGTTATACTGAAGTACAGAAATGTGATTTCCCTCACAAAATATAAGTTAAAACTAGCTTTACTAGGGGCTGGGGATTTAGCTCAGCGGCATAAGCGCCTGTCTTGCAAGCAGACAGTCGTGAGTTTGATCCCTGGTATCGATAAAAAAAGAAAAGAAAACAAAACAAAACAAAAAAACTAGCTTTACTTGCTAGGAAGTATCTGAAACACAAAGAGCTCTAAAAGAAAGCTCTCAAGGTTTAAGTCCCAGACAGACTGAGCTATAGGCTCTAACCATATTATATTATATGGTTATATAATATATAACCATATTATATTAGCCTGTGGTCTTAAAAAGCTTGTGGTCTGTCATTTTTTTAATTCCTTAAGTTTATTGGTAAATTTTAGGTATACACAATGACCACATTCATCATAAGGAATCTGTACCTGTATAGGATATAACTTAATTCTTTTTTTACTTGCATTCCCCTACCTGCCCTTTAATCCCTCTTCTCCTCTTTATTTACAAATGGAAACAAAATAATGCTCCATCATTTTTTAAAGTCTGGTCAGCATGAATAGGATCTGTTACATTAATATCCTGAATTCAATACAACTGTGCATCTGTCTAAACTCGAGACTTCCTGACATCTTCCTCCTCCTCCAATTCCCAGCACAGACCCTAATCAGCAGCTGTACCTCTCACAGCATGGGAGACTTTGCTCTTACCTTCATTTCTGCTTATCTCAATGTCAGCGAACAACCCGATCTTGATGACTTGCCACAAAAGTCCCAAGACCAGATAGGGCTTCCCCTCCTTCAGGTCCTCGGCCCCTATATTAACCACATGGCACCCGATGGCTGAGGCAGAGTTCAGAGCCAAGTTCAGATTTTCCTGAGAGAAGCAAGTATGCGAGTTTGATTCTGGCACTTTGCAAATGTCAAATGATGACTACTAACTGGGAACAGCAATGTTTTCCTTTGGGAATGTTCACAGGCCTAAGGCATGGTCTTCACTAGCTTTAAGACCAAGGAGAAGCAGTGAAAAATACCATACCAGGAAGAGAAAATCCAGTAACTGAGGCCCAGAGCTTATACAGTGGCTATGTCGTCAAATCAGCACTCTGAGTGGAAAGCCCTTCTTGGTCAGCAGGAAATTAATGACTCATTTCATTGTTCATCTTGCTTTGTGAAGAAGACTACACACTGATCGCCTCCATTAGCCAGAAAGAAAGGGGCACCTTTGAGGGACGCCAGTGCCCTGTCACTGGCTATTGTTAATAAGACAATGGTTGATATAAACTGAGGTCATAAAACAGCAGCAGAATAGCTTTTTGACTTGCAGATTGGGTATTACAGGAATGAAACAGATAGAAACCAAATTCCTGGAAAAAGATGGAGTGGTTTTTAATAGGACAACTTACTGAATATCCATTATACCTAGGAAACTTGAGTACACACACACACACACAGATTATGGGTACCTATCATCAACAGTAGTGCATGTATGTAACACATATAGTTGGAGTAGAGTCAATAAAGTTTTCAACCTAGAGTCTATGTACTATTCTTAAATCCATAAAGGAAGAGGAGGAGATTTCTGTGCCAGAGAGGTACTGAATTTTTTATGATAAAAATAAAGCAAAGGCCATCAGCATTGAGGATTCTTACCATAGTTTTCAAATGATAAATGAAAAATGCTACTTCTACTTAGGGTCAACATTATGAATAATATGAACTCTTTCCTTATTTGTTTAATCACTGTTCTCAATTTGGTCACCACTTCTATTTAAAAAGCACAGAGTTCAGGGGCTGGGGATTTAGCTGGCAAGTGCGAGGGCGTAAGTTCGATCCCCAGAAAAAATAAAAGCACAGAGTTCACTTAAACTGAAACAGGAGATACTGATGTGTGTATCACTTAGGAAGTAAGACATTGTTTCTGAGCAAGAAAATTATGCTAGAATTTTTTTTTTGTCTTTTCCTTTTTATCGGTACCGGGGATCAAACTCACGACTGCCTGCTTTACAAGGCAGGTGCTATGCTACTGAGCTAAATCCCCAGCTCTATGCTAGAATATTTGAACATTATATATACAGAGTTTACTTTCTGCTGATTATTCTTCCAGTTAATCAGCAAATTGAACGAATAAAAGCAAGGTATATTTATTCCACTTGTGGCTGTGGCCAGCATTGCTGTAAAGGCTGCCCGAGAGCTTCCTGGTTTTCACCCTTAGAAAGGCTTATCTTTTCAGCTAGATGTTATGTATTTGGCGTCAACTCAAAGACAAATTGCTAGGGAAAGCTTGAGACAAAACTTTAGCCAGTGTGAACTTTATTCCTAAGTGATCGTCTAACTACTAACGCCTTGCCCACCTCCTCTTACCTGCTCTATTAGTAAAACACCAGACAGAAATGTGTCCTTCTACTGCCACTAGATATAACAAGTCCAGAGTCTAGGTTTACACAATGTCTGCACTCGTGTGGAAAGCTGGTCAGCACTGCTGGTGTTCAGTGCTTCCAAGCAATCTTACACTGCAATGAGAGTGGGAGGCATACCTGAATGGTGAAAGGGGTGAGCTTCTTCTTGTTGATTGTTCTTTCATCAATTGTGTCTGGCACTGACAGGTTGATCATCTTACTGGAAGAGAAGCAATTAAATAAAGAAAACAGGATTCTCAGTAACAAAGCCCAGGTCCACTGAGTTCAAATTCTAGCAATATTATAAGTGAACATGTCAGCAACACGAGAAGGTGGAGAAGGCCATTCATAAAAAGGAAGTACAAGGCAAAGCCACAGCTGTGGGGCACATGGGGGTGAGAGTCGTTTTTGCTGGCGCCCTCACTCACCCGTGTCATGGTCCTCTCAGGCTGGTGCCCAGTGAATACAACTTACTCCAAGGGGTTTCAGGAAAGACCATGGGGTGTCTTGGATGCCAGCCTAATAGAGCAGGACTTAATCCTAAGAGTTTTATTTTTATTTCATGTTTATCAGTGAAAGCTTTTAAAAATAAAATCTCATGATAAACTCTAATAAATAAAACACTAAAAGCAGAATCGCCCTGGTTGAAGCAGAAGAGACTCAATATCTTCTTTCCCCGTATTTTCCTTTTAATCCCTGAGCTCACTGCACACTGAGTGCCAGCCATTGTCACCTCACTGATGCGATGGATTGTGGATGTGGGGATGATGCTGAACCAGAGCTACAGAGGTAGTTTTAAAGACACTTAAATGAATTAACCGCCACTGTTTGGAGCCATCTGTGGAGAGGATACATTGCCCCTCTTCAGGTGCCCCCCTAATGTGTGCTGTATTTCTGTGTGCTACTCGAAAGTTCCTTCGCTTCAGCTTAGCCTGCATTGGATTGCTTCAGTTACTTTGTTGCTATTCTCAAGGCTACTTACTATCATGGTAGAATGTGCTCAGATGGACAGAGCAGCACAATATTCCAAAAATAAATACTCCTAGTCTGGTGTAGTAGCACATGCCTATAATCCCAGTACTCCAGGGGCTGAGGGAGGAGGAATGCAAGATCGAGTCTGCTCTGGGCAACTTAACAAGACACTGATTCAAAAATAAAAAAGAAGAAGGAGGAGGAGGGGGAGGAGGAGGAGAAACAGTAGTATAAGAAGAAGGTCAGGGATATATAACTCAGAGCCAGATGCTACATTCAATCTCCACTACCACAAAAACAAAACAATCACAAAAATAATTATTGACTGTATTACTGGATGTCTATGTGTCTGCTCATCTTTATACCATGTATCCCTCTTCTTCATCCAAGCAACAGCAGTTTTATATTTTTCATTATAAATTGCAGCAGAGACTGGTTTGCTCTTTGGACCTAGCCAAATGAAAGTCTACAAAAGCATTTCCAGTACAGCTGAACAGCAAAGGAATGGACCTACGATACACACAGTGATTGTTGACACTGTACAAAATGGGCAATTCTTTGGAAATCAAGAAGGAAGTTTTATTTACCAAAGGACAATGCCATCTCCAACAGCATTAAAGAGATCATTGGTGTTTGGATTCATTGGGATAACATGCCGACAATCAGGATCATTTTCCAGGGCTTTGTTTATCCAGTTGACAAAGGCATATTTTTCTTCCTCTGCAAGTAAATGATTAAAGTGACTTGTTTGCAAGGTGAAAATGTGGTAGAAACATTATTCACAGCGACCTCAGATTCTCAAGCCCAGAAGACACATTACAAGGTTACTCAGTCCATTATCTTATTGTCTCATTATTTATTGACATTTAAACATCTCAGATCACTTGGGGAAAAGACGCAAAACCTATGTTTTTTACAAGTCATAAAATATACCAAAGAGATTTAGAACAAATAATAAAAATGCATATGTAAGAAGCAAATATATTTATATTTTCATATATAGAAATAAAAATATTTACATAGTTATAATTTGAATATAAAGGTGGCCTAATGTTACAGGATGAGACCTGGCCTGTAGCCCTGATGATTTAAACCTTGCATACCCATGAACAATGCTTATAATATCTGCGAATTTCTTCACACAATTATAATGAAGCTGCTGTGAAATGAAATATTTGTTATATAATTTTTCTTTCCTATCAGTAAAGCTGCCATGAATTTCTTTTAAAGTTTTAGTAAAACTTCTAATTATGCCTTATTTCCTAGCACTGCATTTTCCAAATTGTGTGTCTTTGAAAACAAGTTTCCTTTCAAGGAATTCTGATTCACAAGAACTTGGGAAATACCCAGTAGCAAAAAGACTAAGCCTTGTCATAGCAACTATAGGCAATGTTTAACTGATTAACTAATGTTTTAAAAGAACTCAGTTTGGGAAATGTTGGATAACTATACTTTTTGGACTATTAAAAGTTTCCATTAAGGCTGTTGGAAGGCAGCCTTCAGAATAAATGTACCACTTCCTTGCAAATCAATGAAGACACAATTTTTTGATTACTCAGTAGGCATTAAAAAAATCATTATGTGGAAGACAAGAGAAGTAGCTAATTTTGTCCACACAATTTACAAAAGGATTATTGCAGGCTTTAAGGTATTTTCAAAAATGTTTATGATATCATTTGTATTGGACTCTACTGGAGCTAGGGCTGCTCTTTACATCCCTAGAAATGGCTCACTTACAGGAGAACAGCTGGTGGTCCACAGTCATGCTCTTTTATGTTTGTTTTCACCCTTGAGATTTGAGTCCCAATTCTAGAATCTGGAACCTCAAAAGGCATCGATCCTTTACCCGCAAATCTCTCAACCCTCAACACCATCTTTACCACCATCCCCATCCGTTAGTGCAGCTTACCTGAGTAGGAGTGTTGGGTGCCAACACTGGACTGCTCTGAGGTACCACCAATTGCACAAATGCCCTCCTTCTTATTGATTGCTTTTCTAAATGTCTTGGCAACATCTGCGCTTTTCAGGCCATGGAAAACCTACAAAAATATAATGTAATTTTAGAAACCAAGCAACCATCTGGAAAAATCATAAAAGAAAGTGTATAATGATGAAGCGAGGAGGGTAGTGATGTGTCCTATAGTTTTTTGAAACCGAATTAAAGAGCAAGTTTTAAATGCATCTCCTTGTATTCTGCATCATATTCACCTTAATGAACTCATCAAAGCTGAGCCTCCCATCTTTGTCCAGATCGCCGGTAGCCATCAGATTTTCTGTGATCTCTCTTACTCTGTATCCAGGCAGAGGCAAGCAGGCAGCCTTGAACAAGTCATTCAGCTCATTACAGCTGATGTAGCCGTTGCCATCTGTATCTGTAATGCAGAAGCAAAGCGGGCTTCAGCGCAATCCAGGGGCCACGTTTAGAGAGGTCAGGGAGGCTGGCTGGGAGGTGAAGGTTAGCGGGTGTGATGCTTGAAGGGTTGAGGTCTGACCCTCTGAAAGGGTCAAAAGTCTCACAAGACGCCTGCTGCTTCTGGATATGGGCCCTGGCGTCATTTTCAACATCTAAATAAAAGTCATAATTTCAAAACAAGTTTTGGCAATTGAATCTGAGACACTACTAATAGAAACTCCTCACACAGTGACAAAGGGAAAGAAAAAATACGTCATAGTTTGAAAGGAAAAGAGTGGAAGCTGACAATATACAAAGGATGAGAGTTACAGATGAATGCCATGAAAAAGTCACAGGTGGAACAGAGCTCACAGTTCGTGTTTTGATAAAGTGGTTTTCTCAAAGAATATCTTTCAAAACCACGTTTCTCTCAGCTTCTTGTCCAACCCCCTGATCTCTTGTCTCTGTTGCCATTTTGCTCATGTTACCATTTCATTGAATCTATCACTACAGGCGAGAACTGTGCAGCTCAGGTACCAGGTCTACTCACCAACTTTGGCAAAAGCCTCTCTGAGCTCCATCATTTCCTCATCGGACACTGATCCTCTGGCCATTTTTTTGCCGCTTTATGTAACAGATCTTGGAAGGAGAAGAACACAGGGATGACTTTTGTGCATCTTAATTCTTAAAATGTCATGTTTACAAGCAACACCACTTATAAAATGAAGAAACGTTCCTTTGCGTCCCCATCATTTGCAGCTAAAGTAAGTCATGGGTGGCCTGTTTCTCAGCCCCTCACATAATGGTCTCCAAGGCAGTGCTCAATGATTCCTCCTCTCCCTGTATCCACAGACTGCTCCTTGCATCAACAGATAGAGCTTGCTTCCCACTCTGAATCTGGGCTGATTTTGTTGCCGCTTTGACTGTTAGAAGATGCTATTAGAATGCCTTCTACTGGAAGCTTCTGCTTCTTTTTTCCTGGTATGCTCATTCTAGGGATGCTTCCCCTGAGTCCCCAGCTACCGTGGTGTGAGATGTTCCAACCACATTAAAAGGCCATGGTGAAGGAGAAGAAAGAATTGACCAGATGTGCTTGGTCAACCAGCAGAACAGAGAGGAAACATTTTCTAAATTTTGAGTAGTTTTCTCACATAGCAATAAATAGCTATACACTTAACTTCTACATATGTTCTTTTTTAGAGATATCTTCATGATCATATTTTAAATTAATGTTTGGCCAAACCAATTGGTACATTTTATAAATCTAAAGGGAGTTAGTAAGAATTCTATGCAAATTTAGTAATGGGAGAAAAGGAGTTGATTTTCTAAAAATTTATATGTGGAAATCTGAGGTGCTTTTTAGGTGTTTTGTTCTCCATCTTTCTGAGAAACTGTTTTGAGTTTCAACAATTTCCCCTTCCCTGTGCATTACTGCTGCCCTCTAGTGTGAAAAAAGAGAATTATGTAGAAAACGGATTACATTTTCCAAGACCCTCGCTGATGCACACACACTACCTTAGCTCAAACGCGAGTTTCACTGCAATTTACGCAGTTTCCTAGCAGAGAGTTTATAAATAGAGTAGGAGTGGGCAGGATGGAGTAGTTTTTAAAATTTTATGGAGAAAAGGTAAAGCAAAATTTCTTAACAAAATAATAGGAGAATAACAATAGCTAATGCTTTGCATGTTGTTATCTTCAAAGTAGTTGCTCAGGGTACGACATATGGGCGTAAAAATTTCCCTAGTTGATGTTAGCACAAACCTTCCTTTTTAATGAACTAAGGGACACAAATAGTATAGCTGACTTGCATTTTTTCCCTTTTTTCTACTGCCCTTTCCTCTGTCACTCATCCTAGTTCCTTTTTCCTTTGGAATAATTTGTAGTATTTCTAAGTATATTTTGAACATTCTAGTAATACTGATTTTTAAAAATATTTTCAATTCCTGACTGGGTTTTTAAAAATTGATTTTATTTTTAATATTTTCATATCATTCTATAATGTTGAACTTGTTCTCTATAGAAACCAATAGTCACATGAAAAAGAAACAGTTTTAACATTGAAATGTACAGTTCAAAATTGCATAACACTCAACTTTGTAAATCCATATCCACTACTGACCAATTTACTCTCCTGCCACATACAAATACCAGTATTTTAAACTTTTGTTTCCCCATGCAACCTTTTGTTAGCATAACCCTTACAGGTTAACACTCAGGCCCACAAAAAAGTAAGCAAGTGAAAATGACATCTCTGAGAATATTTGGTTGAAAAGCACCAAATATTTACCTGCTCTAAATCATACTTTGAGCTCATCAACTTATTCATTGATATGAACTCCAGATTACATAACGTATCATGGGATTACATCTTATTATATTTGAATTTATTTTGGAATCCATTTTTATCAGTTAAAATTATATTTATTATTTGCCTTATATGTCTCAGAAATATTGGTCCATTTGATTCTTTAAAGGAAGACAAAGTGTTGAGGGTTTAATTACATAAACAAATGCAATCTTATTTACATACCATTGATAACCTCTAAGAGAAAGGTAGAGGTATTATCTGGCTGATCCCTCCCAATGTCTCTCTCTTTCTTTCTTGTGCTGGGGATCAAAGCCAGGGCCTGACACATGCTAGCATGTATTTCCCCACTAAGATAGACCCTCATCCCATAGTCCTATTTGCCTATGCCCTGCCAGGAATCTTTTTAAAGTAGTTTGCAAATTAGAAGTAAGTTTTGAATCGCTGTTTCTAAATCACTGCCCAAGTCATAAATCTAAGAAGACAAATGTCACGTTGTTCATCTTGATCATCTCTGGCTACTAATCTTTCAGTAAGCACTTAAATTTATTAAATCAATAGTTATAGAATCTCTAGACATCTAGCCAAAGAAAGTCGTAATTGTTTATTTTCCTTAAATTATAAGATTACTTTTTAAGTTATGAGAAAATCAAATAATTCCCCAAACTGAAAAGGCCACACGTCTAGTCCATACCTTAGGGACAGTGGGTTCTGAGTTTCTGCTGAGAGACAGCTCTTATTTTCCAGGTCAATAGTGACAGGGAAATAACCTGACCCATTTCCTGAAGTATAAATACAGAAACCATCTGTAGGAGTTGCCTGTGGAGCCCAGTACTGAAGAATTTACAGGAGGGATTATGTCCTATAAAGTAAGAATATGAGTGTGGGTGGAATTTCCCTGGAGGGCTTTGTTACTGACCATGACAGAAGCAGTAAGGAGTAAAAGGTGGCCTGCTCCGGGTGAGAAAGGCAGCATCATGACTCAGTACACTGACGCCCAGTTATGTAACCTGCTTGAACCAGGGGGCATTTGCACCCCAGTGTCACACCACAAGGGACTCTTTACAGCCTGCCCCACTTTTCTTGCAACTTGACTCTGTGGTTAAAGTAACACTGGACAGTCAGGATTTCAATTCTCAGCTCCACCCCAGTTCTGGTACACACCCAGGGGTTCTCAAAGACCTATGAATAATCCAAAACACCTCAGCTAGAACAACATAAATTTGCATAAATTAGCATTAACTGCAATGACGGAAGACATAAAACATAAAATATGTAGGATTCCAAAGAAAAATGAAATCCCCTTACGTTTTTAAAGCACCATGATAACCAAATGCCATCATCATATCTAAAGCCACCATGATGTCAAAATAACCAAAGAAAAAACACTTTTCTTTCCCTTAATCGTCTCATCTTTATTTTACAAAGTAGACCCTGTAAAGGGAATCTAACTTTGAGAAAATGCCTAACTTGTACATAGAGAAGAGTTCTGAAAATGTATTTAAAATATGACTATTTTAGAGAAATAAAACATTATAAACAGCCTCAAACATAGATGGTCACTTAAGGAGACTCTTATGAATCCTTTTATTAAGTTCAAATCTCTAAGTTGTCTTTTTCTTTTCTGGCAAATACGTTGATTCTCCCAAGGGCTGCTTTAGGGTACAGGGTTCTTGTATCTTCAGGCACTAACGCAAAGGCCAGGGGAGAAGGCAGGGGAGGATTCTCCAAGCGCAGACACAGATGTAATGGCTCTCCTCTAATACCATCTGGGCCATGTCAATGCTCAGGGTAAGCTAACAGGCCAGATTACTCCAAACCTGATTATTTTGACACAGTTCTGGAAGCTTCTGTGGTTTGACTACTCAGTTGAAGAGGTCCTGAGGCTATGTAGAGCCAGAGAAGAAAGCCCAACTCTGTCATCAACTAGAGTTACCACCCCCCACCCATACACACGTGCATTCCTTATTCCACGGTTTTCTAGCAAGTTGCCAAGTCACACCTCTCAGTGCTTCAGCATCTCTCTCCACCTCTATGCTACAAACAATGATGCTCCTGGTACTGACGTCTTGAAAATCCACAGCTATTATGCATGGCACGTCATACCCCAAGGATTTTAAGATTCTTACTTCCCCTGATAAAAGCTCAGGGTATTTCAGATACATTGTTTCAAAAAAAGTTGAATATTATGGCCTAGCAGGTTATTTACTATGGAATTATTACATCAACATCCAACATTCTTCATTTATCTTTCACTCCACTGAGCGATAGGCAAAGCACTCTGCTGGTTGCTGCAGTTGGGGTACAAGCATTGGGGACGCAAAGACTGGGTCTCCTGAGGCCCCCAGTTCAACGCCAAGCTTCAAATGCAACACATAGATTATGGCTCCTTTATTGAAAATGGCTAACCCAAAGGAAAATGTTCACAAGGTAAAAAGATGAACATGCAAAAGGATTAAACATAGAGCATAGAGGACATAAAAAGACTAGCTAGAAGACATCATCACAGAAGCTTATCAAAAAATAAACATATCAAAAGCTTAAGTCCCAATTAGCCCATGCAATATAGATACTGAGATAATTAATACACTTGAAGATCTTGAGGAACCCACGCTGAAGCTGTCAGGGAGTGGAGGAGAGTGCCCAGCTGGGCAGTGAAGGAACTGACGCTGCCTGGGTAACATCAGACTCTATCTTGTCCTCCGGCCTGTTTCCTCATCCATAAATCAAGAGATGAAGCTCCTTCCATGATAAAAGTTCCCAAATCCTATGCACTGGCTGGTAAGTATATGTATAAACAGAACCAGGTTAGGGTGCATTGCCAATAAGCCAAGAACCAGCTGCTGTCAGTCCCTCCTAGCAGTCGGGGCGGTGGCTGTCAAGTGTGGAGAGGGGCTCCTCCCCTGCCTATCCCAGGGCTTCAGGCTCTCCTCCTGCTCTTACCTCAGCAGCAGGCAAGGCCTGTCCAGAGAAATGTTCTCTTCAGTCCAGCCAGATCCCTAGTTCTCAGCTGCTCAGCGGAGGAGGGAAGTTACCAGCGCAGCGTGTGGGACACGCTGTTTTCTGGGACATCACCACACATGGCTTAAGGCACGCTGACCCAGTTCGCTCCTGGTTTCTAGGCAAGAGAGTACGCCAACTGTCCCAGAAAGAGTCATCCACTATTTGCTTAAAAACATCCAAATAAGGAAATTCTACAACCTCCCTCATGTCTCACATTGCTACCTGGTAACCTAAATATTTTCAAATATGGCTAGT
Source organism: Cavia porcellus (assembly GCF_034190915.1). Taxonomy (NCBI): domain Eukaryota; kingdom Metazoa; phylum Chordata; class Mammalia; order Rodentia; family Caviidae; genus Cavia; species Cavia porcellus. The sequence goes on from NW_026947504.1 coordinate 61,554,880, forward strand.
TTCCTCTTTCTTGAGGTATTCCCAAAGGGACTTCAGGGAGCTGTTCAGTTCAGTCAAATTCCGTCACCTGTCTTGGGAACAGTCAGCAGGTCTGTTTTCACTCTTTTAACGTGCTTCCCTGGGGCTTGTTTTCCACATCTTTATTACCTTTCTTGGCTAACTTCTGGGTCTATGACACTTTTTTTTTAAATAATGAGAGTCAGTATAAGAGTCATAGTACAACCATTAGGGAAAGCAGGAGGGAAATTTCTGAAAAAAAAAAAAAAAAAAAAGCAGAACTTCTGTGTGATCCAGGAATCCCACTGACCAGAATACATTCAAAGGAAATGAAATAAATGTATGAAGGAGCCATCTGCATTCCCCAGTTCACTGTCACACTATTCGGGATGACAACAAAAGAGTAATAACCAGTTAACGAATGGAAGAAGAAAATGTGTGTATGGTAAAAATACAACGGGATACTAGTCAGCTCTTTAACAAATAAATCCTGTCGTTTTCCAGAACTCGGATGAGCCTGAAGAATATTATGTTAAGTGAAATAAATCAGGCACAGAAAGACAGATACCGTATGATTTCCCTCGTTTGTAGAATCTAAAAATGTTGATACATAGAAGTTGAGAGTAGAATAGTGCTTACTGCAGGCTGCAGTGGTTGAGACAGTGAGACAGTCAACAGATTACTTTTTGAGTCATAGTCTCACTAAGCTGCCCAGGGGGGCTCTAACTCCTGCCTCCCAGAGTTCTGGGATTACAGATACGTATTCTTGAAAAATTTTAAGAGTTGATATAAAGTGTTCTCACTACAAAAATGATAATGTGAACTAATGCATCCATTAATTAGCTGGACTTAACCATTCTACAATGTATATTTCAATAGTATTATGTTTTAAATGATAAATATACATAATTGTATACGTTGATTTTAAAAATCAATACATTTAGAAAATAAAGTACTTTGAAAATGACAACAACAAAAAACTATAATAGAATCTCTATTTGGATAAGCAGAAACTGGGAGATGGACAGAAGGAGATTCTGTGTATTATCTTTGCAAATTTTTTTATAACTAAAATTATTCCAACGCAAGCAGTTTAAAGAAAAAAAGAATAAGAGAGATTGGAGTGTTTACATGAATGTAATTTGTGTGTCACTATCTGAACTATGAGATCAATCCTCTGATAATTCTAAATGTCTGCTGAAAGCATCTTTACACATTTATACATTTATTCCTTCCATTGAAATCTGCCAAAAAGATGACATATGGAACCAAAGAGAGTGACTAGAGGAGACTTCTTAGATCAGATTTATAGGAAGAGCTTAAAACTACTATTTCCCGAGAAGCCAAAAATATCCCTGGAGGATGTAACCTTGGACCTCACGCTAAGCACTGAACGTGTCCTCCAAAGTTCTCATGATGCAAGTCTGAGCTTCAATGCATCAGCATTGAGAGGTGGGTCCAAGGGAAGGAGTTCAGGCAGAGCCTTTGTGATCAATTACTGTTGTGATGTCAGGATAGAAAGCAATTTGGCCCTCTCCCTTTCTTACACATGCCTTCTTGCCCTTCTTCTGCTGTGGGATGACACGCCTAGAAGATCCTCATTGCATGTGGCCCCTTCGCCATGAGCACCCTAGCCTCCAAAACTGTGGGAGATAAATCTACTACTTATAAAGAATCCCATCCCAAGCCCTCTGTTTTGTAGAAGGAACTGGACTTAGATTCCAATAGATGAATAGGGGAGACCACTTGAAGACCACCCTTCAACTTTCTTTATGTAGGATCATTAATCCATATTCTCTCTATAGGAAGCCTCTCTATTTCTAGTTAGCCAAAGGACAAATGGTATGACTAGCAAGATCCTAATAATAGCAGCTAATGTTTGTTAAATGATAAAAATGTTTTATATGCATTAGCAGTCCTACAGAGTATTATTTAATTTTTACTACAGTCCTACGGAGTATTATTCTTACCTATACTTTACAGATGGGCGAACTAAGGTTAAACAACTGACCCAGTCATAGAGCTCTGAATTGGAACAGCTTCCTGGACTTCCTAGCACCTCTGACCTATAGATTCCTGTGTTTCAAAGTTCTTTGCCCTTCTTTAGGCTTACCTGAAGGAAATTCCAAAAGATAAAAGCTCTGATCTCATGTTTTTTATAGTTACACATGCTTCTGTAAGATTTTACTCAGAACTGGTGCTCTTCAGGGGAATTCTAAATTTCTCTTCAGCTCCTCATCTTAAAGGCAGTGGTAAGAGTAATGTCACCATCAGAGTGGATCTTCCTGCCTGTGTGCACCTGGCTGTAATGGAGGAGTCCTAACAGGAGTCCTATCAGTGGCTTCTATACCTCAGCCATCCACTGGTGTTTCATGAAGCATTTGCCTTGTCCCGAGCACTGACAATACAGAGATAAACACGGGAGAAGCAGTGGGCTTGAGGGGCACACAGATGGTGAAGGAAAACTGTCAAGCAAACAAAAGGTTACCCCACTCTGAGTACTTTAGAGAGTATCATCGCGCAGCTGCGGGTGATCAGAAAAGGGAGCACATAACATGGAAAGGAAAGAAAGGAATGGGAAGGAAGGGGACAGGGAAAGGAAAGCTTCTCTAGAGAAAGTACTATTGATCCCTGAACAAAGTCTTAGAGAATCAGCAGACATTTTCCAAGCCAATGAAATGGAAAGAGCTCTTTAGCCAGACGAAAGAGCACACAGAGGAGATGAGTACAAGTGTGCCAAAGCCAGAGACGACGGAGGCAGATCCAGGAGAAGAGGCAGGGATTGTACCTCTGCAGCTCTTGTTTCCCAAGAGAAGCCCTTGGTGCCCAAGGCTGTAACCCAAGGCTCACTGCATTCACTGAAGATTGTAGGAATGCAAACAACAAAACTATTCTTCCCAGAACCATATTTTGTGTGTGCATCACTTCCTCCTTGGGTCGCCATCACCCATTTAGAAAGCACTGTAAATTGAAGCAGGAGCTTAGACATGGGAAAGTGGAGCACTAGAGAGTGAGGTTGTACCCCAAAGTCTCAAGGGGAGCGAGTGACTAAAGAGAAGTGGAACCTCTAGGATCTAAGTACAGTCCAGTCAAGTTATGGGAAAACACTTTGATATTTTAGGAATTTAAATATTAAGAAAAAACAACTTGAGATGCACAGCCCGTTTAACGAACAGGAAGAAGGAAGGAGGGAAGGAAGAGTGGAAATTAAAATAGAATTTAAAAGGACTAGACTTTTTACAATATTATCTTGGGGAACACACTTTGATTTCAACTATAAACCATAAGAAATATTACGGTCGCCTCCTAAGTGCTGTCTGTCATTGTGCATACATGATTTCACATCCTCCAAAAGTGCACTGCCTCCAAAAGTGACTGGCTCTGGCTCTTGTAGCATATGCCTTATCCAGAGTCCTAGACGCCCATACCGTTACTGTGGGTCTGGCAGCAGCCACTAGAATTGAGATTAGCTGATTTTAAATCGAAAAGGCAAGGGGCTCAGGGCTCTGCCTTCTCTAAAATACTGACTCTGGAAAGTACCTTCTCACAGTTGAAGAAGTGTGGCCAGAATAGAAAATGTACAATAATCTTAAGAAAACCCAACCACATCCACCATGAGTCATGAAGAGGAAAGAGACCTTAGGGACCCAGGGCGGAGACCACGCATGAGGCTCCCTTTTGGGTACACTGAGAGCAAGAGGCAGCTTCTGTCAGCCTGCATGTTCTCCCATCTGCTCGTCCCTCCCTGGATCTCTAAACATCTTTCTTCATTGTGGTTTGAACTGAAAAACTCAGACAGCATGTAGTGCACACTTGTGTATCAGGAACTCCTATTTATTAATAGTGTGATTTCATTTTCAGTGGATTCCTAGGAGCTATTCCTTTAGAATTTCTAATGATAATCTCATTGTCAGGGGGAAAAAACCAAAAAGTTACAGAAAAATTAAGGCAGGCAATTTGTATTAATTTGATGGCTGTACTTATCTTGACATTTTTAAAAAGCCACAACTGATTGCAAACATTCAAAATGGGAAGTGCTATAACATTTGAAATTTTAAGTTGCAAAAAAAAAGTAATTTAATTGGCTAAGAAGGCTGGTTGAGTAATTTCATTACTGTTACTTTAAAGACATATATTTTAAGGACTTTGTACTATAAAAGCTTCAAGCAACTATTTACTTGTTTTTTGAATGTTTGGTACCCCAGCAGATCAATCAAAGGTAGATTGGGGACTTCTTCCTGATAGAAAATATGGCTTTAGGAATAGTCATTCAGTACTCAATCACAGGAAGGATTATTTGGACTAATCATGAGGCATCATCTAGTGGATAGTATTAGAGGATATAATGCAGTTTAAATAGACGTAGTTTGTACCACATAAAATGAATAAGAAGCAAGGTTTGAATCTTGACTCTTCCGGCTAACTTTCCTTAAGCCTGAGTTTGGTTGTCTATAATAGGAAATAATGCAACTTTACATAGATAAGCATTTGTGGAAATGAAAGAGTGACCAAGTTTCAATTGCTTGACATGGTCTAGAAAATGCAATGATGCTGCGTGTCTCAGCTGTACACACAGACTGACGACCTCTGGAAATGAAAGGGACAGTGAGCCCGAGGACATCCCCAGAAGGTAGACAGTGGTTGTCCCATTTTATACATGAAAAATCTGACAAGAGATGTCCACTAAAGGCTAAAATATAAATCCAACATGATCCACATTTCCTGACACTATGTCTGTCTCTTTCATGCACAAGACCAGAAAACTGTCAACTGTGAGGCCTGAAATGCCCACAGGCTTTAAAACAAGACCTTGGTGTGGCACTGGAGCGGGAACTGAAGCACTAGACGTGAAGGCAGGTATGAGAGCTGCAAGGGGAGCACCATATGCTCCTTAGCTGACAGGTAATGCTGCCCCTGCCATTCCCAGAGATCATAGGAAACACACAAAGAACAGGCGATCTGATCATGCTTCTCCACATAAAAGACAATAAGGGAGGGGGAATTTTAAAAGGTCCTCTCAGGTGCCCACTATATTCCATCTTCCCAAGGGGACATTTTTAAGTATTTATAAATACATTGGAAATACTGTGGGAATTTCAATTTACATATTTAAGACAATGTATGCTCAACAATGAAAAGCTGTATGTGTGGGCTCACTTGTTTCTTAGTCTCCCTTTGCATCTGTTGTCTGGCTTTCTCCACAAACAATGTGTAGCCCGCTCTTCTTTCTTCAAGTGTACGCTTCCTGGGAAGGGAGACCAGTGGAATTTCCCTTATACAAAATGCTTGGGATCAGAAGTGTTTTAGATTTCAGCAATTTTTAAAAAATATTTGCACGACACCCAGTTGAACATCCTCATTCCAAAAATCTGAAATCCAAAATACTCCAACATACAAGCTATTTGAATGGTATACCAGCACTCAAAGGTTTTGGATTTCAGAGCATTTTAGATTTCATCTTTTTAGATTGGAGATGTTCAACCTGTAAGGGCCAGTGGTGTCAAGGGGTAAAAAGGATCTACATTTTAGGATTTTCCACTTGTGGATAAAAAAGTTACTTCTAATTCTAAATTCTGAGGAAGGACAAACAGTGAAAATATGATATTTTGTACAAATACATTTGTGCAGCTCTTCATATATTTGGATATATAACTTTGATAAGCTTTAGTGATAACTACCAGATCAAGGGATCAAAATGTAGGGTATTATTTAAGTACATAATAACTACTTCATTAATTCACTTCCCTCTGGAAAGAGCAACCAGAGAAAAAAGTGGAAACAAATTATCTGGTAGTCTGCAATTCACATTCATAACTTATCTGATGTTGAATGTGTTTTCTTCACTTTTCTACCAAGAACATAATCTCTTTTCCACTTTATCTCTACCATCAGGAAGAGGTGCGTGTGTGTGTGTGTGCGCATGTGTGTGTACATGTGTGTGTGTTGCGGTGTTCATCTGTCCATGTAACTGGCACTAGACTAAAACAAGAATCAATGCTGCAACCTCAGAGCTGTGGTTTTGCTAGTTCCTCAATTTAACAGCTTTTCCTTCCTTCAGAAAAAACAACTGACCATATTTGAGAAATAGCCTCCTTGTATCTTGTAAGTGGGGCTCACACTGCTTTGGCTCTAATGAATAAAACTTATTTTAACTCTGTAAGTGGGTCATTTTTAACCTCCATTCTAGTCACAATTAAAACCATCTTTCATTCTTCCAGTTTTTTAGGACACCTATTATTGGCCATTACTGTATAATTATAGATGTGGGTACTTGGGTACAATACTAAATTTATTCATGCCTACCAGTCACAACAGACTAGAAAATGTGAATGCCATTTGACTAAAATGATTCTAAACTTTTAAGACTACGCATTTTTTAAAGTTTTGGGGGTACATATGCAGAGGCCAATACATTGGTAAAAACCAAATAATCAAGTTTTATGGCTTATGTCATCTAGACATCCCCCCAAGACCTCATATGAACATAAGTTGGCCTTTTAGGAGGTAACTGTGTCATGGGGTGAGATACTCATAGGTGAATTAGTCCACTGGTGAGTTTATAGCCAACTGTGACATTGAGAGGTGGAGGTGAGTTAGAAGAGGTGTCCCTGGGGCATGGCCTGGGAGGGTCTACCTCCCTTGGCTCCCTCCTTGACTTTCTCTGCCTTCTGGATGCTGTGTCATGAGCAGCTCACCTCCAGCAAGTCCCTCTGCCATCCTTCCAGCAGCATGTAGACTCAAATCTCTACAAACTGTGAGCCACGATAAACCTTTTCTCCCTTAAAATGTGGGTGTTGAGTATTGTGTCTTAGTTATGAATAAGTGACTAAGACAGAATTATATACATGCACAAGATAGATAATTATACCGCTAATCTCTGTTCACAAAATGAACAGTTTGTACTGTTACTGTTTGATCATTTTTTCATGCCTATATCTTGTAACCTAAGCAACTACTTTGATGATAACAATGCACATTAAACATTGTTAATCTCCTACTATTTTGTTTTGAAATTCTGTATCATTTTGTCCTTTTTTAAAATTAAAAAAAGAAATGTACAGAAGGACTGAGTAGGTGATGATAATGATAACATAGAACAGTCCGCTTCATAAAAGCAACTACAAGATAAAGACACTTCTTTGTAAAAAAAAAATTATGATTATTTGGGCTCATTTTGAGAGCATAGGCATACACAAAAACCATGGAGTACTGTCTGTTTGTATCAGGAGGCTACCTCAGTATTTGACAGTTGATGTAACATTGATCCAAGCATAGAAAATGAATGAATGAATTCATCTTCAAATATGTAGATGTACCCACTTCATAGGATTATTGTGATGATTAGCTGCTTTGTTATGGTTACAGTATTTTAAAAAACTGTCCCATTCAAAATGAGTAGCATATAACTACTAGCTGTTACTATCAGGATGAAAAATTGAAACTCCTCTCCTATTGCTTGCAGTATCTTACAAGATGGGGCAATGATGCAACTTCTGGGAAGACTGATGTAATTATTGAAATTGACAAACACAAGAGGAAGAGTCAATAATATAGGACAAGGAGGAGGACGAAGTGGGAACTGCGGAAAGCAACAAGGAGAGGCTCCCTAGGGAGAAATGTGGGTTCAGCCGCTGGGCGGAAATGGCCTTAGAAGATCTTAGACGATCTCCAGATCTGTAGATCGAACCAAGAGATGACTCTTAAAATTTTAAAGTGAAAATTGTGCAAAGCATTAACACTTTTGATTCAAAAAGTACTTTGTCATCTGGCAAAACAGGGACTTGAAACTTGTCAAATCTGCTGGCACTTCACGTTTTATATTTTGATAGACTCGAATCCCAAGTATTACTTCTGCAATGCTCAATAGGCAGATGATATTGTATCATTTCACTGAGTATCTGTGAACTACAAAACAACCAGGGAAAAGATCCTAGGGAGATAATTAATCCAAATAATGTTATTATGCCATAGAATCTACTATTAGTCATAAAGTCCAATCCTTGACTCTGTATAATCTTGTGAGCAAATTTCCTGATTTTGTTTTACCTAACTGATTTTAAAATTTGTTTGCGGTTCCTTCTGAGTACACAAGAGAGGCCTGTACTCCTCAGGTAAGAAGAAGCTGACAATTAAGAAAAGTTACTTATCTTTATGTTTTATTGTGTTCTTTGTCATTAAAGAAGCCCATTATCAAAAACATAGTTTGGGGAAGGATACTTAACTTTTAGCTCAATGAATGTTTTTAGACTAAAATGATAATATTATACTCTTTCCTGTATGCTAAGATTACTGTATGATTTCCTGAGGTCACTATCCTTTTGGTCCTTCCAGTCTAAGATGAAGAGTAGGACTTTGGTAAAGATGAAGCATCTTAGATCCAGAACATTAAATTATTGCTATCTTCCTTTCCTGCATCACTGTGATGGCCCCAGTAAATATTAAGATGAGTGAAATGCAGGATTTCCACACCTAAGCATCTAACTGCTAAAAAATATTTGTGACAAATGTTCATTTCCATAGATATGTTTAGCATCTACTACATGCCAAAAGAGATGCAGAGGCTCAGGTCTCAGCAAATAAGGACCGGAAACTAAAGCAACGATCAAATGCTGCACTTACTCTAAAATAAGAGCATTAAGCAAACACGTACATACATACAACTACGAATGGGGGTAACAGAAAGTAGGAAAAAGGCCTCTAAAGGGGAACGTTCCCTAAAGTGAACCTTGAAAAAAAAGTTAGAGGTTTTACAAATAATGAAGAAAAGCAATTGAAAGAAACAGTTGGGGCGAAAAGGAGGGAAAGAGCATAGACTCTTTGGTGGCTTGTGGTCTGTGCACCCAGAATATGGGTAAGTGAGGAGGCGGGGAAGAGGAGAAGGAAATTAAAAAAAGCAGAAGGAAGTGACAAGAAATATGATTGGGGAAGTGGGGTAAAGCAAGTTTAAGAAGGTACAAAATATGTCAGTAAAATCATATGTTGATTAGAAAGATATTTCATTCCATTATTACACAAAACCTTCAATGATATCTGTAAAAATAAAACCGCAATTTCTTCCTTCTCTGTCTCTCTTTCGCTCTTTTTTTTCTGCCTTCCTCTTTCTCCCTCTCATTCTCTCCCTTTCAAAATGGTGAGTACAAGCTAGCCTTGGTCGGCTTCAGTCCTGACAGTCTGTTTACTGTCGTCTGCACCGGGTGCTGCCTGGACTGAGGGAGACACCGGTGACTGACACCGCAACCAAGGACGCGAGTCCTGGCCATCTTCTGCCCCACCCTGACTGCCCGACTGCCCTTGACCTCGGGCCAGCCCCTTCAAATCCTAAGCTCACTCCTGGCCTGGAAAGGTAGTTGACAGGCTTCAAGGACGTTCTGTATTAAGAGTGGTTACACACCCTAAGTACTTAAAAACATCCAGGGTTATTAATTTAGCTAGAGCTCCACATGTGCATGGTCTGCATCTACAAGGTCAAACTACTTTAGATAAAAATTCTTCTGAAAAAATATTGCATGTGTACCAAACACGTACAGATTTTTTTCATTATTACTTCCTAGACTATACAGCGTAACAGTTATATACAAAGCATTCAGACTGCATTAGGTAACCTAGAGATGATTTAAGTCATACAGAAATATGTGTACAGGTTCCATGCAAATGTCATGCCATTTTAGATAACGGATTTGAGCATCTGTATCCAAAGAGGTCCTTTTCCCATCCTAAATTAAATATATACATCGGAATGAGACTCACTTCTTGACCGTCTCTCTCCAAAAGGCTTTAAGATGGAATTATAAGTAAAATTATAACACTAAAATTATTTCCCTCATTGCTGATTGTTTCAAGGCATAATTTACAAAGGAGGTAAAACTTAAAATGCTACAAAGAAAAGCATCCCTTTGATTTCCGATGAGACATCCTCCAGAGCACCAGTCTGCTTAGCAGGCCAGCGCCTCCTCAAAGGATCAGACCTGGAAGGAGGGAGCAGGATGGGGGCAAGCCTGGGAACAGAGAGGACTGGACTCACTGCTGCCTCCCAGGCGGATGCTTCAGCAATCTAAATTTGACTTAAATTAACTTTTTATTCTTTCCTAAAAGTAAGGAAATACCTTCCTGCACATCCTAATTTATTACATTTTCATTACTATTTCCACTGAACTAAGATAGTAGTACTTTTTTTTTTAAAGGTTGTTCTGAGGACCAGTTTGGAAAACAAGTTGCTGATACTTGATTAAGAAACACTGGGTTTTGACATGTATGCTGACTAATGTATACATTTCCAGTCTGAGTACTTTTTATGTTTATCATCTGTCAATGGTTCTTAGTATTTTTGATAGTAATAATTAAATAAAAGTTGATACTATAAGATTCAAAATTTCTCTGCTTCAGCAAAGTTTCTACAATAAGTATATCAGCTTTACAAGAAATTCTATTCTAGACATAAGATTTTCTTCCAGAATTTAACTGAGTATTCATTTGTATAGCCATAAGCATTAACAAATAATTTAGATAATCCTACACAAAACAGTGCAACTGAGCAATCCAAATTGCTTTTATTTTTAAAGATTGGAGAAGAGCAGACTTATAATTTTGTGCAGTTATAAAGCACATCCATTAAAAACCCTTGGCGCCAAATCACTCAAATAATCAGTATTGCATTCAATAATATAAAGCCTAAAATGTTAATATAGCCACTAAAGTACCATAAAGAAGTTTTTTTAGAAAAACAACCACAGCAGCTAAAATTAAACTACCCACATTATGCCAATGAGCAGTGTAGTCTAAATGATCAATAAGCACTTCCCTGAAAACATTTCAAAGTAGATAAAAACACAATAAATAGCCTTCCTGAAATAAGGCAAGAGCCATAAATCAGAACATAGTTTGGTTAAAAAAGGAGGGGAAATGCCATAGTTTTAGGTGAGTGATAACTGATTAACTTGAGAAGAACCCAACCCAGGCAGCGCAGGGTCCCCATCTAGGGCGTTTACACAAGGTGGATGCACATTTCCTGGTTCTCAGAGGGAGCCAGGGATTCGGGTGACAGGTACTCCCAGCTCCTGTCCTGTGACAGGAAGATCTGCAATCCACAGAAACAGGCAAAAACCATCACGAGCATTCAGAGAGGACAGAAAGACATGAAGAAAATTTACCTCGTGGAAACTGTCCTTGGTTGTACTGGTGTGCGACCCGAAAACCCCTTCTTTCTGATCTGCAGAACAGCTTTGTCAAGCTCAAGTGTGTGGTCACAAGGCAGGAAGTGACTAGAATGACAAATCATCAGCCAGGAAAGAAATAGATTTTGTCTTTATAAGGACATTTTACTTAACTTTGTTTTCTCGTGTCCCCTCCCCCTAAAGAAAATCACCTGACAGAATAGGTCACACTGAAATTCAGACGCCTCTCACCACTTCCTCTTAAGCATTTCTCTACCTCCTCTCCTGCCTTTCCCTTGCAGCTGACTCTAAGTGGGCCCTGGGCTACTTAAACCTTTCTGATCTCAGATAGCAAGGGAAGGTCAGCCTGCTATCTGGACTCTCTTTCTGTCTGCCTCTCATTGCAAAAGCAAAGCCCAGGTGCTCACCTACTTAGAGCACAGATAAGCAATTATTCATTTTTAGTGAAAAAGCCAAGAAAAAGGTAACCATACACTTGAGACAAACCAAAAGGGACTTCCTTGGGAGAACCCCAGCCCACCCTAAACCAAACTCCTTGAGTTCTCTAACCAGGATCCTAATGGTGCAATCAAAACAAAATGATATCTTTAAGGGAGGGGCCTGAAAAGGAAAGTTACACTATTACTGACTCTTTTATTTATAGTACACCTATGTGCTAAGGATCTCTTTAACCCAATTAAAGATTTTAATTATTTAGATGTTTCCTATAAACAGCCGCAGTGGATCACACTGGCAGCTGCCGTTGTTAAGTAGGTATTTCAATTCCTTTTATTCAGACCAGATTTTTTTGAATGCACAGTTTATAAAGTGGTGGAAGAAGGGGGGCTCCTTTCTGTGCCCAAACCCTGGATACTTATCTGAGAGCAAATTTCTATTTTTAAATGGGAAATCCACAAGTGTTCACAATGGCTATGAAGAGTTGTTTCTGAGTTATATTTGCTGAGTATTCTGCATAGTTTCTACACTGCTGCAAACTGTGAGGTGCCAGTATTAGCAGCTGTTTAGCAATGAGTGAGTACTGTAGGGCTGGGCTCCCATTTCAGATGTGAGCTAAGGATTCTCTATAGGCATCCATGTTTGTTGATGGTCATGGTGCCAAGAGGTAGTGGGACTGTATTTGGGGGCGGGGGGACCCTTATACTTCCTTTGCTTCTTTCACTTATCCACTAGACAGCTCCAGTTTCTGACCTTAAATGTTAAACCAAACTGTTCTGGGTTATCTCACTCATCAGCAAATGGCATGCTGACTTTTTAACAGAAGCAATAGGGTCCATTTGGAGAAGAAAGTGGTCAGAAAACAGGAGATAAGAGATTCAGGCTAGACTCTCTTCAGTTCTAGATGGAGAGTAAAGAGTTATCAATCCCCAGGGAAGACTGAGGAGATGAGTGGGGTTCTCCATGGAACGATTAGTCCCAATTAATATATGTTGCAGGAAGGGGTTAGGAAGGACCTAAATTCTTTTCCAGTATCAGGGAAACAGCCATACAATACTCAGATGAGACTGATCACAACACAAAGCAGCAAAATGCTTGTGGTTTCCAGTCTGGTGGGATCAGTCTCCACCCAGCTTCCTGAACACGACCTCTTCGATAGTGTCCCAGAAGTCTACAGGGTGAACTATGTATAACTGGACCTCCCTCCTCTGACCCTATGTCCTTGCAGTTTCAGGATGGAATGAAGGTCCAAACTATGCTTCATAAAGAGGAACAAATAGGCATTTCATTTACCTGGGAAGACAGAAGTAGCAGCATTCTGGACTTATTGGTACTTGGTCATGTGAGACTCAGGAAATCTATAAAAAAAAGAAAAAAGCAAGACATATTTGTGAATGGGCTCCACAAGCATGTGAGTACCTGTCAGAAATGGTGATTGAGAGAGAGGTGAGACACAGTCACTGATCTCAGGGAGCACAATATCAAACGGGGAGACAAACACTGAGTAAATATGTTATCTAGAATAGAGAGGTCGGAAAGGTAGAGATCTGAGCACAACTGATGCATGAGGACAGTGAAACGTGTGTAGGCATGACTAGCAATATTCAGACAAAAAGAAAGGATTTAAGATTGCAAATGATGTCCAGATGACAGAAGCTGAAAGCCATTGAGTTGCATGCTCCTTACACCTCGCAGTAGCCAGGGGCTTTTGCTACGTTAGCAAGCTCTGACTCCACATCAGCCACACATCACCCCACAAGCCACATCCGGACTTCACCGTTTCAAGCCCCGCCTTGCTCTCAATCTCTTTATCTACCTCTCAGTTGCTGTAGAGCCCAGGCGCAGGCAATTGCTTAGATGTTAGATCCATATTTCTTCAGAAAGGAATATTTTATCATTACCCCTGTTTAAATTGCTCATGCATCATATTAGAAAGAAGACTGACTTCTGGTTTTATTATTGCATTTAGGTTCTCTGTAGACACTGCACTCTCCCATAGCCTGTACCCAGAGAGGAACTTGCTGCAACCCACTTCTGAGGTGCTCTGCTGCCACCTCTCCCACTTCTTCCCTAGCCCTGCTTTGCCTGCCGACATCCCCCTGCCTTCCTGCATCATTGCTCCCAGGCCGGCCCTGCTGCCCCTGCCTCAGTCCCTGTCACCGTATCACCTGCTACTGTCCACCCTTGAGTGCTACTGAGCAATCACAGAAACACAGACTTGGAAGCTGTACATTTAAGCTGCTTGGCTTCAAATTACTTTGTGGAAATACTTTTATTTTCAATTTTAGTAATTCCTGGTACAAGGTATTTCCAACCTGGGAAATCATATGCAAAATGCATATGATTTTCTAGGGAAAAGGTTCATCCTATTGTTAATCATATTATTAAAGACACTGGACCTGAAAAGATTGTGAATCTATTCTAAACATTGTCCTTTGGCTGATCCTCCAACCTGTCTTCCTATAAACTTCCCCAGCATGAGATTCCTATGTTACTCCTTCCCCTTAACGATTGCAACTGTTCAAGTCTTCTGGTGTGAGCATCACTTTCCACCCACCTCTGCACTCCATCTCCTCTCCTCCCTTAAAGGAGAAGGGCTCCACCTTCTCAAGGTCAACAGTTCTTCCTTGCGGTCTTCCTTTTACTTTTGTTCCCTAAGGGACCCTGTTACAGCAACGATCTCATATTTCTAGCACCCTTAGTCTCTACTCTCCCCACTTCCTCTTCTTGCACTCATGGGATTTGTAGGAAAGGAAGAACTTTTGCTTTGTCCTACGGCCTCCGTTATTCGATGGGCAGGGAATGATGACAGCTGAGAAGGCACACTTCTTGGCTTTGGGGAACATTCACTATAGCTGAGACGACAGGTATATCAGAAGACAAGGAAAATGTAACCCACGACAGACAAGGAGCAGAGTGCATGTGGGAACACACAGCACTAACCCAGGCATGGGCTCTGGAGGCTCAGGGAGCAGTGTGGGGTGGCCGGGGAAAGGCGCTGAGCCGGCCACCTCGGGCAGATTATTCAGTGTCATTGGCCTCAGAGTCCTCATCTAGAATGGGATAACAATAGTGTGTTTTATACAGTTGTTGTGAAAGTTAAGCAAGTTGATTTATGCAGTTTAGTGCCTGTCAAACATCTTTTCATTATTACATAACGAGACCCTTCATATACATTATTTCATTCATTTCTCATAGTAGCCTTATGAATTAGATGTTTTTGTTCTTCGTGATTTTTAAATATAAGCTTTATTAAAATATGACTCACATGCCATAAAAGTTACCCACGGAAAGTGTCCAATTCAGTAGCAAAGTTAAGAGCTGTACAACTATTTCACTATACGATTTTAGAGCACAAAAAGAAACCCTGTAACTGTTAGCAATTACTCCCTCTTTACCCCCATCTCCCAAGTCCCTAGCCTGTTTTCCACTAGTTTATTTTCTGTATCTATAGATTTCTGTATTCTGGGCATTTCATCCAAATGGAATCAAACAGTCCATAGTCCTCTTTGTGTTATTTCTCAGTGTATTTTCTCCTTCTCTTTCTTTCTTTCTTTTCTTTTTCTTTTTTTTTTTTTGGTCCTGGGGGATTGAACTCTGGACCTCATGCTGGCCAGGCACGCGCTTGTGCTGCTGAGCTAAAACCCCAGCCCCGTCACTCATGTATTTTCAAGGCCAACCCACTTTGCAGCAGGTGTCGGTATTTTATTTCTTTTCACAGAGGAATGATACTGTATGAGAATACACCTCATTTTATTAACCATTCACCAACTGATGGCCGTTTGGATGGCTTCTACTCTTTGGATAGAATGGATAACACTGATGTAAACAGTTGTATATACACTTTTGTATGAACATGTCTTAAGTTTTTAAATAAAATAACACATGTACAAAGTTTTAGAAGTCAAAGGCTATCCCAAGGCTCATTATAAAACAATAATGTCCTAACTTACATGCCTTCTCTACCTAATTCTTCAGAAAACCTTTCTGCTAACTTAGCTTGGTATTTCAAGATGCTGTGCATAGACTATATCTTGACTCCTAAGATAAATATATATAATATTTAAATGTTATTCACATATATGTATTACAAATTTTATATTTATATTTATTTTGTACTTGAGAGATAAAGATACAATCCTTACCCATTTATAAACATGTATACCGAAACCTTCTATTGTCTTCTAAAAGTTCAAAACATCTTTTAAATAAAATCCGTATTCCATTTTTACAATGACTATGAAAAGATCAAAATCAAGTTATGAATCACACTATGCTTTTGTATCTCTTTTTATTTCATAGATCCCTATATAGTTAGTGCTAACACCCTACCAAACTCTCAAAAAGAACTAAGACGAAACAACACCAAGGAACAAGGAACAAGGTCCATTTTCTTCCTTGGGGAAGATCCTGCTGGAGTCCTTTGTCCCCGTCTCTGGAAACAGCCCAGCTGCCATTCATCCAGGTTGCCCCCATCGCCGTCCTGGGAAGTCCCCACCTCCCGAGCTGGGTCTCTTCTCTCTGGACCACATACCTTCCACTTTCTTGTTTTACTTCCTTGTCTTGAAGACCGCATACCCTGCTAGGTTCCTGTGAATGGACTGGACATCTATTTCCTGAGAAATTTTATACTTGAAAACATAGTCTTGATTCTTGCAAGTCCACACTGGATGTCATTCTCCCTCAGAACTCTGGACGAATGGTTCCAGTGTGTTGTAAGTTGCCCAGGGTTGCTGTTGATAATTCTAATGCCATTCAGCCATCCTCGTAACAATTTTTGATTTTTTCAATACCTGGTGTTCACAATGTTTTGATAATGTTTTCATGTGAATCTGTTTTCATCTACCATGTAGGTACTCAGTGGTCTCTCTCTACTATGGAAATTCAAGTCTTCTAGTTTTGGGAAGTCTTGTCCATCTTCCTATCCCTCTCTTCCCTCCCTTCTCTCTCCTCTCCCTTCTGTCTTCTCTGTTGCTGTTTCTGTCTGTCTCTCTCTGTCTCTGTCTCTCTCTTTCTTTATGATTTCTATGTTCTCTTTCACATTTATTTGTATACTGTATATCTTGGGCTGATATTCTAACTTTGACATCTCCCCCTCATTTCTGGTTCTTGGCTTTCCTGTTCTATGGTCGAGGAGAAGCTTTCAATACTTTTGTAAAACACTATTGAATATTTTATTTCTGCCATTATTGCTTATATTTCTTAGTCCATTTTGTCCTGCTATAACAAAATGCCACAGACTGTAACTGAAAACAGAAATATATCAGCTCACAGTTAGGAAAACTAGGAAGTCCTATGCCAAGATGCTTGAGTTTTTTTGCTCTGTCACAACATGATAGGAGGTGAAAGGGCAAAAAAATAACAAGGAGCTAAGCTTTTTCTTATGATAGCATTAATTCACCCATGAGGGCCCAATCACCTCTCAAAGACCCTCCTTCAAGTATGGGAGAGGCCAAACACTCAAACCATAGCAATAGTCAAAAACTCTCTTTCTCTTGAAGTTCCTTTTCCTTTTAAAGCAAGATACAGTCATGGTAGAATGTGGAATGTGTTTGCACTTCATATAAAGTTTTTTCCAATCCTATTTTTCAGCTCCACCTTGCATCCCAGCCTTTGAAGGAATCTGGTGCCACCAAATCCTAAGCCTTGCTGAGTGCCCATTCTGCTGATGGCAGGGCACAAACGGTGATGCAAACATCTTCTTGCTGGCTTCTCACACACAGGTTTAGGGGTCAGTCTTCTGTGTGTTAGAGTGCTTCCCACAGTCCATGTATTTTAAGGCCTCCAAGATTCTCCTGGAATCTCCTGTACACGACTGCCTCATTCAGTGTTGGTACCAACTAGACTTCAAATTCCATGAGGTTAGCGGTTGAGTGTGTGTATAGTTTCTGAACACTGTACCAGGCATTTCCAAAGTGTGAGTTGAGTAAAATAATGGAGAAGACTAAGCTGAGACTTGAGGGTCAAGATGAAAAGGGTGTCTTAGGCATTCTCTTTGTTGCTAGGAGAAAATACCCAATATCCACATAGCGTCACAGTCTGTAGAGGTTTCAGTCCATACTCAACTAGCTGTAAGGCAGGGCAGCATGGCAGAGGGGATCACAGCAGAAAAGCTGCTCAGGGCACCGTATGGGAAAGCAGAGTGGAGGGGAAAACTGAGAAGAGAGACAGATCCTTCCAGGCCACGCGCCCAGTGGCCCACCTCTTCCGACCAGGCTCCATCTCCTCACATCACAGTGAGCTATAGCCTCATCAGTGCACTCATCCACTGGTGAGTGTCATGGCCGTAGGACTCAATCACCTCCACCTAATTCCAACTATGAGCACATGAAGCTTTGGGGGACCATCCAGATATAAATCATAACAGTAGAAACAAACTCTAAACACAGAGAACTGCACGTGTGAGAGACCTTAGGTGAGAGAAGACAAGGTACATCAAGAACTCAACAAAAGCCGGACAATACTGCAATCAAGAATTTGACACTGCTATGGAGGAAGAAAGAAACAAGCTGGAGGACTTAGCAGAGAGCAATGGGTCTTCAACTTGCGTGATGCAGCTGGAGTTTCACCTCTATATGAAAGTTTTCCTGACAGCCAAAATAGGATGTGTGTGTGTGTGTGTGTGTGTGTTTACACATATATAAACCCATTTTCCAAGTAAGGCCACATTTATAATAACTGCTCTATAGAGTTTCAGTATTTCTTGGTGGAACACAATTTATGAGTCATAAATGGGAAGTGACACTGTTGATCTGGATTTCAGAAAAACTTCCCAGCCCAGCTCCAATGAGCAGAATGAGATGGTGAGGTCTGTAGTAAGGGTCGGGAGACTTCAGACAGGCTCACCAGAGGCTTTGCCATTAGCTAGGTCTAAGGCAGGGAGATAAAGAGAAGTGGGCAGATTTGAGAGGCAGATGATTACAGAAAGGGTGAGAAAGGGAAAATTGACTACAGAGGAGAGCTGAATAAAGGAGCCAAGAGTTATGGTGTTCTGGAAAGGGCTTTGGTGGTAGACAGCGGTAGCATTCAATGAGACAGGGAACTCAGGAAGCAGTTTGGAGAAAAGGATTAGTAATCTGAGAAAGTTTACCTTGTTTCACCAATTTCCATACAACCTTTATTGAATCACTCCTATTAATCCTAAAGTAGACTCCTCAGTTTCCCCTGTGTGATGGCTTACATCTCAAATACCTCACATGTTTGGAAGGTGACTGGATCACGGGCACGCTATAGCTGACTTGCTGTGAAGTAGAGCCTCTTAGAGACGGGTCACACGCGGACCTGACATAGAAGCTTGTGTTCTTCCTGGGTGCTGCGGGTTAAGCACATCTTCCTTGCTACTTTTTTCTGCCTTAAAGTCTGCTGATCATGGACTGAAACTCTAAATTGAAATAAGTCTTTTCTCCTCTATGTTTTGGGTATTGTGTATTTTGTCCTAGCAAAGGGAAAGAAACTAAAACATGTCCTTGCCTTTCTACAACATTTGACTTTTCCAAAACCTTTTTTCAATTAACAATGATTGATAAGGTACAAAATCAATCATTCCACTCTGAAATGCCTCTAACATTCCAAGTGTCTAAGACTAAACTCATAATTCCTCTGACCTACAGCTCTGCCTACCGAGCCCTTTTCTCCTTCA
Source organism: Cavia porcellus (assembly GCF_034190915.1). NCBI lineage: Eukaryota > Metazoa > Chordata > Mammalia > Rodentia > Caviidae > Cavia > Cavia porcellus. Next base: position 61,574,122 of record NW_026947504.1, read on the forward strand.
TTCAATGAGAGTTACACCTCCGCCCCAGGACGGTCCAGAATACACATTGAGTACTACTTTTCCGTTAATTCCCACGTTGGTCAAAGTTGCCTTTGTTTTTTGATTAAACTATGTTCCCCAATTCTGTTCTTCAACTTATTTTCCTATTTGAGTTAGCGCTCTAATTTTTCTGTCTTCTGCCTCACCTCTCCTCAATCCATCCTATATCACAGCAGCGTTATTCTCCCGAAAGCTGTTTTCCTCCCATTCATGTCCTGCTAAATACGCATCTGAAATCACTCATCACTTGCAGGGAAATATCCAAACTCTGCTTGCATCCATCTTTCAAACTGCGCTGCCATCAATCCAGTGACATGCCTGGCACATTTCTCATCATCCAATCACTCTATCCCCCTGCCTACTCTCTCCTATGCGTGCTTCTCCCAGAATCAAGAACAGGACCAGCTGCTTAATTTATGTACGCAAGTACAAAATAAAAGTGGGGAGTCTTTTGTTAAAAAATGGAGAATTATTAGATGATGACAAAGTAGCAAGTGTCCTGTGACACTACATGGGCTATCAACCCACAGGGCTGTTCCCGACCAAGGACCTTTCCTTGATTGACAATCTCTTCTTTCTTCTTAAATTTGAGTACTTATTCATAAGCTATTATTAACATTTTTGATGTCACCTTCCTTTCCTATTGGTTAATTTTTATGACTGCTATTTGTAGCATCTTCATTCATGGAGCTCTTACTTGGAACATACTCTGTGGCACGGCCTCAGAAAACAAAACTAAAAGATTTCCTCTTTTAAACTCAAAGAATCTGCAACTTAGGCTACCAGACATACAAAACAGGGTAATGTCCTATGATAAACATTGTGATAGAGTTGCATGGTGTATCAAGAAGACACGGGACAGGGATAGTAGGCAGGATGGCATCTTAAAAGCCATGTACCTGTAACCACACTGAGGCATCACTTCATTCCTATTTGAGCAACTATTCTAAAAAACAAAAAATAATACATTTTGGCACAGATGTGAAAAGAGAGAACTCTTACACATTGTTGGTGGGAATGCAAATTAGTATCACCATAATGAAACAACAGTATGGAAGTTCCTCAAAAAATGAAAAATAGAACTACCATATGACCTAACAATTCTACTACTGAGTAGGTAGCCAAAGGAAATGGAGTCAATGTGTTGGACAGATATTTATACACTTGTGTTTACTGCAGCATTACTGGCATCATCCTAAGGGCCCCTTATCAGGTGAATAGATAATAAAACGTGATATAATGAACAGTCTGGCTTTTAAAAATAAGGAATGCATCACTTGAAAGAACCCAGATGAACCTGGAGGACATTATGCTACGTGAGACAAGTGAGGCACTAAAGAGACAATGTATGAGCTCACAGATGTGGTAACCCTCCCGCCCCGCCCCAAAATTGAGTTTACAGAAGTTCAAAGTAGCTAGCAACCTGGGGTGTGGGAGAGATTTTTTTCAAAAGATGTAAAATTTAATTTAAATAACAGGAACAAGTTCTAGAGAAATATCATATAGCATGATTGCCTATAGCTAATAATAATAAAGCATTTATTAATTATTAATATATTTGAAAATTGCTAAGATAGATTTTAAATATCACTATAAAAATGATAAAGCTATGAGGTAATGGGTGCTTTAATTAGCTTGACTTCAAAATCATACATTATATACATATGTCACAAAGCCACATTGTATACCATACATATATACAATTTTTATTTGTCAATTTTAAAAAGGAAAATGATGATAATGACACGTAGCTGAGTCTTGAGAAATATGTAGGAGCTGGCTATGCAAATGAGAGGAAAAAGTGTGAATGACACTTCAGGCGGAAAGACCAGCATATACAAACAGTGTGGGGATGTTACATACATCTCCCAGCTGAAGTGTCATCTTGGGGAATTTAAGAGCCACCCCCTCCCATTGTACCTAACACGGTGCTTTGCATATATGCAAATTAATTTCATATTTGATACAATGAGAATAAAAGGCAAATTGACTGTCTAAATATTATAGCACTTAAAAGTTAAACCAAAGGGTAAAAGTAATAAAAAAGTAAAAGCAATTAGATTATTTTAAATATAAATCTAAAATTCACTGTTAAGTATGACAGATTTTCTAGAGAACTTATATATGCAGCTTCCCTATAAACATTGACTTTGTATCTATTTAATGCTTATTTTGGCATTCCTTTCTGATAATAGTGCAATAAAAGCTAATTGTAGTTATCACTGACAGCTATACATAAAAGAAAGAAGGCTCTTACAGCTGCAGATTTTTCATAAACATCAAGCACATAAAAACATTCTCTCTACATTTGCCTATACATATTTCTAATACTAAAGTTTTAGTCTACAGATACCAAGTACTAAAAAGCCACATTCTAAGTACTAAAAGGCAAAATTCAGCAAATGATACAGATAATGACCACTTCAAATGTAGAAAATTGACCTATCTGTGGCTGATTACAACTTGCCAGATACTGACATTTTCCAACCCATTTGCACTGAGGAGCCACTGAAGCAGATGCAGGCTGAAATGAGTGTTTCTCACTTACCTTCAGCTTTCCAGGCGGGAAACACAAGATTTCACTTTTGTAAATAGACCTGCTGCTGCTGCTACTGTGGAGACAATGTCCGAGTCTACAACTACCAAGGATTCCAATTTAAGGACAAGGATTTAAAATAAGTATACAGAAAATGTAAAACAAAATGTGAGAAGTATTTTATTGAAAAGTAGTTATTTACATTATTAATCTCCTGTTATGTTGTTTCAAAATTCTGTATCATTGTTTTTGTTCTTTTTTGGTTTTAAAATTAAAAAAATATATAGTTATTGGCCTTTTAAAATGATGTAAGTCTTAAAAACAAATATTTTTTAAATTGTAAGAAAAATATTTGAGGCATGTGGTACATGGGAAAAGCAAAAGACCTGGAATTAGAAAATCTTAGACAATTTCTGATTCTAGTGTATACTATCTGTATAAGGTACTTTCCTTTGCTTAATAGACTTTATAAGTATTTTGGAAAAATATTATCTCTATCATCGTTACTATGACGAATAAATGTTAATATATCAAACATAGAGCTCTTTGTTAGTCCTATATTTTAACAGAACCTGAAGTTTTGTAAATTGTGATTTATATAAAAACAAATATTGCATTATGCCATCAAATGCATCCATTCCATCTTGCATGAAGACTCAAATAGGATATATTTTATATCTACTATATGCTCCATTCTGGGTGCCTCAACATATTATATTTAATACTTTCAGCAAACGTAGAATACACATGGCATTTTCTCTCTTTTAAGGTAAGGAAACTGAGTTCCAGATTAAAAGTGTTTCTTTTCCCTACTTATCCACAGCTGCAATATGAAAATATTTCTTGTTAAGTTCTCCATTCTTTAAATAGAGATCTGAATCAGCTGCTGGTTCCCTAATATTAGGTCTAAGCATAGTCAACATAGCTTCAGTGAATTCCATATGACATGACTTCCTTATTTCGGTCACTCAGTACTTATTAAGCAAGCATGTACTATGTGTAGTGGGGAGGTTGAGGCATTATTGAAGACAGCCGGCCAGTGCACAGTGCACGAAAGGTAAACACAGCAGGAGTCAGACTGAGGTGCAGATGAGAAGTCTGAGCTTCGTTAACACAGAGGTCACTAAAATTATGGGACAGAGCTAACTCCCTGGCACAAGGGACTTAAAAGCAAATAAGCACAAGTTTAAAGGGTAACATCTTAATTTAATCAACTGGTTCCCTGTGAAGACATGGAATATATTTTAATTATAAAGAACTTCTGTGTTTTATTCCTGCTTTTCTTCGCCCTATAAAGGACAAATAGCAAAGGAAACATACACACTCTAGGTTCTGGCCATTTCAAGGAGAATCATCTCCTGAACTATATAGAAATATTTAAACTTATACCCAATTTACCAATGTAGAAGACCACCTTCTATCAAGAAAACCCTGCAAGTTCTGTGCAAATCTGAAAACTTGCTCTGCCTCCAGTGACCACATCATTTAATTATATTCATCCTACTTTCTGCCAGCTGCTCAACCTGCTAGAGACCCCAGGGGCAGGGAAGATGGAGGTACCTCCTGCTTTTTTGGAGTTCATAGTCTGACCATAGTGGTCTGCAGCCTGCTTCTTTGTTTCTGGTCCAAAGTATCTGGGATTAAACTCCAGTGATGATTACCTACTTGTCCTCCTGAGGACCTTGGCTCTGTACTTTTAGATGAAGCTTAGGTGCTTGTTTACCAGCAGAGGTATGTTTTCTTTAAAATGAATAATTCGGTGGCCATAAAATGTGATAAAATATAAATGAGTGGTTGTACATTTTGATTCGAGTGCTGAGTGGTTCTGGTGATCACTCTAGAAGGTTCTGTCTTTGGGCTATACACCAGAGGTCCCTTAAGAAATCCAGGCAAAAGGAATGAGGTCACGGGAGGCTCTTTCTACTTCATCTCACTTCTTACCAGTCTCACCTATCTAAATCAAAAGAAGTGAGCAAAACATATTTTTAATTTAAAAAAGCATAAGAATGAACGAGACAGGGTTTCTCAAAGTGTTTTTGGTAACAGAATTACTGAACTTATTATTAAACTTTAAAATTTTCATGCTATAAATGTTTAGCGATAGACCACAATGCTTCACAAAAACTATGGTAACTGCCTGCCCCGGTAGATGCCATTAGTGTTTCAGTCTCCAGTAACTGCCCCACTTGTGGTTTGAGTCAACATTAAATCCCCAGAGGTAGCGAACTCAGTGAAATGGGACTTAGTTCCCATTTAGAAATGGCAGGGACTTCCATTCCTGGTCTAAAGGTAGTAGCAGAAAGAATGCACATTCAGTCCGATTATCTAATTTTAAAGTCTTGTGATGAAATTTTAAAATATTAAATGTCACTCTGGTTAATTTGTAACTGATTCATCCAGAGGTACAATCTCTGGTCTATGGAAGGTTTGCTACATTTGTACAGAAACCATAAAGTCAGAACCTGGAAGTTCCCTGCATACATGCTAAATGGAAAAGACTTGAAAATGTTAAAAACTTAACAAAGGAGGAATGCTCTTATAATGTAAGTGAAGATGGAGAACAATTAAAAACAAAGAATTGTGATAAAATAATAAATATTCCGAGAGTTATGGGCTGAATGGTTGAACAGTAACAATAATACCAAGACCCAGCAACAAATCATCCAGAAGACCGAAAGAAGATTGACCTACGCAACATCTTTATCATCATCTGGAAACCAGGGGAAATTTTGCTGTAAATATTGAATATCTGATGTTATTCAAGAAGGCTAGGAATTTGAATAATTAACATAAATTAATGTCGAATTTCTATGAATTGTATTACAAAAGACAGATGATTCCTTTGTCACAAAGCCTGTTTCACAAAAGTTTGTGTTGAGGTTTCAGTACAGATTCATACTCCCATTCATTCATTCACTCAACAAAAATGTATTGAGTACTTATTATGTCTCAGCTACTGCCAGCAGCATTGGAGATAAAAGGTGCATGAAGCAGACAGTAGTTTCTAACCTTATGGAATTTATATTCAGTGAAAGAGACAACATATAGAATAATTAAGCATATATTAATGATGTCTTAGAAAAAATAAGGCAGAGAAGGACAATAGAAGTGTGTGTGTGTGTGTGTGTGTGTGTGTGTGTGTGCGTGTGTGTGTGTGTGTGTGTATGTGTGTGTATGTATGCATGCAGTGCACCCATATGCATCAGGTGGAGAAAAGGTGACGTGGAACTGACACAAACAGGGTTACCAGGTGTCACGGTTTATATCAGTGGCTCCCAGGCCTCATGCACTTGCATTGTGCATTTGTAATTGGTTCATTGTCTAGAGCTTGAATTGATGGTGTCAGTGCTCCACTCATCTAGAGGTGAAGCCAGTATACAATGTAATGACAGGAAGAAGACATGTCTTGCTCTTTTGTGGGTTTGGTTGCCATTTGCAGCTGCCCTTAACTGCGGCCCCTCCATGTCACCCTGCCTGGGAGCCAACTGAGTATGGACTGAAACCTCCCAAAACTTAAGAAATAAACCTTTCCTTTCCCAACTTCGGTCATTGGGTATTTTGTCTCAGGGTAGAGCAGTAGCAGATGAGGTCAGAGAGAACTCATCACATAAGATGCTGGCTTTCACAGTAGGTGACAGTCACAGGAAGCCACAGCAGAGAGAGAGTCTAACAAAAGAAATTACAAGATCTGGTGCATACTGTTAAAGGATCCTGCTGCCTGCTGTGTCATGATTAGCCAGGCAGAGCAATGCCAGGTGCAGAGACAAACTGGATGGCTGTTGCTATAACCTAAGTAAGGGACAACAGTGGCCTGCACTGAAATCTTGGAAGAGAAAGTGACAAGAAGTAGCAGGTTCTAGGCACACAGTAGAGCTGATAGTTACACAAAGTGAGGCATCAAGGATAAATCCAAGGCCTGTGGCCTGAACCCCTGTAAGGATGGAGTTGTCACCCACTGATATGGAGAAGACTAAGTAAACCGAAGCCCCGAGAGTGGGAAAAAGTAAGTGCTCAAGTTTATATCTCTGAGGCCTGCTAGGGCCCCAGTGAGGAGAGGCTGAGTAGCCAGCTGGACATAGATGGCTGGCTGCACACACCGTGTACATGTATTTGAAGTCATCGATCTAAAGGTAGTATTAATGCTAAAGAACATTAGCTGAGGAGACTGTGTTCCATTTATTAGATTCAGGGAATAAACATAACAGAGAGGAGAGGTACAAGCTCTGAGCTCCCAGCTACTCTGTATAAGAAGTTAGGGAAATGAGGCCGGACCAGCAAATCTGCTAACAAGGAGGATACAGGGAGGCCGGAAATAGATCAGGGGAGTGGTGAGCAAGAGCTCTGGGAAGATCTCAAGGAGGGGAGAAGGGCTGAGTGGCCCTATAAAGGAAGGACGAGGACCTGCCTGGTCACTGAATACACAAAGATGAAGGACACTCGCAATAATTCAAGGATAGCTGATGGAGAGTGGACACACGTGAACAGAAATCATTTCCTCAAAGAACTGGCCAGGGGGTGACAGCAAGAAAGAAATTTTAGATTTGTTGAAAAGAGAATAATATTCAGGAAGCTGGCTGAAGGGGAAAGTAAATTCGACGGCTTGTTTTTGTTTTAAAATGAAAGAAACAGTGGGAGAGAGAAGAGAGACAGACAGGCAGACAGACAGACTGACAATCTAGCAAGAGACAAAGAGGAGGTTTTATGGAAGAGTTTTCCTGAAAAGACCAGAGAGGATGAGACTCAGTAACTAAGGGGAAGGCTAGGAGCAGAGACCGGTCAGCCACAGGAGAAGCAGGGTAGTCGCAGGTGCTGGGAGGCTGACCTGGGGCAATTCTATTTTGTCAGTGAATGAGGTCGAAGGAGGAGCTACACACAGGTCATAGGAAAAGAGAGTGCATGAAATAGTTTCCTGGCAAATGAATGCCTTGGGGCAGTTGTGACAAACCTATGACACACGCGCCACAGCGGGCTGTTCACATCACTGAAAGCACTAAAAGGTTCACCATCACTGCTTTAGGAGACTGGTAAGGTGGCAAAACAATATTCAAGATTAGTGATTTGGGGCTGGGGATTTAGCTCAGTGGCATAAGTGCCTGCCTTGCAAGCAGGCAGTCGTGAGTTCGATCCCTGGTACCGATAAAAAGGAAAAAGACAAAAAAAAATCAGTGATTAAAATTTTAAAATAGTCTTAACTTTCAGTTTGAAATAATTTTAGTATTATAAAGATGGTGTTAAAAAAAAAGAATCTGGATGTAGCCTTCATCCAAGTCCCCCAAACATTATTAACATCTTACATAAGCAAGGTACAGCTGTCACTCTCGGAAAAGCGTCAGTGATCCAGCATTTTAACTTTAGTAGACTGGACTAGGGTACAGTTCATGAGCCCACTTTCCTGGTTGTAATGTTTCCTTTGTCTCTTTTAATCTGGGACAGATTTTCACTCTTTTGTCACCCTGACAGCTTTTTTTGGTCCTTTTTTGAGACCGGGTCTCGCTATGCAGTTCAGGCTGGCCTTGAGCTCACTTTGTAGCCCAGGCTGGTCTCGAACTCCCAACAATCCTCCCACCTCAGCCTCCCGAGTGCTGGGATTGCAGGCCTGAGCCACCACGCCCGGCTCCTGACAGCTTTGAAAAGGCCACGGAATATCTTCAGTTTGGCCTTGTCGTGCCTCAGTTTAATTCAGGTATGTATGTTTGGCAAGAATATCACAGAAGCGATGCTGTAGTTCTCCCAGTAAATCATATCACAGGGCATATTATGCCTGCACGAGTCTGTCACTGTAAAGTTACAGTTTTTCTTCTGTAATTAATAAGTAGGTGACCATGGATCTAAAATAACAATATTTCATGTGGGTTTTCTCCTGCCTACCCTGTCCTACTACAGCACTGAGAGTTGACTTAATATTGTGATTTATCAAGTTGAGTACCTTAGACAAAGTGAAACCTAAAACAGATACAGATACTATCAGACAAAGATAAAATGTCTTACTGGTTTTCAGTAGAAACCAAAACAATAATAAGAAGGGAGTATAGACTGTATATGGTCACAAAACAGAAAAATAGGCCTGATTTTAAAGTTTCATGGGACTATTTATATCCATTTTTAGTGGAAATGCTTCCAGAACAACTGTGAAATATGTCTTTAATTCATCACAGTCAATCTGGTCTTGTACGCAAATGTATCATATATAAATGGCTGGATTGTAACTTGGGGACCATATCAAGCTGGTCTGGCAAAGTGGGTAAGTGCTTATGTTTGCGGGTCCCAAAGGCCTGTGTTTTATGCCTCATTTCTGGGTATAAGTTCTTAGTGACTTTGTTAATCCTTCTAAGACTCAGTTTCCTTATCAGCAAAAGAGGAAAAGCAAATAGAGCTTGCCTCAGAGAATAGCTGCAAGGAATAAATGAGGAAAAGCATGACGAGTAATTAGTACAATGACTAATTCATAGCACACAGTCCAAAGTGTTGGTATTAGTACTTAATACTTTGTTAACATGAATAAATACATGAACATTATTTTCCAGATTTGGTTTTACCTATTTCTATTACATAAACAAACATAAAACTTGGTATAAGCTGCTATAAGAGCATAGCTTTATACCCAAATAAGCTTTAATGTTACCTTCAACACAAAGACAGTAATCAAACTAAGTACTTAATGAAGATAGCGATAACTTCTTGGAGTTAAGTCGGACTTTGCTCATGAGCCTGGTGCCGACTCACAGGCCAGGCTCCCACCACACATTCTGTGCTCACACAGCTCTTCCACTTTCCTGCCTCTGAACAACTGTAACCTTTAGCAACATCACTGGGCTTTTACTCTGCACTATGATTTAATCCGAGCTGGATCTCAAAAATGATTAGAGTAACTTGGCCTCAATTCAAGATGCGTCACTTAATGTAACTTCTGTAGCCTCCCCGCTCTGTCAGTGGCTTTTTACTGCCAGATAATAACCTAGCATTAAGCTCTTTCCAGACTAATATTTCCAGCCTTACCTACCCCACTTCTTCTCTAGTCAAAATGGAATAACTGCTAAGCATCCTTTGGGATCTGTTGAGTCTTCCTTGGAGGCCAGGCACTCATGGATGTTGGTAAAAATTTCACATGTGCTAAGGAGATTGTTTTCTACTTAGCAGATACAGATACCTATGCTTACATCTCAGATCAAGTTTATGAACTTATTCAAAAATTCACTGGTAATCCTTTGACCACAGGATGATTTATTTTGTGAGAATCTTGTTTAACAAAACGATCCCCATTTTAGAGGTAGCTTTATCAGTATCTCCTTATAATGTTGTTTTCTGTTTTATGTATTTAAAAGTTATGTTATTAGGTGTAGACAGCCTCATGTGAGGATATCATCTTCAGGAATCCCATTTCTTATATTTTTAAAAATGAATCCACTAAAACATACTTTGGCTAGTATTAGCATATTGTTCACCCAGTCAGATGAGCAGCTTCCTTGACAGTTGCCTGGTCAGGATGTGTACCAGTTCCATAGAAAGGGTCTCAGGTTTTAGGCTTCCAGCTATGCTCTCTGCTTGTTTGAGACTACAGAGCTCATCTCTACCTTCTGGAGAGGCAAGACAATTACAGTACCTACTCCTAAAAAAGTCCCTCTCCAAGTCAATACCCACGACTCTCCAGCTTCACTACAGCGCACTTTGATGCACTAAGGTCTTTTTGCTTCCAACACCCAGGATTTTCTTTTCCATTCATCTCAGCTATGTGTTTCATCTGGCATTTCTATGTATTTGAGGTAGCAAGAAGCCATCCACATTAACACCAGTGGCCACATTGACTGGAAGGTCCTAGTATTAATTTCTACAAACTACACATGCTCATATGTAAAAAGCTTTGTCTGTTTGAAAGGATAAAGTGCCGTGTAATTTGGTAACAGTTTATGTAATTACAATAATAATAGTAATGAGGGATGGAGATTTATCTCAGCAGCACAAGCACTTGCTTGGCAAGCATGACGTCAAAAGTTTGATTCTCAGTACCAAAAAACAAACAAATAAACAAACCACATAATAATAATAGTAATGAATATGGTATTTACCTTTGAATTATCACTGAGAAAAAAAGTTGACAGTTATTGAGCATTCTCAATGGCTCAGGCATTGTAGATGTTCTCACTTAATATTCTCAACAACTCTATGTAGGAAAGTGTCATTACTTGCCCAAGTCTACATATTTGACAAGGTTTGCAGGGTTAACTTAACCAAAATCATGTAATTAGTAAATGGTGGAGCCAATATTCAAATCTAGTCTGTCTGGTTTTAAGGCTCACATATATACCAATTTATATTTCCTTTCAAATAGCATAACTGCAGTAAGGCAAAATGGACATTTTACATAACTATAATACACAAATATTTTATGCAAATCACTAACGGTAACAATACAAACCCCAGTATAAAAGTGGGCATGGGACTGGTATTAACCATTTACAACAGAATATATTTAGTAGTAAACACAGGAAAGGATGTATAATTAATTAACTGTATAATTACTGTATTCACATATAATTAACTGTATAATTAATTGTATAATTACTATCATTAACCAGTAAATAAATTAAATGCAATTTTTTACCTACCAGAGTAATGAAAATTAGAAAATTGGTTAATGTCCAGGATTAGTTAACGGGAAATGAACACCCTTACACAGCTAGCAGAAGCTGAAATCAAGATTCCCCGAAGATGGATACAGATCATCATTTTTACATTTTTTATATTTTGTACTTATACCGCATAGAAAAAGTTCTGATACATTTGAAAGGATACAATTGAAAGGAACAGTAGGATATAAAATATCAACGTAATAGGATATTTTAAAACTTAAAATAAATAATTGCAGGTACATGTATATTTGTATGTATATAAAATGTCTTTAGGTATATATTTCATATGAAAATATTAATAATAGATATCTCCATGAGAAGGGTATACAAGAAACTTTGCTTTTCTCTCTTTTTCATCTATTTAATCTTATTTTTCTATAATACCACATGCCTGAATCTCATGAACCACAGACTGCAGATAAACGGTGCTGAGCCTACTGCAGGGAAGACAGCTGGTCAGGGAGAGCGCTCCCTCCCGTCCACTTGAATTCGGGCAGCACCCGAGGGCCTCGGTTTTAAGAAAGGTAGAAAATAAAAATAACAAGACTTAGGAAACCTTTCAAGCTCTAGACTGGAGAGACATCTGATGGGTGCACATCCTTAAAACTCTAAAAGAGTGATTTATCTGTGTGCTTTTTACTTTTCTGTTTTCCTGGCACCACTTTTCTGTTTGTGCCATTTTTTCTCAACACAAACCTTCCCCGAGCACACCTTCCTATGATCCTTAATAAATAGCTGCCTTTCCTTTACAAGTGGGTGTACACTTACAACCCATTGCTTGCCATTCATAAGAGCCTGTGATCTATCTGTTGAATCCACCACATAGTAACCAGTCTGTAAAGTGAAAGATTGATATTGGAAAGAATAAGGTAGTCTGTACCTCCTGTCTGGTGGATGTCTGCAGTAAAATGTTACAAGAAAAAAATTGAGTTGCCTAAAACTATGTGACTTCTTATAATTAAAATGTTATATACACATATATACAGTACTATATTCACACATATGTGAATGTGTATGTGCAATATTTTATGCTCAACATTTGAAGTTGGGAATAAGATGTGAAAAAATTTACTTGCTACACTCATATATTACTTTATCCTCAATAAGCAGAAAGTAGTTTATAATTAAAACTCTCAAAAAAGGAAGTTGGAGAATTTGATTAAAATCCATAAAACTTTGCTAAGTTATGGAAATACCTCACTTGACTACTTCATTCCATGAAAACTTGACCGATCTTAATGCCAAAAACACACAGTATAGTACTTGAAAATCTAACAGATGGATAGACACTTGTACTCCAAGACACACGTGAAAAATACTAATATATTTTATCACTACATAGCTACACTTATGACTATTAACATGTTGAGTAAAAATCAATAACAAAGTCTTAAAACATGAATAAGGCAATATCCTTAAAGTTGAAGAAGCAGATTCACAGAAGTTAAACAACTGCAGCTATACTGTTAATATTGGTAGTGCAAATGACAGCAGTTCTCAATAATTCCTTCAGATGTTTTGTGGAAATTTAGGAATTATGCTGGTGCTGATTTCAATAATTATATTTCTCATGTAAATTTCTTGATTGCACATTTGAGCAATGTATTTGCTATTTAAAACAGCCTAAAACTATGAAAGGCAAACAATTATTGTCAAAAGAGCCATTCTTCCAATAAAAATACCAATAGCATTCCCAACAGAGTTATAGAAAACAATCCTAAAACTCATAATGAACAAGATGCGATGCTAAATAGCAAAAGCAAATCCAGGGGAGTGGAACAGTGGCTGCAGGGAATCTGCCCAGCCTGAGGGAACTTTCTTCCTGGCCTGTTTACCAGGCCGGTCCAGGCCAGACCGGTGAGTACAGCAGTGGCGGCTGGGAATTGCGCCTAGCCTGAGGGAACTCTCTTCCTGGCCTGGAGACCAAGCCCTCATTCCCTGCTGGGTCCAGTGAGGGGGGCCACCGCAGGGAACCCCATCCCAGACTGGCAGAATTCTCTCTCACACCTGGAACAACACTTGAAGTTCCAAAATACAGGAAGATGACAAAACGAAAGACCAAAATGTAATCTCAAACATCCAGCCCATCCCAAGAAAGCCTAGGAGCCATGTGCATAGAAGAAAACACATGCCACATAACTGAAATACCTGAAATAATAGTAACTGAAATAAAGAAGCAACTCTGGGAAGCCTTAAAGGAATTCAAACTAGAAAGAATCTCTCAGGTAAAAGAAGAAATGATAAAAGAAATGAAGCAGATGCTAAACATAGCTAAAGAAGACGCAGTTAAAAATTTGGAGGAATGAAACAAAAAGATAGAATCCTTAGATGAACAATATAAGAAACAAACAGAATACATAAAACAGATGCAAAGAGATATACAGGAAATCAAAAACTCCATTGAAAGTTGTAAAAACCGCCTCAATGAATGTGAAGATAGAATCTCAGACCCTGAAGACAAGATTGCAGCCAGTGAACAGGAAAGAAAAGATCTTTTAAAAATAACAAGAAATCAGGAAATAACAATTCAACACCTGCAAGATGACGCAAAGAGAAACAACATAAGGTTGATTGGGATAAATGAAAAAGAAGGAGACAACATAAAGGATGTCAAGAGGATATTTAGAGAAGTAATAGCTGAAAATTTCCCAAACACGAGATTGGAAACTGATATCAAGATCAATGAAGCATATAGAACTTCAAATAGCCATAACCAAAATAAATCTACACCCAGACATATAATAATGACCATCCCAGAAATCGAACAAAAGAATAGAATATTAAAGGCTGTCAGAGAAAAAGACAGATGACCTATAAAGAAAAACCTATCAGAATCACAGCAGACTTCTCAGCACAAACAATAAAGTCAAGAAGAGCATGGAGTGAAGTATTTCAGATCCTAAAGGAAAATGATTTCCAACCTAGGCTGGTGTACCCTGCAAAACTGTCCTTCAAAATCGATGGAGAAATAAGATACTTCCATGACAAAGATCAGCTGAAAAACTTCATGATCACCAAGCCAACCCTGCAAAGAATAGTAAAAGACAGCCTAGATACATTTAGGAAAAAACTACTAAACAAAGCAGACAATTAAACAGAGCAGAAAGATAAACATGCTACAGAAGGATAACATGTCAACAATAAACCAATATATAACAGTTCTAACTATTAATGTAAATGGTTTCAATACACCAATAAAAAGAAACAGACTGGCAGAATGGATCAAGAAACAAAATCCAACCATATGCTGTCTACAAGAAACCTATCTAACCCAAAAGGATACTCACAGACTGAAAGTCAAAGGATGGAAAACAATACTCCATGCAACAGGAACCCCCCCAAAAAAAGCACGGGTAGCTATTCTATTTGCAGACAAAGTGAACTTCAAGCCAATAATGATCAGAAGGGATAAAGAAGGTCACTACACACTGGTTAGGGGAAAACTCCAAGAGGAAGAGATAACTATCTTAAATATATATGCACCAAACTCCAGAGCACCCAGTTATATAAAACAAGTACTAACAGAAATGAAAAACCAAATCAGCAGTAACACAATTCTAACAGGAGATCTTAACACACCATTGACACCAATGGAAAGGTCAACCAAACAGAAAATCAACAAAGAAATAAAAGAACTGAATCGCACCTGTGAACAAATGAACTTAGACATATACAGAGTACTCCACCCAATAACAACAGAATACACATTCTTCTCAGCAGTACATGGTACATTCTCTAAAATAAACCATATATTAACTCACAGAACATATTTAAATAAATGCAAAAGAGTTGAAATTATCCCTTGCATGCTATCGGACCATAGTGCTATGAAATTAGAAATTAATGATGAAAGATACTGCAAAAATCCCACAAACACATGGAAACTGAATAACACACTCTTGAGTAATCAGTGGGTCACAGAGGAAATTAAAGAAGAAATTAAGCAATACCAACAAGAAAATGAAAATACAGATATAACTTACCGGAATCTGTGGGACCAATGAAAGCTGTCCTCAGAAGAAAATTTTATTGCACTGAGTTCCCACATCAGGAAAACAGAACGAATACAGATAAACAACCTGATGCTACACCTGAAACAGCTAGAAAAAGAAGAGCAAGTCAAGCCTGAAGCCAAAAGAAGAGAGGAAATTATAAAAATCAGAGCAGAAATCAACGCAATAGAGACTAAGAAAACAATCCAAAGAATCAATGTATCAAAGAGTTGGTTCTTTGAAAGAATAAAAAAAATCGACAAGCCCCTAGCCAACCTTATTAAAAAAAGGGGAGAAAAAGCTCAAATTCATGCAATAAGAAATGAAAAAGCTGAAATCACTACAGACTCTACAGAAATACAGAAGATCATTAACACCTATTTCGAAAACCTCTACTCTCAAAGGTTTGATAACACAGAAGAAATAGACAGATTCTTAGAAACATATGAAGTACCAAAGCTAGGCCAAGAGGATGTAAAACTGCTGAATAACCCAATCTCTATTAATGAAATTGAACATATAATTAATTCCTTACCTACCAAGAAGAGCCCAGGCCCAGACGGATTCACTACAGAATTCTACAAGAAATACAAAGAAGATCTAACGCCGACACTCCTCAAACTTTTCAATGAAATTGAAAGGGAAGCAATCCTTCCTAAGTCATTCCTGGAAGCAAATTTACTCTAGTACCAAAACCTGAGAAAGACCCAACTGAAAAAGAGAACTACAGGCCAGTCTCCCTAATGAACACAGATGCAAAAATACACAATAAAATATTGGCAAATAGGATGCAGCAAATCATCAAGAAGATTATACACCATGACCAAGTGGGATTCATCCCAGGCATGCAGGGATGGTTCAACATACGTAAATCAATAAATGTAATACACCATATCAATAAAGCCAAAAGTAAGAATCACATGATCATTTCTATAGATGCAGAAAAAGCCTTTGATAAGGTCCAACATTCATTCACGATAAGAACTTTACAGAAAATTGGAATAGATGGTCTTTACCTCAATATAATAAAGGCTATTTATGACAAACCAACAGCCAGCATCATACTAAATGGCCAAAAATTGAAAGCCTTTACTTTAAAATCAGGCACAAGACAAGGATGTCCTTTATCATCACTCCTATTTAATATAGTACTGGAAGTACTAGCCAGAGCAATTAGACAAGAGAGAAAAATAAAAGGGGTAAAGATAGGAAAAGAAGAAGTTAAATTGTCATTGTTTGCAGATGACATGATACTCTACATAGAAGACCCCCTAAACTCCATTGAAAGACTCTTAGATATAATAAATAAATTCAGTAATGTAGCTGGGTACAAAATCAATACTCAGAAATCAATAGCATTCCTATACACGAACAACAAAATCACAGAGAGAGAAACAAGAGAAGCCACACTCTTCACACTAGCAAGCAAAAAAAATGAAATATTTAGGAAGTACTCTTACAAAAGAAGTGAAAGACCTATACAGGGAAAATTATAATACACTGAAAGAAGAAACTGAAGATGATCTCAGAAAATGGAAAGACATCCCTTGCTCATGGGTAGGAAGAACAAACATTGTGAAAATGGCCATTCTCCCAAAACTGTTATACAGATTCAATGCAATCCCAACAAAAATACCATCAACATACCTTATAGATCTAGAGAAATCACTCCTAAAATTCATCTGGGATCAGAAGAGACCTAGAATAGCAAAGGCAATCCTAAGCAGCAAAGGCAAGGCAGGAGGCATCACAATCCCTGACTTGAAGTTACATTACAAAGCAACTGTAATAAAATCAACATGGTATTGGAATCAAAACAGAGCTGAAGATCAATGGAATAGATTAGAAGATACAACCACAACTGCAAACACACTCAACCACCTTATCTTTGATAAAGGAGCCAAGCAGGTTCACTGGAAGAACGACAGTCTCTCTAATAAATGGTGTTGGAAAAACTGGCTCTCCATTTGCCAAAAACTAAAGCTAGACCCAAGCCTATCACCATGTACTAAATTAAAATCTAAATGGATCAAAGATATAAATATTAAAACAGAAACACTAAGTCTATTGGAAGACAAATTGGGTAGAAACCTTGAAGACATAGGAGTAGGTAGAGGACATAGGAGTAGGTAGAGAATTCATGAGCAGGACTCAAACTGCATGGGAAATACTTCCCAGAATCAATAACTGGGATCACCTCTTATTAAAAAGTTTCTACAAGTCAAAAAAAAAAAAATCTCCAGCATAGTGAAAAGAAAACCCGCAAACTGGGAAAAGATCTTAGTGAATCCCCCTCAGACAAGGGACTTTTGTCTAAAACATATAAAGAATTAAAAAAACTCAGACCCCAAATTCAAAGACCCAATCCAAAAATGGGCATTTGAGATGAATACACACTTCTCAGATGAAGAAATACAAATGGCAAATAAATACATGAAAAAATGCTCATCATCATTGGTCATTAGGGAAATACAAATTAAAACCACACTGAGATTCCATCTCACTCCTGAAAGAATGGCCAGGATCAAGAATACCAACACCAATAAGCACTGGAGAGGCTGTGGGGAAAAAGGAACTCTCCAACACTGTTGGTGGGAGTGTAGACTGGTACAAGCTTTGTGGAGATCAGTCTGGAGATTTCTCAAAAAGCTGGGATTGGAAGTTCCATTTGTTCCAGCTATTCCACTTCTAGGCATATTCCCAGAAGAACTGAAAGCATCATACCACAGTGATATATACACACCTATGTTTATAGCAGCACAATTTGTGATCGCCAGATCTTGGAGACAACCCAAGTGTCCATCAACTGAGGAATAGATAAAAAAGTTTTGGTATTTCTATATAATGGAGTACTACTCAGCTATAAAGAAGGATCACATTGAGATATTTATCAATAAATGGGCGCAGCTTGAAACCATACTCATAAGTGAACTAAATCAAACTCACATCTGTGAACACGTAATAGTTTCCCTAGTGTAGGAAATGATTCAAATATATCAAAGTATGTGGTAACCATGATTCCCCATTATGTGGCCTTGAAGCTTTATAAAGTTTTCACTCATTAATTGGAATGGCTTTATTCTGGGCTGTTTGATATTATGGCCTGTGATGCAATGAACAGCTATTTTGAAGAAAACAAGACATCATAATAGCTAGTGCTGATTTAATACCAAATTGTTTTAAAGCCCCACCAAACTATGGCTCTTCTGTCTCCATTGGTTTTATCATGTTGTATCTTGCTGGATTGTAGCATATGTGGTAGTATAAACAAAAATTGTTATAGGAAAAGAGACAATATAGAAACCATTGTTCATTTTTCTGTTAGCTGGTCTAACTACTCTACAATGCTTTCATCCACTTGAATGGTGTTACACTGTCTTGATATGTTTGATGCTATAGCATACGAAGTTATATTCAAATATTCCAAGGAAAAATACACTATGGTAACTACTATTAAGTTGGGTTATTTGGTGGTGAAGCACTAGGTTGCTGAAACTGTCATGCTTTGACCTGTATTGTTATGTTGTTAAGCTCTCTTTCATCTCAACCTCTCCCTTATTCATTAAAAAATTATTTAATTTTTTTCTTTTTTAAACTAAGGGGAAAAAATAAAAAAACTAGCAGGATATATTATAGTAACCTTCTTAATTTCCTATTAACTTGATTTGAAGTCCTGTAATACTCCCACTATCTTGTTTTGACTGATTAGACTCTGTTCCACTCTATATGATAGTATTAAGTATCAGAATATAGGCAACTACTTTGAAGGCAATAAGATTCACTTGATGCCCATTCTGGTTTGACTATTATCCTCTCTTGAAGTTCTGTAAGGTTTACAATGTTTAGGTTTTATTGGACTTGTTCTCTATTGTTTTGTTCAACTTTATAATACCTAATGAGATGAACAATTCTTCTTAAGGAAGCAAGAGGCATTATGGTAACCATTGTTGATAATCTTGTACTCTGTTTTTACATCATGTGCTATGTCTATCCTTGGTTTTGACTGACAGCTTTGTTTTATCATGTTTGATTTTATTCTCTTACAAAAAAATAATAAGATCTATGGAAGCAATAAAACCCAAAATGTGTAAATTTTGTTGTAATAAAGAGAGGGAAAAAAAAGTGCCCAAAAGGATACAACAGCAAGTGTGTTTAGGTGTGTTAAATAGATGACCATATTAATACTTTTGATTGGATCATTGAACACAACTATTTGCAATCTCACTATTTGAATGTTCACTTTGTGTGCTTTGATCCTGTGACCTGAAACACTGTTTCAAAGATGATAGTGTGTAATCTATTAATTGGTGATATCTTACTGTTTTTTTTTCTTTTTGTAGTTCTGTATTACTTGTACCCTTTACTGTTGTGTTTTGTTCTGTTTTTTTCTCTTTTTCCTCTTAAATAAAAAAAAAGGCTATCAGGAAAAAAAAAGCAAATCCAGGACAAAAAGATCAAAACAGGAGGCATCATAATGCCAGATTTCAAAACTACACTACAAAACTACAGTATAAAAGCAGCAAGGTATTGATGCAAAACAGGCACGTGGATCATGGAAAAGAATAGAACATGTGGAAAAAACTCCAGGCACATTTAGCTATCTGATCTTTGACAAAGGAGCCAACAATATACTGAAGGAGAGATGCCTCTTTAACAAATGTTGTGGGGAAAACTGGTTATCCACATATAGAAGATTAAATCTAAACCTGTATCTCTCATCCTGTATCAAACTGAAATCAAAATGGATCAAAGATCTAAATGTTAAAACAGAAACAATATGCTGGAAGATGAAATAGGTAAAACTCTTCAGAACATAGGCATAGGTAAGAGCTTTCTGAACAGAACTCCAAGTGAACAAAAAATAATAGCAAGAATCAACAAATGGAATCACATCAGATTAAACTGCATCTGCATAGCAAAGGATACAACTAACAGAGTGAAGAACAAACCTTCAAAATGGGAAGCAAATTTTTCCAGCTAGTCCTTAAATAGAGGATTAATGTCTTCAAGACATAAAAAACTCAAAAAACTAGACACTCCCACAAAAGACCTAAATAAAAAATGGACCACTGAAATGAATAGATACTCTTCAAAAGAAGAAGTACAAATGGCCAATAAATACAGGAAGAAATGTTCAACATCTCTGGCCATTAAAGAAATATAAATTAAAACAACATCAAGACTATCTCACTCCAAAAAGAATGGCTACCATTAAGAAATCAAATAACAAATGCTGGAAAGGTCATGGGGGGAAAGGCAATTCTTCTGCATTGCTAGTGGGAATGTTAACTAGTACAACTACTATGGAAATCAACATGGAGATTCCTCAAAAAACTAAAACTAGGCAATTCCATTTGACCCAGCTATTTCCCTTCTAGGTATCTTCTGAAAAGAGTTATAGTTGTCATATTCTTGCAGTGATAACATGCACAGCCATGGTTGAGCAGCACAATTCATAAAAGTTAAATCTTGGAAGCATCAGGATATATTATAGTAACTTTTTTGATTTCCTATTAACTTGATTTGAAGCCCTGTATTGCTCGGACCATCTTGTTTTGACTGATTTTACTCTATTCTGTTTTGTTTGATAGTATCAAGTTTGAGGGTATAGGCAACTACTTTGAAGGCAATAAGATTCACTATGATGCCCATTCTGGTTTGACTATTATCTTCTTTTGACGTCCTGTAATGTCTCCAATGTTTAGGTTTTATTGGTTTTGTTCTGTACTGTTTTGTTCAATTTTATTATACCTGATGATGCAGGCAATTCTTTTTAAGGTAGAAGAGGCATTATGGTAACCATTTTTGATTACTTTGTATTCTATTTTTACATCATGTACTATGTCCATCCTTTGTTTTAACTGACTCTGCTTTGTTTTGTCACATTTGGCTTTATATTCTCTTCAAAAAAAAAAGTAATAAGAACTGTGGGAGTAATAAAACCCAAAATGTGTAACTGTCATTGTAAAAAAGAGAGGAAAAGAAAGTGCTCTAAAGGATACAACTGCAAGTGTGTTTAGGTGTGTAAGATAGATGACCATATTACTAAGTTTTTGTTGGATCATTGAACACAACTGTTTACAGTCTCACGGTTTGAATGTCCACTTTATATGCTTTAATTTTGTAACTTGAACAACTATTTCTAAGATGACAATATGCAATCTACTAACTAGTGATTTCTTACTTTCATTCTTTTGAAATTCTGTATTACTTGTACCCTTTTAATGTTTTTTTTTCTTTCTTTAAATAATAATTTAAAAAAATCTTGGAAGCATCCTATGTATCCATCAACAGGTAAATGGATAAACAAAATGTGGCATTTATATACAATGGAGCACTAGTCTGCCATAGGAAAAATTTGAGTCATTTGTAAGAAAATGGATACACCTTGAGCTAGTAATACTAAGTGAAATAAATCAGATACACAATCTTAACTATTGCACGGTTCTCTTATATAAGAAACTAAAATATAAATAAAGATCAAAACAAAACACAGTAGGACACAGGGAGACATCTTTTGCAAAAGTGAAACGAACCAAGAGATGGAGGGAATGAGGAGGGAGAGGAGGACGAGGGGTGATAAAAGAAATGAAGATGTGCTGTATACATATACCAACTGCCCACGAGGAATGCAATCATGCACTGTGAACATGTACCAAAAAAAATAAAATATTAAAAAGTAAAACCACTACAAAGGGCATGTTACCAGTTACAGGATCTTTTCTCTCCCTAGGGCTGAGTAAGCTCCCCAGAGGGCACTACGCTTCCTGCATTCTCATTAAAAATATGCCCCTTCTAGTTCAGAAAGGAGCTCTAAGGTACCTGAAAGAAAGGTGCCTTTTAATCCTTGTGCACTTGTTTCTGAATGGCAGAGGGGTCACTGAGGTAAGTCTAAAGTGATAGACCAAGTCATGTAGGAGATACAAGCCTCTCCTGCATTTCCTGTTCAGCCCTGCCCCTCAGCTCTTTAATTTCCAACAATCTGTCAACAAACCCACACCTCCACTACTGTAGGATGTTTTTAAAGCTTTCAGTGCTCTAATGCTTCCCCTGCAGATTCTCAAAACATTACTCTTGAAAACAACTCTGTTCCCTTATGAAAATAAGTATAATAAAGGAAACACATTTAGCAAGTAACGCATTTAGCCGAATTAAATCCTCAGATACAGGGTTAAAAATCACAGGTGTTTCAACTACAGCTTGTCTTACAGTTCACAGTACAAGATTAGCAAAACCAGCCCTTCTGGTTTCTAAGCAATTTCTACCAAGCAAGTGGTGCCAAACCGGATCTGTATACTCATGGCTCTATTTTAAATCACTGGTCTACCATTTTAGCTCCTTTCAGAAAGTCAATGTCATTTCTATCCCTGTTTTTGTTATTTTCCTTTTTCTAAAAATCTTTCATGGGAACATCATGCATTTTATAAATATGTACTGCACACACTCATAGTGAACCAAGGCATAGAAGGAGATGTTTTTCTTCTCCCCAATAGAAACACCTGAGTAAAGTGACAGGCCAAGTTACAAACCCTCTGGAAGCAATGCTTTTAAAGCAATGAGCCTGACCAAGTTGCTTTGTTCCTGTTGAGAGCAGTGCTGCCCTTAGACAGGTCCCTTGTGGGTCTGGATCTGACCTGAGTGGCCCAGGGAGTGATGGTGTATGTGAAGGGAATGTAGCTCACCAGCAATGGCCAGGCAACGGTACCATGATTCAGAGCAGGGTGCTACCCATCCAATGAGACGCAGGAGCACAGACCACATCTGAACGCTGAAAGCACTTAAACCATTTAGTTTTGTGGTTTGCATGCAAATTTCTTAATTATTTTTTAAAACCCCTTCCCCTTCTGTCCCTCTCCACTCCTGCCATCTCTTTGTCCCCTTCCCTTTTGCAAAAGATGTCTCCTCGATTCCTATTATCTATCTTTTATTTTGCTCGTAAAATGTACTCTTCAAAGTAAGTCTTTGCCACAGCCTATGTCAAACTTACAAAAACAGCTGCTCTACCTGGAACTGCGGTGCAAGGAAGAAGAAAGCCCATGACCTGCCTTCCCCAGGGCTCCTGCACCAGGCGAACATCAAGCTCTCTTCCTTTGTGGGGATGACCTGGGATTACTGGCAGAAGAAATGAAGGAAGATGTTTCACACTCCAAGGGCATGTGACTGCTTGGGGCAATGTGGGGAGAGAAGCACTGTCCAGGAATTTTTATCACTCTAACCTTGATAAAAATTTCTGATATCAAAATATATTATGAGAGTAGAAATGCAGCAGAACTGTCAAGGCATACTGAACTATGTGGTACACGGATATAAACTACAATTCCAGTTGTCCAGCTGCAGTCTAAGGAATGCAAGCTCTTCAACTCGGAGAATATAGTACAGCATTCCACCTCCAGGCAGTCTCTGCTCATCCCCAGTACTGCATGCCTTATGCAATTTATGGCCTTAGTACACTTATGAACAAACAATATATTCAGTTAGAACAGTGAGCATAAAGCAGAAAAATAGGTTTGAAAAGCAAATCAATGTATCTGCTGTGTAAAACCTTAAATTGCTATTGACATGAGACTAAAGCACAAATCACTGCAAAGTATTTCTAAATGCCGTAAGGCATCTGTGCAGAGCCAAATCAAGGCCACATAGCTCATGTTACATTTGCATGGCATGCTACATCCTCCTTGTTAGTTTCAAACTAAATTCCAGACAGGCCCAAGGACTTAATCTCAACTCTCTAAGCTGTGCACAGTAAGAAAAACTTGAGGATGATTATATGTTTTTGTAATACCTTACCCTATAGCCATTCAAAGGAGATTCACACTACAGTTTTTTTGCTTAAGCTCTCAAGCTGGTCCGGGAGGCAGGGAACAAAGCGCCTTTCATCCTTGCTTACTGGTTGAAATTCATATGGATTTAGCCCAGCTCAAGCAATGCTGACAGCAGCTCGCACACACAAATAAAATGTCAAGGCCTCCTTAGACCCCGCACTGTTCCTGGACTCTTTCAGCCATGCACTGTGCCACCATTCCTCAGCAGCCAAGGTATAAGGACCAGTGATAGATTATAGGACACTTCCTAGCACACTGCTTGAGCGTTGCTGAAAGCTGTAAACTAGATCCTCTAATATTCAGTGTTATCAGCAAACATGATAGAAATGCTCAGGGTTTCCATGAGGATCAGCTACCATCACATGAAGCAGGGACTGGGAGATGGGAAACTCAAGTTGTTTGGATTCTTATTTTAATTTTTGAATAACTGTTATCTACTGAGCGTTTGCTCTATGGCTAGCATAGAACTAAACATAGAGGCAGGTGACGTCTTTAAATCTTCATAAGGACTTGAGTCGGATAGCGTTTTCCCCTACTTCCACAGGTAAGGAAATCTCAAAGGTGTAGAGAGGTTAGACAGCTAGCTCAAGGGCATACAACAAGGAGCCACAGGGAGATTCGAATCCAGATGAACTGAGCTATATACTATGCTGTCTTTTATTGAAACTTAATGTAAATCCCAGTATTTTCAGCGTGATAACTGTGGAGTACAATAAAACATAATGTCAGCACTTGCCATGGTGTCTTCCACATAGGAAGTAACAAGTATTGTTCATGCTTAAAGAGCAGATATTTCATAACTCATAGCGCTGAAGACAATGCTGCTTAGTCAACTGAACATCAAGGAAATAAATATGATTTATCTTTTCTGGTGAAGATTCAATTATACAACACACACATATTTAGTAACAGTTGCTTACGGCCAAATATCCTAAAATGTTCACTGTATCTAAGAAGGCAAAACTGTTTTGAAGTATTTGGGGCAGTATAAATAAATAAATAAATAAATACTGTTTTACCCAAACAACATATTAAAAAAAGTTGGAGAAAAAGTTTCCCATGATGGAATATAGTGGATACATTTTCATTCCAATAAATACATGTTAACATCAAAAATTGAAAAATATCCTCAAGTAGTTATATGATTTAAAATTTCATTTTAGTGTCTAAAATGTTAAAGGCTCAAATTAAACATAAATTATTTTAATAAAGTTTAAAGTTTAGCACCTAGCAAAGTACGTATAGTAGTTGTCTAATGTATCATTCTGAACCAGTGACTGAACTCACAAATACATTTTTAAAGACAGACATTGCCCTATTGTTATGTTTGGATTTTTTCACATTCCATATGCAGGTTGAAAGTCATTTCCTTATTGGTAATATTTTCTTAAAAGAAATCCCATGATCTCTAGTTCAAACAAAGGAGAAGAAATAACCATCAGCTTAAAGGGTAAAGGAAAATAACTGATCAACGCTGGTCTGAAGAACAGAAATGAAGTTTGGTCTTGCAGTGAACTATGAGGTATAAAGAGAAAAGCTGTCTTCCAAATATCTTTATTAACATCTGAGAAAACATAAAACTGTTTTCTAGGCAAGAGCACATGAACATTTGACATAAGTTTATGGGTTTAAGCCACTGCGACTAGCGAAAAGTAAAGGCATTTCCCAGTACATAGAATTCACATAAACAGGTAAATATAGACCAAGAAAACATTTCTTTGTTGAAAGCATTTAAAGATTCTGGGTTACCCTAGAGATTCAATATTAAACTAATATGCATGCAAAAATAACCATTCTTTAAAGGCATTTTAAAAAACAAATATGAGCATAAAATGCAAATTATTTCAGTCTTATCCATATAGTAAAATACTAGATTAAACTCACATTAGCCAAACTGTTTAGCAAACTGCTGTCCATTTAAAAGGAAAATAAATAAGTAGAAGAGAAGTCTACAAAAAATGATGATTTCTGACATTTTTTACATTACTCCAACAAACTGTGTCCTTTCACCAAGAACAAATCTGAGGTTCCTGAGAACACACCCCATTCATTAGGGGATCAATAGCATTACCTGCCTGGGGTGGCTAAAGCTGCTTTTTGCATAAGGCTTTTATCTCATTTTAGCAACATAGGAAACCAACGAGCAAACCAGATGCAGGAAGTCTGAAACCTTGCTGCTTACCATTACTCTGGCCGCCTTAATCAGTCTGCTAACAGAACACCAGCACCGTGATTCAGTTTGACAAGCTTCTTCAGGTAGTTCTGCCAAACTGCAAAATTGATGTGCCGAGTAAATAGCCTGACTGTACTGAACATCAGATAAAACAGGCCCTTAAAATAAAAGCAGTGCCATGACATTAAAGAGATATACACTAATTATTTTTTAAAAGGAGAAAATGGAAGCAGTAATAGTTTGAAAAATAATAGGCTAAATCTAAAAAGCAGAAAAATAATCCAATTGACTGGTTTGTGCCTTCAAAATCCATCTTACATTTGTGTAACATTTCTATATGTAAAGCATGTAAAATGTGTTAGAATAACTGAGATATACACATAAAATATACCAAGCCATTGACTTTACTTTCATTAGAACTAATTTGCTTAAATAATAGTAACAGTAGAAGACAAAATATTCTTATCTAAGAAGAGTATTAAATGGTCTCACAATTTGATCTGGTACTCTAAAAGAAATCTACAAGGAATGTAGATTGATGCTTGCTGATTCTATGTGTGACAAAGCATTTTAAAAAATTATTGAGAAGTGTATTGTCTTGATTTTGACTGCATAATTTAAAGGCATAAATTTAAAGCCAAGCATCAGTTAGTTAAACTGAATTCCAGTAGTTATCATGATCTAAACGACTTTCAAGAGTGTAAGGAACTTGATTGCATATATTGGCACATATAGCTTGCTTTATGCTTCACAAATATTTGTTTTTCACATTTACAAAATATGTACAATATATACTACCTGAAACAAAACCCGGCCATCAGATCTGCCTTTTGACTATCTACTTTCTTGGCTTTTTGAAGAAGTTCATTAATCCATGATACAGACACAAGCCAAAGAAGAATAAATTCATGTTCGGGGATATATACTTAAGAGCAAACTAATCCCTAAAGGAAAAGAAATTCAATGCTAATATTCGAAAGGAAACAATTTGCATAATATTTTCCAGAGTCTTTTTCCACTTTTTTTTTCATTATTTTAAAATAGTGGCTTGCTCCTAAGTAGAAAAAGGAAAACCTGAATAGAGAGTGAATCTTGAAAGATTCCCAAAATCTCAACAATACTTCCACGGAGGTTTCGCATTTTCCAACTGTTATTAGAAGTTCCTGCACCTGTTCTCAAAAGCAAACAGGGGGTGGGAACAAGCTGCAAGGAAGCCCCACGTCGTCCACTTTCGGATTGGGATTTCTACTTCTACCTGCAGAGTTCTTCCTAATGCTCTTTCTCCCTCAGACTCCAGAAAACACGCACGCACACACAGCACACTCATGTATCTATCATTGCGCATACAGGTTCATCCACACCACGGCAGAAGACGGGAGTCATGAAATGATAAGCAGAACAAGCAGCTCTAACAGCGAGAAATGGGGATCACTTAACCGCTTGAATTCCCCCCTGATACCAGCTGTTCATACACAGCCACTCTTCAACCGGTATTTCGGATCAAAAAGACAAAACAGGTCCCGTCAAAGGAAGAGAAAATCAGAATGTTCACTTTCTGGGGCACTGCCAAGTGAGCAGCGCATCATCATTAAAGAACGCCAGCCCAGACTCTCGGTACCTAGTCAAGCATTTAGAGAAAAGTAAATCAACAGTGCTCACTGTCACTAAGAATAAGAATAGTAATAATTGTCACCGCGGCGTTCCGTACAGCGGCTGCACGTGGAGCGACTTCTCCTCCGGCCCCACCGCCCGCATCCTGCCCAGCAGCCGGACACCACCCGCGGGCTGCAGAGCGGGGCCGCGCACACGCAGTGGGCGGGGCTGTGGGGCCTCCAGGGGCGCGCGCCCGGCGCTCCGCGGTTTCCACGTCCTCCGCCCCGCCCATCCCCGCCAGTCCCCGCCCATCCCCGCCAGTCCCCGCCCGCCCCGCCCACCCAGCGCTAGGCCACGCCCGCCCAGCGCTCAGCCACGCCCGCCCAGCGCTCAGCCCAGCCTCCAGCCGTCTCCGCCCTCCTCCCGGCCCCGCCCACCTGCCCCTCCATCGTCGGAGCCTTCCAGGAGCGGGCGGGCCAGCGTCCAGCGTTGCTGGTTGCTAGGGTCTTGGGCTGGGTGGCGGGAGCTTCTCTCGGCACTGTAACTTGGATTCTAAATTCGGAGGAAAAGGAGATGGAAGATGAAAATGTGGTTGGTTTGGAAAGCAGTTGACTAGTGTTGGAGTCCAGAGCTTCCAGGCATCGCTTCTGATACTAGAGAAGGGAAACTGTCAGCTTCCAGTGGGCGGTGCCGCCAGGGCGCCAATCTTGAGCGCTTGGGGGCGAAGTTATCTTTTGACGGTAAAAAATCCCATTTGTGCAGTCGCAGTTCCCTTCCGGCTGTCAACGGAGCGCAGGCGTGCCAGGCACTTCTGAGGTTGCCCGGCAAGCTAAACGCGCATCTGGCTGCACCTTTTTTCTTCATTCTAAACGGTAGTAAGCGAGAATCCCAGCGATCCAGGGAAACTGCGTTGTATTAAATCCCTCCTGATTTTTGTATTACATGGTAATGCACCAACTATACTAATCTAAAAAAAAATTTAAAACAAATTATTATTGTACGAAAACAACTTACTTATGAATTGATACTGTCGGCCCTCGGAGGCGTATATAATGAATTTTCTGTATCTGTTAGGCCAAAAACTCCTTCTAAATGTAATAACATTTGGAAAATAGTAAAAGAAATACCATCTTTACAGTAAAAAACAGTTACCATTTAATTGGTTGAAATAGCATTGGCAGATTGAATTTTCTACTAACAAATGAAAAATTTTGGAATGGTCCTGATACGTAATAGCATATGTATTTTAAAATTCTGTGCTAACTATAAACCTAAATTTTTGGAGGCTTTACGATATATATATAATTAGCGTTTTCATTATAAATTCTGCTTGGACGCAGGGTAGTGTTAATACAGAATGGTTTTAAATATACAATCTGAGTTATAATAAATTCTTTTTCAGCCACAATTCAAACATACTAAAAAATTTTTCAGGTCTCACTTGATTGGTCCTTATGAAAAACATCGCTTATTATTTATTAAAATGAAACAGTATCCACTGCTTCTTCGAAGACCCTTACCTCCCCAAATCCCTAAACTGCCTTCATATAAGAAGAAAATCCACAGAGGTATGTGTATTAATCAGATATATGTTTTAATCTTTATGTATTTTACGTAGAAATTCCCTGTGTTGCATAGCTAAGAATCACAATTGTTAAGGACGCTTGCTAATAATCATAACTTACAGATGTTTGTTATAACATCGAATTAACAATTCTAGCCGTACAATCATTGGTCCTCATTTGTGGGTTTGGTAAATATATAAAAATCTCTAAAAGACAGATGGAAATTTTATATTTTGGGAAATAAGCAGCATTCTTTTTTTTTTTTTTATTTAAGAGGAAAAAGAGAAAAACACAAACCAAAACAAAGCCGTGTAAGGGTACACGTAATACAGAACTACAAAACAAAACAAAACAAAACAAAAAAAAACATAACAGTAAGAAATCACCTGTTAGTAGATTACATATTATCATCTTGAAAATAGTTGCTCAAATCACAGTTTCAAAGAATACAAGGTGGACATTCAAACAGGGAGACTGCAAACAGCTGTGTTCAATGATCCAAAAACATTAATATAGTCAGCTATTTAACACCCCTAAACATACTTGCTGTTATATCCATTAGAGCTCTTTTTTTCCCCTCTCTTTTTTACAACAAAATTTACACATTTTGGATTTTATTACTCCTTAGTTCTTATTACTTTTTTGGGGGGGAGAGAATAAAGTCAAATATGGCAAAACAAAGTTGTCAGTCAAAACCAAGGATAGACATAGCACATGATGTAGAACAGAGTACAAGGTTATCAACAATTGTCTATCTCATTAGATATTATAAAGTTGGACAAAACAGTAGAGAACAAGACCAATAAAACTTAGGCATTGTAAACATTACAGGACTTCCAAAGAAGACAATAGTCAAACCAGAATGGGTATCTTAGTGAATCTTATTGCCTTCAAAGTAGTTGCCTATGTCTTCAAACTTGATACTATGATATAGAATGGAACAGAGTCTAATCGGTCAAAACAAGATCGTGGGAGTACTACAGGACTTCAAAACAAGTTAATAGGGAATCAAAAAGAGTTACTATTTATATATCCTAATTTTTAAAATTTTTTCTTTAAGACAAACATAAGAAATGACTAAATAATTTTTTTAAAAACAATAAGGGGGAGATTAAGATAAAACAGGACAAAGCAATATAACAATAGAGGTCAAAGCATGACTGTTTCAGCAACCTAGTACTTCACCACCCTATAACCCGACTTAATAGTAGTTACCATAGTGTCTGTCTTTTTCCTTGAAATGTTTGGATAAAACTTCATATACTCTAGCTTCAAATATTTTCATATCAAGAAGCCCAGAATAAAGCCTTTCTAATTAATGAGTGAAAACTTTATAAGGCTTCAAGGCCACCTAATGGGGAATCATGATTAACACTTATTTTTATATATTTGAGTCATTACTTAGACATTAGGGAAACTATTCGGTATTCACACATGCGAGATTGATTTATTTCACTTGTGAGTATGGTCTCAAGCTGTGCCCATTTATTGATAAATATCTCAATGTGATCCTTCTTTATAGCTGAATAATACTCCATTGTATAGAAATACCACAACTTTTTTATCCATTCCTCAGTTGATGGACACTTGGGTTGTTTCCAAGATCTGGCTATTACAAATTGTGCTGCTATAAACATAGGTGCACATATATCACTGTGGTATGATGCTTTCAGTTCTTCTGGGAATATGCCTAGAAGTGGAATAGCTGGAATAAATGGGATTTCCAGTCCCAACTTTTTGAGAAATCTCCAGACAGATCTCCACAAAGGCTGTACCAGTCTACACTCCCACCAGCAGTGCAGGAGAGTTCCTTTTTCCCCACAGCCTCTCCAGCATTTGTTGTCGGTTTTCTTGATCCTGGCCATTCTTTCAGGAGTGAGATGGTATCTCAGTGTGGTTTTAATTTGCATTTCTCTAATGACCAATGATGATGAGCATGTTTTCATGTATTTATTTGCCATTTGCATTTCTTCATCTGAGAATTGCGTATTCATCTCAGATGCCCATTTTTGGATTGAATCTTTGAATTTTGGAGGTCTGAGTTTCTTTAATTCTTTATATGTTTTAGACAAGAGGCCCTTGTCTGAGAGAGAGTTCACTAAAATCTTTTCCCAGTTTGTGGGTTTTCTTTTCACTATGCTGGAGATTTCTTTTGACATGCAGAAACTTTTTAATAAGAAGTGGTCCCAGTTATTGATTCTGGGAAGAATTTCCCGTGCGGTTTGAGTCCTGTTCATGAATTCTTTACCTACTCCTATGTCTCCAAGGTTTCTACCTAATTTGTCTTCCAATAGATTTAGTGTTTCTGTTTTAATATTCAGATCTTTGAGCAATTTAGATTTTAATTTAGTACATGGTGATAGACATGGGTCTAGCTTTAGTTTTCGGCAAATGGAGAGCCAGTTTTTCCAGCACCATTTATTAAAGAGACTGTCGTTCTTCCAGTGAACCTGCTTGGCTCCTTTATCAAAGATAAGGTGGTTGAGTGTGTTTGTAGTTGTGGTTGTATCTTCTAATCTATTCCACTGATCTTCGGCTCTGTTTTGATTCCAATACCATGTTGATTTTACTACTGTTGCTTTGTAGTATAACTTCAAGTCAGGGATTGTGATGCCTCCTGCTTTGTCTTTGCTATAAGCAGCATTCTTAAATAACTTATAGATCAAAGGACTAAAAATATTTTGAATGAAATGAAAATACAGGTTATTAAAATTTGTGGCAAACAGCAAAAACAGGACTCAGAGAGTATGTCTGCCTGTGAATATGCATATATCGTAAAAAGAAGAATGATCTAAAATACATAATTTGGGATTTTACCTCAGGAAACTAGAAAAAAAGACCAGCATAAATCTAAAGAAAGCAGAAGAAAATAAATAATAAAACTTAGATGAGAAATAAGTAAAATTTAAAAATAAGTAGTTGAGAAAATCAGTGACATCACAAGTTAATGCTTTAAAAATATTGTTAAAATGGCTAAAACTCTACTCATTCTAACCAGAAAGAGACACAGAGAGAACAAATTACTAATCCTAGAAATAAAAAAGTCATCACTTCTAATCTCCAAGACATTAAAAAAATAATATTATGAACAAACCTACATTTACACAAAACATTTAAACAAGAAATTGTAAAAGAAACACAGGCAGAGTGGATCAGAAGACAGGATCATCAATATACTTTATATAAAAAACACATTTAACTTGAAAGAAAATTTCATACACTTAAAGTCAAATGAGAGTGAACAATGCCGTATGTGACAGGCTACCAGAAAAAAGAGGTGGCAACTTGCCTATAAACTGCAGAATAGATAAAAAAAGACATGGGATTTTTATACAATGATAAAGATAACCTTGAGTCTCTTGTAGGTACTTGGATACAACTTGGTTTCATGCTCATGGATGAAATGGTTCAGTCACATGGATGAACATTGTGTTGTCTCCCTACTATAAAAAACTAAAAGAGTTAGTAGGATCCAAAATCCACAATAGATATTGTGCAAGTAGAAGGGGAAGAATGTCTTAAAAGGGAAGGCAGTAGCTATTATTAATCTATTAGCACGTTTTAAAACTTGTATTGTTTTCATTGTTCTGATTAGTTTGGCTTTATTATGTTTTGTTTGGTTTGATTTTATTATACTTGATGGCATGGGCAACTATTTAAAAGATAACAAAATATATTATGGTAGTCATTATTGATTTCCTATTATCTTGCTTTGAAACCCTTGTATTGCTTTCATTGTTTTGTTTTTATTGATTTTATTCTATTTTGTTTTGTTTGATTGTACTATGTTTGATGGTATAGGCAGTTACTTTGAAGATAACAAGAGGCATTATAGTAGCCACTGTTGTTTTCCTATTATCTTGTTTTGGAATCCTATATAGGTTTCATTGTTTTGTTTTGGTTGGTTTTATTCTGTTTTGTTTGATTTTATTATGACTGATGTTATGGGCAGTTATTTTGAAGATAACAAGAAGGCATTATGGTAGCCATTATTGATTTCTTTTTATTTTGTTTTGAAGTCCTGTACCACGTTCATTGTTTTGTTTTGATTGACTCTATTCTGTCTTATTTCATTAGGTTTTATTTTCTTCAAAATAAAAAATATAATGAAAAAATTATAACAGTTATCTACAATCTCCCACACAAAATAGAATCAGAGGGAACAATTCTTAATTCATTCTGGGAAGAAGGCATATTCTAACACCAAAACCAAAGATATTACTAAAAAGGAAAACTACAGACTAAAATGCCATGAATATAGATATAAAATTTCCCAACAAAACAAGTAAATTGAGTTCAACAATGTATACAAAAGTACCACAACCAAGTTGGATTTATTTTAAACATGTAACTCTAGCTTGACATTTAAATATCAATCAACCTAATCCATTACATCAATAAACTCAAAAATAAGAAACATGTACATGTCGATACAGAAAAGTATATGTCAGAATTGAACACGCAGTTTTGAAGAAACTCATATAAACCAGGAATAAAGGAGAACTTCCTTAATTGGGTGAAGAATGTCTACTATAAAACATACCTAAACTTGCCCTTCTTACTCAGTAATAAGACCTCCTTGTAGAATCAAGAACAAGAAAAGAATGTCTTCTTTCATCACTGTTATTCAGTATTGTATTGGAAACTTCTAAATAATACAATAAGAAAATGAACTTATAGTTGTACCAATTAAGAATAAAGAAAAAACTGTCTTTGTCCACAGATAGGTATGATTATATGTATATAAGAAATCCAAAAGAATAAAAAAACAATTCTTGGAAATACTAAGTAATAGTAGCATGCTTGTAGAAGGATACAAAGATGCAGGTTTACTATTGTACACAAGGATAATTCTCTATATACTAGCAATGAACAATTAGAACTTGAAATATAAAACATTACAATTTAGCTTTGTGCAATGGCAGTATCATAGCCAATGAGGTTTATTCATGGCATGATTATTACTAAATTAAGATCTTATAATTTACATTAGTTCTCAAAAATGATGTTTATGTATAAGTCACACAATGTACAGGCAGGAGCTATACAAGGAAAAATGCAAAATTGCAAAGAAAGAAACCAAACAGGATCTAAATAAATGACGATGTCATCCAGTTCATGACTAGAAGGACTCCATATTGTTAGCATGTCGATTCTTCTCACCTTGACATAAGTTCAACGCAGTGTCAATTACAATTTACGTATATTATAAAAATTTAAAATATACAAGTTTATGTGGAAAGGCAAAAACTTATAATGCACAACATGATACTGATGAATAAGGACTATCTTGCCCAACTTCAAGACAAGTAATAAAGCTACAGTAATTAAGACAGTGTGGTATTTGGCAAAGTAAGAGTAACGCACATCAACAAATGAGAAAAGACAGCACAGAAACAATTCATAGAATACAGTCCACTGATCTTTAAGGAACAAAGACAGTAAAAGAAGAAATTAGTCTTTTTGACAAATGGTTCTAGAACAACTAGGCATCCACATGCAAAAACATAATCCAGCTGTACCTAGTGGTACCCACTTGCAGTCTAGGGAGGACGACTTGAACTGAGGAGTTTCAGGGTGAGCCCAGGCAAAATAATGAGACTCCAACTCAAAATTAAAAAGAAGTGTTAATAAGAAATAAATGTACAAATGCAAAACTATAGAAGTTACAGAATATAATGTAGGAGAAAATTTAGATAACTTAAACTTGATGCTAACTTTTTTGGTGTAATATTAAAAGAATCTAAGAAAAGAAATATTTGATAACTTAAACTTCATTGAAAATTGAAACTTTTACTTTATTTACTATTATTGCTTTTGGTCTGATTTTTGAAATAGGGTATTGTTATGTAGTTTAGGGTGGCGTTGAACTCTGTGTAGACCAGGCTGACCTGGAATTCATGGCAATCAGCCTGCCTCAGTGTCCTGGGTGCTGGGGTGCTAATGTGTGTGCCATCACACCTGGATAAGACACTGAAAATATTGAGAGAACAAGCCAGAGACTGGAAGAAAATGTTTGAAAAACAGAAGTCTAATAAAGGAATTGTAGCCAAAATTGACAAAGGACATTTAAATTCAATAATGAAGAAATAACCCAATTTTAAAAATGAACAAAAGACTCTCACCAAATAAGACATTTAGATGGCCAATGAGCATATAATAAGACGGTTAATATTGTATATCATTAGAGAATTGCAAATCAAAACCATAAGGTATCATAGCACACTTACTAGAATGGCTAAACCCCAAAATACTGATGATGCCAGATACTAGAGAAGAGGATTTCTGGAGGAACACACAATAGTACAGCCTCTTTTGAAGATGGTTTGTAAGTTTTCTAAAAAGCTATCCGCACTTGTTGGCAATGCAACAGTTGCACTCCCAAACATTTACCCAACTGAATTTAAAGACTTACGTCCACACAAAACCTGTACATGTATATTCATAGCAATTTTAATTATAATCTTCCCAACTGAGAGCAACTTAAAAGGTGAGCCAGTAAACAAACCTGTGGCACCTTTAGATAATGTAATGTTACTTAGCACTGTAAAGGTGTGAGCTGTCAAACCACTTGAATGCTTATTGGCAAGTGAAGAAGGCAGTCTGAAAAGGCAGAATATTTTGTAACCCAAGTGAATTGAAATTTTGGAAAAAATCAAAACTGAAGAGCCAGGAATAAAGACCATGATTGCCAGGATGTCAGGGAAGGAGGAAAGCATGAATAATGTAAGGGTCTCACTACCTACAATAAGGTAAAGGATCCCTGAAATTACTTTTGGGTGGTAGTAATTTTTTGAATAGGCAAAGTCATGTGCAGGGGTGGAGGTAGTGTATAGTAACTAGTATCTTGCCTAATTTTTCTGTATATGTAAACCTTCTAAAATAGTTTATTGGCTAGGGGTTTAGCTCAGTGGTGTAAGTACCTGCTTGGCAAGCATGAGGTCATGAGTTTAATCCCCAGTACCAAAAATAAATAAGTAAGTAAGTAAATAAAATAGTTTATTGATTCAATAAAAATTGCAGAATAAAGTGAGAAAAATGAAGGAGAAAGTCAAACTAATGAATGTAAATTACTTCAGCCTCCCATTGAAAAGAAAGATAAATACGGCAGGATACAGGTATCGGGAAGGAGTCCTGCGATCTATGGAAAGTGTTTGCTATGTTCTTATATTATTTGTTTGTTTTCTTGTGTTTCCTTTTAAGATTAAAGAGAGATGATAAAGATATTGATGTAATCTTTTTATGAAATGAACTAGTTTGGTTAGTTCCATACAAGCAGGAAGTAAACATTGTTCTCGTGTAGCGTGCATCTCTTCCAAGGCATCTCTACTGCCTTTTGTCTGTTAGCCCTGCGTCATCTTCAGATTTTAAGGAACTATTCCAGCCTGAATCAGTACTAACATACAGTCAAAACTTATCCCTTCGCCCAGCTCAATCTAGATCTGCCCATTTTTATGCAAGCCAAGGGAAAAAAGAGTGTGATCCGCTCTTCCACTTTCTTTTTTTATTTCTTTTCCCCAAATCATATTACGGTTTCCGGCTCTTCTATAAGTATGGCTAAGAGTGGAGAGGAGTTGAGGTGTTAAAGAGCTGAAGTGAGAATCTAGCACTGACCTTCTGCCCCTTGTAGTGCTTGACACAGGTCAGGTTGTCTCAAGCCTCTGTAACCTTAATGTAGAGTCCCCCTCTTTGTATGAGGTAGGGAAAATCTTCCTCTCTCTAGGGACCACCAGGAGGGGAAGATTTATTATGAAACAGTGAGCACTCCAATAGCTGTATTCAAAAGAAATTCTCTATCAGAACCCAGATGGATCTCTCATGTAAAGACAACAGGTAGGAGACAGGCTAGCATTGAAGGACTTACATTTGACGATCTCCTCACAAGTCTTACCCTAATGAACCATTACATCCTCCATAAAATGTTGAGGCCCTCATCGTATATTACACATCAGATTTTTCATGTGGCATTGGAAAGAAATATAAATTGTTACCCAAAAAAGCCACATGATGGGGAAAGCTAAAATAGCAAAAATTTATCAAAATCATTTTGTCATTAAAATTTTTTTTAAGAAAGTAGAGTATTTAATTATCCCACAGAATCTACCCAACAACTCTTTTCCATTAAAACATAATTGTTCTGTTTAAATCAGAATAATCCAATGCTGGGTGCCGAGGCTGAAGAGTGGTCTGAGTGACAAGAAAATCAGGCCCAGGTCCAGCTTCCTTGCTTCGTATTTATTCCTATTACCAAAGATCTATCTGGGTCTGGTGGTGCACACTTGTAATCCCAACACTCAGGAGGCTGAGGCTAGAGGATATCTCAAGTTCAAGGCCAGCCTGGGCTACAGAATGAGGTCACGTCACAAACAAACAAACTGGAGATTTAATGGCAACTTCTCAAAACTTCCCCCTCCTATCTTATTTTGTTCTCCATCGAATCTTTTCTTCCAATAATAGGTCCCTACCCTTTCTAAATCTAATACAATTTAGCCTTTTCACTTCTCCAATTGTTTGCTCAAATGTTATCTCTATCAGAGGGATAAAAGTCTTAGTAACTGCGCAGTATGCACAGAAATGCAGTTAGAAGGTGAGAAAAAGGTAAGTGTGCAAAGAAAAATTATGAAAGCTAAAACATTAGTTTTTACTTCAAACATCTTGATCAATATAATCTAATTTTGTGTTTCTTCTTTTTCTTATTTAGTCAAGACTGATAAAACTAAGCCACATCGTGTAAGCTTTATTGGTATTAAAGATGAAACTTCTTCAGTTAAAAGTGGTAAAACCAGTCCTGATGTTGTTTCAAGAAGTCGGACACAAGAACTTCATACTCAAAATATCTTTCTTGATTATCCTCAACCAGAAAGACTGACTCCTGATTCAGCCATCTACAAATCTACTAAAAACGTCTATTCACACATTCCAGATACTGTTACTGATCATTTAATTTTTCCAAGTCATCTTTCAGTGTGTCCTCAACTTTTTAGGAAAGAAATAAAGCGGGTGGAAAGATCAAAAAAAATCCCCAAAGTACCTTACAAGATAGAAAATATTCACATTGATGAAAAATTACAAAATGTTTTATTTCTTTCTTCAGCATGCCTGAAATCTGTAAATGCTCCTTGCCCAATTTTTGATACTAATTTCAAAAATGTATATATTGAGCATCAATACAAACTTGACCCCCTACTGAGAATGGTAACATTGCCAACCCCTCTAACTAGCCCTTCATCTATTAAAGAAAAAAGTCAGTGGCCTGTGCAGTTTCCACTCAGTGTCACAAGTCTTAGTACAGGGAGGATAAGCATTAATCAATTTCCATCTACCATTTCCTTTCCAAAACCAACGTTACCAAGAAAACCTCGAAGACAGTCTATACTAGGTAAATATAATCCAGTCATTGTTGGTAATAAAGGGTCCAGTTAAAGGAAAAAGGAGAAAAGAAATGCAAGCAAGTGATGCCCTTCTTCTGGGTTTTCATGGGGGAAAGATGGAATATACTTTTAGCTTACCGCTGGTAAGAGGACAGTAACAGGAATCCCAACCTCATCGATCTGCCAAGGCAGAACTGGGTTCTCTATCCAGACGGGAGGGCTGAGAGCCATTGAGAAGATTCAAAGGCTCAGAAGAAGTAGTGTAAAGGAGCGGTGAGAATGACTTAAAGATGACTTTGACAATTTCCAGAAGCAGATGCTAGATGCATTTCTTTGACTAACCCTAATTCATTAAGTAATGAACAATTAAAATGAAGTCACAATAAGTTTTCACAAGTACACAAAAACTATTCCATTTTCCTTTTTTTTTTCTTAGAAACTCTTGCCTTAGAAAATGAAAAGGCAGAAAATATACCAAGACCATCTGAAGGTAAATGCTAGATTTATATCATGCTTTTAGAAACTATATATAATATTATCTCTCTATAAAAGTATTTATGATTTTGTGTGTGTATGTAATGCCACTTAGTAGCTATTTTAAAGTATTAACTACGAAACAGATGTTGTTCTGATACTAGGAATAGAAAGCTTGACGTGTTCTTAATATGTGTTAACTGCTTGCCACATTCCAGCCCCTGTCCTACGTGCTTTGACCTTAGTTATTTAGTAGAAACAAATTAAAAGTCATGTTTAAAGAAATATTACAGAGCCAATGTGGTGGTGCATCCCTGTAATCTTAGCAATCAGGAAGCTGAGCCAGAAAAATTATACATGCAATTACTACCTGGGCCTCATAGCAAGTTCAAGGCCTGCCTAGAACATAGCAAGACTCAAACAAGAGAAAGAGAAACAAAGAAAAAAAAAAAAAGAAGGAAAGCAAAGAGGAAAGAAAGAAAAGAAAAGGAAAGGAAAGAAAAGAGAAAAGAAAAATGATAGTTTTCTAGACCTCATTTATCTCTACCAACAATTTCACAAATACAATGCGTGGCAAATAATTTTACTTCTCAGGAACACAAAGGAAAAGACAGAATGAATTAAAACTAGCAGAAATAGTAAACAACAGAAATACACCAATACTTACTAGCATTATCTGACACAGATTTTAAAATAAACCTTTAACTCCTGATTCAGTTCAGGGACTAACTTCCCTGCCAAAATCAGCATTATAGCTGTCAAAATATTCATAAAATAGCTCTTGAAGGCACCAGGAAACAACAATGCAGGCATGACTCCTGAGGCTACCATACCTGAAAGAACATGAATTACTGAGTTAACATGCTCATGAGTTAACTTTGTTTTGGCTTTTTGCCTGCAGAATATGTGTTTTAGGAAAACACAAGAGTGTAAGTAGGAAGTGGCGGTAGTGTCAAAGCAAGGAGCCTGCTGAGCTGCCAGGGAAGTTGGGCCTCGAGGAACATAATCTTAAAGAAAAGGGAACCAAAGCGAAATGAACTAAAAATTGTATACACAAACTCCCTTAAAGGGTGTTGGCTAATTTCTAAGCCATGCAACTACAGCAAAAGATTCTGAAAAACACCAGATACCAAAAACATCAACAGAGAAGCTAAGAACTTGAGCATAGATTTTTGCACTTGTACAAGAGAAGATAATGGAGTTTAAACCGTGACAAAGCACAGGAAGAGGCTTAGGCATTCAGGAGAGGACCTATTGAACCAGTGCTTTCGAGAATGCTAAGAATGACGTTGTAGAAGAAAGTATAGAGCTAAGGTAGTCCTAACACAGCTCAGTTCCAATCTCTGACATATCAAAGCACTGATTTCTATCTAAATTGAAGAAAAGCAAACAATTGTTAGAGAATTACCAGGCCCCTTAAAATTGTTCCTCAAAAAAGTCTAGTATTAAGAAATTACACAGCATCCTAAAAAACAAGATAGATAAAATGTCTGAAAGACAATAGAAAGAAGTAGCCAACAGCTACAGCCCCATGGGTGATTCAAACACTGCAGTGTCAAACAGGGGTGTTGAAGAAAATAAAACAGTTGGAGAATTTCACCAGAGAACTGTAATTTTGTATTTAAGAAAGAAGTAAAGTTCTAGAGCAGAAAAAGTAAATATTTAGCAAAGCATGCATAGCAGAATATCCCAATCATAAGAAATTCTGAGCTCACCGTTTGCTGCAGGTGTTCCGTGTCACTGTCTGTGACAGAAATTGACTGTTAGGTTTCCTTTACATCATGAGCCTAAATAAACAAGTCATGTTGTCATTTCTGCTTCATGACTTTCTTCTATTTTGATGGTTCCCTCTGGGAAAGTTCAGGGTGAGTGTAAGGGTCCTCCAATCCTTCAGAGATCTATCAGGGAATTTCAAACCTTTCTCTTTTCCACTCAAAAATCAACTGTGTGGGTTTAGATCCTGAGGAAGGGTGAGCAGGGAGGCCAGCAGAGACTGGGGTTTTAACTCAGAAGTCTTGCCTTTTCCTTCCATTTCTTCTCCCAAGCCAAGGTATTTTGTATGCTAACATACTCCTTATTCTGCAGCTAATTTTTATATGGATTGATTTGAAATGGGCACTGAGGAACTATTTTAGAAATTAAACACTGAACATTTTTATTGTTCTAGGATGCTTTATTTCCTCTCTCTGAAGCAATTGCATAAGAGGTTATGAAATATTTCCACAAGTAATAGTCAAAATTGGCTGCAAATATAAAAATATATTTCATAAAATTTTTATAAATATTTTCTGTTACCCTTTGGTATATGTTTGCATCTATTTTTGATGGAAGATAGATCAGAATAAAATAAATTTAAACATAAAAGGTATCTATTAGGCTAATTTCTGGGTTGCCTTTTCTTCCTTTGATTTTCTCATGGAATCTACAGAGGGAAGAATTAAATTATGTGGGGCATTCAATTCATGCATTAAAGGAGAATCTAAATTTTTTAGTGGGAATCTAAATTATCCAGGTCGAAATCTATGAGCACACAGTTATTTTTGAAAGACAATTGTGCTGCCTACTTTTTAAAAAACAGCAAAACAAGGTCCAATTTGGCAAACAGAACTAACCAAGATTTGAGGTATGAAAGACACAAATAAGTTCTTCCCAGAGGATGCGTCTTATGGTTATTCATTTCTCCCCTGACCCTTTACTGGGGGTTGAACCCAGAGCCTCCACACTGGGCCAGCCCTGTGTTTTAAAAGTTTGAGATAGGGTCTTGCTAAGTTGCCCAATTTGGCTCCAACCTGCCATCTTCTTACCTCAGCCTCACTCAGCGCTGGGATTATAGGCACGCTCCTCTGCACCTAGCTGCGATAATATAATTAAGTCTGATGTTCTGTTTTCATTATTTAGATATCCCTAGAAGAAAAATAGATTATTCAGATGCCCACATTTTACATGGTGAAGGTTTTAGGACTGTTGCAGCAACAAAACCTGATACTGTCATGGCAATGGCTGAACTGGCCATAATAAACTGCCAAATATATGGAAGAAATGCACTTAGTCTTAAGGTATGTCAGATCTTCTTAATGATACTGTCTTACTGTGTTACAGTTACAGTATTTTTTACTTTCAGTTAAGTAATGTTTCCTATTGCAAAAAATATTTTCCAAGAACACATTAAAATTGTATCTCTAAATCTGTTTTAGTTTAGCCCAGCAAGTTTTAAAAAAGATACTCAGATCCAAAACAGTTACAGTGTTTTTTGGTCATTATTTAGCATGATAAGAGAGGTGGAATTCAGAAAGATTTATCATATTTTTAAGTAATCAACGATCTTTGGACCTTATGTAGGTTAGCTTTTTCTTGGATACAAGCCCAGTATGATGATTAACACTAATACTAATCACCACTTACTAAGCACCCACTATGTTCAAAGCAAGTGCTCCACCTAAATTTAGAATTCTTAAAGTAGTTATTACAATCTTCATTTTACAGATGAAAACATTAATGTTCAATGAAACCAAATTGCAAAGATCACATAATAAGCAAGTAACCGCTTAGATTGAACCTAGAACTCTTTGGCTTCCAAAATCTATTTATTTGATTTATTTTTAAAACAAATAAAACCCCAATTGGGACAATTTTGAAAGTGCCACATATTAGCCAAAGCAAGGTATGCACTAGTGTTTCTGTTAGATTTAGTGGTAAATCTAAGTTGATCTTTGATAATCAAATCTCTAACCAAGATTATTTCACTGTGTGTCTTAGTTACTTCTCTTGTTGCTTAGACAAACTACCTGACACCCAAAGTTAAAGACAGGAAAGGTTTATTTAGCTCACAGTTTGTAGAAGTTTCAGTCCATAATCTTCTGCCTCCAAAGCAGGACGCACATAGCAGAGGGGCAACAGTTCATGAAGGACAGAAGGTAGCAAAACAGCAAGCAGCCTTAACAGTATCTTTCTGCCTCTTTTATTTTAGCCAGACTATTTAGGGCAGATAGCAATTGCACCCTTAATGCTAGTGCACTTGAGCCTAGCATTGCTCCATGAATCAATCCTAGCACACACATTCTAGATCTACTCATCTCTGAAATAGCCCAGAAGTAGCTCTCTATCAGTATGTGTCTGGTTTGGAAGATCACTGAGTTTACTGAATACTTTTTTGAATAATTTGGCAACTGTCTTGGCTAGCACAGAAAACTCCCTACTGCCTTCCCAAGAATTCAGCTTTCTACCCTCTTTGATCGATAGCATTTCACCCTCCACATCCCGTCAATGAGAATGGCAGTTTTAGGGATTTCACCT
This sequence comes from Cavia porcellus, assembly GCF_034190915.1. Classification (NCBI taxonomy): domain Eukaryota; kingdom Metazoa; phylum Chordata; class Mammalia; order Rodentia; family Caviidae; genus Cavia; species Cavia porcellus. The sequence goes on from NW_026947504.1 coordinate 61,617,607, forward strand.
GTCAGGTTTCCAACATTCTGAATTTTCATCTTTCAGGATTATTTGGGGGATTTTGATAGCTATATATTGTAGCCTTTAGGGATTTTCATCTTTTACAATTTCAACACTTGGAAATTATAGCTAATGGAGTTATGATTAGCACTGACAAGAAAGTCACTATAGCTCTTACGTAAATTTAGCAGTTATAGTATGTAAGATCAACACACAAAATCTGTTGTGTTTCTGTATAACCACAAAAAATTAATTTCATTTGCACTAGCATTCACTCAAAAAATGGACAAAACACATTGATAGATAGTTCACTGAAACAGATTACCCTTATAAATATGAAACTGCTTGACTTTACACTAGAAACAATGTACTTTAAAACTACACAGAGAGATTAGGGGTGTAGCTCAGTGATGGAGCACCTGGCTGGCATGGTTTGATTTCTCAGCACCAAACAAAACAAAACAAAACAAAAAAACAAGCAAAATAAAACAGAAATATATATAAACAAAAACCTCTTAGTGACATAATTTCTCCCTTTATGGCTTGGGAAAAACTTGATAGCATATCTTGTTATTGAAGTTGGAATATTGCTGCTAGAAATATGGAGACAATTTATTGTTAATAATGAATATCTTATCTCATATTACTTTCCTTTAGGGATTTTTTATCATGACTTGTCCAGATTTAACATGTTTGGCTTCCCAATTGGTATATCTTAATTTATCATACAATGATTTCACGAAATTTCCCACAGAAGTAAGTCCATCTTTATTATTGCATATATGTAGCTATCGTTTGTTATATATGTAGGATATGTATGTATACATATGTAGCACATACGTAGTTATAATTTGTTATTACGAATATTTGCAATTTTATTGCAGAGTTACTATAAAGAAAATACATTTTGGATTACATCCAAAAAGGCTTACAGAAATATAAAAAGAACAGAATGCTTTTCTTGGGAAATCCTGTGACATAATTCTCAAAGGCTATGTCAAGCTTTTAAATGTGTTCTCATAATTGTACAATGTACAAAAACTAATTTACTTTTCTAATTCTGAAAAAAACTAAAATGAACTTATGAATTTGTTAATCCTAATAGGCCGTCAAACTAAATTTTAAAAACACAAGGTTTATCAATGTGTTATTTATAGAAGATACACTTAAGATTGAAAGCTACAAAGCGATTATAATAAAAGTATGAAAAAAGATATATCATGCAAACATCCGTAACCTGTAGTGACTAAAATATACCTGACAAAATTAATTTTTAAAAACAAAAATGTTACTAAGAAAAGAAAGACATTTTCTCAGTCTATCCGGATGCTAGAATATTAACTCGAAAAACCCTATAATACATTCAGACCTAACAGACATCTATCCATGAAACACTCCAAACAATAGCAGCAAAATACACAATCATCAAATTTGTGTACAGTGTTTTCCAAGACAGATCACGTATTAAGCTCCCAAAACAAGTCTTTGTAATTTAAAAGGATTTAAAATCACAAGCATTTTTTTTGCTATAGCAGAATGAAATTAGAAATTAAAAACTAAAAGAAAGTAGAAAATTCAGCAATGTGTGGACATTAAAGAGCTCATTCTTAATCATGAGTATAAGAAAAATCTAGGACTACATGGCTTCATGGGTGAATTCTACCAATCCTTTAAAACAGTGTTAAACCAATCCTTCACAAACTCTTCCAAAGAATAGAAGAGAGGCTATTTTCCATTTCAAACCATTAAACCAGTAATACATTGATATCAAAACTAGACAAAATATATAAGAAAACTAACTATAGAAAAATATATTTTATACTATGGACTAAAAGTTCTCAAAAATGCTATCAGAATCAAATTTAGCAACAAGAAAACTCATTTAGAAAACTAATTAAGATAAACAAGTGAGGTTTATCTCCAGGTGCTTTAACATAGGAAAATCAGCGTTAATATACTGTAGTAAAGAGATTTTTAAAAAAAAAAAACTATACAGTTGTCTTAATAGACACAGAAAGACATCTCTGGAACAACCTAACACCCTTTTATGACAAAAGCACTCCACACCTAGGAATAAAAGGGACTTCTTCGATTTGATAAAAAGATATTCACACACACAAACATATACAATTAATATCATATTTGATGGTGAAAGACTGAAAATTTTCCTCCTAAATCAGGAACAAGTTAAGGATGTCTATTATTGTCAGTTCCAATCAACATTGCAAATTGGAATACATAAAGCAATTACTTAAGAAAAGAGAAGCAAATTAATATATCTGACATGTGACTGACCGCTAGTTATTTCTACTTATCTTCTTGGTTCTGCAGCTGTCCCCTCCCTCCATCACCTTTACATGATTAAGAAAGGGCAACCTTTCTCACTGAGAAAAGGACTGTCTTTTATTTCAGGACATATGAGTACAGTAGGTGAACTGTTTAAACATCATGCATGCTAATACAGGTCACTTAATTTTAAAAATTTATTAAAAGTTTTATGGAGATGTACAGTACTACAGATAATTTTTGTTGCTATCCTAATTTTATTAGATTAATTTAAAAAGTTCATAAGAGGTAATAAATAGGAATTTGCTACTTTAGTATTCCACTTATGTTTGTCTCTCTTTTCTGTTCTTCAGATATTTTGTCTTAAAAATTTACAAGTACTGAAACTGAGAAATAATCCTATCAAAACAATTCCTTCTGATATTCAACAACTTAAGTTCCTTAGAATTTTAACCATTGCCTTTACTTTCATTTCTGATCTTCCATTTGGGTAAGATTTGTTGCTGGGGATTATAGACACAGAAACTAAGGGGTTTGTAATTTAATAATCAACTTTCCTTTGAAAGCAGCTACAAAATTTTTGGCTACTTAGTAATTCTTATGTTCTAAAAGCTGATTTTCTTCTTGTCATGGTATTAAAAATTATCTTAATATCCACACAGGTGGAAATTAATCTGTGTCTAGTGCATAGATATTTAGAGAACTGTTATTGGCGTATGAATTAAATAAATCTGTATAATTTAAAGCAGCTCAGGTGAGCACTTTGTATTTCTTCCTTGACAGCCTGCTTGGATATAGAAAGGCAACTAAACTTAGAATTAGGAAATCTAGAACTTTGACCCTAAGTTTAATGATAATTATCTATTCTATTTGCAGAAAATAACTTGAGCATTCTTGGTGTCAACCTATCAGCTTAAGTAGATTAGCCTACATGATGTCTAAGATTTATGAACTCTAATAAGAATGCTGATGTTTTGGGTCCAGAGATAGGCTTCTTCCCATATGTCAACTATTGTTTGTTTAATTCCTGATGAAAGCTTTAACCAAAGACTTAACCAAGATAGTTCTTCCAATTTAGATTTTAAAAGATTGAATGCATATTAAAGTCATATATACAGAGTCTGCCAAAAAATATATACACACTTCAGGAAAAGAAAAACAGGATTTTGAAGGTCTGGAAGCTAACTACCACCACTTTGAGCACCTCTTGTAATTGTAGAGGCCAAAGGTGATTTGGTTTTAATCTCATGATGTCTTATTAAATTTAGTGTTAAAATATTTGTACAAGTTTTTCTTTCCCTGAAGTGTGCATACACTTTTTGGCAGACTCTTTATATGCCTGCATGTGCATATATACATACAACCATATACATCCATCTATATCCACATGTGTATGTATGCATATATATAATTATTATATTTACTGTAGTTAGGTTCATTATAACTACACACACAGAATCCAAACAAGAATTCATACTTGTTAACCTATACTTATATACTTTAATCATAACTGTCACTTAAAATATAAAAATCCCTAAAACAACTAAAATTTGATCATAAGTAAGAGGTCAACATTTTGTTCACTTTTCATAGGTTTTTATCCAGTTATTGGTTATATAAAAATTTAAGATATTTTTCAAAAACATTGATGTTTATGGAAGAAACCACTTTTTTTATTAAATACCATTGAATATACATGCATGTCAAAGAGATTAACAGCATATTGAAACCAAGAATGAAAATCATAATGAGAAAACATTACTAACTTCAGAGAAGGCTTAGAGAAACCTCTGACGTAAATGAAAAATTTATTTTCAGAGCTTGTTAAGTGAAAACGCACCTAGTGAGACTATGCAGTACATGCAGTGAGAAACAAGGTTTCATTACGTTTAGAAAAAGGTAGTCAGACTCTGGCTTGCTGATCAAAGAGGACGTGATGTAGAGTGGCAGCCTTTAGGGAGCATTAACTACATGAAAAAGAATGAAGTGCAGTGAACCAAACAGTTATGTAATATATTTGACATAGTTCTGGCTACACATAAATTTTGTAGTTTCGATGTTATTATGGTCAAAAGTAATTACACTAATGCAATTTGAATGCTATGTTTTCATTCTTATAATTAATTTAGCAGATGTTCATAAAGTACTGAGTGTTCCTAGGATCTCACTACCTATGAGGAAGGCAAACAATTGAATATGTGGTAAAACAATAGAGATGTATATTGTAAGCTATGTAAATCCCACAGAGTGGCTTGTAGCCCATCCCGGGGGATCAGAGATGACTCCCTGGAAGAGAAAATAGTGGATCCAACTACAGCTCTGAGTTAGCGAGGTTAGAGGGAAAAGAACAAGGGGATAGTTGCTCCAACAATGAGACGGATACTTCTTCAAGGAGCAATAACATGAGGTGGAAACATAAGCAGATTGATGTTATTGAAGCTTAGTAGGTAAAGCTAAATGGTGAGACACGAGTGTAGGAGCAGAGGCAGGGGCCAGATTATCCGGGTGTCCTATAGCCTAAGGTTAAGAAGTCATTCTTTATACAGTGTGCAGCGAGGGCTTTCAGGAAGGAAGTGAAGGATCTCTACTTTAGGTCCCACTACGGTGGCCCAGAGGATGATACAAGGCACAAACCAGAATTCAAAGTGTTGTATAAAAAACCACATCATCTTTATCTGTTCATCTATTGATAGGTATTTGAGCTGTTACAAACTGTGCTGCTGTAAACATGGGTGTATATGTATCACTGTGGTACGATGCTTTTAATTATTTTGGGAAGATACCAAGAAAGGCAAAATCTGGGTCAAATGGAGCCTCTAGTTGTAGTTTTTTGACCAATCTCCACACTCGTTTCTACAGTGGTTCCACCAGTCTTCAGGGGAGAAGGGTTCCTTCCCCCGCCCACAGTCTCTTCAGCTTTTGTTATTTGGTTTTGCTTGTATAAGGATAGAATTTGTTATTTGTTGACTTCCTGACCATAGCCATTCTTTGTGGAGTGAGATGGAATCTGCACTTGTTTTTTTAATGTGATTAAGCACTACTCAGCCATAAGGAAGGATAAACTTGACATATTTCTGGGTAAATGAATGCACCTCCAGACTATAGTCTTAAGTGAAATAAACTGTACACACGTGTGTAAATATCACATCATTTCTCTCACATGACAAACTGAAGAAAAGAAACTGTAAATACATACCAAAATGTGTAAAGAGATATTGTGAAATAGGAAGAAAATGTTCAAATGGGAAGAGGAACTAGGGTGAGGAAAGGAGGGAAAAAAGGAAGAGAAAAGAAAAATGAGAAGGAAGGAAAAATGTAAATAAAACTTTCACAAATAAGGAGAGGAAGAGATTGAAAGGAGAGGAGAAAAATAGGGAAAAAAGAAGCAAGATACATCGTGTACAAGTGCAAATTTCCTATGATGAATGTGATTATTATGTATATCTAAAGTGTACCAATAAACTTAATTAGTTTAAAAACTTTAAAAAAAGAATTCAAAGTGAACAGCTGGCGAGGGTGGGGTTCAAGAGATGAAAGAGAACTGGACCAGGGCAGTGCTGGTAAACACATTGGTGAGAAACTGAATTAAATCTGCAAGGTCTGGTATTAACGAGAAATACGACATGTAGAGCGGAAGACAGTATTAAAACACAAGACTAGGTGGCTCTCAGGTGCCTGGTCAGAAATAATCTAACCATGGAAAATATGCTAAGTATTTACCAATACTAAGCTCTGTCCTAAGAGTTGTGTTTAGATTGATAAAGGACAGGTACATGATTTTTTCCCTGTGGAGCTTAGAATCTTGGGAGGGATAACAAACACCACAATAAATAAGCACATATAAAACATTTTAAGGGCCATGAATTTAAAGAACAACAGGATGTCAGGAGAAATATGAATTAAATTTGAGAGAACGAGAGACATTATGGCAGCCATTGTTCATTTCCCTATTGTCTGGTTTTGAAGGCCTGTAATGCCTTCATCGTTCTGTTCTGATCAGTTTAATACTGTTTTGTTTTGTATGAATTCATTGTGTGGGAAGACATTGACAACTATTTAGAAGAAAACAAGAGACATTGTGATAGCCAGTGATGATCTCCTGTTGTTTTGCTTTGAAATCTGTGTCACTTACATTATTTTCTTCTGATCTGCTTTGTTCTGTTTTACCCTCTTTAAAATAAAATTTTTAAAAACCTAGGAAATGTAAGTTTCTTGGAAATGCTTTTTCTTGTTGATTTAAAAAGTAATCTCAGGCATATTTACAATGATGTGAAAGACCAGTGACTGAAGGGATGGAAGGATGGGTGCGGGTACAGATCCGCACAGGCGATGGAGTTACACACACAGGTGGAGATCTTGGTCTTAAGAGGACTAAGCTTGACCTCTTGAAAGTGGAGGCAGCCCTAAGAATAAACTTGCGAAGCAGGCAGTTCCATTGAGCACACAGGAAGTAAATCAGCAAAAATTTATTTCCCTTCTATTATGCATCCTTTGGGGGAGGTTACTTTGAAGTGATTTAAATTAGATTCATCTTTGGGAATAAGAACAGTAAAGGAGCTTTGAATAAAGTTGTCATCATTTAGTATCAATGTTGAGAGGAAGAAAAAAGAGCAAAGCGCAGGACTGTGAGCAGTTGAAAGACAAGGCAGAGGCTCACCGAGGTTGGAAGCTATGAATTTGCAGTGGAGCTCATCCGCATGCGTGTGATTTTGTTTAGTAGTTTTCAGTCCTTTGTGGATAAACTTGAGCACGTGGATTTTAGCCTCTATTAAAAGACTTCTACTAGAGAGCAGCTTCATTCACAATCACTGAAGTCAATGATTCAAATGTGCACCAAAGCAACAGGAGAAACAAATTACTTTTACTCATAGTAGTCAAAAGATGATGACAACCTAAATGCCCATTATCAGATCAATGCAGAGAGAAAATGTTACAAAGGACTAAAAAGCTGGTACATGCTACAAGGGTGGTCCCTGAAAACATTATGTTAAGTGGAATGAGTCAGACATAAAAGAACAAATGTCATGTAATTCCACTTACATCAGGTACCCAGACAGACTCATAGAGACAGAGAGGGGAAAGAGGTTCCCAGGTGCTGGTGTAAGGCACAGAGAAGGGAACGTGCCTTACAGTTTCTTTTGGGGATGAACAGCTTTTTTAGTTGTTTTGTTTTGTTGTGTTTTCTGAGCATTTATTACATGGATGAAAAGTTTTGGGAATGAATGATGCTGATGATTGTACAATATTGTGATCATAATTAATGCCATTAAGTGGCATACCTATTAATGTTTAAAATGATAAATTTTATGATAGATTACCAAAACATAATATAGTTATTAATGCCCTGGGTTCCCCTCTTTAGCCTTTCTTCTTCCTAAAAAATTTAGAGCTATAATTTTAGATAATAAAGTGCACAGATCTTACCTATTAAACTCAAAAGGTTTGATTAACATATATATGCAACCATGTAGCCACTGTCCAAACAAGATATGGAGCATTTCCATTACCTAGAAATTTCATTGATATACTTTTCCAGTTAATCCTTTGGCTTCTAATACCATAGATTTGTTGTTGCCTGTCACGTAAGTGAGTACATATAGCATGTAACTTTTGTGTTTGGCATCTTTAGCCCAAAAAGTTCATTGGAGACTCAAACTATTATTGCTCTACGTGTTAATAGTCCATCCTTTTAAAATGATGACTCATATCCTGCCACCTCAGCCATTTGAGCAAGAGCAGGAAATGAGATGGATAATCTAGGAAAGGTCCACAGATATGTCTGATGTCTCCTGGAGTGAATCCCCAAGGCATACGCAGAGGACTCACAAGGTCCTTGAAAACTGAATACTGCAAGAAACACTGCCAACTATCTCAAAAAGGACACAAAGCATGAAATGAAAAAAGGCGGGGGCTAGAGATATAGCTCAGCAGCACAAGTGCCTGTCTAGCAAGCACAAGATCATGAGTTCGATCCCTGGTAGCACCAAAAAAAAAAAAAAAAAAAAAAGGCTGTCAGATCACCAAATGTCTAAACATAGGAGACAATCTAACAAAAGTACTGAGTTTAAAATGTGTGCCAACTTGAAAAAGGAAGGATAATTCAGAGGGTAGAGCCAGTAACTCTTAGATAAAAGAGTGATTCTGGAAGTCAGAACGGTGAGCCAGGGCCGCAGGAAATTAAAGCTGGAGGGCGGAGGTGTGAGCTGCAGATGGTGACTTAGAAGCTTAGAAGCCACATGAAGAAGCCACAGCGAGATTTCAAAACTTGCTTAGGGTTGGTAACTCCTTTCTATCTTTGATTTTCTCTCTTTTGAACCTCGATGTTTGTAATCATTATTAAAGGTCTGCCCTCTGTGGTATTTGGGAGAAGGCACCTTGTTTCTAAGTTTCACAGATCGTAGGTGGAGAAACACTGACCCATCATCAGGTGGATGATGTCTGGAGCCTCATGTGTACTTGCTTTAGACATGGAAGTTTAGGCCTCTGGGATTTAGATGAGATATTGCACTTTGATGATTTAATGGGATGACATCTTTGAGAAGTCTGGAATGGCTGAGGTGAAACTTTAGGTATAGATTGTGATTGGGAGAATAATGGTCCCCAAGTGACAACTACATCCTAATCTCCAGAACACATGCATGTGTTACACTGTGTGACAAAGGGAATTAAAGCTGGAGGTGAAGGTTTCTACTCAGCTGATTTAAAGAAGGGAGGTTATTTATCCTGGATCATACAAGTGGGCCTCTCCCTCTCCCTCTCCCTCTCCCTCTCTCTCCTCTCTCCCCCTCCCCCCCCCCCTCTTTCTCCTTGTTCCTTACTGGGGATATAACTCATGACCTTTCACTTGCCACTCGGGGGCTGTGCTGCTGAGCGACCTCTCTTCAGAGAAAGGAGTGGCCCTAGGGTGCCACCCAAATTGAAGTGGGTGGAGGGGACCAATTTCCTCAGTCCCATTGTTCCAGCTGTACAGTTTGAGGTAGCAAGGAAGTCTGGGTCAAGGAATAAGGTGGCTTATAAAGCCTGGAAGTAATCTCTAATTAACACCAACAAGAAAATGAGCATCTCCGCTCTACAGTCAGAAAAAAGTTGAATTTTGTCAGTAACTAATGAGCAAGAAAACAGATTCTCCCTCGATCCTCCAGAGAGGAATGCATTCCTGCTAAAGTCTTAGTTTTAATATGGTGAGAAGATGCCATACTCTGACCTCCACAACTGTAATACAATAAATCTCTGTTGCTTTGACGCATTATGTTTGTGTTGAATTTTGTATGGCAGCAACAGAAAACTAATGCAAAATCAAATATTTTAACTTCTGTGAGCATTTCATTTTTATAGAGGGCGGCAGTCAATTAAAAATATATGTACATATTAAAAGGCAATAAAGCGTATTAGAAGGTAATAATATGAAAGAAAATCTAGAATAAGGGAATGATAGTGAAAATCAAAACAGCGCGTGCAGTGGGACTGCAAAATTCACGGGGTTACGTTCCCAGAGCACTTGCAAACTGTGGAAAACTAAATTTCAGAGATGGCAAAAATGCCTTTAAATGTCTATTTTTACTGTTTAAACTCTAAATATGCTATGTGTCTCACAGGTATGTCATTGAATTTTAAAAATTACTGCATTAATAAAGCCTTAGAACATTCAGGGCATTTTGGTGGCATCTTAGGGCCTTAAGAGGAACAAAACTGGGAACACTGCTGCCCACAGCACACACAGCTGCAGCAACCAGTTAAGCTGCGGGAAGGCTGGTGCCCTGGCTGAGATGGGTACCTGCAGCAGCCAATCAGCAGCAGGGAGAACTGAATAACGTTCTCAGATTGGCTCCTTGCAAACCTCCTGCCAAAAAACACTGTGGAGGGTATTAATGGTTTCCGCAAAATTGCAGGGGTTTCCTGGAACAATTGTTACATTCTAAGGAAAAATCCATTAGCAGCTGAGGCCATGAACTCTGAACCGAGACTTCACAGGATTATAATGCATTAGGAAAGGGCCTTCTTTTCAAAGGGACATTTGAATAAAGTGTAGAGGTCAGCAGTATAATTTTAGCAGTTGAAGTAGAATTTAGCAGTATTTTATTAAATAAAGTAATTGTTACCCAACTTGTTTCAAACCATAGTGTAAGATTTAAATTAAGATATATACTTGTCCTAGGTTTATCACAGGACAAATGATTGCTTATTGTAGTGATTAAGTTTATATTTAAAAGATTGTCTTTTCCTGTACTGCTTATTATTTTTCTAAATTCTTTATGATTTTCATATGTTGAGAAGTACACAGTCTTCTCGAATATGTTGTAACTTCTCAAAGTTTTTCTAAAGCCCTGATGGTGTTCCTTTATTATTAGTTTTTTATTCCCAATGAGGTCTTTCTAGTTCCATGGAATTCAACATGACATAGTAGGAAAAGCTAGGTGCTTTCCGAGGCAAATCGCTGTATGTTAGGTGCTATAAACTTTGCCAAGTTAGTGGCCCATTCTTAACTTCTGTTTCTACTACAAAAGTCAAATAAAATCTTGCATTATTTTGAAAAATACTTTCAATTATTTCTACAGATTTTTCCCTCGACCTGAATTTCTGAAACAAAATAAGCATCCAATATTTTCTGAAATTGTGTAATAGCTAATCATTTCAATGTAAGCCAATCTGAGAATAAAGACAATCTACCCCGTTTTGGTGTGAATTCAGCAAGGTCTGAATCTTTATTCCTGGTATTTTGCTTGAGGTATTCAGTATGAGGCAACATGGCAGGAAGGAAGCTCATATTTTGGAACAGGAAGAAGCTGTCATCTCATTACAGATTAGCAGTCCATAATCAGGTTCCTGTGTAATATGTGGAGTTTTATGACCATGAAAAGTTCTTTAAATTGTCTTTGAAAACTTCTTTCAAAATAAATGAATGGTTTCAAAAATCCCAAACAATTTTTTCCTTTTCTCAAAGCCTTTGAATAGAAAGAAAAGGAGAGGAAAACGAGAGAGGGGTAAGAAAGGAAAGATAATGCGATTTAGTGCAAGATAGCATTGGCCCCTCAAGTGGCTAAGGAGGAATATTTACAATATTTTAGATGCAAACCCTAAGGTTATATAGAAGCAGCTCTCAGAAAGGTAAAAAGGATGTCTTTATCTTTTCCCCACTGGATAGCAGGAAGAAAATGACACAGAAAATTTCTACTTTTAACTAACACAATCAAATTTTGTCTTACTTGTCTGATTCAGTTTGCTGTAATTGGCAGGAAGTTTATTTAGGAAAAAGAAGATATTTAGAACAAAGACTCCTACTTGAGAGGCTATATGCAGAGCCAGTTCTGATATGGCTCATATTTATTTTCCCATTTGTTATTGATTAAGCGGAGAGGTTAAGCTTCTCTGTCTTCACATATCTGAAGAAAAACTTAAGGATGTTTAATTTCATATTAACAAGTTATATGACATCTTACAGCTTCTATTTTCTTAAACTTATATAATAATAGTAATCTTGCAGAGATAAGGTGAGACATCATTTTGAATTGCCATGAACATAGTAAACCACTGTGATATGGAATTTAAATTGCTGTGGTGCTCATCACTGTTAATACATGTAATTAATTAATGCTGTACTTGGCAAGCTATCAGCCACATTCTATGAAAGTTTAAGCAGCCATTGCCCAATAATGTGTTAACAAATAAAACTGTGAAATTGTCGGTGTCACTCCCGGCCGGCAGGAAGGACACACAACAAAGTCTGGCAGTGGACAACCTTTTCTTTTATTTTCCTTCTCCGTACAGCCTGCCCCGGGAATCCTCCCGGCCGAAGCCTCTGTTGGTCCGCTCCCCGCGGCTCCTTGCGTGCTTCTCCCTACAGTCTGTCCCGAAGCCTCTACCGGTCCGCTCTCCGCGGCTCCTTGCGTGCTTCTCCCTACAGTCTGTCCCGAAGCCTCTACCGGTCCGCTCTCCGCGGCTCCTTGCGTGCTTCTTCTGCTTCTTTTTTCGTGGCGGGAGAGGCACTCACTTTTATAGGGTTACAGTGGCCAATCAGTTCAAAGCGCGCGATGCAGGCTGATTGGCTAACATCAGTTGTTGCTAGGCAGACTATCTTACAGCGCGGGTTGTGAAGCAGGAGATCTTACAGGGCGGGTTGTTTACCAAGCAGGAAGCAGGAGATCTTACAGGGCGGGTTGTTTACCAAGCAGGAAGCAGGAGATCTTACAGGGCGGGTTGTTTACCAAGCAGGAAGCAGGAGATAAGCGCCATCTTAGCACACTCGATGGGAGGGGTAATCTAGCTCAGGCTTTGCTCTTTCCTACAGGCCTCACGTCCGCCAAGTAAGGCGACCGGGCTCGGCCGCGGCTCCCAACATGAAATAAATGTTAAAAACTCTGCCTGTTCTTCTTAAAATGTAATAGATTTGGTGCTGGTGGAGTATGGAGTACAGACCAAACAGGCTATCAGGATAGATGTCTCCCTAAGATTATACATTATACGAGATGAATTCCGACTCTAGACCCAGCACAGCATCTTAGTTCCTCAGTGCTGCCCCTGGACCCACTCAGCTTCACAGCGAACAGGATGCATCGCTCCTGGTAAAAGTCTGGAGCCAGGCTGGCTTGCCAGTACTCAAGTGATAAGGGAAAGCAAGATGACTCTACAATCTGCCTGAGATTAGAATACAAACATCATGATTTTGAATTGAAAAATAGAGCAAATGGTACTAATTTTTTTCTCCAGAGGTGATAAGACATTGAGGATGAACATTAGCAGTTTCAAAGATTCAGTCTTATACACACTGAGTCTTTGATCTGTTTTGGGCTGAACTTTGTATAGTATAAGAGATAGGAATCTAGTTTCAATTTTATGGGTGTGGATATCCAGTTTTCCTAGCATCATTTCTTAGAGCAGCTATCTTTTTTTTCTACCCTTTGTTAAGAATCAGATGGTTGGGTTGGGGACTCAGCTCAGTGGCATAAGCACCTGCCTGGTAAGCGTGAAGTTGTGTTTGATCCCTGGTACCACAAAAAAAGAAAAAAAAAAAGAATCAGATGGTTGCAGTTCTGTGGATTTGTTTATGTGTTCTATATTCTGTTCCAGTGGTCTATGTGCCTATTTTTGTAGAGATCCTTCATCACTTCATCAGATTGATTTTTAGGTATTTTTATCTTTTTTAAAAAACCATAGTGAACAGAATTGTTTTCTTGATTTCTTTCTCAACTAGTTCATTATTAATGTTTAGAAAAACTACTGATAATTTAGTATGGATTTTATATCCTGAGAAAAAACACACATTCTGTACTATTAACTCTTTCCCTAAGTCTTTAATTCTTTCTTTATTCTAATGGTGAAAAAATATATAATCTATTTTACAATTAATTTTCTCTTTGTATTTAAGGTTATTTTCCCTGTCTCATCTTGAGGAACTTGATATTTCCTACTGTGAAATCACTTCTATTCCAAATGACATCCAGAAACTCAGGTATTAGGGAAGTAATAAATATACAGAAAGTCATATACCCCCATAAGAATATTTGGTGATGATTTTGACAGAAAATATTGTATGTATATATTGCCTGCTATAAAATGTAACATGCAAAGTATGAAATTTATCAAAATGTAGTTTAAATGATTGGTGTACAGTATTTTTAAGTTATATGTTCAATGATTATTTTGAAGGATGATACTATATAGGACAACTTAATAAAATGAAAAACTATTTTGTGCATTTTTCTATATAGATCACTGTGCCTCTTACCCATTTCACTTATTTTTTTAGTAATGATACATATAGATACAAAATATTCTTAATATACATTGTAATTTTAATGCTAAAATATATTAATTAAGAAAATTAACTTTCAAAAAATTCTGAACTTCATCTGTGTTCTTTTGGTCAATACCATACTATTCTGATTATAATTTTAGAATAATTTTAATACTAGTAGTGAGGTTATTTTCAGTAATAATCTCTTTACTATTTTCTTAAGATCTTAATCTTTAAGATCATTTTGTATAATTCCCAGCCCTTCCTTCAATGCATATAAACACAAACCTGGCACTTTATTTATAGTGATTTTGAGTTTACACAAAAGTTTTGAGGAATTTTATATTTGATAATAATATAAATTTTTTATTTAAAGAGAGCGAAACAAAACAGAAAACAGGCAGAAATAGTACATACTTGCAAAGAAAAAAATACACAGTAATAAATCAGTAGTTAATGTTTATATATTGTCCCCCCACAAATAATTGTTCAAGATACAAAAGTGGAGCATATAAATGGGAATTCAACCAGGGAAACTGCAAACAGTTCTGTTCAACTATCCAACAAATACTGAGTAATAGGGCTATCAATCCTATACACTTAGACATGTATGCATTTATCCATACTTCATTTATGTTGAGACCAAATAAAACATAGCAGATTAAAATCATTCTGAATAAAGATTAATAGTATTGTTGGATTTCACATCATGACACTCCGGAATCAGCACTGGGTACTGCAGTGCCCCTTTCTTTCCTTCAGAGATTTGTTCATTTCCTCATGTGTCAGAAGATCAGTTCTCATAAACTGTTTATAGGTTTTACGCAAGCATCAGTCTTAACATGTATTTCTATCCTTTCTATATTAGAGAGAGAAATAGAACTGAATAGGACAGAACAAAACATATTCCTATAGACACATAAAACTAAAAAAAAGACATGTAAAACTGCTGTATAAGGAGTTCTATCATGGTTACTGTGCTATCTCTTGTTTCCATCAACAGAACTGGCTATATTATCAGATAAAGTATAATTGAATATATCAGTTCATTACATAATTAATAGAAATACAACTTTGTAGATAGTGTAGAGCTAGAAAAACAGGTAGCAGTCAAATCAGAATGGGTATCGTGTGAATCATTGTCATTTTCAGTATAGTTGTCTATACTCTCCAACTTGATACCATCAACCGACCAGTTTTGAGTAAAATCTGTCAATAATAAGCAGCAATCAGACAAATCAGATTTAACTAAGATCAGTCAAGATACAACAGTATAAGTCATACAGGGATCTGGATTAAGTTAATAGGAAATTAAAGATGACCTCTGTGCTATGTCCTGATAGCTGTCTGTGCCTTCAGATACAGTGCTTGTGTACAAACTTCCATCCAAGCAGAGTGGTGTGAATAATATGGATTTTAATTCCTGATACAGTATCATCAATATCTTCTGCTGTCTTTTTTAAAGACTATTCCTCCCCTTTCACTCCCCCAGGATGTACTTGTATTTTTGGGTCTCCCCAACACTCTCGGTTTTATATTAGTGGGGCAACCTGCTATTTACCTAAATGTTTCCAAACTTTATCACTCCTGGACTTGATCTCTAGT
Organism: Cavia porcellus; assembly: GCF_034190915.1. Taxonomy (NCBI): domain Eukaryota; kingdom Metazoa; phylum Chordata; class Mammalia; order Rodentia; family Caviidae; genus Cavia; species Cavia porcellus. Next base: position 61,633,220 of record NW_026947504.1, read on the forward strand.
TGTATTTCTTCACTTATTAAAGCCTGTCTTTTCAACTTATCCATTAGTATTGGTCTATTTGCCTCTATTACTCTCTGGTTCCCTATCACATCAAGTTCTGTTTTCTCATATTTGATTTTGGTCCATATACCCTTCTTCAGGTTAATTATATTCCCTATAAAGAACATCTCAGTGGACCCTACCCCTTGATCCACTCTGCCTGTGATTCTCTCTTTTTTCCCTTAAGTTAGTGTATCTAGGCCTTCTATATTAGAAATTATATCCAACCTTCTGTGCCTCATTTCTGTTGAGTTCTTTTTCCATCATTAGTTGTCTTTTGTCTTCTTCATTTTGCTTTTTGTTTCATTCACTAGGGCCTCTCTGCCACTGTTCCTGAAATCTTGGTGCTTATCTCTCTCTCTTTAGAATGTCCTGCAGTATTCTCTGTAGAGTTGGATTGGTGGTTGCAAATTCCTCCAATTCCTCTTTAGCTTGGAAGCATCTTGTTTCTCCATTAATTTTTAGGAACAATTGTGCAGGATAGGTCAACCTTGGCTGGAGGTTATTTTCTTTCAAGGATTGGATTATTTCGCCCCATGCTCTTCTTGATTTGATGGTTTGTGCCAAGAAGTCTGACATAATTCTGATGGGCTTTCCTTTGTAAGTGATCTGGTTCTTGTCTCTGACAGCTTTTTTATATTGTTCTTTTTTTTTTTATTTTTGTCTTTTTCTTTTTTATCGGTACCAGGCTTCAAACTCACGACTGCCTGCTTGCAAGGCAGGCGCTTATGCCACTGAGCTAAATCCCCAGCCCCTATATTCTGTTCTTATATTGGATTTCTGGAATCTTGATTATTATATGCCTGGGTATAGTTCTGTTTTGGTTGTAGGTGGCTGGAGTTCTGTATGTCTCATACATCTGAGCATCTTTTCCTTTTCCTATGGTTGGGAAGTTTTCCTTAATTATTTCTGTGAATATCCTTTGTAGTTCCTTTGTTTGTACCCTGCTTCTTCATTCACATTCTTTATTCTTAAGTTATAGATCCTCTTGTCATCTTGTAGCCTTTGTATTTTTACTGCTTGGTTCTTTGTTATTTTTAAGAAATTTTTCCTTTCATGTTCCTACATTGCAAACCTGTCCCGCAGTTCGGATAGTCTATCCTTAGTTTCTTTCAAGTAGTTTTGTCAGCTTTCAATGGAGTTTTTAATTCCTGGTAATCTCTTTGAACCTGCTTCAAGTATTCTATGTTTTCTCTATTTTCTCCATCAAATAATTCTCCCCTTTTTTTTGTTCTTCCATTCTTCCATCTGTTTTTTCTTGGGTGATGCTTAGCATTTCTTTAACTATTCTACTTATATCTTGCTTTACTTGGTTAAATATTTCACTTTTGAACTCGCCTATGTGGTCCCGGAGATATTGTTTTATGTCTATAGGTGCCGTGTCTGATATTGCATGTTTTCTGTCTTCGTTCTCTTTTGCATTTACCTTTCCTGGATCAGTGTTCTCAGGATTGGAGCTGAGGACCCTTTGTTGTTGCTCCCTCTTCCCATACTTTTTGTTCCTTCCATACAGGCATATATAGGAGGCCCAGATTCTTTCTTTGTTGGTTACAGTTTGTTTGAATCTGGCTGGCTAGATGTTCCCGCCCACTGCAGTGTACTAGGGAGACGCAGATGGGGCAGCCTCTGATGGGCCTGCCCCTCCAGGTCAGTCAACCTGCTAAGGCTTCACTGTGTTAGGGTGCACTGCCAGGCGTAGGGACTTGATTTGGGCTAGCCTACTGGGTCTTAGTCCACGGCATTACCCAGGTGGAGTGCACCCCACCAATCCCGCTTGAGAAGGGAGTAGCTGGCTGAAGTCACCGGCTCCTCATTCTAGCCTATCTGCCCGGTCCCAGAATGTCGTCTGTTGGAGCTCCCCCTTCTGTATGGAAGAGTTTTTATTCCTCTCACTCACCGCAGGTCGATGCGGGGTTCCCGCCAGCTCTGCTCTCAATGCGGTTCGCCAACTCCTGCCCTCGGTGTGAACGCCTCCCCAGTGAGTTGAAGTTGGCAGGCACTAGTTCAACACAGCAGCAGCAGCGAATCCAAACAGGGAGTTCAAGTGGCAGTGCTGAGACTTTAGCTGTTCCATTTGTATCACCGGGATTGTATTTTTAATTGTTTCTTTTTCAGCTTAATTTGTTCCTGGGTCGGGAGGGTCTATCTCCCTCTGTTTGGGACTCCCCACGCTGTGTTACTTTTGGACTCTAAGTTGACTATCTCAGAGAGCTTCTGTTGATTGCTATCTATCTGCCATCTTCGGGACTCCCAGGTTGATCAATAATACAATTTTTAACTTTAAAACATAAATTGTATCCTTTTTTTCACATTTTGTTTAAATGTTCCATAAAAATTTATGACTCATTTCATAAGTCAAGAACTTATGACCATTTCATTTCTATATATTTTTATAACTGTTTTACTATTACAAAGATGCTTTTATTTTCATCTTGGTGGAATATGGCCTGTATAAAATAGAGAAGAACCATGTGTTTCTCTGTGATACTGGGAACTGGAACCAAGGCCTTCACATTGCCCCCCCCCCCAGGCCTTTTTAATGTTTTTTTTTTTTTTAATTTTCGAGCCAGGGATTTGCTAAGTCACTAAGGTGTCCAGGCTGGTCTCAGTGTTCCACACATCCAGATCCATAAGCCTGTGCCTTCACGCCAGGAAGCTACGTCCTCCTTTATATTAGTTTAAAATCAAGCCGTGTCACCAAATCTCTTATTAGTTCTGATTGAGTTTTCTGGTGGCTCTGATTGATTTCTTTTAATTTTCTAGAAGTATGAGTTTATCTTCAGCAAAATGAAAAAAAATTTTCCTCTGATTTTATATTTATACCAATTACTTAATTTCTCATGTGACAATTTTTGTTCTTTAAGAGGAGAATTCAGCATATTTCTATTTGATATACCTGATCATTTGATTTTTGCCTTTTATTTTACTTTGTATTTACTATTTACTTTCCTTTTTTCCCGTCTCCTCTTCTGCTTTCTTTTCATTTTCTCCTGTTATTTTTGGAGCTTAACTGTACTTTCCTAAGCTCAGAATCAAACATGATTTTCTTTCCTGTTTTGTACAGGTCCCTCATAATTGTCTGCTTCCCCATATTTTCATCAGTCTTATGATTTACGATATTTTTATTTTCCTATTTTCCCTCCAAACCCTCCTGTACCTTACCTAACTTTGGTTTTGAGATGATTTAGAAATTTACGCGATAGATTCTCACCAGTTTTTCCTTTACGTCTTGTCTCTTTATTAAAAGATACTTAGCATTTAATTCTCAAAATCATTTTCAAGCATTTTCCATTGATGTGTTTCCACGCATGTGTTTCAGGATCCATTGCTTCCTGCTTTTTCCCTTTCCTCTTTCATCTCATTTTGAACATGGAAAGAGGCCACTTTTGATTCCATGGCCGCTTGGAGTTTCCCTGAAGTCTTTCCCTCAGACGGAGTGCATGGGTAATTGTTTCTGAGTTGTTCACTGCAGCAGATAAATGATGACGGGGGTAGGTGGATCTTGCCTCAAAACCTTTTCTACGTAGTCTTCGTCAGTCAGACGTGGCAGGCAAGTAACTTGATGCCAGTCTAAATTTTTTCTTTGGGAGTGACTTATTTTTATCTGAAAACATTTAAGATTCTCTCATGATCTTTGTTGATCTTCAGGAACTTTATCAGGTCACATTTATCTTTTCTTTTTTTAATGCTTCTTTTTTGAAATTCAGCGAATTCAGTCTGCCATCTCAAACATTCTAAAATGCCTACCATTTATATGTTAGATATGCTGGATCTGTAATCCATGGTACCTGTATTTTTCTTCATGATTTTCCCTGTATTTTGGCCATTTTTTATTTTACTTTTACTAGCATGTGTGTGGGATACATGACAATGGCATTCACCTTGAGTGACTGGTGTATATACATCGCCCCTGACGGCCACCTTTCTGTCCCCCCCCCCCACTTTTCTGCTATCCCCACATCTCCTCTCTATGTCCACAAAGTTGTTGCTCAGTTTTATTTCTCCTACTTTGCTTCTCATTTGTATCCCCTTGAAGGCTGTGTTTTTCTTGTGTCTGCTTCGTTTTTTACTTTTGCAAATCATGTGTTTCTTTTACTCACGAAAGTTTTGAGCCCATGTGTAGGTGCCCGTCTTGTCTGAATTTAAGTCTGATCTAGTGCTTCTCCTGCCCTCACCCAACTTCTTACCCGTGTCTCAGAGCGAGCTCGCCTTGGGGCAACAGTTCTGTGTGTCGAGTTTTCCTCCTCTGGCCACTCTTCCTCCGTGTGGCCCATTGACAGCCCCCGAATACCACTCGGAGCTCTGACACTATCAGTGGTCAGTTGCAGGAGGAAGTTCCTCAGCACCCCGTGTTCAGGCTGTAGAGCTGTCCAGACACGAGCTCTTCCAGTTTTGAGGGCTGTTTAACCTGCCTACCTCCTCAACTCACTGCTGCGTCCTCCAAGATAAACCCACTCAGGCAGGGGCAGCCTCCCTCGCCAGAGCTGCTCAGATACCCGGAGGGGGGTTAATGCGGATGAAAAAAGACAGACACAAAACTGCAAGATGCAAGGGGCACCAGGAAGAGATTTGCTTCTAGTGAAAAAGCTGCCAACCTCCACAAGGAACTCATTTTTATTAACAATGGGATTTTGTGTCATTCTTAGCACAGGTGAAGGGGATTTTGAAAAATAAGGAACAGGTGAAACTATTTAGTGAAACTTTAAAAGAGGTCAAGGTGAAAAGTGGGATAAGTTCCTTAATTCCACATAATTTGCCCTTCCCAAAGCAAGACAGGACAGGCCTCAGGAAGCTTTGGTCATCATCTTAACCCTTACACAACTGGGTCCCCAACACCTCCCCAAGGGTGTTGTGGGAAAATTCATTAGCATTTCTTTAGTGGGCCCTCAATCACAGTCAGTCTGATCATCTACACGGGACTTACCCTGGTCACCTCAGACTGCTGCAATACCATTTCTCATGACTCTAAAGGCTGGAAAGCCCAAATCACATACAGATTGTCTGGTGAGCGCTCACTTTTTTGTAGACAGTTATAGTCTCACTTTCAGCTCATGTGGTGAAGCAGACGGAGGGTCTCACTAAAGCCTCCTTTACAAGGGCACTAATTCTGTTTATGGGGGTTCTGCTCTGACCTAATTACCTCCTACAAACTCACCTTCAAATGCCATAACCTTGAAGTGGAAATTTCAAGACAGGAGTTTTGGGTAGAATAAATATTCAGACCGTAGCAGGCTTCTCTGCTGCTGATGCCTGGCCTTAAATTTGATGCAGAGGGAAAAGTAACCATGCCAACTCTCTCCAGGCAGCAACAGGGGCTGGTGCCTGGCTCACATTTACCAGACCGTGAGAGGTACAGCAGGCAAACTGTGACTGAGGCATTTGGCAGGTCAATCTTCCCAGCTCCTTGCTTTAAATACCCACTTAGACCACATGTTAATATTGTCAGCAAGAGTCACTGTTGAAGAACTTAACTTGGATGAATTTGAGATGCGAGATAAAAGTGTCAGAGAGAATCCAGAGGCCACCAGCTGCTCACAACCTAAAGCCTGCATGTTAACCTGTTCACCTCTAATGCATTTGACAAGTTGCACCAGAATAGGGCATTTGAAGGTGAGTTTTTAGAAGGTGGTTAGGTCAGAACAGAGCCCCCATAAACAGGATTAGTGCCTTTATACAAGAGGCTTTCGTGAGCCTCTTTAGGATTTGATTTTTATATGTGCCTCATGAATGAATACTATTCCGTTTGCTTCCAACGCTAATCAGTGATTGTAGGGAACACTACTCAGAAGTAAAACATGAGAAAATCAATCCTGCAGTTTTCTTTTGAATAAAAAAGCAAGGGCCATTAGAAGAAACTGATCAAGTGAAAGCCAATAGGACTCCAGTATTGAAAAGTCAAAGTGTAACACAGCACATGATATATTTTGATAGTGTGAATTTCACTGTTTTCATTAGACTTGAATAAAATATGTTGATGTTCAAGATTCCTATTAATTCTTTTCTGTGTATCATTTATTACACTTATGTAATATTTATTAGTCTCTCTAGGTTTATGGATATTTCTTTTTCCTTGGTGAAGATATGTTACAAAGATCCCAAGCACATGATTTTACTATGCTGTTTGCACAAATGCACTTACTGTGGTTCAGTTGGCTTTAATAAATATTCTTGATTCTGAAAGAATATTAAGTATAGATATATTTTATCACTATTAAGTTTGATTCCAATTTTGGGCCAGAATTGTAGTTTAGCATCATAAATTGTATGACTACATTTTACAGTACAGTGTTCTTCACTTCTTAGATCTCTTGAAAAACTGAATATTGATGGAAATGATTTGTTTTACTTGCCATCTGGAATTTTGAAGCTTAACCTCACAAAAATCTCCTTGGAGAATACTTTTACTCATCACAGATTTTGGCCAGAGAATTCTTTGAATAGTCCCCAGAAGCTTACTCAAATTACTGCTTTGTTCATTGTCAGAAATAAACTACATACATCTTATAAAGTGATCCCAGTGAAAACTCAAAGGTTACTAAAATGGTAAGTATTTTCTAAAGTGTTTTTAGTCAAAGTACACCCTTTGCTCCACTCTCTTCTATCTCTCTCTCTTTCTTTCTTTCTCTTTCTTTGCAGTACTGAAGATTTAAATCCAGGGCCTCACACAGTGAGCTACATCCCCAGCCTTTTTAATTTTATTTGAAGCAGTTTTATTAAGCTTCTCAGGCTGACCTTGAAGTTGCAATTCTCCTGCTTCAGCCTCCCAAGTAGCTGAGATTGTATAGGTGTATGTCACAGCGTTCAACCAAAATGACACCTTTGAGTATTTTAATCTTCTTTATTATATGACAGCTTTAGTAACACACCTACATACCATACTACACACAAAACCACATGTACATGATTCTCCCAATTTTCCCTTCTAGATTTTCAAGTACAATAATATAGTCTGAATTCAGTCCATTTCCAAGTATTCTCCAATTATTATTTAACTCCAAAGTGAAGGGTGGGATGGGGAGGTGTAGCTGGAAGTATCAGTTATGATCAGAACATGCAGTGAATATTTACATTTGTTAAACATTGTTTATACTAAAAGATACTTTGCCCTTAATTTCCCTCAAAGTACTCTGCCTCTGCCAAGCTCATTGATGTCCCTGTTATTCTCACTTTGGGGAGCAGTCTAGAAGTCTTCTTTCACGTCTTTATGAAGTATGATAAAAAATATAGTTAATGCTGCTGCTGAATGTCATCCAATGAAAAGGCAGGTTCCTAAAAGGCATTACTGTGTCCCCATCCACTCCATTCCCAGATCTGTCACCATGAAACACTTGGCTCTTTTCTATAGTCAGAATGACCATCAAAGGTAGGTGGGTTAAGCCAGTTCAGGACATCAAGGTAACCACAACAGCACAACTAAAGACTCAAAGGAGGATTTCCAGAACTGCCTCTGATAGTGGGAGGCGCCATGGCATAAGTGGCTTTGAAGGAAGGAAAAGGATTTTGAGGATTCTTCACAGCAACACATTTTTTACTGTAATAAATTTTAAAAACGTAAACGTTGCTGTGTTTATGATATCTCATAGCTATTTAACTATTGCATCAATATTTTCTATGAACTACTAAAGTACGTAGAAGTTGTTTCTTTAAAAGAAATTGTTTAGTCCCAGGAAACATGTATTACTATCTTGATAGAGACCAGCAACGGAGCAACATGGAATAACTTCCTTTCCTCGGGTATCAGTGAGTTTTCAAATCATTGCCTATGCACAAGACGAGGATTCCTGAGTTTCGCACGGTCTCAGTCCACTCTCATTTCTTTCATATAATATGAATGAACCATTTTTATTTACCCATCAATAGTTTTTGGACTATTGATTTAATGAATACACCTGAGTAAAATAGTTTTCTACAAATGTATTAATTATCAATACTGACTCAATAAAAAGCAGATGCTATTTTCGGGGTATAAGTGTCCCCCAGAGGCCTCTGTGTTAAAGCTTCGTTCCCTGGGTCAGTGCTACTGGGAAGCAGTGGAGCCTTTAGAGGGAGGCCTAGTGAGAGCCCCACAGGTCACTGGGAGTGTGCCCTGAAGGGGACCCTGGGACCCAGCCGCTGCTTCTTTCTGGTTTGCTTCCTGCCCACGAGAGGATCCCGCCACTTGCTCCTACTATACCATGTTGCGTCATCACCAGCTCCACACAATGATGCCAGTCAATAGTGGACTGGGATCTCCTAAACTGTGGGCCAAATGAAACTATCTTCACAAGGTCATTATCAGATACTTTCTTGTGGTGATAGAAAGGTGACTAACATAGCAGACAAGTAGAACAAGCTGGAAACCACTGGAGAAGCTGAAAACAGTGATTGGAGGGAACTGATAGAGACAGAACAAGGCTCAGAAATTTTTGATATTCATGCATGGAGATGTTAGTGCTCATAAAATTTGATTGCACGTAAGAAAGTAAAATAATAATAATAATAATCCCTGAGGGCAAAACTTGTTTCTACAGAATTAAAAGCTAATTAGTGAGTGATAACTATATACAGGGCCACAAGAATTGCAGGGAATGTCAATCTGAATTTATTGAGTTAAATATGAAACTGAAACAACTTCTCTCTAAGAACAAGCACTACACTACATAGTCATTTTTATACTGTTTTTGTTTGAGAAAACTATATATATATATAAATCTGTGTGTGTGTGTGTGTGTGTGTGATACAACTTCTATAGTATCCATCGCAGTGTTTTTACTTTAGTAAAAACTTTGATGATGTTTCCTCCATTTCAGCACGTCCAGGTGTGAATGGTGTCGTGGTCCCAAGTTTGGTGAAGGTTTTGGTGTCATCCGATCCTGCAATATTTTTGGAGCATCACAGCTTCCTATTATGTTTCATGTCTGTTCTTCTTCCTGTTATAGAGAATTAAGAGAGACCAGTTTTATTTTAAAAGGATTTTCTGGCAAAAAAATAGCTTTAAATATGGACTGGGTAAGTGAAAGAAAGCGCAGTGATATGCCAGTGATTCTGTAGATACCAATGAAGTTTATGTGTAAGAAATTCACGTCTTTGAGAGCACACGTTCTGAATGGAAGACATCAGTGTCCTCATGTATGGTGCTCAGTGTAACCAGAGCTCCGCACAGAAGCTTATGATTGTTATGAAATTGTGGTGGAAATATTACTCTGGAAGAATTAGTCACAAGCCTTTGGATTTCAATGAAGATCCAGAAAACTTGTTTCAGAGTCTGTTTACTGTAGAAAGATAGCTGTTCAAATCCTTTGAAAAAGAATTGTTTCTTAGATCTGTTCTTTTCATACATTCCTATTAAATGATAAGGTAGAACTTCAAAGTCAGTCCTGAGTTTTTGCTGTATATGGCTTCAAAGTTATGTACCTATATAGTCAGTATTTGTGAATTTCTGTGGAAATTCAACCAGTGGCAACTGTATGCATTGTGGTTTGTGTTTGGGAATAAAATGTTAATTCCAGTTTGTTGTTTAAATTCATTTTTAAGGCTCTTAAAAAAAACAGGTACAATCATTAATAATTATCTTGATCTTCATCACCTAAAGCTGAGATACAGAGCTTTAACCTGGTTCTATATGCTAGCACTACCTTTACCAAGGTTTTGGGTGATGACCCGGGAAGAACTTACAAAATTGCACTGCAAAAAGACATGGATCTATAATAGAGCTTGAAGCTTTAAGGATTAATGTTTGGTAAGAGGAAGAAAAAACAAGCATTTTGATATCACAGTATTAGATAGCATAGGATTATTTAATGTATGGCATGTCTTTTATGTGTATCTAATTTAAATATAAAGCACTGCTAATTAAACTTAATGAAATAAATTTATATAGCTATTTTATCATGAGAGGATGTCAGAAGATGTGCATGATGTCAGGCTTGTGTCATCATTTAACAATAATTAAAGATAAAGTGATAAGACAAAATAATTTTTGTGACTACTGAATTGATTAAATTTGGATATCTAGCCAGGCATGGTGGTACACACCTATCATAGGATCACAAGTTCGAGCCCAATCTGAGCAGTTTAGCAAGATCCTTAAAAATAAATCTGAAATGTTCCCCAAAGGCTGCATATACAGAAAGCTCACTTCCCGTCCTGTGGTGCCATTGGTAGGTAGAACGGACTTTAAGAGGTGAGGCCTTGTGAAAGGAAGCTAAGTCACGGGGTGGGTACCTTTGAAGGGGATTTTGGAAGGCTGCCTCTTTCCTGTTCTTTGCTCTGGCTGCCATAATGTGACCAGGTCTTCTCTGCCTTGCTCTCCTACCATGGTTTTCTGTGCTGCCACAGGCCCAAGTGATCATGGACTGAAACTTCTGAAAACTGTAAGCCAAAACCAAACTTGCTTCTTTCTAAGTTTATTTTCTCAGGGCAACAGAAAGTTAACACAAGGGATATTGCCTTTACCATGCCTGTCTGTGGTTCCAATGCCCCTGGAATAAGTTTATGAGAATTTGGAATATATGGAGAAGCCAACCAGAGAAAACCTAGGACACAATAAGCAGAGATTAACAAGCCATTCTGGAGAAGGTTCAGATAACTGGGACCGTAAAATTTGGTAATAAGGACTCTATTGGGCATTGAACTAGGGTCGTTCATGCTATGTTTTGGCAAATTTGTCTACATTCCTTCTATGCCCTGAGACTTTATATGAGGCAGAATTTATAGGTGATGGACTAGTTTATCTGGAGGAAGAAATTTCTAGAGAGCACAACATTCACACTATAGTGTGGGTATTACTGAATGCTTTTAGCTAGATTAACAATGAGCATTGGAAGTATAAAAGCGAAGTGGAAAGGGAGATCACTTAAAGTTGTGGTCAAGGAGGTTTTGAGAGTAGCACCATTAAAAAAAGAGCCAAGCCCTTTGTACTGGGAAAACAGGAGAGATATATTCAGGAAAACTCCGAGCCCACTGATGGTAGGTGTGACTGTAAAAATGTGACCCTGTCTACTGAGAAGATTGTAAAGTACTACATGGCACTGTTGCTCCTGGAGACAATGAGGTGGGGGTGTGGAAGGACCAGTGCTCAACCGGGTAGCCCACATTCTCCAGCCTCGGCTGATGCAGCAGCAACCAAGTTTCTAGCTAAGCACTGGCCTAGGGCCTCTGCTTCCTATGGGCTCAAGAGGTTAGGGGCTGAGCCTGAAATTTCTTGCACAGGAAGGCCAGATGGCAGGCTGTTCTGCAGTGGTAATACAACCTCTGCAGGCCAACCTTCCCCCTCCACTGCTCTCCATCTCACCCACACTTTCTCTCCTCCACTTCCCAGCAGTGCAGGTTCATGCCCAACTGGAAAGCCTCAGTGGGCTTCACATATATACATTGATTTCTTCTAGGAAATGGACAACTAACCTAGGCAGCCATCATGCGTGGGAAGGTAAGGAGATGGAAGGTGATTCTTCTCCAAGAACCCAGATTCAGGGGCCTCACTTCCCATGAGGTATAGAAAAGCAGAGGTCAGATAACTTGCACATCACTTTGTAGCTCATTAACTTGACACAGAACAGGGACTCAGAAAGGGTAGCTCTCATTTTTAATGTCAAAATTTATGTCTGCTCGGGCCAAGTTCAATTCTGTCTTTTCCTACAAAATGACTGTCTGCAAGGGAAATATAGTTGCTTATTTAATAAATAGATTTTAAACAAATATTTCTTTAATGATATCTACGATATTTATATTATAAACACAGTGACCTTTCCAGATGATTGAATGTCAGTTGACGATCTCTTATTTTTTTTCATTTGTTGCTTTCACTACATTTTGGGGAATATAGGAGAGTGTAGAGAATAATAACAAAATTGATTCTTCTTTTTACTTTCTCCAACTTGTGCTTAATTAAGCATCTCTAATCTTTAAATGGGATTCCTCTGGCTACTGACTACTGCAAATGTTCCAAGTGTAACTAATTTCAGGAATCTATAGAGCTACAAATCAAGACTGCCAACTCATTTCCACCACTTGGCCACTCTTGCATGCTAAGGAGTTCTATTTGCTACCAATAAGAAATGCTGTACATTTGGTTAGAAAATGATTGTTGGAAGACACATGTAGTGGGGATCATTGGAAGAGCTCTTTTCTTGCATACTTGTTGAGAGACCTAGGGATTAATTGTTTTGTAAGTGGAAAAAAGAAAAAAATAATATTCATATTAACTGTTAAGTAAGTTTTTCAAATTAGTGTCATCATCCAGATCTCACCAATCTTGTCAGCTAAGTTCAACCCTAGACCCTTTGTGAAAATATGATTGTGGGATGTCCTACAGAAGAGACATGGGCTGTATTGGCACAAAGATGCAGCACAGAGCCACCTCTTGGGACTCAGAAGACTTCTATTGAGTCACCAATCGAGTCAAGTAAACAAGGTCATTATTGCAAAATGCACAGCAGAGAGTTATGGGAGATGAGACTAGAGAAATAAACAGGACTGTGGTCATGACACTGTCACACAGCAAACCAAAAAACCAAAGTGTGATGGTGCCTCCCTCTAATTACACTGTGGGAGACTGAGGCAGGAGAATCACAAGGTTGAGCCCAGCTTTAGATACACAGTGAGACCTTGTCCGAAACAAACAAAAACATAGCATGCTAAGCAGTGAGTGAGTCAAAGAAAGATATTCAGAATAGAATAATGTGATAAATATGGATCCTACATGGATTACTCTGGCAGATTTGTCGAAAAAATTATGAGATGAGGCTAAAATTTCTAACCAGGCAGAAGAGTAGTAGTGTGAAAAGTTTTAAAAAAATTATTAGAATATCAAATTGGTAGAATATCAAATAGTGTTGAACATAAGGGAGAGACAGAAGTCTCTAGGATGATTCTCTGATTTGTATTTTATGGGAGAAAAAAATATGAAAAAAACCTATCTCATTTCATCAAAGCCTGTACCAGTCATTTATAAAAAGTAGTTTGTAGTACTGATATTACAAACTGCATGCTTTTTAGATTCACATTGCATTCTCCTCTGGGCACAAAAGGGAACGTAAGGATAATTTATATAAATCTGGCATATTAAAGATTTTAGATTTATCTAACAAGAGTAATCATTCTCTATAAAAGGATTTTGTTAGGAAATTAATCTTCATATGATATCTTTCAATTGTTATACATGAACTGATTAATGCTCCATAGAAACTTGTCTCTTTTCTTTTATAATTTTTACACTTATTTTTGAAAAAGTTTTATTTTTATTAGTGCATGTCACAGTACACAGTGACAGTTCCTCACAGTGACTGGTGCATAACACGTCTTAGTTCTTTGTTCATGCCCTTTTCCTTGTACTCCTCCGTAACTTTATCTCTTGTTATTCTTCATATTTGCAAAAGATCTAACTCCCTGTCTTACCATATTTTTTATTTTGCTCTTTAATTTGTTTACACTTTGGATTTCTTATACAAGAGAGACCACACGTTATTTAAACCTTTTCACCCTTTATTCTAATCCATGGGCCCACAAGTCTGTTTTTGTACAAGTTTCATGCACAAGTTTCATTCACTGCAGCTTTGCAATACAACCTGTAATCTAGAATGGGGATGCCCTCTTTGCGCTTGTTGCCCAGTATTATTTTTGCTATTCTGGGTGTCTTTTGATGCCATAAAATATTTTAGGTTTGCCTTCTCTAGGTTTGCAAAAGATCCAGTTGGTATTTTGATTGAAATTGCTTTATGTTTACATATTAATTTTGGAAGTAATGGCCATTTGACAATATTGGTTCTGTCTAGGAACAAGGGACATCTTTCCATTTTCTGATGTCCTCTTTGATCTCCTTTTACTGAGTACCTTTCACTTTAGAAGTCTTTCACTTTGTTAGGTTAGTTCCTAAATATTTAATTTTTCTTCTTGCTATTATGAATGGTACTGTTTTCTTAATTTCTTTTTTGATGGATTTGTTGTTCATGTACAGGAACACTATTGATTTTTGTGTATTGATTTTATATCCTACTGGTTATGATTTGTGTTTAGATATCTCCTCAAAACATCATGTAGTCACAGGGGGGACGTTCAAAGGTGGCTGAATCTACAGTGTGTGACACTGGAATGGATTCATGATACAATGCTAGGATCAAAGGCATTAGGATTAAGGATGTGCGTCCTAACCACCCTGAGTAAGCTGGATAAGATAAAGGATAGAGAGAGCCGTAGATGCCCCTTATTGCTTTGCTGTCTTCTGCCTACTATGAACTGTTTCTCCTCTGCAATGCCTGTCTGACCTGGCCTTGAAGCCAGCCAGTTACCGACTGAAACCTCTACAAACCATGAGCTAAATAAACCTTTCCCCTTTTAATTTTGGGAGTTAGGTATTTTGTCTCAGCAATGAATAAAAAGTAACTAAGATACTGCTACACTGCTAAATTCAGTCTTTCTGTCAATTTTTGGTAGAACTTTTGGGCTTCTACATAAAATATCATATTATGTGTAAATAATAATAGTTTGACTTCTATGTTTCCTATGCAGACCCCTTTTATAACTGTCTCTTACCTGCTTGTTCTGATTAATTTTTGAAGTACTACATTGAACAGGAATGGTGACAATGACCAGCCTTGGCTCTTTGCTGATTTTAGAAGAAAACTTTGTATGATTGTTTTCTTTACTGTAGAGAAGCTTTTTAATTTGATATGCCATTTGATAGTTCTTGATGTTATTCCTTGTATAATTGGAGTTCTCTTCAGAGAGTTCTTGCCTATGCCTATATCTTCAAGAGTTTTACCTCTTATACCTTCCATTAGATTGTATGTATTCATTTCGGTTGTACTGATGCGAGTTATAGGTGTATCATAAATATCTTTTATCAGACTCGATTAGGTCCATCAATATTTATTTTCTTCAGGGCTTTTATCATTAATGGACACTGAATTTTGTCAAAGGCTTTTCTGCATCTATTGAGATGATCATGTGATTTTTGTCCTTGCTTCTGTTTATGTGGTATATTGATTTGCATATGTTGAGCCAAACTTGTGTCCCCAAGATAAAGCCTACTTGGTCTTGATATATGATCATTTTGATAATTTGTTAATTCTATTTGCCAATATTTTTCTGAGGATTTCTGCATAAATGCACATTTAAAAAATGGCTTGTTTCCCTGCAAGTTGGATCCTTGTCTGGTTTTGGAATCAGGATAATGCTGGCTTCCAAGAATGACTTTGTTAATACTATTTGCTTTCAATTTTTTAAAAAGAGTTTGAGCAATGTTGGAGTAGATCTTCCCCGAAGATGTTATAGTAGTCAGCAGTGAAATCAACAAGTCTTAGGCTCTTGGTAGGTTTTTTTTTTTTTTTTTTAAATTTCTGCTTCAATTTTATTGCCTGTTATTGAGTTTATGAATTTTAAAATCTTCTTAGTTAGTTTTGGTAACTCATATATATCTATAAATCAATATTTTCTAGATTCTCCAATTTATTGGAGTATAGGTTTTCAAAGTAGCTACTAATAATGTTCTGTATTTTGACGCTATCCATTATGAGTTCATTTTTTATTTCTAATTGTGTTGATTTGGGTCTTTTCTTTCCTTTTTTGGGGTAAGACATCCTAAGAGTTTATCTATTTTGTTTATTCTTTTTAATAACCGGCTTTTCAATTCACTGTGATTTTTTAGTCTCAATTTCATTAATTTCTGCTCTGATTTTTATAATTCCCTTTCTTGTATTAGCTCTGAATTTGGATTGTTCTTGTTTTTTTCAGACCTTGAGGTGCAAAATTAGCTTTTTTAACTTAAGCTCAATCTGTTTTTCTAATGTGTGTGTTCACAGCAATAAAATTCCCTCTTATAATTGCTTTTATCACATCTCATAGGTTCTGGTATGTTGTACTGGCATCATCATTTGATTTTAGGAACTGTATTGTTTCTTCTTGGATTTTTCCTGTGACCCACTGAAATTTAATGTGTTTGTATAACTTTAATAGTCTTTTACCCATTAATTTCTAGTTTCACTGCAGCATGATATGATACTATGCATGAATTTCAGTTCTTGCAAATTTACTTAAGTGTGCTTTATGGGCTGGTATGTGATCTATTTTGGAGAAGACTCCAGGTAGTACTGAGAAGAATGTATATTCTATTGTTAGTGAGTGTAACACTCTGTAGATATAAATTGAGTTCACTTGTTCAAAGATTTGGTTCAGCTCTGACATTTGTTTAATATTTTGTCCAGTCAATATGTTTGTGAGAGTGGGGCCTTGGTTCTTTCAGTGTAATTGCATTGATGTTTATCTGATCTTTTGGGTCTAAAAGTATTTATTTAATTAAGATGGCTGAGTAGTGTTTGATGCATATGTTTATAACTGTTATCCCCCCTGCTGAATTGCTCCTTTAACCAATATGTAATGAACCTTTCTGCCTTTTCTGACCAGTTTTGTCTTGATGACCACTTTGTCTCAAAATAGGCTAACTACTCTTGCTGGTTTTTAGGATTCTGTTGCATAAAATATTGTTTCATATCCTTCCCTTTTAGTCTATAATTTTTTTTGGATTAAATGTTTTTGTCGTATGAAGCATTCCATTTGGTTTTCTTTTTTGATCCAAGCTTTCAATTTGTGTCTTTTAATTGAGAAGCTGAAACTATTTACATAAGAGTTATTACTGAAAGATTTTGTGTGTGTGTGAGCACTAACTTTTTTTTTCAAATTACTGTTATTGGGACATTTTACATTAATGATAACATTCATCATATGGAATTGTACCTGTACATGATATATGCTGATACTTTGTTTTCCCTCCTCTCACTTCAACCCTGTTTTCCTCCCTTACTTACAAAAACTTTTTTGCCTCCATTTTTCTCCTATTCTCTTTTTTCCTTTTTCAAACTACCAACAGCATACCTCACAAAATTAGAGAAAACAATCCTAAAATTAATTTGAAACCAGAAGAGACCTAGAATAGCAAAAACAATCTGGGTAGTGAAAGGTAATTGACTTATTCCTGTTGCTACATGATTTTTCTGCTGCCAATTCCCCTTGTGCTTAAATTCATCCTGCCTAGTGTATTCAATTATACGTTTTGTCATTGTAGGCTTCATTGTCTCTTTATAGGATATCCTTGAGAAATTTCAAGGCCTAGTTTGTTGGTTATGAATTTCTTAAGGTGCTCTTTGTCATGGGAAGTTTTTTTTCTTTACCAATTTTGAAAGATAGTTTTATGAGTAATATCACTTTGAGTTGGAAGTTGTTTTCTTTTAGGGCTTAAAACATTTCACTCTAATGTTTCTGGCTTTTAAGTTGTGTGTTAAGAAGTTAATTGTAATTTTAATTGGTTTACCTTTATAAGTGATTTTCTTCTTTTCTCTAAAAGCTTTTAAAATTCTGTCTTTGTTTTGCATTCTGAGATTTTGACCATGGTGAGTTAGTTGTAGATAAGCTTTATTTCTGATTGTGGCTATTTGGAGTTCCATATGTTTCTCTTATCTGTATGTTAAATAATTTCCTTATATTTATAAAGTTTTCCACTGTTATTTCTATAAACATATTTTATGGCATTTGTGTTGTCTTCTGATTTTTCACTAATTGCAGTTAATGTTAGATTAATCTTTGGATTATCTAGCAGCTGTTAGGTCCATTTTCCATGTCCTCTTGTCATTTTAAAAATATTTCTGAGTATATGGTTCCTACAGGTGCTCTGTCTTCTTGTTCTGACACTCTGTCCTCACACTGGTCATTTCTGATGCTCATAAACCTATAGACTTTTTTATATTTTGGATTTCTATCTTATACCTTTTGTATACTCTGCTTCATTGTTAAACTTATCACTTGTGTTTGATTTCATTTTGCTTAGCACAGCTGACTTTTTCTAGTGTCTTCTGTAGACTTTATTAAATCTATTATCTATTTATTTATATCATCTTTGAGATCACTGAGGATCTTATGATTTGCTTCTTTTTTCTCTCTTCTTTTATCATTTCGTATAATTCAGGTGATTTTATTTTGGTTTCTTCCCTCACTGATATCCCATTGGGAAGCTGGGAATTTTGGGAGGTATTTTGTTGTCTTGTAATTTCATGGAAACGTGCATTTTCTATACAAAAAAGTATGCCTACTTTCAAATTGATTTTTTGTTTGTTTTTTGAGACAAGATTTCGCTATCTAGTTCAGATTGGTCTTGAACTTACTATGTAGCCTAGGCTGGATTTGAATTCATGGTGATCCTCCTGCTTCAGTCTCCCAAGTGCTGGAGTTATGGGAATGTGCTACCACACCTGGCCTCAAATTGATTTTTCTTTTCTTTTCTTCTTTATCTTTGGTACTGGGGATCGAACTCATGACCTTGTGCATGCCATGCAGGAACTTGTGCCACTGAACTAAATCCCTGGCCTCAAATTGATTTTTTTAAAAAACATTTTTAAAGTGTGAGTTTAATATTTTCTAGTATTATTCTTTCATTCAGTTAGCAAATATTTACCGGATCCCTCTTCTATGCTAGACTGTCTCATACCCCTCAGCAATTGCAGTAAATGAAACAGACCAACATTCTTCAGGGAATTTACATTTCAGTAATTATCTGTTTATATGAAATACTACTTTTCCCAAGCTCCCCTGAGGCTACTTATCTGGCCAGTGAGATATGAAAGCATTGGGCTGGACTCCAGGAAAGCTGTTGAGAGATAACTGATTTGAGAGAGGACTTTTTTTGGCTTTTGATATTCCTCCAACTCAGAATGCAGACAAGATAACTAAGTTTCAGCAATCATTTTAGGACCTGAGATGACCTTGTCAATAAAAACAACCTGAGTCCCCAATATACAATGATAACCACAATATACACACCATGTAGCCACAATATTATATCTAAGAATGCCTATATTATACATGAAAAAATTGACTTATACCTTGTTTCAGTCACTGATACTTTGGGGCTTTTTGTTACATCCACCCAAATCTTATTAAATGAATATAAGCAGCAGAGTCAGATTTCCTCTATTACATTGAATTAGCTCACTTTTCCCCATAATTTTCTCTTATTCTGATCCTTAACATTTTAAATCTGATTTTAGTCATGTGTATTTAAGGCTGAGGAAAAGACTAAGCACACTAATTTGTCTATGATCCCACTTGTGAGGTGGGGTAGGATACCAAGTTCTGCACTAAACCTTGGCCTAAATGACCTATTAAAAGAAAGACCAACCACTTCTGCCCAAATAATTTTTTTAAACTTCTGTGTACCTCTACGGGTTCTGGGCATACTCAGAGAAATGGGTAGGGGAGAGACTACATAGCTATTGGCCTGAGGTGGCCAATCAGAGAGAAATTAGGCAGAGTAGCATGAGTGTGAGCTGCAGGACCATGGAGAGGGGCAAAGATGTGTGAGATTTCCTCTAAGTCAGGTGAGCAGAAGGAAGATTGGACCTGGGAGTCTTCCTTTCTTGGGGATCTTTGTTTGGGAATGGAGCCAAATACTGAAGAAAAACCTGCTGGAGGAGCAGAGATTCACCGAGAGAGGGGAAAGCAGCAGATAGAGGAACGCTCATCAAATAGTGAGAGATTCAGGGGGATCTGCGGTGGGGATTCATGATGGGTGGAGGATCTTCAAGAGGCCACAAAATTGCCCAGAACATCCACTAAGCCCAAATAGTACAATGCTAGACAGGAGCATCTTGTAAGATGCACGAAAGGCTAACAAAGGACCAAGTTACTCCACGCTGCCCCTCACTATCCCTTCTCCTCATTAAGCTCTTGCTTGTTCAGAAAGTTCAGCCACACTGCCTTCATCCTAGACCCTTTATGACCAATTGGCAGTGAGCCCAAGGCACTGAACCCACCTGTCCCTTCTCAGAGAATACCACTTGATTTGCATGTAAAAATTACCAAGGATATTTCCTAGCAACTGGGACATGAAAAATGAATCACGATCAGTCTTCTATTCAGTGTATTACATCAACTTTGGAATGTCTGAATCTCCTTAATACCATTTCAGAAGCAACTGTCTGAATTTATTTGATCATTGGGAAAATGTGAACTAGTTCATTTTTTTCTATGTTTCAAATAAAGACAATTGATATTAGAAAATTCTGCTAAAACCCAAGGTATCTCCAAGTTACTATAATGATTATATTTCTGTTAGAGTGAAATTTTATGGAACCAAGTGGAATATTTTTCAGGAATTCAGATAAGCTATTTACCATAATTTACAAAACTTTAAAGAGAACCATTAGCTTATGTGAAACTGAAAAAAATAGCTAAATACTTTTACATTTTTATATCTGAATGTCATATATCTATAGGCTGTATAAATTGTTTCTACTTAATAACAATTGCTCACTAATAGTTCTTTGTGATCCCTGGGTCACTCTTGGCTTTTCTCATGCACTTTTAATTTAAGCAAAGAGGTATAAAAAGCCAACATTACCCAAGCAATTTATAGTAATGCAAATTTTGGCTCAACAAACAGATCAATAGTCTCAGTAAGGTCTAAGCCAGTTACAAAGAATCATCATCTAATTGGAAATATCTGCCAGAACACTAGGTTTCCAACTGACCTTCACTGAACATTCTGTTAACCTAGGCATCCAAATTATATATAGTCCTTGAAATGACTACAGACAAGGGTATTTCTTGGCAGCATCATGAATCACAGAAAGAACTGCCTAAATGGGACTTTCCAATTTCATTTTCCTTTTCTGTTTTGCAATATACAGGAAAGAGACTCAAAATGATGATCAAGCTCAAAGAACCATTAGAAGTCCCTGTACAGTGGTACCTCAGTTCATCAACTTAATTCTTTCTGTAATTCTGGTCCCAAATTGAAATGGACAAGAACTAAATCATATTTAATGGTTAGGTTCAATGCTGATCTTATGGGGAAATTTGATCTTGTTCTTCTCCAATTGGTCTTGTGTAAGCATCATGGAAATAATTGAGTTCATGAACCAAGACACCACTGTATTTGGATTCCACTTGAATTCATCCCACTGTCATGATGTCTGTTGTCAGATGTCTGATGTCTGCTGTCATGACCATTGGATCATCTCTTTGTCCCCCATTTTCTACAGAACAAATGTAATCATAGCTAGTTTTAGTTCTCAGTGGATATAGTGGATGGTACATCCTATGTTACAGGTACACAAATGAAAAAGAATAAGGTAATGAGACACTGTTAAGCTCTGTTTCTGTCTGGAGGTCTAGATTTTGCTCAGTTCAGCAAGACCTTGTGTTCAGGCACAGGACAGGAAACTCCCCTGCGAACACCAGAATCCCCCAGAGCACACCCTGCCCCTTTGGAATGTACAGAATCCTGGGAAGTTTGAGAAGAGTCATCTACATCAGGTACCTGGACAGAGGCAAATGTTGTGGCATTGCTGGGGGTCACCCCTGGTAATCAGTGGGGTGGTGATACATAGGGGTAGACAGAGCCCAGATGCATCCTGTCTAGAGCTTCAGGCAGAGCTAGGAGAGAGATTTCCACAAGTGGGAAGGCTGAGTGATCAGCAGTAAATACACCATTGAACACAGCTCCTGGGTGCATGAGACAGCCTGTCATCAACCCCTCTCAGTCGTGTTCTTGCTCTGCACTGACTCCCACTGCATTCTGACAGTTTCTGCTTTCTTACATCCCAGGTGGCTAGGGCTTGGTCCATGGCTTGCAGCTCCCTCTCTGCCGGCTCCTATTGCTTACCCTCTTCATAACCTTTCTGAATAGCAGCGTTTCTTTGCACGCAGCAGACCTTGGACTCTCCATCAAAATCATAGCCTAACATTACCATCCAAAAGCAATCTCTTGGCAACATTTCATCTTCAAAGCCCAGTGGAAACCTTCCAGTGGGCCCAGATCCTAGAACCACAATGATTCCCACACCAGATCGCTAAGCCCATTCTTCACTCTAGGTAACTGAATGTGCATCGTATAGCTTCATAAGCACACCAAGTTTATCCCTAAGGCAATCCATAAAAATATCATCTGTAGTCTGCTTATGCCAAAGAAGTCTTTAATCTTTTATGGGAATATCTCTGAGTTAAATTATGACTTTTAATTAACATAATTTTCAGACATCATAAGTCATCTATTCAAGAACCAAATGCGGGAGTGAGTGGGTGGGAAGCTGGAAAGCACGGTCAAATGTCTCTTCCTAATGTGGTTTTTAAGTTTACTCTAGAACAAGGCCCTATTAGTGCTTTAAATTTCAAGGCTATAGTACTGTACTATGATAATTTTCATCTGGTAAGATTTTATTTCTTTCATCAACAATTTTACCTCACACTTGTTGGTCACAAATTGTAGGCTAATGATCTGTTCTCAATTTCTCGCATCCCTTTATGAAATGCTTCTGTTAATAAGTCTGTGTGACAGGTAAGGAAACCAAAATAGGTGAGGAAAGGATGGATCCCAAACAGTAAAACTGCAAGGTGATAACATAAATTTGCTTTCTGAAAACTTCGTGTCCCTACTGGGGACCCAGCAGGCTACACAATAATCCTTTCCAAGATAGGTGTGATAGTACATGCCTGTAACCCCAGCACTTGAGGGACTGAGGCAGGAGGATGGCCATGATTCCATGCCAGTCTGGGCTACACGGTGAGTTCAAGGCCTGCCTGAACTACATGGTGAGACCCTGTCTCAAAATATCTAAAATGAATAAATAAAATAATCCTTCCCACATGTACATAGCAAAACCCTGAGGATTATAATTTATAACATTTACTAATTTGATGTAGGGAAACAATGTCTTGTTATGGTTATTTGAATTGTTTTATTTTATTTTATTTTACTTTGGTACCAGGAGTCTAATGCATGACCTTGTATTTGCCAGGCAGGTACTGTACTGCTGGGTTATATCCCAAACTGTCTGTATTTTAAATTCTTTGTTTTCCAGTGGTCCAATCCTGTAATCCTTCACAAGTGTTGTGAGTATACTCTAAATAATGTCATATATTCTAAATACATAGGTTAAGTGCTTTACTATTTTACCTGCAATTGGAAACTAGCCCTTGTACATTTAAAAGGCAAGAAAAAAATTAGAAAAAGGAAGTGCTAAAAAGTACCAATCTTTCCCATGTTTCTATGACTTGTTTCCAGAAAAGGAACAGTTTTTTACTCTGAGGAACCAAAGAGTAGTTTGCCCTGTTGGTTCCTCTTCTCGCAGTCAGAGCTCGAGTGTGGGAGTGGCATCATGAAGAGAAGCAGAGACCCAGATGACAGGAAACATGTAGATATGTATGTGCCAAAACTAGTCTGAAATTCACTGTGCTTTTTTGCGTCTCCTGATATAAATTCATCACTGGCGACAGTCATTGTATCACCTTGCTGCAAGCAATTTTATATACCTCAAAGCTCCCGAAGACCCAAGTCCCGATATCCCATCAGTATAAGGAAGCAGGAGCAAAGAGGCAGCTACGCCGGCCACAGAGCTTTCAGCCACGAGAGGATTGCATCAAACAGGATGACGAGTGTTGCAAACAGCAGAGACCACAAACTGTCTGTCATCACCACCAGGACCTGTGGCACCTCAATCATTGCCTCTCCTTCAACTTTTTCCTGGAAAATAATGTCTGGCCCAAATGCAGGAGGGCAGCACTTTCTGAAAAGATTGCAGCTCTAACAAAACCTTAGGATCAGGCAAGGAAAAACGTATAAGGTTCTGAGTTATTATGAAGTACATCTGAGTTATTATGAGCACTCTCGAGTTCAGTGATTCCCAAATGCAAATCATTGTTTTGACCTGCTAGAACTAAAAGAGCTTAAAGAGGTAAAGAAACAATGCAGAGAAACTGCGCCCTCTTTGCCAAGCTTGTGCCAACAGATCTGCCAAAGAATGGCATAACAAGATATACCCTTAAAAGCTGTATGTGCGGAAAGAGGGTCAGGCAACTGCCGTGGGGGAGCAGCAGTAGTTGTCACATGAAAGGTGTTTTTCCTACTGCCTTCTGTAAAAGAAGTTACCATGAATCAGTGGCTTGAAACAATCCGTATTTATCATTACAGGTCTTGGAAGTCTGAGGTTTGAAATGGGTGTCACTGGGTTAAAGTCAATGATAATTCCCCAATCTCAAGGTCAGCTGACAAGCAATATTAATTCAGTCAAGAGCTTTAATTCTCGGCCTCTATCCTTGCCAGGTAACATAACCCATATACATCATCATCCAGACTTGACGGATGACTTGAGGGGTGAGAACGCAGGCCCATGTGGGAGTTGTTATTCTGCCTCCCACGTGTGGAACAACAGAGACCTCAGTTTGGTTCCCTGATCTTCACAGGAACCTTTGATGTTTACAGAGTAAGAAACCGAGGCTTTGAGAATTTAAGAAATTTTCCCAAGGACATTCTGCTGGGGAGAGAGACGGCTGGAACACAGCACAGATGTACCTGTCAGGAAAGCCCACACTCACCCCCGTGCCTGCTTCCCCCTGGAGGCAACCTGGCTTCCTTGCTGCATCTCCACACCACGGGGTCCTGATGGCTGCCAGGCAGGGAGCTTGGAAGAAAGGGATCCCACTCAATGCTGGTGGTGAGCTTTACACTGCAGAAGGACCACTGCATGGCCCTGTGAGGTTTGCTAGAACTTCCAGGATGTCAGGGTTCTCAACTGTGAAAGCAGGCACGTGAACTAGGTGGTGCCTAAGGTTCCTTCCAGTTTAAAAGTCTGTAATCGAAGGACCACAGGGGTGAAACAGGTGTGCTGCAGACCAGTGCCACTCAGAGGGTCAGCCACTGTCAGTCCTCAAAGTGACACCTGCTCATAACAAGATAAGGAGCTGAAGTCAAACTCCAGTAGCTACGCCAGTAATCACACTTTTCTCCTTTGCTGTCCTTTTATTTATTGGAGTAAGACTTTCACAGTGAAGGAGGTGGTTTTTATTTACTTTCTGGCACAATCTTGTCTCATGACAGATTGCTAACAGTAGCTCCTGGATCAAATGAAAATATAAAAATTCAAAGGGTAATATCAGAAAAACATAGAGCACAGCAGCCTCTCTCTCTCTCTCTCTCTCTCTCTCTCTCTCCTTTCTTCTTTCCTTCTTTTCCTTTCTATTTATTTTCTGAATGAAAAGAGAGAGGTTTTAGCCAACAAACACTTGCAAAAGCTTCACTCAGAAAAATATCTTGGGTCGTGTGATAGATACACGGCAGCATTTCTTCCAAACTGCCCATATGCTCCTTGTAATAGGATTACACACCCATCATGTGACTCAGTGTAGCTTTCTGAGAATATGTTGCTTCACTCTATTTTTTAAGGCTCCAAACATCTTTTATTTTTTTATTTAACTTTGTGATAAGTCATGGGATTAGAGAGGATTGGACCTCTAATTTTGTTCCTTTATCAAAGCTGTTTATACTATTCTGAGTCTTTTCTATTTTTACAGAAGTGTAAGAATCAAAATGTTAATCTTTATGAAAAATGATGTTGGCAGTTTGATAAGGGATTGAGCTTTATTATTTTTTTCTATTTGTTTTTGGTTTTACTCTTTTTTGGTACCGGGGATCAAACTCACAACCTTGCTCTTGTCAGGCAAGCGCTTATGCCATTGAACTAAATCCCCGGCTTAGTCTGTCTTTTATTTTTAGTTTCTCAAGGAAAGATAAGAGGGTATTTCATAACTTTCTTCTTTTCTAATAAATGTACTTGGTATTTTAAAAATGAAAAATAAAAACAAAAAGCAAAAGAGAGAAAAAACCAAACAAACACAATACAATAACAGTATAGATTTACAAAACAAGATGATAGAAATCTGACAATGGTTGTAATATTCCATTTTTGGACTGGGTCCTTGAATTTTGGGGGCCTGATTTTTTAAAAAATTCTTTATATGTTCTAGGTAGAAGTCCATTGTCTGAGGGACAGTTGGCTAAGATATTTTCCCAATTCATAGGTTTACTTTTCACTCTTGGAGAGTTCTTTTGACATGCAAAAACTTTTTAATCAAATGAGATCCCAGCTGTTGATTCTGGAAAGTATTTCCTATGCAGTTTGATTTTTGTCTGTGAACTCTATGCTTCCATCCTATGTCATCAAGATTTCTATCTACTTTGTCTTCCAGTAGATTTAGTGTTTCTCTTTTAATATTTAGATCTTTGATCCAGTTTGATGTTAGTTTAGTGCCTGGGTTGAACATGGATCTAGTTTTAGTTTTTGGCAAACGAAAAGTGCCAACACCACTTGTTAAAGAGACTATATTTCTTCCAGTATACATGATTGGCCCTTTTCAAAGATGAGAAGGCTGAGTGTGTTTGTAGTTGTAGTTATGTCTTCTAATCTATTCCATTGATCTTCAGGTCTGTTTTTATTCCAGTACCATGCTGATTTTATCACAATAGCTTTGTAATATAACTTCAAGTCAGGGATTGTGATGCCTCCTGCCTTAGCTTTGCTGCCCAGAATTGCCTTTGCTATTCTAGGTCTCTCTGGTTCTAGATGAATTTTAAGGATGATTTCTCTAGATCTACGAGTTATGTAAATGGTATTTTGATTGGAATTGCATTGAATCTGTATAACAATTTGGGGAGAATGGCCATTTTCACACTGTTTGTTCTTCCTATCTGTGAACAGGGAACATCTTTCCATTTTCTGAGATCCTCTTCAATTTCCTTTTCCAGAGTAATGTAATTTTCACTGTATAGATCTTTTACTTTCTTTGTTAGGTTGATTACTAAGCATTTCATTTTTTTGGATGCTATCGTGAAGGGTGTGGTTTCCCTTATTTCTCTCTCAGTGAGTTTGTTGTTTGAGTATAAGAATATCATTGATTTTTGAATGCTGAACTTATATTTAGCTACATTAGTGAATTTGGTTATTACATCTAGATGTCTTTCAGTGGAGTTTCGGGGGTCTTCTAAATAGAGCATCATGTCATCTGCAAGTAATGATAATTCAACTTCTTCCTTTCCACCTTCTTCCTTTTATGTCTCTCTCTTGCCTGCTTGCTCTACCTAATATTTCTAAAATTGTGTTGAATAGGAGTGGCGATAATGGACATCCTTGTCTTGTTCCTGATTTTAGGCTGAAAGTTTCAGAATTTGCCCATTTAGTAAGATGTTGGCTGCTGGTTTATCATATATGGCTTTTACAAGATTGAAGCAGAGACCATCTATTCTGATTTACTCTAGGGTCTTTATCATGAATGAGTGTTGGATTTTGTCCAAAGATTTTTCTGCATCTATTGAGAAGATCATGTGATTTTGTCCTTGGCTCTGTTAATATGGTATGTTATGTGTATTGATTTGCATATGTTGACCCACTCCTGCAATCCTGGGATGAATCTCACTTGATAATGGTGCACAATTTTCTTGATAACTGGTTGCATTCTATTTGCCAGGATTTTATTGAGGATTTTTGCATCTATGTTAATTAGAAAGATTGGGCTATAATTTTTTTTTTTAGGTTGGGTCTTTCTCTTGTTTCGGTATTAGGGTAATACTTGCTTCCAGGAATGAGTTAGGGGGAATTACTTCCCTTTTGATTTGATTGAAGAGTTTGAGGAATGTTGGCATTAAGTCTTCTCAGCAGTGAATCCATCAGGACCTGGGCTTTTCTTTGTTGGTAAAGTTCTAATGACATTTTCAATTTCATTAAATGAAATTGGGTTATTGAGCAGTTTTACATCTCCATGATTCAGGTTTGGTAATTCATATGTTTCCAGGAATCTGTCCATTTTTTTAGGTATTATTGAATCTATGAGTGTAAAGGTTGTGAAAGTAGGTATTGATGATCTTCTGTATTTCCACAGAGTCTGTAGTGATTTCACCCTTTTCATTTTTTATTGTGTGGATTTGTCTTTTTCTTTCCTCTGTTTGATAAGGTTGACTACGGTTTTATCAATTTTATTTATTTTTTCAAAGAACCAACTCTTCAATTCATTAATTCTTTGTATTGTTTGCCTAGTTCCAATTGCATTAATTTCCGCTCTGATCTTTTTTAATTTCCTTGCTTCTTTGGCTTAACTAGCTCTTATTTTTCTAGAAGTTTGAGGTGCAATATTAGATTGTTTGTGTTCATTCCATTTTCCTGATGTGGGAGTTTAGTGCTATAAATTTTCCTCTGCGGATCACTTTCATTGTGTTCCATAGGTTCCGGTAATTTGAATTTTTGTTTGATTGTTGGCATTGTTTAATTTCTTCTTTAATTTGTTCTGTGACCAATTGGTTGTTGAGGAGATTGTTATTTAATTTCCATGTGTTTATGGGGTTCTTGTCAGGGTTTTGCCATTAATTTCCAATTTTATTGTTCTATGGTCAGATAATACACATGGAATTATTTGCATTCATTTGCATTTACTTAAGCATTCTCCGTAGGTTAGTAGATGATCTATTTTAGAGAATGATCCATGTGCAGCTGAGAAGAATGAGAATTCTGATACTGGGTAGAACACTTGGCACACATCTAGTAGATCCATTTGTTCACAACTTTGATTTGGTTCTGTTATTTCTTTGCTGATTTTTTTGTTTGGTTGATCTGTCACTTTGTGACAATGCAGTGTTAAGACCCCCCAGTTATAATTGTATTATTGTTTATTTGATTTTTCATGTCTATTAAGATTTGTCTTACATTGTTGGGTGCTCCCATATTTGGTGTATGTGTATTTATGATTGTAATCTCTTCCTTTTGAAGTTTTCCCCTAACAAGTATGTAGTGATCTTCTTTATCTCTTTTGATCATTTTTGGCTGGAAGTTCACATTGTCTGAAAACAGAATAGCTACCCTGCTTTTTCTGAGTTCCTGTTTAGTTTGTGAATTTCCTTTTGAGTTAAACGTGTTTCTCGTACACAGCATATTGTTGGATTTTGTTTCTTAATCCACTCTGTTTCTTTTTATTGGTGATTTGAGACCACTTACATTGCGGATATAACTGATATGTACTGACATCACTGTCATGCTATCTTTCTGTTGTTGGTTTATAAGTTTTTCCATTTAATTGTTTGCCCTGCTTAGTGGTTTCCTTCTGCTGTTGTTCTTGTAGTTATCTTTGTCTCTTTCTAGGGTGTCTTTCAGTACTTAGTGTTGGTTTGGTGGTCATGACTTTCTTCAGTTGTTCTTTTTCATGCAAGTATCTTATTTCTCCATTAATTTTCAAAGATAGTTTTTCAGGGTACCTCAGTCTTGGTTAAAAGTTGTTTCTTTCAGGACCTAAAATACTTCACTCCAAGCTCTTCTTGACTTGAAGGTTTGGGTTGAGAAGTCTGCCATGATTCTGATAGGCTTTCTTTCATAGGTGATCTGTTTCTTTTCTCTGACAGCTTCTTTTATTCTGATCTTGTGCTGAATTTCTGATATCCTAATTATTATATGTCTGGGTGAAGATTTACTTTGGTTATGGTTAATTGGGGTCTGTATGCCTCACTTACCTGTATATCAGAATCTCTTAACCATATTTGGAAAATTTTTTGCTTTCATTTCTATAAATAGTCATCACAAGTCATTTGTGTTGACCTCTGCTTTTTTGTTGACACCTATCCAGTTTTATATTATTTCTTTTTGCATCATCTTGCAGCTGTTTAATTGTTTCCTGGTTCTTTGTTATTTTTTAAGAGAACTTCTCTCTCATGATCATAAGCTTCCATACTGTCTTCAAAGTCTGAGAGTCAATCTTCTGGCTTATTCAAGTAGTTTCACCAGCTTTCAATAGAATTTTTAATCTCCTGAATATCCCTTTGAATATGTTTCATGCATTCTAACTCTGTCTTATATTGTTCCTTCAAGGTTTCCATCATTTTCTTATGTTCCTCTGGTTTTTGTTATGTATATCTTCTTTAGATACACACAACATTTCTTTCATAATGTTTGTCATTGCATTTTTTACCTGAGAGATTATTTCTGATCTGATTTCCCCTATAGTTTCTGGAGTGGTTTCTTTACTTCAGTTGCTATCATTTCAGAAAGTTCAGTGGTATGATTTCCAGTGGCTTCCATTTCAGTGTCCCTTGGGTTTGTTCTTGGTAGGCTGGGGGACAGAGAATGTATCTTGTTCTTTTGTCATTTTCTCCTGGGACCCATGTGACTGGCCGAGCGTCCTCCCAATGGGGATGCTGTGTTGGGCAAAGCTTCAATCTTCCAATATCCCTGGGCTAGCTGGGGTGCACCCATGAACTGTGGTGCCGAAGACTTGTGCTGTATGGCCTCTGAGGCTGGCCAGGCATTATACTGATGTACTTCACTGGGTTGTCTGGGATACTGGACTAGGCATAGTGCCATGCAGCCAGCAAGGTCACACACCTAGAGTATGTCACGGGGGCCTAGACCCTGGTTGAGTGCAGTTCATGACCTCCCTGTCCCAGGTGGCTAGCAGGGACCCACCCCCAGAGTGTGTCACTGAGTCCTACACCTGGCTGGGTGGAGTTCAGAACCTTTTGGACCCAAATGGCTAGCTGGAGTGCACCCCCAACATATGGTGCTGAGGCCTTGCTCCTGGCTGGGCAGAGTTTGGAACCTCTGGGACCTGCTGTGTGGCTAGCTATCCCACACCCCTGAATTGTGGAGGTGTTACCTGTGTTCTGATGAGTAGAGTGCCAATTCTTTAAGACCTGTCAGCTAGGCTGCTTGCTCCCTGATGGGAGGCACTGGGGCTCTGGGCTGGGCTGACCTTAATACCTCTGTGACTTATGAGGCTGGCAAGGCATTCCCCTATGGATTGTACTGGGATGCTGGGCTGGGCAGAGCTCAGATCCTCTGTGTAGCTTGTGCAGGTGCACCCCTGGAGTGTAGTGCAGGGCCTTGTATCAGGCTAAGTCTGCTTTACACTATTGACATCAGGCTTGAGCAAAGGCTTATTTGGGTTATGAAATGTAAGTAGATTAGTGTCTTACCAAATTTTAAAATATGCTATGGCTTTTTTCCTTCTCAAGTACATGGCATATTTTAGGTAAAGGTAAAGATTTCAGAACAGAACTATAGCTGAACCCAACTGACGTATCATGAGCAAGAAATAAATTTTTGTTGTAAACTCCTGAGATTTTGAAGTTGTTATGGAAACCCAATCTTAACAAAAGATGACCTACACAAGTTGTATATCTTTAATACAGAGAAAAAGTCTTTCTGATCTTTTTATATTTTGCAATTCAAAAAGTAAAAACCCAAGATTTTTTGGTCCTCAGCTTATATGGTAAGGTGTTTTTTTTTAATCTTTTTTTTTCAAAGAATTGATTCAGTAGTACTAATATATTTTGTAAAATGTCATGTGAAAATACTTTTAGACTAAATATATATTTTAAATTATTTTTTATTTTAAAGAGGAAAAGGAAAATAACATAGAATAAAATCAATCAAAATAAACTAGAATAAGTAATACAGGACTTCCAGACCTTTTGAAATCAGCAGTAGCTACCACAATGCCTTTGTTGTTTTCAGACATATTAAAAATCGAGCAGAATATGGTAGAATAGAAACAATAAAAATGAAACAATGAATGCAATGAATGCAATACAGAACCTCAAAATAAGCCAATAGTAAATACATAATGACCTTCATAACATGTCTTGCTATCTTTCAAACAGATGCTTATGCCATCAGAGTTAACATAAATAAAACAAAAGAGAATAAACACCAAACCAAAAGAAAAAACTATTAAAATGATATAGAGAGGGGATCTCTACCCTGTAGGTGATGGTTCTTTCTCTCTGCAGTCCACAAATGGTGGACTCATAGAGAGAAGCTTGGGTCTGGCTCTCTGCAAGGTGGCAGAGCCCTGATATCTGGGTGGGGATCTGCTCTCACCAGGCCTCGTTCTCTCCCTCTGCAGTCCGCAAATGGTGCTGACTCACAAGAGACGCTAGGGTCTCTAGGCCAAATGTATTTTAAAACAGGAGAAAGTTTGAGTGTCTCTTTTAAAATCATGCTAGAACTGGTTTTCTTTACTCTTATTTTGAGAGAAATGGAATATGTGATCAGTGTTTATGCACAAAATGCCGTAATCTTTCTTCATTCTAAAATAATTTAGCTGATAGTGAAATTCTAGGCTAGTGACCACTTCAGCTCTTGGACATTATTCTTCTGGGTTTGCTATTGCAAGTTTCTTTTCCATATAATTATTGTTAATTTCTTTGTTGGTAATCTTAAATGTCTTCTCATTGCATAATATTTCTTTTTGCCTGATGTTCTAAAGTTTCATAATGATATGGCTAGTGTAGATCTGGTTTTATTATGCTTGGGAATTTAATAAGCTTCCTCATACTGAGATTGCATCCTGCTTATTTCTAAAAATCTGTAGCTTTCTCCCATTTTTCCTCTGTTTTATTAGCATTTCTAAAACATGTAATTTTTTTTGAAGACCCCAAAGTGGCTCTGAATAGGATTTAAAATTAACTAATTGGCTTTTCATGTTTATCTGTGAGTCTGTCCCAAGCCTAGGCCCTTTGCCTGGTGATGGGAGCTGATTCACAGTAAGCGAACCTCTATGAATCACTGGGCCTGGCTGAGACCTGCAGTGGCCTGTGATGCCAGAGATACCTCAAAGGGCAAGATAAGGCCACAGCTGAGGGTTCTTGGCTCCAACCGCAATTCAGTAGACAGAGACTGCAGCTGCAGACATCTCTCTCCTGCTCTCACTCCTACCACAAATGTCATCATAGAGGTAGGACAGTTCTAAACTGGCACGATTTACTACTTGGAGGTCTTTGAGTGACTCCCAAGATCCTGCACATTTCCTGTGCTTTCCTCAGTATCTTCTGATACTTAGGTTTGAATACCTAATAAATATGGGTGGCTCAGAGAAGCTCTTTGTCTTAGCCCCCAGAGTCAAGAACTCTACAAGAGGGTTTTGATCCTTCTGGAGCCCTAAAATTATACCACTTATCTCATTTGTTTAAGTTTTCATCATTTGGGAGATGGAGGATCTTGGCCAGGTCTCTGATAAAGTACCTAACACCACTACTTCTCAAATTCTTTAATGAAATTGAAACGAAAGCAATGCTTCCAAATTCATTCCTGGAAGCAAACATTACCTTGATACTAAAACCACAGAAGGACTCAAATAAGAAAGAAAATCACAGGTCCAAAACCAGAGAAGGACTCAATGTTCCCTAATGAACACTGATGCAAAAATCCTCAATAAGATACTGGCAAATAGTCTGCACAAATCAACAAGAAGACTATACACCATGGTCAAGTGGAATTCATCCCACGGATGCAAGGATGGTTCACCTACATAAATCCATAAATGTTGTACAGCATATTAGCAGAGCCAAGGATAAAAATCATATGATTATCTCAATAGATATAGCAAAAGCGTTTGACAAAGCCCAACACCCATTCATGATAAAAAAAACCCTACAGAAGATTGGAATAGATAGTCATTATCTCAATCAGATAAAAGCCATCTATGACAAATCAACAGCCAATATCATACTAAATGGAAAAAAACTGAAAGCTTTTCTCTAAAATCAGGAACAAGCAAGGATGTCCACTGTCTCCACCGATTCAACATAGTCTTGGAAACTTTAGCTGAAGCAAATAGACAAGAGAAAGAAGTAAAAGGAATAAAGATAGGAAAGGAAGAGTTAAATTATCCTTATTTGCAGATGTCATGATACTCTACTTAGAAAACTTCAAAAACTCCACTAAAAGACTTCTACATTTAATAAGCAAATTAAGTAACATAGCTAGATACAAAGTCAACACTCAAGAATTAATAGCCTTCCTGTACGTGAATAACAAACTCACTGAGAGACAAATCAAGGAAATACTCCTTTTACAATAGCATCCAAAAAAAATGGAATACCTAGGAATCAACCTAATGAAGGATGTAAAAGATTTCTACACTGAAAACTACAGGACTCTGAAAAAAGAGATTGAAGAAGATCTTAGAAATTGGAGAGATATCTCATGCTTTTGGGCAGGAAGAAACAATATAGTAAAAATGGCCATACTTCCAAAACTGTTATACAGATTCAATGCAATCCTAATCAAAATTCCAATGGCATATCTCATAGAATTAGAGAAAACCACCCTAAAATTCATCTGGAACAAGCAAAGACCTAGAATAGGCAGAGGCAATCCTGGGCAACAACGACAAGACAGATGGCATCAAAATCCCTGACTTGAAATTATACTATAAAGCTACTGTGATTAAAAAAAACTATGTGGTACTGGCAACAAACAAACAAACACACAACCCCTTACAGACCTGAAGATCAGTGGAAGACGTTAGAAGATACAGAAATAACTCCAGACACACTAAACCTCCTTATCTTTGACAAAGGTGCCAAACACATTCACTGGAAGAAAGATAGCCTCCTTAATAAATAGTGCTGGTAAAACTGATTCTACAAATGTCAAAGATTAAAACTTCACCAGTATCTTTCACCATGCACTAAGCTAAAATCAGAATAAATCAATGATCTTAATATTAAAACAGAAACATTACATCTGTTGGAAGATAGAGTAGGTAAAAATTTGGAAGACATAGATATAAGCAAGGATTTCATGAACAAAATCCTGGCTGCACAGAAACTATCATGAAGAATCAATAACTGTAATCTCACCCTATTGAAAAGCTTTTTCACAGCCAGAGAAACCACCACAAAGTGAAGAGACATTACACAATGTGGGAGAAAATGTTTGTCAGCTGTACCTCAGATGAGAAAATATAAAACTCAAGAAAATCAGTCCTCCCAGATTTAAAGACCCAAGTCAAAAATGGGCATCTGAGATGAATACACACTTCTCAGATGAATAAATACAAACAGCAAGTAAATATGCGAAAAAATATTCAATATCACTGGTCACTCAAGAGATGTAAATTAAAACAACACTGAAGATTTTACCTCACCCCAGGAAAAAAATGACTATTATCAAGAAATCAAGAAATAACAACAACTGGTGGGGCTGTGAGGAAAAAGGAACCCTTCTCCACTCTTAGTGGGAGTGCAGACTGGCACAGCCACTGTGGAAATCAGTGTGGAGACTCCTCAAAATACTAGGACTAGCAGTTTCATTCAACCCAGCTATTCCTCTTCTGTATAATATCATAGTGATATATGTGCACCTGTGTTTATAGCAGCACAATTTGTAATAGCTACATCTTAGAAACAACCTAAATGCTCATTAAATGAGGAATGGATGAAAGAGACATGGTATTTTTATACGATGGAATACTATTCAGCCATTAAGAAGGATTAAACTGGAGACTTCTATAGCTAAATTGATGCAACTGGAGACCATACTCATTAGTGAAATAAATAAGACACATGTATAAACATTGTATTGTTTCACTCGTGTAAGAAGCTGAAAGTAACAACCTATGTGTATGTATATATGTATATAAAAATAGTTAAGATAGTTTCACTACCAATTTCTCTGAGTTCAATTAAGAGAAAAATTTTTGGTGGTATTGTTTGGATGACTGTAAACAGATGTCTTGTGTTCTGGGTGAATGACTTGGGGATGACAATGTTTAATGTATGTACCATTGGTACAACCTGATTGGTGTGTTTTGAAATTTTGCTTTAGTTTTTCCTTCCTTTTCTTCCTCTTTTTTCTTCTTCTCTTCTCTTC
Source organism: Cavia porcellus (assembly GCF_034190915.1). Classification (NCBI taxonomy): domain Eukaryota; kingdom Metazoa; phylum Chordata; class Mammalia; order Rodentia; family Caviidae; genus Cavia; species Cavia porcellus. The sequence continues at coordinate 61,668,688 of NW_026947504.1, forward strand.
TTTTCTCTTCTCTTCTCTTCTTCTTCTTCTTTTCTTTTTTCCTTGAAAAAAGTGGAATTGAAAAAAAATTTCCAAAAAAAAGAGAGAGAGAGACATGGTTCACCCAAGAACCTAGAACTTATATTAAGAAAGAGTGATGGGAATTCTTTGATAGGATATACCTAAACTGATAGACCCAAGGTTCATGAAACATTTCCATCAAGGCCTCACATGGGAAAAATGTACAAGAAATATTACTAAATTATTAGTTCTATGTGCCACATCTCACTGCAATCACTTGTTTCTGAATAGTGCCTAACCTGTGCACAGAACAACCTAAAGCAAGGGCCAAACAGGGCCCTGGTTATCCAAGATGCTGGTGCTACACCATTTGAAAACTTACTGTGAACTTCACTGAGCTTCCACAGTGGTAGGCTATCAATATATATACTGATGCCAGTCTGACCTTCAAGTGAACTAAAGCCCTCCTTAGCCAGACAGAAAAGACCCTAAAAAGTACAAAAGTGCTATTAAAGACTATCATAGAGAGATCATGGGAAGATGGCGGATCAATAAGTAGCAAGGTAAAGAGCCTCTCTGAGAGGCTCTGACACTAGAATTTAACACCATGGAGAAGACCAGATGAAGGAGAGGGATTCTCATGACCCAGGAAGGAATAAGGAAAGAGAAAAAGAAAAAAAAGACAAAATTAAAACATGGACAGAAGGCTGAAGCCAAACACTCTTTCACCAGAACCAGTCCCATGGTTTGCTAGGCATCCTGGAGTCCAATGACTCACAGTCACTCTGAAGCTGGGGGTTGGTGAGCCTGAGGACCTTGGCAGGAGGATACATTGCAATGGAGAATGGAGCTGCCATGGAGATCTGCACTAGCCCATGGTGAGTGCTTGGAATTTGGTCCTCCTGTGGGAGGGGATGATAAGCTGAGTGACATTTTGGAACTGGGCAAGACAGGCCTGAACCTGGAACTGTAGTGGCTTCAGTTGGTCACTCCTTGTACAGAGAAGATTGGTGGGAATGGCTTGCACTGGGTCCCACCCCTGTGTGGGGCCCAATAGCAAGAAACAAAGTTGTCCCTGAAGCTGTCCCAAATTGGTTCCATCTGGATGGCACACACTAACATGGTGAAAACTCCCGGTGGTTGACTGGCTTGGATAGGAGGGACCAGCATGCACCACTCCTGCATGTACCTCAGTGACCAACAGCAAACTGGAGAGGAGAGCAATCCCTAGTCAGCATGCCTCAGAGTAATTAACCAATACAGAAAGGGCCTGGGAACTCCACATACACTTGTCTGGGAGAAACCAGAAACATGACAAGAGTAAGAAACAAAAAAGAGTCTCCAGCCACCAACCCAAACAATATGGGTCCAGGAGAGGTAAACACAGAAGAGGTTGAGGGCAGCATATCTGCAGTATCAAAAGCAGCATCACCTAACATAAAGAAATATCTTTGTGACTTTATAGAAGCACTCAAAACAGAAATACTAATACTAGTAAAGCAAGATATAAGGAGATTAATAACAGAAATGCTAAGCAACTCTCAAGAAGTCATAGATGGAAGAATGGAGGAGTATAGAAAAAGAAAAGAAACTTTGATGAAAAATATTTTAAAAATCTATAATACATGAAACAGCTTCAAAGAGATTACCAGGAAATTAAAAACACCATTAAAAGCTGGCAAAACTGCTTGAAAGAAACTAAAGATAGACTATCAAAACTTGAAGACAGGTTTGCAATGTGTGATCACAAAAGGAAAGATCTCTTAAAAATAACAAGGAACCAGGAAGTAACAATACAAAGGCTAGAAGATGACAAGAGGATCTATAACTTAAGAGTAAAAAATGTGAGTGAAGAAGCAGGGATAAACACAAGTGAAATACAAAGGCTATTCACAGAAATAATCAAGGAAGACTTCCCAAGCATAGGAAAAGGAAATGACATTCAGATATATGAGGCATACAGAACTCCAGCCAGCTACAATCAAAACAGATCTATTTTCAGACATATAATAATCAAGATCCCAAAAATTCAGCACAAGAAGAGAATATTAAAAGCTGTCAGAGAAAAGAAACAGATCATCTATGAAGGAAAACCCATTAAAATCATGACAGATTTCTTGACACAAACCATCAAATTAAGAAGATCTTGGAGTAAAGTATTCCAAGTCATGAAAGAAAATAACCTCCAACCAAGGCTGATGTACCCTGAAAAACTATGTCTCAAAATTAATGGAGAAACAAGATGCTTCCATGACAAAGAGGAACTGGGGAAGTTCATGACCACCAATCCAACCCTACCAAAAATACTGAAGGATATTCTAGAGAGAGAGGCAGAGAGAGAGAGAGAAAGAAAACACCAGGGTTTCAGGAACAGTGGCAGAGAGACCTCAATGAACAGGGAAGACAGTGGAATGAAAGAGGAAAGTAGACAACCAATGGCAGAAAAATAGCATAGCAGAGACGAGGAGGAGAAGGTTGACTATAATCTCTAATGTAGATGGCCTTGACATACTAATAAAAAGAAACACAGGCAGGGTAGATCAGGGGATAAGGTCCATAAAGCTGCTCTGGGTAGGAAATATAATCAGCCTGAAAGAAGGTTTTTGGACTGAAAGTCACAGATGAGAAAATAGTGCTTTATATGACAGGGAATTAGAGAGAAATAGGGGTAGCTTGTCCAACAGTTGCAGATAGGTTGGAAAGATATGACACTTTTGTGCAATGGAGAACTACTCAGCTATAAAGAAGGAAAACCTTGAGGCTTTTGTAGGCCTACAAAGGAATACAGCTCAAGATCAAGCTCAGGGGTAAAAAGGCTCAGACATACTTAGGTAAATGGCAGATTGTCTCCCTAACCTAAAAACTAGAGGAGTTAGTGAGATCCAAAATGTACAATGCCCTTTGAAAGTGAAAGGGGAGGAATTGTCTAAAAAAGGAGGGCAGTGTATCATGATTTAAAACCCACATTGTTCTCATCGCTGTTTAGTTTGGTTATATTCTGTTCCAGTCTGTCTACTCATACTAGAGTTGATGGCACAAATAGCTATTCCAAAAATAGGAGGATATACTACAGTAACCACTCTTAATTTCCTATTACCTTAATCTGAAGCCCTGTATAACTTACACTGTCTTATTATGACTGATCTTATTTGAATCTGGTTTGTTAGATCACTGTCTTGTCTTGACTGATTTTATTTGAATCGATTATGTTTGATAGTATCAAGTCTGAGAATATAGGCAACTACTCTGAAGATGATAAGATTCATTAGGATACTCATTCTGGTTTGAATATTACCTGCCTTTGAAGTCCTATAATGTATCTAAGATTTTGTTTTTATTGATCTTGTTCTGTACTGGTATGTTCAATTTTACTATGCCTGATGATATAGACAATTCTATTGAAGATAACAAGAAGCATCATAGTAACCATTGTAAATCCCCTATATCGTGGTTTTAATCATGTACTATGTCCATCCTTTTGTTTTGAATGACCCTGTTTTGTTTTTTTTTTTCTCATTTGGTTTTGTTCTTTTCAAAATAAAATTAAAAAAAATAAGGTTATCATACCAAGTTTTGGACTGCGCCAACTTTGGGATTGAGTTTGTGATTGAGACAGTTCAAAAGCTCATATTGATGTTAAAGTAAAAATTATATACAGATCACAGGAGTGAGAGGTCTGTAAAAACAGAGCACAAAAAACGAACACTCAAACAATTGCTGAAAAAAATGCTGTCAAGAAATATGGAGTTGGGTCTTACCCATGGCTCTCCTACATGTCCAGTAAATCCCCACTAAGTAAATGGGGTGTTCTCCTTATAAAATCTTTCTCTGCTGGTCATCCCCAGTTATAAGTCAAATTAAAGATGATCTCTGTAAACTAAGAGAATTAACTCTAAGGAGACAGGTGCAAGCTTTGAGAATAGCCATTCAAGGTATCCATGGTTGGGTACAGGAAAAATACCTACAAATTTAAGAGACCTGATTCACTCATTTAAATCTGGAAACTGTTTGGGTCAGAAGATATAATCCTGCCACCCAGAACCCATATGGGATGGGCCCCACACTGTAATATTGTCTACCCTTACTGCTGTTAAATTTTGAGAGCTGTGCTTTGGATCTACCACACTGAAGCCAGCACCACAAGATAAGTGGACCGACCAAACTGGTTGATCCCATGATGGTAAGATAGAGCCATCTCCAATGATGATATCCCTGCTCTGGTCATACTGGAAGCTGACTAGTCAATGCAGGACAGTAACTTGAGGATCAACATTCCTGCTCTGGCCATTCTGGAGGCTGCCCAGTCAATGCATAGTAGAAACTTGAGGATCAGCATGGAGTTAAAATGATCACACTAGTCTCTTTTGGTTTTTGTTAAAAGTTCTCCCTCTGCCCAATAGGGAGCCAAATGCCCAGAACAAAGTAAGTGATAATGATACTGATGCTCTCTTTCATAACTCATTTATAGAAAGCATCAAAGAATAAAATAAAGCATTAATTTTTGTCACTGTAAGTAAAATTTTAAAACCTCCTGTTCACATAACATCCTATTATATGCAAGCAGGGCCACTAAGATAGAAAACTGTCATAGGTTAACAAAACGCCTTTGTTCTCTTCTGCCTGCCCTCAAGTTCCAGCCAAAAACCAGTCCCCATGACCAAATGTAGAAAGGCTAGAAACTATCCTTTGTCCTTTGCTCAGCCATTTCAGAGCTATCATTTGAGCCACAGTATCTCTGTGGTGACATCTGTGGTAGGAGTGAGACAGCAGGAGAGAGACGTCTGCAGCTGCAGTCTCTGTCTACTGAATTGCGGTTGGAGCCAGGAACCCGCAGCCGTGGTCTTATCTTGCCCTTTGAGGTATCTCTGGCATCACGGGCCACTACTTGTCTCAGCCAGGACCAGGACCAGTGATTCATAGAGGTTCACTTACTATGAATCAGCTCCCATCACCAGGCAAGGGGCCTAGGCTTGGGACAGACTCACAGATAAACATGGGAAGCCAATTAGTTAACTGTAAATCTGCTCAGAGCTGCTTCATAGTGGTCTCCAACAGTTCTGTCTAAAATTTTTTGTTGAATTGAGCAGTGAATCCATCATGGCACGGCTTTTCTTTGTTGGTGGATTTTTAATTACACCTTCAATTTCATTGACTGACAATGGTTGTTAAAGATTTTTATGTCTTCCTGAATCAGCTTTGGTAATTCATATGTATCTAGGAATCTGTCCATTTCCTCTGTATTTCCATCTTATTAGAATTTAAGTTTTCAAAGTAGGTATAAATGATCTGGATTTCTACAGGGTTTATGATGATTTCACCTTTTTTATTCCTAACTGCATGGATTTGAGTCTTTTCTTTCCTTTTTTTGATAAGGCTAGCTAAGTGTTTGTCAATTTTATTTAATCTTTCAAAGAGTAAACTCTTCAATTCATTGATTCTTCGTATTGTTTTATTTAGGCTCCAGTTCTTAATTTCTGCTCTGATCTTTATAACTTCCTCCCTTGTTCAGCTTTTGCCTTAGCCTGATCTCTTTTTCTAGAAGTTTCAGGTCCAAAATTAGTTTGTTTATGTACGCTTGCTCTGCTTTCCTGATGTGGGTATTTAGTACTGTAAATTTCCCTCTTAAGACTGCTTTCATTGTGTCCCATAAGTTCTGGAATGTCGTATTGTCATTATCATTCAACTGTAAAAACTGTCTAATTTCTTCTTTAATTTCATCTGTGACCATTGGTTGTTCAGTAGGTTGCTATTTAATTTCTATGTGTTAATGAGGTTCTTGTAGTTTCTTTTGTCATGGATTTCTAATTTCATTCTACTGTGATCTGACAGTATTAATTGAAAAGTTTGAATTCCTTTGCATTTACTTAAGCATGTCCTATAAGCCAGCATATGGTGTATTTTGGAGAACATGTCATGTGCAGCTAAGAATGTATATTCTGATGTTGTGCGATGGAACACCCTATAGACCTCTACTCATCCATTTATTCAAAAATTTGACTTAGTTCTGATTTATCTTTCTGTGACAGTGGGATATTGAGTTCTCCCAATCCAATTTTATTAGGACTTATTTGATTTTTTCATGTTGGTTAATAATTGTTTTATATAGTTGGGTGCACTGGTAATTGTTGTGTATATATTTATGATTGTTATCTCTTCTTGGATTATTCCCAGTAGGAAGATGTAGTGAGCTTCTTTATCACTCCTAATCAGAGTTGGCTTGAAATGCACTTTGTCTGCCAATAGAAAAATCTATGTGGCTGCCCCAGGGAGAGAACCACCAGTAACTCCTGAGATCCCTGCCATGTTGGGACTTAGGGCACTGAGAAACCAAGCAACCAACTTGCCTCCCTGGTAAGCAGTGTGGTGTGGCAGGCTGTGGCCGCCCCAGGGAAAGAACCACCAGCGACTTCTGAGATCCGCACCATGTTGGAACATAGGGTGCCGGGAAACCAAGCAGCCAGCTTGCCTCCCTAGTAAGCAGTAATAAGCCTACCAGCACAAGGGCTGAGAATCAACATCCCACCTCCCCACCTCCCCGTTGGCAAATGGGAGTCAGAGATCTGAGCATCTCTTGGAAGGTCGACCATGCGCAATATAGCAAATAAGGGAGATTTGCTTCTACCATCTCTTTGAAGGCAAATATTTTTACCACTGTTTGGCTTTTTTCTGATTAATGGTATTGCTCTATTCAATATTCTGTTTTGATAAGTTTTATAATGTTCTATACTTCATTTTATTTTGCTATACGTAATTGAAAGAACAACTATTGTGAAGATAATGAGATATACTGTGGTACCTATTACTGTTATCCCGGTAACCTGTTGTGAAGTTCTGTACCAATTTCACTACACTATCTAAACTGGCTTTGTTGCATCTTGTTCTGTTGTATTTTACTACCTTCAAAATAATTTTAAAAAGAAAGAAAAATCTACCCCTGCTTTTTTCTGATTTCCTGTCACATGTATTGTATTCTATCCTTTGCTTTTCAGTCTATGAATTTCTTTTTGAATTAAATGTGTTTCTTGTATGTAACATATTGTTGGATCTTGCTTCCTGATCCATTCTGCCAGTCTGTGTTTTTTGATTGGTGAATTGAGACAGTTAACACTGATGGTTATAACTGATATATATTGACTTATCCTTGTCATGTTATTTTCCTGTTGCTAGCTCCCCACTTCCCCCCTCCCTGAAGAATTCCTTCTGTTGGGGCTCATGAAGCTATAGTCTGCCTTACCTGAAGAATTCCTTCTGTTGGGGTTCATGGAGCTGTAGTCCTTATTATCTCTTTCTACATTGCCCTTCAGAACATTTTGGAGTGCTGGCTTAGTGGTCATAAATTTCTTCAGATGTTCTTTGTCATGAAAGTATCTTATTTCTCCATCAATTTTGAAAGATAGTTTTGCAGGGTACTTCTATCTGGGTTGAAAGATCTTTTCCTTTAGAACTTGGAGTACTTCATCTCAAGCTTTCCTTGATTTAAGAGCCTGTGCTGAGAAGTCAGCTGTAATTCTGATGGGCTTTCCTTTATAGGTGATTGTTTCTTTTCTCCAACTTCTTTTGAGATTCTATTCTTGGTTTGAATTTCTGGAATCTTGACTATGATATGCCTGGGCTGTAGAATTTTTTTTTTATCATTGCTAATTGGAGTTGTATATGCCTTGTTTATCTGCAGGTCAAATTGTTTTTTTCTGCCATGAGAGTTTTCTTTCATGATGTCTGCAAATAGCTTTTTAATTTGTAGTATCTCCTGCTTGTTCATTGACTCTAGTTAAGCTTAAGTTATTCTTTGTCTCATCTAGAAGCTTCTGGATTCATTTCCCATGATCCTTTGCTTGTTTTGATAAATCTTTCTTTTCCTGGTCACTAACTTCAAACCTGTTTTCAATATCTGAGATTCTGTTCTCACATTGGCCTAATCTATTTTGAATACTTTCATTGGAGTTTTTATTCTCCTGGATATCTGCTTGAATCTGCTTTATGGATTTCATTTCTTTCCTATGCTGAGCTTCCATAATATTCTTCAGCTTATCTATTTTCTTATCTGTGTCTGCTCTAATGTTGCTAAGCATGGTGTATATTTTGGTAATCTCTGTAGTTATCTGAGAGATTAATTCTGATTTCATTTTTTCCAAAGCATCACTCAATTGCTTTGTTGTTACCACTTCAGAGAGGTCTGGTAGGGGGCTTTCAGATTTTCTCAATTTCCTGCCCTCTGGATTTGCCTTTGGTGAACTGGATGTCTGTGGTTACACTTTACTTAAGTGTCTTATCATTTTATTTTCTCTCTTTTTTAGTTTAATTCCTGGGGTGATGCTTGTAATTTGCCTATGGCAGATTACATTATTGGTAGTTTTAGGACCCTTAGGTGATGACTCCTTTTCTAAGGTATCTTCTAGGTATAGTTGGTTTTTTGGGTTTCAAACCTGTTGAAAGATCTTACGTCTTCAGTTTATTGGAGATGAGAAGTTGTTTGTTTGCCCTAGTTCCCAGTTCTTTGGCACTGTGCCACAATATTTTCTGTGGCCCTTAATCAATCTCAGTCATAGAATACTAGGACCAACAGCTGTTTGATACAATTATGTCAATGTTTGCTACAGTGGTACCAATAGCACCAAACATAAAATGACACACTGAGCTAACCCTTAATTTGTAACTTTTAATCATATGAACTAGATTTGTGATTATATAACAAAATGTAAAACAGATGAGATAATTATATGCAATACATAACTGCATAATGTGTCAATTTTCCCTTGGGAGTTAAACTTTAAAATGAATTAATGAGAAAACAGAGAAGTGGAATAAGAGAAAGATATTAGAAATAAGGTTGGAGGACAAAGGAGGAATCACACCAACTTTGGGAAACTGGTGCAGAAGATGAAGGAAAAGAAAGATGAAGGAGATAAAAGGAAGAACAGAATGGAACCACACCCACAAAGACATTAGGAACCACTTTCACACTCATATAAAAACAATTAAGGAGAAAGAGAAAAAGAAAGAAAAATTAAAACAAAACAAAACACAAAACAGTCCATTTCCGGGATTCTCTCCGTCTAGTAGACAACCTGTGGAGATAGAGTCCCAAATTATGCCAGTCTATCCTGGAAAGCCAACAGCACCTTCAGGCATGGTAACAGATAATCTCAACAGTCCTGCCCAGAGACCAGACTCAGTGGGCCTGCCGAAGTCCCAGCAATTTCCTCGGGTCTGCTAGATGTGGCCCAGGGATTTAGCTCAGTGGCACAAGTGCTTATCTGGAAAACTGGCATCAGTTTAGGTTTCTGAGCTCAGCCAGCCTGGCTTCAAGTTAGCTCCTGACTAATTGCTCTCTCCCACAGGAGGACTACGTCCTCTGCACTGCCAGCCAGTGCAGGCTTCCACGTCTGCTGCTCCCTCCACTGCCACATCTCTCTTCAGAGGCCCCTGGGGTCACCAGCCAAGCCCATCACCACGACCATGCATCCCCAGGCTCAAATAGTTCCTCTTGTGCAGTCCCAGCTCAGGGCAAAGGCATTGTTGACTACCTCCTTCTTCATTGAAGTTTTTCTTTTCATTCTCTCTGTGGGCCTCAATTCACCCTTCAGATTCTTCCTGGGTCCAGGGAAACCGCTTCCCTCCTTATCCTCCTCATGGTGCTGCATTCTAGTCTCTGGAGGGTAACTCTGAGAGGTTGTTTTCCCCACTGCTTACCACTCTGCCGTCATCCACGCCTTTTCAATTGAAGTATAGCTTGAGGTCTCTGGGAGTAGGGGTAGAACCAGGACCCCCTCTTTTGGGTTGGGGGGGTGTCATAGCAGCCCGTTTTGTTTCTCTGTCTGTTTGGGTATTTCGTTGTTGTTGTTACTGTTTGGTGTTTGTTTGGGGTTTTTTTGTTTTGTTGTTGTTGTTGGTGGTGGTGGTGGTAGTGTTTGGGGGGCCTCTATCATACCAGTCCATTGATGTCCCCTGCAGTGTATAATAGACACTTTCCTTAGTGTCCATATAACATCTAGAAGCTGTAAAATTCCTTTGGGTATTATATCTTTTCCCCTCAGTAGTCAGGAGCCTTCTTTCCCTGCATACAGCTCTGCATAGCATGGCAAATGTATACTTAGAATCAGTATAGATGTTAACCTTTATGTTTTTAGCTAGGAACAGAGCCCTTGTCAGAGCAATTAACTCAGGCCTCTGAGCAGAGGTTCCAGTAGGCAAAGGCTGGGCCTCTACCAAAGATCTGATATCCTCACTGTATATCCTGGTCTTTGGAATCTTTCTAATATAAAACTGCTCCCATCTATGAAATGTTCAGCATCTGGGTTTCCCAAGGGATGAACTGTGAGATCTCCACAGCTTCAAGATACCTCACCCACAATTTCCACATAGTCATGAAGAGGGATTCCCAGTTTGACTGGGAGCAGAGTGGCTGGTTAAGAGTGATTACTTTCTATAGAGTTACATGGGGTTTTCACATAAGAGTCCTTGATATTGGCTCTTTCTTGGGTTTGACAACCATGGATGCTCTCTTGGATCCATCAAAGTTATAACTTGATGGGACACTTGGATAATCAATTGTTGTCCTGGAGTTAATTTGTTGGCCTCCCAGCTCAGCAGGGCAGTGACAGCTAGCACCTTGCAATATGGAGGCCACCCCAGGGCAACATAGTCTATTTGTTTTGATAAGGATGCCATCAGGCATTGCCAGGATCCCATGACCTGAGTCAGAACTTCTAGAGTTATCCCCTTTCATTTGTGGACATGCAAGAAAAAGGGCCAGATTATACTTGGCAGCCCTAAAACTGGAGATTGGGTCAATGTCTCCTCAATTTGTTGAAATGTAATTTCCTGATCAGCTCCTCAAAGAATGGGCTCTTTTTCCTTACTTTGGTAGCTTCACACTAGAGGCTGGCCATAAGTGAGAAGTTCAGAATCCAAATATGGAAGAACCCCCAGAAAGTCCCTGACCTGATGTCTGGTGGTTGGGGTTGGAAGAGCATAGACAGCTTGTTTTTGCTTACTACCCAATTGCCATTTCCCTTCTGTTACTATAAAACCCAGGTATCTGACCTTTTTTGGCAACCCTGCGCCTTCTTTTTGGAGACCTTATATACAGCCTTCCATAGGAGATGAAGAAATTCTCAGGTCCCCTGGTTACAATCTGCAAGAGATTGAGCTACAATGAAAAAATCATCTATGTACTGTAACAATGCACAGTTATTTCCCAGTGTAAGGAGGGCTTTGAGGTTAGAGGTCAATGTTTCCCTGAAAACTTTAGGGGAGTTCTTAAATCTATGAGGAAGTATAGTCCAAATGAGCTGCTCTTTTATGTCAGTAACTGGAGTCTCCCATTGGAATGCAAAGATGGATTGACTGATCAGTGCCAGAGACAGAAAAAAAACACCCTGGAACCCCAGGCAAGTGAACCAGGTAGCACTTGCTGGGATGAGTACCATTAGTGTGTATGGGTTTGACACCACCAGGTGTGTGGTTTCAAAAGCCTGCTTCACTCTGTGTAAGTCCTGTTGGCCTATATTTATCAGTTCCTGGTTTATGTACCAGTACAGTGAGGTGTTTCACATAGGAAATACGTCCCAGAATCAACAATTGGGATTTCATCTTATTAAAAAGTTTTTTCCAGGTCAAAAGAAAAATGTCCAACAGAATGGAAAGAAAACCCATGAATTGGGAAAAAATCTTAGCCAACTGTCCCTCAGACAAAGGACATCTGCACAGAACACATAAAGACTTTTAAATGATCAGATCCCAAAATTCAAAGATCAAATTCAAAAATGGGCATCTGACATGAATACACAGTTCTCAGATGAAGAAATACAAATGGTGAATAGATACATGAAAAAATGTTCAGCGTCATTGGTCATTAGAGAAATGCAAATTAAAACAACACTGAGATTTCATTTCACTTCAGAAAGAATAACCAGGATCGAGAAAACTACCAATAACAAATGCTGGAGAGCCTTTGGGGGAAACAAGAACTCTTCTGCACTGTTGGTGGCAGTGTAGGCTGGTATAAATACTATGGAAATCAGTCTGGAGTTTCCTCAAAAAGCTGGGATTGGAAGTCCCATTTGACCCAGCTATTCAACTTCTGGGCAAATTCCCAGACGAACTGAAAACATCATACCACAGTGATATATGTGCACCCATGTTTACAGCAGCACAATTTGTAATAGCCAGATCTTGGAAACAACCTAGAAGTCCATCAACTGAAGAATGGATTAAAAAAAGATGTGGTATTTTCATACAGTGAAGTACTCCTCAGCTATAAAGAAAGAAGGATCACATTGAGACTTTTATAGGTAAATGAATGTGACTTGAAACCATACTTATAAGCAAAATAAATAAAACTCACATGTGTAAATACTGTGTTGTCTCTCTAGTGTAAGAAACTGAAAGAGTGGATAAGATAACAAAATCTTCAATACATATTGTGAAAGAGTAAGAAACTGCTCAAAGGAGGAAAGTGACTCAGATAGGGAAAAGGAGAAAAGAAGGAAGGGAAAAGAAAAAAGATATAAATTTTTATATATACACTTCAGATAACTAAGATGATTGTACTACTAATTCTATTAGTTCTTAGAACAAAATAGCTAACATTCATAGATTTAGGTCAATTTTGCATGATTATATCTGGTAATCTGAGTAACTCTTTTAAAGATAACTATGCAAAATAACAACCTTAGTTATGCTGCTATTTCCTTGTTTTGAAAGCCTATATGGTTATTGTTTGGGACCCTTCATTGTTGTTATCTCTTTTGCTTCTTGTACTTTTTTGTTTTGTTTTCTTTTTCCCTGTAATACAGAAAGGATAGATGTACATGTATAGGCTTATACAAGCCTAGATCTTCTCCTAGAGAGTTTATAAGAATTCATTTTTTTACATGTGATGGTATCAACAGCTACTTAGAAGAAAACAAGACATTATGGTAGCCATTGCTGACTTCGTATCATCTTGTTTTGAAGTCCAATAATGTTCTTATTCTTTTTTTATTGGTTTTAGTCCTTTTTATATTATTCAGTTTCAACATATGTGAAGGTATGGGCAGCTATTTTGAAGAGAACAAGAGATGTTATGGTAGCCAATGTTGATTTTCCTATTGTTTGGTTTTGAAGGCCTGTAATGCTTTCATTCTTTTGTTTTGATAGGTTTCATATTATTTTGTTTTACTTGAATTCATTGTGTGTGAAGATATGGGAAAAAAGTAGGGTGTTCCATGATGACTGGCATCTGAGCAGAACTTTTTTTTTTTTTTTGGACTGGGAATCAAACTCAGGATCTTGTGCTTGCCAGGCAAGTGCTTGTACTGCTGAGCCACATCCCTGGCCCCAGGATTTTATTTTCTAAGAGCCAATTCAGATGTCTCTGAATACCTTGTACAGTTTGCTGAGGGAGAGCATATTGGCAAACTTGAATGAAAGTTACTCCTGACTTTAGTTTCCTTTTCACTGGTGCTTATTTAATAGCCAGTCCTGGTGGGCTGGATTCATTTCATAACCTGGAAATTGGCGAGGCCAGCAATTCATTTGTTCCCAGATAGGGTGGCTTATCAGACATAGCCTCCATTGCTCAGCCTGTGATATAGCACAGGTTAATACCATCGCCTTTTAGGGAACCAAATCTGGAGTAATTTTCCCTTGTGGCCCAAAAGCAATTTGGGCTTTCAATTTATGAAGCAAGTCTCTTCCCAGCAAGGGGACTGGAGAGTTCAAAAGATACAGGAACACATGTCAAATCACCCCCCCCCACCCATAACACATCTTTTGGACCAGAAAAATGGGCCTCTTTTCTGGAACCCCAGTAGCTTCCACAATAGTCACATGTTTTTTTGGACAGTGGTCCAATTGGACATGTGTCACTACTGAATATTCAACTCTACTATCACCGTAAAATCTACTGGGGACCTCCAGTTACTGAAGATTTTTGCAAAAGGTTCAGCCTCCTACTAGTGATAGGGCAGACAGCGAGAATGAAACCAAGAGAAAACTGAAGTTGTGAAAGGTCTCTGGGATGGCCAGTTGCTCTGAGGAACCGAGGGCATTTATCCACAACAGCTCTCACCTTGCGTTGAATGAACAAGGAGCAGAAGCATGAGCGGGATACGGGCAGAAGGTCATGGTTGAATGTGCGGGAACAGTCACTTCTGCAGACCGGCCAGCAGGAGAGAAATAAGGCATTCCTGCACCAGGCACAAAACTATCAAATTTCCATAACAGCTTAATGAGTGACTTATTATGTTGCCATAAGCAACTTTTTACTGCTGAGAAAAAGACTTTGTTCTGAGTTTTAATGCTTCAGTGCTGCCGCGATCCTATATCCCAGCCCTGTTCCTTCATCAGCCATTTATCTGACCTCAGGGGCAGCCCTTAATGCTGGCCTGTGCATTACTTTGCCTCCATGGGACATATCAGTACCTTAGCTAAACTCCAGTTGCAGTCTCTAGGCCAATTAAAAAAAATTATCTCTGTACAGGTATCACTGCTTGTACGTCTGTAATTATTATGCCACAGTTTAGTAAGGAAAAGAGTTAGCAGTAGGTTGTTGTCAGGAATTTTCAATGCAGTGGTTCTACACAAAATCCATCCAATGCCCCCACATTTTTCTTGACCACAGGCTCCTGGAGGCCTAACAGAACGGAGCCTCGCCTGGCCTAGTGCCCACGACCTTCAGCCCTAGCCAGCCCAATAAGATCGGTATGGTGTTCCCTTTGATAATGGCCTTTGATGGATAGGGGGCCTTAACCTGCTGTATCCATCCTCTTTCTTATCTTTTTCTGAGCATCCATCTGTCCACTATCCAAACTGTCTGCACCAGGCTCACTGATTCAAAGCCAACTTTGTTGATCTCCAGGTCCTTGTCTGGTTTGACCTTTCTCTCATTTCCTTCTGTGCCCTCGTTCCTGTGTAGCTTCTGTGCAGTCACCGGTAGGTCAGCTCTCTTTTTCATCCTTCAATCTGCCTCCCATTTAGCCTCTTGTTCTCAGTTAACATGCACTTTAATTGCCCCATCCATGAGCCGAATAGCACTCATGCCCGCAGAGCCTCTGCCTGATGTCTCCCAGTGTCTCCTGAAAGTTGCGGTTCTCAGTTGCCTCGGAAGTAAATGGGGTGTAGCATCAGAAAACCTCACAGACTTTCACAGAACTGGCTTGGGCTCTCATTTGGGGCTGGAGTGTTATTGAAATCTTTCTCATGTTTCTAGCTTTCTTTCTTCCCACTCTCAGGCCTTCTAAGAGAGCTCCTAATACTTTTCTAGATAGTCCTGTTCCTCTTTGGTAACTGGATCCCAATTAGGCTCAGCCTCAGCATAATGACCTTGGGCATAAACTTGGACATCCGTTGTTGGGAAGGGGTATGATCTTCTCATAAGCAGAGGGCAGCTTGTATCATACCTCAGTACTGAATAGTGTCATGAGGCATTGTTTATCATCTGTCCAGTTGGGTTATATGTCTGGAAAATGGATTGCATCAGGTCTATAAGGGCTTATGAATCCTCCATATAGGAGGGAGTATGTTTCCAATTGAAGAGGTACGTGTTTGGGAAAAGCTGGTAGACAAAAATGTGTTCACCTACCTTGGGCCTTCCCTGCTGCATCATGGGTGACATGGGTGCAGATGGGTGACCTAGTCTCCCACAGGGGCATCTGTAATGCCCTTTTACAGGCTGTTTGAAGATGCAGTCATTGGTCATCTAGGCTCTCTCCTTTTTTCCTTAGGGGTAGGGACTTTGCCTTTTCTGCTTGGGGAGATGATACTTGGGATTTTTCACTCTGATTTTGCCTCCTCTGGACTGGGTCTTGGTAGGGGCATATAGATTGGACTGTAAATGGAGAGGTATTCCTGCCTCTTCTGGAGCTTCTCACAGGATGGTTTATCTTTGATCTCTAATTGTTTTTCCTTACCACCTTCAGTTGTCAGTGAAACTGATTTTTCCCTGTCCCTTACTTTGGTCTCAGCCCTGGCCAGGAGGGTTTTGCAATAGGTAGACAAGGTTATAACCACTCAGGCTGAGTCTGAATTACATTTAGCCATGAGTCAGTGTCGTGATGTCCTCGGTGCGTCTTCCTTCCCACTGACCCCTGTACACTCATCCCATTGTGCTCCTATCAATAGTTCCCCGGCCAGCCATGCCACATCAAATGAAGGCCAAGCTACTTCCAAAAGTGTTTTCAAACTGGCGGTGGTTGACTTTACCCCACACTTTCCAGTATAACCTTCCTTAAAGTTCTTTAGCAATCATTTTAATGGGGTGGGTTATGATGTTTCCCCTTTCGTCTCTACTCAACTGCAGGGCAATTTATTCTCACAATTACTATTAACCTTTTACGACAAACTTGGTTTGCATTTTTAGAGTGTCCATCTTTCTTTCCTTCTCAGATTGTCACTTTGTAAATCTGACTCACTGCCAGCAGACCTCTAAGTAATGTCAGGTCAGTGTTCTTATCTTAAACCAGCAGAGAACAGAGCAAGTTAACTCTATAATAGTAATTTAAGAATTGGCAATGCACAAAAATGCTTTAAAACACCCTCATTAATCTACTCAGATTGGAAACCAAAAGTACATTTATCAATTAGTTAAAATTTGTGATTTGATGTTTCCTGTAAAATGCCTTCTTGGGCCTGGGAGGGCTTTGGCCATTCAGCCCCAGCTGGAGTTGGCCCTCGCACTGCCTCCCTTCCACTTGCTTTGAAATGAAAAGATGACCCTTGCTTCGTCCCCCCAGTCTTGGTAGGAACAGCTGGAGCTAGGTCTCAGCTTTGCACCTGTTTTAGTCCAACAGACTCCTGGCAGCCCAGGCGTCTTTTAGTTTTGGTCCCTAACTGAGCCCAGGGGATCTCAGATTCACACACTCTGCTTTGTTCACACACACACAATTATATATTTTTTCACACCCTGTAGACTCATATGCTTGTTTTGCTCATACATGCGCATTCCTGAGCCCCTCCTCCTCACTGCAGGTCACTCCAGCCTTTGAATTCCTCCTCCTCCCCAAAGGCTTCCCCTCACATTCCACTAGTTGTTGTAGATTTCACCTGATTTCTTTTCCAGAGGGCTGACCTTGGGCCTCCCTTACAGCAGGCCATTCCCACTCCCTAACACACCTGTGAGCCAATTCTCACTGGGGCCACTCCTGTGCCTTGAGAGTGCTGGCGCAGTCCAATTTTAGCCCAGGTCAGATTACCAGGTACTTGGGAGGTGATCAGGCTCCTCTTCCATCCTAATGGGACAAATGTTTTCCTTACCCGCCATGGTCCTGTAGCTCACTGTTGTTCCAGAATCATCCTCAATCCCCTTAAATTCCATTTGCGCTGATGCAGGAGAGGTCTGTGGGCTGCAGGAGGGCTGATTCCCCTCCCCTGAAGTTTCACCAGATTAGCACCAGAGGTCTCGGGGCTCCCACAGCTCGGCCCCTTACAGGTCTACAGACAAAAGAGACAGAAGATCTATTATTGCCTCTTGTCCCTTCATGGTTGCAACAAATGTTGTGGGATTTAAGACATGGGGGAGATGAGTGGGGAAAAGCCGGAGATCTTTATTTTTAGGTGAACATTGGCTCGACTAGCAAATCCAAAATGGCTAAGCAGAGGACAAAGACAGGGTCCAGCTTTTATACATTTCGTCATGGAGTTTGGTCTTTGGCATGGAACTTGTGGGTAGGCACTTCGTCAAAATGTTCAGTTTCGTATCTTTGTGGCCCTGCTCGGACATAGCAGGATGGGAACAGGTTATAAAATTGTACTTATAGGGACAAAGTGACTGCTTTATTGTGGCACTTGTGTAGTGGACTGCAGGGCCCCACGAGACGCTACCCTCCTCCTTGCTTGCCTGTGCTAGTGGTGCCCTCCGGATATATTTTCTTAGCTTCGGGTTTATTTGTTTGTTTTTTGGAGACAGAATCTCATTATATATCTCAGGCTGGCCTTGAACTCACTGTGTAGCTCAGGCTGGCATCAAGCTTGCAGTGATCCTCCTGCCTCAACCTCCTGAGTGCTTGGATTACAGGTGTGTGCCATCATACTCAGCTTTACTGTGTAATATGAAACATGAGGAAAAAAAACCAAAAACTAGAAAATACCCAGATTTAAGTTAAACCTCCTGTGTAATGGATTAGTTTTAGGGATAATGATTTTACTACTAAGGGAGGCCCCTTCTCATGGGTCCATGATACAGTGATAATCTATCTCTCACTCTAGTGGCCACCTGTCGTGGCCTTCTTCCATGCTCCCTTCATTCTGTTTTGTGTCTCTGGCTGCTTCCTCAGGCCTGTCTCCTCCTCTGCCACTCCCCCTTAGGTCACCTTCTCTCCCGCATAGTCACTTGACATCACCTGTCTTACTGCAGGCGGGTCCCTCTTCAAATTCTCTTTCCTGCCATAATTTCTTCCAAGACCTTCATTATCATATCACTCCACAGCCAAAGGTTATTTGAACAGGCATGTATAACCTTTAATAATGAGACTATATTTATAGTTTTATGCTTTTTTATTTAGTAGTCCATGGTTAGCAATTCCTCTTGCTAACTCAAGCCATGACTTAATTGGGTCTCCAATTAATTTCATTGGTAGACATTCAGTTTGCTTCTAGTTTCCCCATATATAATAATATATACAATCTGAGATGAGCATCCTCATACATAATATTTTTAGGCATCCTTCATTATTTCACAGAGATAACTTTTAAAATGTGAAATAGCTGATAAGGAATAAACATTTTATAATCTGCTAGTATGTACTGTCAGCTTTCCACATTACATATTACTAATCTCACACTGGTTTGTGAATTAACTGAGGCTATAGAAGTGAACTGAAGCAAATGACCTGTCTATATTGCTTATGAAAACAATGCATTACCCAGTCATAACGGGCCCATGCAAACCCTGCCTGTACAAACAGGCAGGCACATGTTAATTCACAAAAGGCACTCTGGGCGGCGAGAAGGACACCGTCCACGGGAACTACTTTGAAATTCTCCTTTCACGAATTCCGAGCTGTGCGATCTTGGGTGGCTCACAGTTTTCTCAACCATCAACCAGGGGCTGCAGTTTCACCTTTGGAAGGATCAGCTAGATGAACACCTCAGAAAGCTTCTGGCATGGGCGACTGCTATGCTCTGAGGTGCTTCAGGACCCTAAAGAAAGCACAGGCTCGGAGTCTCATCAACGCAACCTGTCTCCCCTAACTCCGTACTGTATCTGAGTGTCATTTTCGCACTTACTAAGGCACCTCTTTTATCTGTTGAGAGGAGCAAATGAGATCACAAATACTGTATATAAAGCTCCTAGCACGGGAGCTTTAAAAATTAAAAGTAATTCTGATTTTTTATTTTTAAAAGTGGGTTTCACTCCTACTGTAAGCCGGAGGACTGAGGAACACGCTCTGCCTTCAGGATCTTCCAGCTGGCCCAGGTGGGCGCCTACGTGGGTGGGCACGCCTGCCCCCAGGGAACGTGCGGCATGTGCCTTGCGGCAGTCTGCAGGCCCTGGGAGCCAGGGAAGGACTCTAGTGGGGAGATTAATGACATCGGTCGGGCCTGGAGGCTGGTGTGCGGCCACATGGAGTCTTCCACAGGCCTCAAGACTTGGGCAGACAGAGGCAGCAAGGACACAACTCTTTTCCCTGGGAATCAGCCTGGGCATCAGTCACAGCAGGGACCAAGCAGTCACAGCCAGCTCAGTAAGTGGCACAGTGTGACCAGCACCAGAGCACAGGGTGAAGGGTCCACTCTAAGAGCTCTAAGCCCTCCACCAAGGCTCCCAGCTTTTAGAAGACTTAGCTCTGATACTTACATACTTATCTGCTAAAAGGAAGAGCAAAGATTTTAAAGGAGAAATTAGAATTTGCTTATTCTCACAGATTTTCTCATGCAGGTACTAATGATTGCGATTTTGCATTGTTTAAATACCCCAGAGCCGCACTGTCTGCCTAGAGTTGCTGTTCCCAATTTGTACACCGGTGACCCATGGACCACACGACTTCTGAGGATCTGTGTGCTCCTCTGCCTTCAGCTCCTGCTAGAATGGGAGCAGAGTCAACCTCAGTTTCCAGATGTAAACTTGAAAAGAATGAAACAAACAAATTTGGCCTGTCACGCTAATCAGAAGACCTAATCTGAGATCAAGCTAATAAACCACTAAGGCAGTAAACGAAGTCCAAGCGAATCACTTAAGGAAAAGACCTTGATTCAATAATAAAGGCAACAGAGGCCATGGAAATTGCCCTCAGGGAGTAAGGGGACCTGGGTTCCACCTCACCTGTACTACTAAATAGATTTAAGCACCAACCAGATAAATCTTCAGTAAGCAGGTCAGGCCTGACCTGGGCCCTCACGCCCAGCCTATGCCCACGCCCACGCCCACCCCAGCTTCCAGATCCTCCTAAGCCGCTGTCCCCAGTTCCTAGTTCCGGTGCTGGTGGGCGTGGGCCTGACCACTTCCTCTGCCCCTGGCTCTCCTCAAGGTGTGCAGGCTGCATGCTTCCCAATTTTAGCTTCTTTGGCGCAGCTCACAGCCCAATAGGTGAGGGTCGGGGTGCTCCCTAGGCACAGCACGCTTGGCCCCTGTCCTCTGCCCAGAGCGCCCCCAAGGTTCACACCCCCAGCCCTGTGGCCGCTGAGCTCCGACCAGAGGAGTCAGAGTCAGGAGTGGATGGGAGCTGCCTGGGAGTTGGTGAGACAGCCCTCTGGGTGTGTGTGGGTCATGAGGTGCAGCCTCTGGGTCAGGATCTTTCCCTGGCTCCTTTCCACTGGGCGCTGTTCCCTTCCCTTCTTGTTGGCCACCGTGAAACAAAGGTCATTACCTGGCCACGCCCTTCTGCCATGTTTCTGCTTTGGAGCTAGCTCACCATGAACTGAATCCTCTGAAACTCTCAGGGACAGAAAAACCTAATACGCTGAGCTGTATCTCCCGCCTTTGATCGTGTGTTTGTTTGTTTTGAGACAATCTCATCAAAATGCCCCGACTGAGTTTGCATCTGCAGTCCTCCTGCCTCATCCTTCCAGAGTACTGGAGTACAGACGTGCACCACCATGCCTGGCTCTCATTTCATTTTTAATAACGTTTTCTTCTACTGTGTCCCTGAGTTCTGCACTCCACAGAACCCATCTGGTGTCATCTTCTTCCTTCTCCTTTAAGCCACTCCATCCTTACGTGGCTTAGGATGGTCTTAGTGCATGTGTGGTTCCCCAAGCACCCAGATCAGCCTATTGTCAGCCGCAAGGGCAAAGACTGGAAGGTGCTTTTTTCCAGGGGACCAGTAGTTTCTGGGTAGGTAAAAGGATAGCATCAGAGGAGGCCTCTCAGTTCTCAGTCTACTCATTCACTCAACAGATATTTTTAAAAAACATTTATTGAGCACTTACTATGTGTCTAGCACTGCTCTAGGTGTTTTGGCTCTTCTCCGTTTCTGAGTGCCGTCCTAGGACTACAGTAAGGAGACTGAGGCACACCCTCCAGACCCTAAACTTTAGAGTTGTGCCAAAAAACTCAGTCATTAAGAAGAAATTATTTCAAACCAGCGTTTTAAAATTAAAAATTAATTCAAAAAATGTCCATGATGACCAAAATGCTCATTTTAAATAAAGACAGGATTCAACAGCCAGGATTAGGCCAGATAGACTCCTTTCCTCATTCAAATTTTTTAACTCCAGAGCTGCCTTGATATCTCCCCGTTAGTCTTGGAGTCAGTGGAATGGAGCCCACAGTCTGCCAGGAAATGCACGTAAGCCTTCTCCCCATTTCCCCTGCCAATTGGAATGATTTGCCATCTTTATCATAGCCTGGCATCCCATGCGTACTTTGATCTGTTTCTAAACTGGCTCTTTTCTATTTCGTATTTTCAGTATCTATCATGACCACAAGCCCATATCACAACATTTTAAAAACATTTTAATTGCTGTCATATATCACCATTGAATAACACAATTTACTGGCATTTCCTAATTTGTGAACATAACATTGTTTATAACTTTTTGTCTTTTCTCTATGGAAAGTAGCATCATGTGACTTAAGTCTCCTAATCAGATGTGGAACTGAACAGTTGCTCTAGGACTCGACAATGATTAAAACACTGGGCAGTGGGAACACAAAAATAAGTTATGTTTTCTGCCCATACAATGTGGTGTAAACAAATAAACTTGACATATTACAGTGATAGACAATTAAAAGTTTTCTGTTTCTAGCCTGGAGCAAGGAGAAATATCATGTGGCATAAATAGTCCAAGAAATGAGAGCAGAATAGGCCAAAGTACTTGCCTGGGTGATTCATCCTATATTCTCAGGATTATTTAAACAAAACCAATAGGCTTTATTTAGTTTTATGGTGTCTTTTAAAGAGCAGAAGGTTTAAACTTTTGATGATGTCCGGTACAGTTTTTTTTTTTTTTTATAGTTTGTAGAGGGTTTTGTTTTGATTTGTTTTTGCTTCTTTTTAAAAAAACTTTGCCTAACACAAAGTCACTATGATTTCATCCTATGTTTTCTTCTAACCATTTTATAGTTTGGGTGCTTACATTTAGGTCTGTGCTCATTTTGAGGTGGGTATTTTGGTTTTTGATTTGTCTGAGGGTTGAGGTGAAAGTCAAAATTAGTATTTTGTATGAAGATATTCTTTTACCCAGGCACCACTTGTTGGAAAGTTTATCTTTTTCCTCTATTATGTTGTTTTGAAAGTTTTGTAAAATGCGGTTGGCCACATAGGCTTCGTTATCTTTCTGGAATCCATTGTATCCCATTCATTTCTTTGTCCTTTTTGTTTTTGATTATTCTGGCTTTGTACGTGTTAAAGTCATTGCTAAAGTTAGTCTCCTAATTTTGTTCTGTTTCACAATTGCTTTATATTCTCAAAGCTTTTTTTTAAGTTTGAGAATCCTTTTGTCAATTTCTATAGAAAAGCTAAGATTTTGATTGCAATAGCAATGAACAGATCGACCTGGAGAGAATAGACAGCTTAAGACTATCAGGTCTTCCGATCCATGATCAGATCGTAGCCCTCTGTTCATTTAGAGTTTCATTTCTGTCCCCAGTATTCTCTAGTCTCCCATAGACTGTGTTTGCCAGGACCTCCTGCCAGATCTTTGTAGCACCCGTGTTGGCCCACTCAGGAGCACACGGGAGATTTTCGTGGGTGAAAAGGTTAAACAGGTTAAAGAACACACGTGTGCAAGACATTGGCAACAACAGCAGGCTGAAAGGAGCAGCAGAGAGTGCAAGAGTGAAAAGCGACCTGTGTCTTCATTGTGTAATTCTTACACAGGTTGCTATCTCGTATTTACATTCTTACCTAGTGCAGTAAACTGTGCATACCTGTTTGTCTGCACTGTCATGATTACATAACTGTCTCCTGGTATGTGCCTGCAGTAGGCAGCCGGGTCACTTCCTAAGCTGTCCTTAGAAGTCCCTGAGCTCTGAAGCAGCCTGAGTAGTTCTCTATACCCCAACCCCTTAAAGATTGGAGGTATATCAGTGTACCACTTTATATGTAATGGGGAACAAGTATCTCTGTGCTAGAGTCAGAAAATCAAGAGCCATGTGGTTTTGCAAATCCATCTTTCTCATTTGAGAAGTTTTATCTATGAGCAGCATCAAAATTTGACATGTAACATGCATGCCTGGACCACATATTGAGCAAAGGCTTCAGTCTGGAGGGCTAAATTAATGCCCTTGCCTCTGGCCTGACACTATTCCTGTAGCATCCCACATGCAGCAGTCAGTCTTTCTGCTCAGACAGTGTCCCTAGCAGTCAGCCACTGCACTTCCTAGTCAAGGTACCTGTTAAGTCGTTGTGCAGGGAGAAGAGGGGCTTATGTCCGGAACCAGGATATCCTCCACGGTCAGCTTTTGGCCGTGTTCCCATTCATCTCCCCACAGGTTGGCACTCCACCAATGATAGTGCCCTGTCACTCCTGAGCTGCCCAAGCCAGCAGCTGGAGTGCCAGCCCCTTAAACTGTCCATGTACACATGTAGGGTGTCTGCTTTGTGGATCACAAGCAATCACAATGACCACAACTCTGCCCACTGGTTTGACCTGCCGAGTTCAAACCAGAGTACTTCCATACTGGGGTGGTGGAAGGAAGGACTCTTCTGGTTCAGTGTACTACTCGGGACCTCACATTTGCTTTCAAGTACGATTTCATCAAATACAATTACCCTTTAGGAAAATGTTTTACACATACGACCCACTAACAGAATATCTGCTTTGATTGTTTTGTTTTTGGTGCTGAGGATCAAACCAAGAACCTCACATATGATTCAGGTGAAAGGTCAAATAAAATTTATTGGCTTTGCAAAGACTAACATTAACAGACGTTTCTTAAGAAAGACTAAAAACAGTAGTTCAAAAAATTGTTGATGCAAACAATCTCCCCAAGGGACTCCCTTCTCCGAGGAGTGGGCAGGGTGGGCCGCCTGGCCGAGGCTTCCTGAAAGCAGAGTGTGGGAGACAGAGCTGAGCACCTCCTTTTCCATGTGCAAATCTGCTCTTGAATCCTTGTTCTCAGCTTATATCCATCTCCCCTAGTGCCCTTCACTGTGGTTCTCCTGAGTTTCTTAGGTTTAATTTTTCTAGAGGAGACACCTTCTCTCTGAGGCTGGAGAGTAGTGGCCTAACTTCATAAGGCAGGAGAGGGTGTCTACCCACACCTCGGACTTCCAGAAAGTTCCTCCGTGGGCCCCATCTGCACAGGGTCTGTCCTGTCCTCAGCGTTCCTGTGGGCCGGGGAGGAATCCTTGGCCTTCTACCAAACCCTTCTTCCACAGACATTAGCAGGAATTGCAAACCCCCCGCATCAGTCAAAATTTTGCTGAAATCTTTTTCATTTGCTGGATTTTTGTAAAAAGTTTTCTTACTTCCTTATAAAGTCATTTTAGTAGGATTCTACAAGAAAAGAAAGAGTACATGATTAATTTGTCATGTTTACAAAGCACTCAGCAATCCTTTTTAAAACATTATTTGAAATACATGATCAAAGCAAGATTTTTTTGTCTTACGTAATTCTGAATACACAGCTAATATGAAAGCATGTTTCAGAAAAACTATTACAAAAATGATTAAAATTACTTGTGCTGCTTCAGAAGGGAAGTAATTTTATTCTCGTGCATCTTTAAAGCTTTGTTGAATGATACAAGTTTCTATCCTCCATATGTATTTACTCCTATTGGCTGCTATTGCAATATTGGAGTTGTGAAATTTGACAGGAACTGTGAGGGAAGCCTATGTTGAAATGATGTCTTTTTGCTTCTAGGGTGACTCACTTTTAGCAAAAGATAGAGGCACTCAAAGCTCTTTTTCTTTTTTTTTTTTTTTTTTTGCTGGGGGAGGTTCATGATTGTTTTTATTTTTTGCTTTTTGAGACAGGGTCGTGCTGTGTAGTTCAGGCTAGCCTTGAACTTGCAGTGATTCTCCCGGCTCAGCCTCCTCAGTGCTGGGATTACAGGCATGCACCAACATGCTCCGGGTCAAAGTTCTTTCTTTTAGGATGGTTGGCTAACATTTCTCTCAGAGGGAGTAGGGAAGAAGCTGAGATCAGAGAGGAACTCAAGGAAGTTACAGTAAATGAGAGAATGGCTCCTGGGTCTATGAGTGTAAGGTATATTTTATTTAGTTGTCCTCTCAGCTTGGCATTTGCTTTATAAATATCACATTACTTAGCTAACTAATAGTTGATATTTAATAATTATTATTCATTCTTTCATGTACTAGTTAGTTAGTACTCATTTGAAATTGATTTTAACCAACACCAAAACACAGAGAGAACATTTCTAGCACAGGAGCCGTCAAACACAAATGTCTAAAAATAGGAAAAGCAAGATATTTCCTAGGGGGTGAGTGAGTTTAGTATGGCTGGAGCACAGAGAGAAGGGGCAGGGCAGAGAAAGACAAGACCAGGGCAAGAGTATGTAGGGTTATTGGAGATAAAAAGCATTCATGCTTGGTGATGGAGAAGAGTGTCTGGGACCAGGAGAGCAGACTGGATGAGCTGGAGGGCACGGAGCAAGGCTCAGACGCTTGGAGGTTTGGAGATGTGATGTCAGAGGTGTTCAGTTACTGGAGATGATAATGTCACAGGTGTGAGTTCTCAAAATATCAGGGACCAGGGGGCTGAGAAAGTAGAAAGCAGTGTGGTGGGGCATGGGTCACCCACACAAATGCAGGGTCTTGTACTATATCATGCTGAATAGCCCTGGGGCCACCTAATGCCCATCCTCCACACCTGCCCCCTGGAGATGGAATTTTGAGCCAGGCTTCAGTGTCCACAGGAAGGGACTGGGGGTAGGTCACTAAGCCTCAGTGGCCACATGTGGGCTCTACAAGGCAAAAGGCCAGGTAAAGTCCTGGGCAGCGTCTCCCAGCAGCTCTCAAATCTGCACTGAGCTTCCTAAACTCAAAAAAGTGTATTTGAATTCTTTTTTTTTTTTTTTAATACAGTGAAAGAGATAGGCTTCATGCCTGTCTTTGACATAAGCCCAAATCACAATTACCTATGGAAACCTGAAGAGGAGAGAGAGCATGGAAATTCAGGCCCAGAAACTCAGAGTTTGTGAGGATCACTTGATGGGTTGTAAGCACTGGCAATCAGGCCTCTGTTCTGAAAAACTATGCATGTGACAGCAGATGTGTGACTGAGTTCATTTGTTACAGGCAGCTGAGTCAGTTAGAAATATTATAGGCAGTCAGATAGGGATGGGCGCTCAAAGAAGCCAGTGCAGAAGACCAGATACCTTGCAACCTTGGAGGAGACAAACACCTCCCACTGTGGGCCAGATCTCAAGACAAAGGGCAAAGCAAATGCACCCACATCCTAAGAACTATTTAGAATATCAATCCTGAGACAGGCCAGGAGTCACTGTCCCAACAGAAACAGTCACTGCTCTGTAAGAATGTCCTCTTGCTATGTGACTGACTTCCACATCTGCCCCTGATTTGGTCAATTTTACCTGAGCAATTAATCTTATTGGTTGACCACAGTCTGTCCCACCTTATGCCCACCTTGCGGGTTCCCATTTTTCCCCACCTTGGACCCACCTCACCTTGTGGTTTTGCTCTATAAAAGTCCCTAGAAAAGACAGAGTCCTTGGCAACCCACTCAGGACCCCTTCTGCCTCTCTCTCTCAGACAGAAGCTTTTTTTCCCTCAATATATATATTGTGCTCTTAACCTCCATTGTTTCTAAAATTCATTCTTCAATTTTAGAGACCATGAACTCATACCGGACATATGGTAGGCTGGGAGTTTCATTCCCCTATATCACATTCAGGCTGCTACAACAAATTCCCACAGGCTGGGTGGCTTGTAAAGAACCAGTAGTCATTTCTCATGTTCTGGATGCTAAGTTCAAGATCTAGGCATCAGTAGATTTGGTGTCTGACAAGGGCCAATTTTCTGGATCTTAGGTAGTACAGTCTAATGTGTGTCTGCATGACAAAAACTGGGGAAGGTGGCTTTCTGAGGACACTTTTAAAAGGGCGCTGGAATCCCACAGTCATGCCACAGTACCCCACGCCCTGTAATTATTACCTTAGTGGTTAGGATTTCACCATGTGGATGGCAAGTGGGACAGAAACTTTCCAACTATAGCAGAGAATATGAGATACAAGGTCTCATTTGGCCAGGTGTGACTGCGTACACCTGGAACGCCAGTACTGTGAGAGTTAAGGCAAAGGAAGAAAGAGGTTACCCTGGGTAATCTAGCAACTTAGCAAGATACTGTCTCAAAAAAAAAGTTTTAAAAAGGTGGAGATACAGCTCAGGGAGTGACAGCCCTGGGTTCAATCCCTAGTACTGTCTAAAAAGGGAAGAGGTCCTCATGTGAACACGAAGGTAAGTAAATCTCCAAGAGGTTAAAGAATTTGCCCAAGACTGCACAGTTGCTAAAGTGGCAAGACAGAATTAGAATTCGACCGTTGGACTCTAAGCTGGGCTTTGCCGTGCTCCCAAACCAGAGGAGCAAAGGCTTCCCTGGGTTCTGAGGGCTGAGAGAGGGCAGTTCAGGGGGCCAGTAGAGCAGCAGCATGGGGCGCACACAGGAGAGCAAAGCCTGAGAGTAGAGGCACACGGGCCCCGGCAGGCCCACACCCCATGCCAAGAGGTCCCAACCCATGTGCTGTCTCTACTCAACACTTCAGGGAGTGCTCTCCCTTCCTATCAGTTCATTGTTGTTGTCAGAGGCGTGGCTGCTGTTCTGTGTTAGTTTGGTGCTGGAGAGCCAGCCAAGGGCCACGCTACCGCTGAGCTGCATCCCCAGGGCTTGACACAAGGTCCCATTAAATCACCCAGGCTGGATCAGACTTATGATCCTCCTTCCTCAGCCTTGTGAAACCCTGTTCTATCATTCTGTGTCTCAATGACTTTCCTCACTCTTCAAAATGTACTTTAGCTCAATTCTCCCAGGAAACTGTGCATCTCTTCAAGACCCAGTCACTCACTGGTATGCCTGACCCTTCCTGCAGCGTGCTGGGCTGTGCCTACCTGACGCTGTGTGCGTGGGGAAGGATGCAGCCTAACCCAGGGAGATTCCTGCTGAAAAGTGCATAGCATGAGCGCCTTCAGGGGCAACATCAGGGAAACTCAGAACAGACTTTCTGCAAAACTATGAGCTGCAAAGTCATGACCAAAAGGAAATTTTTGGAATAGACTCCAATTAAAGGCAATTAAAGGACGTGACAAATGAAATTTGTGATTCTCAATACAAGTGGCTCATTTTGAATGTTTTGTAGGTTCTTTAAAATGATAACACTATTGTATCAGTGTTAAAAACTTGGTATTGCTCATTGAATGCTAATTATATAAAAGAATGTCTTCATTTTTCAGAAATTCCCACTGACGTGTTTGGAAATAAAGGGTTTAATTTCTGAAACTTACTTTCAAATATCTCAGAAACATAAATATTCATGGTTTCACAAACACACACATGCTCACTGAAGGGCTAGCAAAATGTCAGTGTCTGGAGAATGCAGGTTGGAAACTGCATTATTTTTGAAGTCTTTCTTTCTTTCTTTCTTTCCTTTCTTTTTTTCCTTTCTTTCTTTCTTTCTTTTTGCCACCAACCAGACCTGCCTCTGGCAGCCCACAGCCTGCCTGCCAGCAGAAGAGCTACTCTCTGCAGGGAATCCAGCTCAGCACCAGAGGCTGTCATAGAGGATGTGGTGGAGGACATAAGATAGGACCAGGAATTTTGCAGTCCTGGGGACATTAGGAGACACCCAGAATCACCCGAAAGTTTACGCCGGACTTTGTCCACTGAGATACAAGACTGTCAGAAAGCTTTAACCATAGATGTTTCCTAAATCGTCACACTTGCCTTCTTTCCATCCATATAAAATGGACATACTTCTCTTTGCTTGGGGCAGATATCTTTGTAGCCCTCTGCCTGCCTGCACCTGTATGCTGAGTTGCTATGAACAAAAGCCTGTTCTATGATCTCTTGTCCCACGTTCCTTACATTCTCTCTCTCTCTCTCTCTCTCTCTCTCTCTTCCTTTCTTTATTTCTTCTTTAGTACTGGGCTTTGAACCCAAGTCTGTTGCATTAAACTAGAACCTTAGCCTTTTTAAAAATTTATTTTTATCTTGCATTAAGAGATGTTCTCACTGTTTCCTAGACTGGGCTTGAACTTGGGGCCCTCGACCCGCCTGTCCCAGCCTCACAGAATGCTGAGATTACAGGTGTGCAGCCAATTTTCTGTAATTCTGAAATGATTTTAGAATAAAAGATTTTAAATATGTTGGCTAGGACTAGGAAGTAGGGAAAAGAAGAGGGAAAGAAAGATAAAGGAGGATGAGGAAGAGAAGCAGAAAGAAGTCAAGGGGGAGGAGGAGGAAGAAGCATAGGAGAAGGAGAAGAAAGAAGAGGAGGAGACAGGGGAGGAGAAGCATCCCTTCTCTCCCTCTTAATCCTGGCACCCGACCCCTGGCTTCCTCGCAATGAGACACTGCTCCATTAACATCAGCATCGTCCTGTGGTTTCCAAACTGGTACTGTCTTCAAGAAATTTAGTTGCAGGAAGCTTGAGACTCAAGCCAATTGCTTCAAAAATGGGAGACATGGGCTGCTAGATGTTCAGCTGCTCCACGGCACACAGAATCGCCCTGGGTCGTATTCCTCCTCTCTCCTAAGCATGTTTAATCCTTCACTATGGCAAACCTGCTCCCCCAGCTGCCGCCGTCACCCCCCATGCCACCTCCCACTCTTTCTGCTTCAGGGTATTTTACTTTGCACTTCCACTGCTTACCATCTTTGTACTGTGATCGTTGTGCTTTTAGAGAAAACGAATCCAGTTGTCCTAGCTCAGTGATGGCAAACCTTTTAGAGACAAACACCCAAACTACAACCTAAATCCCACTTGCTTATCACAAAGTCCCAACCCTGCAATTAAAGCTGAAAGCTGAGGTTTGGATTTTTAAAAAAACAACTCATAGTAACATGTTTTGTCTTAAAAGAAAAACAAAGGGTGTGGCCTGGTGTACACACCTGTAATCCCAACACTGGGGAGGCTGAGGCAGGAGAGTCCCTGAAAGCTTGAGATTAGCCTGGCCTGCATAACAAGACCCTGTCTCAAAAAATAAATAAATAGGGGCTGGGGATTTAGCTCAGCGGCATAAGCACCTGCCTTGCAAGTGCGAGTCGTGAGTTTGATCCCTGGTACCTAAATAAATAAAAGTAAAATAGAAAGGAATAAAGAAAAACAAATAGGATATATGCCATAGGTTCACCATCTTTGCCCAGCTCATCTTTGTACCTCTACTAGGATACATCCCTGTGTTTCTGTCTCACTCACCCGGCCACACACACACCCCATACACACGAGCACTCTACTGCTAATGCTTCTGATGATGTTTCCCCCAAAAATATGGTGTCTCAGCTCCACAGAGAATATACTTGGAACTGATTGTTTTTCTTGCTACTGTTGCTTTTGAAAACCACATTCATCAGCTCCACGAAAGACCTAACGGGGCCACCAACTGCAAAATCCCATGACCTGCTTAGCTCATTCGCAGGGTCTTCCCCAGCACTGAAATCGCGACATTTCAGTGGTTCATGGGCCACCAGAGTAAGGACAGGGCAAGAGGTGTCTGCTTTGGAATTACTGCAGCTGGGAAGGGTTTGCAGCAGGCTGTGTCACAGTGCCCCCTCGTGGACAGATCTGACACCCGCGGCAGTCACAGCACCTTGAGCGAATCGCAAAGTCAAACCGCACTAAGATCATAATGATCACAGTGATTTAGATGGACCTGAAGGTTGTATAACAAACATATACTAATAAAAAAAGAAACTAAAAAGTTTAAGAGAAAAAAAAAAACGAGCCAGTCATTAACCTGAGGGTGTCTTCATACTTTGAAGTCCTACATAAAACTCTGGAGTTTAACTTAGTATGTAAACAAATGGAAACTTTTTTTTGAGACAGGGTCTCATTATGTAATTTATGCTGGCCTGATCCCCTGCCTCGGCTTCCTCCGTGCTGGATTGAAGGCATGCACCACGTGACAGCTTTGAAACCTAATTTTTGCAATGAATAGCTGGGGTTCAGCCGGTAACCAACAGTTGACCTAAAAGTACTCAAAAGCAGTCTAAAGGTCAGACTGTCCAAATAAGGGACCTGTCAGGCGATTTCTCCACTTTGCTCCTATGCCCGGCGCACGGATCCCCTCGGCTCCTGCTGCCCAGTGGGGTTTGCTGAACCTCTTCTGTTTTGGAGCGCTGCCTGGTTCACAAATTGCTCTTTCTCCAAATTTGTCCGAACATTGTGTGTGTGTGCGCGCGCGTGTGCGTGTGTGTGTGTGTGTGTGTGTGTGCGCATGCAAACATGTGCTAGGAATTGAACTCAGGGCCTCACACATGCTGAGTGAGTGCTTTACCACCGAACTTCAGGTTTTTAAAAACACATCCATGTAAATCCAATTCATTATAATGAGGGTTTCTAATCAGATCTTAGTTTGTCACCACTGTGTCATTTTTACTTTTTTTGTTTTTTGAGACAGGGTCTTGTTATGTAGTCCAGACTGGCCTTGAACTACGTAGCCCAGGTTGGCCTCTAATTTGTAGCAACCCTCCTGCATCAGCCTCCTGAATGCTAGGTTAACTGGCCTGCTCAGAACTGTAACATTTTGAACTGTATACTGGTTTTCCTCCTTCTGTCCATAGGATTAGCAGCCCCTGTCGCCTGTACCCAGTAGGTGCCAGCACCAGCCTCCCTGATTGGCGATCCCTACTTTAGAACATAGAATTCTTTACTTCTTGGGCAACTCCCGTCACAAACATCCCAGGGAAGCCGCTTTGATTTGGTTCATTTGCTCTCATCTTATAGGTGAGGAAATGAAAGCCCAGGGAGGTGAGGTCTTGCTCACATGAGTCACATACAGCGTTAGTGATGTTATTTGAATAAACTCTGCCCTCTGGCTGTAGAAGCTGCCCTACGGGTAACGCTGAAGCTGTAGGCTGGGGCAGGACCTTTGGCCTGCCTTCACTCAGCTTTGTGAACGGTGCTCTCAGAGACACACAGATAATGTTCCCTCCCTCCCGCCCTGCCTGGTGCTTTCCTCTCTCCATCCTGCTCTTTCTTCACTCCTTAATTTCACGGATGCAGACACTAAAGGAACTCAGACACGTGGGTACTTGTGAAGGAGAGACTAGCTGAGGGCTGCCCTCGTAGTCAAGATTCGACCACATGAATTTGTTGTTCAACCAAGAGCAAAGGAGAGACTAGGTTTAGGAAGAAGTCTTTTCCAACAGTGTTAGTGTTGGGGATCAAATTTGGCATCTGACATCTCTTTTTCCAAGAGATGTTAGAATGAGGGTAGTTTTCCATTCCTTGAGCCCAGTTTTTACACGGACTCAGGCGCCCGGATGCGTGTAAGTGAGAGCAGTCACGCGATGGTCTTGCAGACACGTGCTGTAGGCTAAGCTAACTCCTGAAGCTGGCGTCCCATAGGAGAAGTAGGACCAGGAACAGACTGAATCCCTCCCTGCCTCTCTCTTCCTGGTACAGAGTCCTTTCTAGAAATAGGAACACATTTCACACCTCTCTCAGTCCATCCCACTCTGGGTTTCCGCCTCTCAGACATGCCCTCGAGGATGTGTGTGTGACCAGTCTCACTTGGCCCAGGACGATGCTCCCCAGTGCTCCTTAAGACTGTTCGTACTCTAACGCCCACACGTACTGCTGACAGTATCAGCTGTCACTCACACTGTGATACCACGTAGTCATTGTGTCCGACATGCTTTATGTGTACAGCTCACTTAATCTTCATAATTTCTTAATATGTGTGGTGCTGTATTATCCCCATTTTACAGAAGAGGAAATGGAGACACAAGAGGTTAAATAATGTGGACAAGGTCTCACAACTGGTGAGTACAAGCACCAGGACTGAAATTCAAGAGCTTTAGACTCTACAGCTTCTTCCCTTGGTGGCCCCCACTCTGGATCTGAACACACAGTCTCGGTAGCTCCTCCATAAAGAAATATAAACCTTAGGTTTATCAGAAAACCATAATACTGTATGATGTCTTGTCATAACCCCAAGGTCAGGAAGAAAATAGCTTTTATTTTAAAAACTGACATGTTTTCCTTTTGAGAATTTTAAAATTCTGGTATACTTGCATAATACAATACTACTCAGGTTAGCCCAGTTCATTTAACAAAGTCCTCTGAGGTTCCAGTGAGGACTTTTTGCATGCTGGATGATGAGATGAATCTTGATTGGGGTGACTCACAGATGTAGACATTTGTGAAAATGTCTTTGAGTGACAGATTTAAATATAGGTACATTTTATGTAGGTAAATTATACTTCAATATAGTTGAAGTTTTTAAAATTCTGAATGTGGATCCTGAAATAAACATGCAAGATACTACATAGTGTATTATAAAGGTATCTACTAGGTTGGCTTACCGAATCAGAGTTGGAAACTTCATAGTGGCTGTCTGCGGATCAGGGGCAGAAGGGTCAGAATGGCGTCTGTGTGCGGGAGGACACGGGATTCAGGAGCTGTGAAAGGGGGAAGCCCGGGAGCTCAGCAGAGTCCCTGGGCAAGTCTGGGTCTGAGGACTGAAGAAACTGGAGACCATGTCTGTTGGGCGCAGGCGCTCAACATACCATACCCCACCCGGGACTAAGGACCACGCCAGCTTCCGCAATGCGCTACGTCCCTCTTTAAATTAGCCAACCCGTGCGCACCCCGTGCTCTACTCCGTACTCTGTGGCAACTCCTGATTGGCCACAGCTGGATATAGTAGCCAGAGCCTGCATCCCATTCCCGCCCTGCTTCCTTGTGGCAGCCTGTGATTGGTCACGGCCAAATATATAAACCAGAGCCCGCATAAATAAACTAGCAGTTAACTGTCGTCCACAAAAGCGTCTCTTGTCTCCTGTTTCATTGGAGCTGCGCCGGTCAACTGGTGGCCCGTACGGGGAGCCCGGAACGCTGAGACCCTCTCTCCGATGGAACAGAGACGTTAACAGGTAAAACCGTCAAGCGCCAATAGCGGGGGGCTACTTGGCGGGCGGGGGCTGACAGGTTAAACTGCTCAACGTTGGTAGCGGGGGCTATGCAACAGGCAGCGGGGGCTGCAGGCCGGATAGCGGGGGCTATCGGGCAACCTTGGGCGGACACGTCGCAAGGGTCGAGGAAGTCGTAAAGAGAGTTCCCGGTGCCGTAAAGAGGCAGGTTTTGGGGGTGCCGTAAAGGGGCGCGGGGACTAAGCTGTCCCTGTTAAAAAAAAAAAAAAGGAAAAAGAAAAAAAAATAAAAAATAAAAAGAAACTCTTGAAATTCCGGTTAACATGGGTAACACGGCTACTCAGCCACTGTCAGTCGCCTTAAGCGACTTACTGAGAGAAAAGGGATTACAAATGAAACGAGAACAAATTCAAAACTTCCTCGATCAGGTTGATAAGGTAACACCTTGGTTTGGTCCCACGGGGTCCATTACCATCCCCAGCTGGGATAAATTAGGGAGAGATCTTGACTTTGCAGCAGAAAATGGCCTCCTGGAGCCAGGAGTCAGACCCCTTTGGGCCGTAGTGAGAAGCTGCCTTGCAGACACCTCTTGTCGTGACCATATAAGGGCTGGCGCCATGGCGCTTGATTACCATCAGGCAGAATCCTCCCGCGAGCAATCTCGCGAGTCCAGTGCCGCAGGCGAGGTGACCCCACCCAACCCAGAAACAAAGGACTCCTCAGATAGTGAGGGGGAGGAAGAAGAAGTATACAAAATGGTGGATGCAGACACCACCAAAAGAGGGGAAGTCACACACACGCAGTCGAGAGGGCCCTACTCTGAGGCCATAAATGAGCTGCAACGCAGGATTTCTCAGAGTAAATGGGTCAATGAAAGTGAGTACGGGATCCCAGGGCTGCCCCGTATAAGACCTACGGCTCTACCTCCTGACCCGCACCTTGCAGGGGGCCCAAGTCGAGCCCGCCACGATTAAGGGTGCGCCAGCTCGGAGGCCCCAGGGATCCTTCTGCACCCCTATCTGGACAAGGGTCCTCCAGTTTACCGCCTGTGACCCCCTGGATGGATACTCCCAGGAGATATTATGGGGATTCTCCCTGGCCACCATAAACACCACAAATATGACTTTTCTAAATTGCTCCACCGCAACCTGTTATGTGTTACAATGTTGGGATAACAGTACACTTTCAGCTGTCGTTATGCAGGTACCCCAGTTTGCACCGATTCCAGTTATGGCAGACTCAGACGAGTTTCCTGTGATCCAGCTCGGGCCAACTCTCCAATTGGCTTTCATAAAGGAATGGGCAGGAACAGGGGCTCTGGCTACCATGACTACACTTGCCGCATTCGGCAGTCTACTTCTGCTCTGTCGGATTCGCAGACAAAAAAATAGGGACAAAGTATCAAACAAGCATTGCTGATCGTGGAATCTGGTCAAAGCCCGGCAGCATGGCTCGCCATGCTGTGACGCAGGTGTGGAGCAAAGCATCGCAGGGGGTGTCATCCTTGGCCAGGAGACACCCCGGTCCCCATGTCGGTGAGCATGTGGGTTGGGCTCATAAAACAATACTCCCGCCCCCTCCAAAAGAGCACCAACGAGTAGTGAGGCACTGTCATGACTGCAGCGTGACACCTCACGAGGGGCACCGACCTCTGGAGACCCTGCGTCAGTTATAAAGAAAGGGGGAGATGTTGGGCGCAGGCGCTCAACATACCATACCCCACCCAGGACTAAGCACCACGCCAGCTTCCGCAATGCGCTACGTCCCTCTTTAAATTAGCCAACCCGTGCGCACCCCGCGCTCTACTCCGTACTCTGTGGCAACTCCTGATTGGCCACAGCTGGATATAGTAGCCAGAGCCTGCATCCCATTCCCACCCTGCTTCCTTGTGGCAGCCTGTGATTGGTCACGGCCAAATATATAAACCAGAGCCCGCATAAATAAACTAGCAGTTAACTCGTCCACAAAAGCGTCTCTTGTCTCCTGTTTCATTGGAGCTGCGCCGGTCACATGTCCAAACGCAACGTCAAAAACTGGAGTTCTTCTACAAAAGGGAAACACTTTCCCCTTTTTTATTGCGCCCATGCTCCTGGCCTATTGGTTGGTACTACCAACATTCAAGATGGGTCTTACTCAGTTTGGTGGTCTGCATGTTAATCACTCACAGAAATACCCAGAATTTACTAATCTGCTGGGAAGGTCTTACTCAAATCAACTTATCACAATTAGTGATTACACATGTGTCAGGAAAGACTATACGGTATATAGAATATGCAATTTTGGGGTTTGCAGTATGATTCCTACAAGGTTTTCTGATCTTCTTTGAAGTCAATCTCTTTCTTGGAATCCTGGCCCAGGCAACCACTGATGTGCTTGTCGGTCACTATTGGTTTGCGTGTTATAGAATTTCATGCACATAGATTAAAAGAGCTTTTTTATTTTTTTAATTTTAAAAGTGAAAATAAAAATGGTGATACAGAATTTCAAAACAATAGGAGATTAACCCTGGTTAATATGTTGCATATTGTTATCTCCAAAGTAGTTGTTCAAATTACAAGAATACGCACCCCTCTGCCACAAAATTTATAATTGCTCTTCTTTTTGTGCATGTGGGTTTTGGATTTATTAGCAGTTTTTATTCACTTTATTTCTGTGTGAAATTTTATCATACAAATCTACCAGAATTTAACACTTTATTGATGAATTTCCGTGTCATTTCCAGTTCTTTTAGTAAAATATCTAGGAGTGGAACTTTTAGTTCATATGTTCGTATGCATTTACCTTTGGAAGTTGTCAAACTGTTCTGCCATGTGGCTCATGCTGACCGTTCTGTATGTCCACTAGTAATGTATGAGAGTTCCTGTTGCTCCAACATCCTAATCAGCATTTGGTGTCATTGGCCTATTAAATTGTATACATTTTAGTGGGTGTATATTGATATCTCATTGCAGTACATGTAGCACTTTTAACCTCAATGTATAATAATAAAATATGCAAGAAAAAGAATGGTCGAGTTAAGCTAATGAACACTATTGTGGTCTGCATTTTGCTGATCTAAAATAATTGATTTTGCCTGAGAGTTTAGCTCAGCGGCATGAGTGCCTGCCTGGCAAGCGTGAGGTCGTGAGTTCAATCCCTGGTAACAAAAATAAAATAATTGATTTTTAGCATCTTCCTGGTGTTGACTGGGAGAGAGAATCGAGAGCATGTGAGGTCTTCACTGGGCTGTTGGCTGCATAGATGGCTCATCTAGAATATACAGGCAGACTCAGGAAGGATTCTGACTGGAACATGGAGGCCAGGGATATCGGGGGAGGAAAAAAGAGCAATTATGGACATTCTTCGCAGAGCTCTCTCACTCCCAGGAGAAAACATGCAACTCAGGTGTCGCTCCGAGGTCTCCATGTTAGTAGCTTTCCATTGCCGTGATGAAAACATGAGACGCATTAACCTACAGGAGGGAAGATTTATTTCTGCTCACAATTTCAGTGAGTTTAGTCCATGGTTGGCCCAGTCACTGTTGGGCCCAAGGTGAGGCAGTACATGATGGCAGCAGGAACACATGGCAGAGAAGGCCGCCCACCTCAGGGTGGCCAGGAAACAAAGAGAGGAAGACACAGGGTCCGAATGTCTCCTTAAAGGGCACACAGTGACCTCGCTTCCTGCCACTTGGCTCACCTCCGAAGGGTTCTACCACCTTGTACGGCCTCCACCAACTCCCAGTAGCCTCAGCTGAGGACCAAGCCTTCCACACACAAGACTTTGGGGGCATTTAAGGTCCAAACCATAGCCAGGTATAGTGGTACACACTTATTATTCCAGGCTAAGGCAGGATGACTGCAAGTTGGAGGCCAGCCTGGGCTGCAAAGTGAGTTCAAGGCCGTCCTGCTGGACTACACAGCAAGACTGTTCAAAAAGGGTACCTTGCTGGACTAGATAGAAAGCTTCTGTCTAAAAAAGATGATGCAGATGAAGACAAAGACGAAGACAAAGAAGGAAAAAGAAGAAGCAGGAAGAGAAGGAGGAGGAGAAGAAAAAAAGGAAAGAAAAAGAAGAAAGAAGAATCACCAAACCATGGCACTCTCCTAAGGGCTTAGAATTGCCTTCAGATATTTTGATTACTGAAAACTATAATTAAATGACACATATAATTTCTGACTTCAGAAAATAAAGAATTTTAATGATTGATTTTTTACTTTTGGCAAAGGAGTGGTAGAGTGTCGGGGTCGCTCCCGGCCGGCAGGAAAGACACACGACAAAGTCTGGCGGTGTGCAACCTTGCCTTTATTTGTCTCTGCGGGGGCCCCGCGAGGCCTCCGCTCTGTCACCAGCCCTTTCTCGCCAGTGGACTTTCTCTATCTCTCTCTGTGCTTTCTCTGTGTTTTTTTTTTTGTGGCGGGAGAGGCATTCACTTTTATAGGGTAACAGTAGCCAATCAGTTTAAAGCGCGCGATGCGGGCTGACTGGCTAACATCAGTTGTTGCTAGGCAGACTATCTTACAGAGCGGGTTGTTTAAGTCGCCAGGGCAATCAGGGGGCAGGAAGCAGGCGCCAACTTGGCTCACTCGATGGGAGGGGCAATCTAGCTCAGGCTCCGCTCCCACCCACAGGCCCTACGTCCGCCAAGTAAGGCGACCGGTGTCGGCCGCGGCTCCCAACATCTCCCCCTAATTTATTTACTTTGAATGAATGTATGCATCGCAGCCCGCACTGGATCGAGTGCAGAGGCTTATGCCCTGTGTTGAGGCCCACCGTAGGCCCTTGGCTTGGACCCTGGTCGGCCGCCCCGGGTCCGCCAAGGCCTTGAGACCCTCGTCCTTTTTCCAGGGCCAGGAGTGAACTGGACGGAACCTGGATGCACATAGGCATGCACTCATGCCCCTCCGTGTGATCCCCTCGGAGAGGCATCTAGATCTGGTCAGATTCTAGTAATCCAGCGGCTTTCGTGCGCCATGGGGTAGGGCCTGGCTTAGGTCGAGTCGTGCTGGGGAGGCACGCTCTTACCCGTCATTGACTCACCTACCCTGCTGTGTGGTGTCATTAGGGAAGGAATGCGGAAGACCCGCCACCCCTAGACCCGGTCGTAGGCCAGTCGAGCGAGCCATGCGTAGGCCTGGGGGTCATTGTGCCCATCACGGGCTGCTGCCAGGGCCGCATGGGCAACCAGGCGTACTTGACGCCGGGCCGCCGCAAGGCACCCATTAATAAATGATGTAACCCATCGGAGCAAGAATGGTCCTACAAGTAAGAACAGAAGCAAGGAGCACAGGGGACCTAACAATGGTAAAACATAGGGGAGCAAGCCATTCCAGGCTCCCCAAAAAGGGATTGTCTTGCAGTTCTTTTAGGGCTCATCTTGTTGTTGGGTCTGCGGTTGGCCCCTGGTGGAACAGGCCTGATCTTCAGTCGAGGGACTTGTCGCGTCAACCTCTCTGGGACCCACAGTGGTTTTCGTCCCGGTTCCTGCGGAAAAACACAAACCGCGCCTCGGTTCCAGCTAACCACCGGATCCGGGCCCATCCATTGTCATGCCATAGATAACCGCGCCTTTGGAGGCAGGCCTTGGCTTACTCCCCCTTTTTATTTTTTATTTTTTATTTTTATTTTTTTTATTTTTGGTCTTTTTCGTTTGTTTTTTTTTTTTTTTTTTTTATCGGTACCAGGGATCGAACTCGCGATTGCCTGCTTACAAGGCAGGCGCTTATGCCGCTGAGCTAAATCCCCAGCCCCCGTTTCCTCGACCGGCATTTTTCTCAGCCTGCTCGGCAGAGTAGCCGCCCATGAAAATACCGTCCGCCCCGCAGCGCAACGTCATAGGACGGCGGTCGCGACAGAGTGGAACGGGGCGTCACTTCCTGTGCCGGCTGAGAGAAGGGAGGGTTCCCTGTAGCGGCCTCTCGGTGGGGAGCCGCTTCTGGAGAAGAGCTCCAGGGCGGAGCGGATGGCTCTCTATCTCCTCCCCGCCAGAGAGCGCTCGGGGGCCCTTTTTCCTCTCTCTGCTTTTTTCGAGCGGCGCACGCACACAATTCGCGGCGCAACTCGGCATAGGAGTCAAGGCACGCATGTATCATTTCCCACAGGGGGCGAATAGCAGGCGAAATATCCCCTTCCAATTCCGCCGAGGCGAGGTCCCCGCCTAACTTCTCTCATGACGGCAGGTTTAAATGCCCCGTGGGTAAAAACCAGGGAGCCACCCTATCTATCTCTGCTATGAATAGTTCCAGTGTTTTTTGACCTACCCTGAGGTCTCTAGCTTTTAAAAGCTTTCTAAGGGCCTTTACCAAGGGCCGCGCCTCCGCGCTCGGTAAATTACCCATTTTTAACCTCTAAGGGCTGTTACTCACCGTGTGTGACTTAAAGAACCCGTCACCTACGCGTGAGCCTGAGGGGAGTCTAAAAGCCCTGTAGGTGCGCGCCACCCAGAGCCCAGGCTTATCCCCAACTCACCTGTCCGGCAGCACCACGCTGGAGCGTTGCACACCACCGCCGTGTCTCGGGGTTGATCAGTCCCCGTACGGGCCACCAAATGTCGGGGTCGCTCCCGGCCGGCAGGAAAGACACACGACAAAGTCTGGCGGTGTGCAACCTTGCCTTTATTTGTCTCTGCGTGGGCCCCGCGAGGCCTCCGCTCTGTCACCAGCCCTTTCTCGCCGGTGGACTTTCTCTATCTCTCTCTGTGCTTTCTCTGTGTTTTTTTTTTTTTTGTGGCGAGAGAGACATTCACTTTTATAGGGTAACAGTAGCCAATCAGTTTAAAGCGCGCGATGCGGGCTGACTGGCTAACATCAGTTGTTGCTAGGCAGACTATCTTACAGAGCGGGTTATTTAAGTCGCCAGGGCAATCAGGGGGCAGGAAGCAGGCGCCAACTTGGCTCACTCGATGGGAGGGGCAATCTAGCTCAGGTTCCGCTCCCACCCACAGGCCCTACGTCCGCCAAGTAAGGTGACCGGTGTCGGCCGCGGCTCCCAACAGTAGAGAATCATTTGTTTGTGGGAAATCACTTGTTTTCCTCTGCACTTTAAATTTTCATGCAGAAAATCTTTTTTTTTTTTTTTTTTTTTTGTCTTTTTCATTTTTTATCGGTACCAGGGATCGAACTCACGACTGCCTGCTTGCAAGGCAGGCACTTATGCCGCTGAGCTAAATCCCCAGCCCCCATGCAGAAAATCTTAAGTGCTTGATAAAAATGAGAGAAAACATGTTTCTGGTCCCATTCCTCTAACCAGCATATGATGGTCACATTATTGAACATTCTGCAGCACGCGGGCACCAACCACACAGAAAAGATGCCCTGTGTGGAGCAGGTCTTGGAACGCTGCGGAGCCAGCCCCGTCACTGCAAGGCCTGCAGGGGAAGGGCTGGCGGCCACGTGTCTGCTGCACGGCACAGCACAGCAGTGTGCGGAGGCTGGCCTGGAGGGAACAGCAGTGTGTTGGGTGGGATTTGGGAGAGGAGCCTGGTGGCTGCCCCGCCGCACTCCGTGTGTGAGTGGGCTCCTTCTCTCCCCACCACACCACGCGTGACCATTCCACAGTTTTTTTCTTTCTTCTCCATTATCTTCGTTTTTCCAGTTTCTCTGAGATTTCTAGTTCGCCTGTTAGTTCTTTCTTGATTTCCAGAGCTTTCCTCTTTTTTCTTTCTTGTGTTATTTGCCAGGTGTCACAAGTCCAGGTCCTGGAGCAGCTGTCTCTGATTGTTAATTATGTTTTAAAGGAAACCAGGAAGCCTGGAAAATGTGCCTGAGAGGTAAAATAAGAGGAAGGCAATGAAAGGGACTAGTGGGTACTGTCAGTAACCTTGACAGTTCTGGTGCAGTGGTTGAGACCACAACTCTATCGGAATAAGTAATGGAGAAAACAGAAGGTATAGAACTGAATATAAAAATTACAGACCGTTCTCTCAAAAATGTTGCTGTGAAAGCGAGCATGGGGCTGGAGAACGATATGAGGACAAGGAGGTGTTTTCCCTCCGCTTGTGCATTCTTTTTTGCTTTTTTTTTTTTTTATCGGTACCAGGGATCAAACTCACGACCCTGCGCTTACAAGGCAGGCACCTATGCCGCTGAGCTAAATCCCCAGCCCCGCGCATTTATTTTTCAATACGAGGAGTTCTAGACAACAGTGTGTAACTTGGAATAGAACAGCTCGCTCTCCGCATGTCCGCTATAAAGGAGATACGTAGGATTCATCACCCCGGGAATGATGGTATCATAGGTACCCTGTGGGTACGGCTCTCCTGAATGGATTAGTGCTTTTACCAAACGATCCCCAGCACGGTCCTTTTCTCCTCCACACTGTGAGGGCACGGGGAGAAGTCACCACCTATGAACCAGGAAGCAGACCCGCCCCTGACACCGAGTTGGCTTTGGTCATCAACCTCCAGCCTTCAGAACCACGAGAGATGAATTGCTGTTGTTCATATCCCTCCTCCTAACTGTTCTGTGCTAGCAGACTGACTGACTGACCCGTGACAAACCTACCTCAGCCCCTTTTCTGAGCAGGAATCAGAACTTCTGAGTTAGTCAGGGTGTTGCGAGCTCACACTGCAGGGACAAGTACCACCAAGCCCGGGACCTCATCCAAAGAAGTCTCCTGCAGGTCCCACTTTTCCAAATCTCCACACAGGGAGCTGGGACTTTTAACTGTATTACTGCACTCACACAATCCTTCCCTTCCTGACAGGCAGAGAGAAATGAGATCAAGCAGGATGTGGGAGGCCACACTAGAAGTAATGCATGTCCCTTCCACTTGCGTCCCACAGGCTACCCTGCAGCCACACTGGCCACCTTCCAGCAAAGGGGGTGGCCTGTGAGAGCCGATTATCAGTGAACACACTGAGAAGTATGAGCACCTCACAGCTTTTCCTACAGGCCTGTAGTTAATGGAAGCCAGCATCCACAACTTGACAAAAGAAAGATGGTCCATCATGAACTAGTAGGTCATTTCCTGTGGGGCAGGCATACAGAAGGCCTTCCTCAGAGCCTCTGGAGGTCAGGTGAGCACTCCTGAGGTCCATAATGAGGGGAGTGTAGGGGAAAGTGTCAATCTCGGTAAATGCACTCTACATCAGCCCTGCTTCAAAGGCCTCTTCCTGTGCCTGGGAACAGTATGTGCTCAATAAATGACCCGTGAATAGGAGTTGATTAAAGGGAATGGGACTGAGCACCAGCACAAGATAGTAGGAGTAATGGTGTCAGAAGGAAGTAGTTTCTTAAATAAGCAACCAGGAGCTTCCCCATCACTGCCTGGCAAGCCTGCAGGAAGGTTCCTGAAGGCAGGCACAATTCTGGTTTCTGGCCTAGGACTCTGGGTGCCGGTATGGGAAATGAAATGCACTCATGCAGCCGCTGCACCCCGATTTCTTCTCACTGGAGGGAACACTGAGGATGTGTCAGAAAGGGCTTGGGACTTGGCTCTTTGCCCCCCAGATCTAGCCTGTCAGCCAGACAGCACGTCAGGAAGCCACTCAGCCACGAGCCTTTGGAGCGCATCACTAGAGAGGGTGAAGTAGATCCACATTGTTTTCTTTGTCTCCATCTTTATCAGCATGCTCCCTTAAAATGAATATTTAAGGTTCTGTTTTTTAAATAATTCCTCCACTGGTTTGAAAAGGGAAATCATAGTTCTCTTTTCTCACTTTACTAGAAACTAAAGTAACTCGTGAGTGATGCCATTGTGGGCAGACTACAAACACAACTGACAGCTTCAGCATTAAACAGGGACAGCCAGCTCTGCTGCATCTGCACGCATGTGCAGGCAGCTCTCCGTGCTGGAAAGGAGGAAAGGCGGAAGAGATGAACTGTGACACAGCCAAGGATGCGTTTCCCCACGCTGATCCAGGTGTCCGCCTGATCCTGCAGCCGCCCCTTCCCGAGCAGCCCCCTTCACCTCACTCGCCGTTTCCTCTTCCAGTCCCATACTTCCCGTGTTCCGTGACAGGGACCAGGCCGGTCTGCTACAGCCGCGGGCACTGGTGTCTGGAGCTGGGACTCCAACATGTGTGGGGGAATACAGGTCAACTCACAATCGTAGGTATTGTTCTAATCCTCATGTGGCAAATTGAGGCTCGGAGTAACTTTC
This sequence comes from Cavia porcellus, assembly GCF_034190915.1. NCBI lineage: Eukaryota > Metazoa > Chordata > Mammalia > Rodentia > Caviidae > Cavia > Cavia porcellus. Next base: position 61,713,203 of record NW_026947504.1, read on the forward strand.
CCAGAGGTAAAGAAAACAGGAGATACGACTCGGCTTCCAAGCCGTCTGCATCTAATTATTAGCGCCTACTGGGCTCTTGCTTACAGTAATCCCTCTTGTGTGCTCTCTGCACTCTCATGTCTACTGCATGTAGCACTATCCTTCACTGGACAAACGGAGCTCTGCTCAGGGGAACTGCTCACCCAGAGCTGCACAGGTAGAAAGCAGCAGTCCTGGGATTCAACCCAAAGCCCTGACTAGTAACTCTCACCCAGGTCAGCATACCGGCAGGCCTTCAGGAAGGTTCCCTTTCTCAGCCCATATCCTGTGCCTCACAGTGGTGATAACTGTCTACCCGCAGGTGAGACTCTGAACTGCAAATGACAGCTCACTGCCGCTGTCCAGCTGAGGAAGGCAAAGGCAGGAACCTGATCACTGAGGATCACAACGCGGTCACAGAGCCTCCCAGTGGATGACAGGTGAGCTGACGGGCAACGCAAAGCTCCTTCCAGCAGCTCAGGAAGGGCCAAATGGAAACCCTGCCCGACAAGTGAATCCCACCAAACAGCACAGACGCCACCATAGACACTTCCCTACTGGGTGCTGCCAGTGGGCAGAGGCCACTTCTCTGTTCTAACAGGAACCTCTCCAGGTGGAAGCCATGCTGGGGAGGACCTGAGTGTCCGGAAAGCTGTGGAGCAGTTGTTTAAATTACCTCATTCTTCCTAAGAAAAAAGAAAAAAAAGAAAAGAAAAGTATCTCTTCCTGGCAATGACTGTGCACTGGTAGTAACAAAAGGTTCATCACAAATAACCACGCAACATACACACGCGCGTGCATGTGCACACACATAACTTACAGACAAGTGCCTCACAAACACAGTGTCCTTAAACCCAGACCTTAAAGCAGTGCTTGTCTGAGCCTTTACTTCAACTCAACACAAGGAAACAATGTGGAAAACACCCCCCACCACACCCTGATGTGGCTTATTTAGCATGTTAATTTTGTTTCAGCTCCTATTCTTAAAAAGATTCCCAAAATTCTGCGCTAGGAACACAAGCTTTGGAGGCGGGCAGAATCAACTGCCAAGCCAGTTCCACCACATACTACCCACAGAAACCAGTGAGTTGCTTCTTTTTTCTAAGTTTTGGTTTCCTCATCTCTAAAATGGAGCTGCTGACACTTGGTTATTTTAAGGAATTGAACATGAAACTCTGACCCTTGATTCCTAAGAGAAAATACAAGCTATTGGTGTTTGAAATTAGATTGCATTTATCCTACGTGCTTTGTCAGAAGCACCAGAGACAAGAAAAAGCTAACAAAATGAAGACACCAGATTGATGGCTTTCGTTACCTTCATTTGCCATGTGGTTCAGGTAGAGGCGTAGGGGGCATGTCTGTACGCAGTCCTACCCTGCAAACCACTCGGCCTCCAGATGTCCCACTAAGGGATATGGGGCTGCATCCCTTTCTCAAGTAGGAGAGAGGGTACAGGACGCTGAAGAAAAAAATAGGCTAGGTCACATGTTTCAGGGAGGCACACAAATTGAGAAGCACCAGGAAAAAGGAGTTCACGGTTTTGTGATTCTCCTAAACTTATTATTATGGTAAGCTTTTTGGTTTTTGGAGACTGAGTCTCACAGTGTAGTTCAGGCTGACCTTGGATTTGCCATGTGGTTCACGTGGGCCTTGAACTTGCAATGCTCCTGCCTTAGCTTCCTGAGTGCTGAGATTACATGTGCCACCACACCTATCTCATCTAATCTTATTACTTGATATCAACAACTCTAGTGTTATTACTTGGATCACACTGTTCAGTAAGTGTATTTTCTCTCAGTGTATTTAACTCTTCAAATAACCTACATTCAATTTTTAAAGTAGCTATGAGGGTGAAGTTTTATTCACCTCTGCCTCCCTTGAGTCAGGGATTAATGTGACATAGTGATCACAAATACAGGCTGGTGTGCGCCCCTGAAACAGCGCCGTCTAGAGGCATCCACTTCAAATTACATTTCTACTGAATCCCGGCCCTGCGGAGATAAATTCACATTGAAATCGATATGACTGCGGAAGTAACATGTACTCTCTACGCTAACCCTGGAATAAATATGTATGTCTGACACAGGTATTTAAATATAGTCTGTTTCCTGAAAGAAAAAAAAAGTCTGACGAAATAGATCTTTGGTTGGATTTTTGTTCACTGCAATTACCAGTTTCAAAAAACAAGCTTTAAAAAAAGAAGTAATTCATCTTGTCATTTACAACTCATAAAAAATAGTACAGGGCTCAGAAATTAGCTAAACACCATTCCAATAAAATTTAAGAAGTATCAAAAACAAGTCTGTTTAAAAAAAAACCCTAATAGCAGCAAAAATGTCAAACATTTATAAATAACACTGTTAGTAACAACTGTTTAGTAACAAAGACTGCATTCTTCTAAGACTCAAATATACAGAACGAGGAATTTCTGATGCCTGAAGCAGCACGACCGATAATATGCCACAAATCACCGTTACATAAGCCATGTTGAACAGTGTTTTCCACAAGACACTTGGACATCAGGTGGCTGGCAAGGGCAAACTTTCCATAAGTCTTCTCCGAGCTGTGATCCGTGCACACCGCGGGCAGCCCGAGGACTGGAAGCAGTGTTTGTGAAAGCAAGCCCGGCACGCTGCAGGCAAGGAAATCGGGCGTTAGCAAGCACACGGTCTTGTTTTGTCACATAGGTGCCTTATTCAGATGCTCATGCTCACCCTCGGGAGGCACAGTGTGCATCTGAATACAGACCCCAATCCTCTACACAGAGATCAGCCAGGTTGAAAGGCGCACAGATGAAGAACATGAGGCCCAGAGGGGCTGATGGATGTAGGAGAGGGCGTGGTACATGGTACAAAGCTGATGCTGCCCCAGCCTCGTGGTGGGCTGACGGCTCTGAGAGATGAGCTGCTTCTCAGGAAATGGCCTGAGTAGAGAGCAGCTTTCTCCAACTCAGGCACTTCTGCTGGCTCTGCCAGTACCCTGCAACTGTCACCGTGGAGTTTGAAGACCAAGCCAGCACGGCATCCCCAAGTTGGGACAATACTTAACGGCCACCCCAGCCCCCCAGCTCCCATCAGATGGTTGGGGGTCTTCTGTGCAACCACAGCACAGTCCTGCTTTCTTCACACATGAGGCTTTGCACACAGATCCCTGCCTCTGTGTCTCTCTTTCGGGAATCCATCCTGAAACACCGTAGTGCCTGACAGCGTGGGGCAGGCAACCTGAAGAGTGGCCTAGAAGATACTGTCCCCATGTCAAGGGTGAAGTTAGGATCCAATAGCAAACTCTCTGTCATGAAACAACTTAGAAAGAATGTGATTCTCTTGAACATTAATACCCTAGAATAAGGGTCAGCAAGCTTTGTGGTGAACTGCCAGATGGTAAATGTTTTAGGCCTCGGAGGCCACATAGTGCTTTAACAATGGTGCCAACTCTGCTATTATGACACAAAGGTGGTCAGGACAGCACCCCACTGTTGGGTGTGAATGTGATCCAGTTACAGAGCAGAGGCAGGCACAGGCAAAAATAGGACCCTCTCCTCCATCTAAATCCCAAAAGACATCAGTCTTTGTCTCTGTCCCAAAAAAATATTTCTTGCTTGAGTTCCCAAAATCGTATGATCTGCAGTTTACCGCATGAGTACACTAGCATCAGAGTATTTTAAAGTAACTAGCCAAGCACAGAGGCGTGCACCTGTAATGTCAGCACTACGAAAGCCTAAGGCAGGAGGACTAGAAATCTGACCTTAGCCTGAAAAACTCTGGGGCTTAGACCTTGTCTCAAAATATTTACAAAAAAAATTTTAAAGGGCTGCGGACGTTAGCACAGTGCAAAGATTCTGGGTTCAGTCCTCACTGAAAGATCAACTAACCATGCTTAAGTAATTTAACTAGTCAGCATAAGCTAATGTGATCTGTTATTAAACCAAATAACTTTGCAATAAGTTAGACTATTATTAAGCCTAAGTGGTGAAGTTATTAAAATACCTGAGCATCTTCTACATGTTGCAGTCTGAAATGGGAAGATGACAGTTGTACTCCGGCAAAACTCACAAATGAAGCCCTTTCCCTGACACAGCTGTAAGGAAGGCACAAAACAGTTACAAACTGGCAGTGCTTCAGATGACTATGTTACTGCTCTTACAGAACTTCATAGGCATGAATTTTTGTCCCCAAGGTTGAAATCAAGGCCCGTGATTTCAACTTTCTTTAGATTTGGGGGCTCCCCAAGTGGCTTCTGCACTCACAGATGGGGCTCAGGGAGGTGCCTGAGTCGTGGGAGTGACAGAGCCAGCTGGCTGTTAAGAAGCAGGGCCTGGCTAGCGATGGGTCACTGGGTGTGGCCTGGAGGGTGCATCTCCCCCCACAGCGCCTCCTTCTCTCTAGTTGGGTATTTTGTCCAAGGATTGAGGAAAGCAAGTAAACAAGCCTCTTAGACATACATTCAACCTGCAGCCTGTGGGTTGGACATGCCTGTGGTGTATTTAAAAATATTCTTAAAAAGAGACTTTGTTGGGTTGGGGATTTAGCTCAGCGGTATAAGCGCCTGCTGGGTGAGTGCAACATTGTGAGTTCAATCCCCGGTACCAATAAAAAAAAAGAGACTTCATTATATACATTAATTACATTATATGTTTTATATGCAGCATAAGATAATTTCTCTTCATTCAGTGCAGCCTAGGAAAGACAGTGGCGTCCATGTGGCCTTCTGGCCTTAACTCCTGGGCTCAACTGATGAATTCCGAGGCTTTTGCCTCAGCCTCCCAAGTAGGGGGAACTCACAGACATGCCACCACACCTGGCTTTAAACCCCTGTTCTAATTCTTGGAGGTCCATTTCTGGTTGCTGGACTAGAATCCTTCAGTTCATGTAGACACAAAGCTTTTTTTTTTTTTTTTCACTAGATCAGTCCAAGTGACTGATTCAAGACACAGTGGGCTCCAATCGGGGCTCAGCATCCTGATGAAGAGCTGCGGGCCCCACGTTGTGTCCCAGCTCTGCCAGTTGCCAGCAGGATGCCCGTGGCTTGGTAGTTCTCAGCACTTCCCTCACAGTTAGTAAGCATCCAGTGCAGTCAAGTGCAGAGCGTGCAGCCCTGGCCGTGGGCGAGGAACAGCTCAGGGCTGTACTCGCTGCGGGCAAACCCTTACCTCACAGCCGGCCACGTGTGCCAAGGAAGTTTTCAGAACGTCCCTGAGCAGGGGCGCCAGCAGCCCTTTCTTGGTCCTGACGAGGTCCTCCAGGGAGAACAGGTGGAGCTCATCAGTCAGGTGTCCGGGCACCTGCTCAAACTCCTTTAACGTACTGCCAGAGACAAGGAGGGAAACTCAGAAGGCCACCCACATAGCACACAGCCCAGGGACAGGCAGGCCTGATGACTGCTCTTAGCACTAATGCTCAATTTTTAAAATGTGATTTACAAAAATAGCCCTGACAACAGTAGAGAACCATGATCACTACTCTACACTTTTCAAGTTTGCCTCGAAGCCAGAAAGATGTTAAACATTCATAAACACTGATACCAAAGATTGAATGAACAGACACTATCCGCCCACGCCACGCCTGTACTGAGTGAAAGAAAACAGAGCATTTGATTTCCAAGTCTGAAAAATGCGTGCCAAGTACTGTCTGATCACCAGTATTCAAAATGACTGCTATCTTCATTCCGGTCAAGCTTCAAGCTTGTCCATGACCATGACTGTCATGGGAGGGGACTTACTGGGCACAAAGAGCTGGGTGACTCAAACCCGAGTCCAGCGCTGAACTCAAGACTTGAGCCTCCACGTGCTGGCAGTCAAAGTCACTTACACATCCCATGGGGATCCAGAACTTCAAATGCACCCAGGCTCCAGAATTCCCTAGGTCAGTTATTGGCAGAGTCACCCATCCCCTCCCCAAGCCAGTCACACTGGACATGGCACAGTTAATGCCACACAGCCTTTAATTCTGTCCCACAGCCTGGGACATCATTCATTCTGCGTCTTCTGCCTCAAGGTTCCAGATCCTTCTTATTGGGTCCGACGTACCCTTGACAGGGTTAGGCTCCCCCACACCGGAAGTCTTGTTCGCTGTCACTGTCTGAAAACTGAGTTGAAAGCCATCTCCACTGTATTATCAGGACACCTCGTGTGTGTGTGTGTGTGTGTGTGTGTGTGTGTGTGTGTGTGTGTGTCTGTGCGCACGCGCATGTGTGTAACATGCAGTCTAACAAGAATCTATTTGACTTTCCTACTGTGCTTGACAGAGATTTTTTAAAAATCTGAAGCAAAGAATGGCCATTCAAGAAATTTTCATGGAAGAGAGAATGTATGGTTCTGTTACACATCATCAATGAGAAAACCAAGACCCTCAAGAGTATTAAGCTGTCATTGTCAAAGCAAGAGGTAGGGACTCAAGGTCCAATGACTACTGTATACTTTTCCCCAAGAAATTTAATTCAAAAGCAATGTATCATCATGAAATAAAGATCGAAAACTAAAAAAAGCTTTCAAAGGAAAAAATTTTCAAACCTTATGACCTCATCTATTATGAAAATAATCTTAATCGCCTTGATAACTTACTCCTTTCCACTTAAAAATCTCTCCATTAGACTTTTATAGGCAAATGAATGCAACTTGAGAACATACTTATTAATGAAATAAACACATGTGTAAACACTGTATTATTTCATTAGCATGAAAAGCTGAAAGAAAAGAAGTATGTATATGATTGTATACTGATTTCTCTGAAGAAATTGAAGACATTGAGCAGAAAGATCTGTGCTGGTGTTGTCTGGATGATGAAATGCAGATGCTCTGGGTGAATGACTTGGGATGACAAGGGGCAATGTATGTAAGTTGCATCCTTGACTGACATGCTGTGAAATTTTGTCTGTTTTTCTTTTCTTCTACTTCTTTTCCTTTTAATCCTCGAAATAAAGTGCATTTGGAAAAAAATCTTTCCATTAATTCATGCCTAAAACTTTATTGGCTGTTCCCCCTTCTATATTATACACGGGGCATTAAGTATCACCTTTCCTGAACACTGGGTAGATTTTTAATACGACTCCTTATATTATAAAAATTCTTACTAGTACATGTTTGCAGTACATGATTATATTCATCATGGGGAGTTGATACAGGTAACATATTTTAATTCTTTTTACATCTCATACTCTCATTGTCTCCTCTCCTTTCATCTCTTAGTCCCATTCTCATCTGTAAAATATCTATCTCCCTATTTATGTTTTATTTTGCTCTTTAATTTATTTATTTTCTGGTTTTCTCATATGACAGAAACCATGTGACATTTAAGCTTGTGTATCTTCTTTTATTTAATTTTATGGTCTCAAAGTGTATCCATTTTCCTACAAATGCCTCATATTATCCTGCTTTATAGCACAGTAGACCTCTATTACATATGAATACATTTTCGTTATCCATTCACCTGCAGATGGACACAAACACCAATTCCAAGACTCAGCTATTATGAGTTGTGCTGCTATAATCATGCATGAATCACTGTAATACGAAGTCTCTTTCAGGAAGCAACCTAGCTGGGAAATTTCTATGTTTAGTGTTCTGAGCAATCTCCGTAGTGGTTACACCGGCTTACACTCCCACCAACAGTACAGAAGTGTTCTTTCCGTCCCCTCAGCTCTGTCAGCTTTTGTTATTGATTTCTTGGTAACAGCCACTCTTCCTGGAGCAAAGTGAAATCAGTGTTATTTTGATTTGCATTTCTCCAATGGCCACCAATGTTGAATATTATATCACGTATTTATTGATCAGTTGTCTCCTTCTGTGAAGTGTCTATTCTTTTCAGTTGCCCATTTTTGGACTGGACCTGTTATTTCAGCTGTCTAGTGTTTTGAGTTCTTTGTTAATATTCTAGACATTAGTCTTTTGTCCAAGGAGTAGCTGGAAAAGATTTTCTCCCTTCTGTAGGTTGGTTATTCTTTCACTCTGTGGGCTGTTTCGTATGCTTTACAGAAGCTTTTCATTTGATATAATCCTAACTGTTCATTAATGACAATATTTCTTGTGTTACTGTGGTCTTGTTCAGAAAGTCTTTGCCTATGCCTGTGTCTTTAAGAGTTTTATCTATTTCATCTTCCAGAAGATTAGATGTTTTGTCTTGAATATTTAGAACTTTGATCCATTTTGATTTTATTTTAGAACATAATGAGAGATACAGGTCTAGATTCAATCTGCATATTTTTAGCCAATTTTCTCAGCACCATTTGTTAAAGAGGTTATCATTCCTCCTGGGTGTATCTTTGATTCCCTTATCAAAGACTAGATGGCTGAATGTGCCTGGGGTTGTTTCAATATCCTCTGTTTTGTTTCACTGATCCACATCTGTTTTGCGCCAGTATCAGGCTGTTTTTATCACTATAGCTTTGTAACATAACTTGAAATTCAGGGTTGTGGTGCCTCCTGCTTTGCTCTTGCTACCCAGGATGACTTTTGCTATTATAGGTCTCTTCTGTTTCCGCATGAATTGTAGGATTCTTCTCTAGTTTTGTGAGAATTCCCTTAGTATTCTGATTGAGCTTGGAAGTATGGCCATTTTGACAATATTGGTTCTGTCTATCCAGGAACAGGGGACATCTTTCCATTTTCTGATGTCCACTTTGGTCTTCTTTTTTAGAGTACTATGGTAAAGTTTTCATTAGAGGTCTTTCAATTCCTTACGTTAATTCCTAAATGTTTAACATTTCTTGAAGCTATTGTGGATGGTATTGCTTTCCTAATCTCTTTCTCTGTGGGTTCATTATAGGTGTATGAAACACTACTGATTTTTATATGTTGATTTTATATCCTGTTACCTTGCTGAATTTATTAGTTTTTGGTGGACTTCTTATTTAAAAACATTTCAGCTAAATCTCTATCTATATCAGTAATATGTCCTTAGGATTTATCTTTACAAGTATGTTCTGGAGGTCATGGTCTCACCCAGGTGGACATGCCTCAAGCCCTCTGTAAGGGATTTTAACAAGTCCAGTGTCCCTAGGTTTATAACACTATTTGCAAGAAATGGAAATGCCCAAGTGTCATTCATTGGGTGAATGGGTAACTTACAATGGGTGGGTAAATGGCTTATAATGGAATATTGTTTAGGAAATTCTGACTTAGGTTACAACATGAATGAATCTTGGGAATATAATAAGTGAAATAAGCTAGTCACAAAATGACACATTCTGTAGCACCCCACTTATATGAGGTACTCAAAGTAATAAAATTTGAGAGAAATAAACTTGAAAGGTGGTTGCCAGGGACATGGGGGGAGGCAGTCAGTGTTTAAAGGTTAGAAATAACTTTCTGTCTTTTAAAATGAAGACTTTTCCATATGGACAGTGGTGATGCTCCCATAATGATGGAACTGTACCTTTTTGTGCCACAGAAATTTAATTCACAGCTTTCTCATTGAACAACATGCTCATCCCTTCTTATTTATTTATTTTGTTAAATTCTGAGACAGGGTTTCAGTAAGGCTGTGCTTGAATTTGCAGCTCTGCCTCAGGCTTCCCAAAGTGCTGGGATTATAGGTGCGCACAGCACTGTGCCTGGTGGAAAGGTACTTAGTATCAATGAACCTACATAATAAAATAAATGGTATTTCATACAGATTTACCAAATGTACTTTCTTTTCATATTTGTCCTGGCCCATTCTCTTAACAAGTTAAATTTTCCACTAGTGATTTTGAAGAGTGGCCACCATCCCAACAGTGCCACAGGTAATTACTAAGACCTGCCCAGGAGAGGGGCAAGGCCAGCAGGCCCGCGGGAGGGCAGATGGAGGAGGCAGCACAGGCTGCCCTGTGAGAACCGTACCTGTCAGCAAACCTGCAAGTCTTCAACAGCTTCTTGATATGAAAGACCTGCTCCTGGATGTCCTAACAGGAGAGACCACCAGGGGAAGAGAGAGAGAGTTACACGTGATCAATAACTCTGGCACCGAGCAGGCCCATGTTAAATCTCACAGTGAACTATCACCCTGTATAAGGCCAACATTTGAGGCAAACAGCCTCTGCAGCAGGTGCGCATGTCTGACTCCATGGATCCAGAAGGTCCTGGATGGATCCAGAGGGTCCTGGATGGATCCAGGTTTGGGGAGTCTAAAGCTTACACACCACTTTGGAGGACCTCTTCAAGAAAAACACAAAGTGTGTGTCCGTGTGTAAAATATATTTAAAATATCTATATACAATTCAGATGAGGCCTCAGAACCCCGAAGCTCACATCACAGTTTTCTGTGTACCTCTCTGAGGGTCTGTATGGGCCCTGAGACCAGAGAGACTCACATTTCCAGCCAAACCCACTTCCACAAAGACGCTCTCACCCTCTCACCTTCACCCTGTCGAGTTCCTTGGCTTTTGCGGAGAGGTTATGGTGGATGCTCAGCACATTGAAAATGGGCTGGTGCCATATGTGGTCGAGCAGCTGTTTGGAGAAATTGCTGACATAGTACTTCCTGAAGTCCCACATCGTGAAGATCCGCGCAGGGATGCAGGACTCGGCGTAGGAGTGGCAGCTGTCACAGAAATACTTCCCCAGGTATTCACAGTACCGGAGCCGCTTCACAAACTCTGCGGGGCACACAGGAGGACCCTGAAAATCCACCCAGGTGCACCCCCACCCCGATTCCTCTGCAAGGGTCAGAGACTCAGATGGCTGGTTTCACAATGGCAAAGCCATACTCCACCTCAGGACAATTGCAAACAATTTGACAGGGACGTGGGGACTTAATACTCTGGCCGTGTGTGAGCTTCCATAGGTTGCAAAAACAAAACCCTGTCAAAATGCTCCTAGATTTGCAAACTGGGCTGCAGTGTGGCCAAAGGCCATTCCACATAAACCTGGATATCTGGATGAGAGTGCTGACTCCAGCTGTCACCAGCAGGACAGAGAAGGCCAGAAGTTTTCGGGCCACCAACTGTTCCGAAACCACGAAACACAGTGGCAACACAGAGTTCCTCAGTTAATCAGAGAACAAGAAAAAGAATGAATGAATGACAGAAGCAGGTGGTGCAAGGAAAGAAGAAATACAGGTACTCAACAGAGATGGAAAAAGCTCTCCATCTGTGCAACCGTCAAAGGACTGCACACTGAAACAATGAGAACTTCTGACCTGCCCTGGACAGTCACGAGTGTAGAATATCCAGAGCAGGTGAGGAGTACAGACCTGGGCTCCCTCCTGTCCTGATGGAGTGAGCCTGGAGGAGGACATTCCTGTGGCACATTTCGACCTTCCCCGTGCCGCAAAAATCTGCTTCTGTGATTTCATCAGACAGAAACACTAGCAGGCACACACAATATACAAATATATTCATTACAGCACATTTGTAATTGGGGGTGAGTGGGATGGCAACCAGAATGTTCGTCAAAAGGCAACTGGAGAAATAAGTACCGTGCTCTCAGCGTGAAATGCTATACAGGTTAAAAGGAAAAGGAACAGCATGGGAAATGCATATCCAGGGACAGATAGATTCCACGTGGTCTCAATTTTGTTTTAAAAAATATATACATACATGGTCTAGGTTCTTATCAAAAAGCCAACAGTAAGTTATTTCTGGAGCATGGGGGGAAATGCTCTCACTCTTTATACTTTTGAATTTGCTAAAAAAAAAAATGCATTGCTTTTGAAAATCTAATAAAATATTTTGACAAACAAAATGTATAGAGATGAATGTGGCAGTTATCGGTGTGCCCACCATTCAGGCAAACAAGGAAAACAATCTGAAGTCTCTTATGTGCACCTCGCTCAGTGCCTAGGGTCAAACATGAACCAGCTCTGCAAGTTTAAAATTTAACATTCATGGTTTCACTCCTGTGTCTGTTCGTAATTAAGATGTCATAAGGTGGAGCATAAAGCAGAGCACTAGTTGACAAATTGGTTAACATACATTGTAAGAATTCATGAAATAATGGATAGGGAAGAGGTTACTATAGTACCTGGCACAATGATTGCTGTTTACAAGTAATGGTTAAAATGTCGATAGGTTCTGAATAACCATAGATCAATCTTTTTATTGGAAACACACCGGTTAAATGTTTGACATGTACTATATCGTTCTGTGCTCAAAACTCTGAGGTAGGGACTGTCATATTTTATTGACAAGGAAATGAAGTCAAGCAACAATGCAGGGACACACACGCAGCAAGCAGGATCCTGCTGGAGCGCCAGTCTTAGCCATTGCACCTTCCTCCTCCTCTGCAGCATGCTGTGGAGGGGAGGGAGGGGAGGAGCTGATGCCTCTGCACCAGCCTGAAGGACCCCCCAGGCCTAGTGCAGGCTCAGAAGTGATTTTTAGAAGCAAATCAATGGATTCGGGTCAGAGCCCAGAGGCAGAGAGCTGGCAACATGCACAAGAGTCTGGGTTCAACCTCCAGCACATGCCCGCCCACAATAAAGAAACAAATCACTGCGTTAGTCATGCTGTATGGTTTCAAAGAATAGTGTATTAGCTCCTTAGGAAAACATAGGGTTAGAAACCTATGAATTTCCAATAAAAATACTTTCATCAAATGGTGAATACACAACTTCGATTTATGGATATTTCTGCTTTAAGCCAACCTAATTACCATACTGCACTTATTGATATCATTAAATTCAGGTCTACTAGGACTACAGCCCACATTTGCTCCAAAAGAAAAGTCACAGACTTCTTGCACTTCAGGGCACTGGTTGGCACGTCAGCACTGTGTTGGGGGCATTTTAAGCAGTGAAATTACCAACAAAAAGCACAAAAAGACAAAAAAAAAATCCATGACACTAAATAAAAGACCAAAAGGTATCCTCTGACCCACACCCTGAACATTCCTGATCAAACTTAGGAAGATGAAAAGACAAAAGGGAGACAGATGGCATCAGTAACATTCCCTGATACAATTCATCTCTCCCTAATTATGTGGAAGCCTAACATCGAAATATCCATCCACTTCTCCATCAGACTTCATTGACTACATATCAAATTTTACCTTATCACAATAGAATAAACTATATCTATGTCTTATAGTTTTTATAATTTTAATTAAAAGAGCACATAACAAAGTGCTCTAAATGAGTGAATCTCACCTAGTGTTCTCTTTTCCCCCTCCAGGGACATTTGGATATATTAGGAGACATTTGCAGTTGTCACTACTGGGAGGATGCCCTGGCATTGCGTGATACTGCTAAGTATCCTATGATCCCCTGCTACAAACTGGGAAATCCTGCTCTAAACAACAACTGTTCTTATCTCGTGAAGTCAATGGCATGGGAAAAATTAGGAAGAATACTCCAAAACAAGACTAACAGAGCCTTCTATGAGCATGGATAGTTTTTATCTGTGCTGGCCAAAAGTTAGCATAACTGAATTGAATTTTACATTTTAATTAATTTAAAATTAATGTATGTAGCCATATGAACTAGCAGCCACCATCTTGGATATAGTAGTGTAGAATAAAGCTAACCAAAGGGAACTAAGACCATATGAAATTCAGCTGGAACTTGAATGGAAAAATTAGCCATGTATCACATCTTGAGAACAACACATGAAACTGGACCAGTAGTGGACAATATTAGAGAATTGTTATGTTTTGGTATGAAATTGTTTATCACCTTTATTTTTAGGATGTGCTGAACTGATAAGGGTAAAACGTCATGTTAGAGTATGAAATTAAAGAAACATGACAAGTAAATTCAATGTAGAATTCCAGCCTGGCTTCTGAAACAGATAAAAGGACCTTAGGGAACACCTGGTGAAATCTGATAAATGCTGTTGACATAGTTATTGGAGCTGTAACCAACGCTAAATTCTCAGATTTATAATCATACAAAGATTACATTAGATGTTGACACCAGGGAAAGCTGCCTGGGAACTCTCCATAGTATCTTTGCAACTCATTTGTAGGTTTAAAAGTGGTGTCCAAATATATAAAGTTAAAAAAATTGTCCTCAGGGCTAGAGAAATTTTGCAGGGAAAGTCCAAAATTATTTACATACTTCATACTGTTATCTACGGTCTGCTCTGCCTACTTTTGGAGAGTGTTCTGTCCTCTCATTTTTCTTCTCCTCTGCCGCAGGCACTGGGAACGTGATGAACCCCGACTCGCGCCCACCGGACCCCGGGAGATAATCAGTTCCCTGCAAGGCCCCTCACTGCCAGGCTTTCCCATCCCAAGCCCAGGTTAAATCCCCCAGCTGTGAACACCACCGCACTTTTGTCTTTCTCTTTCGTAACACACATCATTCTTTTTTTTTTTCTTCACTTTCTTGGCTGATGATTATGACTTCCCTACAAAGCAGAAAGCAGATGTCACAAATTAGGCAGCACCATGTTTACAAAATCACCACTGCATCAACAGGGCAGGCACACAGCTCCACGCCTGAACAAACTTCGGAAAGTACTGAGAAAGTTGGTGGAATCATAGTCACGTGACTAGTGTGTAACTCATGCATTCAGTATTTATGAGGCACTGGGATGCAGTGGCTGATCAGCAGACACGGTCCTGGTCACGCTAGGACCATGAGAAAATGAGTTGGTTAAAGACTAGTTACAACTCTGATGCCTGTCATCGGGGTAGTAGAGGAAGCCCGGGCAGATTTTTGTTTCCTACTTTTATCTCTTGAAGTATAGCCCCTCATGAGAGAACAAGGAATTCCCAGTCTAGCTGGGCAAAGCCTGATTTTTTAGGGCCCAACCCAGATATGATGCCCTCAGGCCACCTCTTCAAACTGAGAGAAATCTGGCCAGCTCCTTGACAAACCATTCACTGGACAATCCTTCCTTCTTTCCTTCTACAGAATCTCACTATATCGTCCAGGCTGGCCTTAAAATCAGTATGTAGCCCCAGACTGGCCTTAAATTTGTCATCCTTCTGCTTCAGCCTCCCAAAGTGCTGGGCTTACAGGCACGTGACATGTGTAACCACGCCCAGCATGAGAAATGTCTTCTAATGACCAACCACAAGCTAGGCAGTCCTTTCAAAACGAGATAAAACAATGAACTAAAGCAGCAACATATTGCCCTTATAATTTAGTGATGGAAAGAGATAATAAATCAGGGTAAGAGAATTTTCTAGGAAAAATGAGGAGAAAAAGGAATCTAAAAAATATACGTGATTATTTGTGAACATAAGTATAGCAAAGTGGGCACTCTACACAGGGTAGCCAGGAAGACCTTGGGATATCTGAATGAAGATGCGGAGGAGGCAAAAGAATCAGCCATGGGCAGGTCTGCAGGATCGGGCTTCTGGGGAGAGAAACCCACAAATGCAAATCCCCAGGTCAGGAGAGTGGTGCTTTCAAGGTTCCAGTGGGGAGGCCATGTGACTGAGGCCAAGTGCCTGATGGGAAGATGGCTAGGGTACTGGTCCCCCTAGTTCCTGGGTGGGCCCACAGTCTTACAGGTCATGTCAGCCTCTACTCGAAAGAGAAGACAGCTCTTAAAACAAGGGTGGTTCACAAGATGGCACAAACTGCCACAGATACACTGCCAATTCTTGTTACTCTTTGCTCTGCCATCATGTATAAGCCAGGTATCTGGGATGCATACTTACTAGGCTCTATCGGAGCTCCACAGCCAGCACAGAAAAAATTCTGGGCCACTACCCCCATCTCTCTCCTGAGGACAGAAAATGGTAGTCATTATATTCCAGAGGCAACCAAGTAGAACATTTTCACTGACTGGAAAAGCAGCTGTGCCATGTTTCTTGGGTAAGGGCCTTAATTTTACCATTTCTCTTTGGAAAAAAAGGTATTATATTCAATACAGTTTTCTAGTTAAAACCTCTATGTCTTTTTCCAGCTAGAACTCTTAAAAAGGCTCAGCTATCCCCAAAGTAGAAGTCGGTACCACAAATTATTATTCTACTAATAGCTTTTTAGGGGCTTCCCCTGCCCATATAGAGAAGTTAAGTCCAGAGAGAACTAAAGATATGCTATAGTGAAAGGTAGTTACCCAGATATCAAAAGATGACCTGCTTGCAAAGTTCACAAATGAATGCAAAGTTTTAGATGAATACGAGGTTACGTGAGACAAAGCTGTCACTCATCTCTAGTTAAGAGCTATGTCATGAAAATGTATTTTTTCTGTTGAACTGTTGTGTCATAATGTCCCATGTGATTTGGAAAATTTGATTTCAGTTCCAGTTCAGTAAAAGTGACCAAGGTAAAAATAAGTGAAGTCTCTGCTCATGTGCCTTAGAGAGGACTCACGGAAAACCCTGAGAGAAGACACCCCATACTAGGGAAAGTGACCCTCACAATGCCTACAAAGCTAGCTCCTCTGCCAAGCAGCCCCACAGACTTTTGCTTCCCCTCAAAACCAAAAGGCAACAGAGAGAGTGCCTTCTATAAGGCACCGGGGGCAGCCAACAACCCTCACCAGTGCCTTCATAACTCTTGGAAGTTTGCACATCAAATTCAACACAAATAAAGAGAAATGCAAAAGTTGTACTTGGTGAAAATGCTTTTGGCCTCTAATCTTTGTCTATAATCTGTCGTATACTCTCAGAACAAATCCCAATCAAATCACTACTTCATACATAATATACACACACTTATACACAGGTTTATTTCCTTCTGTACATCATGTTAGTTGTTGTTTTGTGATTTTTTTAAAGAAATTTAGTTACTTCTTAGAGTAACTAAAGATATTTTGTGCATTTTTCAAAGGTAGGGGCTCTCCTCAAGGTTAAATTTTCTTTTTAAAAAATATATTCATTTGTTTTCACTACATGCTAACTCCACTGGAAAATAGAATGGTCCAGCCTTAAAACTACTGCATTGTTCAGTTTCAATATGAGTCACTTGACATCCCCTCTAATACTATATAACTATCAATTGTTGTGCAATATCCATAGTTAGGGATGTACAGTCACATCCTCCACCTACCTAATTTACAAAAGCCCCCAAAAGCCCCAGAAAAACAAGGTGCTGAAAAAACTAACACAGAAAAATATACCTAATTTTCTTTTTTTTTAAATAAGCTTTCCTGTGTCCCGCAGCATATTTTTTTTTCTTTCCTCTGCTTCCATGAAGAATCAGTGGGATGAATCCCACCTATTTTAAATCGATGTGCTCGCTTAGGCAGCACATACACTAAAAATATTTTACATGGACTGAGTTTCAGGCAGCAGCCAATACTTACTTGAGTGGTGGGTGAATATCAAATATGATTTGAAATCTAGGGGGCTCCCAGTCTTCAATGCCTCTCATCCTAGACTTAAGTTTAATTCCCTGTACTACATCCATACTAGATTCAAAGTCTTTTCGGACATGCTCTTCATTTATAACCTGCAAAACACATAAGAGGATTTAAGGATACTTTAAATAAGCCTTTTTAAAGAGTTTAAATTAGGGAGCTGGGGATTTAGCTCAGCGGCATAAGCGCCTGCCTTGCAAGCAGGCAGTCGTGAGTTCGATCCCTGGTACCGATAAAAAATGAAAAAGACAAAAAAAAAAAAAAAGAGTTTAAATTACAAAGAACACTCAAATATATTTCTTAAAATTTACTGTGAGAAACTGAAACTGCTTACAATTGGACTAAAGAACATGGCAAGAGCCCTCCAACACCCAGGTAAGACCACTTTTCTTTTGTTTTTAGTTCATTTCCAGACTTTGGACTTACAGCAAATAGGTCATTTTGACTTGCACTATTTCATGAGTTACAAAAGTCACCATGCCTCAGTCAAGAGACCAACAAATACTGGAATTCTGCTGTGGCCAGGCTTTGAGAAAAGCTCCATTTGGCCATTAATGTTCAGTGGCTTCGCTTGTCATTCCTCAGGTTTGCATGCCATGTCCCCTGGTTTAACTCTCATGGATACACTGCCAGGCCCCTGAGCTTGTCCCTGCAGCGCTCTGCCAAGGACACCTTACAACATTTTCACCTGCCTCAGTGCTGTCCCACCCAAAACTGATCTCAACTTCTGAGATTTTCAGATTTCCCAAATTCCCCAGATAAAATTGAACCTTCCTCACCCACATTCCCAGAATGCCTCGTCCCGCCCTCCTCCTGTCACAAGGTCCTTGATCCAGTGGCTGCACAGAAGGCAGCACATCCTCTGAGAGAAGGAGAGCTGATCACCAAACTAGCAGTCTAGCCGTCTGGGCATGACTCCCACTGAGCTTCTGATAGGCCCTGCTGAGGTCTGGACCAAGACTTTGAAATAAAAATAAGGAAAATATCTACCAATAAAGATATATTGAAGGATTGAACTGTGAACCACACAACATGATCCCTGGTACACAGATCCCTGGTACTCAATATGTGTCAGTTTTGTCATTCATTTAGAGTTTTCACTCAGTGACCACACAAGAAACATAGTTGAAGTCAATGGGCCAGCCCCAATGAGAATTCAGGAACTTCTGATTCAAGATCAATTTATTTTCTTACTTACTATTGAGCTGGATGCCTTCGGGGTGCCTTCCAGCTGATAACTGACGAGTGAAAACTTCCAGGACTTCTGGAATACTTGGTACAACTCTCTGGCTAATCGCTCAGCAGAATTGAAGTCTGGATCGTAAGTAACACTGAAATGTAAGAGGTGCAAAAGTAGAAAACTACATGCATGAGAAACGGGTTCAGGATTACCAGGTTATCATTGTTTGCCACATTCCATAACTCAGAGGAAGCCGCCAGGTGAAAGCAAGCATCAATTGCTGGCTGAGTGTTTTGTGTGAAATGGTTTCTTCTCATGCTCAATTAATAGAGCATGTGTTCTCTATCACGGTACTAAGACTTGGGGGTCTGGGGAAAAGAGCAATGGATTTAAATTCAGAAGTCCTGGGTGCAAGGAAGCCCTACTTCTGTTATTTAGTAGCATTGCGATCTAAGATACATCCCAGATGAGCATCCTGTTAGTTGCTGGCTGTTTAGACAAACATGAATGTTGCCTGGCTGATTCATGAGAACTAAATGAAAATACATAGCAAGCCCTGATATGCACTATTAAACCTTAAAGAAACTTTGGGGCTGCATGGCTGGAATATGTGTAGTACTGCCCCTATTGTGAGATGGTGGAACCTTTGGGAAGTGGGCTTAGGTCACCGGGGGTGCAGGATCCTCCTTCCTGGCTGAAGATGTGAACGACCCTCTGACATGCACTCGCGCCGTGACAGGCCACCCTCACAGTCCTCACCACAGTCGACCTCAGACCATGCCCTTGAACTCCCAAACTGTGAGCTAAATAAAACTTTTCTCTTTATTTTTATTTATTTATTTACTTTAAAATTTTTCTCTTTAAAAGTTAGTTGTCTCGGGTAGTAACACTAAGCTGAAGATATGGGATGGGGGGGCTGCTTGATTTCTGTGTTGTTCCCCTCATTAGAACTGGCTCACCCAGCCAAGGGAGCAGAGGCTCAGCGTTCTCGGTGGACCTGTGAGTAACTGCATATGGATGACAGATACCTTGTAGAGGCGCTGCAGGTGCACCTGTGGGTTTCTACGATATCATTAAACTCTTCAAGTTCTGTGGAGAAATGGAAGAACAGGCAGTGAGATGTTTCAGTCTGTTTCACCCAGTCATAGCCCATTATTTTATAAGAACATACAATAGCTCCTTGGCTTTCAGAAAGAACCAATTATGCAGTGTCTCCATGTTTTACATTCTTCTCAATGCACATTCATATTTGCCAGGAGCAAATTAACTACTGACAGCTTCAGGAGACTACCGATTACCACCGAAGACGAAACTTCATCTGAAATGCCACCAAAATGTAACAGAAACCAAGCAAATAAAAGACCACAGTGAACATCTGTTTTTCATTCAGTTCCCCAAGTGAGGTGAGAGATTAGCTATCAAGACATCTGAAACAAGAACAAGTACTTTTTAATGTCAGAGATATAATCTGGACTTGGGCTAAGTTTCCCTGAACGCATGGATTGTGTGTGATACATGTCAATCTGTGTGTGTAAAGGGGAGCAGGAGGCAGCCAGTGATAGCCGGTGAGTTCCCAAATCTTACTTAAAATGACAAATTCATCCAAGTCACATTTGCTGGCCTCTTCGAGCACATTACTGTAAGAAGGTGCTTCAGCCATTGGGCTAACCTGTAACACAGCACAACCTAGAAAAAGAAAAGGGAGTTTGTCATCAGGAAGGGAAAGAAAAACCATGCAACCTCAACACCCAACTAAACACAAATCTGGAAATGAAAAGGCTAAGAAATTACTTTAAAATAATTAAAAATTCAGCCTCCAAGATAAAAAGAATGCAAGAAACTATTTTGTACTTTTACATTCACTCTGATTAAGAGAAATATTTCGAGACTTCATAACAGTAATCTGCCTTTAGATAGGTTTAAAAAATTCTGTAATGTAAATTTAAAAATGAAAAATGAAAGAGGGCTCAGTGGTCCAGTGCTTGCCTATAATGCTTAACACCCTGGATTAAAAAAAAAGAAAAAGGTTAAAAAAAAAAAGCAGCATCAGCTTCACAGTGAGGTATCGGTGTACATACATACTAATCAGCATAGGAGACTAAACACTATGCTGGCTTGAGGAGTGTGTCCCAAAATTCTTGTCCATCTAAACCTGTGAATGTAAACCAGGTACAACGTGTCACACAGCTGTAATCTCAGCTACTTGAGAGACTCAGTCAGTAAGATCACAAGTTTGAGGCCTGCGTGGACAACTTATGAGACCTCAACTCAAAAGAATAATTGCTTAAAAGGATGTGGTTCAATGACAGAATACTTCCTTAGCATACATGTCATGGCTGGTGTCTAGATGTCTGCCCAAAGCCTCATGTGATTGTAGGTAGGCTCTTCAGAGAAAGCTGGATCTAGAGTACGTGATGCTGGGACCACCAGTGTGTGGTTACTAAATTAGTCCCTGCTTGGTTCGGAGGGCCCTCCCCAGGACGGTAGCCCGGATACGGTATAAGGCACAGAAAGAGGGCTGCTGTGGTCAGTTGCTGCTTCTTCACTGCCTTCTGCTTGTGCTGAACTGTTTCTCCTCTGTAAACCCCTCTGCCATGCCATCCTGCCTTGGAGTCGGCCAGCTATGAATGACTATGAATTGAAACCTCCACAAACTGTGAGCTAAGTAAATTTTTTCCTGCTTTAACTTTGGGTGTCAAGAATTTCTGTCTCAGCAATGGGAAAAGTAACCAAGACAACTCACAAGCTCTGGAGGTAGGGAAACACTTGTGATTGCAGCCTCATTTGGAAATAGACTCTTTGCAGATGTAAAGATGCAAAACAAGCTTTAATTTTTTTCTCTTAATAAGCAAAGAGGGTGTGGAAGAGTAAAGATAACTAGTTCAGACGTAAGTCAGAGGTTACCTACATAGATCAGCAACAGAGAAAATGAAGTGCTTTGAGTTACCCAGAAATCAGGGTTAAGTCAGAGGTGCTGGGGGTCAGCCAGAATGTCAGGTTCAACAGGTCCTAGCTCCAGAAAGTAAATGCTTGGAAAAGAGGAAAAGCAAAGACTAGGGAGAAAGAAAGTAATGGGTGCTATGCAGTGAACAAAATCCACCAGAAATGGAATACAGAAAAAACAGAACTGAAGGGAGGATTTGAATTTAGGAAACAATAAGGAAGTAAAAAATGCTAATGGTCATTGCCATCTTAGGTACCCTTTCCTCTGGGTCTCAAAATGAAGCAAGTTTCACCAGAGACCCAGTGCAGGGGATCCTGGTCTCTGCTCTTGAGTTCGTCCTGCTTGGCTGCGAGGGTCTCCGCCTTAGCATGTAAACTCCTGGAGGGAAGGCACACATCCTGGGCACCACCCATCCCCAGCATTTCTATTGTAGGCTCACTGTTCGTTGATGAATGAAAAAGGTCTACTTGGAAAAGGAAAGAATGTGGAAGGGGACCAACAAGCTTGATGTGATCAAAACACAAGAGGTAGACAGCCACTACAAAGTGGAACTAAGTCCATGGAAAAACAGAACAAAGCATAGGACTTGAAAAATGGATGGAACATAATAACCAAACCCAAGGCCAAAGGGCAGTGAAATGGTAAGGATTACAGGGGCTACTCAAGAAAAAAGGAGGTTGTGTATGTATGTACCTCGCACTGGGAACTGAATGTAAGGCCTTCACACCAAGCTACGTCGCCAACCTTTCATTTATTTTTTATTTTGAGACAGGTCTCACTAAGTTGCCCAAGCAGGACTTGAACTTGTGATCCTTCTGCCTCAACCTCTAGAGTGCTGGGGTTACAGGCTTGTGACACCATATCCAGCTAAGACAAAGAATTTAGGGACATACATATGTCAGGACTTGACAGAACAGAAAAGATGCATGCGAAGAATAAAACTTCCTTATTTGTCTTAGTTACTTTACTCATTGCTAAAACAAAATATCTTACACCTGAAGTTAAAGGCAGAAAGCTTCACTTAGCTCACAGTTTGTAGAGGTTTCAGTCCATAATCCACTGGATCCAAGGCAGGGTGGCACATGGCAGGGGGCAACCACTCATGGTGTCAGAAGACAGCGAAAGCAAGGAGAGAAACAACTACTCTTTCTGTCCTTTATATTGTATGCAGACTTCCAGCCCTAGGGCCGGTGTAGCACTCACCCTTAATCCCAGCCAGAACTAAACAAAACCAAGCAGTAATAGACTGATTTACTAATCACACACCCTTGATCCTAGCATCACACACTGTAGCCACCTTGAAAACGTCCTGTGATGCATAAGACATCCAAACATAAACTGCACACTGCCTCTGCCAACTTGCCTTCATAGCCACTGTCTGAAGAACTGGAAGAGCCAGACTCTTGCTTTTCGTGGCTGTAGGAGGCAGCTTCAGAGTCAGCCCGGTCATTCCCAAGTGAACTGCCGACTTCGCCTGTGCCCCAGAGCTGTGTCTGCTGCTGACTCAGAATGTGACACTTCATTTTCTCCATTTCTGATATAATCATATCTGCAATGTAAAAGTGGGTATTTTCCTGCAAGGAAAAAGAATCCATTACAGTACTAGCATAACCAATTTTTTCTTGTGAAGAATATTTAGATTTGAAAATCAAGAAGTTACATGTAAGTGACAAGAAGTTACATGTAAGTGAAGTTAACATATATATAAATCTCAGTGTTCATTTAACTGGGTTATCAGGTCACTTATAACTCATAAAGCACATCATCTAGAGACAAATGTTTATTGTGTTGTGGTCAACAGACATCCCACACTGAATTTCTTGTGATAAGAAACCGCAGGCTGATTGTGGCCAAGTAGCAGATACCATTCATCAGTTATGGTCAACTTCCCATCTAGGCATATGCCTGTGGCCCCAGCACTCTGGGAGGCTGAGGTAGGAGGACTGCACATGACAACACTGCCTGACAATTTAGCAACTTAGTGAAACCCTGTCCCAAAATTTTTAAAAAAATGGATTTGAGTTCTAGCTCAGTGTGAAGCCTCTGAGTTCGGAAAACAAATAACCGAACAAAAAATTCTCCAGTTTAGTAGACTCTGCCCACAACCTGTCTCAGGTTTATCACTACCTGCAGTCGCCACCAATCACACTCCTGAAAGGAAACCAGTTTATTGTGCCTCTTCAAAGCAACGTTTCCAGATGTAGATCAGAAGAGCACTAATTAAGGGGTTAAGATTATTGGTGTTTAAAAAGAAGGCATCACTCACCTTTTCTATGTCCACAGGCAGCATGAATGCCTCGGGTGGAAAGGAATTCAAAGCAATGGCTGTTCTACTGCCTTGCACGACACCTGCCAATACACTAGGTTATTAAAAGTGGAACCAAGCAAGTTCAGAGATTCCCTAAGAAAATAAATCAACCCTAGGGCACAGCTTTTAAAAGCAAAACAACTGGCACAATACAGCAACAAGATAGGTGAAGAAGAAAGACCTTTGGGATGTTCGTAGGTCTGCAAGATCCACCCTAGTGATGGTCATTTCTATAGGAGGTCAAGGAAGTAACCAGAAGTTTGTTCAGAGGAGCCACCGAAGCACCAGTGCAGTGGAGGTGGCCACGACACAGAATCGTGGGAAACACCCACACGACGTGGGGGAAGCAAGAGGGAGAGCAGTCCAGAAGCAAGAACATACGAATTACCGGCTCACTTCCCCAACTCAGTGCAGCTGACGTCAAACTTCCTGTTATGCAACAAAAGCATCTGAGAAAACCACCATTGCTTCTCTAAAATGGTCTTCCTGTCATCAGAACCCAACAAGAGGCTGCAGAAAGTGCACTCCACTGAATCATCCATTCCTGCACCTGTGGCCACTTCATTACAGGCAATAACCACCATCCAAACAGGTACTTTCTGTGTCATGTGACTTCGTGCTGTGGCACTGAATGTGAATGTTTGAGCTAGAACTCAAACCCATTTTTTTTTAAATTTTTTAATAACAGCGACAAGAGCTGAGTTAACCCAACCTGCTAACTTAGAACAAACTGCTGCAATGTCCTGGTGGTTGAGTTCCTGTCACTGACTGCAAAGCAAGCAAGGTTACTCAAAAGCCTTGCCTCACATTCAAGAAAGTGGCTGCAGCGTGGAACACAAGGGACCTCTTGGCTTCAGAAGCCATCTGGATTGGTGAATTCTTCGTTAAAGGGCCAGGCATGGCCTAGCACAGGAGTATCAGGGAATACCCTACTGTATCTGTAGCTACTTCTCTACCCTGCCACTGTCGTAAGCAAGCATCTATTCATAAAATGTTTTTGATAAAAACAGAGAGCTGGTAAGATTTAGCTCACAGGTCACAGGTGCAGACTTGGCAAAGAGGAAAAGGCACAGAGACACGGACAGAGTGGAACAGCGGTCTGCTCACCAGCTGCTCCTCAGCCACAAAGTTTCCTCATGCAGTAAACTGGAATTTTTACCTATTGGGACAGTAAGGAGACAAGGGATGTCAAGGTGCTTTATAAATGTGTAGATGCTGAGCAAAGAAAGGAATGGTGGGGCTGTTTCCTAGGACCTCAGGAAATGCTTACAGGCTCGTGTGGCATCTTCCAGGAGAGGAAAACCCTGCTACAACCATTGGAGATGCAATGATCCTAGGAATACCCAAGTAGCTAAAGCCTGTTCTTTCCGTTGCTACCCTATGCTAAAACAAAGAACTAGATCACTCAGGACTTCTGTTTCTAATCCTATGGAATAAATTCCTTTACCAGGTTTCAGAGAGACTCTCAAACACTGAGTAGTTTTATTGTGTTTGGGTTTTTGTTTTTGTGGTAATGGGAATTGAATACAGGCCTTCTACATTGAGCTATAGCCCTGACCCTTCGTACTTTTAGATGGGATCTCACTGGGTCACTAAATTGGCCAGATTGGCTCCAACATACAACCCTCCCGCCTCAGGCTCCCACAGTCCCGGGATTACAGGCTGGGTCACCGTAGCCAGCTACTTTTTTCATTTCATTGGAACTGAATCCAAGAATTTTGGCGCATCATAGGGAAGGGCTCTGCTATTGAGTTACAGCCCCAAACCTTTTCATTTGTTTTTAATTCTGACACAATATCTTGCTACTTTTCCCTGATTGGCCTTGAAGTTTTGATCTTCCTGCATCAGTCGCCTAAGTAGCTGGGGTCACAGGAATGTGCCGCTGTGCCTGGCACTGAATGGCTTTTACAGGCATTGAGGATTGTTGGAAGTCCTTGTCCCAGTGCTACAGCACTGGGTACAACAAATACAGTGGTACAAATATTTTGGGCTGGGATATATTAGGCCCAAAGAAAATCTTCAGTCAGTGATAGATTATAACTTGTCTCTGAGAGAGATGTGAGAGAGATGACCTATTTCCAAAAGACCATCTAACAGCAGATTAATCTTATTTGGCAACCACTAGGTCTGAAAGTCACATTTTATCCTAAGAACTATCATGGCAATTGAGCAAAAGATAGGGAAAAAAGCTTGCAATTTGCTCAAATTTGGATTTTATCTCAAAATCAGCCATTGAAAAGTATCCAAAGTCTGCTACCCTTAAGCGATGGACAATGTACATAGATTGCCACCATCTTTGATTTTTCAAATTGAAAGGAATGAATTGAGGAAATGAATCCGATTGTCTGAGAAAGGAAGATGGGTTCCTGCTAATGAGAAGCAAATACATAAATGGACAGGCAGCAGGCAAGTAGACATCTTTTAAATTAATTAGAGGGGAAAAATATATCAATAATTTGAAGTAGGGTTCTTACAGAAATATAAATAATGCAAAACATAAATGCTGCATAATTAGTATTTTAAATATAAATAACATTTTTGTTATGAACATGATGAGTATGTTTAAAACAACATACACATGCCACAAAAACAATAGCTAACTAATTGACTGCTGGGTAGCACTTTGCATGGATTGGCTGCTCATTTCAGGAATTTTAGGAATATGTACACTAGCCCTCAGCACTGCAAGCTCTTCTTACAATAGGATGAAAGCTTTGTATAGTCTTTTTTTTGAACCAGGAATTGAACTCATCTAGTCTTTCTGAGGAACTGTGACTACTGTTTTTCATTTTGCTGTGTTCTCATCACAATCTATACAGGGAAATAGGCAAGACGAGCTCTTATCTGCCTGTCTGGAAATGCCTCCCACCAGCCACACAGCTGAAAATGCTTCTGCTGCTCTACCCTGCAGATAATTTAATGAGCTGTAAGTTTCCCGAGGCAGCTATGTTGAACTGAAGAGATGACCTTCCTCTGCAGCCGAAGAAGACAGTCTTGGCTCTCCCGCTGTGATCATCCAATGTCTGGGCTGCAGATCACAGTAACGAGCTCACGCACTGGCTTACATCAAAGCGGAAGCCCAGGAACTGTCCTCTCACGGGGATCACAACCAGCAGACTTAGACGCAGACCAAGCAAGCAGGTGAACAGATGGGAATGATGAGACCAACTAAAGTTACCTTCATCCTCAGAAGCTGTCAAGGGGGAAGACTCAGCAGGTTCGATCCCAGGCGTTGGGGAAGTGGTCAAAATGTTGGAGCCTGAGCACAGAGATGCCTGCGGAGGCTGTCCTGGGAGTGCCACGGGCTCCTCTGTGGAGGCCAAGGAGAAGCTGTTACCGCTTTCCCCTGAGCCGTGGGCACTGCTTCTGCCCACGGAGTCTGTGGTATCTTCAGATAACGACGTCTCTGCCAGGTCACTGAGGGACAGCAGCAAAGGGTCCAAGGCAGAGGAAGAATGGGCCTTAAAGTGCTTCTCACTGTTCCTTGCTGTTGGCAGCTGGGGTGCCAAGTCCTGCGGTGGCTGCTGCACACATGAGGGAGTAATCCAGGCAGCTCTGCGCCTTGTGAACCTGACATCTAACTGGCAAGGCGAGGGCCTTGTGTCCTGGAGGCTCGCCGAACTGTCAGTGTCTCCAGAGTCATGGCTGATCCCTTCCCAGGGGACCGCAGGAGAATCTCGCCAGCTCATGGACTGTGACACCATCCTGCCAGGCCAGAGCCAGCGAGAACACATTCAGAACAGACAGGAAGAGCTCGCTGATGGCTGTCGTCCTGCTCGATGATGTCCTTGAGCTCACCACATAGCCAGCTAGCTGATCTGAAGCGCTGACCTGCAACCAGCAAGAATCAGTCAAGAAAAACAAAAGTTCATTCCTGTTGGTTTTTTTTACCTCAAATTATTATGAGAAGGCAAATACACACACACACACACATGCATGCACACGCACGCACGCACACATGCATGCACACATGCACACGCACGCACACACATGCACACCAAAAACTGAAACTGTAAACTTTGCTCTATACAACACAATAAATTTCACATGTACCTGTGAGCAAAGAAAATAAACTAGCCAGAAAACTAGCAGCCAACCAAGAGGGATAAAGAACATTTTTCAAAGCAACAAAATAACAGAAGAAGCCACAAAGATCATTTAAACATGTAACACATCCGTATGTCAAAATTATTCCAATAAAACTATCAAATCCAAAATGCAAATACTATCTGAAAGCAAAGGCATATTTTCATATTTTCTTAGTTTTAGCTTTTTTCTTTTTTTAGTTTGGTTTATTTCAACAAAGTAGGCACATAAAATGGTGGAAGTCAGTAGCACGATAAACTTCCTTTTGTGCAATTTTATTAGTTTTAGTACTTATTTATATTACAGGTCCAATAACAGATAGTATCAGTTCACAGCATTTAAAGAGCACAGTGTGAGTCCAGAACCCATCTCTTAATGTCTCCCTCACTTTTGAACTCAGTGTTTAGTTTGGTAAACAATGTGATGATCACAATGTTGACAACTGTACACAAGGAGACTCCAGTCACTACCGCTATGGGTCCAGCAAATGTTTCTTTTTAGTGTTTTCCCTTTGTCCGTGGCGTTGTGGATCTCTAACTTCAAAAGCAAGGCCAGTCCAGGAAAAGCTGGGAGGCAGAGGCAGTCTGTCTAGACAAGCTTAGCCCAAGGGACTGGAGTACAGCACGTGCCCGGCGGTGAACATAAGGACTCAGCTCAGGCACGGCTTTAAATACCGTCGTCCTACCTGCATTCCATTATTCCTGAGTGCCCTCAACTCCAGGCTAGCACATCTTACTGCCTAGCTGACATCTGTGTGGTGGCACCTCTACCTGGCACACTCAAAAGAGACACTGATCTCCCCCCAAATCTGCTTCTCCCTGCTTCCCTCGTCCCAGGAAACACATCTCCCAGTTGCCCACGCCTAAGAGCCATTTCTGATCCCATCCTTCCCAACTCCCCGCCTCCACCGGCAAGTTCCAGCTGCTGTCACCCTGAGTCTAAGTCACCCCAGTCTAAGCCATGGGGACATCAGTCATAGTTTGCCAGTGGGCTTCCCCCCTTCTCTCGCCTGTTCACAATCAGCAGGTCATCAGGGAGTTCTTCTGTAAACCAAATGTCATTCTCCTAATCAAAATCCCAGGCTGCTTACCTTCTCCTTCAAGCTGGAAACGCCCAGCCCCTGCCGGCTTCGCTCTCCTTCCCCAGCCTCAGAGAGTCCCGGCCACACAGCCAGCTCTTGACCCCTGTGAGCTTTCTCCCCTGCAGGTGTTCAGCTCCAGGCCACCTCACCCTGAAACGCTCTTCCCCCAAATGATCACACGCAGGCTCTCTCTGCTCCTCCAGGCCCTGGCTTACAAATGACTTCCTCAAAGAAGTCTTTTCCTAACTAGCACTCTGCAGAGTTCCCGGTCTCCTCTATCACATCACTCTGATTAGTTGTCACCACAGGGGTGCTCACTTCCTGATTTTTCTTTCAGTCTTGCCCACCCCTCTACCCTATAAGCTCCATGATAGCAGGGGCCTGGTCTGGTCTTTGCACCTTACATGCCCCATACCTAGGTATATGGGGTTCAGAAAATGTTTATGGACCACAAACCTATCCAACAAAGCAGAAATAAAATTAAGGCTTGGAAAATAATACCTCTGTGGTAGCATTCCGTACAGAGACAGAACTGAATTCACGTTTTCTAAAGAAATGAAACTTTTGTCCCTCAGTGCTTACACTGATATGGTATAAATTCAAATACACGAAGAACCCACAAATAAAAATTGCTCTCAAGGGTGTTTGGGTTTTTAGCCAGGCATGGTGGCGCACGCCTGGACTCTCAGCCCTCTAGGAGGCTTAGACAGAGATGCCGAGTTCTGCGCAGCTTCAGCAAGTCAGTGACTTAGAGGACTCGTCTCAAAATAATATACAGAAAAGGGCTGGGGACGCAGCTCGTTCAAAGGTCCAGGGTTCACTTCTAGTACCACAGTAGGGAAAGTCCTTGGATTTCCTTGATTTAGGCCTCCGCTTTCTAGGTCACACCTTTTGGAGGAGACAGCCTTCATAAAATACTGAAACTGTCTCCTGAAAGCATGTTACCATTCACGAAATACAGTACCACCTGTATCAATGGACAGAAGTCCACACCCCGAAGCATTTTGTAATCTTTCCCTAACCTCAGATCCCTTGGTCTCATTTCTCTTGGTCACGCATCTTTTCCTCTCCAGTAATTTTGGATTTTATACTTAACCAGGAAACCATGTCTATGTTTCTGTGAAATGCCTCAGCACAGAAGCCTAAAGAGTGGTACTAAGCCGCCCCAATCCGATTTTACTCTCAGAAATCACAGTTAACCCTTTTCCTAAATACACTGTGCAAAAACATGCCTCCTTATTAAAAGCAGTATGCAGATGTAGATGCTGGTTCTACTTTCTTTCATAAAGGTATTTTTGCTTTGCACAAATTATCAGCAAGTGCTGGCTTTGCCAGGTTATAAAAACAGACTGTATTCGAGCTGGAATAGAGCTTTGAAACTGTGTCAAAATCCCAGGCAAGCAGCAGTGGAGAGAGGAAGAAAAGCACAGCGGGACACTCAGCACATGACCCTCTGTGAGGGGCAGGCTGACACAGGAATGATGTCCAGAACAATCAAGTCCAAGCCCTAGGGACTGCAGGTCACGCTCCATGTTCTCATCTTCGGGCAGCAGTAAATCACAGGAGCCATCACGTATTGCTTGTGTGTGTGTGTGTGTGGGGGGTGCTTGCCACATTGCTTAGGACCTGCCAATCAACTTAAACACATTTATCAAGCAGCTACTACATGCTTGGCAGCGGCAGCACCAGGATAACACCACTCAGCTTACGTGCTGAGAAACAGTGAGCAGGTACACTGATCCCAGCTCAGCCTTTCTGACGCTGGGGTGCCTGTCAAGAATGACTGCCAGCCTAGGGCAGCCTCACGGCAATAGCGTGAGCTACAAAGATGCATCTTTGAGGAAAGGTCATGAGCCACCATGACCTCTCCAGTAACCTCACCAAGGTCTTTCTGTCTCTAAGCAGCAGCACCTGCGAGGCAGAGCAGCTTTAGCAGCTGGCACATCTAACCTGAAGTTCCCTCGTGACCAGGCACAAGTACATTGGATTTAGGACTTTCTGGGGTCCCAACGCTAATTACTCATACAGGAAGAATCGAATAAAGACCCACCTTAAGGATTACCTTCCCAGTGAGTCCAGACTGATCACCGAATTACAAAAGAGCAACTGTCCCTCGTCTGAAGTGCCCAGCCACCTCCCCATCTTTGTCTCCTTTGCATGAAACCCAGTTTTACCTAATCTCAAAACAGCACTGCCTGGAGTGTAAAACCCATAAGAGCAACTGTTTAAATTTGCTCTGGACACTGTTTTGTATCCAGAATCTAAAACCAGCACATAATAGGTGTTTAATAAATATATTTCCGAGTGTATTAAGAAGATGAACAAACTATGGTCATTCTGATTATTTCTACTGCCCAAGAAAGAAAGTCAGATACAGACATCACACTTTAGAAGAAATTCAAGATCATGACCTAAAATGCCTGATAATTGTCTCCTTAAAATACAATAAATCAGGAAATAGAAATCATAAAAAAGAACTAATGATGGAAGAGAAAATTCACTTTTTATAATTATTTTCAATTGGCAAAAATTTATATGTGTATGGTGTATGGTACGATGTTTTCAAATGCGCACACATTATGGGCTGGCTAAACTGATCCAACATATTATTCTCACATACACACTGTTATTAGCTATAGTCACCTGTGTTGTGTAACAAATCTGAACTAATTCTTCCCACTTGAAACTTTGCATTTTCGACCAGCATCTGCCCAATTCCTCTTCTTCCCTCAGCACCTGGTAACCACCATTCTATGCTCTGCTTGAATGTGTTTGGCTTGTCTTGACTCCACATATGAGTGAAATTATGTAGTATTTGCCATTTTTTTTTAAGTACTGGGGATTGCATCTAGGACCTTAAGCGCATCAGGGAGGAGCTCCACCCCTGAGCTACAAGCCCAGCTCCTTTTGTATTTTCCATTTTGAGATAGGGCTTGTTAGGTTTCCAAGGTTGGGCTCAAACTTGCCATCCTCCTGCCTCAGCCTTCCAAGTAGCTGAGACCGCAGATATGCAGCATCCTACCTGACTTACTTCCCTTAGCATAATGTCCTTCAGGTTTATGTGCACTGTCATACACAACAGGATTTCCTTACTTGTTAAAGGCAGAATGGTGGCAGATGTAGTATCACACTTTCTTCATTCATTCATTCGTGGACACTTGGCTGATTCCATATCTTGGCTGTTGTGAGTCATGCTGTAATGAACACGGATGCACTGATGTCTCTTGACATACTAGTTTCATCTTTTTTAGATATATACATACTCAAGAGTGGAACTGCTAGGTCATATGATAGTTCTAATTTCAAAGTTGTAAGAAACACCTACACTGGGTTCCAAAATGGCTGTACTATGTCACTTTTCTATGTCACCTTCCAGACATATTCAGTAGCCTGCAAGGGATCATTTTTTCCATAACTTTGCCAATAAAATCCATTGTAAACAACTTGATAAGCATGTCCAATGACATACAAATGCAAGTGATCAGAGAATGAGTAAATCTTTAACAACATAGCATGGAAGCTGTGACATTCACACAGCTCCCCAGAACCTGTTTCTGTCCCTCCTCCCACCCCCAAGGACACCAGCAGACTCTGGAACCATCACATCATATAGAAGCCATTAAGATGCTCAATAAGGTGACTCCCCAGCTTCCATAACAGCAACCAATTTCATTCAATTGTGACTTCATGGCCTGTGACATGTGAACACCAAAGGCAACAGGAAGGACACGGTGCCCTTCTGTGTTGGTGGTTGGGTGGTACCATCAGGATTCCTCCCTGGTAGACTGATTTTTGAAGGTTTTCCATTAGAGAACATAGGAATGACTGAAGGCAATTAAGAGCAATAGAGAACCATAGGACAGAGAAAACCAGACACTTCTAAGAGAAATGCAGAACTGCACAAGGAACACAAATGACTAGTTTCCTGTGGTCACAGTATAAGCCGTCCTTACCACTCCCATTGTGCACAGTGACAACCCCCAGAATTTCAGGTGCTAGTATGCCAGTTTGAGAACTGAAACAGAAGCCCTCAGGGGATTTTCCCTCACTTTCTCCATTAGTAATCAGCAGAAGTAGAACAAAAATAACTTTGACACTTGATCCAAATGAAATTAGAAGGATACCTAAACTTTCATTAGCAAAAGAATTATAAGAATTATCAGACTTGCTACAAAACATGAGACTAAGAACTACACAGCCAGCTGGGCACCACAGCACACACTCAGGAGTCTGAGGTGGGAAGGCAATATGAGCCTGGGAGTTCTAGACCAGCCTGCGTCACAAGCCCTTAGCACAAGAACAAGAACTGGACATGTATAATTGACTTCCTGTCTCTGCAAACACCGGTACTGAAGATTTTATGATTATTCCACATTAAGTGGAATATGTCTAAAGAGACATATTCGAGATTAATTTATTAACACATCTATTTTAATATACTACACAATTATAAAGCACACATGACAATTTTGCTCTTGCCTTCCAATGAATCCTAAAGGTATATGTCCTATATTTTGGGGACCACTGCTAAAGTAATTTAATGTTCTACTTAAAAATTATATACAAAAAACCCCCAGCAAATAAACAAAAGCAGAATAATACATTAACATAATTAGATAACTAAGTAGGATTTTATAAAAACATATACAAATCCCAAAATTTACCCAGAGTGCAGGGTGGATTCCTGAACTTAAAAAGTGGTAAGATTCCATAAATGGGCAATGAAATGAGCAGCCATACTGGAAAACTGTCTAGTACTTCCTGAAATCATTAACACACAGCCATTGTCTGATCTGGTCAATCTTCCTGTTGGGACACACCTAAGAGAAACAAGAACATATGTTCACACAAAAACTATGCACGAATTACTACAGTACCATTTTGCATTGTAGGCAAAAAAGAAGAAACAACCTAAAGGTTCATCAACCAATGAATGGACAAACAATACCCTGTGGATATAAAATGGAATGTTACTCAGCCTCAACTAGAAATGAATTACTGACTCATGCTGCAATGTGGATGAGTACTGAAAACAATATGCTAATTGAGAAATCCGAAGAAGCCAAGCTCTCCCTGAGAGTCAGTGCCATTCACAGACCGCTTGGGGGAGATCCAGATGCCGGCTCTTCCTGTGTGTTGGTATCATTTGTGGGTCACAGATGAGGAGCAGAAGCCGCCAAGCCCTCCATGTGAGTCAGTACCATGCACAGGCCACTGGGGGGAGAACCAGACACCAGCCCCTTCTGGTGGGTGGGCTGGGAGACAAGAAGAGCCAGGTCCCCACTCCCACACTCCGGTAAACCACCACTGATCTGGAGAAACACAGGCTCTGATGATAGCTACTGAGGTAAAATAGAATGTAATGCTTGTAGTGTTTAGGGTTACACTGACTTTGCAGGTCTAAAGCCAGTAGTCTGATCATGTATTCACAGAGTAACAACATGCAATGCAGCATGTATCTGAGGTTGGTGGCCAGTGTTGATTTCCTATTATCTTGTTTTAAAGTCCCATATCATTTTCATTGTTTTGTTTAGTTGAGTTTTACTGTTTTGTCTTGTTTGATTTTATTACATCCAATGGCATAGGCAGCTATTTCAAAGATAACAAGATACATTATAGTAGCCATTTGGGATTTGCTATTACCTTGTTTTGAAGTCCCTTATTGCACTCACTGTTTTGTTTTTCTTAGTTCTAGTCTGTTCTGTTTTGTTTGATTTTAACTATGTCTGAAATTAGGGGCAGCTATTTTGAAGACAACAAGAAGCATTATGGTAACCATTGTTGATTTCATAGGGTTTTGAAGTTCTGTATCACACTGTTTTGTTTTGATTGGCTTTATTCTGTTTTATTTGTTTGGCTTTATTCTCTTTAAAATAAAAATCACAATAACTAAATAAAATAACTGAGAAATCAGACATAAAAGATATTTAATATTTATATAAATTGTCGAATATAGGCAAATCCCTAGAAATAGAAAGTAGGTTAGCAGCTGCATAGAATAGAGCTGAAAGGGTGGAAATAGTTAAATTTTGTCAGATTTCTTTTCAACAAAATTATTCTACAACTGTGGCGATGGTGGCACACATCTGTGAATACACTAAAAATTACTGACTTATATGCTAAATGGGTGAATCATATGGCAAGTGAATTCTGTTCTAATCTCAGTAACACTGTTTTAAAAAATGAAACGAGAAGTGTTCCTTTCCTTTCAGAAAGATCCAGGGAGACTAAAGAGCCTGGTGACCTAAACTGCAGGGTCACAGGCATAAACAAAGATATTGCGTGCAGGAAAGCAAGAATAGAGTGCATAAGGGGATGTTAAATAAGTGTATCTAAAACTATGTGGAGAAGAAAGAGGAAGCGACAAGTGAAACTGCAACAACAGAGTTATCTAGAAAAGCAAAAAACCGCCCAGGGCTGGTGAAGACGGCATCCTCAGTGCTATGAGTGCAATAAAGGACTTCAGCTACCAACAACTGGGGCCTACCGCTTCAGGTTCCCACTTTACCATTCAGGCAGCACCAGGGGAGGCTCTACGGCCTGCTGTACACACAGCAAACAAAGCCAAAGAGGTTATTCAGTGCAGTGATGTTTTGCTAAGTGTCTGTCTTTTAGAAATACATGCACAAGAATTTAGAAGTAATTGCTAGGATATCGTAAATTTGTTTTAAAATAATATCAGCAGGGGATGGGATATGGATGAGTCACAATGAGCCACTAAAGCTGGAAGAAGGGAAAATATTCCTTATATTGTACTATTCTCTTTACTTTGCAGTTTGAAATTTTCCATAAGAAAATTCCTAGCAGTGAAAGTTCTTTTCTAATTCTCAACATTTACTATATCTGTCCATGTGCCCACAAGACAACTCTGTGATTTCCTTAGCCTACCTGGGCACCGCTGTACTTTCTAGCCCTAGCCTCTAGGTTTTTTTTAAAATGCTACCTAAGAGGATGCGATTTTTCCATCACGTTTTACACAAGTCCCCTGTGGGGATCCCTGCCATCATTTATCATCCAGGTAACACTCATCTCCTACACATAGGTTTCCAACATATATGCTCTGTAGTTTGTGCCTAAACTTTCTATGCAAACACACACACATATCATTTCCTTAGCCCTGGATTAGACCAAAATCCTTCAGGGTGTTTCAGATTATCACCAACCAAGCCCAGACCACAACAAAGATGAACTTGATTGGTTTTCAAGTAGTCACAGTCAAAGAGAAACCAGAAGAGGAGGGTAAGATGAAGATTACCAAAGATATCTTGATTAACAAACATTTGAAAACCCACCAAATAAATAACATTGTTTGGAAAACCGGAAAGCAAGAAAACCATAATCTCTATTTTCACAGTGTAACAGAGGACACCTGAAGTTAATGCTAAATTGTTTCTTGGTACTAACGCATATACCTATTTTCAAATGTTCAAGACCCAGGAAGCCCTGGCTAAACTAACCTCGCCCTGATTCCTCAGGCACAGAGGTTTTAATCTCATAATGAAAACATCCCAGAATATCAGTATTCACCAAGCACAGCCTGCTATGAGCCTAAATCACCACATAAGCTACTTTAAACTAAAAGTGAGTAGGAAGAAACATGTTTGATACACAGGTCACAGAACAATTCAAATGACTTGACAATTGGGATGGAGTTTTTAAAAAATACTCTTAAAATATGCATAAATAAAAATTCAAATCTATCAGATTTGAGGCAGTTATCCCAACAATAATTTCCAAAGAAAGAAAGAGAATAGAGACGGACCTTACATATATTTTTCAGAACTCAGTTGTTTTTGGGTTCACTAGAGCTTCCTGGAATAAAAGTACATAGAAGAGTGTAAAGGAAAAAACTGTCTCCATCCCCAAATTTTCATTAAGTAATATCAACCAGAAAAAAGCACCTGCTGACCATGGGTACCTTCAATGTCCCTACCAAAAATAACCTAAGCAGTTTAATTTAATTTCTCTTTTAATAAATGTAAAGCTAATCCAATCATAGAGCTCAAGCTCGATTTTTTTAACGTAAGTACTGGATAAATCACATTACGTATGGAGTTTGTCCCTCCCCAGCCTCCTGTTACAAATGACACAAACCCTTGAAGCTGAAACATTTTGTTCTCTGTGCAGTACTTTTCTTCCCAAGTCCAAAAAACATCATGTTTCACTAGAAATAAAAGATTTGTTCAATATGGGGTTATTACCACTATTTCAGTGGATCTGAACACTGAGACCCAGCGAAAGAAACTAACATGATGGTCACATAGCCACTTGATAGCAGGCTTGAGAGTCTAAATGTGCTCCAAGCTCCTGGTCTCACCCCTCACGCTGCCTCTGTGCGTGGAATAAAAGCCGTACCTGTTTGCATGCACACACGTGCACGCACACACGTGCACGCACACACACACGCACACGATTTTATGCTAACAGCTAGAGGTGTTAGTGAGCCTGCCTAACTACCATGTGCAAGGACCTGTGTTTGATCCCCAAAACCATAAAAATTATAATAGTCCTTTTATGCCAATCTTGAAGTAAGAGACCACCATAGGAAAAGAGGACAAATTCCTGGACTGTTACCTCTTTGCTCATTAAGAGTATGATTTGTGTTTTCTTCTGAGGCAGTCAAGGACTTAACAGCTGTTTTTGCTTAAAAAACAAAAACAAAATACAGTGACTTTTCTGGGGTCTACAGATACCCAGTAAACAAAGCATGACCTTCATTTTATACCTCTCCTTTATTATCCTAAATAATCCGGGCCAGATCCCCAGCTCTGCAAACAGTATAAGCTTATTAATCATTTATGGTTACCTATATATAAAAGCTGCCAATACAAGGTTGGCTGGCTACTCTTTAGTTTACCTGAGGACTCATCTCTCTTAATTCTGAGGAATAAGACATTTACAGGGATATTCAACTTCCAATGCATGCCTAGAGGTCTCCAGACACTGCCTTAAATCTGCGATCACCGTGGATCCCAGCAATTTCCCCCAAACTCATTAAGCCCTAGTCAGAAACAATCAACTCATGGAAACTCAGAGGTGTGATAATAACCAACCTGACCCAGGCCAACACCTGAAAATCCATAAAAGCTGGTCTTACTCTTTTGTAGCAGGTCATTTTGGTCTTCAGAGAGCTGCCTCTTTCAACTCTTGAAGCTGAAGTCTCTTCCATATTTTCTCTTGCTTTCCAACTCTGCCGAATAAACCAGTCTATGCCTCTCATTGACAAATCCTGAAATGCTTTTATCTGACACAAGAGTCAAGAACATATTTGGGCAAGTTGACATCCCCATCTCTTTGGGGCACTTCTTCAGACCCCATCTAATGACAATCCTAAGGGATCGTAAATACTTAAACACTGCTTCCTTTTCATCACAGGATTGTCCTGAGAAGTAAATGAATTGTAGCGCTATGCAATGTTCTATAAAAGGTAACTTTAATATTCCCATCATTATCGTTCCACAAAGACTTACAATTTTGTGTAAGACAGCTCAGTTAAGGAGACATAGTTTTATTTACCAAACTCTTCATGGAGTCATCCTTCGAAGTCCCTTAACGAAAAGGCAAAAAGTAATCATAGGCCCTGTTGGATGCCATGAAAAAATACAAGACAATTAACAAGCTCTAGTGCTGCTCAAATTTATTATCTCTGGAAGACTGGACAAGTTTCTTTGGAACTGTGCAGCTAAGGATAGTGGTACAGGTTAATCTCAATTAGGCAAGAGGATCATAAATTCAAGCCCAGACTGTACTATACAGCAAAACCCTGTCTCAAAACACAGACACACACTCCTAAGCTTTAATAGTAACACAGCTAACCGTATGAATATATCCAAATTAGAAATACAAATCTAGATTTAGTATCAAGGGAAACTATTCAAATTTGTCTGGGCTATTATTTGTGCGCCCTCCGATTGGTGGGGAAAATGTATCTTTAGCCTCACTTGCTTCTCTCAAGATTATTCAAGTGAGAATGCCTACCCTTGAAAGTCATTTTGGATCTGACAGAATTTCTCATGTCCAGGAAACAAAAGGTCAGAAAGCCAACAATGTTTTCAGAGTTAAACGGCTGCAAGAAGACTGTGTCTAATCAAATCTCAGCCCACAATCTTAACTCTCACGGTTCTAACACTTCCCTGGCTTTGTGGAGCCCCTAAAGAAGTTGATGAGAAAAGCACAGTTCCTGGGTTTCCATGTCACACTGGGAGGAGCAGCGCCAGATGACAATGCAAGGAAGAGGAACTGTAACAAGAGACGGGAAACAGATGGCCTGACACTTTGGACAGGTAATTACGAAAGTCCCAGAATGACCATCAAGTTGTTGCCTGGAATCTCTGCTCCAAGTGAGATTCCGCAGGCGGCCCAGAGTATCCACAAGGGAAGCGGGCGTCGCACAGAAGAACCCTTCCCTCCTTCCAGTTCACTTATCTTTCAAACTTGCCAGAAGGAGGCTCCCTGTCTCACAGGAAGGCACTCTGCCTCAGCAAGGTTCCTGGCCTTTTTGAGACCTCCACCATTGGCTTTAGGACTGGGTCTAAGAAATCCAGGCTCCAGGGGAACTGATACTAAGTGGGAAGATTATAGCTGTCAGCGCGCACGTAGTAAGAACAGAATGACCCCAAATAAATAACTTAATGATGTATCTCAAGGCCTAGAAAGACAAGAACATTCCAAATCTGAAGCTAGTAAAAGGGAAGACATTATAAAGATTAGAGCAGAAGTAACAAAATTAACATTCCCCCCAAATCCACAATACAAATGCTCAATGAATGAAAGACTTCGTTCTTTGAATGAAAAGGGATCTGGGTATGGGGGGGGGGAGATAGGCTCAAGATAGTTACGTGTATGTACCAATTTCCCCATGAGGAATGTATTTGCTATGTGTCGCAAAAGTAAACTACTAAAAATTTGAGAGAAAATAAAACCTAGATTTGCCGATTCTCAGTCTTTGACGCGCTCTCATTACATCGTCAAATAAAAGATCCTTCCCAATTCCACTGCAATGATGCAGAAGGTTCAGCTCTTGAGTACATCCTTCCTTTCCAGCCTTAATTTCCACTTAGGGCCAGACAACCGCTCCTCTGAAGGGTCTCCAGGCTCACAGCACCGATTTCTCAAGGGCTTCACAGCAACCCGCATCCAGTGGTCGCCAGGCTGGAAAGCACAGGTAGGGCGCCTCCCGCCGCAGTCTCAGAAAGTGCACGGTGTGTACTGCTTTCGTGCTCTAACCTAGCTCGGTTAAATTGCACAACATCTGTTTTTCTGCCGCGCCATCCCCGTGGGGTTGAAGTGGCAGGCTTCGTGTCTCTTTGCGCTCGTCTCCAAACCACACACTCCGGAAAGAGGCAAGAGCCTGGCTGGGCGCAGACTGCGCGCTCACACAGGTAGCGCAGCCTCAAGCCCCTCCGCGACCCAAGAGACCACCGGGTCGCCCTCGCTCTGCAAACATCCGCCCCCGCGTGTGGATCCCCTTTCTACCCTCTCCAAAGGGCCCCCACACAGCCCCGACCCTCCCCCCGACATTCCCGCGTCTCCTCCCAGCACCCTCCTCCGCGACCCCCCTTCCCTTCTCCCACCACCGAGTCCCCCGCGTCTCCACCGGCGTCAGAAGCCCGCCAGGGGAGGTAGCGCGTCGGGTCCCCGGAGAGCCACGCGTGGTCACGGCGCCGGGCAGCGCCAAGGACTCGGAGAGCAGAAGGGAAGCGACGCCGGGACGCCGCGGAGCCCCCGGCCACCTCACCTCCCGCGGGCGGCTGCAATCGGAGACCCCTCCGGGAGGCACCCCCCGCCCGAGGCCACGGGGACGAGGCGCGGCGGTGCCCCACCCCCACGCGCGAGCGGTGGGCAGGAAGTGCCTTTGCGCCCCTCTTCCCACCGCCCCCACCATCGCGCCTCCAGGGTCGGAATAAGGGTATAAACTCACGCCTGGCAGAAATGAGTCCCAACCCGAAACACCTTAAGCAGCAGCACTCACACCCAGCACAACTGCTTGGAGAGTGAGGAGTTTGGGTACATCTGCACTGAAACGCGCGGCCCGGCCCCTCACCCCGCAGCTGCACCCGGAACAGTCCCCATCCCGGGGACTTGTCTTTATACCGCGGTCCCACCCGGCCCTCACCTTGCCCTCCGGCGGCCACAGTCTGTAATCGCAGCGCAGGTGTGCGGGAAGAGTTCAGGATCTCGGGGTGAGAGTCGCTGCCCGGGAAAGCGGAAAGTTTTCATCAACGGAAACCCGAGTTCCGACTCTCGGCACGGCTGAGCGCGCGGCGTCCGGGCGCCTCTAGGGGGCGAAGCGCGCTCTCCGGGCGCACCCGCCGGCCCCGGCGCGCGGGGAAGCCTGCCCGGGCCTGGCTCTTCTTAGAGTCAGTCTCTTCCGCTTCATAAAACCTAGAAGCGAACCCCATGGTTCAACCCCCTCCTTTCTTGTTTCCAGTCTGTGGACGAAAGCATTGGTATCTGGGCTTTACTTAACCAGCGCGCCTGGACCACCCCTTCTCTCCAGGCACATTCTGGGGCACAGGGTTGCTTTCTGCATATGAAGTTAGAAAACCAATATAATAAAGTCAAGTAAATGCAAGTTGCATGTCACCCTGTTGTTTGTATCCTGCTTGGGGCTATCCTCGTTTAGACCTATAAGAATTCTGATTACCCGAATTCAAAAGGACTTATTACTTTAAGAAGTCAGAAAGAAAAGGGTGTGGCGAATGAGCATCATATACTCCTAAAGGACTGCACTCTTGCAAACAGCCCTGACACTATCAAACCATTGCTCTAGGTTACAGTCGAGGAACCTGTGGTTTACTGAGGCTAAGGGACCTGCCCAGGGTCACAGCCACAAGTGGCAGAGTCGGGCTTTGACGCCAGCTGTGTCTGACACTGTACCCTGTGTCTAGTTTCCACAGTGCCACCACGAAGACTGACGAATAATGAAATAAAGCAGCAAAGCAAGAGCTTGTTTGGGAAATATTTGAAAGGAAAGAATAACCAGGAGGAAGTCAAGGAAAAAAAAAATCTCGAAACAAGAACAAATGTGGGCAAAATAAACCAGTGAGTTTACTAATCAAAAAAGCCAGGAATAGTGGGCCGGGCCTGTAATTCTAGCACTCTGGGAGGTTGAGGCAGGAGGACTGCAAATTAGGGTTTAACGTGGGTCACTTAGCCACTTAGCAACATCCTGTCTCAAAATTTTAAAATTTAAAAGGAATGTGGGTATAGTTCAGGGTGGTGGTCCTGGGTTTGATCATCTGTTTTGAAGAAGAAAAGAGAAGTCCTGAGCCTTGAGGGGCTAGTCCAGTGTTAGGGCTGGGAATGCAGCTTAATGTGAAGACTCTGGGTTCACCCCAGTAGTATCAAAAAATAAAAATAAGATAAACGTAGTGAGGCTGGCCAGGGGAAGATGGCTCAGTGTTAGGGCAATTGCCTACCGTGCACAGTCAGGCCACGATTCCCTCCCCCGCCCGCCCCCAAGTCCACCAAGCAACAAGGAAACGGGCCAGACGGTAGAGTTTGCTGGTCCCTTCTGGAGTCGCTGTGAAGCCCCTTACCAGAACTGCCCCAAGACCAGCCTGGTGGGCATCCCACTAAATTTGAACGTACACATTCAGCATCCACTCATAAGCGGTCCCTGTTCTCAAAGAGTGTCTCTATGATTAAAAAGGAAATTTCAGTAACAGATTTTTCAAATTAGGAAACTCACTGGAAATTTGTTCTGTCCCTTCAGAAATCTGAAGTAGACTTTTCCAAGCACTAAATGCTGAGGGATGGGTTTCCTGAGACTCCCTAACGGTTCTCAATCACTGGTAATTAAAAACTGAGTGATCCCCAGGAAAAGCAGGGTTGGTTTTATTTTGATTTTTGTTTTAATTGCTTTGAAAAATTTATTGGTTTGAGGTTTGTTTTGGTTTGGTTTGTTTATTGTTCTTTTTGAGACAAGGTCTTATTCTGTGGCTCAAATTGGCCTTGAAATCATGACCCTCCTACCTCAGCCTCCAGAGTGTTGGGATTATAGATAAGTACGATGTGCCTGATTTGTTTTTAGTTCTGTTTTCGTTTTCTCTCAGAAGGAAGGTCTACCTTAAAGTCAAAGCACCTTCCAAGATCCAG
The DNA here is from genome assembly GCF_034190915.1 of Cavia porcellus. Taxonomy (NCBI): domain Eukaryota; kingdom Metazoa; phylum Chordata; class Mammalia; order Rodentia; family Caviidae; genus Cavia; species Cavia porcellus. The sequence goes on from NW_026947504.1 coordinate 61,756,089, forward strand.
AGTTTGAAGGCCATAAAAGTGTCAGGGACAACACATCACCTTAGCTGGCCCTGCTGGGTTGACATTCAGCACCATTTGGTCACACATAGATCTCTCTCTCTCTCCCTTTTTGTTTTTAATTTGAAGAGAAAAAAGAGAAAAAAAAAGCAGTAAAAGGGCACAAGTAGTACAGATTTCAAGAAAAAAAAATATACAGTAAGAAATCACTAGTTAGTAGATTACATATTGTCATCTTAGAAACAGTTGTCCAAATTACAAAATTAAAGCATACAAAGTGAACATTCATACAGTGAGATTGCAGACAGTTCTGTTCAGTGATCCAACAAAAACTCATTAATATGGTTTTCTATCCTACACACTTAAATATACATGCAGTTATATCCTTTAGGCCACTTTCTTTTCCTCTCTTTTTTACAATAACAATTACACTTTTTGGGTTTTATTACTCCCATAGTTCTTACTACTTTTTTTTGAAGAGAATAAAACCAAATGTGACAAAACAAAGCAGAGTCAGAACAAAAGGATGGACATAGTATATGATGCAAAAACAGAATACCAGGTGATCAAAAATGATTACCATCATGCCTCTTGCAATCTTGAAAAGAGTTGCCTATATCATCAGGTATAACAGAATTGAACAAAACAGTACAGAACAAGACCAATAAAACCTACACTGGAGACCTTACAGAACTTCAAAAGAAAACAACAGTCAAACTATAATGGCATCATAGTAAATCTTATTGCATTCAAAGTGGTTGCCTATACCCTCAAACTTGATACTATAAAACAAAACAGAATATAGTAAAATCAAACAGAACAAGATGGAGAGAGCAATACTGGGGTTCAAATCAGGTTAATAGGAAAACAAAAAAGTTACTGTAATATATCCCAGTATTTTTTAATTTAGTTTTCCCTTAATTAAAAAATAAGAAAAAATAAATTAATTTATTTTTAAAAAGTGGGAGATTGAGATAAAAGAGTACATAGTAACAGAACAACACAGGTCAGAACCGAACAATTTAAGCATCATTGTGTTTCACCACCAGATAACCTGACATAATAGTAGTCACCATAGTGTCTCTTTCCTTGAGTTATTTGAGTATAACTTCGTATACTATAGCAACAAACTTATTAAGACAATGTGAAGCCATTCAAGAGAATGTAAGAATTACAGGGTATTTAGAACCAGCTAACAGAAAACGAACAACGGTTTCTATATTATCTCTTTGCCTATAAAAAATTTTGCTTATACTATCACATATAGTAAAATATAATAAGGTACAACATGTTAAAACCCATGGAAACTGATGAACAACAGCTTGATGGAACTTCAAGACAAGATGTATTAAATCAGCACTAGCTATTATGATGTCTTGTTTTCTTCAAAATTGCTATTCGTACTATCACAGACAATAAAATCGAACAACCCAGATTAAAACCATTCCAGTTAATGAGTGAAAACATTATATGGCTTCAAACCAATGTGACACAGATCTCTTTTGAGGCACGGAAAACTTCACAGGGGACTAAAAGCCGGGCAACTACCGTCCCCTCCCCCCAACCCAGCCAGGATTTACAAGAAGCCATTTGTGCTGTGAGCAGAGCTTTGACCCTGGTTTTGAACTCAGCTGCCAGGGTCACCAAAGGGGAAGTCAGTCTGCATAAAACAGGAAAGACAAGAGAGGAGACGAGCTACATAATAAACCACCCGAAGGTGCTCACTGGTGTCTTCACACACAGAAGTCTGGGAAAAGGGCACCATACTGCTGTGTAGGAGGGAGGCCAAGCCCTGTGTCAGTGAGGGAAAGAACCAAGACAAGCTGCTTTTAGCTTCACTAACCCTCCCCTGCCTCGCTGTCTTAAACATCCGTTATCCTCAAACGATGCATTTATATGTTTCTGTTAGCAATTTCTCACCCCAAACTAGGTTCTTTTCCCTCTCAGAATTGTGGGAACAATAACATGACTGAGAGCTGATTGCTCAGTGATGGATACTTTTATTCTTGGCCAAGGAGAGAAGTGGGGACATCCTGGAGGGTGGACCGGCTGGTCAACAATGAGTCCACGGGCTCTGTCCTCCTCCATTATATTCTGGATGATGTGACTGGCGAGAAGACAGTGAGTTTGCGATCTGGTCCCCTCCACTGCATCCTGGAGGGCGGGCCAGCTGGAAGGGTATAAGACCTATGGGAACCCCAAGACCCAGGACAACAGCCCAGTACGTAGATGGACGTGCATGTCTGAGGGCAAATAATCAATGAAGCCAGTAACATGGAAGCATCTAAAGCAGCAGCGAGGAGACCGTATTTGGACTCTGGGGAATTCCACCAACAGAAGATCAGTCCCAGCCCCCAAATCCAGAGGCCAAGATCGGTTCTATACCCAGGATATCTCTGGGATGCAGCAGAGACATTATCACAGAACTGTAAAGCCAGAAAAAGGTACGTTCTTGGGATATCTGTAAAGAGCCAGTTATATCTGGAAGACATCCCAGAGGAACAAACATTGCTTTTCCTGGAGAAAGGTCTCAATCCTGAAGGTAGAGCTATATATCACAGGAGGTTGGACATCGACACAGAAGACAAATAAAAGAAAAAAGAGAAGGTGGGGAATGGAAAGATGCAGAGGCAGGTTGTGGCCCCAGACTCCCCGGCTACCCAGGACAGGCCTGGAACTCCACGAAATGGATGCAGTTGGAAGTCAAAACACTGGAAATGTCTGAAATGATAACAACAAAAGTGAAAAAAAAAAAAAAAACAAGTGGAAAAGGGGTACGGAGATAATGATGTCTCAGGTACAAAAAGAAACGATGTTTAAACTTGAAGATACTAGACAAGACACAAAAGAATAGATGAGCTTAGAAAAAGATGCAGACAAAAAATACCCAACATAGGAGAAAAATACAATCCATGAAACAGATACAAAATGATTAAAATCTCCATTAAAAGTATATGCAATTGTTCTTTCAATCCAGGGAACTCAGCTGCCAGCTGGGGTGAGTTCCTGCACACCATCCCAAGCCTCCAGGAGAGTTTAAGATCATTGCTCCCAGTGGTCAAGGACCGTCCAGCTTCTAGCCACACTAGACTAGGCTTGGGAGGTTTTGCAGTCCAACTAGATTATGCTCAGCGACCTTCTTTAATCAGGGGAGTTGAGGGCACATGAAGTGAATTCCAGCACACTGGTTCTTGCCCAGGGAGAGCTTTGGACCATCATCCGCAGTGGTTAAGTGCCCAGCCAGCTTCCTGGAACACTGTAGATGGCACCAGAGGACCTAGGGCCTGACTGGACCATGCTCAGCAACCTCCATTCAGTCCCAGGAGCTCAGGGCACAGGAGACGATTTCCAACACACCCATGGGAAGACATGGAACATTTGAAACATGGAAATATAGGAAAATGACAAAACAGAAGACCAAAATGCAATCTCAAAACTCTAGTCCATCCCAGGAAAGCCTAGGAGCCTGCTACATAGAAAAAAATATATGCCATACACCAGAAATACCTGAAACAATAGCAACTGAAATAAAGAAGCAATTCCAGGAAGCTTTAAAGGAATTCAAACTAGAAATAATACACCAGCTAAAAGAAGAAATGATAAAAGTGATGAAAGAGATGCTGAACACATCTAAAGAAGACACAGTTAAAAAATTAGACGAACAAAACAAAAAGATAGAATCCCTGGAAGAACAATATAATAAACAAAGAGAATACATGAAGCACATTGAAAGAGATATACAGGAAATCAAAAATTCCACTGAAAGTTGTTAAAACTGGCTCAATGAAAGTGAAGATAGAATTTCAGACCTCAAAGACAAGATTGCAGCTAGTGAACAGGAAAAGAAAGATCTTTTAAAAATAGCAAGGAATCAGGAAATAACAATTCAATAGCTGCAAGATGATGCAAAGAAAAACAACAGATAGGGATAAGTGAAAAAGAAGGGGACAATATAAAGGATGTCAAGAGGATATTTATAGAAGTAATCGCTGAAAATTTCCCAAACATGAGAATGGAAACTGGCATTAGGATTAGTGAAGCAAATAGAACTCCAAATAGCCATAACCAAAATAAAACTACACTCAGACATATAACAATCACCATCGCAGAAATCCAACATAAGAATAGAATATTAAATGCTGTTAGAGACAAAAGACAGATCACCTACAAAGGAAAACCTATCAGAATTACAACAGACTTCTCAACACAAACAATGAAGTCAAGAAGAGCATGGAGTGAAGTATTTCAGATCCTAAAGGAAAATGATTTCCAACTTAGACTGATGTACCCTGAAAAACTGTCCTTCAAAATAGATGGAGAAATAAGACACTTCCATGCCAAAGAATAGCTAAGAACTTCATGATCACCAAGCCAACCCTGCAAAGAATACTGAAAGACAGTCTAGATACACTTAGGAAAAAACCACTAAGTAAGGCAGACAATTAAACAACATGGAAAGATAAAGATGCAACAGCAGAAAGATACCTTGTCAACAATAAACCAATATAACAGTTATAACCATGAATGCAAATGGTCTCAATTCACCAATTAAATGAAACAGACCGGCAGAATGGATCAAGAAACAACATCCAACCATATGCTGTCTATAAGAAACCCATCTAACCCAAAAGGAAACTCACAGACTAAAAGTCAAAGGATGGAAAATAATACTTCATACAACAGGAACCAAAAGAAAAAAAAGCAGGGTAACTATTCTGTTTGCAGACAATGTGAACTTTAAACCAAGAATGATCAGAAGAGATAAAAAAGGTCACTACATACTGGTTAGGGGAAAACTTCAAGAGGAAGACATAACTTCTTAAATATATATGCACCAAATTCCAGAGCACCAAGTTACACAAAGCAAGTATTAATAGAAATGAAAAATCAAATAAGCAATAACACAATTATCACAGAAGACCTTATCACACCATTGACACCAAGGGACAGATCAACCAGACAGAAAATCAGCAAAGAAAAAACACAACTGAATCACACCTGTGAACAAATGGGCTTGATAGACATATACAGAGTGTTCCATCCAAAAACATCAGAATATACATTCTTCTCAACAGTACATGAGACATTCTATAAAACAGACCATATACTAGCCCACAGAACATATTTAAATAAATGCAAAAGAATTGAAATTGTCCCATGCATGTTATCAGATTACAGTACCATGAAACTAGAAATTGATAAAAGAAACTGCAAAAACCCTACAAACACATGGAAATTGAATAACACATTCTTGAGCAATCATAGGTCACAGGGGAAATTAAAGAAGAAATTAAACAATATCCACAAGCAAACAAAAATACAAATACAACTTACCAGGATCTGTGGGATGCAATGAAAGCAGTCCTCAGAGGAAAATTTATTGCACTGAGTTCCCACATCAGGCAAATAGAACAAATACAAATAAACAACCTGATGTTACACCTCAAACAGGTAGAAAAACAAGAGCAAGTCAAGCCCAAAGCCAAAAGAAGGGAAGAAATTATAAAAACTAGAGCAGAGATTAATGAAATTCACACTAAGAAAAACAATCCAAAGAATCAATGAATCAAAGAGTTGGTTCTTTGAAATAATAAATAAAATTGATAAGTCCCTATCCAACCCAATTTAAAAATGGAAAGAAAAAGCTCAAATTCAGTCAATAAGGAATGAAAAAGGTGAAATCACTACAGACTCTGTGGAAATACATAAGATCATCAACACCTATTTCAAAAACCTACTTTCATAGGTTTGATAACACAGAAGAAATGGACAGAGTCCTAGAAGCATATGAAGTATCAAAGCGGTCAAGAAGGTGTAAAACTTCTGAATAACCCTATTTCTATTACTGAAATTGAAAATGTAATTAAGTCCTCACCTAAAAAGAGGAGCCCAGGCCCAGATGGATTCACGGCAGAATTCTACAAGAAATACAAAGAAGACTTAAAGCCCACACTCCTCAAACTCTTTAATGAAATTGAAAGGGAAGTAATTCTCCCTAACTTATTCCTAGAAGCAAATATCACTCTTGTACCAAAACCTGAGAAAGATCCAACTAAAAATGAGAACTACAAGCCAATCTCCCTAATGAACACAGATGCAAAACTCCTCAATAAAATATTGACAAATAGGATGCAGCAAATCATCAAGAAGATTATACACCATGACCAAGTGGGATTCATCCCAGGCATGCAGGGATGGTTCAATATACATAAATCAATAAATGTAACTGACCATATCAATAAAGCCAAAAGTAATAATCACATGATCATTTCTATAGATGCAGAAAAAGCTTTTGATAAGGTTCAACATTCATTCATGATAAGAGCCTTACAGAAAATTGGAATAGCTGGTGTTTACCTCAATATGATAAAGGCCATCTGGGACAAACCAACAGCCAGCATCATATTAAATGGTCAAAAACTGAAGGCCTTTTCCTTAAAGTCAGGCACAAAACAAGGATGTCCCTTATCACTGCTCCTAAATATTACTGGAAATACTAGCCAGAGCAATTAGACAAGAGATAGAAATAAAAGGGGTAAAGATAGGAAAAGAGGAAGTTACATTAACATTATTTGCAGATGACATGATACTCTACATAGATCCCCAAAACTCCATTGAAACACTCCTAGATATAATAAATAAATTCAGCAATGTAGCTGGATACAAAATCAATACTCAAAAATCAATAGCATTCCTATACATTAACAACAAAATCACTAACAAAGAAATAAGAAAAGCCACACCCTTCACACTAGCATCCAAGAAAATGAAATATTTAGGGATTAATCTCATGAAAGGAATAAAAGATCTATACAGGGAAAACTATAATACCCTGAAAAAGAAATCGAAGAGAATCTCAGAAAATCAAAAGACATCCCATGTTCATGTATAGGAAGAATGAATATTGTGAAAATAGCCATTCTCCCAAAACTGTTATACAGAGTCAATGCAATCCCAATGAAAATACCATCAACATACCTCATAGATCTAGAGAAATCACTCCTAAAATTCATCTGGAACCAGAAGAGACCTAGAATAGCAAAGCCATTTCTAAGCAGCAAAGGCAAGGCAGGAGGCATCACAATCCCTGACTTGAAGTTATACTACAAAACAACTGTAACAAAATCAACATGGTCTGGAATAAAAATAGATCTGAAGATCAATGGAATAGATTAGAAGATACAACCACAACTACAAACACCCTCAAACCACCTTATCTTTGATAAAGAGGCCAAACATGTTCACTGGAAGAATGACAGTCTCTTTAATCAATGGTGCTGGAAAATCTGGCTCTCCATATGCCGAAAACTAGACCCATGCCTATCACCATGTACTAAACTAAAATCTAAATGGATCAAAGATCTGAATATTAAAACAGAAACACTAAATATGTTGTAAGACAAAGTAGGTAAAAACCTTGAAGACATAGGGGTAGGTAGAGAATTCATGAACAGGAATCAAACTGCATGGGAAATACTTCCCAGAATCAATAAGTGGGATCACATCTTATTATAAAGTTTCTGCATGTCAAAAGAAATCTCCAGAATAGTTAAAAGAAAATCCACAAACTGGGAAAAAAAATCTTAGTGAACTGCCCCTCAAACAAATGACTTCTGTTTAAAACATGTAAAGAATTAAAAAAATCAAACTCCAGAAACTCAAAGACCCAATCCAAAAATGGCCATCTGAGATGAATACACAATTTTCAGATGAAGAAATACAAACGGCAAAGAAATACATGAAAAAATGCCCATTCTCATTAGTCATTAAAAAAATGTAAATTAAAACAACACTGAGATTCCATCTCACTCCTGAAAGAATGGCCAGGATCAAGAAAACTACCAACAACAAAGGCTGGAGAGGCTGTGGGGAAAAAGGAACTCTCCTGCACTGCTGGTGGGAGTGTAGAATGGTGCAACCACTGTGGAGCTCAGTCTGCAGATTTCTCTGAAAACTGGGATTGGAAGTCCCATTTTTTCTAGCTATTCCACTTCTAGGCATATTACCAGAAGAACTGAAAACATCATACCACAGTGATATATGTGTACCCATGTTTATAGCAGCACAATTTATAATAGCCAGATCTTGTAAACAACCTAAGTGTCCATCAACTGAGGAATGGATAAAAAAGATGTGGTATTTTTATACAATGGAGTACTACTCAGCTATAAAGAATGATCACATTGAGATATTTATAAATAAATGGATAAATGGATGGAACTTGAGACCATACTCATAAGTGAAATAAATCAAACTCACATGTATAACTACCATAGTCTCCTAGTATAAGAAATGGTAAGAATACATAAAAGTTTATGGTAATCATGGTCCCCCATTACATTGCTTTGAAGCCTTATAATGTTCCCATTCATTAGTTGGAATGGTTTTATCCTGGGTTGTCTGATTTTATCTGTGATGGTATGAACAGCTATTGTGAAGAAAACAAGACACTATAATAGCCAGTGCTGATTTAATATCATCTTGTTTTGAAGTCTTACCATACTTTTGTACTTCTGTTTCCATTGGTTCTATCATGTAGTACCTTTTTGGATTTTTTTATGTGTGGTAGTATAAACAAATTTTTTATATACAATGGGATAATATAGTAATCATTGTTTGTTTTCAGTTATTTGGTTCTGAATGCCCTGTAATACTTTCATTCTCTTGAATGATTTTATATTATTTTGTTTTGTTTGATACTATTGTGTATGAAGATATGCTCAGCTATTTCAAGGAAAGAGACATTATGGTAACTACTGTTGTATCCAGTTGTCTTGTGGTGAAATACTGTGTTGCTTAATTTTGTTCTATTCTGATCTGCTTTGTTATGTCCTCTTCTATCTTAATCTCTTTAAAATAAAAAGTTTTTAAAAAATTTTTTTTAAATTAAAAAAATTTTAAAAAGTATATGCAACAGATTGAATGAAAGAAAGGATAGAATTTCAGATCTTAAACAGAATTGTGGCTAGCGATTATGAAAAGAAAGATATCCTAAAATTAGCAAGAGGCCATGAGAAATCAATCCAACAACTACAAAATGAAGCAAAGAAGATTACAAGGTTTATTGCAGTCAATGAGCAATGAGGTATCTAAGGACAGCACAAATGTCATAGCAATCATAAATATTTATGCACCTAATATGGGAGCACCCAACTATATAAGACAGTCATTTATAGACATGGAAAATCAAATAAATAATAACAGAATTGTAATGGGAGACCTCAATACCCTACTGTCACTGAAAGACAGATCAACTAGACAGAAAATCAGCAAAGAAATATCAGAGCCAAACCAAATCTAGATTTAATAGAACCAAATGGACTGAACCAAATGGGAAGGAGCCATGCCCCAAGGTCCCGTGCCAGTGGCCCAGCGAGATCTGGCAAGCCCCTTGTGGTGGGCCAGGAGAAGAAGCCATGCTCCAATGCCCCAATACTAACAGGGAAACAACCGTGAACCCCAACCCATGCATCTCCACGAAGGACCTGGGATGCAGCAATGGACTAATTCAGAGAAACAGGAAAATATTAAGATGAAGGAGCAAAATACAGCCCCAGATCTCCAGCCCACACAGAACAAGTTCAGGAGACACAGACATAATAGAAATTAGAAGCGACATGGCTGAAATTTCTGAAAAGATAGCAATTGAAGTAAAGAAGCAAATTAATTCTTGTATTGTTTGATTAATTTTACACGCCTGTGTGTGATGGTCTGAACAGCTACTTTGAAGATAACAAGAAGTATTATGGTCGCCATTGTTAATTTCCTATTATCTTGTTTTGAAGTCCAGCACTACTTTCATTGTTTTGTTTTAATAGTGTTTATTCTGGTTTTTTTTTTTTGTTTGATTGGTTGATTGACTTTATTATGTCTGATGGTATGGGCAGCTATTTTGAAGATAACAAGAGGCATTATGGTAGCCATGTTGATTTCCTATTATCTTGTTTTAAAATCCCGTGTCACTTTCATTGTTTTTGTTTGAACTGGCTCTATTCTGTTGTATTTTGCTTGGTTTTATTCTTTCTAAAACAAAGTTTAAATTTTTGAAAAAAAGAATAGAAATGGGAAATAAAATTCATGCGTCTACTTCTCCACCCTCAGGAGTCAGCGTATAGTAGTTACAGGGTAAAAGAAACGAGGATCAGGGAGGAATGACCGTGTCTTTTCCAGGAATTCAGATGCCGCTCTTTCTGTTCTTTTTATGCTTCCTTCAGATCACTGGCATAGAAACAGCCAGCTGTCACAGCACTGGGGCGTGTGTTATTTAACATGCAAATAAGAGTACTATGATTACAGGCTGTCTGGTGATCACTCTGGCAGCCATCTAAGATCCAGCCAGTTTTGGTACCACCAATCACCCCTTCCCCAGAAGGAGTTCTGGTGTTTCGGCATCTAAGATAAATAAGATTAGACTGGATAGTAACTCTGCTAGGTCAGCAGGCAGTGCAAGATTTAGACAGGGTAATATTTCACTTCCTTGAGGAACCTAGACTAGACAAACTGACAGAGACAGAAAGTGGAGTAACCGCTATCGGGGGATGGACAATGAGGAATTATTGTTTGATGAGTTCAGAGTTTATGTTACGGATAATGTGAGAGCTCTCAAAATAATGTTGGAGTTTGCACAAAAATGTAAATGCACTCGGTGCTACTGAATTGTATGCAGATAAATGGTTGAAATAGTAAATTTTATGTTATATACATTTTACCACAATGAAGACATACATAAAACATATAGATAGATAGTTAAATTTATTATGACATAATATTCTTTTGGGGTAAAATCCCAAGTGAAAACACTATGCAGAGAAAATCCTTGGCCCTGAAAATTCTTTCCTTTCTTTTTCCTTTTCTTTCTTTCTTTCTTTCTGCCTTCCTTCTTTCTTTTCTTCCTTCCTTTTTTTTTTTGACAGGGTCTCACTATGTAGCCCAGGATGACCTCAAACTTTCAGTCCTCCTGCCTCAGCCTCCCAGATGTGGAAATAACAGGCTTTTCTTGAATTTAATACAACTTGTCTTCTTCTGTTCTTCTTCACGGCTGCCAGAGTCTGGCTTCTGGGCCACTGCATTGCCTTCCAGAAGGGAGAGAAGGCATTCCATTTTATTGTTTCTGCTGATGGGTGACTGGAGGCCGGAGGAGCACAACATTCAGAGCCTTCATGCCCTGAAAGAGGCTCTTCACCTTTAGAGACAGGCAAGATCAAAACAGCAAGATCGCAGGCTCAAGTAAAGCCCTGTTTACTTCCAGCCAGCCCAGAGCACCCGGGCATAGCTCCCCACAGCTTCAGCTCTCCTGGGTCCCAGGTCGCCTGTTGCTGGCCATGACAGGATGAGGGTTTGTGCTCTTGATCTGATGAGCAAGGGGGAACCTTCAGTTCCTCCTCCTCTCTCTCTCCCTTACATGATTCCACTTTTCCTCTTTGAAGGTGTCTTTAGGCTGGCATGGCAGCACACATCTGTAATCCTAACACTCTGGGAAGCTGCGACAGATGATCACAAGTTCAAGTTCAGTCTGGGCAACTTGAGGACTTCGTGAGATGCCATCTCAAAATGAAAAGTGAAAAGAATTGAGATGTAGCTCAGTTCATAGATCCTGGGTTAAATACCCATATCACACCCAAAAAATAATGTTAGCTGAACTATCAGAGCCTGGAGCTGTAACTATTTTATGGTCTATTATTAGAATTAAAATGTGGTGTACAGAAAACAGAAAAACTTGGGGTCATACATGACTGTAACAGTACTCTGCCATTAGAGCTGAACATTTTGTGCTAGAGGTGTGGCTCAGTGTACTGTCCTTGTCTGGCTGTTGTGAGGCCCTAGGTTTGATCCCCAGCAATGCAAAAAGAAAAAATATTAAGCTGTTTATATGAAATGCGATTTTAAAAAACACAATGAGTTCTTAACCTTCTTTCGTGAGTGTCTCTGGTTGTACCGTCACAGCTGCCTGAATGTCTTCATTCAATTCAAAACATTTAAATTCTATGGTTATTTTGACTTTGGGAAAAGCCAGAAGTCACCTGGTGCCAATCTGAATAATAAGCAGCTTGACACACAGTGATGTTTTTATGGTCTTGCATCAGCATTCACCGCGTTGTTTTTTATCCCACTTTAAAGACATGAAATAAGGCTTCTAGAACTGCTTCAGAAAGTGGCAAGCATGATGGGATAGGTGTGTTTTGAAATGAAGCGAAATATTGGGGACTGATGATGATGATGTGTTTATACTGTAATAATTATTAAAAATTCAATATTAATGATATATTTTGATCACACCTCGTATATTCAGTCTTGCTCATTGGATTGGACTCGCTAGAGAACTTTCCTCATTCCTGAGTTTCTCCCCGACCTTCCTCCTCCCACACAGGATATAACCCTGTACTGTGTACATGTTAGGAGTTTCAAAAATGTTTCTAACTGCTCACATGATGTGTGGGATGTGATGTGAGTACCGTCCTTCAAACAAAAAGGCAGTAAAGCTACAGTTGTCCCATGCTTAGAAACACTAACCTGGCCAAGTTCCACTGTTTTAGTGTTCCTTACTATGATCTCAGCCTAATTTTCAATCTCTTCTCTAACTCTGCCTCAATTACATTCAAGTCTCCGGTGGCCATGTAGAGCCCTGGGAACTTAGCCACATTTTCCTACCTCTATCCTCAGGCCACTACTTCATCTTTCACTCCTCACATCTCCCTCCTGGAGCTGACCCGTTGGTGTCTCATGCCTGGTGTGTTATTCATTTTGTGTCCCCTTCTGGCCTGGTTTAGACAACCCCAAAGTCACTTCCATGTGGACAGTTTGGCAAAACTTGAAACACTGGGATAAAATTCCAAGCATCTGATATGAATTTTATTCCATAACTCTGGTAAAGAAATTCTATTACCTAGTTTTTCTAAAATGTCTTCTAAATCAAATTAACTCAGTATCCCTGTTTGAGTGAATGTAAAAAAATTAAAATCTGTCTTGCATTGGAGAATCTTCTATCTTTCCTAGGGCTTCCCAACATCTGGGGAGTGTTTTCTGGTTTTTGTTTCCTCAAAATCACTGCAGACATTCTCACTTTCAAAATCTGTATTAATTCGAATAATTCCATCTGTATAGACCACACGTGGGTACAGGGGTACTTCACCAGGCCTTTTGGGATTTAGTCACTCAGCATACAAATGCTTCCCATCAAAACATGCCAACGTCTGGTTGGGGTGATGCGTGCCTGTAGCCCTGGACTTGGAAGGCAGAGGCAGGAGGATGTTGAGTTCAAGGCCAACCTGGGTTACATAGTGAGTTCGAGGCAGCTCAGAAAACAAAGTGAGATCTTATCTCAATTTTTTAAAAAATGTTCAAACAGAACTGGGCATGGTGACACACTCAAGGCTGGGGCAGGAGAATTGCAAATTCAAAGCCAACTACATAATGAGACCCTGATACAAAATAAACCAAAACAAAACACACACAAAATAATCCATTTTCCTTAGCTCCTACTTGAAAAATCTACTTCTCTCTCTCTGAAAACTTCTATCTCTCTACTTATATTAGAGTTACAATTAAGCTAAATTTAAAAAAATTCTCTTAACTGCCCTGGAGTTTCCAAGGTCCTGCTGACTCTCTTTAGGGAGGCTATAGAAAAGTGGCCCCATTGATTCATATTTTACTACAAAGCAATAAAAACAAAATTAATTTCTTAGTAAATTGTTAGCAATAATAAGGTACAAATGAATTCCTTAGTAAACTGAGTTACTGTAGTTCAAAAAGTCTAATATTCATGTTATGATGAAAACAATAGATACTGGTGTCTACTCTGACTAGAAATTAAATCTCTATAAAGTGCATGGGTCCAGCTATCAGATTCTGTCTCCCTGATTCATTGCACCAATCATTAAAGTCACTCAGCTTGATTGGTACTCCAGTTTCATGCTCATTAACTCTAAATTTCTGCTTCAGGTGTTCCTAACTCTTGGGGAACCAGCACATAGGAGATGAGCAGCAGCTAAGCAAGAGAAGCATCACCTATATTTATGGCCATCTCAATCACTTGCATTACTGCTGAGCTCCACCCCCTGTCAAATTAGCATAGCATTAGAGTCTCATAGGAGAGCAACCCCCATCCCTGAACATGCAAGGGATCTAGGCTGTATGCTCTTTATACAAATCTAGCCAGATAAGGTGGAGCTGAGGCAGTGATGCTAGAGCTGGGGAGTGGCTGCAAATACAGAGTAATATTAGCAGAGAGAGTTGACTACACAGAAGCCACAGGAAATTAACTGCTTGCAGACTTGTATCAAAACTCTACCAGTGAGCAGCAAGTGACAACTCAGCTGCATCTTACCCCAAGTTTTATAGTGATGAATGAATTGATGTATTAGTTGTATAGCTGCATCAGTCAGAGTCTGACACTCACTTCAGTCCATGCATGACCACCCATTGCTTTAATTACCAATGCCACCACCAATATCTTTTTCCCACACTGTGTCCTGATCTCAGTCACAGCTTTGGTAGCCCACCAGCTAAGCCTATCCAAAATAAGTACTAAACAAATGTCACTGGTGAGTTTCTTTAAAAAGGAAGAAAAACCAAATGATGTGACAGCAGAAAACTCTAAGACTGTGAACAAAAAGAAAGATGTATTTCAAAAATATCAACAGTTATACTTAAATTACAGGCTCATTGCAACAGGTAATTCATATTTTCCAAGCCTATTTTGTGTAATATTGGTAATGAACTATCCAAAAAAACCATAAAACCTTCAAAATTGCTTTACCACGTGCAGGCCAAGCATGCTGCACTAAAGAGTCTTAGGAGTTTTTCAAAAGAAAAAAGTTAAATGTGGACAACAGCAACAATACTGAAGGCCACTATTTCATCAAACGTGCCTGCACTCAGTGCCTCATTCCTAGTGTCTGACCACATTGCTTGGTGTCTAACCATAGAGCCAAAAGCCCTTTACTATTGGTGAGGGGTGGATCCTGTGTGCTGCCGAGGACATTCGTCATGAAATTTTAGGACAGGCTTCAAAAGGTGGCAGCAAAGTTATAGGAATTGATAAAATAGCAGAATATACTGAAGTGCTGTTTTTAGAGAGGATTAAAGAGTCACCATGCTATGCAATTCAGGATAGTAAGTCTATATTGATAACAAGACAGCAGTTTGTTTTAGTGTATTTGGGGGAGAATATGCAAAATGACATGCACACATTTGTTACTAACCAACACCACAGCTATGGAAATATGCAGGTCATTTAATTATTGTGTATGAGGAAAACTGAATTGGTCATTTTGTGCTATTATAGGAGCAAATGGAGTGGCTGCCACAACTGGATGACTTTCTGGCTAAAGCACTGTCACAGGGATTGCTTCTGAATGTGAGTCTATGCACTGTGTCATCCATAGAGAAATTCCGGGTAGCCAAAAAATATCACATTCACGTAACAAGATCTTTTTAGGGTGTAATTAAAGTTTTCAGCCACATTAAATTACAAGCCCTTAACTCTTGTCTGTTGGTGCAGCTCTGTGAAAGGGTGGATGCAGAGCACACACATCTTCTCCTGCAAACACAAGTGAGATGGTTTTCTAAAGTCAAATCACCAGGCAAAGAGTTTGAGTTGTTCCAGAGATTGCTTTCAGAAAAATAGTAACCGCTGTCAGGACCTGTCAGTGGCACAGAAGGGGTTGGGGGTGTCATAGAACTGCTTAGTCATTGGGTATGTTCAATCTTCTTAGCAACCACAACCTGTTGTTTCTGGGGAGAATTAAAACTGTGTTCAAGTCAGCAGATAAAGTCACTTCACTAAAAGCCAAATTGGAATTATGGAGGCAACAAGTGAACACAGATTTTCAACAAGTTTCAAACATTAGCAGAGATTCTGAGAGAGACTGATCCAGAGCCTTTTTACTTTTTAACTTGTTCATTATCACCTATATCCGTTTTCAAAGCAGAGCTTTCTTCCCCAGCCACAGAAGAGCTCCACACTGGGAAGGAAGGGATCTGTGACCTACTTGTGAATAATTCAGGTGAAATTTTGTGTCTGTCACAGGAGGCCAACAACTTCTTGAGACCAAAATGGTCTCAAACAGTATGTTGGAAGCTACTTCAAATTTCCACACATTCTAGATCAAAGTCAAAGCAGAACATCCTGAGGTTAACACAAAAACACTGAAAAGCCTGCTTCCATTTCCAACATCCTATCTTTATGAAGCAGGGTTTTCTTCAGTGACGGTAACCAAAATAAAGCGTAGACTGGATGCACAAATCACACTTTGGATATCATTGTCTCCCATTCCCCTAGAAGGAACCAGGAAAATAAGTTCTGGGTTCCCACTGATTCTGCTAAATTTAGTTTACTCTTTATGTTGTAGCAACTAAAACCTATCATGTTTTTCTGGTGAACCCAATAATCAAGAAACTGCTAGGTATGTGGACTTAACAATGAACCTGTGATGGTAATACTCAGCTGCAGGAAGGAAGGTCCAGACCCAATTATAAATCAATGGCTAGCCTTGGCACATGGTGCTGACTTTTTCATATGGGAGGAAGCTTCGTTTCCATTGCCTTTCTGGCTGCCTGGTGAAAACCTGTTGACATTCTGGTAAACACAGCTGACAACCATATCATGTTCAGCTCTAAACACTAGACCTACTTGAAGACAGGAAAACAAGCAGAACATCTCAATGAACCATTATAACACTTAGTCAGCTATAAATGGCTCCCAAGAGGCCCGCTGTCATGCTTGGGTATTGGAACTACTGTCAGAGTCAAGCCAAATAAAAATTAAAAGGTCCCTGAAAAACTCCACCAGTGAAAAGCTGCTGGATTGAGAATGTTTCTAGGAAGAACTGTGCTTCTTGTATTTTTAGTTGTGAGCTCTTTGTAGACAGAATTGAGGCACTGAGTAACCACACTGTCACGTGGGGTAGAGGATTTTGTCTTTTTGTGTTCCTTACTCCCAACTAGTGCTGTATGTCTGTGCCTTCAGGGTAGTCCTGCTTATTAAAGTGATGAAAAGCATGTTGGTCAGCAGAAATACACAGCACTTAGAGTAAACAGAAAGCCTGTCTGACTGTGTTGCTAATCTAAGCTGGGTTGGCTGAAATACAAGAAGGAAATGTGAAGAAATAGCACTGGAGATACTTAGAGCTGAGGAATCGGAGCTTTGTTCCAAGGGCCGTGGGCATCCTGCAGGGCTTTAACAGTGTGACGCGATCGTTTTTGGAGCTTGCTGATGATATTTGTGTTTTCTTCTCCGATCTTTAAGGCAGTGCTTCTCAAACTTCAATGTTTGTAGGAATTACCTGGACTCTTGGTGACTGTAGCAAGTCTCAAGTGGGGCTCAGGATGCCTCACTAAGCTCATAGATGTTGTCAGGACTGCTGAGTCAAGGACTATATTTTGCATAACAAAGTCTTCTGCAGAATCACTTGGAGTATCTACCATTGACTTTCAGAGTCTACAAGAAGGCAAGTGAGCTACTAGAAGATATGTTCAAGGTTCTTTTCTGTCCTCTAATAGCTGGGTGTTTTCTTTGAGTAACCCTATTTCACAGGCAGAGAACACTGTAGCGATGTCCCTAGTCATACATTTAGAGCACTTCCCTTGTTCTGGACCATTTCTCAGATTGCACATTCAGCTCAGAACTTCGCATTTCATTTTGGTCTCTGTGTGCTCAGTTACCAAATGAGCTATAAAATTTCCTTTTCCTCTGTGATATTGACAGCCTTATTTCTTGTGATTAATGTTAAATCATGACCTTAGATTCTCCAAATATAACACTATGCTTCTATTTGCATAGCTTAGGGATGTGAAGAGAGGGTACAGATAAATAAGATTATATTCTTTTAAGTTGGTTTTAGCAAAGAACACTGGATTGCACTAGCCTTAGTTTTTGTCATATATATATATATGGTATATATATATATATATATAATGTCACATATGTACATAGAATAAATGAGATATAAATATGTACTACAGAATAAATGAGATTATACATTTTAAATTACTTCACACAATATCTGCATACAGGGAGCTTCCAGGGGATGGTAGCTGTTATTATCAAAGCCTGTACTGTATGGATGTAGGGAGAATTAAATGAAGCAATATGTGTGTTTAGCGTTCCTGGAAGACGCTAAACACACTTTAGGTTTCGTGATGGTAATGATGGTAGTGCATGATGGTAACAATAAGCAGGATGAGGGCATAAGAAGAGGAGATGATGGGTGGTGGAGGAGAAGGATAAGGGGGAAGAGAATGCGGTAGTGGGTAATGCACCACTGCAGGGGGGTGGGGGTAAAGTGTGACTTAAACAGGGACCGCAATAGTGGAGTGCTAACAGATGTTTACTATCTGGCATTCAGCACAACCCTGGACAAAAGGAGACAAGAGCAGTCCCAAGTGTCCCCACAGAGTATTCTGGACAGAGTATCAAAGAAGCAAAAGAAGCTGCTAAGGGCCCTTCCTTGTTGGCCCTCTGCCCACCACAAACTGTTTCTCCTCTGTGATGCCCATCTGCCATGCTGTCCTGCCTTGGAGTCAGCCAACTGCAGACTGAAACCTCTACAAACTGTGAGCCAACTTTTAACTTTAGGTGTTGGGTATTTTGTCACAGACATGAGAAAAGAAATTAAGACAATGAAAATTTTGCTTAAGAGGGAAAAATGTTTACCTTGTATCTAAGGATATTTTTTCTTAATCCAAATGGAAATTATAAACTGCATCATTTTTGAGCCAAAAGGACTCATTTACAGTGTCACAGTCTTGTTCCCCAGGCATTGCCGTCAGAGCCTTGTTGGGCTCCATCTGAGTTCTCACGCAGTCCAGCTGTCTTCGTCCTAACCCATCAGATCTTAGCTCATTTTTCTTTTAGTGAATCGGACAATACCACCCTTGTTTTAAAACTGACTTTCATACTTAGATTTATGAGTAACTTGATGATGTGTCCTAATAAATGCCCTGGTTTTTTTTTTTTCCTTTAAGACAAAAAGGCCTTTGTGGAAGTAGCTAAATATAGTAATCAGTCAGTGCATTTCCTGTTCCACATTCTTAGAGCCAGGGAACTGTGCACTGTGTCAGAGACACAAAGCAATAGATAGTATACTGATTTTTATTTAAATCTCTAAATATTAATCTGCTCATCTATAAAACATATGTAACAGTATCTTTTTCAATAATTATAAAAATTAAAGTAGAGAATATGAATATTTGATATGGTGTTATTTTTGCTTTAAAAAACTTACTATCTTTTAATGATTTCTAAATAATAACAAAGACCTATAATTACCATGTATTTATTTAGCCATAGATAAAAGAGTGATGCGATCAATCCACCCCCACCACCCACATCCCTGCCAAGACAAGGATTTTAGGCTGCTTCTCTAGCAGTTATCAGAGACTTTTACTTTACAGTGAATTCTGCAGATTTCAGGTAGCATATGGCCAAGAATTTAAGCAAATACCAGTTTGTAAAACAGTTAAATATGTCTTCCTGGCCTCATCATCTTGTTCTTTAATCATTGTTGCTCGTCTTTCAGAAAGTAAATTAGACACATTGGGAGGTATAGAAATTCTTAAGTATGTTCAAAACACGTTTTATCTTATTTCAAATAAAGTATGTATATTAATCAGCTTCACATTGCTATGGTGAAATATCCAAGACAATTAATTTATAAAGAGAACACTTTTAAAAGTGGTCATGGGAGCATACACCTGTGGTCTAAACAATTTGGGAGGTTAAATGGGAGGATTCCTTGAGCCTGGGAGTTCAAGGTCAGCCCAAGTACTACAGTGAAACCCCTTCTCAAAAACAAACACACACACATGCACATATATGCACACATCAAAATAAAAAAACATAAACAAAACAGATTTGTTTACAAACAAGATTGTGGAGGTTGCTGTTCAAGTTTAGGCAGGACCACTGCTCTGGTAAGAGTGCAGAATGGCCATGGTGGGGGCATGTGTGAAACAAACTGAACCAGAAAGCAAAGAGAAACAAAATAAGAAGCCAGGGTTCTGCAATCCCCTTCAAAGGCATGTCGCCCAAAGATGTACGGACCTCCCCTTGGGCTCACCCTCTCAAAGGTCCCACCATCTCCCCAAACTCCCAGAGCTCCCAGACTCTCCAAGACAGGGTGGCACTGCAGAGGGGAAAGAGAAATCGTTCTTGGTGGGCAGAAGCAACAAAGCAGCAAAGGGTGACCACATCTCTTCCTATTCCTTATATTTTATCCAGGCTCCTTAGGCCGGGTGGCACCCATGTCTTTAATCCTGATTCCCTTAATCCTAACACTGCACCGTGAATCAATTCCAGTATCACACTAGATTCAGCTACTTCTGAAAAAGCCCATCTATGACCACATGAGACTTTGAGGGATGTGTAAACACAATCCATAACAAACCATACTTTTAAATAAAATAAAGCAGACACTCAAGCTTAAATATCATGTTGCTTATCTTATACAAGAAACCCAAAATATAAAAATGTAAAATAAAAGACAATAGGAAACAGAAATAGAACTTAGCATATAGGAGGAGAACCAAAAGACAAAGAGAGGTAGAGAAAGAGGAGGGAAATAAGATTTTTTAAAAAGGGGAATTGTGAAATGTTGTGTACATCTAAGTTCCTTTGAGAAACATAATCATGATGTACTACAAATGTGTATAAAAATGAAGTTTTAACTAGATTTATACATTCAGTTTTTCAGTCACATATGCTCAGGGGGTTCTAACAAGGTAATGGCCTTATTGGTGAATGAGTTGTTAATTCAATAATAAAGTCCCATGTGCTGCTCTTCCCTCCATGACTATTCTGAGTTATAAACAAATACAATTTAATATGAGGTGATATCTGTGTTCAACAGCTAAATGAAATAGATACTTAAATCAGCTTAAATATAAGCTCTTTGTAAGTCCTAAAGACATCTAGTTCTTTCTTTTATCTTCAAAATTGAGATGTCAACTGATTTGCTTCCATCAAAAACTGTTGCAGGAGAGAAAGACCAAGGGCTGGACTTGGGAACAGAGTGGAGGAACCCTGAGATCCTAAGCTCCAGATTGTCTCTGATGCAGGCTAGGTTCATAGGTCATAGGTCTGGCTGATGTCACCACCCAGATGACCTCTAGGTTGAGTCTCTTGACCTTCCACCCACTGATGCTGCTAATTAAGTACAGAACCTCCTCCAGTCTGAAATCTACCCAGCCATAGCTCTAAGGATCCAGAGAAGGGGTGGGGGGGGGAGGTAAAGACATTGTCTCAGAGGGAGGGGCCCCAAGAGTCTATCCAATCATTATATCACAGAATCTTCCACCTGGCCACCAACCAACCCACCAATTGGCTAAGCCACCAAAATAATTGCTGGTAACTATGAATTAATCTACCATCCAACACACACAACCAAATATCTGGTTCCCCACCTATTCTTCCACTTACTCCACAACTGGAGTCTGCCCAGTGCCTGTCACTCCTTGCTCTAATTTGAAAAGTCAGTCAGTGGAAGCCACACTTGGGGAGGCTTTGATACATTCCCCCCTAAGCTGAGACCAACGTGGCCTTCACCTCATTGAGTATTGCCAGCCTTCTCAGACATGCAAAGATGTCACCTCAGTCTCAGTTCTTCCACAGTCCAGCTCTAGTATAAGAGATGCTTCTGTGAACACCTCTCAGAGCCACCCCAGAGTTTCAGGCAAAGGTGTGCTAGTAATTTAGAACTGATCTGACAATACCAACTACAAGATCATCCAGCACTTGAGAGGTGGAAGCAGAATCGTTGCAAGTTTGAGCCCATCCTGGGCTACAAAATGAGCCCAAGGCTGCATGGCGAGACCCTGTCTGGAAAAGACCAAGAAAAAAAATTACTAGGTAGTCTGCTCTCCTACACCTGCCTTGTCCTTCTCTCTGTTGTCCACCTGAGTGCCACATGAAAGAAAGCATTTAAACATACACACAAAAGGTGGGGTCCTTCAACCTTATGATACCAGTGCCCTTGGAGGGTACCGACAAGCATCCTGTGTCACATTTTACTGGTTCTGTTTTGAATGCCAGTGAGAGATAGCTGTAGCTCTCCTACATCCTGAGCTTTATGATCCTGTTATCCCAAATTTGAAGCACCATTCTGAGGACATGAATAGGTTCTCAGCTTTCCCTGTCTTCAAAGTCAACATGAATTATCTGGGATTATTTACATTCTAGCCCACTTACCTGATGACGTTTCTCATCAAGGTGAAGTGCAATCAAGAGTTTCTGCTGATCATGGAGAAACTGGAATTATTTGCCTCAATTTAAAGCTCCAACCTGTGTGAGATGATGGAGGCCCAGATCTTCAAATGTTCATAGTGTAACACCAGACTTTACTGAAGCTGACAGAGACAAGACTTGGAAGTGGCTGCAGCCACCATTATCCTGGTGACCTGGAACTTGCTGATCTTTGATGTGCAGCAGGGTCCCTCTTCCGGGCCCCGGCCAGGAGCACAATTCCCTGTCTTTGTGGGGCGGGTGTGTGGCCCTAGGGCCTGAGAGCTGCAGTGGGTCAGGTTACGGGAAGCCCCACTTCCCGACTCTCCATAGGTTCCCTGTTACTGCTACCTAGACTTGCACCCAGCCATCCCCTCACCTAAAGGGCGCTCTCAAGGTTAGCAAAGGGACCTGCTTCCAACATCTTTTCTCCACAGCCCCATCATGCTTTCCAAACCATGTTCTACAGCTCTCTCTGATACAAATTCATCAGAATCTACAGATTAAAGTTGTCAGGTCATGGGGAAATATTGCATGTGCTTGCCTTGAGACATCCATGCTCAGTAGCCTATCCCAAACCCCGATCACCATCATCCCATCCTCAGCTCTCAGCTTTGTCTGACCCTCTGGAGGTAGTGAGTTTTAAAGGAAATTTCAGCTCACTGAAAGTCTCAAGATTCATGATATTAGTAGAGGAATTGTGCTGTGGTTTGACTGTGCCTCTCCAAAACTCATGATGAAAGTTAATGTCTAATGTAGTATGAAGATGTAAGGCTTTTGGGAGGTATTTTTGGGTCATAAAAGTTCTGCCCTTATGCATGGTTTTAGAGGCTTTATAAAAGGGTTTGAGACAGCCTGGTTGCCCCTTCTGCTTCTTCCTTCATGTAGCATCCAGCAACAAGCACTATCTTTGAAGCAGGTAGGGGGCTTCCATCAGACGCCAAACCTGCTGGTGCCTTGATCTTAGACTGCCAAGCCTCCAGAACTATGAGCTATAAATCCCTAATGGTTATAATTACTCAGTCTAAGGTATTTTGTGTTATATCAGTAGGAATGGACTACAACTGGCTTGTAATGAAAATTCTGATAACTGCATGCATCTTGGCATCCTTCTTTGACATACCCAGACCTGCCAGGTTCTGGTGGGGTGGTCATGTGCATGGACCGGCTTTCAGAGAGGATTCCTGGAAATGAAGTGGAGTCATTTGCTGAGAAAGGTTAAGGAGGGGACACATAGGGAGAACAAAGTGTTACTGTGCTCTAATCTTGTACTTCATAGGTTACCTAGCCAAATTTTTACCCTGCCCTAATCTTGCTCACCCTTAAAGATAGGATGCCTATAGGCCAGACGTCTTTCTTTAAGGAGTCTGGCTGAAACTGGTTGAACCTAAAATGACTTCCAGGGGGAATGTCAGACAATCTCTGACTTCATTATAATCACATCTCGGTGCTTAATGACAATGTCCCCACTGCTGTGACAGTCGACAATTACCATGACTGGAAAAAAAGTACAAAAGTAGGGAAAACAGGTGACACCCAAATTCCTGGAAAATCTCCACCCATTCACAGAAGACACATGAAGATTCCTCCCTTTGATTAGCTCATCCCTTCCCCCTCATTTCTTTGAGCCTAAGTCTACAGCCACCCTAACAATTTGAGAAGCACATTTGGCTAAGAATGAAAGTCTCTTTTTATGGCCCCCAGTCACTGGTTCCACTATTTTGAGGGAAAGGATCCAGTTTGAGGTCAAAGATTGGTAACAAAGAGACATTTAATCCCCTAACTTGCTAGAATTTTCCTTTTTGAATATGTTGACAGTCAAGGAAAGGAAAGAAAACATACTTCACAGACACACAAAGCACGTTCTGGGCTACGCAGATGAAATCAGCTCTGGAAACAACCCTTCTACTGACCCATTGAAGGCTGTTCTCATGTAAGCTCTGATTCAGGGGCTGTGGAGATAGCTCAGAGGCACACGAGCCTGCCTGGCAAGAATGAGGTCAAGTTCAATCCTGAGTATAAAAAAAATGTCTGTGTCATGTGGCTTTCCAAAATCCTAAGACTCAGCCTCTGAGTGGCTTCCCCAGACAGCTTTTGGTGGCTTTTTGAAGCCACAAAACTAACTCCCTAGGCACAGAACCACTCCAAGGACCCTCTCTGCAGGGAGGGGAGGTCCCCTGACAAGAAGTTGGCCTGGCATCACAAGGTTGTCATGAACTTCATGTTTTGCTTCCCCTAATTCCCAAGTCTGACAGCCCTCAGATGGTTATGTGGAAGTTAATCTTACGTATTCCCTTTCCTCTGTGTTATCTGTAACAGAACATTTGGCTGTGCAAGAGACAACAGGGGTGTGTAGATGGGTTTGAGAGCTATGGGCTTCAGGAATTTGTTCCTGAAATAAAAATGAGAGGCTAAGTAAGGTCCCCCCTATCTGAATGTTCCAGTGACAGTCCTTTTCGCAAAACCAAACCAACAAAAACAAAACACAGATACACAAACACAAGTGCCAAGAACGCACCCACAGCTCTTCAGAGCCTGGCAGCCTAGAGCTGGGTAAGAGCTAGAAGTCGCAGGCCCTGCCTTCTGTATTCACCACTCAGTGTGCAGCGGGTGGGTGAATTCAGAACAGTGGATTCATAGTTTCCCAAAACCATAGTCGAGGCGTCTGATTTCATTGACAAAACAGAAGTGGTTTGGGGCGCCAGTTGTCTTGGGTTGTTTCCTCTTTTCACTCTGCCTCAGAATGATCATCCCTGACATATACATCATTCTGAGCAATATCATTGACTCAGAAATCTAAGTGTGAACAACAGCAACAAGAGACATGCCTTTCATGACTCATCTTCAACCCAGAGAAGACATTCAGGCTCTGTTTAACTAGTTGTATGACGTAAAAAGAACTCTCAAACAGAACCCAAAGATTCAGCTGGAATCAAAAGACACTTCTATCTGTATTGTTGTATTGAGAATTAGACAACCTCAATATTATTTGAAGAGATATAAATCAATTCCAGATTTGGAGTATTTTAAAATATGTTAGTTGCTTCTCTTTTTAAAAGTTCTATATAAAAAAGCTGTTCTTAACAAGAGATTAGTGGTTTGCTGCTTTACAGCAATCATTTTCACCCAAGGTTAGCCAAGTCTTCCACATTCTCACCCTATGTTGAGGCAAAGTCCTCAGTAATTGCCTGGTTTTCTATCAAAGAAGAGTCCACATATTTACATAGTAGGTTCCTAGTCACAAAACATTCTGCTGTTTTTAACGTGAAAGCATCTTGTGTCCCTCGATGGGAGGGAGGACGGCAGCGAAAAGGCTTTAGAGCCTGCACACCAGAACCGGACTTCCCACAGAACAATCTGGAAAACATGGAAAACACGAGGCCCTGCCTGAAAACCACAAAAACTCCTCAGATGAAAAGACAGTAACTGTAATGATAATGATTTGTTTTATAGATCCTGATGATACAGGAAGGTTAACCTTTAAAAAACTTTTCAGATCATTATTATAAAACATAATTGGAGCTGTCATAAAAGAAGTAAACCTAAAAATACCAACACTTTTCTTCCTTTTACATAAATTCAAAACAGATACTTGACTCTATGTACAATATATATTATACACACAGACACACACTGCACTTCTTGGGAACATCAGTTTAAACACCACACTTCTGGAAACTGCTTCCCCTCTTTTGAGACAGGGACTCACTATGTTGTTCAGCCTAAACTTGTTCTCCATTATATAGCTCAGGTTGGCCTTGAACCCTCACAGTAATCAGCCTTTCCAGTGCTGGGATTACAGATATGAGTCACCACACCCAGTCATCTTTTCTTTTCTTTTTCTTTTTTTTTTTATTTTAAAGAGATTAAGATAAAACAGGGCATAACAAAGCAGATCAGAACACAATAATGTAAGCAAAACAGTATTTTATCAGAAGACAACCCATAATTAACAGTTAACTACCATAGTGTCTCTTTCTTTGAAATAATTGAGCATAACTTCATATACAATAGTATCAAACATACCAAAATAGTATAAAACCACTCAAGAGAATGAGACTATTACAGGGCATTCAGAACCAAATACCAGAAAATGAACAATGGCTACTATAATATCTCATTTTCCATAGATCATTTGTTTATACTATCACACATAATACAATCCAATAACATCCAACATGATAGAACCAATGGAAACAAAAGAACAAAAGCATGTTAGGACTTCAAAACAAGATGATATTAAATCAGCACTGGCTATTATAATGTCTTGTTTTCTTCAAAATAGCTGTTCATACCATTACAGATAATAAACTACGATAAACTCATTCAAACTAATGAATGCAATCATAAGGCTTCAAAGCAATGTAATGGGGAATCATGATTACCATAAACTCTTATGTACACTTACCATTTCTTACACTAGGGAGACTATACAGTATTTATACATGTGAGTTTGATTTGTTTCACTTATGAGTATGGTCTCAAGTTGTGCCCATTTATTTAAATATCTCAAATTATTTAAATTTATTTAAATATCTCATCCTTTATAGCTGAGTAGTACTCCACTGTATAAAAAACACCACATCTTTCCTCAGTTGATGGATACATAGGTTGTTTCCAGGATCTGGCTATTACAAATTGTGCTGCTATAAACATGGGTGCACATATATCACTGTGGTATGATGCTTTCAGTTCTTCTGGGAATATGCCTAGAAGTAGAATAGCTGAATCAAATGGGACTTGCAATCCCACCTTTTTGAGAAATCTCCAGACTGACCTCCACAATGGTTGCACCAGTCTACACTCCCACCAACAGTGCAGGAGAGTTCCTTTTCCCCCACAGCCTCTCTAGCATTTGTTGTTGGTAGTTTTCTTGATCCTGGCCATTCTTTCAGGAGTGAGATGGAATCACAGTGTTGTTTTAATTTTCACTTCTCTAATGAGTAATGATGATAAACATTTTTTCATGTATTTATTTACCATTTGTATTTCATCATCTGAGAACTGTGTATTCATCTCAGATGCCCCTTTGTGGATTGGGTCTTTAAATTTTGGGGGTCTGATGTTTTTTAATTCTTTATATGTTTTAGATAGAAGTCCTTTATCTGAGGGGCAGTTCACTAGGATTTTTTCCCAGTTTGTGGGTTTTCTTATCCCTGTGCTGGAGATTTCTTTTGACCTGCAGAAACATTTTAATAAGAGGTGATCCCAATTATTGATTTTGGGAAGTATTTCCCATGCAGTTTGATTTCTATTCATGAATTCTCTACTTACCCCTACGTCTTCAAGATTTTTACCTACTTTGTCTTCCAATAGATTTAGTGTTTCTTGTTGGGCGCAGGCGCTCAACATACCATACCCCACCCGGGACAAAGGACCACGTCAGCTTCCGCAATGCACCATGTCCCATCCCAACCCTGCCTCCTCGTGGCAGCCTGTGATTGGTCACAGCCGAATATATAAGCCAGAGCCCGCGACAATAAAGCAGCTGTTCCTGTTATCAACAAGAGCGTCGTCTGTTTCATTGGGGGGCTGCGCCGGTCAACTGGTGGCCCGTACGGGGAACCTCTTTCTCTCTAATGGAACAGAGATGTTAACAGGTAAAACTGCCAAACGCTGGTAGCGGGGGCTACAGTACCAGATAGCGGGGGCTATCGGGCAACCTTGGGCGGACGCGTCACAAGGGATTGAGGAACTCGTAAAGAGAGTTCCAGGAGCCATAAAAAGGCAGGCTACGGGGGCGCTGTGAAAGGGGCGTGGGGATTAAGCTGTCCCCTAAAGAGAAATCTATCTTAAGATGGGTAACACTGCCAGTCAGCCACTGTTAATTGCTTTGAGCGACTTACTGAGCGAAAAGGGACTGAAAATAAAATGAAAGCAAATCCAAAATTTTCTAGACCAGGTTGATAAGGTAGCACCTTGGTTTGGTCCCACGGGCTCCGTCACAATCCCTAGTTGGGACAAACTAGGGAGAGACCTAGATTTTGCAGCATAAAATGGCTTCCTAGAACCAGGAGTTAGACCTCTTTGGGCAATAGTGAGGAGTTGCCTTGCAGATGCTACATGTCGTGACCATATAAGGGCAGGCGCCATGGCGCTCAGCCACCATCAGACAGAATCTTCCCGCGAGCAATCTCGTGAGCCCAGTGTCGCAGGTGAGGTGGCTGTCCCTGACCCAGAGAGTGAGGACTCGTCAGATAGTGAAGAGGAGGAAGAGGCACACAAAATGGCGGACGCAGCGGCCGCCGGAAAGGAGGAAGTTAGACACCCAAAGTCAGGTGGGCCTTACTCGGAAGCTATAAATGATTTACAACGTATGATATCTCGAAGCACATGGATTAATGAAGGGGAGTATGGCCTCCCAGGGCTGCCCCACATAAGGCCTATGGCCCCACAATGGGAACCTGACAAGATACCCCAACCACCTGAATACCACGCTCACCCAGGACCCTCTTTCCCGCAATGTAACTGCCAGGTACGAGTACAGTCATCTCCTAGAACATTCCAGAAGGACCTCTGGCGACAGGTTAAGAAGGAGGATCCTGGAGGACTGGGTCGCATCCTCCAGGCCTTCCCGGTCCATCAGGATGCCCAAGGAAATAGGGGCCACCAAAGTTTAGACGTGAAGACAGTAAAACATCTTAAGGAAGCTAGCACTATGTATGGAGTCAATGGAGCCTATACCCTGTCCTTAGTGGAGGCTATAGGAGGAAATGCTACGACACCCTCTGACTGGACCAGTCTCTGTAAGGCCGTACTCAGTCCAGGTCAATATTTAGATTGGAAAGCCTGGAATGTCGAGCTTGCCACAGAACAGGCCCAGGCCAATGCCCAAGACAATCACGCTGCCTGGAATACAGATATGTTATTGGGGCAAGGACAGTATGTTAACAATCAGTTGATATTTCCACTGGAGGTGTATACACAAATAAATAGAATAGCCATACAAGCGTGGAAACGTGTCTCAGCTAGGGGGGAAGTCTCAGGCCACTTGACTAAGATCCTACAAGGCCCGAGTGAGCCTTTTGTAGATTTTGTGGCCCTTATGATGGAGGCAGCAGGGAGAGTTTTTGGAGACGCAGAGACAGCCATGCCGCTCATTAAGCAGCTCATTTTTGAACATGCACCAAAGAATGTCGCTCTGCTATTAGCCCATACAAAAATAGACCCCTTGAGGCTTGGATGAAACTCTGTCGGGAGATCGGGGGACCATTAACCAACTCAGGACTGGCGGCCATGTTGATGAAGCTAACCAGAGAAAATCAGGGAGGCAGAGCGGCGCCACAAAATGGCGCCCGCCTGAAGGAGGGCTGTTTCAAATGTGGTAGGCAGGGACACATAAAAAGAGACTGCCCGACCTGGGGACCCAGAAGAGAAAACCCTCCTCGCCCTGAGAACCGAAAGTGCCCTAGATGTAAAAAGAGGAACCACTCCGCTGCGGAGTGCCGCTCAGCTTTTGACATAAATGGAATGCCCCTTACGGGCCGCAACCCAGAGAAGCCAAAAAACGGGAATGGGGGGCCCCCCAGAGGGGTGGGCCCCTGCTTCTACCCAGCCAGAGAGTATATGGCAGACCCGATGCTACCAATAACACCAACATGGGCAAGTCAGAACCAAGGAGAGCCTCTCCGGGTTCAGGAGGACTTGACCTCCGTGCCACCGCCGGACTCGTTTTAACACCTAAAATGGGGATACAAGCCATAGAGACAGATATGTCCGGACCCTTACCAAAAGGCACGGTAGGGCTGATTATTGGCCGATCATCCCTCTCTATGAAAGGTATACAGGTCTTGCCAGGCGTTGTGGACTCTGACTACACTGGGAAAATAAAGGTTATGATGCAAGCTCCTAAAGGCCCAGTAGCCCTAGGGGCGGGAGACCGCATTGTTCAAATGCTAGTTTTGCCCAGTCGCCACGGGGACTACCCATCATTACCCAACCCTAGAGGAGACAAGGGCTTTGGATCATCAGACCCAGCTTTTGCTGGTCTTATACTCAAATTGGATGAGCGCCCTATGCTAACATTGTCACTCAATGGGCAAAAGATATCTGGATTGTTAGACACAGGAGCAGATCGCTCTATCATAGCTGAGAAGGACTGGCCATTAACCTGGCCCACCCAGACAGCGCAGCAAACATTACAAGGCCTAGGAGCAATTCATGCACCAAAAATTAGCAGTCAAATACTTAAATGGGAAGACAATGAGGGACACTTGGGAGAATTTATACCCTATGTTCTTCAACTCCCAGTTACACTGTGGGGGAGAGAAGTGCTCACTGCCTTAGACCTGACTCTGTGTAATGAGTATTCTCACACAGCTAGAAAAATTCTTAAAAATCAAGGGTATGAGCCAGGCAAAAGGTTGGGAAAGGACTTACAAGGAAGGCCTTTCCCCATCCAGCCACAGCCACGCCCTCATAGACAAGGCTTGGGTTTTTAATGGGGGTCACTGACTCAGCTTCTGCCCCTCTTAAATTGACGTGGGTCTCAAATGATCCCATTTGGATAAATCAGTGGCCCCTGCTGAGTGATAAGGCAGAAGCAGCATCCAAACTCATCCAAGAACAATTAAAATTAGGCCACATTCAACCCTCAATGTCACCTTGGAACACTCCCATTTTTGTAATAAAGAAAAGGTCAGGCCAATGGCGACTACTACATGACTTGAGAGCCATAAATGCTCAAATACAGATAATGGGCCCAGTGCAACGGGGCCTGCCATTGTTGACAGCCCTACCACGGGACTGGCCTATTATTGTGATTGATATCAAAGATTGTTTCTTCTCTATCCCATTACATCCTGAGGACACCCACAGGTTTGCGTTCACCTTACCCACGGTGAACCAAGAGGGTATAGATATGAGATATGAATGAACAGTTTTACCTCAAGGAATGAAAAATAGCTCCACCATGTGCCAGTTATTTGTGGACAAGGCTTTGGACCCTGTTAAGAAAAAACATCCACATGTCAAATGTGTTCATTATATGGACGACATCTTATTTACTCATAAATCACAGACTGAATTAGATGCAGCATTTATCACTATGACACAAGCCCTGAGATAGTTCGGGTTGGTCATGGCCCCAGAAAAGATTCAAAAGGGCACGATCCAGACCTTTTTGGGCGCGGTCATCTGCCCAGACCACATTACCCCTCAAAAAATACATCTCAGAACTGACCAAATAAAAACGCTCAATGATTTGCAGAAATTCATAGGAGATATCAATTGGCTCAGATCCTATTTAAACATATCTAATAATGATATGCGGGCCTTGTATGACTTGCTAAAAGGGGACAGTGACCTACTATCACCCAGAACTCTGACCCCTGAGGCTCGAAAATCCATCAACTCAGTAGAGTAAGCCCTTCAAAAGGCAACCCTTCAGAGGGCTGCCCCAGGAGTTCATATTTTGCTGTGCATTCTAATCTGCCTCCCAACCTACTGCCTTGCTTATGCAGAAAGAGCCATTACTATGGATTCACCCAAGAATGTCACCAGCCAAAAACATCAGCTACTACCCAGAAATGGTGGCAGATATAGCTCTGCTAGGTGTTAAACTGTGCACACAACACTTTGGTCACTCGCCTTATTCCATCAAAGTTCCCTACACCCGACAACAGATCGAAACACTGATATCCTATGTGAATTCATGGGCCATCCTCAGATGCACCTATGGAGGGTCTATTGATAACAAATACCCAAACAACCCCATCTTGCACTTTGTGAAGGAACACCTGGTAATCTTCCCAAAGATCACATCATCAAAGCCCATTCCCCACATGCTTACCATATTTACCGATGGGTCTAAGACAGGTGTCGGTGCTTACCTTGTACAGGGTCAACAACTGGTGACTGTCCAATTTACACCTGATCAACTTCAATTAACAGAATTGAAGATCATTATAGAGGTCTTTAAGCAATACCCACAACCCTTTAACCTACTCTCAGACTCACATTATGTCGTCAATGCCCTGCAAGTGTTAGAGATCTCGGGCCCTATCAGGGAATCCTCCAGAGCCCACTCTCTTTTCCTGGAGCTCCGCACTCTCATTTTGAACAGGACCACGCAGTTTTTTGCTGCCCACATCTGTGCACACACCTCTCCTCTGGGACCATTAGCTCTCAGAAATGCCACAGTTGATGCGGCTACTCGCCCCCTCAACATCTTCCTGTCGGCCTTAGAACAGGCTTCTGAGTTCCAAACACAGTTTCATGTAAATGCTCGCACTCTGCAGAATAGGTTTCAGCTCACTCGGGAGCAGGTTAGACAGATAGTGCGAGAACTGTCCCACGTGTGTCACTAGTCATGTGGCGCCCTCTTGCGATGTTTGCCCACGCGGTCTCCTCCCGGGACACATCTGGCAAATGGATGTCACTCACATCCCGGAATTTGGAAACCTCAAATATGTTCATGTTTCCGTTGACACCTGCTCACAGGTGATGTTTGCCTCCTTGGAGTCAGGCGAACAGGCCCGGCATGTCATTCTACATTGCCTAGCGGCGTGGGCCACCTGGGGACAACCAAGACAGCTAAAAACAGACAATGGCCCTGCCTACACCAGCAGGTCATTCTCA
Source organism: Cavia porcellus (assembly GCF_034190915.1). Classification (NCBI taxonomy): domain Eukaryota; kingdom Metazoa; phylum Chordata; class Mammalia; order Rodentia; family Caviidae; genus Cavia; species Cavia porcellus. The sequence continues at coordinate 61,788,880 of NW_026947504.1, forward strand.
GATTTCTGCCAAAAAATGCGTGTGTCTCTCCGTCATGGAATCCCCTACAACCCTCAGGGTCAAGGCATAGTTGAGCGTGCTCACCAGACCCTCAAGACTATTCTGTCTAAGCAAAAGGAGGGTATCGCCCATGGCTTAACCCCCAGGGCCAGACTGAATCTCGCCCTCTTCACCTACAATTTTTTAAACATCAACCCACAAGGATCTACACCAGCACAATTACACGCCAACCCTGCTACGCCCAAACATGGCTGGGTACGCTGGAAAGATCTCCTACATGGGGTATGGAAAGGCCCTAGTCCGGTGCTTAGTTGGGCAAGAGGGGTGGTCTGTGTCTTTCCACAGGAAGAAGGCAGCGAACCTGTCTGGGTCCCAGAACGCCTGATACATCCCTGCAAACCACCAGACCCCGACCCAGAGGAGACCCCAACCGAAGAACAAGGGGACCAACAGGAGCCAAATAAATTACCCCAACCAGGTCAAGCAAGTATACCTACAATCCCCACCACCAATGACACCACTAATAACAATGCAGACTAGTAGTGGTCGCACCCCCGCGACCAAACTGCCTCCAACCCTTCTTGTCTTTCTTTTTCTCACCCCTCATCTAGTTTCTACAGCTAACCAAACCTTTTGGGGCATTGCTCGTGCCTGGCCCATTCCCCAGCCAGTCCATGCATTTAGCCCCCATCTCCCCCATGACTCCATGAATATTACCACCCTCATAGTTACCGTGGAGGGCCTGGTTCCCGCCAACAGGACCCCGAGCTCTAGCTACAATGGCTCAGGGAGTAATCCCACTCTGAGACCCCGAGGATCCTTCTGTACCCCTATCTGGGCAAAGGTCCTCCAATTTACCGCCTATGATCCCCTAGATGGATACTCCCAAGAAATAACATGGGGATTCTCCTTGGCGCCCAACTTGCCAAGCAGGACACATGATGTCCCCATGAGCCCCATTAAGTAAGGGCCGGAGCTGGTATAACTGGAAGCTCACTAATCGGGCCAGAGCAGCAGGAGATATATCAGCCCTTTTCCAATTAGGCCAGACTACAGAGACCCTAGTCCGTGCTTTTCATAGCAATGTTTCAGGGGTGAGGAGCAACGATTCCTTCACACCCTCCACCTACAAGTCTCAAAAGGTCTTCAATATCACAAAAACCCCAGTTTGCCTGCAAGCTCCCTACCTTTTTCTGTTGTTTGAAGCCACCACAAATATGATTTTTCTAAATTGCTCCACCGCAACCTGTTATGTGTCACAATGTTGGGATAACAGTACACTTTCAGCTGTCATTATGCAGGTACCCCAGTTCGTACTGATTCCAGTTATGGTGGACCCAGACGAGTTTCCTGTGATCCAGCTCGTGCGCAATAAAAGAGATTTTGGAATCATGGCCGCGATAGTGACAGCTATCATGGCGGCCTCTGCAGCAGCCGCAGCCGCTGCCATAGCCCTCACATCACAAGTCTCAATGGCTGAACAAATTAACAACATCGTCCATCAGACAGCAGATACCTTACAAACCCAATCTCAGATTAATGCCAAATTCCTCAGTGGCATCCTCCTAGTTAATGAAAGGGTAGATCTCTTAGAGTTATCCATAGAGGAGCTATATCAAGTCATTAGTATTGGCTGCGTTCATAGAGTAGGTGATGTTTGCATCACAGCTTACCCCGCTGACAGGCTTAATAATAGCAGGATTATGAGCAATCTCCTAAAGGGAAACTGGTCCCTAGAAGCCCAGCAACTCATCCAACAACAAAGGCTAGAGATAGCTAAGCTAAATTCCACTGTAGTTACTGCCATAAACTTGGGCCAACTCTCTAATTGGATCCATAAAGCTTTCTCTTTCATAAAGGAATGGGCAGGAATAGGGGCTCTGGCTACCATGGCTACACTTGCCGCATTCGGCAGTCTACTTCTGCTCTGTCGGATTCGCAGACAAAGGAATAGGGACAAAGTAATTATCAAACAAGCATTGCTGGCCGTGGAATCCGGTCAAAGCCCGGCAGCATGGCTCGCTATGCTGTGACGCAGGTGTGGAGCAAAGCATAGCAGAGGGTGTCGTCCTTGGCCAGGAGACACTCTGGTCTCCAAGTCGATGAGCATGCGGGTTGGGCTCATAAAACAATACTCCCGCCCCCTCCAAAAGAGCACCAACGAGTAGTGAGGCACTGTCATGACTGCAGCGTGACACCTCACGAGGGGCACCGACCCCTGGAGACCCTGCGTCAGTTATAAAGAAAGGGGGAGATGTTGGGCGCAGGCGCTCAACATACCATACCCCACCCGGGTCAAAGGACCACGTCAGCTTCCGCAATGCACCATGTCCCATCCCAACCCTGCCTCCTCGTGGCAGCCTGTGATTGGTCACGGCCAAATATATAAGCCAGAGCCCACGACAATAAAGCAGCAGTTCCTGTTATCAATAAGAGCATCCTCTGTCTCATTGGGGGGCTGCGCCGGTCAGTTTCTGTTTTAATACTCATATCTTTGATCCATTTAGATTTTAGTTTAGTACATGGTGATAGGCATGGGTCTATTTTAGTTTTCGGCATATGGAGAGCCAGTTTTCTCAGCACCACTTATTAAAAAGACAGTCGTTCTTCCAGTGAACCTGTTTGGCTCCTTTATCAAAGATAAGGTGGTTGAGTGTGTTGGTAGCTGTGGTTGTGTCTTCTAATCTATTCCATTGATCTTCGGCTCTGTTTTGATTCCAGTACCATGTTGATTTTACTACTGTTGTTTGTAGTATAACTTCAAGTCAGGGATTGTGATGCCTCCTGCCTTGCCTTTGCTGCTTAAAATTGCCTTTGCTATTCTAGGTCTCTTCTGGTTCCAGATGAGTGTTTTATAAGTGATTTCTCTATACCTATGAGGTATGTTGGTATTTTCATTGGGATTGCATTGAATCTGTGTAACAGTTTTGGGAAAATGGCCATTTTTACAATATTCATTCTTCCTACCCATGAATAAGTGATGTTTTTCCATTTTCTGAGATCCTCTTCAATTTCTTTTCTCAGGAAATTACAACTTTGTTGTATAGATCTTTTAATTCTCTTGTGAGCTTAATTCCTAAGTATTTCATTTTTTTGGATGCTAATGTGAAAGGGGTGGCTTCACTTATTTCTCTCTCAGTGATTTTGTTGTTAGTGTATAGAAATGCTATTGAGTATTGAATTTGTATCCAGCTACTTTACTGAATTTATTTATTATATCTAGGAGTCTTTCAATGGAGTTTTGGGGGTCTTCTATGTAAAGTATCATGTCATCTGCAAATAATGATAGTTTAACTTCTTCTTTTCCTATCTTTATCCCTTTTATTTCTCTCTCTTGTCTAATTGCTCTGGCTAGTATTTCCAGTACTATGTTGACTAGGAGCAGTGATAAGGGACATCCTTGTCTTGTGCCTGATTTTAAGGTAAAGGCCTTCAGTTTTTGACCATTTAATATGATGCTGGCTGTTGGTTTGTCATAGATGGCTTTTATCATATTGAAGTAAAGACCATCAATTCCAATTTTCTGTAAGGTTCTTATGAATGAGTGTTGGACCCTTTTCAAAAGCTTTTTCTGCATCGATAGAAATAGTCATGTGATTCTTACTTTTGGCTTTATTGATACGGTGGATTACATTTATTGATTTATGTATGTTGAACAATTCTTGCATGCCTGGGATGAATCCCACTTGGTGTATAATCTTCTTGATGATTTGCTGCATCCTATTTGCCAATATTTTATTGAGGATTTTTGCATCTGTGTTCGTTAGGGAGATTGGTCTATAGTTCTCTTTTTTAGTTGGGTCTTTCTCAGGTTTTGGTACTAGAGTAATATTTGCTTCCAGGAATTACTTAGGAAGAATTACTTCCCTTTCCATTGCATTGAAGAGTTTGAGGAGCATGGTCATTAAGTCTTCTTTGTATTTCTTGTAGAATTCTGCAGTGAATCCATCTGGGCCTGGGCTCTTCTTTGTAGGTAAGGATTAATTACATTTTCAATTTCATTAATAGAAGTAGGGTTTTTCACAAGTTTTACATATTCTTGACCCAGCTTTGGTATCTCATATGTTTCTAGGAATCTGTCCATTTCTTCTCTGTTATCGAACCTAGGAGAGTAGAGGTTTTTGAAATAGATGTTAATGATATTCTGTATTTCCACAAAGTCTGCAGTGATTTCACCTTTTTCATTCCTTATTGCATGAATTTGAGCTTTTTCTTTCCTTTTTAAAATTAGTTTGGCTAGGGACTTACCAATTTTATTTATTCTTTCAAAGAAACAACTCTTTGATTCATTGATTCTTTGGATTGTTTTCTTAGTCTCTATTGCATTAATTTCTGCTTTTTTTTTGTCTTTTTCTTTTTTTTGAGACAGGGTCTCACTATGCAGTTCAGGGTGGCCTTGACCTCACTTTGTAGCCCAGGCTGGTCTTGAACTTGCAATGATCCTCCCACCTCAGCCTCCTGAGTTCTGGGATTACAGGTGTGAGCCACCATACCCGGCTTGCTCTGATTTTTATAATTTCTTCCCTTCTTTTGGCTTTGGGCTTGACTTTCTCTTCTTTTTCTAGCTGTTTGAGGTTTAACATCAGGCTGTTTATTTGTATTCAGTCTTGTTTTCTGATGTGGGAACTCAGTGCAATAAATTTTCCTCTGAGGACTGCTTTCATTACATTCCACAGATCCTGGTAAGTTGTATTTGTATTTTTGTTTGCTTGTGGGTATTGTTTAATTTCTTCTTTAATTTCCCCTGTGACCCACTGATTGCTCAAGAGTGTATTATTCAATTTCCATGTGTTTGTGGGGGTTTTTGAAGTTTATTTTATCATTAATTTCTAGTTTCATGGCCCTATGATCTGATAACATGCATGGGATAATTTCAACACTTTTGCATTTATTTAAATATGTTCTGTGGGCTAGTATATGGTCTGTTTTGGAAAATGTCCCATGTAATGCTGAGAAGAATGTACATTCTGATGTTGGATGGAACACTCTGTATATGTTTATCAAGTCTATTTATTCACAGGTGAGATTCAGTTCTGTTATTTATTTATTTTCTGTCTGGTTGATCTGTCCTTTGGTGTCAATCATGTGTTAAGGTCTCTTGTTATAATTGTTTTATTGCTAATTTGATTTTTCATTTCTATTAATACTTGCTTTGTATAACTGGGTGCTCTGGAATTTGGTGCATGGATATTTAAGATAGTTATCTCTTCTTCTGGAAGTTTTCCCCTAACCAGTATGTAGTGACCTTCCTTATCTTTTCTGATCGTTCTTGAAGTTCACATTATCTGCAAACAGAATAGCTATGCCTGCTTTTTGTTTGTTTGTTTGTTTCCTGTTGCACGAAGTATTGTTTTCCATCCTTTGACTTTGAGTCTGTGAGTTTCCTTTTGGGTTAGATGGGTTTCTTGTAGACAGCATATGGTTGGATGTTGTTTCTTGATCCATTCTGCCAGTCTGTTTCATTTAATTGGTGAATTGAGACCATTTGCATTCATGGTTATAACTGTTATATTGGTTTATTGTTGACAAGGTATCTTTCTGCTGCTGCATCTTTATCTTTCCATGCCGTTTAATTGTCTGCCTTGCTTAGTGGTTTTTTCCTAAGTGTATCTAGACTGTCTTTCAGTATTCTTTGCAGGGTTGGTTTGGTGATCATGAAGTTCTTAGCTATTCTTTGTCATGGAAGTGTCTTATTTCTCCATCGATTTTGAAGAACAGTTTTTCAGGGTACATCAGTCTAGGTTGAAAATCATTTTCGTTTAGGATCTGAAATACTTCACTCCATGCTCTTCTTGACTTCATTGTTTGTATTGAGAAGTCTCCTGTGATTCTGATAGTTTTTTCATTATAGGTGGTCTGTCTCTTCTAACAGCTTCTAATATTCTATTCTTATGTTGGATTTCTGGGATGGTGATTATTATATTTCTGGGTGTCGTTTTACTTTGGTTATGTATGCTTCACTAATCCTAATGTTATTTTCCATTCTCATGTTTGGGAAATTTTCAGCTATTACTTCTGTAAATAGTCTCTTGATATCCTTTGTGTTGTCCCCTTCTTTTTCATTTATCCCTATCAATCTTATGTTGTTTTTCTTTGCATCATCTTGCAGCTGTTGAATTGTTATTTCCTAATTCCCTGTTATTTTTAAGAGATCTTTCCTTTCCTGTTCACTAGCTGAAATCTTGTCTTTGAGGTCTGAAATTCTATCTTCACTTTCATTTAGGTGGTTTTGCCAACTTTCAATGGAATTTTCAATTTCCTGTATATTTCTTTGAATCTGCTTCATGTATTCTGTTTGTTTCTTATATTGTTCATCCAGGAATTCTTTTTGTTTTGTTTCTCTAATTTCTAAACTGTGTCTTCTTTGGATGTGTTCAGCATCTCTTTCATTACTTTTATCATTTCTTCTTTTAACTGGGAGATTATTTCTAGTTTGAATTCCTTTAAAGCTTCTCAAGTTTGCTTCTTTATTTCAGCTACTATTATTTCAGGTATTTCAGATGTATGACATGTATTTTCTTCTATTCTCCTAGGCTTGTTTGGGATGGGCTGGATGTTTGAGGCTGCATTTTGGTCTTTCATTTTGTCATTTTCCTATATTTCTGTGTTTCAAATGTGTTCCAAAGCTTCGCCTGGGCATGTTGGAAATCATCTCCTATGTCCTGGGCTCCTGCGACTCCTCTGGCAGTGCAGCTCCCCGGATTGAAAGAAGGTCACTGGCCATGGCTCAGGCAGGTGTGAAACCTACAGAGTTCAGTCTAGTGTGGCTGCAAGTCAGGCGGGTCCCTGACCACTGGAAGCAAGGATCTGAAACTCTCCCAGGGCTCTGATGGTGTGTAGAAACCCACCTACTCTGGCAGCAAAGCCCTCTAACTAGTCATCTCTTCTTAAAGTCTCCATTTATCTTCATAGCACTAAAATTCTTTCAAGCACCAAGGTGTGAACTCTCAAGGTTTCATTAGTATTTTGGCTCTGTGTGTGTGTGTGTGTGTGTGTGTGTGTGTGTGTGTGTTACTGGGGATTGAATTTAGGGTCTTTCTTATGCTAGGCAAACTCTCTACCCCTAGCAACTTTTTGTTTTTTTTATTTTGATGCAGTGCCTCATTAAGTTCCCCAGTTAGCTTAGAATTTGAAATACTCCTGCCTCAGCCTCCTGATTGCTGGGATAAAAGTTGTGTCCTGTCATAATTGACTTATACCATATGTTAAAGTTTCTTCTTAAACTTCACCACTTAATTGTTCACTTTCTTTATTTGTCCTTGTGGATACAAGGGTCACTTAAGTTTAATAAACCCTCTTGTGATAGCTGTTCTCTTGCCTCAACCTTGTACCTTTACAGGTGGGTAGCTATTTCAGAGCCATCTCTCTATTGCCATAGCCATGTTGTAAGGGCCAAGATATGAATAGCTAATATGGACATTTTATAGTAGAAATTAAAAATCAATTAGTAGCCTGTGACTATGCTTATGTTACTTGTCACATAGTAAGACTGCTAACCACAGTCAACCTTGACGGTTTCCATCCAGCTACTTCTCCCAGATCATGCTGTCAGCATGACTATGTCCAGCTATAATGTCTACATTTTTCTGCCTAGAAAAATATATATAGATTTTCCAACTTGCCTCAAAGATTTCATGTCTGGGACAGACTGGCCCAGTCAAGTACTCATTTAACTCTGCTTCCTCGGCCCAAACCCTCCTTATCCCTCCCAGGATGTTCCTGCTTATGATAAATAATTCATTTGAGGTACAACAGAACAAAAGGAAGAAGTAATCATCACCAGATTTTGGGAAAACCAGCAATGTGATTATAATGGCATCCTCTCAAAGGCTTTTCAAGAATAATTGTTAACCTTAATTTTCTGTTTATATATTAGTTCCTCTAAGATGCCACTGTATTGTGCCCATTTTATATTATTACATCATTAAATATGGTAAATTGTTTACAAAAACTGCTAACAGTGTGCTTGTATCAGTCCAAGAATTTGATGGTAGAGTTACTGAAATCAATAAGGCTAGCTCTGTGTGGGCATGGTGGTACATGCCTGTGATCTCTGCTCTTTGGGAGGCTGAGGCAGGAGGATCCAAAGTTCAAACTAGTCTGCAGAACTTAGTGACTTGGGAAGATCCTGTCTCAAAATGAATTTTTTTAAAAAAGGCTAGAGACATAGTTTAGTGTAAAGAACTTAAATTCAGTCATTAGTACTGCAAAAAATAAAAGCCAGGGCTGGGGATTTAGCTCAGTGGCATAAGCACCTGCCTTGAAAGCAGGCAGTCGTGAGTTCGATCCCTGGTGCTGGTAAAAATGAAAAAGCCAAAAAAATAAAAGCCAATCTCTTGATTCATGCCCCAATCTAATAAAGTAGCTTAGTTGCAAATTAACATTTTCTGGAGAGGTTTTGTTTGCTTAGGGGTGTGAGGTAGCAGAGGTAGAATACCTCTACCTCTCCCTTTTGACGAATAGCCAGCCTAACATGTAAATCCAGGAGATTTTCCTGGTAGTTTTCTCGGACTTGAGTATTTAGTCTTCTGGAGGCATTTTTGTAGGACGCAGTGCTTCCCATGCCTCACAATACGAGCTCCATAGCAACCAGTCATTGCTCAAGGTCCTCCACTATCTGCTGCAGCTGGTCTACTTGCCAGATGAGGGAGGGCATCCACCTCTTGAATTACATAACAGAAGAGAGTGAAGAACACTCAAGCCATCTGCCTCACCATTTCATGGTGAAGGGGAGGAATTTGTCTATTTATCACTTCCAGTGCTTGCAAGACATACCTGGTCTCCAAAGAGACTGTTTCCCAGTCCTCTGGGGGCCTTTCAAGATGCAAAGATGCTACAGGTAATCATGTTGAGGCTGGGTATCACGTATTAGTCATTCCCCAGGACTCTCCTTCGGTTTCTGGAGCCATTTCTACAGCTGCCACAGGACCACTCACATCAACCACCTAATATGCCAGGTGCTGGCCCCTGACTATTCTGATTAGGGGACCAAAGGGAGATTTTCTGAGGATGAAGTATCCAGGTTAAAGAATGAACACGTGCTAGACAGCAGCACTAGCAGGCAGCATGGAGCCTCCAGAGAAGAGCACAAGAGTGCAAGGGCACAAGAGCAGCCTGTCTTGATTGTTACACAGGTTGTTATCACATATTTACATTCTTGTACAAGCTGTAACCAGTGCATGCATGTTTACCTTTGCTAAGTCATGGTTACACAAGTGTACCCCACTATGTGCCTGCACTTGATGAACAAAATCATATCCTCAGGTATCTTTAGATGCCCTGAGCTTTGAAGCAATCTGAATGGTTCCCCATATATGCAAATTCAAGGTAGTCATCAACAACCGTAGAGTTTAGTTAATGCCAATTTAATGTTCAATTATACTTTTTCCAGGAAGCTTTCATGTGAGTTTTTCTTTTAAATGTTTTCAAAAGGGTTGTAGTTCCTAAGATGCCTGGTTCAGTGATTTCACTACAACAATACCTATTTACTCTCTCCAAATAAAGCTTTGATCCTTGCTCTGAAGAAGTGGTATTTCTTTCCCCTTATAGGAAGGCAACAGCACTGACTAATGAGATCACTGTCTAGGCAAATCCCACCAGACCAGGAGCTTATATGCTAAAAGTGAAGAAAAATATTATTGCTTTCAAGGGTGAAGAGCAGAAGCCCTGAGCTCAGGAAGCTTTGATTGCTATTGATTCTGTCTGGTTATAGAAGCCAGTTGACCAGAGGGCACTGTTAGTTCTCTAATCCATCCAGGGATATTTGTATCACAGGCTGATATAAAGAGATGAGGAGTCAGAGAAATGGAGCCATGTACTGGAAGATAAAAATAACCAAAACAATTCATGATTCTAAGATCAGGCTTCCCTCTGGGGTGTGTGTGTGTGTGTGTGTGTGTGTGTGTGTGTGTGTGTGTGTGTTCAGAGAACAGCTCCCTCTGAGAAGTAAATTGGCATGGCTTCCATCTGTATCTACAAGAGCTTAGTCAATTAAAGAGCTGCTTTGAGTCAGGAGTAATGGTGCACGCCTGTAATCTCAGTTGTTTGAGAGGCTGAGGCAAGAGGATCATATGTTCAAACCACCCTGGACACTTTAGCAAACCTCTGTTTCAAAGTAAAAAGGGGTGGTAATGTAACTCAGTTATTTGTGGGTTCAAGTCCTGGTGCCACACACACTTATGCATGAAAAAAGGATTGTCTTGAACCACTAATCTTCAGAAATGAAGCCTGTCCAACAGAATAGAAGGTCTTACGTGTAGTGAAGAACTGGTAAACAATGAAACAATGGGAGAGGATGAGAGGTGCTACTGCTACCCAGATAGCATAGTAGGTGAGATAAAAATTCTAAAAATCATGTACAGTACAGTATGGTGGTATGTGCCTATAATCACATCTACTCAGAAAGCTGAGGCAGGAAGATCTTCTCAGAAGCAACACAACAGGACCTCTAAGTATGTATCCTGGCTCCTAACACAGAAATTACAATCAGCCCAACTATGTCTTTGGCAAGTGATTTAAAATTAAGGGACACAGCTAGTATTAGAAATGAGTCTCGAGAAAACAATATTCCTCCAGAGAGAACAAAAGTGTTATTTATTAACTATAAATTTCCCAGGACTATAAAACTGAACTCTCCATTTGTCTTTAAAAATAAATAAATAAATAAATTTGAAGGTCACAAGAGGGTGCCAGACTTTACCTTAAGTATTCTTGCTTAAGAATGTCCTTGAGCATTGCAAAATACACTATAAAAAGAGGTCACAGTCCAAGGAAACCAACAATACTTCATGTTTGTCTCTGCTTTCTGATGAAATTATAAACATATATTTATATTATTTTGCATGAATTTATTTTCCAATGCCATATTTGGAGTTAAGAAGAAAGAAAGGAGAGGAGAGGAGATGAGATGGGTAATTTCTTGTAATTGGATTCAGGCCCAATATTCAAGGAACAAGTAATGAAGCTTCCAGGCCACTTTCTTTTTACTCATCTTCTAGGCCAGAGTAGCCCATTCCTGCAAGTTGTTGGTGCCCTCATTTATTTATTTACCCAGTAACCAATATCTCTTCTGCTTTTATTATGAGCTAGGAAATTTGCCAGGTGTTCATTATGGTTTATTTTTGGCTGGCCCCCCAAGCCACATGCATTCATGGAGGTGACTGAATCTAGCATTTGTGATTGGCTCACTGTCTGGCACTAGGATTGGCAGTGTGAGTGCTGTACCGCCCAGGGGTGGGCAGCCAGCATAAATATAAGGGAAAGAGAAAGAAGAAGGCATCTTTTTCCCTTTTGCCTTTTTGCTTTTGTGGCTTCTGGTATCTGTCACAGCAGCTATGTTGCCCTTTGGCCACGCCACCTCCTTTGGAGCCAGCTAAGTATGGACTGAAACCTCCAAAAACTGTAAGCTCAATACACCTTTCCTTCCCTAATTTTGGGTGTGAGGTATTTTGTCTCGGCATTGAGAAAAAAATAAGACAGTGCTGAAAAACAGAGATGTATACACACATACATGTGCATATACTGTACATGGATCTTATTGTTTGTGAAGAGCCAGAAAAACAAGCAAAAGAGAAATATGGAAAATTGAATCAGTATGCTAGGGAATGTCTTTCTTTCTTTCTTTTTGGTAAAAGTAGCTCTGAGGAGTTGGGATGGCCCATTTCCTCCAAGTCATTGTTTCTGTGTTTGGGTCTTTTATAACAAGGAATGGGGTTGGGAAGCAAATACAGTTAGACGCAGTCACAGCCAGGCTTTCTCTATCCCTTCCAGGTCTCAGATCACACTCTCACTGGCTGAAAGAAAGGAAATTTGACCCTCCCTTCTGGTATCAGTATCTGTGTATTTTTGCTTGCATCTGGGCTGAGGAGAATGGAGGTGGCACTTCTGCCCTAGGCCTGGGGAAGTTTGGAGAAGCCATTTATTCCTAATGAGAAAAAACTAACTTAAAGTTCTATTTTGAGGTATGTTTTACTCCTCCCTTGCCTTAGTCCAGCCCTCAATTTTGAGTCCTTCAAGGTGTGCGTCTTGTGGCTGGCTGTCTTGGTTGAATTGGCAGTTGTATTCCATCAAAGGTAGCTGGAATAGAAGCAAAGGGAAGCCAGATGTTTTACCAAGAACATGTACTAAAGATTGTGAGGTTAAGTTTAAAAAAAAAAAGCCAAAGTCAGGAACTATCTCATGATTGCACCTGCTGGAAAGACTTTTTGCTTTTAGGCAATCATGCGTAAGAACCTGCTCTCATAACCTCTGCAGTTGCACTTATTTTTGGTAAAGTTGGCACACAGGTGACTCTGATGCTCAAAACTTAAAAACTAAGGAGGATGTGCTGGAAAGGGCTCCTCAGCTGCCTGTTGTTTCCATGAGTTAACGCTGTTGTAGGAAGAGTGGAGGCCTGGGGCTGGAGGAGATTAGCTATCCTGGATCTTGTCTGGGTCACTGGCTGTGCTCGGGGGCTTCACTTGGCTCTTAGTTGATTTAACTCTGAATTACCACTCTTGTTCCCAGTGATCTGTAAGAGACTTTCTAGCTTCAACGTCTGACCAGCGCAGCCTCCCAATGAGACAGAGGACGCTCTTGTTGGTAACAGGTAACTGCCGCTTTATTGAGGCGGGTTCTGGCTTATATATCTGACTGTGGCCAATCACAAGCTGCCTATCTGACTGTGGCCAATCACAAGCTGCCACGGAGGAAACATCACTAGTTGCCGCGGAGAAGTTTATTTGGAGAGGGACATAACGCATTGCGGAAGCTGACGTGGCTCTTGGTCCTGGGCGGAGTATGTTGAGCGCCTGCGCCCGACAAACGTCAAATGCACCATTTCAATTTCAATACAAAATTCTTTATAGTAATAAAATATATGTGCAACTTACCACTCAAGCCTTTAAGTGTGTGTATATGTATGTGTATGTGTGCACACCTGTGAACAGTGCAAGGAACACAACCTAGGGCATCAAGTATGCTAAACAATTACTCTGCCAGTGAGCTACATGCCCAATCCTAACCCCTCACCTCCTTTTTAATTTGCTTTGATTTTGCTACCAGCTCAAATCTTCCCATCACAGCTTCCTGAGTGCTGGGATTATAGGAGTGTGCCTCCGTGCTGGGTCCTATGCTGTTTTAAATATGCAATTTAGTGACATTAAGGACATTCACATTATTGTACAACCATTGCTGCCATCCATTTCTAGAACTTTCTCAGCATTTCAAACTGAAACTCTTTACCTCCTAAGCAGTGATTTCTCCTTCCTTCCTTCCTTCCACCCCTAGCCCTTGGCAAGCACCATGCTGCTTTTTGTCTGTGAATTTGACAACTGTAGGTACCTTGCCTAAGTAGGATCATGTAATATTTGTCTACTTTGTCTCACTTAGCATCGTGTTTTCAAGGTTCATCCATGATTTGGCTTGTGTTAGAATTTCCATCTATTTTAAGGATGAATCATATTTCACTGCATGTATCTGGCAAAATTCTTTTGAACTTAATATAGTACAATTGGGGATTGCTGCTGGGCCATTCCCTCCCACTCTCCTGAACCTGAGCAATGCTCTAGGGCCATCACCCCCTAACTCTTGTCCTAGGACTTATAGCATTGAGGCAGACATAAGAAAAGCAAAGACCCTCAAGCCTGCCCTTGAAAATTCCAAAGTTGGAAACCATGCACACCAGATCTGTTGGGATGACCCGCAGAAACTTTCTTTACCTAGAGCTCATCGTAGGTTTATGCTTATGGATTGCAACTCATACATCCAATTATCTATAACAGGATGAATTATGGGAAAGGACATATACAATAAATACAGCTGACATAGCTCAGCACTCTGTCCATCATGCATGCTGTCAGTCATGCTCTGTAAAACCCAGTGAGAGGTACCCCAGAACATGGGCAATATTTTAAACCCTCTTATATCCCCACTATTCATGCTATTTTCCTTTCATAGGCACAAGCCTGCTCACTCTGAATGTACCATCACCTTTGCAGCTTTTTACTTATCATCCTGTGCCACTTTGAATTCTTAATGGGGCCAGAACCTAGGAACCTGTCCCAGATCCTGTAACCCACAGTGGTAACGAACTGGTTAGTTCTGACCTCACCAACTGCATAGTGAGGAGAAGCAAGGCCCTTGCAGAACACAGAAGCCCACATTTCTGCTCTCTGCATCCAGGATAACCAGTTGGAAACTTGGCGTTCAGAAGTCTGCTACCTCTCCTGAGACAGCTCATACATCTCACAGATGCACTTTACCACTGTTTTAGACCATTCGTGCTCCCACAATAGAATACTAGGGGCTCATAAACAATGAAGATATATTTCTCACAGTACTGGAGGCTACATAGTCTGAGACCAAAGCATCAGCAGATTTGATGTCTGGGGAAAACCTGATTTCAGGTCCACCCACGTCATCACATTGTGTCCTCACATATGGAAGGGAACAATGAGCTCTCTGGAGTCTCTTTTATTAAGTCACTAATTCCACCCAGGAAGGATCCACACTTACAACCTATTCATCTGCCAAAGGCCCTGCCTCCTAGTACTATTACCTTGAGGTCTGGACTTTGACATGTGAATTACACGAGGACATGCTCAGATCGTAATACCTGTCTCTGAAGTAGCTTTCGGCTCTTCATGCTTCTTGAGTAGAAATCGTGTATCTTTCTCCCATAGGTAAGAACACATTCTGTCATCCAAGCAAAGACCAAGAGTACGAAGGTACCCTGCTCTTTTTCCTGTCTTTGCCTGAGATATCAGCAAAATAAGGACAGGAGTCAAAAGGGTTGTGTGTGCAGAGTATTTGGAATCTGAATACTTCATTCAATGCAGTTTATCAGAGACCAGAAAATCAAGTATGGAAAATGTGGTCTTAATTACTACCATGTGAAATTGCTCAGTGATGTGGTTTTGAGGAATCAGATTTCTGGAAGAATGAGTAAATCAAAGCCAGTTTGTTCAAATTGAATTTTATGCCACACTCAAATATGGACTAGAGGCACGTAGGTGACCACTGGCTCAAAGTGTCACTGTTAGAAACCAGACAAGGAATATATTGACTTTGAGAGCATTTGTCAAACCTTACAATAAAATAATATGGTTTCATTTTCAAACAGCCTCCTATGTGAGACTCTTGGAGTTTCACAAAACCTAAATCCCTGCTCTGCTTGAAAACTTTCTGGAGGTACAGAGTGAACAGCAGATTTGGGGTCTGGTCCCAATTCACCAATAGGCCAAAGAATTTCACACACAGAATAAAGGACACCATTGATATGAGGCTCTATTTATTACCTAACTGAAGTAGACTGGTAACAGAATTTTGCATTAACACACTTCTATCCATAAAGCATAAAATAAATAGGGTTGATTGGATAGAAAACAGATGACCAGGTTTTAGTCCATCTCTCCTGAAGCCCAGTTTTGTAGGTAAGCCCAGGAAGAGGGTGGTGGCTGGAGGTGCGCAGGCTCTGGATCAGACCGTCCAGTTCAAACTCCAGTTCACCCTTTTCTGGATGTGCAGCCTAGGGCCAGCTCATTAAATTCTTTGCAGTTCAGTTTTCTGTGAGCTGGAAGTGACAGTATCTCCATCACAGGATTTTATGAGAATAAACTAAATGATAAATATAGAGTCCTGGCACAATGGTATCATTGTTTTCACACGGCTTTAGGTTGACTCTTTCAGCTTAGCCTACTAATCTCTTTGAAACCTTTCCCCCTTTAACACTGAGGACTGAACCCAAAGCCTTGCACAGCTAGGCAAGGGTTCTACCACTCAAATGCATCCTGGCACCTACTAATCCCCAAGCAGATTCAGCAAGGGAGAAAGCAGGCTATGTGGAAAAGCAACAGACCCTGCCTTAGGGTCATTTCTTGATTTTGGAAGCATCATTAAATTTCTCCTTTCAGAACTTGGTTTGATCTGTATCACCATCATGAAGTAGGTATGAACTTATTTCTACAGATTTGTGTGGACTCATTCTTTTTATTCTTCTAAAGATACATAAGTCTGACACTGGGGTCACTTAAAAGACAGGAAATGTGGTTTTAGTCTTGTTGATTTTCCTCCCCCAGTAGGATTTGGGAAAGGGCCCTGGATTTTCAATCTGTAGGCTATGCTGGTACCTGGGCCTTTGCCAGGTCTCTTGAGGATGATCACTCTGATCCTTCTTTGGCAAACCTGAACACTGGTTTTGAGCAAGATCAAACAGCTCTAGTAAATTATTCACCTATCCTTGATGTTCTACCAAAATATTACTTTCCAAGGCTTAGTCTCCCTCTAGAGTTGCTGCAAGGGTCAAGGACTCAGGTAATCAGTACTTCATCCCATCCACGTTCCTCTAGACATTCTCTGCTTGAAGCTTTACAACTTTATCTTCAAATAATTCACTCTTCTCTATCCTTTCTGGGAAGATAGAGCTCCAGTGGGTTCTTCAGAGCAAATGCCAGAAAAATGATTAATGGTAGTGGGGCTCTCTCCAAAAACACCTCTGCTCTGGGTCTTGAAACAAATCAACCCAAAGGAGCAGGCACCTTTTAGAATCGAAGGAGAAGGTCAAGATCAGATAAAAATACAACACAAATTTACATTTCAAAGAATCTTCCTTCTAATGAGTTGACTTAGCTTGCTGATTCTGTTTTTCCCCTTCTATAATAATTGTATGCTGTTTCAAAATATCAAGTCTAGAACATCATATAATTATGAAACAATTTATTAAGTAATTGCTTGTACAGATTTATCTTAACTAAATGTAGTTCCATTAGGCCTTTTAAAATAATCACTCTCTTGTCAAGAGAATCCACTCCAGGATACTGAGATCATACAAGAGGGGGTCAAGACAAATTCCTTACCATCACCTGTTACGGATTTTGAAATAATGTCCTTTTCTTACAGGACTGTGAGACAGAGGTGACCACAGCCTTCAAGCCCCTCTATTGCCCCTGGATAAGGACCACAGTCGGATAGATGACTACAGTTTTATTTCAGCAGAGACTTTTCCCTCAGTGTTTACATTGCACAGCATAAGGGTGAGGAACTGTCTTCAGCGGGGATATGCAGATTGCATGGCCAACTAGCTGCAGCTTGTCTCAGAGCACCAGACCTTCTGCCATAGGCGACCTTTGCGTGGTTGGGGTCCCTGAGACCCATGGAATCATATAACACCTCTTCACAGCCCACACACACACATGACAGTTTGAATATGGAAGAAGTCACCTGTCGTGTAGGAAGCTAAGCTTGGGCAACACCTGTCCTGCAGAAAGCTATCTTGTCTATCTTGTCTAGGCAACATTTAATGAGTATATACTAGTGACTTCCAAGACCAGCTGGAATACAACAAAACTTACCTCCAAACTACCACTTCTACCCTCAGGGGCAGTGGGTGAATAATTCTATCAAAAATTAAAGGCTAACATTCCACATTTGTCTGCTTCAGCTGGGCCCTTTCTGTTTCTGTGGCTGATTCTGTGCTTTTGATCCTATCCATAGTGTTTCTGGAACTTTTCTAGAATCACCAGTTCCCATCCTTCTGCTTCCACGGGTCCAGGGTGGCCCCTGGAATGCTGAGTAAAAAGTAAAAATACAGACTCTGAGGCCCTTCAAAATGCTGAAGGATTCCTGTGCACATGAAGCTTGTGGAGTGAGGTCCAATCATGTCCCCTGGCAGGGCTTTGCAAAAGCTTCTGTGCTGCAGAACCACTTTTCTAAATTTCCAATCCAAGGGAGATCAGCACTTTTGTAAAAGACCTAAGCATGAATTACTAGAAAAATGAATTTAAAGTACGTAAAATAAGTTCCATTTTTATTATTAATCAATGAAATACAATTACATATTCATAAATATAATTGGAACAAATACATTAAAAGAAACTATAAAAACTATACTGGCATATTTGTTTCAATAACAAGACTCACTATTACAACTTTTTTCTGTTCCTCAGCTATACCTACGCAGATAACTATGAGTGAAGCTGTTTCTCCATGATAAATGCTTCTAGGCATGATCTCAACAAATATGTATATTGATATTGAAAGTTTTTTATATAACAATTATATTTTTCATTTCTTGTTATTAAGTTGCACTGATAGTAACACTATAGGGAACAATGTATATCTGGACTATTTCTAAGTTCCTCGTTTTGGTTAATTTTCTGTTTTGCTGTATGTGTTTTCTGGTATTGTGTTAAACCCAGGAATCCACACACACTGGGTGGCCACTTTACCAGTGAGAGACACCCCAGCTGCTGTGTAATTTTAATACTACACATAGTAGAAAAATCATATTGTCTTCAAGAGATACAGTGGGCAGAATGGAAGATGCGATTTCAAACAGATTTCAGCAAGGAAACAAAGCAAATGGTGCTGCGTTTCCAAAGGTTACCTGTGGTCTTCCAACAGTTTCAAGTTCTAACAAATTTACACTGCATGTATAAATGTGATTAAATTTTGATCAAAGATGTAGATTCAAGATTTGACATTTTTGGGTTACAGGTGACAGACTAACTTCAAAGTATCAAATGCTGTAATGGGGACCTACGGGCAGAGGACTCCTAGTCCACTCCTGTATCTCAGCTCACAGCCAGAATCTGACAGCGTCCAAACTGATCCACACCCTGTTCAGTAAAATAAATCTACTGAATATAGACTTGAATTTCCATCTATCTCACAATGCCGCAGCATTTTCTACCTCCCCCTCTCACTGTCTATGCACATGTTGAGTGGGTTGATAGCAGTTTTACCAGCGTAAGCCCCGTGGTTGGAAGGTAGCCATACTCCACTGTGCTATCAGTATGGATCAAGAGCTATACTGCTCTCCGCATTAAGCCAAGGCTCCCTGTAGCTGCCTGAATGGACAAAATAGGACAGGACTCCCCATCTTTGTTTTTCTACACGTAAGAGTACGTTTTGCTTGTTTGTTTTGGTTTTTGTTTTGTGAGCGTGGGACCGGGGAGTCAAACCAGGGCCTCCCCACTGAATATATTTCTGGCCCTTTTAAAAATTTTTTTACTTCGAAATAGGGTCTCATTATGTTCCTAAGTTGTCCATGCTGGACTCAAACTTGCTCTCCTCCTGCCTTAGTCTCCCAGAGTGCTGCGATTACACATATGTGCCTATAGTTCCACATAAAAGTTTGGTTTCTTTTATCTTCACTTGCAGTCAAGTTTTTCTATCAGTCTCAGGGAAAATTCTCTCTTCCTTTACTTACATGATTAAATCTTTCTTTCTTGATATCCCTTAATATCCCCTATAGCATACATTTTGCAGAGCTTACCAAATTTTTTTCTTTGCTTGTAGGATCCCAATTTTAGGGATGAACCTATATCTCAGGAAAGTTCAACATTATTAAAGGCTGTTATAAAAGATAAGATCACAAGTGCCATCAGAATACAAAGTAAACCTTTGTCAAAGATTTTATCTAACATCATTAATGGGAGAACAAGCCAGTAAGATGTTATTAACAGTTCAAAGCGTAGCAAGTACTAACAGTGTCATTTTGGCTAGGACACCATCTTAACTCCTGAGCCTTTTCTGCCTACCCTTCCCAATTCCTGTTTTGCTGAGGCAAGCAGCCCTGAAGAGACTTTGTCCTAAATGACCTCATCTCAAAAAAGCCCCCATTCTGACTAAGGCTTCACCTAGTCTCCACCACAATGCCAAGATTCAGCCAAAATAAGGAAATGTTCAGGCTTTTCTAAAACCCAGAAAGCAGTCCCTCTATGATAGGTAACCACCCAGTCCCAAGGATCAACATTGCAAACTCTGTATTGGGTGTCATCCGCTGGCTAATAAATCTCGTTTACCTTATTCTCAACCTCCACAAATGATTCTTTGAATCTCTGTGCACCACAACAAAAGAAGACAACCACACAAACAGGCTGAAGCATTGCTGTGGTGAATTTGGTAGGCTCTGCAAAATGTATGCTATAGGGGCTGTTAAGGGATATCAGGAAAGAAAGATTTAATCATGTAAGTAAAGGAAGAGAGAATTTTCCCTGAGACTGTTCCCATCAGAAGGCAATGCTCTATTACATTTCCTTGCATATAGCTTGCTTGATTTTCTCAAGATGGGGATTATTTACATTAATATTGTAGCAGAAAATGTCCTCCTAAGCCACTATACTTTAGTTTCTGCTTTAAAAAAAATTCATGACATCCCATGTTCTGCTAGCATCTGCTCCAGTGTTTGCTGACAATGCTAAACCTTTGCTCAAAATAATCCAGTTCAGAGGCCTAAGGCCCCTCTAAGGATCTGATTGACTCAAACATCATCCTTTGAAAATATTAAAATGAAGCCTTACAAGGGGTACAGATATCTATTGGTGCGTATATGCACCTACTCAGGCTGGTCCAAGACCTTCCCTACCTACACTGAGTAACAATAGAAGTTTGTGAGATCCTGCTGTAAGAAATCATTTCCAGATGTGGCCTAACCTTGATTATGGGCAATAATAACAAGCCTACATTTGTAAACATACAACATGCGGGCCACAAATCTCTAAAAAAAAGCTAAGAAAATAAAAATATTACCCTATGGGAATGGTTTGTAACCAGCTTCATGAAAATTTAGCTAAAAGGCCAGCTATATCTGTAAATACTCCTACACACACATATAACCCAAGTGCGTATTAATCACCTCCATAGGTTTCAGAAATGCAACATCAGATCCACCATTCCAGAGTTAAAAGAGCCCCATCCCCCACCCCCACCCCCAGACAATTGTTGGAGGGTTTACCTGAACCAGACAGCCCCTCTGAATCTCTCTGAAGAGATGATGTACTCAAAGGCCTGTTCTGGTCATTCTGGATGCTGACCAGTCCACAGTCCACAGTCCACAGCTGAAGCATCAAGACACTGTCCACAGCATTGCTCCATACCTTCATACATTAATCCCCTTGATTTTCGTGCCTTTTCAGGCTGCTTGCTCCAGTCTTTGCTTGCATTGCAGCCTATGTATGTACTTGATATTATATTGTCCAACTTGGTTTTTGCTACCCATCTCCTGCTAGCTGTGGTTTTTCCTTAGCTCTATGCACAGCTGCCACCAAGAGAATAAAAAACCAGTGAGGCCCTTCCCCTTATTCTACAAGATTTGATAAGTGTCCAATGAACACTGGGTCAAATGGACTGCCTCACCAGAGTAGTGTTACAGAACAGATGGGCTAAACCATATCTCTTAAAAAAAAAAAAAAAAAAAAAAAACCTTAGGGAAAACCCGTATAATAAGTTAGGCCACAAACTTCTAATGGAAACTTTCCAATCTTGGGAACCTTAGCAAACACCTTTTTTTTTTTTTTTTTTTTTGTCTTTTTCCTTTTTATCAGTACCAGGGATTGAACTCACGACTGCCTGCTTGCAAGGCAGGCACTTATGCCACTGAGCTAAATCCCCAGCCCCACAAACACCTATTCTAAGACCACTAGCAACCCTAATATTACTGCTTAGTTGGGCCTTATAGAATTAACTGGTTTACCTGGTTCATCTCGGAACACATACAATGTGGCCAGCAAAGATTTTGCCAGGAAACTAAGAGAGAAAATGTAGCAGAAAATGCACCCCCTCAGGCCAATGTACTTAAAGTTTCTGTTGCCCAGGTAACCTCCGTTTACTTCAGTTCCTGTTTCAGTTCCTGTTATTTCTGTTTTCCAGGTCGCTAGTGATGCTCATTGTATGAACCAATTCCCAGGTGACAAGCCATTCTGCCTCTGAACTTTCACTTGCAGCCTAGTACAAAAGTCCCTCCCTGAATCGTTGGGGCCTGACATATTTTAGGGGTCAGTGCTCATCATTGTTAAATCTGTCTTCAAAGCCTGGGTGATGCTTCAGTGTTTGTCTGTTGCTGCACCTTAACTTTCCCACAACTTACAGAGTTCTTTATAGAGTTCTCAAGTAGCTTAAACACATTGAAAAGTGGAGAAAATATGGGTTGTTTCTGTATCTATAATTGTACTATAATGCCAGTAGCTGTGTTTTCTTTTCCCTTTTTTCTTTTTTCAATAATGATGATAAAACCTAAGAATGTCATACTACGGAACTAAATCCCAGCCCTTTGTATTTGTATTTTGAGACAGAATCTCAATAAATAGTTCAGGCATGTCTTTAATTTGTAATCCTCCTATTCAGCCTCCCTCGGCACTGAGATTACAGGCATGTGCCACCATTCCCAATTTGTTTTTTAAGTCATTAAGTAGATCTGTTTGAATACGTTAGTTTTCTGGTATAGATATATGTTTATCTTATTCTGATTTAAAATAAATATGTACTATCTGTGTTATGGATTAAAAAGTGATAGTTAATTTAACACCAGCTGAAATCAGCATGGTGCTGGACATAAATGTTCCACCTGAGCAAAGTTGCCAAAGTAAAGAGAGACATGGAAAAGGAGAAGCATGGCATTGTGTGTTGCTTTTTGAGCCATTGGTTCTCCTGGAGGAGCTCATCATGACTAGCTTCCCCAGGGTAAGTTCCACCATTGTCATCAGAGGAGCTCAGGACCTTGTTGGTGAGAGTGGCTGTGGTTTGTTTTGGGGGATCTCTGGTCCTTACATCAAGCATCACTTCCTGGCTCCAGAGGAGAAGATGTGTGCTGTTTAATTTCCAGGACAAACTCGTCATGCTTGCTTTCTGGCATATACTCAACTGTTCTTACTGTCAGAGGAGCTCGGGACCTCCATGTCACTGAGAATGGCTATAGTGATTGTCAGGACAGCCCTGGTTCTTTATTATGATTGTGACTTCTCAGCTCCAGTGGAGAACGCTCAACCTACCAGCACAGCTCCTTCACCTAACTGGCATAGACTTTCCAGGGTCCACCACTGACCTTTGGGCCTTTCCAGCACCGACGCATAAAACAGACTGGTGTGAGTCCTCATGGGCTCTAGGCCTCCAGTTGGACTTGTGGGAGGCATTGTCACGGGGTCTGGGTCTTCATCTGGCCTCATGCGGGACATTTCTGTGGGATTCAGGCCGTTGGCTAAATATTCCAGGTCTTTAGTGTTGTGGACAGATTTTCTGCACTTTCTGTGTTAACTTTCGGTGACCATCATAAAATAATACTATAAATTCTGTGTCCTGATTCTAATTTTCTCTGTACACCCCTGCCTACAACATTTAAATGTTTATAATTCTATATTTTTTCTAATTTAAGTTGATTTTCTCAGTAAAACTGTTACTCTTCCATTTTTTGATTGTATTGTGAACAAGATGTAAAGGAATCTATGAGCAGGACTCTTAATATATGATTTTAAGACTTACTGTAAAGCCACAGTAGTCAAGAGCATGTGGTTTTGGAGAAGGGATGGGCTTACAGAATAGCACAGAAGAGAGTTCAAAATATACCCATCCACATATGGCCAATTGATTTTTGACAAAGATGGAAAGATAGTCTTTCCAACAAATATACTGGACTATTTGCATATTTATATGAAAAAAATTAATCTTGATCTCTCCTTCCCCCATAAACATACCGGAAATATATCATTAAGAACGTATAACTCTAAATCTTCTACAAGAAAACATAGGAAAAATTTTTTCCTGCTTCATGAATTGATATTTTAGCAATTACAACAAAAGTCATCATCCATAGGAAAAAAGGCATTTAGACTTTATCAAAATTAAGAACTGATTTTTGAAAGATTTTGTAAAAAAAATTAAAAGACAAGTCAGACTGGGTGTAAATATTTGCAAATTATATAACTGATAAAATACATGCATTCAGAACATATAAATAACTATTAAAACTCAATAATAGGAAAATAATACTTTTTTAAAGGGAGAGAGTATTTGAACAGATATTTGGCTAGAAAGATTGATAGTGCTAAGTGCAGTAAAAGGTGGTGATTACCAACTTAATTAGACACTCAGAAAACACAAACTAAGGGCAGATCTGAGGATCAGTGGTTCAGACAAGAAGATGCAAACACAATTACAAAGAACTCAGTCACTTTATCTTTGACAAAGGGGCTAAACACGTTCACTGGAAGAAAGACAGTATTTGGTCTTTCTACATGCCAAAGACAAACTAGACACATGTCTATCACCATGCACTAAAGGCAAAATGGATCAAAAATCTAAATATTAAAATAGAAACACTAAGTCTACTGGTAGACAAGGTAGGTGGAAATCTTGAAGACATACAGGTAGGCAAAAAGGGATGGGAAGTACTCAAAGAATCAACAACTGGGATCTCATCTTACTAAAAAGTTTTTCCACTTCAAAAGAAATCACCAACAGAGTGAAAAACAAAGTCACAGAATGGGAAAGAATTTTAGCAAATTGTCCCTCAGACAGAAGTCTTATATCTAGAATACATAAGGAATTGAAAAACATCAGGCCCCCAAAATTCAAAGACCCAGTTCAAAAATGAGTCTGTGAGATAAACACACACTTCTCAGATGAAGAAGTACAAATGGCAAATAAAAACATGAAAAAATGTTTACCATCACTGGTCATTTGAGAAATGCAAATTAAAACAGCACTGAGATTCCGTCTCACTCCAGAAAGAATGGCTGCCATCAAGAAATCAAGGAATAAAAAATGTTGGTGGGATTGTGGGGAAAAAGGAACACTTCTCCCCTGGTGGTAGGAATATAGACAACCACTGTGGAAATCAGTGTGGGAAGTCCTCAGAAAACTAGGATTGGAGGTCACATTCAATCTATCGAGGCCCGTCTGGGTATTTTCCCAGAAGAAATGAAAACATCATACCATAGTGGTATATGTGCACCCATGTTTATAGTGGCACAATTTGGAAACACCCCAAGTGCCCATCAACTGCAGAATGTGTAAAAATGTGGTGTTTTTATACAATGGAGTACTACTCAGCTATAAAGAAGGATACACTTGAGGCTTTTTAGGTAAATGCATACACTTTGAGACCATCCTCATAAGTGAAATAGAAACCCACATGTAAATATTGTCTTGTCTCCCTAGTATTAAAAAAAACTGATAAATAAGATCCAAAATGTGAAATATTGTGAAAATAAAAGGAAAAGAAAGTGCTTGAAAACAAAAAACAAATGGGACAGGAGAAAAAAGGAAAGAGATTATATGCATATGCGTGTACATATATGTTGTGTGTGTGTAGGTATGTACAAGACAGATAACCGCTACTAATCAGTTAGGTTCATCAAAAAAGACACTTTGTGCTTTCATTGTTTGGCTGTTTGATCATTTTTCATGCCTAAATCTTGTAATCTGAACAACTTCTAAGATAATATGCAACATATTAACAAATGCTAATTTCCTACTATCTTTTAAAAATTCTGTATCATTTCCATCCTGTTTTGGTTTTGTTTTGTTTCGTTTGGTATTGGGGATTGAATTCATGACCTCGCGCTTGTCAGGCAGGCACTTATTCTGCTGAGCTAAATTCCTGGCCCCCCCCTTTTTTTTTTAAATCAAAAAAATTTTTAAAAAAATACAGAATTCAGGTCTGATGGTGCCTTCTTGTAATTCTAGCACTTGGGAGGCTGAAGCAGGAAGATCATCATGAGTTCAAGGCAAACCTGATCTGCTTATCAATGGCATTACCACCAAAATTTTTTATTTTGATATAAACAAATTTGGTCATATGTCTTATGTTTTCAAGATTTGGGAAGTTCTTTGTCATGATACGTTTACTAAGTAGGAGACAGAGTACAGATGGGCAGGCAGGTGCTTCTTAAGATTGAAGACTGGATTGAAGTGGGTACTCTCATGTGCAATTAATACGATCCTGGCTCCTTAAATGATTTAAGACTTGAGGAAACAGATGAAGTCGCTCACCAGGATGTAGTAACTCCTGGACATACCCCTAGGAGGTGTTTGATTGTTAGGTGATCGCTGATCAAGTCAGCCTGTCCAGTGAAAGTGAATGGAAAAGCTATCAGTACGACTCCACCTGAACTCGGTGGAATCCAGCTCTCTTCAGACTAGTCATACGCTCAGGGCTATGAGGAGGTTTTAAAAAGCTGTGACATGTAAGACAAATCTAAATAAAAGAAAGTATCAGAATGCTTTATGGTAACTCTTGAAGGTGTTTCTTACAGATAATGGAGAGTATAAAAAAAAAGTGACAGTAAGTAGAGAGGAATTGGTTATGGAAACTGGAGTTAACAGAGGCAGTTTCTGGCAGATCTACCCTAGAGAAATTGACATGAAAAAGAAGAAAAGTCATCAGTTTAGAGGCTTCCCAAGTTGAGAGTCTGCCTGACCACAAACAGCTCCTCAGCGTCCTAACCATGAGCTGCTTCTTGAAGCTAATCTTAGTGGCCTGGAGCTCTCCGTGGGCTTTACATTGGATACACTCACAAGTTTTGTTGCCTTGACATCTACATACATATATTCCAAGAACCCAAAACCCTGAAAATCCTGTCAGCAGATACACAGACCCTACCCCAGCCATTATGGGGAGCTAACTGAACTCTTGAGATTGAGGTATTGTTAACTAGTTTTGTTTCCTAGGGAGTGGCTCTCAAAAGTAATTAAAGTACCATTTAAATCAATCTAGCAGTCAGCCAAAAGATCCTTTAGAGCACAGTTTTCTGAACTTTTTAAAGAACTACATGCAACTATCAATAAAAACTTTTTAGCACTGTCATTGATATCTATTTATAAGCCATGCACATGTTATGTTATAATATATTATAAATATATTATATAATATATAATTCTATATAATATATAATATTATATTAAAATACATACAAAAAGATAAAGTTAAAAGATGAAATGAAGAATACACGGAAATTGTAATATTCTCTTATACCCTGGTACTTGTCTGTGGCCCCTTTGGGCTGCACATGTCCTGTTTTGGATATCTTTTCTTTTAGAATATGAATAGTGAATTACATAATCCAAACGGCATCACTGTTTTTTTTTTTTTTAATCTACTTTCACTAGGTCTGGAAACATGATTTTTATTTTTCCCATTCATTAGCCTGACAGTGTAGATTCCACATAGATCTATCTTGGGTGCTTGAGTTATTCTGATTAATAACAGAGAGCACAGGCCTCAGATGGCAATGCTGTTCTGCCCTGATCATCCCTGGAAAGCCACAGTGCACTGATTTATTTTCTGCACAAAGAACATTAGGCTCCAGCTGCTGAGGTCAAAGGCCAAATGAAACTTCACTTGATCCCGAATCCTGGAATTCTCCTAACACCTGGGTCTCAGGTTTAGAGCCAGAATCTACTATTCCCTGGAGTTCACATGCCCTGGGATCAGCTAACAAACTCATTTGGAAGTAAAAATCCTAGCACAGCAACCCCAGAGGTGCCTTAAGGGACTGCAATATGGCTACTGTATTTGCCAGGTTCCCAGACAGTAAGCTCATGCATCAGACCCTAGCAAAATCCTTACTTAACCTCTCAACTTTCTGGGGGTTTCAAGAACATACTTTGGTTTTCACTTTTTACAGACTTTTTTTTTTTTAAATCACTTTATTGAGACATAACTCTCACTTCGTAACTTCATGCATTTAAACCAATTCAATGATTCTTGCAGCTATGTAAAACCATCACCACAATCAATTTTAGAACATTATTTTTTTTAAACAGGGTTTCACTATGTAGGCTGAACATCAACTTGCAGTCCTCCTGCCTCAACTTCTTGAGTGCTGGGACTATAGGCGGGCACTACCACATCCACCAAGAGCATTTGCATCATTCCAACAGTCACTACCCTGTTTACCCTGGCCCATTTGTCTCCTCTTTCCCCGACATCCCTATGTAACCACTAATCTACTTCATCTCTATAGATTTGCCTGTTGTGGACAATGAATATAAATAGATATATAATGTGCGATCTTCATGTCTGGCTTCTTTTACTTATCATTTTCAAAGTCCATCCATGTTAAAGCAGGTATCAGTACTTAATTTCTTTTTGTTGCAAGTAATATTGCTTCACTTGGACATTTCACATTATTTTATGCCTTCTTCAGTTGATGGATATTTGGGTTCTTTTTGACTAATATGACCACAGCTGATGTATCTATGGACAAATTTCCATGTGAACATAGGTTTCCTTTGTCTTGGGTATATGCCTACAGGAAGACCATAAGTAACACAGGGTAACTCTATGTTTAACCTTCAGAAGAAATGCCTTTCCCAAAGTGGTTGCACCATCGTATACTTCCACCAACACGGTATAATGGTTCTGGTTTCTCCTCATCTTCTACAATACATACTAGTTTCTTTTGGATTATATCATCCTAGTGGGTATGCAGTGGAACCTCACTATTGATTTGATATGTAGGTCCCCAGTGACTAATAGCTCTGAATCTCTTTGAATGTCCATAAGATCATTTGGTCACCTATACATGAGCTGCAGAATGTCAAAGCTTTATCCCGTTTAAATTGGGTTATTTTTCATTATTGAGTTGTAAGACTTCTTTACATATAGATACATGTCTTGCAAAAACTATCATCAAGCAAGTTATCATCTCACTTTCTTAATAACATCCTTTGAAGAAAATTGTTTTTTTAATTATATTATTCCATTTTTTCCACTGTTTGTGCCTGTGGTATTATAGTTAGGATTATAGTACATAAGACTATAGTATAGTATATTAGTATTATAGTTAGAAAATCCCAGACCACAAAGAGTTAGGTCTATGCTTTCTTCTAAGCGTGTCATAATTTTAGCTCCTAGGTCCTTGATCAGGTTTAACTTTTCTACATGGCGTGAGGGAGACATCTGACTTCCTTCCTTTGCACGTAGCTATCCAGTTAAAAGTTGTCCCCATTGAATTGTTTTGGCATATTAGTTGAAATCCATTTGACTGCAAGGCAAGTTTATTTCTGGATTTCCCCACTGTACTCTGTCTTTTGCCACGCAGCCTAGGACTGCTCCCGCACCGGCAATCATTTTTGGAGGCGCAGGGAGGTTCCTAACGGACGCGGCGAGGGCGTTAGGGGGCGCGCGCGTGGCCAACGCTCGGCACGCGCGTCCTGAGCGCCCCCCGCCGCGCGGGCAGAGGCGCCCGGTGACTCCAGCTTCCCTGCTGCGCCCCGCCTGGCCTGGCGGAGGGGCTGGACGCCCGGCTGGCCCCTCGGCACCCCTTAAAACCTCCGACCTGCGGAAGGCCTCGTCGCCCTGTCTACCCGCTCAGAGGCGCTGTCCCCTGCCACTGTCCCCAGGAGAAACGGTGGGCGGGAAGACAGAGCCAGAGCCAAGTGGCCGGGCCTGGCGACCCCTGGGCTGCTCTGGGGCCGCGCAGCGCTTCGCCGCCTCCTAGGGGCGGCCAGGACAGGCGCACCCGGGCAGGAGGGGCGCAGATCTCAGATCCGGAGCCCTGCAGGGCCCCCAGGTTCCCAGACTAGGTCCAGTTGACATGCGGGGTCTGCATTTCTGCCCCGTGGGCAGCGGAGCCCTGGCCTTTTGGGAAACGCTCTGAGTCTTCTGCTTCGACTCTGACAAAAGTCACCTCCTGGCCTGACTCCCATAGCTAGATGCCCACCACCCACTGCTTGGACCTGGGCAGGCAGGATGAAAAACAGCAAAACGCTGACTGTCCTTCAGGAGCATTTGGTTTTATTGAAACATTTGGGAGAAACAAAAATATATCAAGAACCATCGCTGCTATCCTAGAAACACGAAGCAAGGACAGAGAAGGGCAGGGCAGGGGAAGTGTCCCAGGGCCTCCTGAATTCCACAGGGCTCCAGGGCACACTTAGCAGAAACCCCATGTGGAGAGGCATGTGGCACGGTGCAGACATTCCTCGCGGCTGGATGGAAGCCTGGGCACGCTGCACCCTGGATCTCCTTCCTAGCTCCCCGCTAAAGCTGTTTAAATCCTCACCTGGCCAATCTCTCATTGCCATGAAGTCTATGTCCATGGAAGTCTGGGTGGGTTCTTATGGGTCTCCACTTAAAATGAAGAGACATGTGAAACAGACACTTAAACTAGATATTATGCTTGGCTGTGGTCACTACTGTCCTCCTCTGCTGTAGGTCTCCCAGGTGACTCCTGTCTATCTGAAGCTGTTTTGATTTACAATTAAAAATGGCCCCATCAACACACAGGTAACATGCAGGGCGCACTGCTAAACTGCCTGGCCTCCTTGAGTGTTGACCGTGTCTGCTGTCTAGTAGTTCATTGGACCTACTTAGTTTTGATGTCCCGGGCTCTTCCAGGCCAATAGGCAGAAGCAACACAGGACCTAAAGGCAGGCTGCAGTCCTCCTCTTCTCCCCATCCCAGCCCTGCCTCCCACTGCTGGCAGAGGCTAAGGGGTGCGGGTGCTGGAGTGGGGTGCCTCCAGGGTTCTATGCAGGCAAGTTTTGGAGCAAGTGTGGGTCCTACATAGGTGAATGGCAGGCAGCTCTGCCACCCTGCCTACCTGAGGGCTTCATCCTGGGGAAGAAGGATTCAGTGCAGGGAAAAGGCTCGTAGGTCCTCCTATTTGGAGGGAGAGGCAAGGGGGTAGAATTTCAGGGGGCAGGGAGTGTAGGCTTCAGCCAGTGCTCTTGGTGCTCCAACATCAAGAATGTGGTCATTTGTCAATCAAATTTCTTTTGCCGTACAGAATCACTAGTTTTCAGTGGGTCAGACCCCATTGAGTACCATAACCTGAACTACTGCAGCCTTTGTGCAACTGGGGAGCAACTCAGGATGAAGACTGGCTTTACCCTTTGGAGCCACAAGTGCTTGAGACCTGCTGTAGGATGTCTGGGGATGTCAGTGAGAAGTTTCTTGATTAGGCTTTGCAGCTTTGGAGAGAGGGAAGGAGTCAGGAACAAACAGGATCTGCAGAAGCAGATACCACTCGTTCCCATAGAATCCTTGATACCTCATAGCCATTTCATAGAGTATCATCCCCAGTCACCAATCATCCACAGCCACACTTGTAAGAATATTTCTGAAGCCTTGTACTGCAGAGTGCAACTGTCTGTAGTTAGTTTCCAATACCCAGCTCAAAATTACCAGGCTTCATGTTGCCTTTGGCATCCAGCAAGATGTTCTCAGGTTTCAGGTCCCCGAGGACAATGGCCTTGCGATGATGGTGGTGCATGGCACCCACGGAAGTTTTGGGTACCATTGTTTTTCCAAAAACAACGCAAAGGATGTTCCCTCCCATTTGAGAGGAGAGTCAAGGAGGCAAAATCTGTGGAGGTTGGGGATGGTACCACCCCTGGATGCAAAGGTTTCATACTAAGGTGCCTGGTGTTTCGGCACCAAGAATGTGGTCATTTGGTGGTCATTTCCTTACCCTCAAGGATTCTCTTATCTTCAGGGGATGATCCCTGCTCAGGGCCTATTGGAACTCTCTGTACACCAGGACCAGATACATTCTTTCACTTTGATGACCTGCAGTAACCGGATGACACTGAAATGATGCAGATCCTATAGCAACCCTATTTCTGACAGTGGAGCTAAACTTGTCTCTCAATGTGGAGATGCTCAGCCAGTATCCCTTGGACACAATTGTCCTGGCCCATAGTCCTTAGGACCTGATCATTATCCATGAGGCTCTCTCCACAAGAGCTGGCCATGAAGTCCAGCCATGTTACCTGACTGTGTTCACTTCCCTCACTGTGTGTCATGAATGTAGCAAAACTTCACGGTTGCCAAACCACCACACCACTGATGAAATCACTCCACAGACAAGCTGTTTGAGCCTTAGTGATGACCAACAAGAGGTCTCAAGGACAAAAAAATCCACTCCAGACATGGCATTAAGCTACTGTTCAAAGTGAAATTAGCTATATAGTGGCTAACTGGCTCCTTGAGAGATCAGAGCACAAACTGGCATGGCTGGCCACAGTCTACAATGATTACCTCATTTTTGCTCAAGGACTTTGTGTATTTTAATAGTAATAAAAAATGGTTATAAGTCTTCTTGTTCATGTGGGTTATAGAGACTTAGTTTTTAAAAATTAAAATTTGTAGGATGTTTCAAAGCCACTCTTTTGTTTCTGGTTTGGAAATCTGTAATACCAGAAATCTCATGATATCTTCACTAAACATATTCAATTTCTGTCTTTAAAAATTCTTACTGGTCTCAAAGTGATAGCACAGTTTCACTGACATTATAATAATGTAATGAAGCTGACAGGAAGATTCCTATCATAGTTTGTCCCAAAAGAGAATCATCAGATTTCTCATCAAAGAGTTTATAGTTGGGAAGAAATGGGTTGATATATATTGTCCCAGCCTGCCGGTAAGTCCACGGAGACCCTAGAGGGGGAGTGGGGATGAAAGGGGACAAGAGACGCAAAGAGTGGAGACAAGACAGAAGTCCGATCAAGTCTCGTTTATTCACGGAAGGAGTAACAAATATATAGGGTATTGGGGGAGGAGGGAGTTGGGTTCTGAGACATCAGCAGGTAACTTAGCAACAGTGGCAAGAGGGAGGGTTATAGGTTAAGTCAAGTTTCCAAATTTCCCATGCTCCCTCATAAAGCGGGCTGATTAGCATAATCTCTTAATGAGCCAAACAGACTAGTCAAGGTGCTGCTTAGCTACCAAACTTAACTCCTAGAGGGGGTTAAGGTGGTGCAGCCTGCAGATATAAGGTGGCAGCCAATTACAGGGCTTCCCGCAACGTATGGTGCTGAATGAAGAAACAAAACAAACTCAACTAAAGATTTTATATCCAGAAATCTTGCCCTTCCAAAATGAAGAAATTCAGATATTCCCAGATACATGCACTGAAGGATTTATTTCCCTGCTATTAGGCCTCCGCTGCATAAAGGGGGTCCTTCTGGCTAGAAAGAAAAGGCATTAGGCAGAAACTCAGACCTTTTTAAAGGTCTGAAGAAACAACGGATCAATAAATGTTGTCTGTAAACAAATAGATGTTTATGAAAGTCGAGGCCAGTTTTATTTCCTATGATGTAAGAGATTCATATCAAAAAATAAAGCCTAATATTACTTTTACAAAAGAAGTTAAAGTTTATTTCTCCAGAAAGACTCAGAGATCTCAGCAGCATCATTCCAAAGCTCTATCATAACTGAATCAGTATTCTCAGTGTATTTTTTCCAAGATTCAATTTTTCAGTTAAGGAAAGCTAATTGATTTGCTCTTAAAACAGTTCTTATACTGGGAATAGGGCTGTACAGCATAGATATTGTACCTGAGCAATCTTTTTTTTTTTTTTTGAGAGAGAGAGAGAGTTATACCAAACCAGGGTATCTAACTTCTAGGCCATTGCAATACTCCTAACTTTCTCCTTGTTTCTAGTCTGTATTCCCCGTCTCTACCTATAATTACATCTGCATCAAACATGTGGTATTCTCTACCTGCACATCCCCAAAGGTCTGCCCTTGAGTTGTATTGGACCAGTCTTTACATCCTAAGAGCACACTGCATCTTATAAGTTATGTCATACTGAGTTTTGCTCTTTTCTTGAGAATTAGCATACAATAAAAATCTATTTAATATCCTTTTGGTTCATTTAACCATTGAATTAAACTCTTAATGTTCTTATCATATTTTAAGGAGTCCCTAAGACACTAGAAGAGCCCTCTATTCAGTTTAATCCAGGAAGTATGCAAAATTAGCATCAACTCCCCTGAACATACCCAGGGTTGCTTGATTTCAGGACATAAACCTGGCTAGCATTTGGATTAGATAAAGCTCTTTGAATCCTGACTGAAATGTTGGTATTGCTAGGTGTGATAGTGCACACCTACAATCCCAGTGCACAGGAGGCTAAATCAGAAGGATCACCATGAGAGGCCAGCCTGAACCATGTAGCAAGACCTTGTCTCAAAAAAAAAAAAAAAAAAAACTGAAATGTTAGTACTGACCACCAGGATTCATTCAAAAGGGAAAAATGAGTCTTAGGAAACAGGTTCTTCTAAGGGATTTCTTCTCTTGGTAATAGAGGTTCTGGATATTTTCCTGACAGTGAAAGCAACAACTATCTGAAAAAAAAAAAAAAAACCCTCTCAGATCATGACTTCCTATAAGATAATCTCTGAACCTCTTGGTTTGACCCACAAGACAATCGCAATCTGGCCTCAGTGTTCTGTTCCTTCCTATATTTTATCCCTTCCCAAAGACATGGATTGTGACTCTGTGTGGCTGAATTGCAGTGGCTTTTGCTTTTAGGAGGGAGGCCACCAGTTCCTTAGGGGTGGTTAAACTCAGCTGTGTCAACTTGATAGGTTTGGAAGCTGCGGAGGTGATCAGTAAAGCACACTAAGCCTGGGTGGGTCATAAATAGTGTGAGTTCAGGGCCTGTGTCTGGCTACTCATTCCTCTCGGGCACAGTTAGTCCCCCTGCTCTGCTTCCCGGCAGCTCAGCCACTTCCTTTTGCCAGGAAGCGTCTGCCTTGGAGCCAGCTGACATGGACTGAATGTCCTTACAAACATGAGCCAAACTAAACCTGTCCTTTAAGTTGTGAGTGTCAGGTTTTGTGTCCCTACAGCAGGAAAGCTAATGCATAGCTCTGATAGTTACATACAAAAGGGAATATTTGATGTTAATTTGAAAATTTCAGAAGATTTTTCCAGAAGTCTTCCTCTAAATCAAGTGTACACTCCAATGACTGTTCTGATAAATTCAGGAAGAAAAATAAGTTTCACACAAAAATCTGGTAATTTAGGGCAAAAGGTCACCAACTGAATGGAACTATTCACACTGGTCTCAGCACTGAATTTCACTGGGAAAAAATAATTTGTCAGTTTGCTCTGTGCTGTGCAAAACAAGACTAACAAGTAGAACTGTGGTCAAGATATTTTTCCTTTTTTGCTAAAAAGAGGGAAAATGAATATTGATATCACTTGAGAGAAAAGTAGAGAAGTCACAAGCCATCTGCCTAGTAGGGGCACTTTATTAGCACAAAGTGTCACATGAATCCAATATTCAGTTTAGTGTAAGCTATTGCTATTCGTCAGGCATGGGGCAACATTTGGAATTCATTTGAGTTCTACAGTCTTTATCCAGAATACCTAAGGCTGGAGTTTCTGATTTCATTCTCTAAGACAATGAAGAGACCTCCCAGGCTGCAATCTGGAGACATGATAGTCTGCACAAGGGCCAAGATGTGGTCTCAAGAGAAGAGCAAGAACAAAGAAAACAAAACAAAGCAGAAAGAAAAAGAGGAAAAAGACAGGGATGGACAGAGGGAAAAAGAGAGGGAGCGTAGAAGAGTGGGAGGGAGGAGGAGAAGGGCATGAAAGAAGGGAGGGAGGAGGAAGGAGGGAAGGAAGGAAGGAAGGAAGGAAGGAAGGATAAATCTTCAGTCCTACAAGAAAGCATAACACCATCTTCATTGTTAGGATTCCTTTGATCTTTACCCGCAGTGGACTCAGCCATCATACGTTTCCTGTCCCATTGAATTCCTAGGTGGCAACTTTTGGTGTCTAGGCCAAACCGAGTTCTCAGAAGACTTGATTACTGCTAGTAGAAATACTACACAGAAGATTGCCTTGGTTCTTGCTCCAACTTCTCTCACCCTCTTGTTTCTTCGAGGGATTAAGTGATAAACCCAAAAG
This sequence comes from Cavia porcellus, assembly GCF_034190915.1. Lineage (NCBI taxonomy): Eukaryota > Metazoa > Chordata > Mammalia > Rodentia > Caviidae > Cavia > Cavia porcellus. The sequence continues at coordinate 61,824,285 of NW_026947504.1, forward strand.
CCAGGCATATGTGCAGGGTCCGAAAACAACCACAGATGGGCGTTGGGGGGGCCTCAGACCCTTCCTGTCCTGGGCAGGGGAGAGGAGTCTTGAAAGGTGGCATGGGCAGAGGATGAGCTCTGGCAGACAGGAACAAGTCCCTGCGTCCTGCTTTCAGAAGGAGAAACTGAGGGCAGCATTGTTCTCAGATGTCTCAAACTTGCAAACCTTTAAGAAGGTATTTTCCTTTCTTCTGTGTGAGAATTTAGGAGAACGAGCCACACCTCTCCATACGCTAGCTGTGGAACAGTCTTATCTTTCCTGATGAGTTCCTCTCTTTTATTTTCTAGCCGTCAGGTGCATGTATAAAAATGCCATGAAATGTCCAGTTCAGAATGTCATCTTCCTCCTCCCCAATTTATTTCTTTCCCTTTTGTCTTTTTCATCGAAGGTATGAAACAGCATCGCTCTCAACACTAACCACACAGCCCAGAAATGAAAGATCTCATTTCCACACTGTCCTTCAACCCCAACTACCCCAGCACCAGACCATCTATTATTAAATTCTCTAATAATGGCTTCATTTATACTTACAAAAGAACACAGTAAAAACCCATGTATATAAGAACGTACACAAATCTTCACTTAGCCTACATGTAATATACACATTGCGTCAAGTCCCTGTGCAGAAAAATGGGTTTCAGGAAAAGAAATCAGGCCTGGAAATGATAGCCCAAGATTTGGGTCCATGTTGTTCTGTCTGTGAGTTGGTGAACAAACATTAGAAGGGTCGAGGGGAAGCTATACTGTTACAGACAGCTAAGTTACATAAAAATATTACAGGCAATCAGGCAGGGCTCAGCCTTAGAAGGAGCCAGTGTAGAACACAGGTATTCAGTTTTGATCAAATGAAAATGGATCTCTCTATTGGTTTATATTATAGAGCCAAAGATAATAGGTTTCTTTGGAGTTAAGCTGAAGAAAGAAAACAGACTAGCTTCTATCAGATAGCTGAAGGAGTGTTAAGGGGGATAAAACTCAAATTCCTCCTGCTCTCATCATCCTGGAGTATTAAAGCAATCATTGAGAGACTTCACAGGGCTGACCCACCATCCTACCTTAACACAAGCGCTCTTTAAAGCACCTGTGCATCTTTTTTGGACGGCATGCTGGAGACTGAACCTAGGCCCTTTGCACTGAGCTACATCCCCAGCCTTTTTTGTTTTTTTGACACAGGGCTTTCACTAAGTTACTAACTTGCTTGGGTAGAACTTCAATTTCCAATCCTCCTACCTCAGCCTCCAAGAGTGCTGGGATTACAAGTGTCTTTATACATTTTGGTGGACTAAAATCTTGCTAAATGGCAAGATGCAGATGTTGGTTCAGAAGGTCCGAGAAGGATCCTCAGCTGCTGGATTTCTGACACGTTTCCCAGTCCCTAGTTTGTGGGCCAAGATTTGGGTAGCAAGGGCTTACCTAATCTCTTTCAGAGTAAACTCTTACTGTCATAACCTATAACACTGTTAATATAGAAAAACTTTAGCTGGCTTAAGGCTCTATAAACCTATAGGTTACACAAGTTTCAGCTTAATGGTATCAAGTGCTTTAACCCGAACAAACAAATGCTCCTTTGGAATTTGAGACATTCACAGTCAAGCCCTCTGCAAGTGGCAGAAGTGTTACATAGGTAGAGATTTAGAAACTTTCAGGACACGGCTATTTACACAGTGAGGGCAGGCTTAGGAGATTCAACAAAGCTCTAGAAATACATAGCGAGCAACATAAGACCAAGACATTCTACCCCATCCCCAGGCTCAAAACCTGAGATCTTAGTAAAACCTGGGGTCATTAAGGAAGCCACCCAACAGATGCTGACGTCACATTAAGGAAATTCTCAGCCACTGCTAGAATCATGATGCTGAAACACGAGAAAGGAGCTGGGGAGAAGTGTGCTAGCTTTATTCTCCTTTCAGTGGTAATTAGGGCTGACCAGACCCAACTGGAAGAGGGTAAGAGTGCCTGAGGATACAGCCCAGGGGGCCAGCGCTCTAGACTACAGAGCAGGGCAGAAAAGGTAGCAAATACATCTGTGTTGGTGAGTGGAAAGTAACTCATAAATCCATACAATAAGAAGTTGATACTGGATTGACAGTTCTTGTCCTCTTTGTAAAAATACGTATTTTAAAATGTCATCCCTGAGGATGGAATGGGGAAAATGCAGTCTTGGCATGGTCCATTTGACACCCTGTCTGTGGAGGCAGTCAGGCCCTCTACAGAGCAGACAGTAGGTTCAGAGCTACCTCAGCCTTGTGCCCTTCCCTGGATATTTTATCTGCGGACGTCACACAGAAAATCTGACATAACAAGCCAGTTCTTTAAAGGGTTCTGGGGAAACGCACATTGGTTCTAACACTACCCTAAATGAGGCAGTTGGCTTTTCCAATTAAGTTTGTACATGCTTTCCCAGGCACTGTCATTAGCGCTGACAAGTCAAAGATGGACCGGTTTCCACACAGGAGTGTTTGCTTCAGTTCCAGAAAGCTGGGTCAGGGCCTCCGGAGCAAACTGAGAGTGAGTGTTTGAATCCAAGGCAGAGCCAGGAGTGCAAACTGTTGAGGCTCAGCACATTTCACGTATGGGGGGGAGAGGAGTTCTGTGACTTCATTGCCTTAGGAAAGCTTCATAGGTCACATTTCCGCCTTGGGCCACCATGGCCCCTCTGGCTTTTCCTTCCTATGTGTGAAGTTTCAAAAGTCACTGTGTTGATGATTTTCCTTTGGTAACAGAAAAAACATCATTGTTGTTGAATGCAAGGAACTGATCTGACCTACATTTCTTCCTGCAAAGGACAAAGCCTGCTTCCTCCAGCTGATAGTGAGCCCTGGAAACCACTGGCCATGTATTCTCAAAAGCAAATGGCAGGGATATTTTCCTGTATGGTAATCAGCCCAAAGTGAAGAACCATGGCTTGAAACTTTTTTTTTTATTGTGGAAAATGAAGCATAAAATTCACCATTTTAGCCATTTTTAAGTCTACATGTCAGCATCACTAAGTACTTTGGGTCATTTTAAAGTAAATAGGTAGACATTGCCTACTCTCTCACTGAAGAAATGCCCTAACACAATCATCAAAGAGAGAACTACAGTTTTCATTCCAGAGAACAAAGTAAAAGCTTTACAATGATTTCCAGGAATATGTTGTAAGTGTTAAACAAGGAAACAGAGTATATGTCCCTCTTTTCCAGGTACAGGACTTAAGCAAGTACTTTAAGGGGGCTAATCATGAGTCTCCAGGCTTTAAGAAAGTTCTGTTGACATTTGTTTCATTAATGCTTGGCTTGTCAGCAGTGCTGAACTTAATTCATGCATTGGAAAGATTCTGTGAAAGGAAGTGATTCCTTCAATCAGGGAGAAGAGTTATACACCCCCACCATCCCATGTAGAGGTGGGTGGATTAAAGGAAAACCACACTGGGTCCTGGCTTTAGAATCAAAAAGCCTGGGTTTAAATACCAACTCTTCTCCTTCAGATCTTGTTGCAAATTAATTAAGGTCTTTGCATCTCAGTTTTCTCATCTATGAAATGATAATAAATATCAGTATCTATTTTGTAGGTTAGTTGTAAGAATTAAGAAGATTAATCAGGATAACACCAGGTTTGCTGCATTAACAAACCTCAGTATCTCAATCTGACAAAAGTGTACTTGATGAAGTCCCAGTGGGACTGGGAAGGTTGCTTTCTTCCAAGAGTGGCCAAGGACCTGGGCTGCTTCCAAATAGTAACTCTGACCTTCTAAGGATTTAGCTTTCTAATGAATGAAGAACCACACTGGCTTTTTATTGCTCTGGCCAAAGAGTGATCATGTTCAGTTCTGGTTATAGTTTATAGGAAATAAGCGTGTGAGCCAGGCAGGGGCCAGCAGATGGCATGCTTGAAAGGACCATCTGTTACCTGTTTAATGAACTGTCTGCAAAGGCATGAGTAAGGTGAAAGAAATAAAGGATGGTGAGGAACTTCAGTGCTACCATCAGTCCGTTTTAGGTCATAGGGTTTTAATACCTGAAACTCAGGGAAAGAATATGAGATGGGGGCTGGCAATGATTAAGTGAATCTGTTTCTCCTCCCGACCTCCTCCCCATCATCTGTCTCTTATTTTTTGAGACAGGAGTTCACTATATATTCCAATTTAGACTTAAAAGTCATTATGTAATCCAGGTAAGCCTCAAGGTCACAAACTTGCCTCTGCTTCCTGAGTACTGGAGTTATAGCCTGTGCCAAAACGTGCAGCTCCTTCTCTTTGTGTGTGTGTGTGTGTGTGTGTGTGTGTGTGTGTGTTACTAGAGATTGAAGCTGAGATCTTCCTACTAAGCTACCTTTGTAGCCCTTCTTTATTTTTGATTTTGAGACAGGCTCTTGCTAAGTCATTAAGTCGCTCAGGCTAGGCTCAAACTTGCAATCTCCTGCCTCAGTCTCCCAAAGTGCTACAATTATGGGCAAGCACCGTAACAGCCCATCCGTGCTTCTGACTTTTGCTGTAGCCACACTCAGCGAGGAACCAGAAGTCAGTAGAGCCTGCTGGTTGTCCAGAGCAGTGTGAAAATTGAGTCTGGAGCAGCAAATAGAAGGTGCTCAGCAGGATATGCAAAAAGTGGGCCAAGGCATAGATAGAGCATGCAACTGGGGTTCAAAAAATGAAAGCAGGCAAGAATAATGACAGAACATATGGGACAGGTTGCTTGTGTCTCTGGAGACTTTGAGTTAACTTTAAATCTGACAATGAGAAATTTACATTTGTTAAGGAGACTTTGTCTCTACAACAAGGGCTCCATGTCCAAAGCGTAGCTGTCCTTTTTCTTGGCTTCATATCACAAGCTGAGTTGTCCTTCCTCTTTCTTAAAATATGAGTTTACCAGGAAAAACACTTTTGTTGACAAAGTGAGAAGCATTGATTATCTCTGCCCTAAAGAAATGTATCTCTGCCAGCAGTTACAACAACTAAGGACTAATTTGCACAGTGACACTCAATACTGTCGCTGTTGTCACTCTCTAATGTGCCAACACGATAAAGAATGAAATAAAGAGATCCTCTGGTCCCTTATCTTGTACCAGAGCCAACTCAACAAGAGCAGAAATTGGGCTGGTACTTCAAAGCCCAGGGCACTGCAAACTACTTCACCTGCTTTGTGTATTGGGTTTTGCTAAATAATAGGCTGGGTTTGGTGTCATTAATAAGATTTTCAGCCTAGTTTTTTTTTAATGTTCTTCTCACATACAGTTTTTTGTTTTGCATATAAACGAATCATCTTTTCCAAGGATCCAATTCATCTCTCATTTTTTTCCCTTGCAGTTGTGTATTTTTGTCAGCAAGTCATAAACACTTTGAATGGGAAAGTATTTTAGAAGTCACATTGCTGAATGACCTCACACCCCATCAACACTTTGGAGAGGCTGGGATTCATCCTCCACTTCAACCCTCTTTATTTCTCCTTTATGTTATTTTTTTCCTGTATTAGGAGTTGATCTCAGGACTTTCATCATGAGCTACATCCCCAGAGTCCCATATTTAACTTTTTAATTGCTACATTACTAAGTTGCCCAGGTTGGGCTTGAACTTGTGATCCTCTTCCCTCAGCCTCCCAGAGGACTGGATTACAGGCATGTGCACCATGCCAGGTTTACTCAAACGTTTTCAGTGATAGGAAACTCACTCACAGTAATACCAGCAGCACATTTGCATTTATTTAAAACCAAGTACAGTATCTTCCTAGCATAATTTTCTTAATCTCGTAAATCTCAGAGGTAGCTATTATTGTTAATCCCACTTTAAAAATCAGGAAACCAAAATTTGACAGAGAAGTAGCTAGTCCTGGGATGCATAACTAAAACCGGGTGAAACTTAAGAGTTCTAACCAACATGCGTTTCTTCCAAACCTCGTGCTTTTCTCAACTGTGACCTTCTCGTACCTTTTAGAGCAACCCAGTTCCCTAAGATACCTTTGAAATCTCCTTAGTGTAACCTCTGTAATTTATCAATCAATGTAAAATATACATGGTAGTAAAAAATAGAAACAAAACCTGTTAATTTGCTCTGCTATTACTTCCCTGTTTACAAAGATCAAATCTAATTTGGGCTTCTCACCAATCCTGTGGGATGTTATGTCAATCTCTTTCTCCTATTTGAAAGTAGAATTTTGGAGTGATTCCACTTAGGTCCCAGGTGCAGCCTGGTGGTGCAGCCCTGTTCCTTTCCCGCCTGCTCACTTTCTTTCCATTCTGCCACTCTATGGGTCCTGCAAACAATGACTGTGCCACTGATGTGTCAGCTCTGGGGCAGCCTCCTTCCACCAAAATCTTTGTCTGAGAATCTTTGTCTGAGCCATGAGGAGGGAACACTCCAACTGTGATTTCCAGATTACTGCTCGCTTGTTCCCAGTGAGCTGTGGTCTCCAGAACTGCTCTGTTTGAGTGGTCTGATCTCCTTAATAAATCTGTCTCCGTCTTATTCCTTAGATCTGAATATCAATGAACAGTTTTATTTCCATCAACTTTACTTTCTGACCTCAGAACAAACTAGTGCTGGCAATGGTCTGTTGTCAGTGATCTTGGAGTGGATGTTAGACACAGTTAGTGGACAAGACAGAAGGCTATCTCAGCCCTCAGTACTTGTATTTGGCCCAGAGGATGCCAAACAGCTGCTTCCAAGTGACCAGATGTTTGGCATCATGTAGGACAAAACTTTGATTCATTGGCCAAATATTCTGTTGTCATCTAATCAATCAACACATGCTGGGAGTTTTTGACATCCTGTAGACACTGTTTGTTTATAAACGAGCAGATTTTAACATTTCAGCTTCTAGAAAATAACCCAACAAAAGCTCCCACACTATTTTCCAGTACAAAAATCTTTCCTTGTTGCTGGCCAATCTGCTCCAGACAAAAAGTCCCCACATTTTGTAAACTCTTTAATTATCTAAACACATCTACATCAAAGACCATGATCTGTTGAGTTACGAGAAGAACAGAAAATCTTGGCTTTGCTCTTGTGTTATAAAGCCTAAACCAATGTAAGCAGAGTGTATTTTAGTCTCCTTTCTTCTGTCTTTGGTTTTCTACCCTGGACTTTATATAAATGCTCAATGAAAATTATTTCACTAAGGATTTTTCTTATGTTGTATCTCATACCCACCTATTGGGAAACACATTTTCCAGATAATTAATAGCAACCACTTAGAAAGTGGTCTCTGATGTACAAAGTCTTTACACTTTCTCACCAGGAGCAAGGATAATATTTTCCTTCTTGTAAAACACTAGGTTCTGGGTGTAGTTCTGTGGTAGAGTACTTACCTGGCATGCATGAGGCCTAGGTTCTAGTATTAGCACTTCAAAACAAAACAAAAAAAAAACACACCCTCAAACAAGTTTTTTGCTTTCTTTTGTTCCCATCAACCTGTTATTCAAATTACTTTGTTTGGTTCATGAAGTCCAGACTGGCCTCAAAATCACTATGTAACCCAGGCTGGTCTAGAGCTTGAGGCAATTCTCCTGCCTCAGGCTCCCAAGTGCTAGAATTACAGATGTGTGTCACCACAGCTGGCTCAGACTACTGATGTATCTGTTCTGCATTTAGCTGCCAATAAATTTGTCAAGCTCTGTTTACTGTTTTAAGGATATGACATTTCATTCGCACAAAAATGCTTTTGGTACGACATTTGCCCATGTTATTATACACCAAATGATGGTCAATGAGACAGAAGGGAACTAGTATGGCAAAGCTCACGGCTTGTCCAATGGCACACAGATCCTAAGCTTCAGAGCTGGATTTGACCTTGGCCCATCTGCCTCCAAGGCCCACGCACTCAACCCCTTATCATTTGCTTGCACCCTTTTGCTTTCAAAGTATCCTGAAACCCAGGACAGAGTCTTACCCGTCCAGCGCATGAGGCCCATCCCAGGACGGCCCTCTCCTGTCTTTGCGCATCCTGACCTGCACTCTGTGGTTTAGCCTTACAGAATGAAACCCCACCCCCACCCCGTCCCAGCCCAGACACCACGAGCTTTGAATCCTCCCTACCTGGCACACCCGGCTTTCTTTTCAGGGCCCAGTACACGTGCCTATGCTCAGTCTACATGCCAACATCTGTCCATGGGAAAGTCCTCACCCACCCAGGAAGAGTCACTCAGAAATTAACTTTTGTGTAAGTCCATTTGACCTCAGGCTGGCTCCTCCCTTCTTCCACAATCACACTTTCTTTTTTTTTTTTTTTTTTTTTTTTTGTCTTTTTCATTTTTATCGGTACCAGGGATCGAACTCACGACCGCCTGCTTGCAAGGCAGGTGCTTATGCCGCTGAGCTAAATCCCCAGCCCCTACAATCACACTTTCCCTGAAACATGTCTTCTTTAGAGTGTGACTGTGTGTCATAATGATTTGTTTGCTTCTCTGTGGCTCTTGATTGTTTTGTTTTTTGAATCAGGTTTTCTTACGTACTGGTCATTCAAACTGGCCTTGAACTCACTCTGTAGCTCAGGCTGTCCTCAAACTCTCAGTGATCCTCCTGCCTCAGCCTCCTGAGTGGCGAAATCACAGGCATGTGCCACCACACCTCACCTGCAGCTCTTGCTAAAGAAGTAATTTTATCTCCAAGTCTTCATGGCCTACACAGTATGCTCTCCACTGATAGTTACTGAATAAATTATGAACTAGGTGAGCACATGTCGTGGTGATGTGTGAATGATTTCCAGTACTCAGTACTTTCACAGTGTTTGAAATGTTCTAAATCTGTGTCTCTAAAGATTTCTTGAGACAGAGCTTGACTATTGTCTTCAAAATCTACTGGGAGCAGACTTTCTGCCTTCTCTTTGAACTGTGACCTGTGAAATTAACCTTTGAAGAAGGAGTGGTAGAGAGAGAGAGAGAGAGAGAGAGAGAGAGAGAGAGAGAGAGAGAGACAGAGCGAGAGAGAGGGGGCACTTCAAGGCTCAATGCTTAAGTCTCAAGGAAGGACTCAGTCATGACACTGGAAAGAACAGCTGCTCTCTTCACCAAAACTTTGAGAGGAAGCAGAAATTGTACTGAATGACAGTGAAGATGGCTGCTAAGCGAACGAACAACAAATATGTGATACCATCTGCTGACATCTAGGGTGGAAGACCAATCTGCAGTCCTGGGTTAGCAAGTCCTCTTTATGCAGTGATCCTTCTCCATGTTTTAAGGACCTCTTAAACACCAAAAGTCCACCAAAATGGAGAGGAATGACTTTGATAGAGCAACTAAGGATAGTGGTGGATGAGATATAAGCATCCAGATTCTTCAAAGCCATTCCGAGTAGAGAGCTACACTTGACCACTGCTATCAGTTGCAGGGCAGGCGGGCTATGAAAGTAACACTGTCAGCACTGGCGTTTACAAAGCAGATGGGATGCAGAAGTAAAAGCTCTGGGGTTAAGTGATGGCCTTGGGACCATCAGGCTGTGTGTTCCAGAATGAATCACTTAAGTAAAGAAGGAAAAATAAAATTATGAATAGGTAGTCAGGAAACTCAAGTGAAATAAAGTGTGAAAAGCCTAAATTTATACAAATGTTATCTACTTGTGTTAAGAAAAATGGAAAATAAATGATGTACTTACTTAGAAGGGAATGGCACACAGCTTACTTATAGCTATTTATATTAGGCATCTAATATTTTGCACTAATTAAAGTGGAAATGATTAATAAAAGCAGTGTATAGAAATGCCTGTAGTATAAGTTAAAGGTGAAATATTAATAATTTGTTTCTACTACAATCCCATTAAAATACATATGCATGTGAAAAATAAGCAGAAAGTGATTCAAATGAAAACAATTATTTTAAAAGAATGTGGAGATGAGTGGGGTTTTTTTTTCCTCCTAGTTTAATGTCTATGAATGTTATCTCTGCTTGAAATTCTATTTTCAAAAGCCCTTGTTTGACTTGAAAGAAGGAAATTAAGTTTTGTGCTTCCTCACTGATAGTTGTCCTTGTCTGAGACAGTTTGTGGCAGTCACGGGTCTGGGTCTTTTGCCTGACTCCTAAGGAATTCTGTTAGTCTTTGGTATCAGACCTTTATAAACATGACTGAAAGTGGAATTGCCCAAGTGCTAACTGTATAAAGAAATTTTGCATCTCTATTTAATAGAAACAGCTCTGTGGAGGTAGGCATGTGAGGGTCAAATCAAGTTGCACAGCTCCCAGTGTTTTTCATGTTCGCCATCTATTTGTCCTAATTCTAGGATCTGTGCCTAATCTTCCTCAGGGTGACCTTCCCTTCCCTTTGCAATCATCATTCTAGGTAGAGCTGAGTTGGAGGAGACAATCTAGACAATCTGCACCTCACTAAAATTGTGGGAGGTCTGAGATTTTATCCTGATTGTGAGGAAACAAGTTAGCCTGTCATCATCCCAGTGATGCTGACTGAAGACAGACTCTCTTTCTCTCTCTAGATATAGATATAGACAATCAGTATTTTATGTAGATTCTTAAAAATGTAACTTCACAGAGTAATCAAAGGGCCAGATGATACCAGCACTTGCTGTGTTGTTACAGAGAAACTCAGAACCAAGAGCTGCCAGCTTTAACAAGGCAAAGAACATTTTAGCCAGCCACAAACAAGCCATTTCCTCTCGCTCTGTGCCAGCCATGTCAAACTGTGTGTCTTGCCCAAATTTATGGCCTATGTGATGAGCTACAGAGCTGTGCAGATCAGGAGAAGGATAAGCCCTGCAGTCTGGAGCATCTAAACAGGCGCGTGATGGCATCCACGGCCGTACACTCCTCAGTGGTAGCATATGTTCCTGGACTTATGTGAGATGTGCACGTGCACCAACTAGAACCAAACAGACAAAACTTTTGAAGCTTTGGTCCAAGTGAGAGTCATCTTAATCCTCCTAACTGAAAATCTAGAAGAGCCATTTGTGACTAGTAAAGTCTTCCAGGAGAAGGGTGGGTTAACCCAAGGAAGAGAAATAAGAATTGGAGAGAACAAGGAAACAAATTTTTTTTATTTTGAAGAGAATAAAACCAACAGAAATGAAACAAAATAGAGCCCATCAAAACAAAACAAAGAACATGATACAGGACTTCAAAGCAAAATAAAAGGAAATCAATAATGGCTACTATAATGCCCTTGATAGCTTCAAAATAATTGCCCATACCATTAGACATAATAAAATAAAAAAAGAACAGAATAAAACCAAAACAACTAAAGCAATACAGGGCTTTGAAACAGGATAATAGGAAATCAGTAATGTCTACCGTAAGCCTCTTATTATCTTGAAAGTAGCTGCCTATAGTATCAGACATAATAAAATCAAACAAAACAAAATAGAATAAAATCAATCAAAACAAAACAATGAAAGCAATACATAGGCTTTGAAACAAGATGATAGAAATTGGGGATCCAAAAAAGATGGTAGATAGATAACAGCAGCTACAGTGGCTCTCTGAGATAGCCAGCTTAGATTCCAGGAATGGTGTGGTGTGGGGAGTCCTAGGCAGAGGTAGATATACACTGCCGACCCAGGAAAGAACTAAGCTGAGAGAAGACAACTGGAAATGCAGTCCTGGTGCTATGATAGCAACAGCTAAAGTATCAGTGCTGCTGCTAGGACTCACAGCTTGAATACCCTGCCATTTTCTCACCTGAATTGGCGCAGCCAGGATAGCCCACTAATTTCATCTCACTGGAGACACAAATGCTCTGAGAGCAGGAATCAGTGAACTGAATTGAGAGCAGAGCTGGCAGTGAACCCTGCATGGACCTGTGGTGAGTGAGAGGAACAGGGATACTTCCATAGACAAAGAGGCTCCAACAGAGGACATTCTGGGACCAGGCAGACCGGTTGGAACAGGGCGCTGCAGTAACTTCAGTCACATATGCCCCTCTCAAGCAGAACTGGTGGGGAGCGCTTGACCTAGTGATGCCATGGACTGAGGCCCAATAGGCTAGCCCAAACCAAGTCCCTGTGCCTGGCAGTGCACCCTAAGGCAGTGAAGCCTTCAGTAGGTTGACCTGGAGGGGTGGGCCCATCATAGGCTGTCTGGGTCTGTACCACCTAGTACACTGCAGTGGGTGTGACCACCTAGTCACCACACTTCAGACAAACTGAAACTAACAAAGAAAGAAACTGGGCCTCCTATATATGCCTGTATGGAAGGAACAAAAAATATGAGAAGAGGAGGCAGCAAGAAAGGGTCCTCAGTCCCCAATCCTGAGAACATTGATCCAAGAAAGGTAAATGCAAAGGAGAATGAGGGCAGAAAACATGCAATATCAGGCATGGCACCAATAAACATAAAGCATTATCTTCGGAACCTCATAGACAAGTTCAAAAGTGAAGTGTTTAACCAAGTAAAGCATGATCTAAATAGAATAATTAAAGAAATGCTAAACCTCCCAAGAAAAAACATGGCAGAATGGAAGAACAAAAAAAAGGGAGATTTGTTTGATGGAGAAAATAGAGAAAACATAGAATACATGAAGCAGGTTCAAAGAGATTACCAGGAAACTAAAATTCTATTGAAAGCTACCATAACAGCTTGAAAGAAACTAAGGATAGATTATCTGAACAGGAGGACAGGTTTGTGATGTGGGAACACAAAAGGAAATACTTCTTAAAAATAACAAGGAAACAAGCAGTAACAATACAAAGGCTAGAAGATGACAAGAGGATCTACAACTTAAGAATAAAGAATGTGAATGAAGAAACAGGGGTACAAACAAAGGATATCCACAGAAATAATCAAGTAAAACTTCCCAAACATAGGAAAAGGAAAAGATGCTCAGATGTATGAGACATACAGAACTCCAGCCACCTACAATCAAAACAGAACTACACCCAGGCATATAATAAGATTCCAGAAATCCAATATAAGAACAGAATATTAAAAGCTGTCAGAGACAAGAAACAGATCACTTACAAGGGAACACCCATCAGAATTACAGCAGACTTCTCAGCACAAACCATCAAATCAAGAGTGTGGGGTGAAATAATCCAAGACTTGAAAGACAATAACCTCCAGCCAAGACTGATATATCCTGCACAACTGTCCCTAGAAATTAATGGAGAAACAAGGTGCTTCCAAGATAGAGAGGAACTGGGGGAATTAGCAACCACCAATCCAACTCTACAGAGAATACTGCAGGACATCCTAAAGAGAGAGAATAGTACCTGGATTCCAGAAACAATGGCAGAGAGCCCCCAATGAATGGAGCAGAAAGCGAAATGAAGAAGAAACAGACAACTAATGACAAAGAGCACAACAAAAATGAGGCAAAGAAGATTGGATATAATTTCTAATATAGATGGCCTAGATATACTAACTTAAGGGAAAAAAGAGAGAATCGCAGGCAGAGTGGATCAAGAGTTCTTGTAGGGTCCACCGAGAGGCTCTTTATAGGAAATATAGTTAGCCTGAAGAAGGTTATATGGACCAAAATCAAATATGAGAAAACAGAACTCGATGTGATAGGGAACCAGAGAGTAATAAGGGTAACTAGACCAGTATTTATGGATAGGTTGAACAGACAGGCTTTAATAAATGAAGAAATATAGCTAGAAATCCAGCCCAGGAATGAGAAAGTTCGGAAACACTTAGGTAAATAGCAGGTTGCCCCCCCCCCAATAAAAAACCATGAGTGTTGGGGAGACCCAAAAATACACAGTTTATTCTGGGGGAATAAAGGAGAGGAGTAGTATTCAAAAAAAAAAACAGCAGAAGATATAACTAATAGTGTATCAGAAATTAAAACCCTTATTACTTGCACCACTCTGCTTGGTGGGAAATTGTTCCATCCTAGTTTGTATACAAGCACTGGATCTGAGGGCACAGACAGCTGTCCTGAAGATATCAGGACATAGCACAGTGGTCATCTTTAATTTCCTATTAAGTCAATCAGGATTCCTGAATGACTTATGCTGTTGTATCATGACAGGTCTTAGTTAAATCTGTTTGATTGCTGCTTATTATTGACAGATTTTATTCAAAACTGTTAGGTTGCTGATATCAAGCTGAGGAGTATAGACATCTATACTGAAAATGAGAATGATTCACCATGATATCCATGCTGATTTGATTACTAGCTGATAGTGTAGATAGCTCTACACTATCTACAAAGTTGTATTTCTGTTAATTCTGTTATGTACTGATATGTTTAATTATACTTTATCTGATGATATAGCCAATTCAGTTGATGATAACAAGAAACAGCACAGTGACCATGGCAGAACTCCTTATACAGCAGTTTTATATGTCCTTTTAGTTTTATGTGTCTATAGGAATATGTTTTGTTCTGTCCTATTCTGTTCTATTTCTCTCTCTAATATAGAAAGGATAGAAATACATGTTAAGACTGATGCTCGAGTAAAACCTATAAACAGTTTATGAGAACTGATCTTCTGACACATGAGGAAATGAACAAATCTCTGAAGGAAAGAAAGGGGCACTGCAGTACCCAGTGCTGATTCCGGAGTGTCATGATGTGAAATCCAGCAATACTATTAAGCTTTGTTCAGAATGATTTTAATCTGCTATGTTTTGTTTGGTCTCAACATAAATGAAGGTATGGATAAATACATACATGTCTAAGTGTATAGGATTGATAGCCCTATTACTCAGTTTTTGTTGGATAGTTGAACAGAACTGTTTGAAGTCTCCCTGGTTGAATTCTCATTTATATGTTCCACTTTTGTATCTTGAACAACTATTTGTGGGGGGACAATATATATACATCAACTAGTGTTTTATTGATGATTTCTTTTCTTTGAAAGAATGTACTATTTCTGCCCATTTTCTAATTTGTTTTGTCTTTAAATAAAAAAAAAAACCAAGATGGTAGGAAGTCAATAATGGCTACCATAATATATTTTATTATCTTTGAAATAGCTTTCCATGCCATCAAATATAATAAAATCAAACAAGACAAAACAATAAAACCAAACTAAACAAAACAATGAAAATAATACAGGGTTTCAAAACACAATAAGAGATTAATAATGGCCACTGCCTTCGCTTTTTAGACATTTCTGTCCCTTTCACTTTCACAGTATCTACTGTGCATTTTGGATCCCACTAACTCCTCTAGTTTTTATACTAAGAAGACAACATGATGTTCACCCCTGTGACTCTGACCTGTCTTCCCCATGAGCATGATCTCAAGTTGTATCCATTTGCTACAAGAATCTCAAGGTTATCTTTCTTTTTTTCTCTTTCTCTTTCTTTTGTGCTGGGGACCAAACTTACGACTTCATGCGTGTCAGGTACTCACTTGTGCCACTGAGCTAAACCCCCAGCCCAACTGTAGTCATTTTTATCTCTGTCTAGAATTGTCCTTTATATTCTTTATAGGGTCGATTTGGTGGTCATGAATTCCTTCAGTTGTTCTTTGTCATTGAAGTATCTGTTTCTCTGTTAATTTTGAAAGATAGTTTTGCAGGGAACATCAATCTGGGTTGGAAGCTGATTTCTCTTAGGACTTGAAATATTTCACTCCAACCTCTTCTTGACTTGATGGTTTGTGTTGAGCAGGCTGTCGTGATTCTGATGGGTTTTCCTTTATAGGTGATCTGCTTCTTTTATCTAACAGCTTTTAATGTTCTGTTCTTACGCTACATTTCTGGGATGCTGATTATTATATGTCTAGGTGTAGATTTATTTTGGTTATGGCTAGGTGGAGTTCTGTATTCCTCACCTGTATGTCATGTCTTTTTCCTATGCTTGGGAAGTTCTCTGCTGTTACTTCTGTAAATAGAATTTTAATGTCATTTGTGTTGAACCCCTGCTTTTTCACTGACACCTATTAGTTTTAAGTTATTTTTCTTTGTATCATCTTGCAAACATTGAATTCTTATTTCCTGGTTCCTGGTTATTTTTAAGAGATCTTTGCTTTCATAATCACTAGCTACAAACCTGTCTTTAAGTCTGAAAAAGTCTATCTTCAGTTTCTTTCAAGCAGTTTTGCCAGCTTTCAATGGAGTTTTTAATTTCCTGGATATTTCTTTTAATCTGTTTCATGGATTCTAAATCTTTCTTATATTGTCCATTCAGGGTTTACCTCATTTTCCTGTGCTGCTCTATTTTTTTTATCTACATCTTCTTTAGATATGTGTAGCAATTCTTTTATTATGTTTTTCACTTCTTCTTTTACCTGAGATAGTATTTATATTCTAATTTCTTTTATAGCCTCATGAAGTTGTTTCTTTGCTTCAGTTGCTAGCACTTCAGAAAATTAAGGTTCATGATTCCCAGTGTCTTCCATGTTTACATATCCTGGATTTCCTCTGCATGGGTTGTAGATCAGAGACTGACTTTTGCTTCTGCGTCTTGACAATCTCCTTCCAGCCAAGTGGGTAGTGGGGTGCCAGGCACTTTTTGTGTTGGCTACAATTCTCTGAAGCATGGCTATTTGGTTCACCTGACCAGTGTGGGCTACAGGTATCTGATGGTGACCATTGGGTGTGCTGGGATGAGGCTGGCTGCTGCTTCTCCCAGCCTATGCTGGCTACCAGCAGCAGGAAGCATCCTGGATGGTGGGCGGTGTTCATGTGAAGCAAGGCTGATTGCTGCATCCAGGACCTGAGCTGGTTACCAATGAGAGGCTTCCCTGATGGCAGCTAGTGTGCTCGCCAAAGAGACAGATTCTGATGTTATCACTTGAACAGGCTTAAAACCAAGATAGCTACCTCCAGAATTCCCAATTATGAGAGGCAATTTCATACACTACTGTATCATTTACCATGAATAGAGTCCCAGTGAACACAAATATCAGTGCAAATTTGTGTTCACTAGGGTTGTCCAGAAAAGTACAACCAATAGAATGAACATGTGTGTGTGTGTGTGAGTGACAACAGGGAGAGAAAAAGAGAAGAAGACAGAACTCGCACAGGTTGACTCGCGCACTTATGGAAAAGGACAATTCCCAAAATCTGCAGACCCAGGAGAGGCATGGAACAATTCCAGAAGGCACGAGCCCCAGGGAAAGCTGAAGTTTCAATCTGAGTTTGAAGGCAGGAAGAAAATGATGTCCTAGATCAGTGGTGGTGAAACATGTAGAGACCAGTTGCCCAAACTGTAACCCAAAACCCATTTATTGCAAAGCACCAACACTGAAATTATTTATTGCAAAGTGCCAGCACTGCAATTAATCCTGACTATTGGAGTTTTAGTTTAGAAAAACTCATATATTAACATCTTTTATCTTAAAAGCACAGTAACAGAGGTTTCGATGGTACAAAATAGCTTTTTATTAAAAGGTAAAAGTTTGCATTTTGCATATACTTTTGTATAGTTAATGTGACCTTTGCTGTTGTGTGCATGCTGATAAATTGCCAAGTCTTGATCCATACTTGCTTAGTTTGAGAGCAGTGCACGCAGCACTCAGGTCAATCTAGTATAAAGCTTGATACAATTCAAAGCTAAATACAGCTGCTTACCAGCATGAAATGTTCCAAACAAGTAAGGAAAGCAATCCCAAGTGCTTTCATTGATATGATTTGACACAGAATTCTACACTTTTAAAGGTTAAATTTTCGGAACTACTAACTGTGCTGTCCTTTATCATCCCTTCACACTGTATCATCTTGATCTTCTCAAGGCCATAGAATTTATTTTTCTAGATAGAGCTTTCTTGAAATACCAATAGCTCAATTTCCAGATTTCTAAAATCTAGCCAATATAAGCATGAAATTTCAAGTTCTTCAAATTTATATAAAAAAGTAAGAAAACACACAGTTGTCTCCATCTTGTGGAACTATAAAAATTTGTCACTAAAATTCTCCTTTGCAGCCTCTACAGTGCTAGAAAATTCCTTGTAGACTTCCTGACAGCTTTTTGACTGTCTGCATATGTTTGTAGAATTTTCTAAATGCATTTTTGGATTTGGAAAATGTTCCGGCTGCCCATGTTCAAGATCTCTTTGAAAAACTGCAGTTTTAGCTCAAATGTTTCGATACAGCAAAACATCCTTTCTGCTATTTCTCCTACACTTTGTGGTATTTTTAATTCAGTACCTTGAAGTGTAGTGTAAATTTTGTAAAAAATGTGAGGTTGTTAATCCAGACCATATCAGTGAGCTGTGGCTACCCATACCCTTTTCATTCATAAATATACTAATTTCATTCAAGCAGGCTATAAATCTTTCCAGGACTCAGGCTCTGCTCAGCCATTGCACATTATAGTACATAAGTATTACACAGCGTCTGAACTTCATCAAAAAGTGCTTAAAACTGTCAAAGAGCATGAGCCATGACGTAATACACCATTTTTGTGACATTTTGGAGGATATCTAATTTTGTGCTTCATTTCCCGACACAAAGAGCTTCTTGATGTATAATACAGTGAAACTGAATGACTGAATGTTTTGCTTCTGTATTTAATAAAGAACTGTAAGAAACCAGATGTTGTCTCCACCATGTAAGGTGCTCTATCACTTGTAACAGAAATCACTTTTTCTGGACTTATGTCTTGTGACCAAAAATTGTCTAACATAGCATTGTAGATTTCTATCCTTTACATTCTTCCAGGCAAAGACATCGTTCTGACCAGCTCTGCTCTTATGATGTCACCAATATCATAGCATACTGCTACACGTGCAGTTGATTTGTGGTTGATGTCAAAGTGCCTATGATTATATCTGTGCTTTTATCCACGTACATGGAGTAACGGGCTGCTTTTTGTAAGTCAGTGGTGAGCTTCTGACATCATTTGCCATGCACAGGACTCAGTCTCTAACAGTATTTCTGCTAAGTGACACCTCAAAGATGCATTTTTGCACAGTTTTAGCCTGTTTGGCAAATAATGAAAAAGGAAATTACTCCCAGACAACATGGTCATAAATTTGATAAAATTTCCCACAGAAATTGGGCTTACCATGTTTTGCCATACACTGAAACTTAAAAGCTGGTAGCTTGTCAGATGATTTACTTTAAAAAGATAGTTGCAAAAGCAAAGATATTGGGAATGTTAGTTCCTCAATTTCTTCTCGAGAAACTCTTTTCATTCATTTTCACCAACTTTGGTAATACTTTTGTGGTTGATGTCAAAGTGCCTTCTGACAACTGATGTGTGATATACATGACTGACTACATGTGACAGAACACGTAATACTTCGTCTAGACATTTTGGGATGACTTACCACTGTTTTTAGTTTTGCTTTTTTTTTGGTAGTTATTTTTTGGTGTTTACAACTTGGAACCTACAAAAGCACGAAAGTATCCAGTGCAAATCTATTTCTACACCAAAAATAACTAACACTATTTGTTAACACTAAGGAGTTGGAGAGTCCCTGAATCAACAATCTGGAGCAGCGGCCTCCAGCTGGGGTTCTCTGTGGACGCGCTGACTGCCAGCATGAGAGAGCAATGTTCCGCTCAGCTGCTATAGCAATGCTGGGGAGGCCTGGCTCCCATGCTGACAAAGGAGGCTCCGTGTACCCACTGCAACACGTATGCCATCGGTTCGTCACCACTGTCCTAGGTTAGGGCATCCAGGCAAGAGGAAATTTCCTCTTGATGAAGGCAGGATTACCACCCTGTTTTATCCCAGATTCTAGCAGCATAGGTCAGGCCCACCAACATAAGAATGATCCGCTTCCCTTATAGTACAACTCCAATGCTAAGCTCCCTCTGAAAAACCATCACACACACTTAAAGTTACATTTCACCAAACCTCACCAACCAGTCATGTTTCAACTCCATGACTCAGTCAAGTGGACACACAAAAATGATTACAAAATTTTTCATACTGAGTTAATTTCATCAAATATCATGACTCTACTTACAAGTCTTTTCCCAGATGAATGTTAAAGTCCCTAATTCCATGATTGTTATTCTTCAAGTTTCTTGCAAAATTGGGATACTGTGACAAACCACTGGTTGATTTATTTCATCCTAGGTTTGAAGAATTTAGAACTGCAGCTGGACGTGGTGGTGCATGCCTATAGTCCCAGCACTCTGGGGAGTTGAGACAGGAGGATTATAAATTTGAGCCTAGAATGGGCTACATAGCAATTTATTAAGACCTTCTGAATAAATAAATAAATAAATAAGTCTGGGGATGTAGCTTAGTGTAAATGCCCTGGGCTCAATCCTCTGTACTAGAAAGAAAAATAAATACCAAAACCTTAGAACTGCATTTCAAGACTGTGTTGTTTCTTAGACTAAATGTAATCTGGTGGACAAAACCTTGCTATTATAGGTGTGATTTCTCCTTCTCTTATTCCTCAAATAAAAATATTAACAGAAAGGAAATGGAGGGTGGTTAAGATAAAGTTCATCTGGATTTTCTCATGTTATTTTATACCCACATCTGCTTGATACTCAATATTTTGTGTGCCTGGCTTTCATTGTAGAGCTGGCCATTTAATTGCATTTTTAGCTACAGCTTTGGGGAAAAATGACCACCTAACATTTCAATAAAATTATCAGAAGGATGACTAAATGTCAAGTCCAGGGTTTTCTGAATCCTTATATTTCTTTGTACTAACATTCAGACAGCTCATACATAGAGATAACAGTACAGTTAACTTTTCAATGGTAATGCACATGGACAAACAACCAAGTGTACTCACTTATTCACCCAAAATGGTAGTTATATTGGTATTCATTGTACAATTTTTCAACTTTTCTGTATCAAATATTTTCATTCTGGGTGTGGGAGTACACACCTGTAATCACAGCTTCTTGGAAAGGTGAGGCGGGAAGATTCAAGCACTGGGCAATTCGGTGTCTTAGTGAGGCTCTGAGTTAAATTACTGGACTGAAAAGAGGGGAAGAGAGAGAGAAGAGAAATTGAGACAGACAGGCAGATGGGCAGGCAGACAGACATACAAAGGAACTAGGAGAATAGTTCAGTGGCAGAACACTTGCTTAATATGCTCAAAGCCCTGAATTTTATCCTCAATACTGAAAAGAAGTTTCCATGTTAATAATTGAGGGAGAAAAAAAATCTTACAAGGTTTCCAACATAGTTTTTGGGATTCTGAGAATTGAACAATGGCTTGAATAGCAGGACATGGTTGTACAGGCCTGTAATTCCAGCACTCCGGGAGGTGACTTAGGGGGATCACACGTTTGAGCAGAGACTGAGCAATGTACTCCAGATAAGACCCTCTTAAAATAAGAAAGTCATTGGGGATGTACTTCAGTGTGAGAGTCCTTGGTTCAAATTCCCAGCATGGTGATAAGTAATAAAATAAAGAATAAAAATACTTCATTTAATCTCAGTTATATACTGTTTATACAGAGTTCCTCCAAAAATTTTTCCCCCGTAGAAACATTCTTCTCATCAAAGCCTATAACCCATCTGCCAGGAGGCCATCAGTGGAGAAAGCACACTTGTGATTGAACCCTAATTTTCAGTAGAGGGTGCTTTTAATTTCCTCTAGGGTCTTGTGTCTTGGTTATAGCACTTGGGAGCTCCCTGGTCTCCAAAACATGCTGGGAACTTGTCTCCACCCCCACTCTGCCCTCTGCCTTTCTCTGGTTCCTGCCCACAGGAGAAAGCAGGTCCGAGTGGTGAGACTGAGCTCAGGGCTGAGCCTCTCAGCTGTCACCTGCTAGTGAACAGCACAGACCCCTCTTCATGTCCCTGCTGCCATCAGTGTGCTCTCTAGTGGGGCTGCTCACCTCCGTCCTCCACTGTTCAGGCTGTGGCTGGTGAGTTGGTCAGGAGAAATAGGAAGGCACAGCTTAGGCTTAGACCAAAGTATGCTCTCTCATCTACCAGTTTTTCCTTAAATAAAAGTGAGACTGTATTGCAACTAGATCTGGCTTGTATCTGTTTTGCATGCATTTGGAAGCTAGAGGGGAGGATGAATATTGTCCGCATCATTCACACCCCCATAATTAACAAGGACTGGAGAGAAAGGGCCATGTGTAGGCTCCTGTGTAACCAAGTGCCTGATAATTTCTCAAAAAAAACAAAAACAAAAACAAAAACTCTTTTGGAAGACTAAAGCTGAAAGTAATTTAGGGTCCTTTTTTCTCTTCCGTCCCATAAAATCATGTAAGACAGTTTTGTTGTAAGGCATTGTGCACAGCACAAATGGCAATATTTTAGTTACAAGAAAGACCTCAAGCTCTTCCTTAAGCTCTAACTTCTATAGTGCCATTGTAAGTGATTAAGCAAACACCATAATTCATATTAGCAAAATAAAATAGTTTCAGTTTTTATTGTCAGGCTTATATGTCTAGTGTGGTGATGTCTGCTGAGAAACAAAAATTAAAAATAATTTACACAGAAATATAAAAAAGTGAAAAATGGAAAAATGCATGTTCCTAGAAACAATTCTGTAAACATAACTAATTCCAACTTAATTTATTTGTTCACTGCTATTCAAATAAAAATCTCAGTGAACTATTTTGGAAACTTCAAAATTTCAGAAAGATGTCCTTATTTATTTATTTTTAATTTATGTTTGAAGTTCTAGGGGTCTAGGGGCCTTCACTCAAAGTGACATCTTCAGCCCTTTTTTGGAGATAGGATCTCACTAACTGCCTCCCAGAGTGCTAGGATTACAGATGTGACCACCATGCCCAGTTTCTCTTTAATTTTTTATTAAGAAAGACTTTTTTAAAAATAGAAAAGTTTCCTGGGATATAGCTCAGTGGCAAAGCGCCTGCTTGTCAAGCACAAGATCATGAGTTTGATCCCAGGTACCAAAACACAAACAAAACAAAATTTAGAAAAAAATAGAAAAGTTAGTAAACTTGTATAATGAAAATCTCACTACTTGGGCTCAATAATTATTCATATTTTGCTATTTGTCTGTATGTCTATGTGTGTATGATTATATATGTGCATGTATGTATATACATATATATATGTGCTATGTATAGCTGTACATACATGTCTCATTTAGACTTTTTTTGCTGAATCATATAAAATTAAGTTAAAAATGCCATTGCATTTTACTATAAATACTTCAACATGTACACCCTCAAAATAAGAACATTTAGTATCTGAGAAAATTAGCAAAACTCCCCTAATATCTATTTCATATTTAAATTTCATAATTGTTTCATAAATGCCATTTATTATTTTTTCCCCTGTAAATCCAATCATCAAATATCACAAGTTACATTTAGTCACTACATCTTTATAATATCTTTTACTGCAGAGCAATCTCTGTCTTTCTCATTATGTGAATACAGCTTTCAGTTCACTTAGTTTTTTTAAACTCTCAACAATCTTCCGAAGTGGCTTTGTTAACAAGGTGGGTCTTTTCTCTTCTGGAAATTATAAAACCAGTAACTTTACGTAGACAGGAAAAGTTTATTTTTGGTTAAGAACAAGTGAAGCAGGAGGCTGACTCAAAAATTAACGTCTCACCCAGTTGAAAGTGGAGAAGTCATTGATAAAAAAGAAACGAGGGGGAAGAAGAGGCTGTAAAGGGAATGTCTTTTCTGGAAATGCATGGAGACTTTTCTGAGAATGCAGACACCACCTCTTTATGCTCTTTTTATCATTTTTTTCCAGGTGCATGGCAACCGTTAACTGTTAGGGCCCTGGGGAACAGTGACTTAGCATTGAGATAGGATTGTAATGAAGTTAGGGCCAAGTTTGCAGTTCATTGCCGCCATCTTGGATTCAACCAGTTTTAGTGGTTCCAAAGAGGAACTTCTGGCTGTTGCCAATAAGCTGAGGGTGCTTTGGCTTGATACAGATGGAAATCAGGATTCAAAACTCAGGGCTCCTAGCAGCCTTGATGTCATCAGATGACATGGGATAACGCTAGATGCCAGCAGTTGACACAGGTAATTTACGGTCACTGGCACTGCCAGTTGCTGCTATCTGGTGCCAGTTTGTGCCAGACACCATAGGCTGACTCTCTCAGCTGCTGGTCACTATTACAGCCAGCCACTGGCTTGGGCTGGACACTATAGGTTGACTCTGCCAGGTGCTGGTCACTGGTTGATCTTCATTGGCCATTGGTCTCTAGAGCTCTTCAGTGCAAATGGTCCTTACAGTTTATTGTTCTTTCTTTTGAACTGACTGTTCTGCCCACATCGCTCACGGTAAGAATCCCGAGAAACACACTACCTGAGAAATAAATCACAAGCAGGTTGACAGGACCATGATCTCAAGTCTTTATTTTAACAAAGCCAGTGCTGCAGCACAGTGGGGTCTGTACACTGGAGGGAGCTGCCCTAAACTGAGGAGTGTGTGTGTGGGCGGGGGAGCCTGCTTATATGGCAGCTTCAGATCTGTGATTGGTTCAAATATAGGCTTATGATTGGTGCAGGGCTCCAGAAAGCTTCAAATGTCATGGCAACAAGCCAGTGAGCAGGACAGGGCTAAAACCAAGCAGTCTTCTGGAAGACTAGCTAGTGGGAGAGGGGTTGGGGATCTTAGCCCTGCCAGGGTACCCCTGCCTTCAAAGATGCCACAGTCATGCAGCAAATGTGGGAGTAGGGGAGGGAGGCCCCACTGATCCTTGACCTGCACTCTGTTGAAATGCTATGGATGAGCATGGATGCTAGATTGCCAGGGAGGAAATAGAAACAAGTTGTCCTATTTCATTGGGGTAGGGCAAGGGGAAGCAATGAGGTTAGGCAGGTTCAAGGTGGGGAAAAATGGGAACTCACAAGGTGGGTATAAGGTGGGACAGAACTGTGGTCAACCAATAAGATTACAAGTGTAATCACCCAGGTAAAATGGATTAAATCAGGGTTAAATGGAGAAGCTAGTCACTAAATACCGAATAAGTGTCTTTGCTGGTAAGAGTTTGGGTTAGTGGCTCTTTCTGGTTTCCTCAAAGAGATAGACACCTATTTATAATATCAATCTCCAATGTTTATCCTTAGGGTCTGATTGTACTTATTTTGTCGTTTGTCTTGAGATCTGGCCCACAGCAGAGTTGTTTGTTTCCTTCAAGGTTGGCAAGATTTCTGATCTTTGTTTTGATATCTCTAACTCAGGTGCCGTCCAATTGCTGTGATAACAGTGGTGCACCCCCTCCCACACAATATCTTTTAGGATGCTATGAAGTTTAGATAAACATAAAGAAATTAGTGCAATTCATTGAATAGGCTAAGAATGAGTAACATATTATATTCCCTTTAGTATAGTCAGCTGAGTTAGATAGAAAGACTATATGCAGGCAGATAGAGATGGGCCCTCAAAGAAGCCATTGCAACCTTAGAGGAGACAGACACCTCTGCTGCAGGCCAGATCTCAAGACAACAGGGCAAAACAAATGCAACCAGACCCTAAGTATAAACATCAGGGGTTGATATGCTAAATAGGTATCAGTCACCTTGAGGAAGCCATAAGGAACCACTCAGCAAAGACCCTACTCTGTATTAATGTCTTGCTACATGATTCACTTCCCTACTGGATCCCAATTTAATCAGTCTTACCTGAGCGATTATACTCATAATCCTATTGGTTGACCATAGTTCTGTCCTACCTCATGCACATCAGCCTTTCAGGTTCCCATTTTTCCCCACCTTGGACCTGTCTCACCTTATAGTTTTGCTATATAAAAGTCCCTAAAAAAGAGTCTTTGGCAAATAATTTTGGCTGACTGGTTGCCTTTTGAGATTGCTGGTTGAGTTGGTTGGTTCTTCCCTCAATTCTTTTTCCAATGTTACTGCTGTATCATTTCTTTTTTCCTTCTGAGATTTTTTTTTTTTTGCTACTTTTTGGTAAAATTAAAATTATTTGTTTATGAATACTGTGAAAACAAAACGTTAATAGAAGTGAAGGAAACCATGCAGTGGTGGTCTAACAGAAAATTCTGTGAGTTTTCCTGCTGCGCTTTACGCACCTGAATTGTATGACAGGTTTTTATTTGTCTTGTGGACTGCTCAGGATACTAACTTAACTTCCTCCCAGTTCAAGCCATGAACAGTTTTGCCTTATTCTGATCCGACTAGGCTGAGGACAGGTTAGGAGTGTGTCTGTCTCTGGATAAGAGATGTCCTTTTTTTCAGAAAGTTGACATTGTTGGTCAAACTATACTTTTTAGACTCCTGAAGTTTCAGAGAAAAAAAAAATCTCAGGCACAAACAATCCAGTGCCTTCATTTTATGGATGAAACTGAGTTGCAGAGAAAGTAAGTGACTTAACCACAGTAGCACAGCTGGCTGAAAGCCTTGCTAGAAATAGGGCGATGCCTTCCTCATTCTTAATTCAGATCTCCCATTACACATAGCATTTCAATGACCTTGGTCTTCAAGAACTCTAATAAGCATAGTAATTAAGAGATAACTACAATATGCAGTATTTTACTGATCTTCTCTGATCTTATGCAGTTCATAAAAACTTTTTCTTTTACATATTTGCTGGAAAAGTCAAGGACAAGGTCAAAGGGGGCAAATTTAAATTACAAATGTCTTAGGTTAACAACAGGTTTTCATTGTTGTTCTCAGTAACTGGACTAAGTCATATGACAGCCACACATTCATCTCCCTCTGCACACAAACGCCCCTGGGTTTTTCTCTTAGCCCACTGAAGTTAGACCTGGGTAGGCTAATGGGTGATGAACACATATTTGTTTGTCTACTTAATTAAATAGTTAATGACTGAGAAAAATCAATTATTAAGAGCCCTGAATTTACTAGCCCTTATTTGCATTCAAATGATTATTTTTTAAGTCAACAGGAAGTTTGGAGGGAGCTGCCCACAAAAGTCTGGCCTCAATTTTAGAAAACTTTAAGCCTAGACCATCTCTTGGACTTTTTTATCTTTTAAGTATGATAAAGTGGAACAGATCTTTTTTTTTCTTTCATTGCTAAGCACAGAACCTAGGACCTTGCAGTCTCTATCACTGAGCTACATTCCCAGTTTAGCATATTGTTTAATCCAGCCGTTTGTACTAAAATTGTCTCATTTATAAGAAGAGGCAAATATAATTTGAAACAGCCAGTGGAGAACAGTGTAAATTAGTGGCAAATTAGCAAAAGATGTGTGATTATCTCACAGGGGATCGTGAGACCATCTTGCATTGTCCACAACTTTGCACTCATGTGTTCCCTCCCATGCCGTCAACCCACCACTCAAACTGGTGCCAACAGCACAAACTAATCTACATGCATACCAGTTTCCTGTGTAACGAAGTGTAAAAACAAAGTCCTGCTCGTTACAGGCATTTGTTGTGGTTTTCTGACATCAGGTGTCACAAGTTTCTTTCTCCTTTGCAGTAATTCCCTGAGTAAACTGAAGCCCCCTAGGGATGGTGCTAGGTGAAAATCTGAGTAATGGGTCCAATGAGCTCAACAGTAACACCCTTGACCGCTGAAGTTTTTAATGTGAAGGAGTTACGTGTTGTTTAATTGGATAATGTGTCTTAGTTCTAGGTAAATGAAAGGTGATGAATGGCTTACCTGCTACCTAAACATGTTTACACCATTTACCTCCAACTCAGCCCAGGGTGGGAGGAATTTGTGTCACTTGTGTCCTGGTTGTAGACTCAGGCAAGAGACACTTTGATTCCTGGGAGGTGAGCCACATGCTGGGCAGCCGTGCTATTCATGAGGCCAGCCTGTGGTCCGATATCCTGCTGCTGACATATGGTGCCTGCCATCAGTCAGATGGCAGGAATGCTGGAAAGGGCCTGAGCACATCTAACCTGAGCTGTGGGCAGAGATTAGGAGAGGCTGGGTGGAGAGCCCAGTGAGTGTGTGAGCGTGGAAGGCCAAGCCCCAGCATGGAGTGTGAAAGAGGGGACGTGAAGTCAGCACAGATGCACCTTTACATCAGTGCCACCTCAGCTGACCACCACCCTGACACACAAGTCCCCGCGTGCTCAAGTATCAGAGCTCAGGAGAAGAAAAACTTGCTATGGTAAAAAGCAGGATATTTCAAAGATAGGCTCATGGAGCTGTTTGTCTTTGGAGGTTTTTTTTTCACTAGAAAAGATTTGTTCAGAGCGGCATTCATTTGGCAATGCTTGATCAGCCCTAGAAGCTTCGGAGAGTCTCCACTACTGTTAAAATTGTGTGTAAGCAGTATGTATATGAGTTAATGTTAAATTTCCTGGGCAGAGGATATATATATATATATATATATATTTTTTTTTTTTTTTTTTTGTCTTTTTTCATTTTTATCGGTACCAGGGATTGAACTCATGACCGCCTGCTTGCAAGGCAGGTGCTTATGCTACTGAGCTAAATCCCCAGCCCAGAGGATATATATTTTATAAAATAAAAATTCAAAGTATCTGCTACCTCCAAAATATTTTGTGATTACTGATCTGGAGGCCAGTGGAACCCATCTAGTCTTCTGGGTCATGACAGAAAAAATCTTTTAAAAGTTTTGTGTTTCAACCTTAATAATACATGTTTGTACACAGAATATCTACATTTCTTGTATGGAGCTGGTACATGTACATAACACAACTGAATTCCTTCCTTTCATCCACTCTTTCCTCCTTTGTCCCTCAATGTCTTGATCCCTTTCCCATTTGAGAAAGATCTAGCTCCCTTCTATTAGCTATCTTTTATTTTGTTCTTTATAATTTGAGTTTTTCATCTAAAAGAAATATTTAAGCTTATACAATATTTAACCAAGCAATATTTAATCTTATGTGTGATTTATTTCACTTAACATGATAGTCACAAAGTGCATTCAGTTTCCTGAAAATGACTTGCTTTTATCTTTTTTATAACAGAGTAGTATTCTATTGTAATTACTGCATTCTTTTTATACATTCAATTGTTTATAGACATATAAACTGCTTCCAAGATTTAGCCATTATGAATTGTGCTGCTATAAACATGGTTGTGCATGTATGATAAGATGTGTTTAATAGCTATATAAAATAGAATTTCTAGTTTTAATTTCTTTCTTTCTTTCTTTGTTTTTTTGGTACTGGGGGTCCTTACAACCTCATGCTTGCCACGAAGGTATTTACATCTATGAGCTACATCCTTGGCCCTAGTTTTAGTTTTTTTGAAAACCTCCAAACTGGTTTCCATAGTGGAGGAAGGGTTCCCTTTGCTCCACAGCCTCACCAGCATTTGTTAGTATTTGATTTCTGATGACGGCCAATCTTTTTGGGGTAAGACGAAAACTCGATGTTTTCTTACTTTCCATTTCTCTAATACCCAGAGATGCTGAGCATTTCTTCATGTGTTTATTGGCCTTTTGCACTACTTATCCCATGAAGTGCCTATCAATTTCACGCCCCCATGTTTTGATTGGATCTTTTATTTGGGGAGTATCTGATTTTTCTTTGAGCTCTTCATATGTCGTAGATATTAGTCCTCTGAAGACTAGCTGGCAATGTTTTTCCTGTTTTGTATGCTTCCTTTTCCTATGTTGTTTCTTTTGTTGTGCACAAGCTTTTAACAAATTAGTTGACTTTTGGTGTAGTTTCCTGTATAACTGGAGTTCTGCCAGAAATTCCTTGACTACACATATGATTGCAAGAATTTTACCTATTTTATCTTCCAGCAGGTGAAGTGTTTCTGTCTTAACATTTATTTCTTTGATCCAATTTGAGTTTAGTTTAGTGCATGGTCAGAGATTCAGATCTGGATAGATAGTTTTCCCAGCACGATTTATTAAAGAGGCTATTTCCCTCCAAAATGTTTGGTCCCTTTGTCAAAGATCAAATAGTAGAATGTGCTTGGGTTTGTTTCTGCACCCTCTCTCCTATTCCATTGATCCTCGTGTCTTTTTTGGTACCATGCTGCTGTTTGTCTGTTTATTTATTTAATCACTATAGCTTTGAAATATAACTTCAAGTCTGGGATTACAATGCCTCCTCTTTGCTCCTGTTAGCCAGGATTGCTTCTGCTATTAAGGATCTATTTTGGTTCCATATGAATCTATTTTTTTTAAGATAGTAAAATACAACAAAACAGGACAGAATAAAGCCAATCAGGACAATATAGTGAAATAGGTACAGAATTTCAGAGCAGGCTACGGGAATAACAGTAATAGCTACCATGGTGTATTTTGTTACTGATTTAGGGGAATGAAACTCCCAACCTACTACATCCTATACGAGTTCATGTTCTCTAAAATCGAAGAATGAATTTTAGTAACAACAGAGGTTAAAAGCAGAATATATTTATTGAGAGAAAGAAAGCTTCTGACTAAGAGAGACAGAAGGGGTCCCAAGCGGGTTGCCAGGGACTCTGTCTTTTCCAGAGACTTTTACAGAGTAAAATCATGGGGTGAGGTGTGTTCAAGTGGGGGAAAACTGGGAACTCACAAGGCACATGGGCATAAGGCGGGACAGAACTATGGTTAGCCAATAAGATTAATAGATCATGTAAAATTGATTACACTGGGGACAAATGGGAAAGCCAGTAGAACCTGAGACCACAGCCTGACCCCGGCCTCAGCCCTGTAAGCCCCCATTTGGCCATGTCTCTTTAATAATGTCACACCCAGGCACACAGCAGATGAGCCACACTGGTGGAAGGAACTGCAACTGTTGCAGGTAATTCCATAGTGGATGACTTTTATTCTTATGAGGATCTAGGAGAAAACAGACAGGAACTGGAGACCTGAGTTCCAGTTGGCATCCTGTACCAGCCAGTCAGGCGACACTGGGCAGTTCACCTTCATGTGTTTACATCAGCTTCCCAGTCTGTAGAATGAGGAAGCTGGACTAGATTCCCAAACCCTCCTCGGCTCAGGAGTGGACAGGCTTTTTTCGAATTCCACAGGATAACCCTGTCTGAGAGCAATTTGAAGAGAATTGGTCCTTTATGAGAAGCTTGTTTATTTTTCTATCTTATATAGCAAGGTATATGTTTTAAGGTTTGAGTTTTTAGCCCATAGATGCATACTTAGACATATCCAAGAAGAAAAACAACTACTGGCAACATTGAGAATTCAGTGACAGTTCATCTGCCGGTTGGGCTGAAAAACCAAGTAGCAAATATTTCCTACGACAATAGAGAAGCCCTGCAAACTGTCCTATAGTTTCTAGTTTGAATAAATATCCCTGTTACATCCGGTCTTGTATTCTGCTCTTACTAGGAGGCGTGTTTTCAGAGTCATCCTCCCCCGCAACCCATGCGTTCTGGGTTTTGACCATTAGGCCTCTGCACTGAACTAAATTCCTAATCCTTTTTGTTTTCATTTTAGATGGCATCTTGCTGAACCACTACATTGATCAGCCTGAACTTCTAATCTTCCTGCCTCAGCCTCCCAGAGTATTAGGATTACTGCTGTGCGGTGCCATTTCTGTCTTGTATTTAGATTCCTGGCCCTTTTACATGCAGTGTGTAAAGTCTCTGAATTGTTACTGTGGCATGGCTGATCTTTGCACTCTAGGCTTACAGGAGCAACCAAGTCATCCGTCTGCTCTGGACGCCTCCTTTCTCATTTTGCCTTTTCCCTGGATGTCTCTGGAAGGTGTCTCTCTTCCTCCCCGCTCTCTCCTCTTGGACTCTCAATTCTCATCTGCTTCATGGGACTGTCCTTCTTTCAAATCCCCTTAGATGACCATCTTGAAAATTGCTACTGATTTTCTGTGCTCTTTGCCTTTTAAATCACTTACTAATGTTTTCCTTTCTCCTAGTCCCCGTGTGTTTGGTATAACAAAGTTTCACCCACTGTTTTTGTTTCCTTTGTCTTTTTTATCTATGCAGTCTAGCTGTTCTGGAACTACTTTCTTACAAGACAGAGGGTGTTCTGTGCCCGTCTCCTGTCCCTGGTTCCACTACGAGGACCGCGTAGACAGCACTTGTGTCCATCGCATCTGCACTACCAGACATTTCCCACGCTGAAGAAGCAGCTCGGCAAACCTTTGCTAAACGCCAGTGCTCTGTGCACCTTTCTATTCAAGCACTTCCATCGTTCATCCTTCTGTACTCTTGTGCCTCCTCTGAGTCCAATGATGAACCATCTCACCACATAGCACTGTAACGACTCTGACACTTCTTTCTCCCTTCTTCTCTTCCAGTGTGTCCCGTAGAGCATTGTATTACTGAACTCTTCTTTGAGACACACCTGCCTTTTACCTTTGATAGTTGCTATAAACTCAATCTCCTAAACTAGTATTTTTATCTTATTTATATAGGATTTTATCTTTGAGACAGTCATGCTATGTAACTCAGGCTGGCCACAAACTCCTTGCAGAAATTCTCCTGACTCAGCCTCTTGAGTGCTGGAGTTACAAGCATTCAACACCATGCCTGGTGCTAACTGGTATCTTTAAATTGTAAGTAAATGCTTATCAAAGTTATAGACATACAAGGTAAAACATTTTAACTGAACAACAGAGTTATCAAAGAAAGGTAAATTTCTCTTCCATCTCCTCCTCCAGTTTTCTCTCCCACAGACAGCCACTGTTAACAGTTTAAATCTTAGAGTCCAGCCTTGCAGATCAACAAGGTGCTGAAGTGCACAGGATGAGACCGCAGTAGCCGCTGCCAGGAGCCTGTCCTGAAGCTCGGCCAGTTGCACTGGGGCCCTTGTTTACCTGCCAGACATTTATCCAAGAACTGGGCTGTGCCTTCTGTACTCCCTGTCATGGTTTACAGTTTGCTTCAGTCCACAGGGCCAGCATCATCTTTGCTCTTAGTAGATTTTCTGGGGTTTTAGAGGCTGTGACCTCGCAGACATCACACTTCCCTGTGGACACAGTGAGGGAATCCAGTACTGTTCACCTCCCTGGGCTGAGCCTTCCGCCTGGTCAGCCTCCTAATAGCAATCGCGTTCATTCCTTACTGCTTTGGCTACACCAACCAGAGGCTGAGTCGTTTACTGTTTTGCTTCTGAACTATGGTGAACTGTGCTACTGTGAAGGCAGTGGGTTGTGATGTTGACCCAGTTTGTAGGAAGTGAGAACAAAATGATAGTATTCCTTTGCTCCTGCACCACTGCTTCCTCCTCCAGCCTTATTTCCTAAGTTCAGGTGTAACACCCTCATTAATTAATTATGTACTTACTGCAAGCATTTAAGACATAACATAGAGTATGTAATATGAGCAGTAATAGCATCACCCACACAGTATGTGTAATGACATTGTAGCCAGAGAGCAATTCTTACTCAATCCAGGGAGAAGAGCCACTCTGGGAGCTGTTCTGCACCTGGCTGTGCACTAATGACAGCCTCAGACTTGGAAAATATGCTTGTAATGACATCCATAATCTTAAAAACTGCTTTTGGGGAACGTATAATGTTTCAGTTAGATACAAAGTAGCTTTGGTACAAGTAGAAAAGCTGCTTTTAAAATCCACATAATGAGCAACAGGCTTGGAGTGCTCCCTGCTGAGGAGGTGCTGCATATGACATTTGACTTCTGGCTAGGAGTTGCCTGGGAGATACATTTTGATCAGTTGAGCTGTGATTTATTATACATAATAAAAATGAGAGAGATGACTCCCGTCAGAAGGTCTTCCAAGTGTGGTCTCTGGATAACAAACAAATTCATCAGTCAAACGTACATGGAAGACTGCATGTGACTCTTATTTCCTCCCTGTGTATTCATAATCTACACTAACACATTGAAGATTCCAGGAACCCCATAGTAAAAGAACTTCCAAACTTTTTACTGACTTTCTGTCTGCTAAACTTATTTGACAATAACACATTGAATGCATAATGCCTGCTAGCAATCTAAAAAAATATGACTCAGAGGTTCATACTCTGGAAAATGTCACTTCCATTTAATTTGGTTGTAAATAAATAATTGCTTCCTCTAAATAATTCATGTATTTAGTATATTATAGGCCAATCATACCTTAGTTCCATACAAAGCAATAACAAATACATGAAACAATTATAGTATAGCGATCATCTGATGTTAATTTATTATTTAACATTTACATCTTTTAAAAATCCAGTTCTAATTTTTTTTTTCTTTGTAAGTTGGAATCTTGTTAGTTGGCATCCGTTCAGAGACTTCCTGGCTGTCTCTTAGGAAACTTTCAAAAGAAAGCTCTTGCTTACTGATATTTCTTTTCCCTCACAACTTATTTAAGGAGGGCTCAATCTCATTAGCCAAAGATACTCTTTTCATTTCAATCAGCTTTCTATTCTGAGTGGATCAAGTCCTATTTTCCACACAGCCTTTTTCAGAATGCTATTATTGCTCTTAAATTCTGGGTCAGAAAATTGTTTCTGCTATACAGTTGTTTATAACATCAAACTGTATTATTTTTAAACAGAATTGATTTAAAGTTTTTTTAAAATTTAAAATGGTTTTAAAAATCACACAAAAAGGTATCTCATCATGAGTCTGGGTGCATTTACAAAAATAGAATGAAGACCAAAGCATAGAGGATTCTTCCCCTGCACTCTGATCCTTGACTGTTGTTCAGGGAGCGGCTCCAGAAGACAGCTTCTTTGAGACTGTATCTGAGTGGCCCAGATTCCATAGCTTCTTTATTTGTTAGGAGCTGCTGTAGAAAGGTTGGATGACGTCTCCCTGCTCCAGGTAAGTGATGGCAAACCTTTTAGAGACTAAAACCCACTTATTTGTCACAAAGTGCCAGCACTGCACTGTCATCCGATGCTCGGCTGCTGGGGGTGATGCTGGGGCAACTCAGCTCATGTGCCCGCTGGGGCTCTGCGTGCCATTCACCAGCACTGGTCTAGGGCAGGAGCCCTGTGAAAAGAAGTGTGAAGAGAACAGGCGGTGAGGCAGGCAAGGCCTGCCCAAGTGGCAGAAGCTGCTTCTTCTTTGGTCCATGAGAAGAAAGAACTGGCCCCTATTGGGGCCCAGGGACAGATAGGTTAGAAAGCTAAGCACTAGGGGCTGTGGCAGATTGAAAAATGTAAAGGCTGGCAACATCCTCTGTTCAGACTGAGAATAATTTGTATCATGCAAAGGCCTGGAAAGCAGGAAGGGGATAGAAATGAAGACCCAAACAAATCCACACTCTCACAAGGATGTGTGGGCATTACACCAAATCACAGTGGGTGTGAGCAGAGTTTAAGAAAATGCTC
Organism: Cavia porcellus; assembly: GCF_034190915.1. Taxonomy (NCBI): domain Eukaryota; kingdom Metazoa; phylum Chordata; class Mammalia; order Rodentia; family Caviidae; genus Cavia; species Cavia porcellus. The sequence continues at coordinate 61,859,134 of NW_026947504.1, forward strand.
AAAGCAGGTGCCTGCAATAGCTATGACCAGCACCCTCTTAAGAAAATACTGCCTGGATATGGTAACTCATGCCTGTAACTCTAGCTACCTGAGAGGCTGAGGCAGGTGGATTTCAAGTTCGTGGCCAGACTAGGTAATTTAGTGAGACACTGTCTCAAAACAAAAATGAAAAGTCCTGGGATATAGCTCAGGGGTAGAGCATCTCTCAGTTCAATCCCTGGTGCTACCAACAAAAACCAAAAAACTACCAATAAATATGTGCAATTATATATTAATAAAGACTTTATAACAGAAAAAAAGCAAAGAGTCTAAGCAGTTTCCAGGGATCTCATATGTAAACAACTTTAAAATTGCTAACTTTACTAACCTAGTTTTTTTTCAGAATTAATTATTTAATATTACGCTTTATGTGTAGCAGAGTATCTCTTCCCTGCAATGCTTGTGACAAGAAGCATTTCAGACTTGGGAGTATTTACATATATACAATGAGATATTTTGGAGATAACACCCAAGACTACATATAAAATTTATTTGTGTTTCATACACATGTTTTAAAGATAGCCTACAGGTAATTTTATACACTATTTTGAGTACTCTGGGGTTTTGTCTGTTACCTGTCATGTGAGTTCAGGTATGAAATTTTCTACTTGTGGCATCATGTTGGCTTTTGAGAAGTTTCAGATTTTTTTTAACATTTTGGGATTCAAATGTTCAAATTAGGTATGTTCAACCTGTATTATCATTGGTTTGTGTTTTGTTTTGTTTCATGCCAGAAAAAAAAAAATAAGAAAGTACAAAGTACAAAGAAAGTACTTTTACACAATTCTACAAATTTAATGTGTTTAGATTTACATAAGAAATTTGGGACACTGTCATTTGGTAAGGCTACTTTGTCAATAACTGATTCACTGATTAGTATTTTGGAACACAAGACAAATTTCTGAAATACATCCAGGATAGTAATATTTATTATCTTCAGAGATACTTACATTGGTGATATGTCATAATACAATATGTAAATATCCCAGACAATATTGTTTATTAAATCATCTACCAGTTAAAAAGGCTTAAAAACCAATGAATACAATATACTCTGATCATTTATCAATAAATATTCATAGAGACAGTACAAAGAGAATACATTAGTACCGACAGCATGTCAAAGGAGTAACCAGGAAACGCTGCTGTTAATCATGAAATATTCCCATTCCTTTTTAGGAAAGAGGAAAGCAAAGCAGTGTTTTAGGATGAGGGAAAAAGACATAAAGTCCAGACTGCTGTATTTGAGGTAAAAATAATGGCTTTCATTTGATTCTGGTGTCCATGTGTTGTTGCTTAAATTTTCAGTGGAGAGTCTAACGCGTGAATTCATCTGCATGGACAACTGGAACTTGTGTCAGCCTCTTCTTGTCCACTTACCTCAGCTGGACAGAGCAGTCCAAACTAGGATGAACAAACATGGCTGACCACACTCACCCTTCACACAATACTTTGGATTCCCACCAAAAGAGGTCTTGTAGTGATTTTCAGAAAATATGACATGGGCTGACCAGCATCCCCGCCATCTATCTCTCATTCTTAAATTTGGTTTTTTGTTGTTTTGTTTTCTTTTAGACAGGGTTATGCTATGTAGTGGAGGTCGGTCTTGAGCTTACTGTGTAGCCTAGGCTTGCCTTGAATTTCTGATGATCCTCCTGCCTAGCCTCCCAAAGTGCTGGAAATACAGGCATGTGCCACCTTGCCCAGGTTAAATGTGGTTTTTATAAGCTTGTCTATAGCTCCATAATTCAAACAAGAGCAAAAGGGTTGGGTCTTTAAATTTGGAAGGGTTTATGATGTCATCTTTTTTGAGTGCAGGAAGATTTTTTCCAACCCCCAAATGGATCCTTTTGTCTTTTGGAATCACAGAACCAATAAATGAACCAAACTCCAATTGAATGGTGACTTAAATTTCTTTTTCATTTGTTGATGAGATTGATCATTTTCTCCTGTCACACTTGGAACTGAAAATATTTCTATTTTCCCCCTCAGTGCAATAATTTCAATTACGTTACTTTATGGAACCACTGGAAGATAACTAAAGCAAAATACGAATAGAAAAATCTACTGCTGTCTTTCAAACAGCAACAGATTTGGAAAAGATTGTAAAAGATTTAATAATAATAGACTATCCAAAAATAGACAAAAGGGAAACAAGGAAGAAGAAAGATTAAAATATGGTAGATTTAGTGTATTCATTTGGACTCTTGGTTGCACTGACAGAAGATCAAATAAAATTGACCTCAACAACAAGAAGAACGTATTATGTATATAACTGTCCCTCGCTGTCCATGGAAGATTGGTTCTAGGAACTCTCAAACTCCTAGGATGCTCAAATTCTCTTTTCAAAATGGTGCAGTATTTGCATGTAGCATATCTGTATCTTCCCATATACCGTGGGTCATATCTAGATTACTTATTAAAAATCTACTTTTTCACTATACTGGGACTCTTATCTGCTAGGAAAGTACCGTACCACTGCATTACATTCCCAGCCCTCTAGATTATTTATCCAAATGTAACTGAATGCTAACTGAATTTAATGTAAATGCTCAGTAAATAGTTGTTAATATTGTGTTGTTCATGGAAGAACATCAAGAAAAATGTCATTTTGTACAGAAAAATGTACAAAATGACATTTTTCTGATCATTTTTTATTCACAGTTGATTGAATCTGGGACACTAAACCAAGAGATACTGAACCCGCAGGTGTGAGGCACTACACACATACTGGGCAGCTCACAAAGATGCATTCTCAAGATGAGAATCAGAAAGGTGGGTCTGAACACAGTCAGGCTCCCTGCGTATTCTGTCACGTGGTCATGAATCTACTTTTAGGCTAAACAGCAGCCAGCTGTGAAATATGACTGTTCCCAGCAGACCAGATGCACAGGAAGGCAAAGGTAGAACTGGAAGAGGACACTGTTTTCATAAGAAATGAACAGTATTAAACAAAGTGAAACCAGGCACAGTGATGCATCGCTGTAGTCCCAGCTGCTCAGGAGACTGAGGCGGGAGGATTCAAAGTTCGAGTCCTGCCTGGGCACTTCAGCAAGATCCTGTCTTAAAATCAAAATCAAAAAAAAAAAAAAAAAAAAAAAAAGGACTCAGTACTCGCCAGGTTGAGTATCTTCCAGGGTACTGTACTAAGCAAAACATCAAAACCAAAACCAAAGAGAACTATGAAGAAGCAAGACATGCAGGGAAATGGCTCGTCATGTTTCTTGAATATTTAGAAATAACCGAGATAAGTTTCAAGAGTCAAGTACTCTTGAAGGAAAAACTTCTTTATGCAAGAAAAGCATTTGAAACTTGAAAGATGTATCAACAAATAGCAATCTGTTGAACAGTGGCCTATTGTGCAATGCTTAATTAATTACTAATATTCATGGTACACTCATTAGATACAGGATACAGCCCTAGATTCTGGGATACCAGGAGGAAGTTGCTAAAATAAGTGCCTACTTTGAGGAGTGTATACATTAATAATATGTAGGAGGAAAATCAAGCTACAGTAAACATGTCTATTCAAAATAAAGGAATGAACACTTGCTTAAAGGAAAATCACAGACTCATATTACTATTATTTCCTCTGAAAAGATTACTAGCTTTCTTTTTAAGAGATATGTCTTATATGAGGCATTCCAACAATGCTTGATCTGGACGACGTAGTTGGCCAGATGTCTGCAAGCATATGGCGCATACTAATTACTATTAATTCAGTTTCAAGGAGATGAGGTTGGGAGGATACCAGCAGGTGGCGCTTGTTTCTTCTGAGAAAATTGTAATATTTTGTTCTCAACCAAGAATTCTGCAGGAATTAAGGGCGACTAGGCCACAGTGATTGCAAGTGACATATAGCGAGTCATGTTTAAGTGCTGAGTCCATAAATTTACAAGTTCCAGCCTGATGCCTTTGTCATCACACTTCTCCCCAACAAAAGCTCTAATGTTTTCTGACTTGACTGCCAGCTACATTTCCCCAAGCCATCAGCCTATAGGAACCCTAAGGCCTAGCGTAAACAGCAAAAATAATGAGAGAGAGACAGAGAGAGAGAGAGACAGAGAGAGAGAGAGAGAGAGCGAGAGAGAGAGAGAGAGAGAGAGAGAGAGAGAGAGAGAGAGAGAACTGAAGCTTTGGGAAAGGAGTGAGACTTTACCGTCTCCCAGCTGGTCTATCCTTGAGTGACAGATGTTCCCTGTTGCCTCCAAATCTTGGCCTGGGCGCTCACCCTGGGTCATGCATGGCAGAACTTGAATGCTGTGCCCCATGGGGCAAGAAGCAGCACGAGGACACTGACCATACCTAGGCTTAGGCTCAAGCTGGGAATCAGTGGCTTGCTGGGTCACTGGCCTAACCTCTGCTAGCACAGCACAATTTGGGGCTCACTCAGCCATAGCCAGGCCACCGCCTTTACACAACAAAGTATTCTGTCTACCCTAAACACAATACCTCTTAAACGTCCTTCCTTCCTGGGTCTCTGGCTTTCTACTGTTGCTTGCCAAGCATAGCCCCTCTGTATTTGTCAGTTCACGATAGTAGTCTAGTCCTGGAGCCTAGGGGGAAGGGCAATCACTCTAGAGTCTGGGGTTCAAATCCAACAGCACCTCTGACTGCAGAGATGACTTTAGATAAGTTTCTTAATTTCTCTTAGTAGACTGAGGGTAGCAATAGTTCCACTTAGGGGCTCCTGCATTTAAAAAGAGAATTTCTGTGTAATACCTCGACCAGCGCCTGATTCGCAGTAAGGGCCAAAACACTGGGCTGGGAGAGGGGGGTAGGCCTGTGGGGCTAACCCGATAGTGAAAACTGCCCGTCGGAGGGCTCTGGGTCAAATCTTCAGGATAACCCTCCTCCCTGTGACTTCACTGTATTTCAAATTCCATCCGTTGCCTCGCCTACAATCCAAAATTCCTTGTGCCCTAAAATCTTCTGGAAGGCCAAAGGGAACCCGGAGGACTAGGCGTCTAGTTGCAAGTCACCGGAGGTGGCGCGCGCTCTGATTTCGGGGCGCATTGCGGGGTCTGGCGGGACAGCCGGCGCCGCGGCAGGAGGAGGAGAGAGCAGGCGGCGGAGGAGGGGAGAGCGGAGAGGAGGGCGCGGGCGAGGAACACATGCGCGCTGCCGCCGCCGCCGCAGTCCGCAGCGTCCCGGGGACAGGAAACCTTCACGGCCCCGCCGCCGCCGCCGCCGCCTCCGGGTCCGCGCCCGGCTCCGCGCGCCCGCCCGCAGCCTCCTCCGGGCCTCCGGCGTCCTCGGGGCGGCACTGCGGGGATTCAGCCCGAGCCGCAGGCTTCCCGCCGGCCGAAGCTGTGACCCCCCCCGCAGGAGCGGCTGGGCGGGGCGGGGGGGCCGGGAGAAGATGGCGACGCCGGGAAGCGAACCCCAACCTTTCGGCCCCGCGCTCTCCGTGACGGCCCTGCACCCGCATCACCACCCACCCCACCACCACCACCATCACCACCCCGGGGGGACCGCAGCCGGCGGAGGGGCGGGTGGCGGCGGCGGCGGGGGCTTCAACCTGCCCTTGAACCGGGGCCTGGAGCGCGCGCTGGAGGAGGCGGCCAGCTCCGGGGGGCTGAACCTGAGCGCCAGGAAGCTGAAGGAGTTCCCCAGGACCGCGGCCCCCGGGCACGACCTCTCGGACACGGTGCAGGCAGGTGAGCGCCGGCCGGGGCGGGGGCGGCTGTGTGGGGTGCTGCCCGGCCGGCTGTCGCGCCTTCCTCGAGCCGTGGCCGGCCGAAGTCGGGCCGCGCCGGGGGTGCGCGGGCGCGAGGGGGCGGCGGGGCCTGTGCGGCGGGCGGGAAGGGTGGCCGGGAGCGCTGTGCGGGACGGCGGGGACGCGCCTGGCCCCCCGGACTGCACCCGGCGCCCGCGGCCGGGAAGGGCGCGCACTGTGCGCTCCCCAGGCTGCCTTCCTGGGCCCCGCGCAGGGCCGGGGACCCGTCAGAGCCTCCTAGCGTGGGAGCGTCGCCTTCGGGGTGGGGGAAGCCAGACAAAGGTGGCACGCCCCCGTCCGACCCCAGGGCACGGCGCGGTGCAGCGGCCCGCTTGGCGACGTCAGGAGACTCGGTTCTGCCTGCGAGGAGTGCCGAGCCTTCCTCTTCCTGAGCTTGTGCGAGCGAGCACAGAGCCACTGCGATTGTCGTGAATCCCAGCCTGCTGTCGCTTCCTTCCTTCCTTTCTTTTTCCCACCGCCCACGCTGTTTGGTCCCTGCTACCCAGACTACCTGGTCTCAGTAACTAGACCTTTGCGGGGGCCCTGGAGGGGAACATGACTTAGTGTAAGAAAAGTAATTAAAGCGAGCCGGTTTTCCAGCGTGAACCCGGCAAGTTGTAACTCGCGCCAATAAGCAGCCAGCTTTTTCAAGTTATGTCATGTGTTGACATATTTCCGAGACGTCTGCTTTCCGTTTGGTAGCTAGGAGTTGTAGGAGCGGGATCCATAAACAGGAAGGAGAGTGGTGGAATAGGATTGGGGCCTGGGATTGTGCACTTAGTGACTTGGGTTCCTGGACCACCGGGTCCAGCTCCCCGGGCTACGGGTTGTGTCCTGGCAAGCGATCAGCATTTCACAGGGCAGTGGGTGCCCCATTGTGGAACTCCTTCCGAGACCCCTTGGCTGTCATAGCTTCCTGGGCCTGTTGTCATCCTGGATGACTTGACCTCAGCTCAAGACCTCGCAGTTTCCTCTTATAGAGAAGGAAGGAGGCGGAGCAAAGGAGCGGGCGGTGGCTCTGGTAGGTTAGGTTTCCAGTGCCATTTCTCCTGTTTAATTCAGTAAACACTTTTGGGAGCCCCAATGCATGTTTAGATAGAATTCTGAGTTCGCAGGAATCAAACAGTCCTCTCCAGGGTCAGCAAAGTTTTATTTGGATTTAGGAATGGTCAGGAATGGGCAAGAAAGGGAATTTCCAGAGTTGGCTTAACAGCTGGGGAGCCTCTTTTGATAGGAACTCTTAGTGACATCTCAAGTAGAAGCTTTTCCAAGAATTGCCTGAATCATTAACTTAAAAAAAAAACTATGAAATTCTACTTTCCCCTTTGCCATAGAGTGCACTTTGAATTGTGCAGGACTGCAGAAAACAGAGCTGGCAGTTAGTACTGGGGCTCAGAATTAGGCTGATGATTACTTCCAAGTTAGGTGAACTTGGTGTGTTTGCTGTTAGCATTTCTCGAAGAAGACCAGTGCTTTAAAAGCAGAATCACATTATCAGTTATGACTTTGCTGTAAGAAGTGGACACTTAAAAATGTTTATTCCTGTTTTCCTTTCTGCTTGCTTAGTCTGTGAGTTTTGCAGGTTTTTAATAACAAGTCTCATCTGAACATGTGTGGTGCTCTGGCAGTTCTAATTAGTTAAAACTGAGAAGTTTAACGTTAATTCCGCATCCCACAATACAAACTTATTTGTGGCAGAGAGCGCAAAGGGTGTCATCTAAATTTGTGGGAACTTAAAACGCTCCAGTGAAGAGAAAAAGATATTCAACGTAGTGAGTTATTTTACATGACATTTGATGTGCATTTTTATGTACTTTTTATATGGGGCCCAATTTTATATTTTAATTTACATTTATAACTATTAATGTCACTGTGCTCTTGTTAATGTCAATATAAAACAGCCTGTGCATTTATAAAACAAAGATACTACATCTATCCTAAAACTCTTCTTATTCATCCTAAAAAAACTAACTTCTTCATTATCACACCCATCTCTCCCTCCAAGTGCAGTGAAAATTTCTCAGGGAGGGATACAAGCATTCTCTTTTCTGAGTGTTAAAGATTTTCTTTTACAAAATATCTGAGATCAGAAGCTGGGTGTAAACCATAGGAATTTTGTTTGTTCTAAGTAAATATTTGAGCACTGTTTTTTCATTTGTAAGAATGAAACAAATAAATAAAGGATTAAAATGACTGCCAGTGTAGATTGTGTTGACATTCTTTGCATTTTAAGAAAGCCAGTGATGTTCATAGTTTGAGTAGTAATATGTACATCAAAGATGGTGATTTCTCCTGGGCTCATATTTAGTTTGCAGAATATTTCTTAAAATCAGAATGGCATGCGAAGGTCCTTAAAAAGATTTTTTTTTCATAAATTTTGCAAGACAGAGAATGACATAGCAAGGCTTTTCTCTCTGTTAATTTGTATAATACAGGCCATTTGATTAATGACTTGTATAAAGTAACTCTTCTGGCAGTTGCCTATACAGAACTACACTCTTGGGCAGTGTAGTATATCTGAACAGTGATGAAAACCAAGAGGAAACACAGAAACACAGAGGCTGTGAGCTGCTCAGGGGTTGTCTATGCTCTGTTGCTCAAGTACATATACTTGATTCATAGGAAAAAACTCTCAGGCTTTTCCTTTGGGCCAATTAACTTGTGTTTTAGTCAAAAGTTTTGTTGTGAGGTTCTGGTCTTTTAGTAGATGAGAAGAGGAAAGGCACAGATGGCACTGACCCAAAGGGACCAGACGAAAGAGCCATGATCAGCACATGCTGTGTGCCCTTTGCTATGCTGAGTACTTGACATGTAATCGCTCAGTGTGGATCAGGAGCATATTCCTACCCTCATGTACAGATGGGCAGACTGCGATGGAGAGAAGGCAGGCAGTACGCTCAAGATTACACTTCTGTGTAGATGTGAACCACTTCAGTCCTGATGGGACTCAATTTAGCGATCCTGTCTTGACCCTCTATTAGCAGAGAGAAGAAATGGAAGGGTGCATAGTCTGGGAGTCTTTCTGGAGACTCTCTTAGTCCCCATTCATTCTCCCAGTGTGTACTGAGTCCCCTATGTGGATACCAGGGACATAACAGTGATCAAAAAGAGAATCTATATTGCTTCCTGAGACGTTTCCCCTCTAGTTGAAGAGATGGGAAAATAGTCAAGAAATTAATTTTTCAGGATGAATAAAAAGTCTTAGGATAGATGTAATATCTTTGTTTTATAAATGCATGGGCTGCTCTATATGGACATTAATAAGAACATGGTGATACTAATAGTAATAAATATAAAGTGAAGCCTAAAATTGAGCCCCTAAAAGGAAGTACATAAATATAAACATCAAGAAAGCAACCTTTGTCTTTCTAGCACTGATTAATTACATAGTGTCATTTAGATACAGAAGTTCAAAGAGATGTTTATATGATTGAAATGAGAAATAAATGAATCTGATTACATGAGCAATGGCTACAGTGCATCACTGTCAGTATTTTTTTTCTGTCAGTGTACGTATGCTGGGGATAAACCAGGTCCTCTTGTGTGCTAGGCAAATGCTGCCACTGAGAGCTACATTTAAAGTTCTTTTGAAAAAACATTATTTTGAGACAGCAGCTCACTAAGTTGCCCAGGTTGGCCTTGAACTTGCAATCTTCTTGCCTCTACCCAAGTGGCTGAGATTGCTGGTATGTACCAGGATGCCAGTATTTTTTTTTTTTTTTTTTGAGGTGGATATCAGCAGATTGTAGGAAATAAAGAGCTTTTCTAGGCAGGAACAAAAGCATAAGGCATAGAAAGTACTCCTTGAATGTTGGTGTGATTTTTTTTTTTTCTTTTCCGTGCAAGGGATCAAACCTAGGGCTTCATGTAGGCTAGGCAAGTGCTCTGCCATTGAATTCCTCAGCCCTAGTGTGTAGTTTCTGTATTTGAGTGTGAGTTGTATGAATACAAATCATAAGATGTGACTCTATGAGAAACTAAGTTACAATTTCAAGAAATCACAAGTGCCATGAAAAAATATTAATATTCTAAATATTTCTTTAGAACAAACAGAATACTTATGGTTTACAACCACCTCTGACTTTTAAGATATTTGTAAAAGCAGACATTTAGCATATCGCTTCAGAGGAAACGGTAATTTCTGTGAAGATGGTTAGGAAAGACTTCCACAGGGGAGGTAGGATTTGGAGCAGGTGTAGGATGGATAGATAGAAGTGAATATTTTGTGGTTGGAGACTTGGTTCTAAGATGTGGACTGAGAAACCCATCACTGAGGTTCTAAACTTCTCTAAGTAAGAGAGAGGACATGTAAGCTTGTCCTTGGGTCATATCCTCCCACACCTCTCCCACTGTACAGTGGGTGACAGAGCATAGGACTCTTATGGCCCTTTGTTTGAGGTCTCTGGAAATGGCTGAGGCCTGGGATTTGTCAGCCTGGGGGACTAACACCCTAGTCTGACTGATTTAACTCTCTCGAATGTCTGTACAGATTCAAATACTTCTCTGGTATTTGTGGGAGGCCTGTCTGCTTAATGCTAACATCTCTCACCCCACTTCCTTTAGTCACAGAGTCTTTGACTATTAGCCTTTTGACTGTTAATTGTTGGAATTCACACAGATCTTATTGAAGAAATCTATCCATTTTTGGGAACATGCTGTGCTCTATAATTATGGCCATAAAGCTTTTCCACACTAAATATAATGAAACTCGTGAAATCACATGTGTTTTCTTAAACCTATATTCTAAGTATATCCAGTTCTGAATTATTTATCTACTATTGATTTAAATTCATTATTAAGGTAACTGTCATTTCTTATGGCAGGCAGTATTACATAAGTGTCTTTACATTCATTACATGTATTCTGAATGTTCATTCATAAATTATTACATCTGTTCCCGTCTTATTTTTTTTCTGCTGATTAATCTCATACTTTTTAAGGGGAGAGGACTTCTAGTATAAAGACTTTTAGAGCCACTGAGATGCTCCCCGCTCTGTGAATATGTATAGGTATGTCTTTTTCTGTCTCCCTCCTTCTCTGTCTCTGTCTCTGCATTATGGCTCTGAAACATGTTCAGATATACTCATCCATGTGTCTGTGACAAAGCAGTGTCCATGGACACACATGCTATTCTGTTTACCTTTTAGACTTTTATTGCAAAGCCGGGAGCAGACTAATAGAGCTTTAGAATAATAGCACACAGTTGAGGAGGGCAGGCGGCTCTGGGAAGTTTTGGTCTGTACCAGTTCATAAAAGAGCAGCTCAAGGCTTGACCTTCGTCGGTGTAATGATTCTGCTGAAGAATCTGTCAGACAGTGTCGCATTTTCCTTGAGTTTTGGTGGGTGTGTATTAGACCAAAATTTGGCACATTTACCATCTAAGTTTTTCTTTTAATTATTTAACCAGAGTTTACCATTGTATTGCGTGGTAATTCTTTGATAGCAACATTTAGAGCCATTTAAAATCCCATTGGTGTCAGTCTATTCAAAAGGCCTTTGTTGTCCTAGTATGTTTATAGACTTTTCCTATCCCGTAACTCAATTTAATCATTGCTTGTTTAAACATAAGTTGTCCTTCTTTTGTATGTACTTTCGTATCTCTCTTTTTTATGTATGTAAGATCTATTAAAAATATTTAAACAGGACAGCAGTTACTTATTCCTATATCTCCTAATAATCACCTCCTTATATGTATAGTAGTATGCATGCTTTTCTAGAGACTTAGTTAATTAAAAAGCAGAAATTACTAAAGGTGATTTGGGGTTCATCTGTCAGGCCACAACACTCAGGCTTTTGTTTAAGTAGTCACAAAAACCTGTGCTTGGGGCTACTTTCCAGATTGCATTTACCTTTTTGGAAAGTTAAACTTTACTCTTAGAGAGATATCAAGAAAAATTGGTCTGAGTTTAGATATGGTAATTCTACCAATTTGTAAACTCTTTCAGTGGTTATGTCAATTGTTCCAATTAAGGTAAATTGGTGTTAATAATCAGTCGCAAACTCTAAATATATTTACATAGTTGATGGCTTTCTGCGTCACTCATGGGAAACTTAGCTTCTGTTATTGCTACCATCTTTTTGTTATGGGATACTGTTTTTTTACTTCACAATTTTGTCACCATAGTGCTTTTTTGGTGTCTGATGCGAGCCATTTGACAAAACACATTCAAAAATGAAACAAACAAAAACAAAAATTACTGCAGAATTCCAACTAAGACTTAGTTTAAAAATAATTTGTTTTAGAAAAACTAGACTTATCAAAATAGATTTGAAGTATGCCTATGCTATTCTTCATCTTAATTTAAGACTTCAGTGATATTGCTTCCATATACTGTAGTTACAAATAGTACATTTGGAAACCATTTGTTCCCATAAAGTACTTAAAAAATGAAGTGAGATTGTTTACATGAGCAGAATGTTGACAAACTGAGAATTTGGCCTCTTTTGCTTGCTGCAGCAATGCAGGAGAAGGGGAATGCCTTTTTAGTCAGATTTTTGTATATGTTCGTATTTTTTCCCAGCTACATCCTTCTTTGCTGGCCTTAGTGGAGGGTGTAGCAGAAGTTGATTTTTTTCCTTAATAAGAAATTGCTGCTTCTCTGTTAAAATGATTTTGATGCTGAAGCAGCTCAACTTATCCTGCATGAAAGTTTTACACATTTTTAGTACATCAGAGACAGGTTATTTCAAGATCTTTCTCGATGTTGATTTCTTCTCCTTCTGCACTTTCTCTGAGTCCTCCTCCTGGAGGGCACCTAAGCAGAGCATGAGCTGAAACAGGCCAGGAACCCTCCAGCTCAGTGATTCCCAGACTCTCTCTTCACTGTTCTCACCAAGAGGGCAGACAGAGCCTCACATCTTAGTTTTTTGTCTACTAGCTTCTCAGATGGGCTTGTTTTTGACTGACCCATGTAGTATGGTATGTACAATTCTGCTACATAATGTGCTCGCCCAATCTTCTTTTCTGTTTTTAATGTTTATACTGCGCAGCATGAGGTATGGCATCAATATGTCTGACCTGGTCCAGTTAGCTTTGGTCTGATTTAAGTCACTTTATCTCTGCAGGCAACGGGGAGCACCATCCACATGCTCTTCCCCAGATTGCCTTCGTTTTTCTTTTCCAAGCCATTTATCCAGTGTGCCATTTCCTTGCTCCCTCGTGTGCTTACCCCACTAGCATGTCACGCAGCCCAGTATAAGCTTGGATCTGCCCAATACAAGCAGCTTCCTTTTCATGCTGACCTTGCACTGAATCTTTCATAGCCTGACAGCATCTTTGTTATTTCCTTGCATGTTTTAAATTTTAGTATCTTCTTTGGGTAATCTTCATTTATCAGTGATTTTGCCTTTTACTTTCTGGTGATTCTAGTCGCCAGTAGTCAGCCATAGTCCACAAACAGTCACTGGAAAATTTGCAGAAATCAACAATTGATAAATTTTAAATTTTGAGTTGTTCTGGGCAGTGCAATGAAATGCAGCACCATCTGCTCCATCCTACCTGCATCCCACCACCTCCATCCTTGTCCAGAGTATCCACATTCTGTGTGCTACCCACCCTGGCAGTTCCTTTTGGATTCACTAGGGCAGGGCTTGTGTTCAAGTAGCCCTTACATAGTAACCTGCTGCGGCATCACAATACCCATATCCTTTCCCTTACTTCATTTGTCACACAGGCAATTATCCTCTCATACCATCACAAGAAGGGTGAGCACGGCACAGTAAGGCATTTTGAGAGAGAAGGAAAAAGACCACATTTGTATTACTTTTATTATCAGATATGGTTTAAGTTAATCTATTTAATTATTGTTATTGTTATTTTTTTACTGTGCCTAATTTATATGTTAAACTTCATCATAAAACATATGCATAGGCAAGCAACAGTATGGTAGAATTCAGGATCATTACTCTTTTCAGGTGTTCACCAGGGATCTTGGAACAAAATGGGAGATGAATGTATTTCTCCAGGTGTAAGCTTTTTCCTCCTTCTATGGGTGGTGAGATTTGGCTAGCCTGACTTTTTATTTCTGACTTTATATATGCCTTCCATGTGTAGCATAGAAAGTGCCAGATGAGTATCAGTGTTTATCTGTCTTCTCCTTGCCTGGCTGGGTGACTTAAACAATAGTAGTTTATTTTTTGTCAGTTCTGAAGACTTGAAGTCTAAAATCAAAGTGTTGGCAGGTCTGACTTCTGTCTTTGGTTTGAACATGGTCATCTTCTCCCTATGTCTGTGTGTGGTCTTTTTAATGTACATGCATCCCTGATGTCTCTTCCTGAGAATCCAAATGCCCTCTTCTTGTAAGGGCACAGGTTGGACTAGGGTTCATCCACATGACCCAATGTAAACTCCTTTAAAGATCTGTCTCCAGATACAGTCATATTCTGGGGTCCTGAGGGTAGGGACTTCTGTGTCAATTTTGGTGGACACCTGATGCTATAGTACCTGATGAAACTAATAGCTTCTGGCTTTTCCTTGCCTGAATAAACTGATCTTTGACTTGTCTGTCTCTGATCTGAGTACTGCTCTTCCACGAAGCAAGAACTAAGCCTGTCTCGTTCACACTCTGCTGTGGTTTGATGTAGTTTGCATGTATCCCCAAAAGGTTCCTATGCCAGCAGCTTTATCCCCAGTCTGGTGACTTTGAGAGGTGGTGGAGCCTTTAACAGGTTTAGGCCCTCACTGTGGGTATCGCCCCCAAAAGAGACTAATGTAGTTCTTGTGAGATCCACATTAGTTCTTCAGAGATTGAGCTGTTGGACGATGAGGCCACCTCGAGTGCTTGGCCTCTTCCACACACAGCCCATTTCCTTCCCGCTTTCCTGCCATGTTGTGCCAGTGGGGGGCTCTCCAGAGCCGGAAGCAGTGGCACTGCCTGGCTTTGGAATTTTAGGCTTCGGAACTGTGGCCTGACAAACCTGTTTTCTTCATAAAGAAATACTCAAATTTGCCATAGCAACAGAATGTGGGACCAATGCAACATTGCTTCCTTAGTATCTGGCATAGCCCTGTCTTTAGCTCTCACCTAGGCCTGTAGAATCTCCTTAAATGCCTCTGAACACTTGACTTGCTGTAAAAGGGACAGAGAGCCACATTTATACTTAAGAACCGGTGACCCTAGCTTGTCGCTGACCTCATAGATTCACTGTCTTCCTTATCTTCTTTTTGATGGTTGTGGGGTCTCGAGTCATTTTTTCCTCATTGATGGTGGTCATCAATATCTGTAAGCAGGATTTCATCCAGAATCCAAGTGAGTTATAAGTGATTCTACACAAGACAGGCGGGGGTTTTATTATGTCAAATAGCAAATAAACTCACAAATACAGAAAAATTGATCGTTTTCGAGCACCTGTCATGTCTGAGGAGATATGGCTGATTAAAATAGAGGTGTAGTTTTTCCTGCTTTGCAGAATCAGGCGAGGTTTAGGAAAACAATGTATTTGAAAATACTTTACATATTAATTATTCCCATTAACAGATGTCACTTTCTGTTAAGCTTTTCAGCTCTTTGCCAAAGGGATTTTCTTTCCCGTTTTTCCATCTGTGTAGTGTAGTGTTTAAAAGTTGGTTTTTTCCTTCTCACACCTGGACTCAGACGTGGCTTTATCACTTGTAAACATGTCACTTTGGACAGATCACCCCTAAGCATCAGTCTCACTTGGAAATGCAGACAGTAATAGTAGACAATGATTTTATCCACCAGTCGGTAACATTATAAAGTGCTTTTTTGGTACTATTACTTCAGGTGCTTTATATGTAAATGTGTGTATTAAATGTATGTAATACACATGTTACCTCATGTAATGCTTGCTAAATATTCTGACTGCTAACAGAGGCTTCACCTCTCGCTACTTTGCCTTTCTTTTGGGGTCTGAAGAGGGAGTTTAGAAACTCAGAAAACATACATTTATGTTTCTTTCTCATTTAATTGCTGAGGAGATTGAGGCTCATTTGTTTGTCCGGGTCACACAGCGGGGTCGTGGGTGCCAGAGGCAACACCTGCTTTCGTGGACTCCTGTCAAAGGGTCGTTTCTGAGAGTCTGGCTGGAGGTTACAGGGATAGGGGAGGACCCCCTCCCTCTGTGCCCTCCTAGGGTGGACCCACCCGCACTAGCCATGTGGCAGGCCACAAATGTAGAACAAATGCTGTGAAACCTTGCGGAACATCTGGTCCAAAGCTGGGGAGGATACAGGGTAAGACTTACAGTAGTTCCAGATTAAACATGTTAGTCCGGGATTTTACTGCCTGTGGTTAGGGAGACACACACGGGCCCCTTGTAAATTGGATTCCAAGCACTAAACAGTTACACCGGACAGCCCCCCGACTCACCAGCTGGAGGCCCTGGAGATCTTCATGGCGACTTTGAGTGTTAGAACTTGGAAGACGTTTTCCCGTGGAAAGAGTGTAGTAACCGGAGAGCTGATGCTCCCACCAACCTCGGACGGCCTTTTTAACGCTAGCAAATGAGGGCTGGCGGGTTAATGGAGGCTTCCTGTTGCTGCTTTGGGAAAACACAGCCTCAGTTCTGCCGTGACATCCTGAGGGCGGAGAGGTGGGCTTCAGGTTGGGGACGAAGCTCTGCCTCTGGAAGATGATTCTTTCCTCTGCAGCCATTCCTGTCACTGGCACGGTGCCCTGCAGCTGGGTGTTATACCACATGGATGTGGGAGCCAGGGTCAGCAGGAGTCCAGGGGTCCATGGGGGTTGGCTGGGATACATCCAAACCTGATGGAGAGACCAGGGTTTCTATGAAAATTTTTCTTATAAATTATTAGTTTTTAATAAATTATAATTTATTAAATTGGTGGCAAGTTATTGAATCTCTCTGTTGCACAAATTTGCAATTTTCTAGAAGCAAATGTGCTCTTTTCTCCTCTGATGTTCGTGCTGATTCGTGAGGCAGCACACAGTTCCCCTGGCAGGTGAGGCCCACAGTGAGTGACTGACCTTCTGCCCGGGGTTCCTGTGGGGCATGGTTTTTTTTTTTTTCTTTCATTCAAATCAATCAGTGGAAACTGTCACTAGGAAGAGCTTAGACTGTGGTTGAGACTTTATCTTGGCTCCACCAAGGGATGCCTAATGCTTTATTTCCCCATGTCTTGGTTTCCTCATCTTAACATAAGGGATGGTAAACCCTAGGTTTAGAAATGAACATAAATGTCTGGTGCTTAGGTCAGTGTGTGGTACTGATCTTCCATTATTATTTGGAGACTCTGTATCTTTAGAAAAGATATTGAGTCTTATAACGGATGGAAAGATTAACTTCCTAGAAATATTGTGACATTAATGATCTGAGAATCCCAAAAGCCTGGGTGTACAAGCTTTTGGTGTATGGGGGTGTAATTGCTGTTCTTTGACAGTCTGGGGAAGATGGGAGAGTAGGCAGGACTTATGATTCCACGTGACAGAGGAGGCTGGATGTTAGAGTGACTTCTTTGGGTTGTGTTGCTAGTCTGGTTAGGTCGTTAGTTTGGTTAATTCAGATCCACACCTTCCAAGCTTGCATCTTTTTCCATTCATTTTTTAGTTAAGTGTTCATGGTTCTGATCTGATTTTTACTAGGACAAAGAAATCCTGATGGGAAGAAACCTGAGAAAGGAGAATGAGCAACGCAGGGTGGAGGGCCGCGGGACACGTGGCATATTAAGGTGGAGGTCCTGGGGCCAGCTCCTGCTTTGTCCTCGGGATTGTAGGAGTCGGGGCAGGCGTGGGTGAGGAGATAGGTAGGGTTTCTGGGAAGCTCTGGTTGCGGAGAGGTAGGGTTTCAAGGAGCTCTGGAGTACATCTCTTCACCTTCTAAGAGTCCTGCCATTGCTGCCAAAATTGTTCCAGATTGAAAGAAATCATTTTTTTTTTTTTTTTTTTTACTCTTGGCAAAAACTACCTTGTGAATCTTTTTATGTTCTTGGCAACTGCTCTGAGGATGTACATCAAATGTGTCTATAAAAAGTGAGAAAATATTTTGAAGAGGCAGAGATTTAGAAGTGAATATAAAGAATCAAACTTACCGCTTTGTTCTGTGTTTTACTGGTATCTGGCCTTTATTTTGAGCTGTAATCAGAAGATATTTCTTAAGAAAAAACCCTGTGGTAGTTCATTTCACCCTGCTATCAGGGTGCTATAAGGAATCCTGTTTGTCATGCCAGGTCATAATGGGGTCCAGGGTCCCTCAGAATCATGTTGGGCCCAGGGTCCCTCAGAATGATTCCTCATTCAGTCCCTAGATCACCTTGAGAGGCAGCCAGGGTCTCTGTTACTGAGAAGGGAGTTTGTCAGTAGGCAGTCTGACCATATTTGGGGAGCCAGTAAAGATAGTTTATCCTCACAGTGGCGCAGAGATTTTGGAGTCCATCGTGAGTAGGACCCAGATTCCTGACCACATGCACCCTTGCACTAATCGGAAAGTGAATAGATGACCCAGGCATATGGAAATTCTCTCCTGTCTGTAATGGCCAGCTAATGGCTCCACTTATAAAAAGTTTTTTTAAGGCAAGTAATTATTACTGGTTTTAATATTTCTTTACGATGTCTATTAAAATTGTAGATATGCATTAGGGTTTTTATTTTAAGCATTACATTTCTATATTTGGGTTTATATAGCTCAGTTGAACATTCCATTGATATTTTACTAGATTTTATTCTCTCCAGTGAGAAATGAACAGGTAGCTATCAGGTGAGAGGCCATCACGTTTACTTTCAAGAATATCCTTTTTGTAATATAAGTGCTTACTTTAAAAAAAAAACTTTTAATACATTTGGTCTGTGTCTGTAAGAATGATTGATTTGAATTTTAAAACATTTGCATTACGTAGCAGTCATACAGTAGTCCTCGGGGGGAGCTGGTCCTGTGCTTACACAGCTCAGTTCTTTTTATCCCTTTCCTCTCCTTTCTGTCCTCCCATCTTTTGATCCCCTTCCCCTTTGAAGATCTATCTCCTCCTTTCCTATTATTTATCTTTTATTTTGCTCTTTACTTATGTTTTGAGTTTCTCATGTGATATTTAAGCTTGTGTGTCTAGCCTATTTCTCTTAACGCTATGGTCCCAAGGTCATCCATTTTCCTAGCATAACTCACGTTTATCCTTCCTTATGGCAGAGTAGTGCTCCACTGTGTTTTCTTCATCCGTTCATCTGTTCATGTGCTAATAAAAAATAAAGTTGTTTTATTGAATACATTAATTTCTTTAAAAATCTTACATATTAAGTAATGGAAATACAACATTATGGATAAAAACTAATATTTTTTGCTACTATATAATTTGACTCTAATTGAAAGGAATCTGATGAGTAGTTGAAGGCAAATAGACATCTCTTTGTGCATTGCCCTCAGTAGTGTGGATGATAATTTCTGCATGTAATTTAAGGCAGTTATGTATTTGGGTTTGTTTGGTATTTTTTTTTTTGTTTCATTTCATTTTTAGACATTCTGCATGAATCCAAATTTTTAGTTGTAATCAGTCTTTCCAGGCTTGTAATAAATTCTGAGCTGTGCTTTGTTCATATTTTTGCAATTAATACTTTCTTGTATCTGTGAAGCATTTTAAAGGGTGCTGAGCCTAAATGAATCTATGAAGGTATGAATGTGCCTAAATCTAATCAATTTTTAGAACCCAGCTGGCAGCCCTGATGACTTGCTTTGGCATGCCCCACCCCCCACTCCTATCTAGGCTTCATCTTTGGAATTAGTATGCTAATGAGGACTTACTGTGAAGCAGGGTGAGGTATTGTGACCTAATAGCACCCTGCACTTCTCTGCCCCTAAGGAGGACAAATGACACACAGAGAAGCCCAGCAAAGAGCTGTCATTGTTAGGCTGCAGTGATCTCACCTGGAGTGTTTCCTGGTCTTGGTGTGTGTTGTGGTGTCTCTGTGTGGCAGACCCCTTCTGTCCTTGGGCAGCCTATTAGTAATCTCTTAACATGACAGGGTGGATTGGACTGAATGAACCGTCACATCTTTGGATAAAATATTTCAGCTTTGGCTGTATTACTTGCTGTAAGTCTGTGCAATAGTCTTGCATTCTGAGAAAACATGAGGTCACTATGGCCATCGGGAGAGGTAGTCCTAGAGCATCTTCATAAGTAGTGTTGACCCTGAATTCAGGTGGGTCATAGACTCTCTGCATACATCTGGACCTGGACAATTCATATTGTCACTCCTTTTAACATATCATGATTTGCATGTGTTATAAAGTCTTCAGCATTGCTCATTACTTTTAACTAGCAAAGTATTGCGTTAATTTTTAACTACGAGATCCTGCATACATAGAAAGGTGTCTGTATGCTACGTGGGCATCATTGATAATAAGACTAAAATTGATGTAGTGACAGAAAACAGAAAGTGGAACTGGAGGTGGGGAGAGCACAGGTTGATGCTGGTGTTTTTGTTTCCACTGTGATGATGGGTATACAGGTATACACATTTGCTGGAACTGCATACCTAGGATGAGTACATTGTATTGTGTGTAGATCATACCTTAATAAAATACACCAAAAACATACCTGTATACCCAGTCTCCAGTTTAACAAGCAGAACATTTCTAGTTTCCTCTTGGCACTATGTCTGCTACCGATTCCCAGCTGACAAGCTGTTTTAAAACACAGAGTGACAAGCTTTATGACTGAACTGTTGCCTACTTTTAGAAGACTGATATTTTTACTTTATTGGAAAGGCTCTTTGATCATCATTTTCTTTGTCTTGAAATAGCTTATAAACTCTCTTGATGTCTTACTCATAAGATATTCTAATTCTTTCTATAACAAATGGCATTTTATTTTCTAATAGAAAAAAATTGATGCTGAGCCATGTTTCCTACGACTGCTGGACGCTGGTTGCTAAGAGTCTGAGGCTGAAGAGCATTTGTTGTGCACCTTCTGAATGGTGGACACTGAAGACACGATCTCATTCCTTTCCTCAGCCTGTAAGACAGGAAACATTTACGTGAAATTTCCTCATGAGCAGAGCTATGCTCATAGGTGCTCAGCAGCCTCCTTAGGCTCCCCACACCGGAGTGAGGGAGTTGGTCAGGGTTTGAACCTCAGATGGGACTCTGCAACATGAACCTTCCCTGCTAAGCATGCTGTCATTGCATACTATCTTTTGCTGAGGAAAGTGGAACACATTGGCTGGCTTCCCTGGCTGCATTCTGGAGCAGGGATCATGTGACCTATCACTTGCAAACTCCCTAAGTCACCACAGTGACCCTGCATGCTCATTGTGCAGACCCCGCCCTAGCTTGCTCCTGCTCACCCACTGAGACTCAGCTGCCTGACAGCAGGTCTTTAAGCCTCTGGACTTTGATACCATCATGCTTACCCTACTGGGCTTCCTCTTGCCCTCCTGTAGGACTTCTGTAGCTCCAGCTGTCTCTTTCTTTTATGAACCTCCATATGTTCTAGGTTAAGTGCTTCTACTTCCTTTTGATCAAACCTTTCCTTCTACACTTGCCAAATAAAATAGAACAGAAAACGAAACAATAACAGAACATTC
Source organism: Cavia porcellus (assembly GCF_034190915.1). Classification (NCBI taxonomy): domain Eukaryota; kingdom Metazoa; phylum Chordata; class Mammalia; order Rodentia; family Caviidae; genus Cavia; species Cavia porcellus. The sequence goes on from NW_026947504.1 coordinate 61,880,380, forward strand.
CAAGTTCTCCAGCTCCTGACACTCATTTCACATCTTAGCTCCTGCTTCTGTGTCCCCTAAACACTAGCCTGCCTCCCCTTTTCTGCCCTCCATCTGTGATCTATAGCAAGCAGTTTATAGTGATTTTTATTGATTATATAGTTTCTTATCTTTTCCCTCTAATAACAATAATGGCTTTCCTCATTTAGCCAGATTTTACTCTCCACTTTATGTGGCTTCTCTTACTAATCCCCAAAACAACCTTAAGAGGCAAGTACACATTTTGTCCCCCTTTTCAAGACTGGAAAATTGAAGCTAAGAAGTGCTTGATGTCTCCTGGCTGCTGAGTGAAAAGAAGGCTTCATGTCCAGCTCGAGGGCTCTTTGCTGCCTCTTGTACTCTGTGACAGAAACAGAAGAGAAAGCAGACTGAGCTTCGCACCTTTTCCACCCATGCGGTAGAAGTGTTTGACATACTGTGTCCCATGATCTTTGCTCCAATGCTAAGAGTTAGATCTTAGTATTAGAGGTCTTTAAATTAACTTGAGGTCATGGAACTGATAGGTGGAGAGATCCAAATTAAACCTAAGCTTCTGCTCCAAAGCATGCCTCACTGTATGCAGGAGAATTGTCTTCTTCCTTTCTCTAGCTGCTTCAGGACCTAAAAGGTGGACGCTTTCTAGTTAGTTATAGGTTGGTTACAACAAAAAAGCAAACAAACACAAGAGCTCCTTTTATTCGAAGCATGAGCCTAGAAGGCATATTCAGGTAGGAAGGAGTACAGTCCATAAAAAGTGTTGGAGTTTTAGAATAGTATCAAAACAAAGCTGAGGGGGGACATGTAATTGAACATGCATGGCAGCCGCAGAAGAGAAATTTATTCTGTAGTACTTTTACTATACTGGAGGAGTGTCTGAAATTCAAAGGAGAGAGAAGATGACTGGAACCCTGCTCAGATTTTTAATAGCTGCACTGTGCACCTTCTCCAGTCGGCCAATTCTGCTGCTCTTCTGTTTTTCTCAGGCACAGAAATCAAAGATGATGGGATTTCCCCTGGGCCCTCCCATTAGTGAATTGGAGATACTGCATTTTGCCATAGAGCTTATCTTTGGAGTGATTTATGGTTTTAAAAACCCACATCTACAAAAAGGAACTCCTTTATATGCTAAAATTATATTTGAGTATGTTACAATTTTAGTGACCAAAACATATGTACTCTAGTGGTCCATGCATCTTGTTAGTGATGCTACTCAGCTGTTCACACAGATAACTCAGCACAGTGGTTTCTGGTTCTTGGGCTTGGAATATTTCCACCCTTTTCTTTTTTATCAGGAGTGTGTTTCTATTGAGGCTGCAGTGTGCCAAGAGAACAGTTGTTGGTGGTGTTCGCAGCAGTGCACGCTGGTATAAGTGCCAGCGAGATTCAAGTGATGATGGGCACCAGCTCTCCCTGTCACACATTGCCTTTTGTGCTCTGAGTAACTGGAGAAGAGCTAGCCTCATGCAGGGAGTTTTCTCTGTGTGGGGCAGGCTTGTCATTTCCAGTGACTGTGGAGTTTCCTATAGGTGTGTGTTATGCAAAACTCTCAGGATGATGAAGTTCCAAAAACTTTAAGTTGCTCTGTCTCTGTTTGCCTTTCTTTTGTGTGTGTGTGTGTGTGTGTGTGTGTGTGTGTGTACTGGGGATTGAAGTTTGTAACCTGGCCCTTGCTGGGCAGGCGCTTACACCACTCAGCTAAGTCCCCAGCTCCCTTGCCTTTCTTGCTATGATTGTCCATCAGGTTTCAGATCATGGCAGCATTTAAGCAATATGCTTGAAGTTGAATAGGTCAAGGTCTAATTCTGGCTCTGTTGCTTGCTAGTTGAGTAATGTGGGGAATTCATGTACTTCTTTGAGCCTCTGATTTCTCATCTGTAAAGTGAAAGAAATAAAACTTTTATGGGGGTTGCTGTGACAATGAAAGCAGCAGATTTTAAGTCCATTGCCCTAGTGCAGGCGTGTGACCTTGCTAGGAGCTGTTTTGTGAACTGTGATGCCCGTGCAGGGGGCACTATTTTTGGACAGGAGGGGTTTCTTTACTGTTCCCAACCCTGTCCATTTTGGGGACCTGCATCTGTCTCTGTCACTACTCTGGGAACATGTCTCTTGGTTTATACAGCTGTCTACTGTTCCCTGGACCTGCCAGCGTGGGGTGTGGCCACTCCCTGTACTCTTCTTTCTTGTGTCACTGTGCAGGCTGTCCCTGGGACTCCTTATCCTGGCTAAACACCCAGCCTGGAGCTTGCTGCTCTTTGAGGGAGGACCTCGGCTTCTAGGGAGCTCTTTGAAGGGAGGTGTTAGGCTGTCTGAGAGACAGGTGCAAGGCCTTGGAAGCTGCGGTCCCCCGATCAGACAAATGTGCAGGTCTTGGACTTACTGGAACATTTCTTTAAGTCCTGTGACTGTAATTTGGACCATAGCCTGTCATATGGCATGGTGTCTTAGCTCTTCGTGAAACATAAAATGGAGAGAGGGGGAGAGAGAGAGAGAGAGAGAGACAGAGAGACAGAGAGACAGAGACAGAGACAGAGAGAGACTGATTGGAGAGCAGGATAATTCAAAAAGAAATTCTCTTTGTGCAATTTGAGTACCTCAATGTGGTTATTCTTAACTGAGAGAGCTGCAGATTCAAGAAATATTAGTAAGTGTTATTTGTTGTATTGACTAAAGAAAAGAGCTCAACAAAAGTTTCCCAACTTGAGGGGTTGTGCAGAAGATAGAGTGACAAGGCCAGGAGACATTCCTCAGGTTTCAGGTTTCTTTTAGGTTCTATATTCACAACCAGGCTTCGTAAATGAAGGAGTGCTGTGGTATTTTATTTATCTAACAAATCTAGTATATGGAAACTGCTCACAAATTTTTCTCTTCCTACTGTGTATCATGGGCTGTGTTAAGGGTAGCAAATGTTCAGTGGCTTGGAGCCACCTCGCCTGGCTTAACGTTCCCATTCATCCATCTACTGGCCGCAGGGCCTTGAGCAAGTCACATACGCTTTTTGTGCTCTAGTTTCCTTATTTGTAAATACAAATGGTAATGACACCTGTCTCAAAGGGCTTTGGGATTGAAACATGCAAGGACTATTGAGCAGTGCTTGGCATATGTGAATCACTCAATAAATGTTAATAACCATTATAATAAATGCAAATAAACTATTACTTGTTTCTAATTTATTTGCTTCTTTATGTTATTCTTCCCTTCCATCATTACGTACTATAACTCTTATAATCACTGTGTCTCTGCTGTGTCTAATTATGAGTGTCTGGTCCATGGGAGGAGCTGTAGTTAATATTTGAGCTCAGTAAATGCATACGGGTAGATGAATGAAGGAAACGAATGCCAGCTCCCTGTTGGTGCTTTGTAGGCAGCGGAGGGCACACCGTGGTGCCTGCCTTTTGAAGTGGTCAGTCACAGGGAGGTGAAACCTGGAGCTGTAACACAGCAGAAGGCGCTAAGTCATGTGCAAGCAGAGAACAGACGGCGCTGCTGGGCGGCAGGATCAGAGAAGCAGCAGACCGTAGGTGGCTGGCTGATAATGAACACAACGGCTTTATCCTTTTGTGCATCTGAAGACTTAAAATAATTATTGATGGGTCCCTCTTTACCTATTTTTCAAAACATTTCTATCTCAATCATTCTCTTCCTTGAAACATATAAACTATTGCAGATGTTCTAAGACTTTTAAAAGGAAGGTAAAAGGACTTTAATAATTTAAAAGGCTTTTAAAAAGTCAATTCTTATAACTTAACTGATTTTGAAACAGTCAGTTGTTTACTTTTGGCTGCCTGGGATTAATTTGTATTTTTGTACTTCTTTTTCTGTTTTGTTTTGGAGTATGGGATATTTATTTGTTTTTGTTAATCTGTTCCTTATCTGTTTAGATAAATTCAGCTACCAGAATTCTTTTTGACAGCAGTAGTAATCAAAGTTCTGACTCATCTTTGTCTGTGGGTGAAGTTTACATGAGTTATTTACCAGTCCATTCTTGAGGATTAGCTTAGCAGTTTCTTTTACCCAGTGGATGGTGAGAAAAATGAAAAAATAAAAACACACCCAGGATTCAAGAACCACACTCTTTAATAGGCAGAAATCCATGTTAGTCTTCTTTCCCTCTCTGTGCTGCCTAGTTCTGTTCTATCAGAGAATTGCTGGGAAGCTGTAGTGCTCCGGGTCTCCCCTGCTGTGTCCACCATGGAGCCCAGGTTAGCTGCAGAGGAGCATTTTAGATCTTAGAGAAGGTGTGCATTTTAAGTTCAGGTTAACATTGGTGAAGATAGCCTGTGTATGACTAAAAGTCATAGACCTACGTGATTGTGTGTGTCTAAATAAAGAACTCTCACTGTGGCCTTGGGGCTATAGAACTGGACTTAGGAGGGATTTCCTTTTCATGTTTATACACACAAATGATCTTTTGTCCAAATTGCAGGATATATTGAACTACAAAATTGTGATCAGGGGTTGCAAGGAGAACAATTACATATAGGACATAGAATTTATAACATTATTTTATGATGATCAGTCAGAGTTAAATACAGGAAAGAACGAGAAATCTGTCCATAACATTAAAGACCTAGAAAATCAGGCTGTGGACCTGGATCCCACTGCAATGTCCTGCATGAGTCCAGCTTAAGACCTAGGACCCATGACAGTGCCTCTCACAAGTCCAGCTGGAGGCCAAGAGCCCATGACAGTGAGCTCATGCTAGTCTGTTTTATGCATCTACCCTGGGAAGGCCCAAAGGTCAGCAGTGGAAGCTAGAAACTATGCCAGCGGGATGAAGGATCTGTGCCAGTAGGTTGAGGGTTCTACTTTGGAGCCAAGAATAAAGGACCAGGGCTCGCCTGAAAAGTACCATAGCCATCCTCAGCGACAACGAGGTCCCAACCTCCTCTAATGATGAGAACAGTCTAGTACATATCAAAAAGCCAGCATGACAACTTTTCCTGGAGATTAAATAGCACACCATCCAGAGCCAGGAAGTGATGCTCAACATAAGGACCAAAGATCCCCAAAGTGAACCTCAGCCACTCTCAGCAACAAGGTCCCAAGCTACTCCGATGATAATGGCTGAATTCATATTTGGGAAGCCAGCCTGACAAGCTCCTCCAGGAGAAGCAACGGCTCCAAACAACAGCACTTAGGAGGACCCACAGTGCTACACTCTTCCTCTCCACATCTCCTTTTTATGCTGGCAACAGTCCTTAGGTGGGCCATCTTCACTCAGAACCATGCTGATTCAGTTTAGCTGGTGATAAGTTGACCGCCTGTTTTTAATCCATAACGAACATGCATCTGTAAAATTAAAAGCTGTGCATGAGTGAGTGTATGTGTGGGGCGTGTGGGGGTGCAGGGGGTCTCTATTATGACTTGTGGAAATTCTCAGGAACTTTTAAAGCCTTGCCTACGGCTGTGCTTTGCAGCTTTTTTGTGTGTGTTGATTAGATGTTAGCAAAGCTTCTTCAACCCTCCGAGGTGCCTTGAGAATAGTTGGAGATTGATGTGTGCTGATGGGATATATTGAAAGGGAACTGAATGGTAACAAGACAGTTGCCTAGTTTATACTTAGGTATATCACATTTCTGTTTCCCTTTCCTCCTCTCTCCCCACCTCCTCTCTTCCCCTGCCTTCTTTTTTCTTTCATTTTCTTCCCCTCTTTCTTGCAGTTTTTCCTGAAATGCATGGACGAGATCCTTTTTGATTGAAATAAGAGAGTGATGCAGGCTCCAGAGCCCTTGAGCTTGTGCTTCTTGTGAAAAAGTAAATAAGATCTATGGAGACCTGAGGGAGAAGGTATGGATATGGTTGTCAGCAGTAAAACAGAAAAGCCCTGGCAGGCATGATATAAAATAATAGATCATCAGAAAGTAACTAATATTTGATGTTGGAATGCATTTTTATTTTTGGCAGTGGATTTACCTCCCTGTATTCTGCCTGGACCAAAGTTGGAATTAGTCAGCATTCCTTAAGCACATGCCATTATGGCCAGAGAAGTGGCAGCCTGAGGCATGCTGGTGACCAGGGTAAAGCCAGCAGGATTAGACATTTGCCACAGACCTTGTGCTCATGTAACTTAAAGAGCGGCTACTCTAAGCCGGGAAACAAGAAGCTGAAGGAACTTTGGCAAGGTTCTCATGCTTGGGCGGTATATTTTTTAATACTGGTATTCTCTTTACATAGACCCTACATAAGCGTGACTTTCTAAATTATTTTTTTTAAAGAATTCAGGTTGTTAGTGTAAAACTTACTAGAATTCCCAGTGAAACAATTCAAATGCCTTTCCTTCAGATAACTGGAGGTCTTAACTGCAGTTGTCTGTTTTTGCTGAACTCAGCAGGAATAATTGCATTCTTCCTGCTGGTTTTGTGCATGTTGAGAACTAGGTAGGCTGTCATAAGCATGATGGTCCCCTTTCTATGACTGATTAAAACTCTCAAGTTTTACATGATGTCAGTTTTTGTGCCCTTCACAAAGTTAGGGAATCCTATTTCTATTCGTTCTCAACTTTACCCAGACAGAATTAACCTCTCCCATCTGTGGTCGTACAGAATTTGGTATTTTTTTGGTCATGTTCAGCCTCATATAATGCCCTTCTCTACATATTCCCAGCATCCCTGTACAGTGCTAGTTCCTCAGTGATGCCTGTAGTAGTTTTCATTATTTTAGAAGACATTGTCACAAACTCAGTGACTTAGGACAACATACATTTATTATCTCATTGTTTCTGTGAGTTGGGAGTCTGGGCACAGCTTAGCTGGGTGCTCTGCTCATGATATTAAAATCCAGCGTTGTCGGGGCTGCTCTCATCTGAGGCTTAGAGTCCTCATCCAAGCTCCCAAGATTATTGGCTTTACTCTCTTCATAGAAATAGAACTCATCTAGGCCTTTTCCTTTCAGGCCAGCAAGATCTGTAATACCAGGATGAATCCCAGCCCTTCTTTTAAAGGCATCACTGGACTATGGCAAGCCTGTCTGGAATCACTCAGAGTCAACTGGTTATAGATTTTAATTACATTTGCTGTATGAAGTGACACAGTCATCTTACACACATGCCACCCACCCACGTGGGGAAGGGATTAGATGGCATATGTCCAGTAGGGGTACAGATAGGGCATTGGGTGACTGAATGAATGAAATGAGAGAATTCTGATGGGTGGCATGACAACAGCCAGCTTTTTGTAGAAGAGTGAAAGACGACACTTCTTTATTGTACTTGCAAGCAATTTATCACTAGTGAACTGCTTTTTGGTAGCCCGAAGGTATAAGCATAAGAGGAAAAGTAGCAAGAGAGGAAGGAAAGGAGAAGAAAATTGTTAAGTTTTGGGCTGATTTCATGTTGTGTGGTTCCACCCAGGCCCCTATATCAGGGCCTGTACCAGCCTCTGTAACCAGTTGACTCATTTACAGTTGCTCAGAGACTAAGCTGTGAGTCTGCTCAGTTTTGTTCAGGGACAGCAGCCACAGTGGGCACAGGAGGGCAGAGGCAGTGATCAGGAAAGCGAATCCTCTTCTACTGAGCTTTAGTTTCTAGAGAGCCAGCATTTGCCTTAGGCAGAAGCGAGACCGAGGAGGAGTCTTTATTGGATTCCTTATAACTGTTGCACATGTGGCAGCTCCTTTGCATCCAGCCGCAGTGAGATGCATTAGGTGTGGAGAGGAAGCCTTCACTTCAAATCTCCTGGCTGTGCTTGGCTAAAATCATATTGAACTGTGGCGTCTGTGTTTAATTTGAAAGAGCAGAAGGCATATGTGCTTTGTGGAGCTCATGTTGTGAAAGTCTCCATGACTCAATACTACTAAGCCCAGCCTGAGGACCTTCCTGCACAGACAATGGCTTGCATCCCTTGATGGGCCCAGGGCCTGGGTGCCACCTTGTGTAAACATTGCTACATTTAGTGCATTGCAGAAGCAGAAAGATGACACATTAGTAGCAGCTGGAGAATCTCATTAAAATTCAGAGGAAACTATGAAGACTGGAGCCTGGTAGTTCACAAACAGTAAAAGCCTTTGTCTCCTCTGATTAACGATCAGATCCATTCTGAGTGACTTTCTGGATAGTAAGAATCAGCATTTCAGCCGGAAGTACCACAGTATATGTCCTCATTTATAATATTTAGAAGAGCTTGTACTTGCTTTTCTTTCCCTTATTCCCTAATATGCTGGACTTTGGAGTCCCTTGGTAGCTGAAACAGCTTGGTGACTTCGAAGGTCTCTGCAGTCTGGTGTAGAAATGAGAGCCACTGGCTTGGCGTTGAAGGTTTCTGAGTTGTGCAGTCAAATGCCAGCATCTCAGGGGCATGGCCTTCTAAGCAGGAAGGGCAGGAAAGCATATTCTAGAGGAGCTCACTGGGGAAGAGGAGATGTATGCTGTTATTTTATTAGTGTTTTTAACTGGCCAAGACAGACAGACTGCCTCCTAGTTGCCTAGTTCTGAGATATAAACCTGAGGCTACAAAAGTCCCTTCCCTCATGAAGAGCATTGGGGATAGTTCTCTCTGGCCTGTAGGTGATGGAAGGGGAGCTTGCTATTTATAGAAGGAGGGCTGCATTTTCAGAAATTTGCTTGTGGTCCTTGGAATGAATACTAACTGTACTAGAGAACTGTTTTTGAAGCCTTGGTTCAGTTGATTCAGCAGAGCAGGGAAGGTCATTAATGTGTGCAGCCACAGCATCTGACACGAGCAGAAGGCTACAGACTAGGTTGCCACCTAATGGGGCCCCGTAAAACAGTCTAACCCGAGCTCCCACTGCCAGCAATAAAGTGGGCCATCTTAAAATGCCGTGGAAAAAGATGTCAGTTAATATGAGAAGGATCAGTATGTTATGTCTTTTTGCCTATGGAGTTTGTTTCTACATATGTTCACTTAGCTAGTGGGGGAAACAGATGATATTTTCTCCCTCCATGAATCTTTCTGTGACCGTAGGATATGCTGCAGCGTTACCAGGGCCTTTGCTAGGGTTTATCACTGTGGATATGAGTGTGGATAATAAAGAGGTGTCAATAATAAAGTAATCACCAGTTTCTTCCCTAAATTACCTTCTTGGTAATTTCTACCTCATTCCTACATTTCAGAGACCATCTTTCTGTGAACTCCTAGGAAGACAGCAGGTGACCATCTCCCTAATGCACTTGTACAACATGAACATCCAGATAATTGTTTGTTAAAAAATTTCATTTCAGAAATGCTTGTCAAATTGTTCATTTAGCAGTTTAAAATGTCCAAGCCATGAGTCCCTGATGGTAAGAACCTTGGTCTTGCAAAGTTAACTTTGTGGAACTTCAGTGTAATTCAAGAAGGCTTACTCGCAGTCTGTCCGTGGAAATGACAGGTTTAGAAAATGGTTCATAAAGAAGTGGAGCCTCTTGACCAAATAGCATGTGCAGGGGAAACCCTTGGGGAATTTGTTTTGAATTTCTAGCTCAAGACTGCTGTAGAACATTATTCCTGTCTCTGACCCCTCTCCCACTGCCTAAGCTTTTAAAAAACATTAAGATCCATACAGATTATTCTCTTTCATATTAACATAATAACAAGCTTTATGTTACCATTTTCAGTGGAGGAGCTTTAAAACTGATTGAAGCACCTGTGAAAAAGAGCTTTCTACTATCACTTTTTCTTTCAGAGCCGTTTACTTATTATGTCCTTACCAGAATCCTGGGTTGTATTGTGGATGTCAAATCATTCCCAGGCATAGTTTGCTATCAGTGTGTCTTACCCGAAACACCAGCAAACTCGCTAAGGAACAAAAAGGAACCATGTCATATTGTGATGCCAACATTTACAGCAGTGCACATTACTTTTTGCTCCCAATGCATTAATATTGGTGCTAGAGGACCGGGAATATAGCTCAGTGGCACAGTGCCTGCCTGGCAAGCATGAGATCATGAGTTTGATTTCTGGTACAGTAAAAAAAAAAAATTGGTGTTGGAGGTGTTTAATGTTTGGCCTGGAAGAAATCTGAGAGATTAGCAGGGCAGCTGTTAATTAATATTTGCAGCAGGACTTGTGTGATGAACTCTTTTATGAGACTAAAAGTCCCTTTGTAGTCTCTTCCTGTTTTGCATTCTTAATTGTGTCATATGTGGGCTAATTAGCATGAACATAGAGGAGAAGTCTTCTGTCACCTAAGACATTTCTTACTAAGATGGAACTGTGAAATGCAGTTCAGGGATACCAAAAGGGACAGAGCTTTTGGAACCAAGGTGAGCAGCATCCAAAGAAGAAGTGGGAGAAATTTTGAACTTTTCAATACTGGCTTAGTTCTAATAAAGCCCTGGGAAGGGAAATCCATGTACTAGGGCTAACTGTATGCTGCTATTATTAGTCTTATTATGAGTAGTAGGCATATTTTAATGACAGTTTGGATATTAAGTGTGTATCACTGGGTGAGCTTCTACATGCGTCAGCAACAGATCCAGCATTGCCCTGATTAATGAAATTCAGGACAGCCTAGTACCTCTGTTACTGTTATACCAGAAAGTAGGTCCATGTGTCTTTGCCATTGTGACATTTGGATCTTGCAGGTGGGGGCTTTGTTGGCTCTGTCAGTCTCGTATTTCTTTCACTGCCTGGCTAAGCCCACGCAGCAGGATGGCTTTTGCCTCCTGTCCCTTACTCTGGCACTCCAGCTCTGTGTGCAAATGGACCCCGGGTTGACTGTGCCCGGTAAAGGGAGTCCAGGTGGGAAGTCAGACAGAAATGAAAGTGAAATAGCAACACAACAAAAAAGAACTGAGAGTTGAAATAAAAGAAATGTGACCCAGGGGATTTGGGTGTGGGAACTGAAAGAGAGAGGGACAGTTGGAATGAGGCTGTCCACTGATATGCACCATGTAACAGGCGTAGCTCCAAGCGTGTTAGATTTATTGTTTCATCTGAATCCCATAAGGACTCTGAGGCCAGGGGCCATCCTATCATGGCCTTGTTAGATATACAGAATTTGAAGCACAAGCGGGGCCAAGTACATTTTCATTTGACAAGTGGCTTTTCCAGGGATTGAACCCAGCGGGATTCACTCGTTGATGTCCGTAACCGTTAGCACCATGTGGAGAAAAGACGGTCAAAAATCACAGCCAAAGGCGGGCTGGGCCGTTAGGTTAGTTTCCCTGTCTCCTTTGGTATTTCCACCTTAGCCAGCCACGTGTTCTTGCATGGTTTTTTTCCTTCTGTCTTCATTCTCTGATTGATTACTTTTCCTTTGTATAATCCAAACTAATTTTTAAATCATTAGTTTAAGAAAATACAGAGTTTAGCTAAAAGCTGCTTATTTCATGGGATTTTGACAGTTTTAGAACCCTGAATGCATAATCATTGTAAGACAAGAAACTTTGTCGCCGGACTTTCAAACCAGCAGGAAAACAACTATTCTGTCTCTCTAGGTCTTTCTTACCTTCCCCTCCTTCCCCCCTCCTTCCCTCTCAGTGCATATACATTTTTGGTTTTATCTTTTCAGTGGCAGTAAGCAGTGAGACCCTCCCTGCTGCTTTGAAGTCCTTTGGTTGTCTTAAAGGAGATGAATGTATTGCTGATTGAAGGAAATAGATAGTAAGATACCAAGTACATCACATAGAGACCGGCTCAGGAACAAAGGTTCTGACCCCAACTTCTAATAACATCATACACTCAAAGTTTTGCTTAGTAAGAAAGCAAGTAACAGTTCTATTTAGCCAGATGGAGGGTGGAGCCAGATCTTAATACATTTCTGAAAAATGTGTTCCTAGGAAATCCCCTTTGATCAATGCCAGAAACCATTTAGTTCCTGCATACTGCAGTCTCAAGGAATGTTCTGCTGCAGAGCTTCCAAAGACAGTGCTTAATCTTACAGAACTGAAGATCTTCTTAGGTTTATCAGTTTGACATTACATATTTAATTTTGACAGCAGGATAAGTCAATTCTAGGTTTCCCTTTCTTGAAAGTTCCTGCTGAAATTTTTTGCCAGCTCATGGTCATCTGCGATCACGAATGCTGAGTACTAATATTCTGTTTCTTTGGGAGCGCTAAAGGACAGAGCCAGTGAGAATACTGGCCACAGTGAAGAAAGTGAAATTCTTTGCACTAAGACAGCTTGCTTCCTAGATCTACTGAGTCTGATCTGTACCCTGCACTGGAGCTCTTGGTTGAGTATTTGATAGAATAATTTTGCCTCCTTTTGAAGCACACTTACTCTTCTGCAAAGCTCCTAATTATGAGTCTACTTCATGATAACACAGCACCAAAATGAGCATGAGATTCCTGACCTTCTGCCCTAATGTCATTACTTAACTTCTGGAGGGATAGCTAGTTTCCAGGGTGTGAGCCTTGAGAGTAACTAAGCCTCCAGGTTTCTCTTCTATTTATTGGAATAAGTGTTTGTGATTTAATGCCCTAGAAATTGGACTCCTTTAAATTTTTTTGTCTTTTTTTTTCCCTTTAAATTTTTGAACGTAATTTATTTGTTTTTGTATTATTTGAGAATATTTCACCTAAGGAACTTTGCTTCCTCTAGCCACCTACATTTTAAACTTCTTGAAGTTAGGAAACTTAATTTCTACCTAATGCGTTTCTTTTTTTTTTTGGTCTTTTTTCATTTTTATCAGTACTGGGGATCGAACTCACGACCGCCTGCTTGCAAGGCAGGTGCTTATGCCGCTGAGCTAAATCCCCAGCCCCCCCAATGCGTTTCTATTCATAGAAAATAATTTTTTTAGGTATGTATTAGAGGTGGTATGGGCAGTGGTTAAGGTTGTAAACCTCATTTTTATACAGATCCTGCACAAGTCATTTGCTAGTGTGGGACCTTGGGCAAAATCTTTTAATCTTTCTGGCCTCTGCTTCTCAGTTTTGTAAAATGGGGGTGACAAGGGATGGTGAAACATTCAAGCAAAGCACAGAGGTTGACAGACAGCATATATTCAGTAAATCCTAACTGTTGCTATGACGTTTCTGTTCATTAGCATTTTGTGACTTTTTAAGAGTAGCTAGAAGACTGCATGTGGACCAATGTAATGATTTTCTGAATAAAACAACAAATATAGTGAAATAAATCTCTCCTTGCTATTCTAAGAGTGGTTCAAGGAACAAGACATTTAGCTTAGAAGAGAAAAAAATATTATGGAAACTATGGTCACTGTTTTCCAGTAACTCAGGAGATACACATGCCTTTAATTAGAAATTTATTTTAGCTATGAGAAAGACCACATAAAGTTGAAAAAACATTACAATTGTTTGTAAAAATCTGTGTCTCTGTCTCTCTCTCTCTCTCTCTCTCTCTCTCTGTCTTTCTCTCTCTGTTACTAGGGATTGACTCCAGCTATGTCCCCATTCTATTTTATATTTTATTTTGAGACAAAAGCTCATTAAGTTTCCTAGGCTGGTCTTGAACTTTGATCCTCTTGCCTTATTCTCCCAAGTAGCTGAGATTACAGACTGTGTTGCTACAATTGGCTAAAATTAATACTTTTATTACTTTATCCAAAGAATCTGTAATTCTGGGCAATGGGATTTCTACTCAGAGACATTCAGTAATTAAGACAAATTAAGCATTTGACTGATTTTTTTTTTTAATGTGGTAGCTTTCTTCCCAAAACCCTGAAGTGCTTCCACTTGAGCCCCACTGTTTCTCATAGCGTACTATGTTAATCCCATTTTTTCGTGTGGGATTTAAGAGTACATCACACAAGTGTGGTGCCTGGGCTAGCTGCTCTGGCATCACCTGGGCACTGAAAAGAAATGTAGAAGCACAAAACTTGCCTCAGATCTCAACAACTGAAGTGTATTTTAGTTTTAGCAAGACCACACGTGACATGTGTGCGCACTGAAGTTTGAGAGCGTTGCTGACAGACACCAGAGTTAGCTGTCACAGTGCAGGTAGGTCTGCAGCGCTGGGTCTGGGTAGTGTAACTTTTGCTGCTGAGATTGTGAAGATGTGTGCCAGCTCTTTGTTCCCACCATGAGGCAGTGGCCCCTCAGCCACCATCTGAGTGTGATGCTCCTTGTGCTTTGTTTCTCTTGTTGGACCTTTTAACTGTACTTCCATGTGACTTTGTTCCTTAAGGCTTTATCCCTTTGATTTTTTAAGTGCTCTGAACTTAATAGTTTTTTTATTTCTTAATTTTAACGTGCCATTTGAATCTGTGACAATTTTATAGCCAAAACCCACATGGTATCCATTAGCAGTGTTTTATAAAGCACCTCTTGTTATGAGAAAAAGTGGATCTTCCTGAGATGAAGCTATAGGTGAAGTATGGGTGGAATTTGTTGGGGATTGCTGGAGACGTATATTTTGGTCAGCTCCAAGAGCTCTTTCCTCAGACTGCTTCCATATAACTAAGTAATGAAAGAGCAGAGAATTTTCTCTTCGCTTCACTACTGAAAAGTAGAGGGAAATTTATGAGGTAATAGTGACATAGAGAAGAAGTAGTTCTTTACGAAAACTGCATTTTTCATAGGTAACTGGAAACATTTCCACATGTAAAACTGAGCAGATGTCTTTCTGTCGTGATTAATATGGTTTTGGTAATGAGTAGGAATAATTGTAGAATTTCTGACCTATCTGGTTGGTAAGGTATTTTAGAAACTTTTTAACTTACCTCTTCGCTACTATAAGAAGGCCGTTAGCCTTTCCATGACCTGCACCAGTTTTGCAGAAATGAGTGTGATCTGAAGTTAATGGTCCTAAACATGTGTTGTCCACTCATGTGGTTTTTACTCCCGGTTACATTTTTCTATATGTATCTGGATTTGCTAGGGATAAGAATGAACATTTTTCTCTGCTAGGACATCAGTATAATAAATATAATTGCAATACTATGAAATCCTTTCCAGCTGAAGGAACAAACCACAAAGACTGTGGGTGTCTTTGTAAATTTTTTGTTCCTTTTTAAATCAAAACCATACATTTAGAGTTGGTTGTGCCTTGCAGGTGTCCGTTTTTAGGGTTTTCTCTGTTAGGTCCCAATTTTCAGTCATGAAGGAGGCCAGTACTGGGGGGGAAACCTGCCCTTTCAGGCTGCTTTTCACTTTCCATTTTGAGTTTTTAACTCCTTAAGAGCGCATGCATTCTTTTCCCTAGCCCTCACACCAGGAACACAGCTGTGGAACATATTTATTGCCAGGTAAACATCTAGACAAAGCCTGACTCATAGGAAACACAATGATCATAAAAAGAGAGAGACAGAAAAAAAAAGACAGCGGACAGGGAGGAGATCAGTGAGCACGGCTACGGAGGTGGCACATGTTGCCAAATTCAGTACTGTGCTTTTTGAGTGTGGTGTGGTGGTGCTACCTGTGATCCTAGCACTCTGGGAGGCTGAAGCAGGAGGAATGCAAATTTGAGCCCAGCCTGGGCAACTTATTGAGAGCCTGTCTCAAAATTAAAAAAATAAAAATGTCCTGGGGATGTTGCTCAGTGTGAAGCCCTGTGATTCAATCCCCAGGATCAAACAAACAAAAAAATAAAAACAAAAACAAGCAACACTCGTTGCCAGGGTATGTCTTGCAGAAGGCTCGCATATGGTATCAAGCTGCTTGTCACATGTGCTTGGCTGCAGAGAATAGCCAGGGCATGGCTGAGGGCCGTATCAGTTGTTTTCTCTCTTAGTGAATGTGTTGAGTTCCTTCCCTGCTTTACGGACTTAAACTGAGCTGCGACAGTGAATGCTGCCCATCAGGATCGCGTCCTGGGATGTGGAGCTGTATTTTCTGGGTATGTTCAGATTTTCTGGATCTTTGCATCTTTCTAAGCATGGATCTCTTCAAGCAGAAAGAATTATTAGACATTTTGGATACATGTGGTTCATTTCACCTGGATTCTGTGTTGGTTTTGTCAGTGGAGACAGTGAATCCCATTGGGTCTCAATTGCCACTAAATGAACTTAGCGATGGCTTTTACTTCAGATCCATGAGAGATTGCGTGGATCAGACCGCTCATGACAGGTATTGTGAGAGACATTAATGTAACATTTGTATACTGACACAAGTGGTTGAATTGTAATGATGGCTCTCTTAGGGCACTGTGTGCTCAAGGTAAAGCCTTTTGTCTCCGATTCTAAAGCCTATGTCCCAGATTCTAGACACGAGTAGAGGGGCATCCTTAGGCACCGAGTTTACTCTTGACTCTGACATAATACACTTTCTTCACCCAATGAAAGAACAAATTTCTTGAAAGAAAACATTGTCTGTCCATTACTTCATTCTGTGCTTTTTACAAGAGCCTGACAGGTTGTGTTACAAATAGAATATGTGACAATAATGAATACTAGGTGAGAGGATGTTGAGGTTTGAGAAATTGATCTTTTGGCACTGATGAAGTAAGGTAGATCGGACTTTTTTTCAGGATACCTCTTTTAACCTTGCAGTATGTGAGAGCTATTTTAGAAGTATCAAAGAAAAGTGGTAGGGTTGTTGGACCACACTGTGCATGCCTGAGATGAAGTGTTTGACACAAGGCAAAGTAGTTGCCCCAGATAGATAAATGAGTCTCCAGTGAGTCTTTCCTGTGCCAGCTATGATCAGTTAGGCATTAGAGACAAATTTCAGAACAGCTTGTTGTTCTTATTGTTGTTTTATAATAAACCTTTGAAGATGGACTTCATTAATGCTGCTTATTTTGTTGGTGGTGTTAGCATTGGAGTGATGCAGCCTTCAATTATAATTTTAGAATCAGTTTGAGGAACTGTGAGAAACAGTGAAAACCATTTCACTTACATTATTATACAGAGTGTATGAAATTACTAATTGCTTTGTTCCCTTGCCTCAGTTGCTGAAATTACTCTTAAAGGATTTTAATGTTTCATTTTGGTGCCTCAGAGTAGGTAGGGCTATAACTGATAGTGTCCTGGGCATATTTAAATATGTTAATGTAAGAAAGAGGAGAGTGCGAACCCTAGGCTGTATTTCTTCCTAACGGGTAAATCCAGTCATGTATCTCAGCTAGAACTAGAGAGTTATTTGATCTCTCCTGGCTGATGTATCTTGGACTCATTTATGTTTACAACATGCTGTGCACTAAAGCATGAAAACCCAACCGTACAGTTTTGTTACCATCTGAAGTCATAAAACGTTTTTATTTGCATAATAAATCTAGGATAGATTACAGTAGAAAACTCCCACAGATCTGAGATAGTGAAAGTGGTAGCAATTTTCAGAGATAAATAAGTAATCTATTAGTTCAATTAAATGTCTTTTCTGGTTACATGACAAATTATACATGACTTTCCTTGTTCGCACATTTAAATTTTCTTATAGATGTACTTTCTTTTGACATGTTTAAAATCTTGGCAGCATTTTCCCCTTACCCATAGCTTTTAATTATAAAATAATTCAAACATAGAAAAATTGAATAGTACATTACGTATCTCTATATCTTTCACTTAAATCTACTCATTGTTAATATTAGGTGCATTTGCTGTGTCTATTTGTATATGTGAATGTGTGTATATAATTTTTTGCTGAATAATTGGAGTAAGCAAATGTGATGATGCTTAGCCCTAAATTCTTAAACATCTGTTTTCTACAACAAGAGCACACTCCTACATAACCACAATAGCGTTTTACAATTTTAAAAATTAATAATTTCCTTATGATGTCTAATATCCAATCCATGTTCAAATTTCTCCAGTTGTCTTCAAATCGTCATTGATGTCATTTATTTTTCTCTGTCAGTGTTCATGCCTTGCGATGCTTGTTAGGACCCTGAACTCTCCTACTTTATTGTAGTCTGGAGCAGTTCTCTGACATTACTTATATGATACTGACTTTTTAAAGAGACCAGGCCCATGCTGAGGGTATTTCTGATCGATTGTTTCCTGTCTGGTTTCTCTTTTCCTTGTATTCCCTGTAAACTGGAAGTAGGGTAGAAGTTTGAAGTTATTATTTCTTTTAATCATTTTTTTGGGGGGAGATACTGTGGACGAGATTAAGAAACACTGTTGACTTTTTATTTTCTTTCTTTCATTCTGTCTATCTTTTTTTTTTTTTTTCTCTTTTTTTGGTATTGGGAATCGAACTCATGACTGCATGCTTGCAAGGCAGGCGCTTATGCCACTGAGCTAAATCCCCAGCTCTTTCTTTCTTTCTTTCTTTCTTTCTTTCTTTCTTTCTTTCTTTCTTTCTTTCTTTCTTTCTTTCGAGACAGTCTTGCTGTGTAGCTCAGGCTGGTCTTGAACTCCTCTTGCCTCAGCCTCCCGAGTGCTGGGATTATGGGGTTGTGCTGCCACCCCTGGTTCCGTGTTGTCTTTTCTCAGTGATTTGCATTAAAATCCAGACCTTTGTTAATACTGAGAAAGGTGGAGGAGAGTAATTATGTTATAGAAAGGTAACACTGTGTAGTCTTCCTTATTTTCATGGACCTAAACTAAATGTGGACCAAGTCCTGTGCTCTCTCTCCACACTTCTTTGCTCTTTGGTTTTACATGACTCTGAATGTGTGGCACAAACAGGGCATTTTCATACATTATGGCAACTGTCTTGTGTGCTTTTCTGTCTCATTTACCAGCCTGTGAACAGTAAGAATAGTGTTACTTTTTCGGTAACTTCTTGAAAACCAACAGGATTTAATGTTACCAGCAGCTAGTTTATTTCTATTTAACATGTTGTCTTAACTTGAGAAGGAAGGGAATTTTTGGGGTACACAACTGAACTGCCTCTGCTTGGCAGGTAGGTAGATGTCTAACATACTGCCTGGATTCATCTTCTCTCTTGTTCCTAGTTTAGCTACTTTCTCTCACTTCTAGGCTTCATATTTTTCCAAAGTAAGTGAAAATACAGGTCTATATATCACTGAAGGTCCTTTTATTTTATCTTTTGGACTCCCTTTTTAGGAGTTCAGTGTGTCTCCTTTGAACTTAATTTCCTGTTGCCTGTGGCAATTTTTGTCTTTGTTTTTTTCTGGTAAAGCTCCCTGCCAGCTGAACACCCCTGCAAACTTGTGGGCTCAGTTTCACTTCCACAGAGCTCATTATTGTGGTTCCACATGGCCTCTTCTTGCATGGACATTCTGATTTGGCTCTGTGGCCTTCAAATGTTCGGCTAGTGTGCTTTTCTGTTTGCCCTGCAACTAACTTAGCCTAAAGTTTGCTATAAATGGCAAAGTTACTCAAATGTCTTGGCACAGTGCCAGATGCTGGAAATAATTTTAGAATATAAAAACACAGCTTTGATACAAAAATATTTATTTTAGGGCCCTCGATAGGCATGCATGTGTATGAGTCATTTTCATAATGAATTAGTTCCTTTCTTCAGTTGTAAGGATAAACCTCCATTAATGTCTGTAATTTGTCGGAATGAAAATGATTCCAGCCAAACTTCATCAGGATTCCCTTTATGGAAGGGCACAATGGAATGGATGCTTAAACTTGGAGAAAAAGTGTGATTCTGAGTGTGCAGTTTGGAAATAGGGCAGCTTTCAGCATTCACTTTTCAGTCTCATTTATTCAGCTGGAGCTCTAAGCTAGCACCTTTCCTGGTTCCTACATGTAATTATAACAAGGTCATGAATTTGGAGACCTCTCAGCCTGGCAAACATTCTTAGAGTTCTTGAAGTTCTAGGAGTCCCAGAAAGCCACGCGATCAGGCCCCTGGACTGTGGTAAGAGAGGAACCCTGCTGGACAGGCAAGAGCATTTGAGCCACTAGTGGTATACTGAACAAATGAAAAGGCCTGGGCACTGGAGGTTAGTTCATGTTTGTTGTTGCTGTAGGACTCTTCCTACTCTAGAAACTGTAATTTCCAGTTCAATTCATTCGGTTACCAGCAAGGAAAATACCACAATTTGAGAAATGAGGGGCTCACTGTTAGAAATCACAAAGCCTCTGCGATGGCACTGGATTTTAGAGCCCTGAGAACCAAAGTGACTGTCGTGATCCATCACCGTGGTATTAAATCGCGGGCTCAGGTCGGTGAGGTGATACTGAGTACATTTGTTCTGTGGGTTGCTTGGAGTTGCCGTTCAGTACACTGGTGAGCAGGCCAGTGCGTTTGTTCATTAGTCTGGCTGCTGCTTGCCCACGTATTGATGTGGGGGAGTCCATCCTTCTGAGGGTGAGTCGATGCTGTCATTCCATCTTGCCGAGGAGACACCCAGTCTCGGACAACCTTTGGTTTTATGAATTTTAAACTCATCCATATCTGATTTTGCAGTGATTTATTGTGGTAGCTTTGGTTAAGTTAGTCCCCAAATAATAGTATTGAAGAAATACTGGATCTTTTTCCTGTTATATATTTTTATCATGTATCATGTTTTTCTGAAAGAGGGTTTTAACTCTATGTGGTATAGTGTAAAGGTGTTTGGATTAACCATTACAGCTTGAACTACTATAGGATTTGGGATGATAAAGCCTTTTAAATGATAATGATAAAAAATGGCTAACCTTCATATAGCATTTGCCATGTGATAAGAATAATTTTAAATACTTTATATATTTGGTTGACCTACTGACTTAGCTCTGAGACTTGGTGAACATTATTATCCTCACCGAAGCAGATCACAGTAAGTGGAGGAATTGGGATTTAATCCTGTTTGAAAAGAAGTCCAGTTATTCTTGTTTTTTAAATTTCTATTACCTGTAATCTGTTGGCACTGTGTCCCTCTTTAATGACAGAAGAAAAATGTGTATAGTTAACAATTAACCAAAATAAACAAACTGTAGTAAATTTCCAGGCTAATAGCAAATTGTTCAAGACATTTTTTTGCTGATTGTGTGTGTGTGTGTGTGTGTGTGTGTGTGTGTGTGCGCGCGCGCGCGCGCCCGCGCATGTATGTGTGAAAAATCATTGGACAGATGTGGACAGATGTTGGATCGTTGTTTTCTGATGAAGCTGCTGCTGCCTCAAAGAAAATTTCAGCAAAGGAATTCTTGCACCATGATAAACGCAACTTGAGTCTGTCTGGAGGAGCAGAGACTGGCCTCTAGTCACTCTGCCCATAGCAGTCCTTCTGTCTCCTGGAGACAGAATGCTCAGGGCCACACGCCAGGGGTTTGATGGAGGGAGAGGTGACTTTCAGCTGCGATTTTACAGACTTTCACATTTCAGTTTTCTCAAGTAGACTGAACTAAATCAGTGCATATGACTTCATAAGTGACTGCTTCAGTTAGCTTTGGCCAATGAAATTGCAGTACCTGGCTGCAAAATGTGAAAAAGAAAATCGATCCTGATTTCAAGTGCAGAAAGGCACCTTGCCGTGGTGGGTAAAAGTTGTGATAAGATTTTGTAACCATAACAATAACACGTAAAAATACTGATTGACTCTTGTTTATGCAACTACATGTCTATAAAGAAAGTCTCATAAACACACAAATTTCACTGAAGCCACATCCACCCCATTTTTGGCATTACTGGTGTCACTTCCTATTCAGGTGCTGGCTTTTCTCATGCCTTGTGCTGGGGTTTAGTTTTTATTTAATTACTGATGATTCTTCTTAGGTTTGCTCTGAATGAATGAATGAATGAATGAATGCTCTGAGTGAATGCAGCGGTGGGTCACGCATTTTCTCTTTGGAGAACTGCGAGGATGCTGTGGGCCTGAAGTCAGCCCTTGGAAGAAGCGGTAGCTTCTTGACGGTGCTGCGAGTGAGGCTGCCTGAGCCACGTAACATGCCGACTTCCTTGCCACTGACATGCCACTCCTGCTGTGGCTCCGCACCAATTTTAAATTCTTTTCCAGGCGGTTTCTTCCCATATTGCACGCTCAGATGGGGTAGGAAAGCCACTGCGGTACAGTTTTATGTTATGTCAGCACTTCCATTTACGTTTCACACTGGATCTAAACCAACCTTTGTAGCGCTCCTGCGTTTATGGACATCTGTTTGCCCTGAGCATTTCCAGCTGGGACCCAGACCACATCTGCACTTTTGACTTGCACCTACCTTTTTGTTGTGAAGGTAATTTTAAACTCAGTTTTTAACTCTGAACTCATAACAGAAGATAGGTTCTAAGTGTGAGTTCCTATGTCATAATCGCACAGTTCTGGAGTGTTTGCACCTGACAGGAATAGAGTGGAGAAAACAAAACCAAACAAACAAGCAAGCAAAAAAACCCAAAACAAAACAGGAAAGGCCCTGGTCACTTACCAGGTGGCTCAGACACTGAATTTTGCTGGTGACTGGTACAGGGTGAAATTGGCCACATGCAATCCAAAGAATGCTCCAGAATTTTTTCTTTGAACATTCTGTGTAGGAAAGGATGCTGAAGTTAGGCAAATGTATCTTAGGATTAAGCATAATAATAATCGTTTTAATAAAATGTTAAAAGCTTTTTATAGTTGTAAGGTCAAAAAGCTTTTTAAGAAGAGTAACCAGGGTTTAGACTTGTAAAAAGGAGTTTTTGCAAGCCTGGCATGGTGGTACGTCCCTGTAATCCCAGCACTTGGTAGGCTCAGGCAGGAGGATCATTGCGAGTTTGAGAACAGCGTGGATTACAAAGTGAGCTCCAGGCCATGCTGAACTGCATAGAGAGACCCTCTCTCAAAAAAGGCAACAAAAAGGAAAAACAAAAAAAGCAGTTTTTGAGACCTGTGTCTCCTATTTTAGGGTAACAGGAAAGGAGAAGGAGCTGAGTTATGAGTGGTTATGGTGACATGATCCAAAATGGCTCCTTCCCTAGGAACACAGCTTGAATGCTTCTCTCTTCCACAACCAAAGGCTCTGTTTTGAACTTTTCATGCAGCACTGAAGACACCCTGCCATCCTGATGAACTCCCAGGGCACCTGGTCCTGTGACCCTGAACATGCCATTCCGCCTGCAGGCAGCTCAGTCCAGTATGGTCTGATTGTGACAGTAAATCAACATGTTTTTCACGGAGGTGAAAAGTCACGTGCTGTTTTGCAAAGGTTCTGTATTGGTTGCAGTGCATTGTCACATCTTCCAGGTTTTATGATGCCAAACACTTAATGCTACTATGAATAGCAAATTGAGGAAAACGAGCATGTTCTAGACCTTCAATTTTATCTTAAAATATACAGAGATTTGGAACAGAGATGTTGTTAGAATATGAAAGAATGTCAGTGAGTTCTCAATCGAAGTTACATTCAGATGAGGCTTTGAAGGCATGAATAGACTTTTGAGGAAGTGCCTGCTACAGTCTGTGGGAAATCCCATCCTGGGTGGAGGAGCAGCTTGTGATTCGATCAGACTCTAGACATAAATGCCGGTAACCACTGCTAAATCCATAGCAGTTGACTGATGTTCGCTCTCTACTTTACCTAGTGAATTTAGGGGACTGAGTGAATCACCATGCCCCTAAAACTACACTGAACAGGTATACCGTGTATGCAGCTCAGGAAATCTGAAGAGCTTGTAGAAGGCATTGATAGATTTGAATAGGCTTCATTTTTATGACTGCATATTTAGGTCTAGGAAGATTTGAAGTTGGTTAATGTGGTTGATCTTCACTTTCTACGGGTTCTTTTCAGTACTGGATATTGAACCCAGGAGAGTGGTGAACTAATTCCCCAGACTGTTAATTTTTTAAAAAATAATTAATTAATTATTTTGAAACAGGATCTTGCTAAATTGACCAGGCAAGGCTGGACATATGGTACTCCTGCCTCAGCCTCCTGAGTAGATTTTAGATGGGTGTCAAGGTGCTTGGCTATTCAAAGTTTTTGTATTTGTGAATGTGCTGACTTGATAACATTTATTTGTATCTTCAATACTTAGAGGTACTGTTGTGATGATTCACGGATGCGCACGGAACAACAAAACATTTTAGTAGTTCTGGGTGCACATACTCATCCAAGTTGAGTTACATTATTTATTTAGTACCATGTCTTTTTTGCGCGGGAGAATGTTGCATTTTTGTGCTAATTGGTGATTTCTCTGTTCCAAATGATACTCACCCCTAGAGCTCATGTATTGTCTTACATTTTTGAAGGCAAGAGGCCCAAGTCTGCTCCCTGAGAAAGCTTTTTCAAACATGAGAGATACTGCTATTCCCAAAAAGTCCAGTGCTAATGAAGTAACAGTGTATCAAAAGGGTAACTTTAAAAGCAGAAACACACTTAAAACAGTCATGTGTTGATCAACTGTTGAAAATATTTTGAGCAGCCACTGGCCGCTCAATTTGTTCCCAAATTTCTCCAAGAGCAAAAATTTGGTACTGTGTTTGCTAATGTAGCATTCATGATGCTTTAGACACTGGACACCTGTCACCGATAATGAGGATCACCGTGCTGAGAAACTCTTCTGTTCTTCGTGGTTCCTCCCAAATTTGCAGACGTAGGTAGATCAAAAAGTTTCTTGAAATTTTTGGAGTTGGTCTATCAAAAAAACATGTGGATGTGTGTCGGTGTGTTAGTGCAGAACCATAAATTTAGTAAGATGCCCGAAGAGCAGCCAGTTTCCAAGGCACTTTCAGTGTAAATCAATCCATAGTGTACTCTTTCCTCCAGAAGTTCTAGAAATATCATTATTTCTTTATGCAGAAAATACCATTATTTCTGTAGAGCTGCACTGGGACAGTTTCCTCTGGGCCCCCAACAGCTGGGTGTTCGCCTCACCCGCCCCCACTCTTGTGCAGTTGGTGTAAAAATAGGCTGCACAGGAACCTGCTGTCTGGGTGGGAGGGAGCCACTTGGAGATTTATAGAAGTTTTCGCATTTGAATGGATGATATTCTGTAGGTTCAAGGGGGGAGAAAAACAACTTTAGGATGAAATTTTTTAAAAAGTAACTAAATTCAGAAATTCAAGGGAAAAATGTACCTTTGTACAGTCCCTACAACTTCTGTAGTTTCACCAGCTTTTGAGAAAGGGAAAAAAAGAACGCAAACAAAACAGCCCAGTTCTGCCTTTTAAGGAAATGGTTTTGACAATGAATTAAAGGGTCAGCCCTTCCGGGATGGGCCTTCAGTAAGTGAATTGCGGGTGCTGTGAGGCCTGGGGTTCAGCTTCCACAGAGCCTCTGAAAAGGGCTCAGGGTGTCCAGAGCCATAGGTGCAGAAAGCTTCAGTTAAATACTGATATATTTTTATTTCATTTGGGTAAAATATACATAAAATTACCATTTTCACTCTTCATAGCTCAGTAGTATTAATGCTATTCAGTAGGGCAAAGTATATTCATATTGTTGTGTATCCATTCTCCAGAACGCTTTATACTCTGCAAACCTAAAACTCCATGTCCATTAAACAAGTCTCTATGTCCCCATCCTGCTCCCTGGCAACCATAATTCTATTTTCTGTTGCTATAAATTTGACTACTCTAGGTGCTTTGAGTAAATTAATGCATGTAATGATTGTCTTTTTGGCTGGCTTATTTAATTTAGCATAATGTTCTAAGTCTAATCATGTTTAGCATAATTCAGTATTTCTTTCCTCTTCAAGGTTAAATAATAACTCTTTTTATACCTATGCCACATTTTGCTTTGATTGTTATCTATTGATGAAGTCTTGAATTGCTTCTACCTTTTGGCTATTGTGAATAATACTGTAATAAAGTTGCATTTGCAAATATCTCTTTGAGACCCTGCTTCTTTATATATACCCAGAAGAGGAATTGTTGAATCACTTAATTTTCAAATGATAATAATATCGTTTTAATTAATTTAATTTTTAATAATTTAATTTTAAAGTTTTGAGACACTGCCACACTATTTTATCATCCCTCCGGTGGAGCAGAAGAGTTCTGGTGCCTGCACATTCTTGCTATTACTTCTTATTTTCTACTTTTGATAGTTGTCTGATGTTCTTAATTAAATAGCATTGATGAAAAACTATTACAATGTCCCAACAAGATATTTGACTGTTTGTGGTGGTTTTACCTTAGGTCTATTTTATATTCTGTCTTTCTAGCTCCTTGATTATATAGGTTAAAAACAGATCAGATGGAACCATCTTACCTTACATGACCTAAGCAGTGTGGTGATAACCTGGTAGGTGCTCAGTTTTATTTGTTCCACGAATGAATTCGGGACTATGAAGATGGTTAATGTTGTTATGTAGATAAAATTAGAGAATTAGAGAAGATGCAAGTTGTATGCATTGCTCTCCTCTTTATTATCTCTTTAAAAATACTTGTTTTACACATCCAAAAGCAAACATTTAGTGCCTTAGAAAGATAGTTTGGGTGAATGTGTTAGTCTTTTAAAAGGAAATAATCCTATTCTGTTTAGGCAGGTTCTTCTGGACAGCCTTTCTCTGTGGTCTTCCAGACTTGAAGTACACTAGTGTCTGAGCACTGGGCGAGGCTTGTAACATAGTGACAGAAACATTTTTATTCTTGGAGTGTCTTTATGGTTTGGGGACTTCCTGTCTTTTAAAACTCGATGTTACTTGTTTTACTGGTGTGTGCCTTTCAGATACCCGCATTTGAGATCTTAGCAGAGTGTGCAGTAGTTTTCTCAGATGTGTTATGTCAAGCTGAGAATAAGAGGGTTGGGGTCAAGGTTGTAAGCTACATAGTCAGTCCTTTAAAGGACTATTTATTTTTATTCA
This sequence comes from Cavia porcellus, assembly GCF_034190915.1. Taxonomy (NCBI): domain Eukaryota; kingdom Metazoa; phylum Chordata; class Mammalia; order Rodentia; family Caviidae; genus Cavia; species Cavia porcellus. The sequence continues at coordinate 61,906,801 of NW_026947504.1, forward strand.
TTTTTGTTTGCCTTTCCTTGGGTCACAGTCCTCATTGCGTTTATCCAAAATGGAGTTTATTACTGAGCCAAAGATAATATTTTCTTAAGCTTTCTAAAACATGGCTTCAGTAAGAAATTACAGTTTGCATCCCGACTGGTGGTACGCAAATACGCTCATGTGCACACAAACACACACACACACAAATGTAACGGATTTATTGCAAGTTGCAAATGTCCACAATTACTGCTAGAATTCTGTTTCCATTTAATTTTCCTAAAGTGCTGGTCACTCAATCAGTTTCATGACCCACAAATTCTTTTACCACCCGTTTTCACAACTGCTGAACATTGGCATCATAAAAGTTTGCTGTTCACAGCATCAGGTTACTTCTCCGGTTGGAGAGAGTAGAAGCTTCCGTGCATGTTCACTGGTCCTGGGGATGTTACTGCATAAGCTAGGCTTGCCTCCCAGTGTCAGTGCTACTGACTCACTCATGATACCCAGCTACAAAGTCCAAGCTTTGAGCTGTTTCCTTTTTTATTGATAGGTGTGAGCCAAATTGAAAATCCTGAGTTAATAGTGCATTGTGGTTAGGTTTGCAGCTCACGAGGTTTATGTTTTATGTCTCCCATCTTGCAGCATTGCTGCGCAATCAGAGATACAGCTGTCTTTCAATGGTGGGGCTCTGGATTTGGATTTGGAAGGTCTTAAGAAGCAACTTAACCTTTTGAAGAGTCAGTGGTATGGGAAGGATTAAATTAACTGTATAGCTGACCCTGAGCAATTTTTGGTTTAAATGATCATAGGCTTAGACATGGGAAGATATTGGAGATGACCTAGCTTCATTGTAAAGCTGCAGGCTATACACTGTGTAAGTGGGTTCCTTTGGTAATTCATGCATTTGTTTGCTGTGTCATCCTTACCAGTCAGGGTACATATCTGTTAATCCACTCAGGTGAAGAGCAGAGCTCTTGGTTCAGTCTCCAGTGAATCTGAATTACTGCATTTCAATGGTTGTAGCTACTTTGCTTCTTGAGGATTTAGTCTTCCTATAAGATCAAATTGAAATATGTGAGGATTTTTCTTTATAGCGGTTGGTGAGCACTAAATGTGATTGATTTATGTAAACTTAAAGCACAATGGCTGCTGTCTGCATAAATTTCAGAACTAATACTATTTTTTATATAAAAGCCTATTGAGACTTTAAAATAAAATGGAGACTGATACAGAATATATCCTTTATTCTCTTTGCTAGTAGCATTTTATCTGAACACTAGGCTAATATTGTGCATGATCAAAAAGCATTATTAATAAGCCATTGTCTAGCACTTTGTCAGTCAACTAATCAACCACTTAAACTCGTTTCTTGCTGAGTAAATGGCTCTTTTATATGATGTCTACTTTTAGTAGCTCCATCTTTTAATAATTTTATACTTCTTAACATTTCTGTGATCCAAGGAAGAGAAAGCTCCTCCTTCTGCTTTGGATGCAAGGAACAGAGGTATACAAGTCTCCAGATGTGTGACCTGTGTTTGGCGCCTGGGTGTGTCTGATCGCTAGGGATAACAGGGCCCGCTGTGGAGATCAGGCATTGGGAGCAGTCTTGCTTCCTCCTCCTGACTCTGACTCAAGCTTTCCCTGAGATCTGCTCTCAGCACCAGCCCTTCTCTGTCTACCAGCCGCCCTTCTTACACAATCCAGTTGGGTTTCCAAAGTTTATGTTTCCAAAGCTGGTATCCGAGAGGTATTCTCTGTATACCCGGAAAGAATGTAGGGATGCTTCATGTATGTCCTCCAGGAAGTACTTGGGTGGAAAGTGGAGCACTGACACTGAGTGCTATAAATGCGAATAAAAATGACATCTGACACAGACAGTGGAGTCAATTGTGTTAGAAAACTTTGTGAGCATGGAGTTTTAAAACACTGAGTCTTTATCTTTCTAATGGGGTACTTTAATATTCAGAGGATAGTACTAAGAAAAAAGATGAGGTCTTTCAGGTCCAAGGGCCATTTTGAGGTGACACAGTTTTGTTTTGAAAACCATTTCCTCCTCCTGTTGCTGTTGAATTTAAAAAAGAACATCAGTTTATTGATTCTTCCCCACCCACCATATTTTTTGGTCCAAAATTTATTTTTCCTTTTGTACTATAAAATACCTTACAAAAATATTAAAATATGAGTGGATATGATTGCAAAATTTAGCAATAAAAATGCAGGACATCTGACTAAGTTTAAATTTCAAATAAGCTGCTTTTTAGATATCACTATGACACATGCAATGTTTGTAAAATATTTGTACTAAGAAAAAATTGCAGGTGTTTCTTAACTTAAGATGGAGTTATATCCAAGTAAACTCACTATAAATAGAAACTACTATGATTTGATAAAGTGCATCTGATAAACTCAACCTACCTAATATCATAGCTGAGTCTAGCCTACTTTGAACATTTTAACTTTTTAGCTAACATTGACCTACAGTTGGGCAAACTTATCTCTCATAATTTAAGAAAATGTTGGAAATCTTATGTAATTTATTGAATGCTCTATAGAAAGTGAAAAACACAATGATTGTATTGGTCCATTTTCTCATCATCATGATGTAGAAAAATCATAAGTCAACCCATCGTAAGTCAGGGACCAGTCTGTTATTTTTCTGAAATTAAAATCTTAATGGATACCTTGCATTTTATCAGCGCCAGCTGAGGTGGGATTCGGAGAGTCAGCTGGATTGTGTGGCAGGGTGGTTTTGTTCTCAGGATCTCCAACCCCATGCCTTCTCCTTGTAGTCACTGTGAATAAGATGACAGCTTGATTCTGAAGGAACACAGTGGACCAGTCTCCTGGAAGAGTTTACTCAACAATCCTGTTACTTTAATTCTCCGTTGACTATCCCCTGCCCCCATGGTTCTGAGTAAGCATGAAATTGTAACTGGAGCAGAACTCGGGTCTTGCTGGTCTTGTTCTGCCCTCACCCTGACTTCCTTTAATGCTGCCCTTTCCTCTCTTTTATCCATCATCCAAGGAAGGCGATCTCACGGAAAAATTTGGCAAGAATTCATGAAGTTCTTTCAACTAGATGAGTATATAGCCTAAGTATGTATCATGTGTCTCACCACAGCCCTCTCTACAGTTTTCAGCCCTTATTCGAATCAGCCAGACAGCAAACTGACCATCATCAAATTAGCATCACATAAACACTTCTAGCCCTCATGCTTTGATGATGATGTCCTAAGCCATATTAAATATGAGCTGAGGTATTATGAGCAAAAACTCAGATGGATGAGCCTGCTGTGGCTGAGTGACAAGCTGTTATGTCATGGTGATTATTTCCTGGAGAAATGGACCTGATTCAGAGTTAGTCCTGAAACTTCTGCTTTCTTAGTACTCCAAAGCAGCACTGAAATGTATATTGAAGTAATCTCTGCTGATCCTTTCCAAATTATAAGTATTCTGTGTTTAAACATGTCTTTTCTAAGGAAAGTTGGATTGACATGAAGTCGCACATGTCTGGAATTATCTCCGAGTCCTTTATAAACAGACCGAGTCTTGGAAGGGTGCACCTTAGGTTACGGAGTGTTTTCCTGGGCTGGGCTCCAAAGCTTCCTGACTCTTGAACAATAATGTGTTCTTTCCGCACTACTTTGACGCATTTATTTTACAGAAGCCTTGTGTCTTTGAGCTGTTCATATCCACTTTGCAAGCTTGCTTGTGTCCTGCAGGAGCAGAGGTTCAACCCTTGCAGAAATATTTTCAGTTTAGTGCCTCTGCTGTATATACATCTTTCTCCTCTTCATTCTTCTGCCTGCCCTCTTTTTAAAAATTAGTCATAAGCATGTGTTTTCTGGTTACATGCCTGTAAATATTTTTGTTGGACATTTTATACTAGGATTTCTAAAGATCCGGCATGGGGGAGGTTGGTGTTTCTTCATGACATACATTCCTTAAGTAAAGTAGTAGTTTGACCTTTGGGTTCTTTGTTTTTTTTTCTTTTTCCTTCCCTTCTGTCTAAAGTTGTTACATTTCAGGTTATAAAGCCTATAATTTGTGGTAATGACTGTGTGATTGGGAGTCACATTATAGATTAATACTGACAAGTCTGCTTTAAAATATAAGATGTCAGAGCTGGAAGGAATCTTAGGTATGGTCTTGGTTTACTCTCCTTCCTCAGAGGAAATAAATTCTTGTATCAGAGTTCAAGGCACAGCTGAAGGCGAGACCTGTTTTGCCTGATTCCAGAGCAGAGCTTAACCCCAACAACTGAGGAAAACAGTTCAGGGAGAATTAACTCTTCAGGATACTGAAATACTCCTGAAGTCCTCAAACTCAACATTTTTGGCAAAAGTTGTTCCTTTTTTTGAGGAGGGTTAGTGGAGTTTGAGCCCAGGAACTACACCCCCAACTCTTGCAAGTTCTTTTAAAGTGATTTATCTTCTACAACCTGCACTTGACTACATAGAATACACTTTAGCTTTTTCTCAGTGTCCTTGTTATCAGCACTGTTTTGTGAGCGTTGTTTGTGTTAATTCCTGGATGTCTTCTGCTGCTAGCGGCACATGGGACTTGGCCCACGATTATACCAAGACTTCCACATGACAAGGGTCACGGATGAGTGGATTGCTTTGGTAACTTTGTGGTATCTTCCATCATTGTCTACTGTCACCTTTTGCTTTCAAAACTATGCTTATAGAAGTATTTTCTCCTGTCTTATTTTGTACCCCTAGAATTCTAATTTATGAAGATGTCTGGATGTTGCTACAGAGAGGACTGTGCCATTGAAATAAGTTTCCCAGACTGACCTCAAGTGTGCAGTCCTCCTGCTTCATCTTCTCAAGGAGCATGTGCCACACCTGGCTGAAAGATTTTTATTACCTGAATTTCCCAAAGAAGGGAGTATGACATATCACACAGAGCCATCTGGGCTAGAGCTTTTATTGTTTTTTGCTTGTTTTTGTGGGAAAAGTCAGATAGGGCAGGGAGGCAGTTTAGCATTGGCTAGTCTGAATAATGTCAGTGGATTCTGAGATGTAGGGATATGCGGTTACTGTCTGGCTTTGGGTGACTGACAGCAGGGCAAACATGACTGGCTGTGTGAGAGTTAGATAAACCAGCAGCCGTTCAGCCGATGGGCTGTAGATGAAAGAGTAGAGAAAACCACTTTGCCAGCAGTTTGGCTGTGCAATTAGTGGATGCCGAATAGATATGCACAAGAGTTAAGGAAGCGTGGACACCTCCCCGTCTCACTTTGCTGCATTTAATTTTGTGGTGAACCAAATAACTACTGACCCGAATGTGCTGGAAAGGTGTGTGTTTCATGTATGTTTTCATAAGTGTTTGAAGAGTGTGTATGTTATTTTGTGGGGAATGGGCTACAGGGTAAATATTTACTTTATTTTTAGATTTTTCTGTAATTTTGGACTTAAATCACCAACGACTAGATTATTTTTATAATTAGAAACAAGGCTACTTTATTTGGAAACAATTTGTGAAAGTGATGAATGGATTCTGGATGAGGACTTTTTTGGTCTGGAACTGGGACTTGCTGTTTCTCCTCTAATTGGAAGTGCTCTGTAGACAAATTCTACCTATGTTTGAGCCAAGCCTAAGTGCCACTTTGTGTGATGTCTATCTGAACAGCCATTTCTGATCACCACCTTCCCTCTCAGTTCTGAAGTACTCTTTATTGTTGCAATGTGGCACTTAGCATTTTTGGGTTTTCCTCTGTGTGCGCCGTCTTTTCATCGTCAGGCACAATGCTTTATCATCTTACACAGTCTTCCAGGGCCGAGCTCAGTGATTAGTCAGTGCTCAGATGTAAAAGCTTGCTGTGTTGGCTTGGGCTTTATCACTAGCTGATGCTTACATGCTGGCTGGCACATTCGTGTAGACAGTTGAAGCCGTGGGATGAGTGACTCTTAAGAGTGTAAGGAACTGCTGCATATAAAGTATATGCTAATGCCTCTAAATATTTAAGGCTTCATGTTAGACAGGCCATGCATAGCATATATGAGACTAATGGTGTGATATAGATTTTATGACTGATACAGACCAGGGACTCTTAGGATAGTTAAGGTTATACAGTAAAAAGTACTAACTCAAAAAGACTACAATCTGGGCCAGGGATTTAGCTCAGCAGCACAAGTGCCTGCCTGGCAAGTGCGAGGTGATGAGTTTGATCCCCAGTATTGGGACTCAAACTAACCCTAATCTTGTATGTAAGAAGGATGAAAGTATATTTTTAATTGATTAAAAATCTCAGATATCAGGGGCTCTATGGATAATATGGAAATATTCATTAGTGTAGTAGGCTGAGTAAGGAACGCCTGGCCAGAGAAACTGAGGAATAATTCCTTGAACCTGTGGCTAAGCTAAGCATCCTCGGCATGACAAAATATGGTGTGGGATGTGGTTACAGGGTTGCTGCCTGGACATGCTCCTCCTGAAAGGTGATGGTTTTGCTGACTGGACATGGACATCAGTTTTCTCAGTTTGGTTACCACGTGTGTCCATTGCTCTTTAGTTGCAGTGCCTCTGAGTGCATTTTGATTAAGCTGGCAATAAGACCACAAGGAAAAGTACCATGTAGTTGTATAACATATTTGAAGGTAAAAGTGCTATTTAAGAACAACCTCATGGTTTTAGAATTGCAGAGTTAAAAGGGGTCTTCGATTGACTGACCAAATAGCGAATTCTACATTCATCCATCACTGGGCTTACTGATTACTTACGGAGTTAAGGTTTCTTTACTGTGAAGTGGGTGGACTTGGTGAACAGAACAGGAGTGCCCCTGTACCATGGCGTTCCCCTTCTGGGCGAGGGGTGAACGTGCAAAGCCCAAGTAAGTTTAAAAGTCTATAGCAATAAACGAAAGCAAACTGTGACAGATCCCCTGAGGGAGAGAGGCAAGGGACACTGGAAGCCCACGTGGGGAGAGGCGTCAGGTGCAGCCTGAGGTTGGGGCAGGGCAGTAGAGGCCTGAAGAGAGGAGAGAGCGAGGGGAAGGGATTCAGAGGAGCTGACCTGGTCCCCCCGTAACACAGGGTTGCCCTCCCCGGAAGTCCTAAACAGGTATCAGTGTGGAAGGAAGGTACGTGAAGACCAGACTTTGTGAGGTGGTAGGTAGTGTCCCAGGGCTTCATTTTGCTTTTCCTTTCTCTCCTCTTTGTCAGGGCAGGCAGGTAGACCTTTGCACTACTTACTGGTTCCACCACCAAAGTGACACAGAAAAGAAAGAAGAGGAAGCAGAACGCTCGCTTCTTAGACCTAACTTTGATGAGAAAGCCGAAATGATAATTCAGTGTTACCTCCCCTTGAACATCTGTAGAAGTTAATTTTAACCCTGAATCCTAATACTCAGTTGTATGTGAGTGTAAATCTTTTGCCCATTGTTTAATGATCCAAGATGGATTTCTTAGTGTTAGTCTGCCTCTTTTAGGACCTATTATCCTATTTGTTTGTTTGTTTTTTAATTTGAGAAAGACATGTCACTGAGCTTATGCTTTAAATTTAGTAAAATTGTGTTAACTTATGCACTTACATCTCCTTCCCAAAGATGAAACAGAGCTTTTGAGATGTATGTTCATCTGGCATGTTCTGCACCTTCCAAATGCTGCTGCAGGGCATTTGCGTAAGAAGGCTTTAGAAAGGGACTGAAATGGCTTAGAGAATGGCACAGAATGCAGTCTATCCGGATATATCTGGCTAACATACATATTCTCACAGAGACTGTAACTTGGGATTGTTATTTGGGAGGCAGTTTACAATCAAAGTTTGAAATAGCTCTAGTGATGCTAGGGCTTCAGGAGCCTAGATTTTCATCTCGATTTACCACACTGTGTTTTAGGAAGCATCAGGGAAAGACTCAGATCATAGAGATCTGGGCCAGTTTGGCTTCTGAGAGCCAGCTTTGCAGCTCAGTAAGGTGAATTCCCATCCTTCAAGGCTCTGCAGGCCCTCCCTGGGTCTCATTGGACAACTTGGATTCAGGCTATTAGGGGTGGGCTGTTCTGAGCTGCTGGGCCGAGCTATCTCAGCTCCCTCCTTGGGTTCCTTTGACATAAGGTAGGTGAAGTATGAGCCGTTCCTTCTGGAGATCACCTGTGTAGTGTGCAGTCTCCATTGCACCTCCACGGCTGGGAGCCTAGCTGTCCAGGACGTAGCCAGCAGCCTCGTTTGTCTAGAGAACAATTAGGATGTGGCAGTGTGACCAAATAATTGAATTTTAAATTCAACTGTAGTGAACTTCAATTTAAAAACTGATATTCAAATCAGTTATTAGAAAAACTCTACAATGTGAACTTATTATTTCAATTGCAAATTTTATGATTGAGGGTTTCCAATGAAAATGTAACATCCAAGTTGCAAATGGTGGCATAGACCTGTAATCACAACACTCAAGAGGCTGAGACAGACAGATTGCTGTGAGTTCGAGGCCAATCTCAGCTAGATAGTGAGTTCAAGGCTAGCTTGAGCTACAAAGCAAGACCTTGTCTCAATAAAACAAAAAAAAAAAAAAAAATTGAACAATGTAATTGTCCAAGTGGAGATATACTACAGTTATAAAAATATATGGTACAATAATTTAAATATTTAAAATTTGAAAAAGGAATATAAAACAAATAGTTATAAAAGTGTTTATATGGTGAGACCTTAATATTTCACATGTATTAGGTTAAAGAAGATATTTTATTAAAATAATTTTACTTAAAATCCATTATTAGAAAATTTAAAAGTGTACAGTAGCTTCCATGATATTTCTGTTACTCGGAGTGGTCTAATGCTTCCTGAGGAAAATGTACCAAGCACCAGGTGCTGTGGTTTTTCTCTGTGGCATTGAGACAAAGAGACAAAGTAGCCTTTTCATACTGTGATGTCCCTTTATTAAGGAACATGGCAAATCTTTTCTCTAGAGGGCTTTACTCTTCCTCAGCAAAATAAAACGACCAGCCTGTTAAAAAATGGATGAAATATCTGAGCAGCTATTTTGAAGATAACTATGTGCAATATAGCAACCATTGTTAAATTTCTTTCATCTTGTTTTGAAATCCTATATCGATATTGTTTGTTGTTTTTGTCATTTTGCTTTTGTTGTTTTTTTGATTCTTTGCTTCTTAATTTTTCTGTCTTTTTGTCTTTAGAATAAAAAATGGATGAAATATTTAGAAAGTATGTGTGAAGCTTTATTAGTTATTCAATAAAATAAGATGTTTTTTGTGTTCACTCTTTTTAAAGGTTAATAAAAATATATATATTGGGGCAAGGGATTTAGCTCAGTGGCATAAGTGCCTGCCTGGCAAGCATGAGGTTGCAAGTTCAATCCTCGGTACCAAAAATATAATAAAAATAAAAAATGAAAAAATACAATTTGAATACAGTGCACAGTTATAATGATGAACATATTGAAGAATAGAATAATTATCACTATATCTTTCTTATATGCATAAATAAGTATAAGTAACAAGTCACGTGACACACCATCATGGTTGGCACTTTGCCTGGTGGATTTTGGGCTCCAAATGCAAATTCTTAAGAGTTCAGTCTTGTGGAGTCTCCCACTTTAAAGAGATGGTCTGGCGTGTGTTGATGTGAAGCAACCCTCTAGGTGTGGGACCAGTGACCACTCAGCACCATGCCGAGTATTTTCTGAGGGGCAGTGGATAGGTAGTGTGCTAGGACTGTTCCTCTTAATTGAATGTTTTGGTGTTTTCAAAACAAGGTCATGAAAACAGAAAACCCTGTACTCTTTATTCATATTTTCTAGATAAGCAGATGATCCCTGAAAAAATTAGAGTATCATTTTGAATATAACAAAACTGTTTTCCTTACTTATCCTAAAGGCTGCATATATTGTTTATGCATTTGGTCACTTAAGAACTGAAGCTTAAAGAAAACACATTTATTTGGCCTATTCAGGTCATAGACTGGAATAATTAAATGACTGTAAGTGTTCCTGGTACAGTATGTGTGCATGTAAATAATGGATAATATTTGCTGACAGCCAGTTGGAACCGTCAGAAACTTGTAATTTGTGCATTATTTCAGATAACCATAACAAAGGCTACCAGGTTTCAATTTCCTTATAAAACTCCCTGTAAATCTCTGTAATTTTATGCACACTTTCTTTCCTTTCCCATCAGCCCTCAGTGCTTGCTTCCCTTCCTCCTTTCTCCCTCCATGAACCCTGAGCTTTGTTCAGCCTCTCCTGCCTTCTAGCTGCGCAGTGTTAGGTACGCAGTTTAGGACCTGAATGCTGATGTGTGATTGGCCAGAGCCGGCTGTGCATTGGAATCACCCAGGTGGCTTTACAGTGGAGATGTCTGCGCCTGGCCTGGTGCAGGACCTGGCGTGCGTAAGTCATCCTGAAACTGGTTCTCAGTACATTGTGTGAAACCACCACAGAATTTATCATCGAAGTTGGAATGTTCCTTAGGGGCTTCTAAATTTCTACCTTCCATTCTCAAGCTTTTGAGTTGGCCTTCTTTTCCAGGATTAAAAACGTTAAGGATTTTTTTCCTTAATCAGTTCCTTGCATTTCCTTTGGTGAGCCAGGTTGTATGTACCTTTAAACTCAAACTGGCTTGATAATGTCTTTTGTGCACCCCTCCCCTTATTTTCTACTTGTATATATTGAAGATGCACAGCAGGATATTTTTATATACATATACATTGTGAAGTGACTACTGCAGTCAAATACTGTGAATTAACAACCATTATTTCATATAATTATCTCTCCTTTTCTTTTGTGGAAAGGGTACATAATATCGATTCTTTCAGCACATTTCTAGTGTGCAATACAGTATCATTAACTACAGTCCGCATGCTGTACATTAGATCACCAGACTACTCATTCAAGAAAGCTGTATCTTTGCGTTTTTGACTATGTCTACCCATTTCCCTAATTCTCCCAATTGATGCCTTTTGAGGCAGTGTATTGTGATACGTGATCATCATCAAATTTTGAGGGAGATAAAATTGTTAAAGAAAGACTAGAAGAAATAAAAATGAAAAAAGCTTAACAATGTTGAATGAACAAAATCGTAAAACTAAAACTGCCAAACAAATCCACATAAGGAGAAAAAATAGGAAAACGTTGAATTCATAAAAGATGAAATAACTCAAAGTGTTTTTAGAGAAAGAGCAGGCACCATTAAGAAAACATTGAAGAAGGAAATCTTAATGAAATATGTGCTGTGGCAGTAGATGCAATTTCTGAATCATATTTGAATCTTATCATAAATCATGGTCTAGTTGACATTTCTGTTGGTTTTTCACTTGAAAATGAATAGTACATACTCCTTTGTGTATTATTGCTAACTCCTTTGTAGAATCAGATACAGGTATTAATAGACATTTAAGGTGCCTTATGATGCAAGAAGATTTTACTGCATTGAATAGCACTGTGCAATACTGAAACATTTTGTCCCTGGAAGAAACAGCAATGACACTGAAAATCCTTTGGAGTTGTATTGTAAAGTAAAATAGGAAACTTTTAGAGTTGTATTGTAAAATAGGAAACCATTTTAGAATTAATTACCATCTGACATTTGAGTATCTGGACTCTGATCTCATTTCATGGCCACACCGCCTTCCAAATTTTACTGTGAGGATGTTATTATTTTTAGGATTATCTCTCCTTTGTTGTCCACACTGATGGATGTACTGATCAGTTCTTGCTACCGACAATTGAGTTCTTGTTCTTTTTAGGGGGAGGGAAATACTAGGGATTGAATGCAGGGACCACTGAGCTGCATACCCTTGGTCTTTGAGACAAGGTCTTGCCAAGTTACTAGGCTAGTCTTCAGCTTTAGAACCTTTATAGTAGCTACGATTATAGGCTTATTCTAAATAACAGCCTTCTTTGGCTACGTGGCATAAGATGCAACTACTGTAATTTTTGCTTTTTTAAAATTCATCTTTAACCTCTCTTCTACTTCCTCATCAAGATCTTCACTCTTGCAATGTTTTGAGACCTACTTTCCAAGGAACTTTATTTTTAAATGATTTTTAAAACTTTTAATTAACACAGAATTGTATATATTTATAGAGTATAACATGATGATTCAGTACACAAATATAATACATAATGATCAAATTAGAGTGATTAGTATTTCCAACTCTTAAGCACAAAAGTATCAGTAATATTTTGACCTACAAAACTAGGTATTTTTCAACGGTATTGTCTCCTAAGTATTTCTACCATGTACAGACATGCCTGACTATGGTATTCTGTGTGGATGATCTTACAAATAAATTATCATTGCTAAAGGTTTCATGAAAAATGCTTCCGGGCAGCCTTAGTCTTTGAGTGCTGGGGAAGAGAAGCCTCCAGATGTGGCTAGACCCTCGTTCTTTTTCTGCCTTTCTCTTCTCCTTACCTCCTGTGGAAAGCAACTCCTCTAACTGTGGTTTGTTAACAGTTTGAATAGCACCTTTACATTTTGTTTTTTGGAGTAATTAAACACTGTTTCTTGGAAATGTAAACACGAACTTTAGAACTGTGATGCGGTAATGCATTTGGCAGAGAATTTTCTTTCTGGAAAAGAAAAATATCCTGGAATGGGTTTCGGTTTTACAGATAAGGAAAGGCTTTATTCAGTGAATTGGAACAATGCAAAACCCTGTGCCCTGTGTCAGTGCTTGTCCTTTTTCAGAAGAGTATACCCGGGCATAAGACCAACTTCTAAAATAAAGCTTGAAAGCAAATGGCAAAAGACAGAAATGGAACTCTGTAAACTAGGTTTTTATATTACGGCGCCAGAAAAATAATTTCTTTGCTAGCAGAATAAGTTGAAACGCAGCTGTCCACTGACGGATAACTTTTCCTCTCCCCAAACCCCTGCCCTTGGTCATAAAAGCCTGAGCTGCAAAAATCACAGCATGATGAAGGACAGATTTATAAATGATGTGCAGGTTCTTAGTGGCAGTGGAGGCTGGAATCTATCTATGTTTAGTCAGTTTCTAAAAGTGGAATTACAGTGCATTGTCTTTAGTTGTTAGGTCCAGATTCTTCCCAAAACTTTGAGTAGTGTTGCGTTGAAAAGCTGGAGCCAGGACTGGGGGTGTGGCTCAGTAGTGGAGCTCTTGCCTAACTTGTGTGAAACCCCAGGATCAGTCCTCAGCACTTCACAAAAACTCACCACCAAACCAGGGTGAACCACCATGGATTTGTAAAACATGACCCAAACAGTGCTCTTGTTTCTCTTGTAACTGATCTAAAGTTCTTTTTCTGCTTGGTTGTGAAAGCACTGTGAGACAGTGCTCAGAAGTGGCAGGCCTCAGTGCACCCCCGAGCGAGTTCTCCAGTGGTCTGAGGCGTCTTTCTGGGGAAGTGTTTCCAGTAGTTTATATCTGGAGGCTTTGGAGGGCAACGCACACGGAGTCCCCCCTTCATTTCAGGCAGAGAAATGTGGTGAGTTGAACACAGCCCTGGCTCAGGGCCCTGTAGAACTTTGTTCTCATCCCGAACCAGTCACTCACTAGCTGTGTGGGCAAGTCACTGCGTTTGTCTCAGCTTCCAGGCTTCCTTTTCTAAAATAAGAATATTGCCTAATCTGGGTGGTCCCTTTCAACACAGTTTTTGTGTGTTGCAGCCTGCGCATCTGAAATTGGAGCTCGTGAGAGATCACCCAAGCAGCAGGTCCAGTTTGTTGCCCAGGAAGACACAGAGAAGCTGCTGGGTGACCAGAGCAAAGATCTCATGGCCAGCCTCAGCTTCAGGTCTTGCTATTTTCTTGTGGTCTTGACATTTTCCTGTGGCATAGAGGGAGTTCCGATGTCATTGGTTCCTTATTTAATTGTTCTTTTAAGACCTGGCTCAGGGTTTTTCTCTGTGACAGTTAAATATTTTAGAGTTATTGAAACATTCTCCATAGAGAATCAAAATTCTTAGAATTTTCTAGCAAAGTTCCTGAATGACAGTGAAAGCTCTCATCCAAGATGGGTTCAAAAATATTTTTTCTCATGATGGGATGTCATTTCCTCCTTTTGCTATTTGTCCATTCATTTATTCAACAGATATTTTTGAGAATCTGCTGGCACCTGATAATAATACGAGATACTTGGATAAAACACAGCCCTAGTCTTTTACGAAACTGCCTACTCTAAAAGGGATGCTCCTGGTATGTTACATAAACTGTGTATATGTGTTCATATATACAAATCAATAACTACCTCAGTGTGATGATGGACATATGGAAAAAGTGTTCTTCTGTTTGTCTGCACTGAATTGAGCTGTTGTGTTTTCCCCTAAACGCTTGTTGCCAAGAAAAGAAAGTCATGAATACTGAACCTTCTTCGGCCTTTTGTTTTGTGTTCACTGTGTCAGTGATGTTGAGAACATTAGATTCTCGTGGACATCTCTTAAGGCCCACGCTTAACACGAAGCACAGCTGTAAAACCACAACCTCGGTGTACTCTGAGGAATTTTATATTTTTTTCTTGTAGCAGTGAATTTCCTACCTAGTCACATTGCCCTTTCTGTTTTAGCTCAGGACTACTCACTTATAACTTACTGCCTCTGTGTCTGTTAGTTATGCTTAGGCTGTTGTGTGAAGAAAGAGAGGAATCTGCCTTGCTATTATAAGGACAGTGCTCAGATTTTACAGATATTTTTAGAAAAATTTTGCCAGATTCTTGAGATCTTTAATTAGTTTCATTTCTTAAATTTTTTTTTCCCCTGTCACTTTGGTATAAGAAACTGAGTTTAGGGGCTGAAAATATAGCTCAGTGGGCATAGCACTGCCTGGCTAGTGCAAGGTCCTGAGTTTGAGTCCCGAAACCAAAAAGAAAAAAAGAAAGAAACTAAGTTTGAAAGAGCAACGAAGTATTTTGAGGAAATCCATTAAGAATTACATTGTTCAGCATAGTTTCAGAGTGAGAGCCCAGGTTGTATGATCTTGTTTTCATGTGGAGAAGATACTTGAGTACCTGTGGATATTATTCGTAGGGTAGTTTCATTCTTAGAAATCACTTACAAAGCTTAAGTCAGAGCTTAAAGTACAGGAAAGGCAAATGAACATTTGGATGAAAACTCTTAGGATTTGCATGACTTTTGCTGCCATTTTTGGGGAAATGGAGTAAGTTGGGAGCCGTGTAGCTCTCGTGGGTTCAGAAATTTGGCCAGGAGAGACTCTGATGTTGGAACGTTTCCTCGGTTCTACACCCAGATGTTCAGTGCTTGTGTTATTGCCAGTAAGACATTTTCCAAAATGTGAGGGGTTGAATTTTAAGTTTTATTTCCCTCATTGTTGGGTTAAATATGTGTTTATAGGAAAGAATACTTGATTTCCTTTGGTTCAGAACTGATTTAAATTATGAATGGAGATAATGTAACCATGGTGCTTATATTTGGTTGTTAAAGTATTTTGACCTAGTAATGTATTAACGTGTTTCCAAATTTGACCAGTCTCATAAGGTACAGAGTGCAAAGTCCTTCCCAGGTGTCTCCCAACTGCTCACTCCATTTTTCACCAGCTAGCTGGTCTTACCAGTTTCCTGAATTTCCTTCTATACACCAAATGCAAGAGAAGCAAATTGTGTTTTTCCTCTTTTTACATTAGTGATGAGATGCCATGTCTATTGTTTTTTGGTGTATGTCTTTAGTTATTTCCTCAGGAAAAAATGAAAAGTATAGAGTGAAATCTGTAGTATTCCGCACTAGAAACAGGTATAGAGGTCAAAGGAAAAAGACTTTTAGTCATATCAAAAACTTCAGCTAGGTAATCAGTCCGAAGATGGAGCCTCGCAGTAGTGAAGGAACCTTTTATCTTTTATTGTTTTCCTGAAGCTGATGAATTCTGGAGCTGAAGTTATCAGGAACTTGCAGTTTACCTTATTTTTTATGGAGAACTTTTGCTTTTGGAGTTAAACATTTTTGTGTTTGTCATTTAACCCAAATCAAGCACTTTTTCTTTTTTTCTTTTTCACAGAGACATGCAGTAAATAATTAACCAGAGACGGTTAACTGTCCTTAATATGCAGAAAGATTACAGGAGTGTAATGGTTACCTTTCTTGACTCACACTAGACATGTAATCTAACTCACTTGAGTTTTCTCTGTGTTGTAGGTTTTGTGGGTGTCTTTGGCTCTGAGAACAGGGATGGGTCTCATGGCTTTACCTGGATCAAAAATGCCTCCTCTCCCAGAGACTCTGGCCTTCATATTTTCTACTTTAACAACCAGGACACTTTGGGGTTAAAAATAGGCATGTGTACGAGCCCATTTTGGAGGTACATAGTCTTTTTATCCTCCACCTCCTCTACCCTGATGTGAGTTACAGTTTCATGTAAGTGAATACAGTGAATCAAACATTTCTCTGCTTGCAAAGTGCCATTTATCTACCTGTGAGAGATGTGCTACAGGTACCACAGTGCACTTTGTGCATCTATTCATCTTTCCCATGTGCTCTGTGCAGCTTGAGGACCTGCACTATACCTTTGCTTGAGAGTCTAGTGCAATTTAGGAATGCCAGGGATGAGGCTAACTCTACCTGAGCTCAGTCTGGGGTGTAGGGTAGCTGAATGTCAGTGAACCTAATTGAGACTTTGGTCTGGGTCAGTAGAAAACAAACCAAGGTCATTGAACCAGCCAGTGACAGGCTTGCATATGCATATTTGACAAGTGAATCTGAGAGGCATTAGAGAATGCATCAAAGTCTGAATGAGCCATAGAGGAGAGAGAGGAAATCTACATTGTTTGTGGTCTCTCATTCTAATTAGGTTTTTCCAAAAAAAGTAAATTTTCAATTGAATAAATGCACTTGATAATACACTTGGTAATACACTTGATATTATAAAATTGTGTGGAGCTCAGTGTATTAAGGGAATATAAAGAATTGGCAAACACTTGATAATCACTAGGGTAATATTTTAAATCAATATTTTTATATACTGTAGAATGCTAAAACCAGGTAGGTAAGGAGGTTGCTTTCAGACTTACTCTTCCATTTTCCAATCCTGTAGTCTTTCATCTAGTCCTCTCTCTATACTTTATGATGCCAGAAGAATTTAAAAGATTAATGTGGTACAGGCGTATTATGACTGGATTCCAGACCTTGGACTCCAAACATAAAACAAACAGTACATTATTTTCCCTTCTGTAATAGAAATGTTTATGCAGTGTTGTGTGTAAATGAGTTCTGGGTAACTTGAGTTACATGGAATGTACTAATAGAAGTTACTATTTAAAGAAGCCCTATAATGAAACTTTTGTATGATAAAGAACTTTAAAAAACTGAAATCCAAATAAGCACACTCTTTTCTATGGCTTTTCCCAAGTAAGGTATCCTGAGTTGATTTAATTCCAGTTGGCCATTTAATTCCACCTGCCTGGTTAATGAGGTGTGCCATTAACCTCATCAGTGACACTGGCGCCCAACAAAGGACATAAGACATAATCTACTGCTGTACCATCTTGGCTATTAAGTAGATTTGAATTCACTTCAGTTTGGGTGGGTGTGATTTGCATATTTCCTAGCAGAAAAACATCTGCAAGAGGATTGCCTGCAGAAGCTCATTAAAAATCAGCACAAATCCTGACACTGGGTCCAGCAGCAGGTGTCAACTTGCAGAACCCTTGTAAGTGAGTAATATTTCCAGTTTCTATAAAGCTTCCTCAGTGTTTTTCCTGCCACCATGGAAATAAAGCCCTAGAAAGTGTCGTACGATGAGTACCGCTCACATAAACCCAAGGGGAACTCTTCATGAGCCAAAGAACCTGTACACTGAGAATGAAATTGAAATTCCAGTATGGGTTTATTTTTGTGCCAGTGCATTGATGGAAATTAATTTATATTAAGAAAATCATTTCCTTAAACAATTCGACTGCCTGCAGAATACTCCAACAATCTTTAGGAACACCATGACAAAGCTGGCGTGTCTGTGAAGAGCTTGTTACTGTTGCTTCTGTTTCTCTAAGACATTGGCTGTTTAATTTCAGTACAGCAGCTTTGTTGTCATTTCACAGTGCTCCGTGAGCTGAAGCCTTTGGGAAGAAAGCACTTGGAGGGAGACGCCTGGTGTAATAGCTGATTCCACTGGCACGTGTCCCAGAGTAAGCAGGGCTGTAAGCTTTTAGTGTAGTTAAAAGATGCCGGTCTGTTATTTGCATCACTGTAATTGGCCAAGTGGTTTCAGACTGAGCTTTACATTATGCTTCTACTGAGAGCAGCTGGTAGCAGGCTGCACATTGCGTGTGAGCTGGAGATCTATCATCTGGTGTGTTTAATGCAATCCAGTTTCATCTTGGGAGCAATTTCTTATTAATGGTAATAATAATGCACAACCTTGCAGAAAGATAATGTTTGTGGTTATTAGAATATGCAGAGTGAATAGAATAGAGGCTGTGGTAGTGGTAGGGAAAGGCAAATATTTCATCTTTAATATTTAAGGGTAGCAATAGTGAAAAGGAAAATACTTTGTAGGATGAAGAAAGCCACAAATGTGATTAGCTTGAGTCTTAAATGTGTGTAAAATTATAGCTTTTCGGTGCACAGTAATGCGGTGTTCACTCTCTGGCTTCCTTTATAAAAATACATATTCTTATCCTCGGAAGTTTTTTTTGTTGTTGTTCAAGTCAGCCTTTTCCTCCAGGGATGTGTTTTAGCCTGTCATCTTCCATTAGAGACTCTACTAATTTGATCATTCTTTCCATCACTATGGCCCCACCTATTTTTCTTGAGTCTCGAATGATAATTTATGTAACCCTGTCTCCTTTTTTAAACTTGCAGTTAATTTTCTAAAACACTGAATTGATAAAAGATTGTAAGATTTGTGGACAAAACAGAACACTCCATTAAAGCCACCCTCGTTGACTCTGTTCTTTGGTGTTAAGTTGATTGGCCTGGGGTTGGAGAATAGAGGGTTCCATCCACTGATAAGGAAAGCACTTTGAGAACCAGTCAGGTCCCAGGTCACTTGGTTTTGAGATGACAGTGCCTTGGCAGTTCCATGTCCTCTCCCATTTCCTAAGCTCTCTCTGCTTTTTAAGCCACTGTTGTAGCTGATCATTCTCCATTTTCAGCAAAATGCTCTTTCGTTTTTCCTTGACGAGGGACATCAGTGCCACTTAAGATGATGATTCAGGTTTGCTGAGGATTTAGGGAATCCAGAGGTAAAAAGTATTGCAGTCAGTGTGACGTGGGAGAGGTTCCACGGGAGAGGTCCTGGGACGAGTGGAAGGCTGGACAGGTGCGGTGGGTGTGTGATTCTTTGCAGTGTTAAACTCTTTGTATTGATGATGCAGTTTGTTTTAGGCAAGAAGAAAAAGACATAATTAACACTATGATGGCTTATTCTCCCAGCTCCAAATAGCTTAGCTACTTTTTCAAGACACATTTAAATCGTTATTATAATGGAATTTCACAATAAGCAGGTTCAATATGATCAGTTGTCTTTCGACCACTGAAATTCTTCCTGTTTCTTTTTCACAAAACAGCCCTCTGGATTGTATTCACAGTGGCCCAGACCATCTCTTCAGCCTTGTTTTCAGCCATTGTCTCTGTTCTAGCACATATTGTAACCATGCCCATTTATCCTGACTTTGTTATTATGCCCTTTTACCTGTTTGGATTCCCAATACTTTCCTTTGTCCAGGTGCTTAATGACACCCCAGCCTAACTGCCAGACTAAGATTGAGCTTAATATTTCATTCTTCCCTGATGTAGTCTTAATTAGGAGTACTGCTCTACACCGCTAATAGCCACATACCTCTGTGTTCCACCCAGCTATTGCCATGGAAGGGATCACCCCCAGCCAGAGGCTTGCAGCAATGTTACAGTGTAGAGTGAATGTCCCTGTCCTTGCAGAATTTGTATGTTGAAATATGAGCCTTCATGAATGGCATTAATACACTTTAAAAATAGGCCCCACACAGCTCACTAGTCCCTTCTATCATGTGAAGTCACAGCAAAAAGATGGCTGTCTGTGAACAGGAAAGCAGGTCCTCACCAGACCTTCTGGTGCCTTGATCTTGGACTTCCAGCCTCCAGAACTGTGAGAAATGTTTGTTGTTTAAGCCACCCAGTCTTTGGTATGTTTTTATGGAGACTGAACTAAGGTAAACAATAACAAATTGTGTGTTTTGTTCATAAATGTAGTAGTTGACTGGGTTCAGCTTGAGTTCTGGCTTAGAGGCTCTCTGCTTGCCTTCAGAGCTGAGCTGAGTTCGTGCACAAAGATTCCTTTGTTTACAGGTCTGAGGTTGGGGCCTGCAGGAGTCCAACAGCTGGAGGCAGGGGCTGCTGGGGAGCCTGGGGAGCTCTCATTCAGTGTGTGTTCCCCATGTATTGCTACACATAGAAGCCTTAGAGAGCTGGACTTCTGGGTTGCTGCAGGCTCTAGAAGTGAGCATTCCAGGGTAACTGACAGAACCGACCTACCCTCAGAGGTCCTTGCTTGCTTTTGCAGCGTTGTATTTGTTGAGGTCATCTCAAAGACCTGTTCACATTGGGAATGAGAGGTAGAGGAGTCCAAAGACTTAATTTCTTGATAGGAGTATAAAAGAATGTGGGAAGCGTGGAATTGTGACATCATACAGATAATATAAGCCACATTGATCTTGTGTACAATTTTACTGATACTAAGCAAAAAAAGCACATCTCCATTGTTGTGCAGGTATCCCCACCATCCTTGTCTAGGGCTCTTTTCATCTTAGAGAACAGACATTCTGTGACCATTAAACAATAATTCTTCATTGTTTTCTACACAAGCCCCTAGGAATTAACCTTTAGTGAACGGTGAATATTCATTTGTTATGAATTGGCCTACTGCAGGTATCTCATCTAAGTGGGATCATGCCATATTTCTCTTTGATTGGCTTATTTCAATTAGCATAATATCCTCAAAGTTCATTAGTGTGGCAGCTTGTGTTGGAATTTCTTTCCATATTTAAGACTGACTGTAGACATTTCTTGTGTAATGACTGAGCAACTTCCTAAGACTAGGTCATTAATTGAGTTCGTTGCTAAACAAGGAATTGTTTATAGTATATACATTGCAATACAGTAAACCCCTGACTTGTGAACATTCGAATTTTGAACTGTCACAGGAGTGGACCTTGCATTATGAACATTTGTGGGTGGAAACAAATCACGTAAGTAGCTCATGTGTTTGCTGGACAGTGTCACAGTTGTGCTACTGTGTGCTTACTGTACAGTGCAATAGTGTGTAGTAGTATAGTACACTTGGGGACTTACTGTATTTTTGTGTGTTTGGCTCTTTTTATACTGCACATTATATATTTGTGTTAAAGGTATATAAAACTCACTTTGTTGGACTTGTGAACAATTTCAGTTTTCATTCTCCTGGAAAGGAACCTGCTAGTAAGTTGGGTACTTACTGTATTCAGAACAAACAATGGCCAAAGGAAAGTCCCGCTTAATGATTTACTTATATTTGCATAACTCTTACATGCAGACTCTAGTGTATAACAAAATATAAAACTACAGTTCCCAAATTACAAACATGGGAATTGCAGACTTTCACAGGTCTACTATATAAGATTCACAGATGTACTGTATAAGATTAACAGGTGTACTGAGTAAGGCCTTGTTGAATTATGAATGAATCTAGCTTAAGGAATATTATCCCAGAACAGAACTCATTCATAAATCAGGGACTTTCTGTAGTATATATATATGGCACAATCAGCAAAAATTACAGTATTGTATGAACAAGGTGTACTGTACAAAAAAAAATCATGGAGGCTTTATAAACAAGATGTACAAAAGTGTACAAAAAAGATGGGTCATAAGTCCAACTGGCAGGTCTAATAAGTTGAGACAGTCTTTAAGCAGGCTGCTTAAATGAAGAATATCTGTAATGTCCCATTAGTGGGTGTGTACCACTTTGTTTATTCATTCATTTATTGATGAGCACTTACGCTGCGTCCTCCTTTTGGCTATTGTGAATATTGCTACAGTTGAGTTCCACTTTTACTTTAAAGTGCTTGCTAGAGAGCACTTGGTACAATGTGTGCGTTTTATAAATATGGTTTGAGTTAAATTGCTACTGGGAAACAGAGTGTGAACTTGAAAGGTGATACTTTAGTAAGTTTCCATCATTTTATATCTTCTACTGTGCTTAACACATGGGCCTTATATGCAGTAATGTTCTGTGTAACTTAAGGGGTTTCAAGCGAAACCACTTCCTTTGTGTATTGATTAGCTTTTTAAACTAAAATTTAAGCCTGGGAACCTTGATAATGTCATAGTCTGTGTGAAATGTGTAATAGTACACTTGATTTCCATTAGGTAGTTTTTAGGTCTTCTCATGTGCAGAGACACAGGTGGTAATAATAGCTCTTTCTAAAGCACAGTGCTGTGGTTATATTGCTCTGTCAGTGAATATGGATGCATAGATAGCAGTGACAAAATTTGAGCTGAAGGTTTAATGCCTTCTTACTTTTTTTTTTTTAATGCCTTCTTACTTTTAAAATTAAGCACCGAATATAGGAAGGAGGATATGGGTTAAAATATCAACAAGTAGCCGTGTTTACTTTTCTGTGTCTTCTTACATTAACCACCTCCCGTCTGTGAATTTATGCAAAATTAAAAACAATAAAATGAAAGTAACCAGAGTATTCTGACTTTCTGTTTTAGTATAAATGAGATAAACACCAGGCAGTGTTTTCCTGTATTTTTTGATGAGTTCCTTTCAAATTCATGTCTGAGGAAAGCTGAATGTTTTCGTGTACCTTCTACAGCTCTTACTTAGACACCATGGCGAAATGAAAAGAGCTTTGGATTTGATAGGGATACATTTGTGTGGAAAGTGAAAAAATAGTATTTTTCTCATCAACCAATTTGAAGGATTCAGTTCAACCTTGTTGAGCAGTCTGAGAGTGTGTGAGAATATGCAAAATTTCACAGGCTAATTTTGGGCTTAAGTATCTGTGTACGCTGGTATTTGTTTTGTTTTGTTTGTTTTTTGGTCTTTTTGAGATGGGGTCTCACTATGAAGTTCTGCCTTGAGCTCACTGTGTAGCCCAGGCTGGTCTTGAACTCCCGAGGATCGTCTTGCCTCAGCTTTCCGAGCGCTGGGATTACAGATGTGCACCACTACGCCTGGCTTGTGCTGGTATTTGTGATTGTAGGATGGATGCAAGTTAAAGTCAGTGATCCCCCAGAGCTAAAGTAGTGTGAAAGGATGATTCTTGCTCTAACCTTCTTGCTAGTATCATAGAGTTTTATGTGACAGAAAAAAAAATTGAGGCCCAGAAAAGTTCAGTAAATTATGCAAGTTTTGGAGCTCACTAGAGGCAGATGGACTTTGTCCAGTGTTTTTTTTTTTTTTTTTTTATCATGAGCCTTCCTACCATCTATCTGCCAAATCTTTCCCTCATCATCCTTGTCAACCCTGATCCACCTAACCCAGATACATAGACACACACACACACACACACACACACACACACACACGCACACGTGTAAGGCCAACATGGAAAAGGATGCTGTGTTCAATGTCCCTTTCCACTGGAGCCTGTCAGTACTCTTCCTGGCTGGACAGAGTTCTCGGTTTTTGATCACCTAGGACAGCATATTTTGAAGGGCTAGCCATAATTTCCTTTTTCTAGGCTTTCTTTTTCCTGTATAGGCTTGTGATACTCTCAAATCATCAGTTAGTTCTTTTCCCAGTTTTTCTGACCTGTATTCCCATTTAAGGTTGTTTCTGCCAAAACCCCAATGTGCGTATTCCTGAAAGCTTCAGGTTCTACAAAGCCATGCATCTGCAATGACTAGAGTTAGGAGTAAGCATTCTAAATCTATGCTACTTTGTGACCAGAGCACTAGCAAAACAATAAGAACCATAGTAAAAACAGCGTACTTCAGAGGACATTAAATTTCTCTAAAGACACACTTTGATAAATATGGCATCTAAACCTGTTGCTGCTGAAGACCACTAAACTACCTGTTGGGTTATCCATTTTGTAAGCTTTGAAATTTATCTTATATATATTAGTCATTCTGAATTTGACAGTGGGCTGATACATCTTTCTGTACTTCAGAAAATAAATAAAGGCATCTCAGAGGGACATTCTCAAGTTTCCTGGTAAGCTGTGAGAAACATGAAAAAGCCCAACAGCAGAGTTACAGAGATTCCCAGGGTTGAGATCAGTGATCAGAACAGCAATCTCATGAAACCAAGATAAAATCTCTTATGGGGAAGGGGTATCTTTCTCCCTCCAATTAATAATATTACTGCCAGACACAGTAATACAAGACTATCATGCCAGCTCTCTGGGAGGCTGAGGCAGGAGGATTATGAGTTGCTCAGGGTGGGCACCATAACAACTAGCAAGACTGTCTCAAAAACAAAATATTTTTTTTCTTTCAAAAGACCTGGGGGTGTAGCTCAGAGGTAGTATCCTGGGTTCAGTCCCCAGAACTTCAAGCAAAACAGCAAAAACCACAAACAAGCAAACCACCGTAAGCACACCCCCAAACAATACCAGTTAAAATCGATGATATTGTTGGGTTTACAGCCCAGTTTTACCTCTTTTTCACATATTTTGTATCATCCTGTGGGCCAGGTAAAAATAAAATGAGCATGAGTAATGCCTCCATCTGCGTGAAAGTCTCGGGCATGATGGGGAGTCGTCCATGGGCTGTGGACTGCAGCCTTTGTAACTAGGGCTCTGATTCTGCCCTCCGAGCCTCTCCAGCATCCTGGGGCCATTGGAGCCCTGGACTTTAGGGGAGGACTCTGGGGCTGGGTAGGGTAGAGAATGGTCTATACATGGATGAGTGTGTAAGAATGGGCAGGAAGGACTGAGAAATGGCAACAGGAATACAAATCAAGACTCAGCAGTGCAGTGTGGGATTTGTGTCCCAGCTCACTTCCTGAGTCACTTAGTACAGCATCTCCTTTGTGGCCACTGTCTCACACAAGTGCTACTCACAGTATCAGGGCCAGATGAGTTAGAGCCCTCCCGTGCACCACCTTACAAAGCGAGTTAGAAAAAGGAGATAATCTCTTACAGCCCGATGAAGCTGAGGTTCCCCGGGGGGTCATAATGCGGCAGGACTTTAGAGAATGTTCAGGATTGGAGGGAATGAAGAAAAGCGAGTCCCAGGAGGAATGCTGAACAATGGGAAGATATGGAGAAGTAGACCCCATTCTTGGGAGCACAAGGAAACTGATTACTATTTTTTTTTTTTTTTTTTTGGCTGTATTCTTGCCATACTATGAGTACTCATTGAAATTTTTTTTTTTTTTTTTTTTTTTTTTTTTTTATCGGTACCGGGGATCGAACTCACGGCTGCCTGCTTGCAAGGCAGGTGCTTATGCCGCTGAGCTAAATCCCCAGCCCCTACTCATTGAAAATTGATGACACTGGCCATATGGAAAGTCTCAGAGCTTACTGAGGATTTGGGTCCCTGTGGCATAGTCAGTAGGTGGGACAACAGATGGATGAGGCACAATATTGTTCTCTTCCTATAAATGACAGTTATTAAGTTATAAAAATAGGAACTGTCTTTGTGGTCTCACCTTTCAAAGTTGTTGAAGACTGTGATTATTTGCTATTATTACTTCCTCAGCAAACCAACCCAGGAATGATGTTGATTAATTAGATTTAGCAAGTATGGACTTAAACCTTTTGTAGGATGGGGTCAATTGAATTTGAAGTTAGGTCTTTGTTACATTCGTGTACCCTGAAATGTGAGAATCCAAGGCATGTTTACTCTATCTCTGAAGTCCACAGTGTGGTAGAATGCTTCCAAGCAGTCTCTCACAGTTTTGTCAAGCTTTTGTGTACATTAAGAAATTAAGACCAGGAGAGGATTGCATTAAACAATGCAAAAACAAACAAACGTTCCATGGACTTCAACTCAATATTGAGGTTTTGAATGTATGGGGAGGGGTACATTATGACTTTCCTTTCTTTGTAAAATGTAGTTAAGCTGATATCCAGAACAATGGTGAGAAAGCAACGTTTAATACATTAAAGATGGTAAGACATAGGAAGTGAGATCATATATATATATATATATATATATATATATATATATATATGATAATTGTAATGTCATTACCGTATATTTAGGCTTTGGGAGATCTTATTGTCTCTGGTTTTCTTTAATGCTATCCAACTACCCTCTAGATCGGGCTTCAAGGAGGAATCGATTTCCCGTATCTGACCTCAGTTTGTCTGAAGGACATCGGGAGGGAGCCTTCCAAGACTGGGCTCTGGCCCTCCTTATTCTCTTTGAACTCTGTTTTAGATCTGCAGGAAGGATTTGAGGCTTTTTGCAGGCTTTCAACTCTGAGTATTTTGGAGAACTGTAATTTTGTTTGTTCTGTGCTGTATGAATGTGGTTTCTTAAAACAGAAGTGCGATTATTTTCTGCGTCCTTTCCATAGCAAACATTTTTCCCTCAACTGTAGGCTCCAAAAGTAGGTTTTTGAGAGCATTTGGCGTGCAGACTTGTGCTCCTTAAGTGTCACTGCCTATTTACAATGAAGGAGCTGCTCACAAGTCTTTAGGGTTGCTGGTGGCTTCCAGCTTGGTGTTGGGGTTTGGCTCCCACATGTTCGGCAGCCAAGCATATTTTTGCATATTTTTCAGAAAAGCCAGGAAGTACTGTTATTATAAAACTTTGTTTATGATAATTAGATAGGTCTACATAATAGCACCGTAGGTAGTTTCTAACCATAAATTAACAATTTAGGGAAGCCCGCTGGTAATAAACGTAGCATGGAGTCTGAAGCTAGATTACTCATTTGAACCTCAGTTTCTCCATCCTTTTGCCTCATAATTTTGTTTCTTTTTACTATTAAAATTTTCAACTGCTTGAATTTATTTTGGCATAAGTCAAGTTCAGATGTAGCTGTCATTCCTTTGAAAATTGTTTCTAATGATTTTTAAATTGTGATCAAATATACATGTGTAACATGCAATTTCATTTTAGCCATTTTTACTTATGTATGAAATTTAGTGATATTAAATACATTCACAAATTTTCACCCTCTTAGTAGTGTTTTAGCGGTCGAATTATTTTATTTTTTTGTGTCTGTTGCCTTTCTGCAAGTGGAATACAACACTCCCATTGTTATTTTTTACTTTGAGATTTATAAATTAGTTTCGTAGAAAGCACTTGCATGTAGGACACACAAAGCTCCTAATCATGGCAGTAAGGCTTGTGGTGCCAGCAGGCCCCCCATTTACTAGCTTGGTACCAGATGTATGCCCCACACAATGCACATGTGGTTGTAATTATTGCCCACTGACTCAGTAAAGACCTCGAGAATTTTCAGTGCCAACACAGGGTAATTTTGCATAATTTTTGTGCCCACTTTTGTGTAGGATTAAGACACAGCTTGAACTTCATTTAAAACAAAATTTTTTTCCATGTACAAAATAATTTATTATAGTATCACCTAGATTGGCATCATCACAGTGAGTTTTTTTTCTCTCTCAGCAAGTGACTCTAAAACTATTAGGTTTTCTAAACTAAATCTCACTTTTGCACTTACATTTGTTTAAAGGTACATATTGACATTTCAGTCATATTTATGCAGTTCTGAGACATACTAAGTGATTATTACTGGAAAACAAAACTTTTTAACAGGTTTGAATTTCACAGCATTTGAAAAGTATAGCATTTGTTTAGTGTTCAAGTTAAAAATCAATACAAGAGGGTTAAAGAAGGTAGACTTCTGAATTTATACCAGCAATAGCACCTATTTTTGGAGTTTTTGAGAAAACCTCTTGTTTTAAGAAAATATGAGCAACAATTATTTGTTAATCATGAATTTTAGCTGAGCAAATTATGTGATCAAAATACAAGGGAAAAAGTCTCAAAAGAATGAGCATTTTGTTTATATTTGTCTTTCAGAGATGATACCTTTGAAAATAATATACATTCTCAGATTATTGCAATAAACTTTCTGTTGCAATTTGTAGTAAATAATATGAAATAGTTTCCATTTTATAATCAGGGATCTTATTATTTTTAAGTTTAGTGAGAAACTTCCATGTATATCTGTAAAGAAAGGATCTAGAAATCGTCTGAAGTACATAAACTATTTCTAGCCTTACAATTCATGTTTCCACAATGGAATAGACTATGTTCAGTCACATCACAAAAATGCCTTTCTTATTAACACTGCCCTAGCTAAACATGAACTTTAAAAACTGGAAAATCAGGCACTTTGTGGACAATCCACTCTTTGTTCATATTTTTGGGATAAGAAAAAATATGTCTAAAGAAGTATTTCTGGAAGGAGTCTTAACTTCTCAGTTGCCTTGGTTTAGCCTATAGTATTTTTGTTATTTTGGGAACTGATAGTACCCTAAGTATAATGGAATGGATATTTATTTCTAAAGCATAAGCCATATTTGGTTTCTAAAAAGTAAGTGATAATATAAAAATTTTGGCACTGAATTACATGCATTTGATGTGGATGTGTGTACCACAGCATCATTATTACTGAATTGAGTAATGAACATGAATCAAAGAGTTGATGTAGAAGTAGCACTAGACTTTTTTTTTGAGACAGGACTTCACTAATGCAGTTCAAGTTGGCCTTGGGCTCACTTTGTAGTCCAGGCTGGTCTTGAACTTGCAATGATCCTCCTGCCTCAGCCTCCAAAATGCTGGGATTATAGGAGTGTGCCACCACACCAGGCCTTAGCACTGGACTTTTGAAGTCTAGGGCTCATCAAGCGTTCTTGCTTGGAGAAGTTGTGATGGGAAAGAGCACAGTATTGACCTCCTGATAGCAGCTTCTGGGAGATTCTTTCCTAGATCATTTTCTTCTCACTTTTCACATTTTTCCAGAGTGGTTGCACATGGCCGCATCTTGTTTACATCTCCATGTCTTTCAAGTCTATGTTTTAAAGAAAACATTTCTCATGGACTTCAGATCTGTAATCTACTGGTCAACATAGTTGATTGCCCCAGAGATATGTTAAATCAGAGTATTAGAATCCAACCTCAGCATGCCTTGACCCTGCCACTGTCTCTCCCTGTCCAGTTTCTTCTGCATTCCTTTGAGTAAGTAGCATACTTAGAGACGTCCGCCCATGCCAGAAACTCTGAATGTCCTGAGCTCTTTCTTTTTCTGCAGTGCCTATATTTAGTTGATTACTAAGATCTGCCAGTCATACCTAATGCATGTCTCCCAGTGCATTCCTCCTTTATATGTCACCATCCTTGCCTTATTCAGGCCTTTCCTTTCTGGATTTTTGTAGACTGCCTTTAGCTGAAAACCTGCAGCCCTTGTGGCCATCAGTGCCAGGGATTATCAGTCATGTGTCAGTAGTGGTTCCTCGAAAAGCCCCTCTCCTCCACTCTTTATCCAGGCTGTGCTCGTTTGCCCAGAATGAATTCCTTTTCTAGCCCTGGTATGCTCGTAGGCCCTTGTCCACAGACTTGCCCTATAGGTCTGTGCCTCTTGAAATTCTTTCTGAACCCTATGGGTCCACAGTGCGTGATGCCAAGATGTGTGGGTCTGATCACTGTGCATCTTTTGTTTACTTCTATGGCTCCTGTGTCAGACTGAGTTATTTGAGGTTATGAAATGAGTCTTATTACTGTCTTTATCTATACCATGTAGCATGGTATGTCTGCCTTGTAAAAGACAATCAACAAGTTAGTGTGTGTGGCTGTGCCCCTGATTTTTCATGGGTGCAAAGATTTGAGAAGCCACCACAGAGCTTCTGTGAGCCTCCTCCCAGCACATGCAACTTCTGGTGAGCAGCCTGATGGCGGGGTGCATGTTTGTGGAAAGGCTGCACCTCTATTTGAACTTGAGGTCCCATCCCCTCCCGCCTTCCCAGAAGTAATCCATCATGTTTCCTTTCTTTTCTGTCTTACCAGTCTTCTCCTCCCACCATGCTATTTCCATCTATTTCTTCGCTATGCTTTGCCTTCCACCAGCTCCCATTCCATTTCTCCGCTCTTCTTCACGCCTGTTTGCCTAAACTCATTTTAATTGATTTCTCTCCTTTCATTTTTGTTTTGAAGTTTTGAAATTTATGGTAAATAAAGATTTACCGTGTATGGATTTAAGTGCATGTTTGCAGCATGCAATGATTACACTCCTCATGTGGAATTGGTACATGCATATAACACATTCTAATGTTTTTAGTTCTTCTCCTAGCCACCCTTCTGCCTCCCTTTATCTCTTGGTCCCCCTCCCATTTGCAAAAGGAAACCAGTGTTAACTGTAGAGTTAAGTGACATTAAGGGTGTTCACGTTGCTGCACAACCAATCTCCAGCTCATTTTCATCTTTGAAAATGCAACTGTACCCACTGAACACCAGAATTCTTTTCTGCTTCCTCCCAACATCTGGCAACCACCATCCTACCTTCTGTTACTGTGGATTTGCCTATTCGAGGCACTCTCCTCTTTCTCTCTTAAACCCACTTCTCGGGTTTTACTCCTCTGTTTCCTCTCCACCGCTCCTTCCAAGGTCAGATGTGACTTCCATTTGGCTGGACACAACTGTCTCTGGTTTATTGGTGCAGCACAGCGCTGAGCACAGTAATCCTTCACCTCCTCCTTGATTTCCAGGGCTTTCCCCGCTTGCAGAACACTTGCTGTCGGGCTCCTTTGCCGTCCCTCCTTGGTGTGTTGCACTGTCCCGGGGCCCAGCGTGTTGTCCTGTTCTCCAGCCTGCATTGAGTCCTTGGTGATCTTTGTAGTTGATGCCTTCATGTACCATTTATGCCCTGGTGACTCCCAGCCAGCGTTTGTCTCCAGAGCTCTCACCTTGCCCACTTCTGTCCTGGTATCACCAGCTGCATGTGAATGGGAATCCCAGTATTAATGGCTTCAAAGATTCCCAACCTTCCCATGCATCTGCCCTCCCGCTTCCATCCTGAGCACGACAGGTCCGTTCCTCCACTGTCAGAGGCCAAATTTTGAAGCCGCAGTTGGTTCCTCTTTTTCTCTCAAGCCTGCATCCTGTGAGCAGGGCCAGTTATCTACCTTCCAAGATGTAAGCTGAGTATTCTCATCACTTCTGCCCTGGCACCCCGGGCTGACTGCGTCTCTCCTGCCTGGAGGAGGCAGCGTTCTCCACACTGCTCTCCCTGCCCTGCCGTAGCTCCCTCAGTCCGTCCCTGAAGACAGGTCTGTCTGGAGCCTTCTAAGGGGAGTTAGATCCTGCTCAGTTTTGCATTCAGTGGCCAGATTTTTACATTGGCTCCAGTACCATGTGGTCGGCTATCCCGGCCCTCACAGGCTGTGTTTTCTTACAGTTTCACCTGTGTTCACTGTTGCAGAGCCGCCCTGTTCCCTGGTGGCCCTCCAGTATGCCAGCCTGCTCCTGTTTTCTGCTCAGTCTGGCAGAGACGCATCCCCCTCGGCGTGTTCAGGACTTTCCCCTTACTTATGTCAGCTCCATGCAAATGCCTTGTTGGTTATAAATTCTTTTCAAGTCACACTACCAAAAATTGTGCTGTCTTTTTGGTACCCGCCGGTTTCTCTCTTTAGTCCTTCCACCGTGTCACAGGCCACTGCTACCTGCCAATTCAATGATGTGCCCTCCCCAGGAAGCTCTGAAGGACGGGGTCCGCTGGTGTTGGCAGTGCATGCAGACTGCTTAGATTTGTCTCAGGCCCATAGTAGGTTGCAGTCCATATCTGTTGAGTGAACACAGAGAAGAAACCTTTGTAAAACAGAATAATTGTCTGTTTTCTTCTTTTCAAGCTGTAGACCTCATTTCAGGAGTGTAGCTCTTATTTCATCCAAATGATAACAATACTGAATTTAAAATCCTCCCAATGTCTATTTTGCAAAATGGAAATAAAATTTAACTATAATTTAGGCAGTGTTGAATATATATGATAAAAACCATGCTTTCATATTGCTATGAATGTTTCAAGTATTATTTTACTTTAATATTTGTTTTCTTATGGAATGTTAAATTTAAATACAATACAGTAGCTTTAAATTTCCTTAATTGTCTACTTAAAAATATCACTGGAAATGATTAGAGGATGCTTTTCATCAGGTTTGTGAAAACAGGTTTTTCTTTGCGTTCTCGAAGAACATATTGAAACTGACACAGACCTAGAGACTAGCTGTTGAACATTTGTCTCATTTGAGATTACTACTATTGGTGTAATTAATGCATGTGGTATAAATTTTCAGTTCTGGATGCCTTCAACTTCAAAGTGATGCCGTTACTTTCATTCTACATTGAGCATGGCCCGTTACTCAAAGCTGGGAATCTAAGTAACGCGCTCTTGTGATACTGGATCTCTAATTTACTCAAGACAAAAGACAAGATTCATTTCTTCCTGTTGGAACTCTTTTTAGGTGTATGAACATGCACACATTTTAAAATGAAATCAAAAAGTCTCTTAGGGGTCAATAGTTTCATCTTTGATGATGAAAGATTTTATATAATCTCGTGCCTGAGATGATTTATGGTATATTTTAAAAATATATGCTATTTGATTTGCGTAAAATTATTTTTATTTAAATAACAAAACACAAGTCAATAGTACATGTGAATGTGTTAATAAACTATAAAAGCTTCACACTTCACCTTTGAAGGGGTATTATTAACTTCCCTAAGGTTTTTATTTCAATATTTATTTATTTTTAATGTAGGTTTTTTCTCTTTCTCTTTCTCTCTCTGTCTCTCTCTGTGTCTCTCTCTCTGTCTCTCTCTCTCTCTCTCTCTCTCTCTCTCTCTCTCTCTCGTGGGTGAACCTCACTTGTCTGGGCTGTTCTTAAATTCCTGGTCTCAGGGATCCTCCTGTCTGTCTCTTGAGCAACTAGAACTATAGGCACATACCAATGTGTCTGTTTTGTTTTGTTTTGCCATTTTTAAGTATATTATAAAAGCAAGTTTAATTAATTGAGGGTTATGGTGAGTTGGTGTTTAATAAAATGTTTTACAGTATATTTGATTGTAAATGTCCTGGAAAAAGTTTTGGTTTGATCATTTTATTGTAAAGGCCTTTCTTTTGAGAAACTACATTTTTTTAATGGTTGAGAATCTCAGTACTCGTGTGATCATCTATTCTCAGCAGTGTGATATTTGTTCTTAATATTAAGCCTGAAGTGGTAACAGAACTCTAGCAAAACTCCAGAGTTCACAGAGCTTGCTCCTCTGCTGTGAAAGTGGTGTTGAGATGGTACCTGTAGGAGAGATCAGTGGTCCTCAGCACCCTTGGGATCCCTTTGCCTTCCTCAGATAGCTCACCTTGCAGAGTTTGTGAGATCCTGTAATCACTGGGGATTAGTCTTCTCTAATTGCTGCATGGTGGAGACTGTCTGTGAGCCACTGCTAAGATGCTGTCATTAGCTGCTCAATTTAATCACACATCAAGGTATTCGACATACTTCTAGTGCTTCATCATGCAATATAAGGAAAGGTTTTACGCTTGTACCCCGAAGAACCCCACATCTGCACCACCACCCTGATTACCTGCCTTTAGTTTGATCTGACAGGGAGCCTTGTCCCCAGCAGAGTCTCACGTGTGTTGTAGCTGCTGAGAGCCCTCAGGTTCCTCTGCCCCCACGAGAACCCCTCCATGCAGAAGTTGATGCCCATCCTGTGCCTCATTCTTTCTACAGTCTCACTGCCAAGCTGTGCTTCTCTCTTTCTCTCTGCACTGTGAGGCTGTAAGAGTAGGAGCCCTGACCTAGGCATATTTTATTTGCACTATTCTTTGTTGAGTTGCAGACATTGTGAACCTACTTCCTATGCATTGTCTCAATTTTTCTCCATATTCATGAGGTGCAAATGCGTCCAGCACATATGGCCACACTGTGATGAGGGAAGGGAGGGACATGCTGATCAATGGATGGAGCTAGAGAAAACTGCCAAGTGTTAATTTGATAGAAAGGGAGGGAAGCCTTCAGACTGCCTCACAGATTTTTCAGGGATTACACTGGAGTATAATTAGTGTGCTTTTGCATGTAAAGTATATTTCATGTGCTTGCCAGCCAAATTTTAAGTTCCTCGACAACTCACACCTTATTTCTTTGTGTCTCAAAGACCTCATAAAAAGCAAGTTTATTGACAGAGATCATTGCTAAAATGCTTCACTCTGCCAGCATTGCTCTGAGGGGCTTAATATATATCTTAATAACTCAGTGGAGCTTAGTATTATTACTCAATGGTTGATAAAAACTGTTATCTTCATATTATAGGCAAGGACACCGACATAGAGAAATGTAATCATTATTTCCTAGCTCATAAAGGTAAGTGGTGGGGGCAGAATTTGAATTCAGAGCTCTCTGGTCTATGAATCTGCTTTTTTTTGTCTTTTACCTTTTTATCGGTACCGGGGATCAAACTCACGACTGCCTGCTTGCAAGGCAGGCGCTTAAGCCGCTGAGCTAAATCCCCAGCCCCTGAATCTGCTTTTTTAAACATGTCATTCAGGTCATTCAACAAGGATTTATAAAGCTTCCTTGAGTATCAGTGAACAATGCAAAGATCCCAGCATCTATGGGATTTACATACCAGGACAGGGAGAGAGAAAATGAACAACCATAAACATGAATAAATAAATGTTTAAGTGCCAAAAACCAAAGAACAGTAGGGCATTTCAGACAGATATTGAAATTTTAAGTAGGTGAGCCAGAGAAGACCCCACAGCTCACATGAAGGAATAGCTGATTAGATGTCTATTGTGATATTTTGTTGATCTCTTAGAGATGTAGTCTGATATCTAGACTCACTCAAAACTGTTAAGAATCTGTTTTCTGCCTGTTTAACCCTGGTAGTGTTGAGTGACTTTGTGTGCAGCATTGGGGATGAGTCACTCTTAGGTCCTGTCCTGTGGCCAGGAGCCACATTTCTTTCCTCCAGTACCTTTCTAAATATGTGCCCCCAACGGTGGGAGCTGAATCATGGGGTTAGGGACAGATCTAGCTGAGATTTGCATGGAGACCTTTGCTGACCAAGGTAAAGAGGGACAGAGATTGTCCATATTGCACGGATGCCAGGCACAGAGAAGTCCTCCTCAGGATTGGGAAGCAGGAGCCCCTGTGTACAAGGGTGGGGAAATGGGAGACTAAGCCCAGGGTTTAAATTTCTCTCTGAAGGTCACACATTTCACCCAGTTAAGATGTCAGATTAACATGAAAGTTAGTATTTCTCCCATGTCCAGTGTTTTCAATTGCCCATGGTCAATTGCAATCCAAAAATATTGATATTTGTCTTGATTTTTTGAAGAGATAGGAGACCACCTTTAGCAGTCTTACTAGAGTCTATTGTAATTGTTCTGCATTATTACTTACTGTTATTTTCTTATTTGTGTGATTTATAAATTAAACTTTGTCATGGATATGTATATGGAGAGAAAAAAATATATTCAGGGCTCACTACAGTCTGTGGTTTCAGCCACTCAGGGGGTTCTTGGATAAGGGGACCTTACTGTGTTCTAAAATTTAAATGTCAGTGAGGTCAGGTTTACGGTCTCATGTGGTCTTGCTGGGACTGGGCATGGCATTGACTTCAAGACTAGACCTTTTGACCAACCAGCAGGATGTCACACATGAGGTTTCCAGCTGTCCTGTTTCATCAGTGTGTGTGTGCGACATGACTGTCAGTGACTTCAAACTCGGGGTATTGTTGCTGGCATGTGGGGGCCTCCTTCAGTTCCTCATGAGCTACCACTTTCCTTTTTTATACAAAAACAACCCCGTGCCTCCCTCTGATCGTGCTGACTGCACAACCGATTCTGCAGACTGTTTTTCTGCCCTGTCCTGCTTATTTGTATTCATTTGGCTACTTTATTTTGGGGACTTGCAAAGCTTATTTTGGCAGTGTAACACTTATTGTTATATTTCTGGCTGCGCAGCTTTCATGTGAATGGTTCAATTAAGAAGCGCCGAGGGAGGACATGGCCTGGGGTTCCGGCTTGCTGCCCAGGAGGTTGTACCCATCTATGTAGGGGGTAGCGAACTCCCCCCTCAGGCTAGACCCTAAGGGAGGTTTCCAGCAAGAAAGGACAATCCCCCGCATGGCTGCATGTGACTATGCTATATTCTCTTCTTTCAGGAGAAAGTGTTAGAGACATAGCCAGAAGTCACTTAGTCTTATAACAGTTCTGTGACTTTTAATGCCGACTGACCTTGAAATGGATCCATTTTTTCTTTTTACTACATATATTCATATGAACAACTGATATTTCCTGTGTTGCTATCCTGTGAGGCTGAGTTATGGTTCAAAGCAGGATCTTGGTGGCACACCAATTTGGTTCAGTTTTCGGCTCTGCAACCTACTAGCTTGTGTGTTCACACAAATTGCCTAATCTCTCTGGTCTTTCACATCTGTGCACGACTGGAATTTAGAGCAATATCTACCTTACCATGTTCTGGTGAGGATTAAGTGAAGAAAACTGATTCATTGTCCTTGTAGCCAACATGAAATGCATAATACTCCTTTCTAGGTTGAATTTTTTTGTGCTCTGATGGCAGAAAAGCTGAGAAGGAAATTGGAATAAGAATTGAATTTAGCATTGATTAACTGGTTTAGTTAAAGTGTTCTTTCCCAAATTAGGATGCCTGGTAAGATACTAAGTATCCTGGTATCTAAATAAGATCTCTTCTGGGTACCACCTTTGTACCTGGAGAGTGACACCTGTTTAGGCTTGGTTTAGGGGCGAAGAGCTGAGATAGCTTAGGTCATCGCTCCATCTGCACTTACTGTAAACAGTGATGATCACCTGAACACCTCAGAAATCCCGTGTCTGAGTCTCACTCTAAGCTTCTGGCCATGAATCTCAGGCTTTAGGACTCCCAGAGCTCTCCAGATGACTCCAGTGTGCAGCAAGGTTGGGAAACTAGGCAGAGAAGTGATTTTGGGAAACGTTTCATGAGCTGATTCATTGATACCTCCTTGTGTTTATAATAGAACAGTAACAGAAAGCAACATTCTTTTCCTGTATTTATCTCTGTTTTGCTCATCTTCGTGTTACTCGGATCCTGCGGGGTCTTGTCACACTCTTGACCCATTTGTTTCCTGATTTTGGTTGTCATTGAAGAAGATAAATGCTTGAACTGCCTTAACATTTACACGTTACCTGTGAGCTCCTGTGTTCTCTCTCTTCTCTGAGTTGGAGAAACATTGATTGCTTATACTCAGTGTGTCTGTAATTTTACTGGGACACCATGCCCCTGCTTGGGCTCTTGTTTCCTGGCAGGGGTCTGCTTTTCAAAGGCCAAGTTAGGAATGAAGAACTGTGCACATCATGAACCGATTGTCTCCTCCTGTCATTAATTGCAATCAAATCCTAGAACTTTTATTTCTCCCTCCCTGTTTCCTTTGTTTTTTCTTATTATTCTCTGTTCTTTAGCCAGGCATTGTTTTGTTTCTTTTGTTTTCAGGTAATAGGAAACATTCTGAACATAGTTGACTGTTATCACCCCTCCCCACCTGCCACACAAACAACTAGTAGTAGTAGGATTTTCCATTCCAGATCATCAAAGTCAAAACATCTTATTTCAGAATGACTACCCTTTTCTTTCTGGGCATAGTCCCCATTATAAGTTAGTGCTTTCTCAAGGATACAAAATGATTCCCACATTAGGCAAAGCAAATCTATGGGAAACAAACTCATTTGTTTTTTGGAGTCTCTTTCAAAAACAAAATTAAGTTAAATTGAAATTAAAATGAAAATTAAATGATACTCAGAGACAAGTCCTATATTTGGAAACCCATTGGTGAGAGAGTATTTATGTAAGATTGACATGGTCAGCAATTCAAGCCAGGTTTTCCACCTACCAAGTTTGTGTAGTCACTTCCAGCACTAAGCTCATAACTGACATGCTTTCCTTTTTTGTATATGATATTTTAAACTTTCTTACCCTCTGGGCTTATAGACAAGACCATATTGATTTTATTTTGATTAAATTTTGGACAAACAAAAATGCAGAAAGATTGCATGACTGTTATTTTCAGTAATAAACTTAGCACCAGGGCCCAGCATGGGCGTGGTGCTGCTAGTCCATGGAGAAGGAAAGCTGCTTCTGTTAATTTTCGCTATCCTTGTGGCTTGGGCAGGTAACCCAGGCTCAGTTCCGCTTTCTCTAACTTGAGGTTTGTGGTAATTCATAATTCTGCTCCCTGAATGGTGAACTTCGACAACTGTATTTCATTTCTTTTTTAATATGGACTTTTAGGAAGTACATTTAGACGCATTCTGCCTTGTGGCTCATTCTGGGCTGGCTTCATCTTAACTTTTTCAAGCCTTAAACGCTTTGGGAATAGGTCTGGATTGTTTTTCTTTTCAGTAGAAACTATATATGTGGGAAAGATTGTTGAACCCACAGTAACTTAGTATATGGTTAATTAACTTGAACAAAAAAAGGAAAGCTTTTGCTTTTCCCTTTTCCAGTTTTGTTTTAATTGGAACAGTGTTGATCTAAGAAACTTTTGTATAGACATTGGAAGAGTCGAGGCTATATTTACACTCTGGAACACAAATCCTTGCCTTCTAATGTAGAATTTTCATAAACGCATCATGGTAGAGGGCTCCCTGGGACAGATAAGTTCTCAGTAACTAAGTCTGTTCGTTTGGTGGACAGCGTAGGACTGAGCATGGCAACTGTTCACTGTTAACATCTTAGAACTTTTATGTGTAGCCTAACTCATTTCAAAAAAGAATTCCTGAGAAAGCATATGCGGAACAACACAATTGAACACACGAATTAAAGAGAAGAGATTGGATGCAATTTAAAATCAGAAGAGTGAAGATTTTACCAGGTGTACCTCCTTCTTCCAGAAGGCAGCACTAATCCCTTCTCTGCCCAGGCTCCAAGGAGCCCAGCGTAGCCCTGAGGGCTTCTGGGTTGTAGGACAGATTGCCAGGGAAGTGATTATGGGAAGAAAAAGTGCTGAACTTCCCCTCAGTCCCAGAGAGTGTGAAGGGGAGGATAATAAGGAAGGAGAATAAATAAAATTTGTTGCAGTATTACTCTAAGTAGTAATGGAAATACCAGACCACACTACAGCTGTTTCTGTGCGCATGTCAGTGGGATTCTTTGAAGGAAGTAACACATTTTCTTGAGAAATTTCCAGCTTTGCAGCACATGAAGTTCCCCATATCTAGTAAAGAATTTCAATTGACTTCTGGATTGTTTGTTTTCATCCTAGAAGCTTGCTTCAAATTTTCTTTTAATTTAATACAAACGACTTCACAATTTGATCTTCCTTCTTAATTTTTTTTGACATAAAACATAAATCCTTTGTGTGGGGAAAAGTATAGGGATGCTGATGAAAAGATTAATACATATATTACTTCGTATGTTTGAAATATAAGAAATGAATTCAAGTTTCTGAAGGTACTAAATGATCTACAATGAGAAGTCATCCTCTTATTTACTCCTGGCCTATTAACCAGAAGTCCTTTCTCTGGAAACCGCTACTTTTATCAGTTTTTTGCATACCTCATCAGACATACTTTATAACTAAATATGTAAATATCCACTGAAATACCCAAATTTTTGTGTGTATTTTTCTGAATCTAGTCTTTTACAAACATTGGCGGTATGTCTTGGAGATTGTTCTGTATCAATACATACAAAGGTGCTTAATTCAGTGGGTGAGTATGCAGTATGAGTGTTCCATTATGGAAGATGATACTGAGCATTATGTTCCATAGGAAGCAGAATTAATATCATTCATATTTATTGGTGAGTTAATCTTATTTATCATAGTTATTTAATAGTATATGAATATTTAACTACACTTCCTCTGATATTTAAAATAGCTTTCTTAAATTATTTTACACTTTACTAAACAGTATGTTGTTTGCTCCTGTATATCTGTATGTGGAGAAAGTTTGTCAGGTTGAAGTATGTGTACATTTGTATTTTTTAATGTGTAATGTGTTTTTAAGGTTTAAACAATATTTTGATATGCATAGTGAAATGGTAACTATGATCAAAGGAATTAAGATATCCATTATCTCATAGTTACCTCTGTGTGTGTGTGTGTGTGTGTGTGTGTGTGTGTGTGTGTGTGTGTATGGAGAGAAACCAATCTACTCTTGGCAAAGCTCCAGTGTATAATTCAGTATCATTAATGGTAGTCATCAAGCTGCCCAGTCCATTATTCATCCTAAGTGACTGTATAACTTTATACCCTTTGGCTTCCAGCTCTCCATTTCTTCTTGCTCTCCTCAATTGTAATTTTGGCTGATATTGCTAAACTAAATGCCTTTACATACAAGTTAGCCACTGCTTGTGTCATTAGCATTATGATGTGCTTATTAAATTTTTGATATTCACAAATCTAATAGGAGAAAAATCCTGACCTATGTTGGTATAATTTATATTTCTCTGATTTAAGTAAGATTTTTTTTCTGTATGCTTAAGAGCTTTTTTTAAAATGTTACATGTTTTACTGCCCTTTAAGATGAACCAAGTTGCAATCCAAATTCAAGGCCATGAAAAGGAAGAGCAAAAATAATGTAAACATTATTTTACAGAGAATACAATTATTCATTCGCATTTATGTAACGATCAAACAATCATATAATAAATACTGTATCTTTCTTTATGCACCAAGCTTTCACTATTCTGTGTGCTTGGAATAAACCACTAGAGAAGTCAGGGAAGATCTCTGTCCTCATGATGATCATCTTCTTGCAGAGGAAGGCAACTATCAATAAGAAATCATTATGTAGCGTGTTAAACCTAAAATGATACATCTGCAGTGCGTGGAAATGAGTCAGGTAGGTCTCCTTGAGAAATAGAGATGTGAGTAAATATTTGAGGCTGGAGAACGGTAAACCAACAAGATATTTAGGGAAAAAAAATTCTAGCAGAGGAAGGAGCCAGTGCCAAAGGCCTATAATGGCAGTGTGCCTGGTGTGCTTGAGGAGCGCTCAGGATGCTGGTTTAGCGCAGGTGAATCAGCGAGGAGAGAGAAGTAGCTGAGGGGAGAGAGGTAAGGCAGCTGCCAGGCTGTGTCCGGCCTTGTGGACGGCTGTGGGAACACGGCCATGCATTTGGTTATGGTTTATTCATAGGTATGTGTGGATACGCGCTTGCGTCCACAGTGAGTGCATTTGGTGCATGCACATGACATAACCTCCATTATTTTTCCATCCCCTTTTTCTCCCTCCACCTTTTGGTCCCCTTTCCATTTGCAAAAAGATCTGTCTCCCTGTTTCCTTTCATCTGTATTTCATTTTCTTCAGAGTTACTTGTGTTTCCTATCCTGTGATCCACCTTTTCCCCTTTTCCTGGTTTTTAGCATTATTCATTATGGGGGCTGGGATGCTGGGACTGGATCTGGGCTTCACACGTGTTAGCTAAGAGCTTTACCCGAGCCGCGCTGGCAGCTCTGGCTTTATTCCTCTTGACAGCATCAGCCCGATGTAATTAGAAAAATCATCCTAAATAGTTTACAAATGAAAGGGCACCCTCTAATTCTTTGCTTATCATTAATGTTTCATTTTAGAGGGTTCTAACTTTTGTTTTTATGGGTTAAACCTACCAGTCTTGCTTCATGCCGTTTCCTGGAAGGCCTGTGATTTGAAGTGCTGTCTTTGTCGTGCACCTTTATCTTCATCTTTGACCATTTCTCCACCTTTGCAGTTTGTTCTGTTGCTTTTCCCTTCTGTCCACACACTGCATTATGATGTGTAATAATATCTCACAGAACTGGTGCCCTCATCGCCTTTTAAAGAGGGAGCAGGCTCACCATGTGAACTTAGAATTAACTTGTCCAATAACTCCAATTTTTAAAAAAGTTTTTAAAATTAAGAGTTTATTAAGTATATAGATATAACTTTGAATTGCCACCTTTTGGCTGCTGAGTCTGTTTGGGGGGATATATCTTTAATTGGTTTGACTTTTGTGTTGCATTTGAAAATTTTCATGTAAACTTTGTTCCTTAAGATTTTCTAGGTATTTTACTCTTTTGCTCTCTCTCTCTCTCTTTTTAAATAAGAATTCTTATATTTAAATAAGAATTTGGAAACTTGTTTTTAGATGAGTTGGTATAATTTAAACATTATTAAAATTACTCTTTAAATTTTGTCAGAATTTCCTCTCTGAACCGTTTACTCCTGTTACTTGTTGGAGAGACTACTTCTGCTTTTTCTGTGGTGTTAACCTATTTACATTTCTGCCCCTTGCCTTGGTCAGGATGTGGCATCTTGAGTCTGTGTTACACATTATTTACTAATCATCTTCGGCTCATACAGCTTGAGGGGTTAGGATATTTTTTTTTCCAAGAGTGGCAGCTCTTTCCCTGTTCTGTGTTTCCTGGTGATTGGCAGTTACATCTGCCGTGCATATTTATCTCCTGAGGACACTCCCTCATTGCAGGCATGTGCAACCACACTTGGCTTATTTATTCATGAAGATTAAAGGATACAATGTTACATAACTGTTTAGGTTAGACTGAGTTTGATGATACAAAACCTGACCAAAAAATACGATGTTTTTAAATAAAATTTATTACTGTAAAGGGCACAATGCCATTGATTTTGCTCAGAATATTCCCTGTCACTGTGAACACACTTATCCCATAATTTTTTGCACTTCCTGGATCCTTTCTGGGGGTCCACTTTTGTGTTTTTATGTGGTGCAATCAAAAATAAGTGAGTGTATTGCCAAGTGCCATCCAATGGAAAGACAAACATAAAATTATTACCAATGTGTCCTCATCCACCATATTTATTAGATCTGGCATTGCATGACTTCTGGGTGTTCTCTAAAGTCAAAATGACCATGAAAGATAAATGTTTGGAATCAGTTCAGACATTAAGGCAGCCACTACAGCACAACTAAAGACTCATGCGAGAAGACTCCCAGAACTGCTTCAGAAAGTGGCCAGAACTATGGGATGAGGGTGTGCCACGCAAGGAGTGTGCACTGTTTTGATGGGAACTGTTGGCAGTGTCTTTCACCGTAAGAAAAAAGTTTTAAATTGTAAACATCGATTGTATTTTTCCAACACATTACTTACTTTTTCAGGTGAGTAAATTTGTTCCCCTTATATGACCAGACAAATTAATTTAGAGAATTAAAAAGTTTAACACTACTTTTGCTTTCTGTATCCCAAGTATTCCTGAATTTGGTTAGGAAATGGAATCCACAATACTGTGGTCAAAGAGGTACAAACAATGGTAATGTTGACCTAAATTTAGATTATAATAGTAAGAAAAGCAGGATTCATGGCAAGAGTGTGCCGAGTATGTTGAAGACTTATTGACTATCTATTCTTTCCTTTTGTTACAGATTTGTCTAAAAACAGACTGGTTGAAGTTCCAATGGAATTGTGCCATTTTGTATCACTGGAAATTCTTAATCTGTATCATAATTGTATCAGAGTCATTCCTGAGGCGATCATTAATCTGCAGATGCTGACCTACTTAAACTTGAGGTAGGTAAACTAAAAAAGTTGTCATCAAGTTTGTGGATTGAAATACAAGATGATTATATCTTCCTTCTATCCTTTTTACCACTTTGCAGTTCCTGATCACACAGGGATCATTTAAGAAATGTTTTATAATAAATTTGTACTGTCTTTAATAATTGTTCTTGATGCAAGACTAACCTGATTGTTAATATGACAAGATTTTTAAAAAAAATATGGATGCTCTGTGTCTAATTTGTGCTTCACATTGTAGCTGTGCTATACTTAGGTATTCATGTAGCCTGGGGAGAAAGAAGGGGAAAGGAAGGGGGAAGACTGAAGGCTGGAATAATCAAGCCTTACCGATCGTTAGGGATTGTGCAAACCACTGTCCTTCGCTCCCAAGGGCTCACTGAACACCTTCTGCTTAGGCCGTCTAAGGAAAGCGAGGAGGAAAACTGAGCTACCTGAGCCAGACCCAAAGCTTCCTGTCTTTATAGCCCGCTAAGTCAGGCCAGTGTGTGTGAGGATGGCGTGTAGGACAGGGTGAGTCACTGATGATGTATAGCATAGGGCATGGTATCAATACCCTGCGGTGTCCCCGAAGTTAAGAAAATTGGTTCTTTTAAGGCGTTGATTTTAGGTTTTGCAGCTGGCTGCTCTGGCCAGATTCTGGCTCTTTGTTACTTAACTCTTTGCCTCACAAATCAGGCATTTCAGGAGAGAAGAGGGTATTTCTATCTCTATTATAGAAAAAAGGTCTTAAATTCTAGCTCATGGCACTTGCCTGTCATCCTAGTATGTAAAAGGTAAGATCTGATTAACTAAGCTTGTGATGTGTAACAAATAAACCCAGTTTTTAGGTTCAAAATTCCCCACGGAACCACACGGAACAACACTATAATAGATGATAGTACCAGTGGGGTATTTTGCTTTTTAAATGGCTACTGAGAAGTCTGGTCCTTCTCTTGCCATCTTTGTGGCCAAAAGAAGCAGGAGGTGGGGGAGTTCCTGTTGTATTTTGCAGTTTTGCATCAAGGTTGATAAAGGTTGTGGGATGTTTATAAGTTTGTAACTTCTTTTTGGTAAATGAGTTTGAGGGTTACTGTTAGGATTATCTGTAAACAGGTGTCAGCTCTTCACTTCTAAGGTTTCTAATTCACCTGACAATTATACCTTTTCTTTCTTTTTTTAAAAATCAGTATCAGGGATTGAACTCATGACTAGTGCTTACA
The DNA here is from genome assembly GCF_034190915.1 of Cavia porcellus. Classification (NCBI taxonomy): domain Eukaryota; kingdom Metazoa; phylum Chordata; class Mammalia; order Rodentia; family Caviidae; genus Cavia; species Cavia porcellus. The sequence goes on from NW_026947504.1 coordinate 61,951,303, forward strand.
AGGCAGGTGCTTATGCTGCTGAGCTAAATCCCCAGCCCCAATTCTTGCCGTGTCTTTTTAAAATTTCCTGCATTTGTACATATTGACAGCATGTAATGTCTGCTTTCCTTGTGTGAAGTTGGTTCCTGTATATAACACATTTTAATTGTTTCTTCGTGCCTTCCCTGCCCTCCTGCCTTTCCCTTCCTTCATCTCTTGGGCCCCTTCCCATTGGAGAACATCTGTCAGCCTACTTCCTACTATTTAACTTTCAGTTTGCTCTTTATTTACAATTTGAGTTTCTCATCTAAGGAAAGTCATGTGATATTTAAGTATGTGTCTGATTTATTTCACTTAGCCTTATGGTGTTACAGTGTATCTATTTTCCTACAGTGGACTGAAATTTATTTGCTGTGTGGCAGAGTAGTGTCCCATTGTATGTAAATGTCATACTTTATCTGTTGATGAACATATAAGCTGCTTCCAGCATTTAACTACTGTGAGTTGTCTTGCTATAAACATGGGTATGTATATGTCACTGTAGTATGATGTCTTTAACTCTTTCAGAAAGATACCTGGAAGGGAAATAGCTGGATCAAATGGCATTTCTAGTTCTAGTTTTTTGAGAGCTATTCACACTGACTTCCATAGTGGTTATACTGGTTTACATTAACACCAGCAGTGTAGGGGGTTCCTTTTTCCCTGCTGTCTCACCAGTGTTTGTTATTATCTGCCTCAGCAGGATGTAGCTATTTTAGGATTGTCTACTGAGCCAGCATAGTGGTGTCTGTAAGTTTTGGTTCAACATTTCCCTGAGACATTTTTCTTGTAACCCAACCACAAAGGGGAACTATTCCAAAGGCATATGCAGTTGGTCTGTTTACTTACCCTCTCCGGTTCTTCTGTGACATTTTTACTTTGATAGTTAGTCCTGCATGCACTAAGTAAATAGATTAACTTTACACTGTTATATTAAGTCCAATTGTGCTGAAAAGTTTTGGGTTATAGATAACATTTTTTGAAATAGACTATAAAAATTCTAAAAATACTTGCTAATCTAATCTCATGTTTTTTGAGACATTAGTGAAGTTGATTTTCTTATGATGATTTTCAGGTTACATTTTGTTGAGACTAGAAGATTATTATCATGTTTAGATGGATAGAAATTTGGAGTGTGGGTCTCAGAACTGTCTTGAACAAGGACAGAAAGAATTAGAGAGGTTTTTGATGATGACTAAGGAAACCTGTGTGGTACATTAAAAGCAGAGTTTTGTGGGTAATTCCAGGTAATAGAAAAGAAAGAAATACAGGGACAGTGAAGCACTCAACTCTAAATGTTGTTCTCTATCAATTCCCTAATTTCAGGCTTACCTTCCTCTTTTCCCGTTTGGATTGGCTGTTTTTGTTTTTGTTCTGTTTTTCTTTGTTCACATTTCCTGCTTTTAATATTACCATGCACGAGACCTTTCTCTTATTTTGAATCATGCGATTGTTGAAGGAATGTGATAACTATATGGGAAAAAACCAACAAAGGGCAGTCCTCTTTACTCCCAGAGATGTGTTACAGGGTGTATGAAAAATGTGTGGACAGCCTCTAAACCTTTGGAAAGGAAGTACTAATGACTTTTAATGCCACTTATACAATTTACTGGATATAAGTGTGTAAACATAATAAATGTGTAAACATAAAATAGTAAGAAGGACAAGCCTTAAAGCTGTCAAAAAGATCATCTTGTGCTATTCAGTCACATGTCCTTTAATTCCTACTCGACTACTGAGTTTAGTTGACCCATCTTGCAGGAATTAGACCCTTGAAATTGAGTTAATTTTCTGTCTGAGAGTGACCTCAGATAGAACACAATACAACACTTGACTAAAATATTTATTTGTAGCTTGTAAAATAGTAGGTGACTATCAACACCTGTGTTCTTTACAAACGTATAATAGTATCCAAATAATATTAGTGGCATCTAATTAAATTGCTTGGTCTTCTAAGGTAGTGTGTGATATCATCCACAGAGCACTGTTGTCTGGATGAGTTCCTTCAATCTGCACAATGTCTGCCTCCCAGCTATGCCTGCCCTGGTCACCAGGAAGAGCTCAGAATATCCTGAGTGTATGATCACAGTACACATCTCCTTCACAAAACTCAAGATATTTACTGTGATCGCTTCTAAATTTTCTGACTATTGTTAGGTTATCAAAATAAAATGTGTTCTTCTTGTGCATGGTGAAGGGTATGGTGACTGTTGACCTAGAGAACGGTTCCCCACCCTCACTTGAAACAGCAGACTCAGGATGTTGCAAACACATTGGCTTATGGAAGAGCCACTGAGTTGTCTTCATTCCATTTAATTTTCTGTAATTGTTACAAACACAAAAGAAAGAATTTATATTACTTGTGATAGAAGTATAATCACTTAAGCTAAGCCTGATATTGTTATTAATTTAGATATATTGGAGAAACTGGTGTTAATTTCAAAAGTTACAAAAATAATTAAATATTTTTGAGCCCACACTTGTAAGGAAGACAGTGTTAAATGTAACACATTCTGAAAAAAACTTTAACACATGCATAACTTCATCCAACTATGAAGAGCTTAAAAAGCTAGCTGTGGTGGCACGTACCTGTAATCCCAGCACTCAGGAGGCTGAGGCAGGAGGATCATTGCAAGTTCAAGACCAGCCTCGGTTACAAAGTTAACTCAAGGTCAGCCTGAACTGCTTTGTGAGACCTTGTCTCAAAAAGGCAAAGCACAAAAACAAAAAACCAAGAAAACCTACAGAGCTCAATTATTTTTTATACATAGCATTTAAGATGTTTTCTCATTTCTAGCAACTAGAAACAATTGTTACATAAAATTATGCAAAGAAGCGATGAATTTCTCACAGATTTCATGTTTCTGTACTTAGAATTAAACATGGTCTTACTTTATTTGTTGTTATTGTTGTCTTTGCCTTGCTGAGGATCAAACTCGTAACATGGTACATATAAATCATGCACTCTACCCCTGAGCTGATCCCCGAACTTGGACTCATTATAGTATTTAATTTGTTTTTCCTCCTTAATAAATCACATGTAGAAATTACTAATGTTATGCATTCCAAAGTAGGAGTGATACCTTATAAAATATACAGTGAATTTATGGAAATTTAAGTTGATTGCGGCCTCCAGGATACACTGCATACTGCACAATAAACGCTGTAAGTGTTCAGTGATGATGGTGCTGATACTGATGTCAGTGACGGTAACGGTGGTGCTAAGGGTATGCCACTTAGCTGACAAGCTCTCTTAGCAGGGTCATCGCTAAGCGTCAAATACGTAGCTTCTTGGTCCGAGCGTCATGTTGGCAAATTAGAGACATATTTAGATGTTAGAGATTAGAGACATATTTAATAAGTACATGAAAAAAAGTCTTCACCATGAAATGCAGTGAAAAGCCCTGAAATGTTTTCTACATTTTTCCACAGAATGGAAATATTAGGTTTGTGAAAAATAATTGATTTATTGCTGTTTATGTTGCCTGTGCTTGAAGGATCTAGGCTTCTAATCTTTGCTCCTTGGTATTCACAACAAAAAGGTTATGTTAGTTTAGTGTATGTGCCACTGTGCCTCTTCCTGTTATAAAATATCTTAATCCAAGCAATGTGGCCAAGAACCATAAAAAGGGTTAAGCAAGGCTGGCTCCTGTGGAGGAACAGACACTTTGAACCTGAAACATACAGGAAAGGCTTACAAAGTTTTAAGTCTATTTTAAGTTGTTGGAAAGGTGGTTGTTATGAGGCTCGTGAAGTAAATGTATCTTAGGAAAACAGAATAACCCTGAGTAGCAAAACTCTTGGCAACATGGAGTGCTGTTAGCCTAAGAATAGGGCATGAAACTCTTATCTCAGAGGTTCAGGGATAGAAGTGCCAAAAAATGAAAGTTCTTTACAGCATTTAAATATACTGCTTTCAGAACCGTGATGAGCAGTTTTTTTGTTTTTTTCCTTAGGGAAAAGTGCACTCAGCCAAGCCTGGTTTATTCATCAGCAGCCCCTATCTGTCCAAGCTACTTGGAGTGGATTTTGAGGCATTGCTTGTAAAGAAGGCAATCTCTTGCACAAACTGTTATCACACCATAAAAGGAATGTGTTTGGTCTGCTTTCTCTGCAGCCTGGTATCCTTTTTGGCTGCTAAACAATATGCAAAAAGAGCCAATTTCCTGATGGCTTTGTTAACCCGTATCTCCACATTCTTTTGCAACTCATTCTGAGAAATAATCTTTAATCCTCATGCTATCACTCTCTATTTGAGAGATTTTGCATGCAAGGTTTGCCTTAGAAAGCACAGATTTTTATGTTTTTTTGTTGTGAGCCAAAATTAATTTTCATTGTCTTTTTTCCTTGCACTGACATTTCTGATGGAACCATCTCTGGCAACATAATGTTTTGCCTCTATAGAAAAAAAGAAAAAGATGGTGTCTTTCTAAAGGGAAAATACATAGGAGTTCAGTTTATCAGTACAGACTTACATCCTTCCATGAAGATCTTACCTCATTCAAAGGGAAGTGAGAATATATTAATGCACGTGTATTTTGAAAGTAGACCTTGATAGCCAGGTTATGTCTCGTGAGTAGCAGACTAACAGAGATACCAAAGCACAGTGAACTACTCTGGGATTTGAAAATACTACTTAATATTTGAAAATATTATTTATAGTTTGGTTGAATTGGAAGAGTCTTCAGTGTTATCCAGTTTGCATTCACAACCAGCCTTGGTTTAAACCTTGTTTTTTGGCACACTGTGCCATCTGTTTTCGAGGTGGACCTATAGCCATTGGTCTCTAACATTTTTAATGTTTTACAAGTTATTGTGCCTGTAAAATTTTGTCCACTGGCATTGGTAGCTGAAGGGTTGAAGGGCTTTATTAAACATGATTAGGTTAATAATTAAGTATTTCTTATCAAATTCCATTCCTTTTTGGATAGCCCATATTTGGCAAGACGTCCAAAGAGGATTTTTCCACTATATGCACCACCTGATCACAGATGTTGGTTTAGTTCAGGGTTTGTACTGAACAAAAGAACAGTGACATAAAAGGGATATTCTGGCTTTAATAACTAGAACACGGTCAGAGTTTGCTGGTTTCCTTTTCAGTTCTGCTTCTGAACTTATAGAGATATTAACATCTTTGTGCTGTAGAATAGCTCTCTGAAAGTGAGGTAAGTACCCACATTGTCATTGTATATTGGGAGGCTAAGGCAGGAGGATTGCAAGTTCAGGACCAACCCTGGGCTACAGTATTGAATGCAAGGCCACCTTGTGCTGCACAATGCAAACCAATCTCAAACTACAACAAAAGCCAGAAGTAGTGGTGTACACTTCTTAGCCCAGCACTCTGGAGGAGGTTGCAAAGAGGATCACTAAGCTTGAGCCCAAACTGTAAAACTTAGCTACTTATAGAGAGCCTGTCTCAAAATTAAATTAAAAGTAAACTTTCAGAGGGCTGGGGTTATGATTTGGTGTGAAGGTGCTGAGTTTTATCCCTAGTACTATACTGCCAAAACAACCAGAACCAAAGCCCCCAAAAATTATTGTATAGAGTTTTCATTTATAGCACTCTCAATGTTTATTCTGTAAGCCGAAAATGAATAAGCTCCAAACTATTTACTTTTCTAATTAGACAGACAAAGGATCTTTTTGAAACATTGCAATTTCACCAATAGTCAACTTACTATATTTCTTTACAGTACTAGATTACCAAGTCTTGTAACAAGTGCCATACATGAGGAAAAAAACAAAAAAAGAACATGCATGTGTAAAAGAAGGTGTGGATTTGTAAAACCATCATTTTACCACCACTTTTTAAAAAATTTTAAAGATATTAAAATGCAACAAAACAAGACAGAGCAAAGCCAATCAAGGCAATGCAGTGAAATTGGTACAGAATTTCACAGCAGGATACCAGGATAACAATAATAGCTACTACCATAGTGTATCTTGTTATCTTCACAATAGTTGTCCATTCAATCAGGTATAACAAAATCAAACCAAAACAACACTATAAAATCAATCAAAACAGAATATTGAATTTCACAAAAACAATTAAACAGAACAAAGCAAAACAGTGAAAACAGTATTGGCCTTCAAAGACAAGACAGAAGGAAATCCCCCAATACTTGCTGTATTGCTTACTGTCATCCTCCCAAGAGATGCTCAGACCTCTGGCCCCAGGTCAGGGCAATCAACCAAACAATACAAGCATTTAGTTGCTTTATGCACCTTTAGTTGCTGTCAACTCCAGCTGACCTCAGAACCATCCAGTTGCTAAGGCGGGGTGGGGAACACAGGACGTTTGATTCTCAGCCTGTGGCTCACGGAAACGCTGTTTGTCTCCCTGGTGCACCTGTGGCTCAAGCTGCTCACCAAGAAAGCTGGCTCATTGCTTTGTTGGTTGGTCCCCCAAGTTCCAGCGTGGCGGATTCTTGGGCCATGCTGACTTGTTCTCCTTACCACCATTTTTTAACAGCTACCTAGATGCCATTATTTGAGCCCTTCAACAGCCCTTTGCTATAGACCGGAATTTGAAAAGTGGGGCCTATTTCAGAATTAATAGGGACGAATTAGATATATTTCTTTGATGTTTTAAAGTTTGCTAAGCTCTTTCACTTTTGTTATCTTGTTGAACACTACCTCCATTGCATTCCAGGCCCCTTAGAACAGTTTCATAATTAGGAACATAGTTGTTAGGGACTTTTCTTGGGGAACAGCCCAAGTATTTCAATATGAGAAAACTTACATTTTAAGTTGCTTCGGTATCCATAGTTGGTTCTCCTTTTTTATTCTTAAAACTGTAAATGTGTGCATTCTTTGGTTTTTGATACTCATTTTTCTTTTTGTATTTTTTTTTTAAATTTTATTTAAGGAGAAAAGAAAAAAAAAGCAGGCAAAGGGTACAAGTTATACAGATTTACAGAAAAAAATGAACAGTAGGAAATCACTAGTTAATGGATTACATATTGTTATCTTAGAAATAATTGTTCAAGTCACAAAATTAAAGCTTGTAAAGTGGACATTCCATCAATGATACTGCAAACAGTTCTGTTCATTGATCCAATAAAACTCTGTGATATCATTTTCTATCTTATACACTTAAATATACATGCAGTTATATAGTTTGGAGCACTTTCTTTTCCTCTCTTTTGTACCATGACTATTACACATTTTGGGTTTCATTGCTCCCACGGTTCTTATTACTTTTTTGGAAGAGAGTAAAACCAAATGTGACATAACAGAACAGAATCAGTCAAGTCAAAAGGGTGGACATAATAGATAATGTAAAAACATAATACAAGGTGAACAACAATGGTTACTATAATGCCTCCCGCTATCTCTAATAGAATTGCCTATATCGTTAGTTATAATACAATTGAACAGAACAGTAAAGAATAAAACTGACAAAACCAAAACATTGGAGATATTGTAGGTCTTCAAAAGTAGATAAAAGTCAACAAGAATGGGCATCACAATGAATCTCATTATCTTCACAGCTGATGCCTAAACTTTTGAACCTGACACTATCCAGCAAAACAGAATAGGGGAACATCAGTTAAAAACCAGATGGTGAGAGTAATACAGGGCTTTAAATCAAGGTAATGAAAAGTCAAAGTGGGTTACTATAATATATCCTGCTATTTTTTTCCTTTAATTAAAAGGATAAAGATAAAAAAGTAAATAATGGAGTGGAGATTGAGATAAAAGAGGGCATAACAACGAAACAGCGCAGATCAAAACATAACCATTTAAGCAGAATAGTGTTTCACCACCAGATAATCCTAACCTAAAAGTAGTTACCATATTGTCTCTTTCTTTGAAATCCTTGAGTACAACTTCGTATACTGTAGCATTAAGTATATCAAAACAATGTAAAACCATTCAAGAGAATGACAGCATTACAGAGTATTTAGAATCGACTAACAGAAAATGAATAATGGTTTCTGTATAATCTCCTTGTCTTTATAAGGTTTTTGCTTATACTATCGTACATAATAAAATCCAGTAAGATACAACCTATTTAGACCATTGGAGACAGAAGGACAAAAGCTAGATGAGACTTCAAAACAAGATGATACTAAATCAGTATTACCTATTAAGATGTCATTTTCTCCAAAATAGCTGTTCCTATCATCCAATCTTCTCTGCCTCATTTCTGTTGAGCTCTTTTTCTGTCAGTAGCTGTCAGTTTGTCTTCTTCATTTTGTTCTCTGCTCCATTCGTTGTGGCCTCTCTGCCATTATTTCTGCATTCTTTGTATTTTTCTTTTTTTTAGAATATCCTGCAATACTCTCTGTAGAGTTGAATTGGTGGTTGCAAATTCCCCCAGTTCCTCTTTATCCTGGAAGCACCTTGTTTTTCCATCAATTTCTAGGGACAGTTGTGCAGGATATATCAATCTTGGCTGGAGATTATTATCTTTCAAAGCTTGAATTATTTCCCCCCACGCTCTTCGTGATTTGATGGTTTGTGCCGAGAAATCTGCTGTAATTCTGATGGGTGTTCCCTTGTAAGTGGTCTGTTTCTTGTCTCTTACAGCTTTTAATATTCTGTTCTTGTATTGAATTTCTGGAATTTTTATTATTATATGCCTGGGTGTTGCTCTGTTTGGGTTGTAGGTAGCTGGGGTCCTGTATGCCTCATACATCTGAGTATCTTTACCTTTTGCTAAATTAGGAAAATTCTCCTGGATTATTTCTGTGAGTAGCTTTTGTAGTTCACTTGTTTGTGTCCCTACTTCTTCTTTTATGTTCTTAATCCTTAAGTTATGGATCCTCTTATCATCTTCTTGTCTTTGTATTATTGCTGTTTGTTTCTTTGTTATTTTTAAGAAGTTTTTCATTTCATTCTCCCATATTACAAGTCTGCCCTCCAGTTCAGATAGTCTGTCCTTAGTTTCTTTCAAGCTGTTATGCCAGTCTTCTATAGACTTCTTGGTATCTTGGTAGTCCCTTTGAACCTGCTTCACGTATTCTATGCTTTCTCTGTTTTCTCCATCAAACAATTCTCCCCTTTTTTTCTGTTCTTCCATTCCACCGCCTGTTTTTTCTTGGGTGGTACTTAGCATTTCTCTAACTATTCTGCATACTTCTAGCTTCAGGTCATTGATAACTTCATTCCTGAATTGGTCTATGAGGCTCTCTATATGGTGCCTTATGTATATTGGTGCGGTGTCTGCTATTGCCTGTTTCTCAGAATTGGGGGCCGAGGAGTCTTTCTTGTTGCTGCCTCTTCCCATGCTGCCTCTTCTTCTCTGTTCCTTATATATGCAAGCTTATATAAGAGGCCCAGCTTCCCTCCCAGTTAGCCACAGCCTGATCGAATTGCGCCAGTTAGGTGTTCCCGCTCACCGCTGCGCACCAGGGAGTTACGGACCAGGCAGCCTACGCGTCTCCCCTCCCGGCCACCGTCAGGCTCTGGGATCTGGGTTGGGACAGCCTACCAGGTCCGCCGGCAGCGTCACGCAGGCCAGGCACTTTTCACCAATCCCGCCCGAGAGGGGGATGTGTGGCTGGAGTCGCCACCGCGCCCTGCTCCCGCAGGACTGCTCAGGCCCAGAAAGTCCTCCGCTGGAGTCAAACTGTGGTAGAGTGTCAGCTTCTCTCACTCACCTCACCACAAGTCAGTGCACGCCTCCCTGCCGTTCGCAGATTGCCGTTCTCAGAGCTTCTGCGCATCTCTCTCCTTGCCGAGCCACTGTAGAGGCAGCCAGCCGCCGCGCGGCGGGAAACCCAAATCGCGGCTTACAATGGCGCGGGGTCCAGCCTCCACACCGAGGCTTTTCTGTTCCTGTTTTAGCACTAGGAATGCATTCCAAGTTGGTTTCTCTCAGCCCAGTTCGTTCCTGAGTCAGCAGAGCATATCTCCACCTGCTTATGTCTCCTTAGTCCGCACCATTCCTGGCTTCTGAGCCGAGTCTTTCAGAGAGCCTCCGGTAGTTGCTGTTATCTGTCCGCCATGTTCTCCCGGAAGTCTTTTTGTATTTTTACCCGTACCAGGGATCGAACTCACGACCACACACTTGCAAGGCAGGCACTTACGCTGCTGAGCTAAATTCCAGCCCATTATTCATTTTGTAGTAGCATGTCTACCTATTTATAGTATATATTTAAATCAGCTTTTGATTTTGCTATCAGCTGTTCATTCTTCATTTGCCATTTCATTAAGTACAGATCTTTCCTATTTCCTTCTTTCTACTTTCTTATAGGCTTATGCTTTTTCTTATTTCTATGACTTAGTATTTAGCTCAATTACTTCTAGTTATTTTTTTTTTCATCTAGACCCTTCAAAACCTGGCTGTCTCTATACATAAGGTTCAGCTGATTCCTAAAAGTTTTTGTATGTGGTGCTTTAATAAGATTTTGGTTAGTACAAAAAAATGTCTGAGGCAGTTAATTTATAAATAGAAAAGGTAAGTTTTGGCTCATGGTTTTGAAGTTTCTAATCCAAGACCAGACAAGGCTCAGAGGTTTGGACTTCTAGTGAGGGTAGTACATCACAACAGGAACACTTGTTAGAACAGATCACCTCGTAAGCCAGGAAAGAAAAAAGGAGACAAGAATGAAGCCTATTTCAAAGGCATCCCCATCACCAGTGATCTGAGAACCTCTTCCTGTAAAGCCCCACCTCTTCCTGAGGTCTACAATCTTACCCTGTAGTACCAATACATGGTCCAAGCCTTTGATACACAAATCTTTGGGGGAACATTCATCCAAATATAACATGCAGTGTTTATTAAATTACTCCTACATTTTTTTTCTAGATTTCAGCATTATATCTTTAAATGGTGACTTTTAAATTTCTATACTCTGTTTTTTTAAAAAATCTTTAGAATTAATTCTAGTTTAATTACATTGATAATGGCAATGTAACAACAATTTTTCTGTTCAATACAAAGTATATTCTTTAGGTTGGTCAAGATTTGCTTTAGATAGCCTATGCATAGTTAATTTTATAAATATTTCACATTACTTGAAGATGATGTATATTTTCTAAGTGTTACTGCTGGATTCTAGTAAAAACATGAAATGCAAGTTTTTAATGGAGGGGTTCGCATCTCCTTCCCCTAACACATTTTGTGTCTGTAGACAGGGATAGTCTGGAAGGGCGCATCTGACAAGATACCTAGAATCTTTTTGCACACTTCAAAATCATTCACTTTTTCTAATACATCCAGTAACGCAGATTTATATCAACACATGCAAGAACTGTGCAGCTTCATGAACCCTTTGAACAGCACAATAGGTTAAAAAAAAAAAAGCCTGATACTTGGTGGAGATTGGGTCATTCTTCTTCCCATTTGAGGCTATGTTCTAAGGACTGTAGAAGCCAAAGATCCAAAGATGAGGATGATCCCGAGGAGGGTCCAGGTGCTTTGAAGGTTGTGACTTTGCTTTTGCTTCCTCAGTATTCTGAAGGGATGATCTTCAGAGAATTTAAGTAAACTATCAGAAGAGGTGGTCCCTTCAGAGGTGAGTCTTAGGAAGATACCACCATGACCTCAGGCATGTTAGCAGGGGAGAACAGTTTGAGATCTTCATGGTGGCAGCCTTTGAGGATCTACTTGTAGCTCCCACAACAGGAGCACTTGAGTACAGTTCTTTGGACTAGCTTGGAATCTGTTCATTCTACTTCCATGGCAAAATCCATAAGGAGCACTTCTTTTTATTCTTCTAGGATCCATCCATGTTTTAAACTTCAGTATATAGAAAGCTGATAGGAAATATCTGCTGCAACAGCACTTTAAAAGTGTATGCCCCGTGTCCAGGTGGGATGTATGGCTAGAGCTCACAGGGATGTGGCCTGTTGCTATTAGGGAGGGACTTTCAGGATTCCTGTTTTCTCACAGTTAGGAAGTATAACAAATGCGGGATTGCTTTTCCCTGCTGGTCTCCAGGGCTCTTTTGTTTGCTGGCTCAGGTCACACACTCTCCTGGTCACATTTCTGCCTCTTTCTAGTTCTTCTCTAGTCTCAAGTCTGGATGCTCCTTCTCTTCCTGCATCTTAATGCTAACATTACCTAAAGTTTTGGTCTTTTAATCTTCTCAGTCTCCATCTTCATGAGTCTCAACTCTATTCTCTCTTGAAATCAGCCTTCATGTTGTCTACTGTGTAGCATTATTTTCCTTTTTGATGTCCAAGTAAACTCAATCTTTTTTTTTTCAAAGTAGAATATCTTTGCTTCTAGTTCCATTTGTACCTCTACAGTTTTTCTCCAGCACTCCAACTTAAAATCTCAGAAGTCATTTTTGATCCTTTCAGCATCTCCTTGTTCCTCCTGGGGTTTCTGTGCTTTTTTCCCTGCTGTCTTCCTGGCTTACCTCCAGTAGAGGAGAGAAGAGGCTGTGTTATGTGGAGAGGAGACCACAGTCTTTGGTCAGAAACCCTACCTAGCGAGTTTCAAACCTGAGTACCAAGCAACTCACTAGCTAGGCAACTTGGAGCAAGTTACTAAAATTCTCTCAACAGTGTCAGCTTTGTGTTGAAAAGTAGAGAGTCTTAATTCTTACATTATAGGATTGTTGTAAATATAAATACTAATATTTGTCTAAATGTCAACAGTGTCATATACATGCTAACTACCCGCAAAATGTTCATTGAAGTGTAAAGTTTTTGTGACATTATATTGTCATATGAATTGCCATGTGGCAAAAAATCTGTATTGGATAAAATATGTGGATTCTATGATATTGTTGACAAAGATAATATATATTAGGGTAGTTAATAACTGAGTTTAACAGTTAATTATATAAGTAAGAAGCCTCATCTCCTTGAAATATATAAGTAAGAAGACTCATATCCTTGAAAGAAAGAATAGAAAAAAAGTGGGTGTACATAGGCTAATAGTCATGCATGTCAATCTGTGTCACACGTTGGGAAGATTTTAGAAATCTTAGACAAACCCATGTCTTCAAGTGGTAAGCAATAACATTTAGACATCTTGTCTTGGTTACTTTTCTCTCATTGCTGAGACAAAATACCTGACACCTAAAATGAAGGAGGAAGGGTTTTGTTTTGCTTACAGTTTTGGGGGTTTCAATTTATACTCAGCTGACTCCAAAGTAGGATGAGAGTTGCAGATGGCAGAGGGGCAGTGGTTCATGCCGGCCAAAGGCAGCAAGAGCAAAGGGACAAAAGGAGAGGAGCACGAGAGAAGACTCTTTCTCTTATAGTGTGTGTAGGCCGCACCCATAATCCCAGGATTCACAGACTCTAGAAGCCCCCTCCCTGACTGCATGAGGCTTTGCGGGGACATCTAAACTCAAACCATAACACGTCTTAATTTTCACTGTGAATATCTTTTACTAACTTAGGGTCCCTGAGTAAAATTCATCTGAGTACACCATGGCCATTTAAGTCAGTATCAATATCCCTTTCTCTTTTGGTGGGGAAAAATGGTAACGTAAAAGAAAAAAATTTCTTGGCTGTTGTGGGTTGTCATGAGGGAGAAGGAAATCAAAGTCCAGACTACTGAAAGAAAGCTCCCCTATGTGGGCATCATCTCCAGTGCCAGGACAGTTTTTCCAGCTTATACTTGCATATAGTTTTCCTGTATGCCAACAGCACTCTTATGCACAGGGGTAATTTTTGGGACAGGGCGTAGGCTACTGCTGTTTTTTGTGGTACCAGGAATTGAACCCAGGGCCTTCATAACGAGGTATATTCCTAACCCTTTTTATGTTTTTTATTTGAAGATGGGATTTCACTAAGTTGCTGGGTTGCCTAGGCAGAGGTCATATTTATAGTTTCTTTTTTTTGGTACTGGGGATCGAACTCACGACCTCACACCTCACACCTGTCAGGCGCTCATTTATGCCGCTGAGCTAAATCCCCAGCCTGAGATCAAATTTGTTATCTTCCTGTTTCAGCTTCCCAGAGTGGTCCCTGCAATTTTACTACTTAAAACCTCAAACCTACACTGTTTTCCTCTCAAAGTGTCCAGCAAATTAACATTCTTGGTGATATTGGATATTGAGTTCTTTTTAAGAATCCATCTTGATTTTTAAGCATCCAGTTTCATTTTAAATGAAGGAAATTTCAAGTAATAGTTTTCAGAGCATGATAGAGGCCTTGTGCTTTGGGAACTGAAACTCTTGGAAGAAAGGAGAGAAAATAACTGACATGGAGATGGCTATCAATAATTGGCCTTAGAACTGTAACTGTGGATTACTGGTAGCGGAGGTTACTGGCCGTTAGGGCTATAAAGATGGAATATTTTAAACTGTGGGTTATTTATACTCCCGAGGAGACTGACAGGCTGTTAGTGTGGGAAACTAGCTCGGTTGCAATAGCCAAATATGGTGCAGGTATGTACAGCGTAAATGCAGGGACAGGGTTGTGGCAGAAATTCGCCTGAATTTTGAGTTGCTTTAGATGCTCACTTTTGGAGTCTGGCCTTTCTTACAGTTTTCTTTCCTAAAATGAATCCTTTATCATCTCAAAAGATGGTTTCCAGATGTGTAGAGACCAAAACTGATTGGTACATCTTTTAAGAACAGGTTCAAGATTCAATTGAAATGATGATTCTGTGTTTCCAGGTCTGAAACAATTTAGATTTTCAAATGGCTGTCATATTCAAATTGTCATGAGCCTTAACTGCTTTCGTAATTAAACTTGAGTTCCAAGTTTGATGCATAATCTCAATTAAATTTTTGTCTTGAGCTCAAAGGTATAGCAAATTGATTAGGGCTCATGTATAGCATGATGAGGCTTTGGGTTCAGTCTTCCCAAAATAATAATAACAATAATAATTAAAAGTTTTTTCAGTCTTTAAAAAACTAATGTAAAATAATTTTAGTTATAAAAATAAGCATAAAGATAATGTCCATTTGATTTTAGCTTCATGACAAAATTAGACTAAAATATCACCAGGCAACAGAAATAGTGCTTTTGTTGTTGTTGGTAATTGTCTTAGACATACTGTGGTGGTAAAAATGAAGAGAGAGTCCCTGTTCTGCAGGGGAATTAATCAGTCATTTAAGAGAAATGGGTGAGAGACAGTTTGCCAGGGTGGACTTTTTTTAGAATGGAATAAGCAGGAAAAAGGAAATAGTTCTTTTATGAACATTTTTCTCTGCCATGTATATGTGAAGACAACAGGTATTATGTAGGTCTTCTGATTTTAATGAAAGGTGAACAGGGTAAAAGGAGGCGAAAGGCCGCATCTATCTTGGGAAAAGGAAACTTACATGGATAAAGTAACAGTATTTCTATTTAGATTAGGCTCTGTGCCAAGCACACGCAGTATAACATGCACTGTCAGTCCTGCTCATGGTTATTGTCAGCTGCCTCTGTCCACTGATACGCAGGACAGGGTGAGCCTCTGGCATCCTGACATGAAACCTACCCTGCTCTGCCCCCCCTTCAAATTTAGGTCTGTGGCATTTTCTTAGTAGCAATGGTTAATGATTTCACGTCACTACATCTCTTACTATTGGAAACCAAATAGTAACTAGAGATGATGATTCATGGCATTCATGTTTTCCAGAGAAAGGGTAAGATCCTGTAATTAAAGAAAATGGGAGAGAAATTCACTCGTGATTATGCGTATGTTCTAGTCTTGGTTATTCAGCTTGGAAATAGGTATACTTGGCTTGCTTGGGGCTTGCTTTATGGTGTAGCCTGGTTCTCCCTGGCACGTCTCTGAGAGAGCACCTGACTTCTTCGTTGGAATATGTTTTCAGTGAGTGGACTCTGAAAACATACTTTAAAATAAGCTGAACGCAGATTTTGCAGTTAGAAAATACAATATATAAAAAAGAAGATGAAGCAAATTACACGTATCCTTTTCAGTCACCTCCCCGCTACTTTGCCACATTAGTGTTTGTGTGCATCTTGTAGATGGATTTAAGACTGGGATTTAAGTATCTCTACATCCATCATCTCATGTTAGGTAGGTGTTATTATCTGTGTTTCAGAATCTCAGTCAGGAGATTAAATGACTTACCTAATGTCGTAGAGGTTATTTTTTTGCAAAGGTGTGATTTGAACCCAGGTCTTCGGACTTCAAAATTGCACCTTTTTCTGTGGCACCAAAGCAGTCAGTTGAACAGGTCAATTTGTTATATAGCTTTTTTCTATAATGCATTTTCTGAGTTCTGTGTTCCGTTATTAAAGAAACCGACACACTAAAAGTAAAGAAGCATATTCTAATAGAATTTTTTTTTAAAGCACAATATGCACTGATAGTAAAATAACATATAAAATATAGTATTTATTTATTTTAATGTATTTAAGGAAAATAACTCTTTGATAAACCAAATACTAACCAAGTAACACCAAATCCTAACACTGAATTTCAAAATACAGACATTACTAAGTTCTATAATCAGAATAAGTCTCTAAAAGTAAATCCTAAGAAGTAACTTGGTTTGTGCAATTCTTAATTTAGGAACTAAGTGAGGGACATCAGTATTTGAAACTAAGAGAAATGTATCCTACAAGTTCAGGCTACCAAAATGTTGAGGTTATAGTAAACTACTTCGTTTCATCTTGAGGTGAAGAAATGGAAAGATACAGCAAGTAAGTCTTGTTTAGCTGAAAAAGATATAAGACAAAGCGCTAACAACGCACAGCGATCTGATAAAAGCCCCCCACCTCCCCCACCAGACTCCTTCTGGAAGAGGCAGGATCAGGGGCAGGAGTCTGTGGGCAGGCCCCACTCTAGCAAGGGCGAGAAATCTCAGGCCACCGTTACTGAATCTGTAGTTTCTACTTCTAAATGAACAGGCCTTTTGCCCTGTGAATTTCCTCTTTTTAAATGAACAACCAAAAAAATAAAAATAAAGTTTGCTTTTAGCTGTGGCTCAGAGGCTAGATTTGAAAATAAATGTTGGCCATTACTTTATCAGCTACTATGTGGCCTTATTTTTAAACATTCTTTCCATGAAGGGTCTGATTATAGCACAGAGGCCCACAGGAGACAAGTGGGGGTGGCAGAGCGGATTGTAGCCTGAGGCACTTACTTGCTTGAGAAAATTGCTGCCAGATGATGGCTTCAGAAAACTGAGGCTGCTGATGTGGTCTGTAGTGGGTTCAGGAGGAAATAAACTGCGTTTCCTCCTGTCCTTCATAAATACTTGCTGGAGAGCTGATGGGTTTTCTTATGCATGTGTATTTCCTTTTTCTGCTGGGGAAACTGCAAGTTCTACAGCAACATCCTGTGATAAAACACGTGAAATGTAGACGGAGGGACAGAGGGATGAAGGAGAAGTGTGCCTGTGTCTGTGGCGTTGTGAATTACGATGAAGTTCTTGGCAACATGGGTGATTAATTCATTGTATATGTGGAATGCACGGGACTTAATGGAGATAAGCCATGGAATTAGTAGCTTTTCATCTAACAGATGTTTATTCCCATCAAAGAAGCCATGAATGCTTTCACAGATTTACGTTGTATTTTATTTTAAATTAGTAGACACCCTACAAGCATTACAGGGAGTGAGCGGAGCCTTCTTTGCCTGACTTTAAAGCTGATAAATGACTCTCCCAATTCCATAGCTGTTGCTCTGGTCAGGTGCATACATTGGGTTACCAAGACTATGCATAGTTTAGCACTGTGTCTCTAACCAAAAAACGTAAGAAAGATCTCAACCTGAGATTGTTAATTCTATGAAAATATGAATATAGAATTTTCTGGGAAGATGTCCCTGTGATTCTCTCTTCAGAAGGAAATGTAATTATGGTTCTAAAATAATGGGTTTGTTTTAACATTTTTGTTAATCCTCACCTTTTGAAATGGCATATTAATAAATGTTATATAGCCACCAACTGCATTTCAAATTATTTACTTGCTACCCTTTAATGGGGCTCTTTTTTCCCAGAGATGGTATCTACAGAGCCCTTTTAAGAGTTTGAAGAAATGGCTTTCTTCGCCAGCAGGGCACCAAGGGGACCCTTCAGCCAAAAAGAGCCCCCTGGGTTTCTGCAGCAGGAGAGGGGAGTGAGATGTGACCTGCCACACGGAGAGGCTGGTGGCCCCATCGCCCTCTCCATCCTCTGCCCCAGCCCAGCGGAGAGTGTCAGTGAGCCCAGCGCCCCCCTGCTCTCCTTCGTCCTAACTGGGAAAGTGAGCCAGCTGCTGTGCCCAGCGGCAGAGACCCAGGAGGGAGCTCAGTCTCCCTCCTTCTGTTGGACCTTCTTAGAGAAACTCCTCCTCCTGCCTCTCTCTGGAAATAGTGTCCTTTACAAATCTGGGCAACAGAGAGAAGACAGGGCTATCTATGTTGTTTCTTGCCTGGGTCGAGTTACCTGGCCCTGAGTTAGCAGTGCTATCAGGGCGTTGGCCCAGAAGGGCCTGGGTCACTAAGGTTTTTTCACACAGCATAGCACCAGCTTTTGTATTTCCTTCCTCCCTACCCCACTCCCTTCCTCCCTTCTCTTTGTGCTGCTTGGATATCAAATCTGGGACCTCACGCATTTCTGGGCAAGGGCTGTGCTACTAAGCTGCGTCCTCAGCCCTGGCACTACCTTTTGTCAGGCTTGTCAGTTACACATACCCTCTGGCTAGCCAGATTCCGGCCCCTGGCGTGCATGCGTGCTTGCGTGTGTCCTTGGATGTGTGTGGCTGAGCCTTAGGTAGCACCTGTATAGAATACAACAGAGAAAAGCACAGGTCGCAAGTACGTGTCTGCCCAGTGAGTTTTCACAAGCAGAAGCTCCCACGTAACAAGGGTCCAGGTTGAATTTGTCCTCTTTCTTTCCTAATTATCAAAATACCTGTGGAAATTAATTTGGCAAATACAGCCAAGTGTATTAAAATAGGAACCCCTCATTTTACCTGTGCCTTAAAATAACCACTGATATATTAGTGTGTTTCTCCTCCTTCCTTGCACATGTACCTGTAAAAATACACACACACGCAGGACCACCTCTAAAGCTTGATGAATGTGTGCGCAGACTCACATGCAATTTTAATCAAGAGCAGTCACATAGCATACAGATTTTCAGCTGTTTTATTGTGTGACTGTTGGCTACATCCACAAAATGGCAAGAAAGGAAAGTCAGGGAAACAAAAAAAAAAACACTTTTCTTTTTATTTGGCAGCAGGTAATAAGACTTTTTTTTCACTAAGTATGTATTTTTAATAAGTCACTTTTAAATTACACTCAAAAAAAAAAATAAAGAGGACTAGTGGGCTGGGAATTTAGCTCAGTGACACAAATGCCTGCTTGGCAAGCACTAAGTCATGAGTTCAATCCCTACCAAAAAGAAGGAATAGAATTCATTCTGACACATTTTATTTAATAATATAGTATTTACTATTCCACTATGAATATATAAACTGACAAGGAAAAAAGTAAAAGTTCCATTTACCTTATTAAGGGATACATTTATAATAAAATGTACTTTTTATGATTAATAATTCTACATATACTTTTTGTTGATTGCATACTAATGATTGGGTTTTATAACGATTTTTTTTTTTGTTCTAGGAATTGAACTCATGACCTTGTGCTTGCCAGGCAAGCACTTATGCCTGCTGAGCTAAACCCCGGCCCTAATGATTGTTTTTCTAACCTCTTAAAAATTTTATTACTTTTGTTCACTTTGTATTTTTATTAGTGCATATGGCCTTATGGATTAATAGGTTTCATTTTGGCAGGTTTGTATATGGACACATTGTTGTACTCCTTTCCCTCCCCTTCCCCCCTAGTTGTACATGTTTTGAGAGAGAAGTTTAATGTGTATATTGCATTTTAATCAGTTTCAGACCCCCTGTTATTTATCTACCCTTACATCTCCTCTTCTTTCCCCAGAAAAGAAGAGGCTCTTGTGGGGAAGAGGCTGAAACAGATGGCTAATATGTAAATAAGGGACATTTGTGTATTTCAGGAATCACTCAGTCTCTGTCCATCTCTCAGAATATTTTTTTTTTTTTGTGGTTTTCATTTTTATTGGTACCAGGAATCGAACTCACGACTGCCTGCTTGCAAGGCAGGCGCTTATGCCGCTGAGCTAAATCCCCAGCCCCCATCTCTCAGAATATTAATGAGTTCAGAGCCTTCTGGCTGGAGACCCTCTCCATGCAGGCGCGGTCAAACCTCAGCTCAGACTGTCCACTGCTCTGTGGAACTAAACCCATCCTGGCCTCCAGGCTCACATTGCCAGAGGCCACTTTTACTTTTTTTACTTAGCTCCCTTGCAGACCCAGAAATAGACTTTAATTGTAGCAACACCTCCCCTTTTTTTTAAACAAAAATATGCTGAGTACAAACATTAAGAAATCGGTCCAGTGATTTTGTGAATTGTAGTGAAATTCTCTCCATGAAGACTAGCATGGGTGAAATGGTGCCTTGGCAGTGCTCATTGCTTGGTCTTGGCTGAGCATCCTGCACACGTTGTCAGGAGGAAACAGCTGACATCCATGTTAATTTTCTTTAGTACAACTTCTGATACAGTCAACTTTAAAAGAGGAAAAGTTGACTTTGGCTCACAGTTTCATAGGTTCTGTGGCTTGATCCCATCACTCTGGGACCTGTGGTGAGGCAGTGCATTATGGTGGAGAGCAGTTGCTGGAGTGAGCTGCCACCTCATGGCAGCCAGGGAGCAAAGAGGGAGCAGAGGGGAGGAAACCAGGGTGCCCTGTATCCGCTCCCCCAGAGCACACTTCCAGCGACCTAAGACCTCTGCCAGGCCTCACCTCCTAAAGGCTTCCTCCCCCACCACAGCCTGGGAGAGACATCTAAGTCCAAGATATAGCAGCACCAGCTTCCCATTGCTGGTGGCTGTGTTGTCTGTTGCACCTTGACTGGCCAAGGGCTCAGCTATGCAAAGGACTGGATGGCATTCCTTGTGTTGGAAAAGTTGTTTCTTTAAAAACTGGGCATCTGTTTGTTTACAGCTGACACATACAGCATGATAATTCAGTATATGCAGGAAAAGTGTTTTGATCAAGTCAGTAGTAAGAAACTGAACATAAGCTCTTTGTGTTGGAAGGATTTGACCTCTTCTAGTTTTATTTTGCAATATATAATAAATTGTGGCAAACTTTGGTCGCCTTACTAATGAATTGAATACTAGAATTTGTCCTTTGTGGGGCCGGGGATTTAGCTCAGCAGTGTAAGCGCCTACCTGGCAAGTGCAAGGTCGTGAGTTCAATCCTCAGCACAAAAAACAACAAAAAAAGAATTTGTCCTTTGTGTCTGTGTCTTAGTACCCGCTATCTAATCTTTATCAATGGCCATGGTTCTTTTTGTTAATATACCTTATGCTGTCATACATGTGGAATTTTGTTATTATATACACAGAAAATGTACTGGACTCTTTGTAGAATATTTTCTTGTATCACTCTTTTTTCCTTTCTTTTCAAAAACGTCTTTACAGAAAGTATGAGATGGCCTCTCTGTTTACACGTGCTCTTGTTGTATTGTCTTTGCAGTCGAAATCAGCTGTCTTCCCTACCTGCCTGCCTGTGTGGTCTGCCTCTCAAAGTCTTAATCGCAAGTAACAACAAGCTTGGATCCCTCCCAGAAGAGATAGGGCAGCTCAAACAGTTAATGGAATTGGTATGTTACTGATTTTTCAGATGCTCATTGTGTTTGTTGATTGATCATAACTGTGAGGATATTCAGAAAGAATTTTTGCTACAGTTGGAGCCTACATTAGCCCAGTTCCAGTTACAAAATACCCAAGTCTAGAAGTTTGATGATGAAAAATGGTTTATTAGCTCATAGTTCTTGGATAGTCCCAAATCAGGTGGCCTCATGTATTCAGCCTCTGGTAATGGACCCCTTGGTCACAGCATGTTGATGGCATTATGGTGGGAGTGGGTATGAAAGGGAGAGGCCAGAGAGAGTAGGGAAGGACCAACGTTCCTCTTTTTTTAAAATTTTAGTTAATCACTCACGAGAATTCTTGGGGTCCCATGAGAACTGTCAGTCCCTTCTAAGGGCAATGTCTCAGTAACCTAGTCACCTACTATTAGGCCTTACTTCTTAAAAGTCCACTGCTTCTGAACTAAACTGGGAAAATAAAATAAAATCAACTGGGGACTAAGTGTCCAATGCATGAAAGCTTGGGGGACAAACTACTTCCAAACCATAGCAGAGCCTAAGGTGAGTGAGGGCAGAATATGACAAAATATGCTAAGTGGGAAAACATGAAACCAAAGACTATGGCTTTGCTGTGACACAGTTCCTGAAATTTACAAGTTTCCTGCAGTTTATGGTTCCTGAAATTTGCAGGATTTACAGTTCCTGGTTTACAGGTTATCGCGTTAGGGCTAGATGATTTTTTCAGATTGCATAGAAATTTATGAAAAATGATGGTTAAGCTAGAAAAATAAGCTGCAAATAAGTTAGAAGGCCACATTTTTATGAAGTTGTATAATTAACTCAGAGGACTATAAGAACACAGTACTGTGACTCAAGATTCTTGGTCTGCCAAAGTAGCACTATCTCCAATCCCAGGGCACAGGGTTTGTTATAGTAGCATCCTGAGCTTTTCTTAGCATCTTGTCCTGGACCCAGCTCCTAATAGAATTCTAGCCGGTGGCCTGGTTACCTAGTTATCCCAATGTCATCCTGAGTCCTTGTGTTTTTTCTCCATCAGCAATCACAATGGGACTCTCAACTTCTAGAATGTTAGAGACAGAGAATTTTAAAAAAGGCTTCTAGTCCAACCTGTTGACTTCTTGTCCAAATGAAGAAACCCAGTTCAAAAAGTGTGAGGGAGGTGTGTGAAAGTTATCATTAAGTGGTAACCTAAGCTCAGACACCCTTTCCAGCACCACACAGTGAAATGCACTGTAAAGAACAGTGTGATTTCAGATGCAGTGGTGACGCACTTTAAAAAGGAAAAAGAAGCAAGTGAGATTAATTTTAATACTATTTGATTTAACTCCAGATAGCCAAAAATTACTGTGGTATTTCGCATTCCTTTTTTTCACACTGAACCTTGGAATTCTGGGTGGTATTATACACTGACAGCACATCATGGACCGGACCTGCCTCTCCTCCGTGCTCTGTGGGTGCCTGGCTGGTGGCCACCCTGCTGGACACTGCAGCTCTTCCTGCTTCACGATCCCTCTGAGCAAGTTTACTCTTTGTAAAAAAGCATTTGTCCATAAAGTACATGAGAATTTAGTAAGTTGACATTACTTAACCACGACAAAGTGATGTGAATGATCTTGGTTAAGGTCACCAACTAAAAAAAGGCAATTTTCCATTCGCATTTATCTTTGATAGCATTTTGCTTAAAATATAGTGTTACTAAGGTAACTGTGTGAGGTTATTTTTAGTTATCAGTTGGAAGGCTTTTGTCTTATAGTCACATATTACCAGTTTGTTTAAAAAAAAAAAAAAAAAACTTAGGAGCTCCCCAATTGCTTAGAATACTTGAACCACCTAATACTTCTGTGCTGCAAAAATCACTCCGCTGATTAGCTTGTAAGCATTGCTTGCTGTTTTGGAAAAATTACTTTTTACATTTTCATATCAGAACCAAAGCATCTTAAATTGAAACGTGAACTCTCTTCCCAGCATGGGCAAACATTCCAGAGTTAACTTCCATTTGGTAACACCAGCATATCTTAGCTATCTATGAAAAAGTAGCTTTCCCTTCGTATGTTTGAAAGAAAGTGGAACTGGTGTCCACCTGGTGTAGCCAGGTGTCATAACACACACCTGGGGAGGCTGAGGCAGAAGGGTCACTGCAAGTTCAAGGCTAACCTGGGCTACACAGTGAGTTTAAGGCCAGCCAGGTTGAGCTATATATCAAGACTTTGTTTTAAAAATGTTTTTAAAAAAATTATCTTACCTTTGTAATTGTGTTACAATTAATCTAAGAATCTTACAACAGAAAGGGTCCCTGGTCCAGCCATTGGCTGCTGTAGCCATTTGAGATTGTGCAGGGCATATTGAAAAGTGGATGTTCCTCCTCCTTTGAGGAAGCCACTAAAAGCACCACTGAGATGTCTTCTTGAATTGACAGCAGTGGCCAGGTTATATTTCCAAGTTAAGACAGGAGAACTTAGGGAATCCTACCTCTGGAGTTGGTCCCTTAGCATCATTTCTAGTAGGAATAATCTAGAATTTTCCCACTTCTTTGGCTGCTGTGAATGACTTCTGCAGCTGTTGCCTTCCAGCTGTGACATGAGTGTGCGTTGCCTCATCAACCTGTCTCTCTGTGTGTGCTTTCTGTAGGGGAAGAGGTGACATGTTTTATTCCATATAATCTTGTAAGTAACCCAGCAAGTCAGTCATAGTGTTTACATTTTGCAGGTGAGTTTCAGTTTGAGAATTATTTCCCTAAAGCCATGGGGCTTCATGGTGGATCTGGGGTCAGAACGAAGCTGGTTTGATGACAGTCTGCAGCCCAGGGCAGCAGCATCTCCTCAGTGAGGCTGGCTAGTGTCTCGCGGAGAGGGTGCATGATTTCTCTTCCCTGGACCTCCTTGCAGATACAGTGGTTGGCACAAGCCACAAGGAAGGAAATCGGAGAATTACCCCCCAAAGATTCAGAACAAGTAGGCATGTTGTTGAAAGGTTTTTTCCCCTGTGGAGCCAAGCTGGGTGGTTAAGTGTCTGAAGTCTTTTTCATGTTGACCGTCCTCATCTTGCTCATTAGAGCATTGGAAGCATGACCCTTGCCCTGTGAAACCGTGCCTGTGAATGTGGTGTGTTTGGTCAGGGCTGCTGTATTCACGCCACATGGTTTAACTAACTGAGAGCTGTGAAGACAAACACATCGAGAACACAATAAATGTCAGCCTTTTATGGGGCATTTTTTGCCAAGGTCAGAGTCTCCTCATTGGTTCTGTACGCATGACGACGTGCTGGGGTTCTCAGGCAGCCTGGCGCTGCTTGCTGGTTTGGTTTTTCTCACTTCCATCCTCCCCGCCTTTCCTCAGTGTGAGCTTTTCCCTCTCACCTTCTTGCGCCAGGACATGGGGTCACCATTTAGAAACTTGTCTTGACAGTGAAAAAATTCCCCAGGTCTGCCTCAAGTAATAGTAACTGGTTGGAAGGTGCGTTTCCTGGGCCTAACTGGACACACTGCTTTTTCTTCACTTTTCCTGAAATGTTTGGTTGTGTGGAGAGTTTGAATTCAAGGATCAACTACAGACAGAGGATGTGTAGAGCAGCTTCAGAGAAACATTCCTTCTTCATTACTTTTATGTGTGACATTCCAGTCTCTGAGGTGGGTCGGAGGGGTGATATGTCTGCCCTAACCATTTGTCCATTTGTGGTCTCTGGAAGTGTATCCTGACCTCTACGGTTTCTGTGGGACAGTTGGAAATCCAGGGCTTGCTCAAACCCCCTCTGTGGCTTCCATTTCTGCCTTTCACATGGAGAGGAGGGATGTGGAGTGTGTGTTTGTGGGTATGTGGGTGGGTGTGAACGGGTTTCACACTGGAGAGTCATTGGTGTTGAGAGGTTGCTTGAAAACATTTTAAGTTTAAATAAACAAATTGATCTTTTTAAAAGTTCTAACCACAAGCATTGAGGTGTTTTGTGGGTAAGAAATCATAGTTGACATTAGTGTACTAAGTATGTATGTTTCAACCAGTCTTTTCATTATTTATGATGTAGCAAGTGGATTTTCCTGCTGTTGGAAGAAAATTAGAATTGTTTAGTGTTCATCCTTTCTTTTTATATAGCACAGAGAGAGGGTAAGATTTAGATAAAGTGGCGGTGAGTCACAGGAAACCCATTTCCACAAAAAGGGCATGGTTACGTGGTTCAAAGCAAGTGATAATAGCTTGCATTTTCTGTGGGAGCATTCACATTTCCTTCAATTAAATGAAAAGCTGGATTTATTACAGAAATTATACGTCAGCCAATAGCATCACCACCCAAACCTGAATGTAAGAAGAAGACTGAGTGGGAGGGCTGACTGCCCTTCCGCAGTGTGTCCGGCCCTCACTGGACTCTTCTCCAACCAAGGTCATCTTGGCAGTTTGTGTTGGTTTTGTTGGATATTATAACTTTAAAAGCACTTTTGTCTTTTGTGTACAGTACTGTTTTCTGAAAGTGAGTGTTGCCTAGCTAGTAATCCCCCGGTTTATTCTGGAATTTTAAATCCTTCTCATTTTTGCATTCTGAGGTAAGAAAACTTGCTAAGACATCCAGCACTTAGTAACCTCCCACATGCATTTAATACTTTCAGAGGCTTTTGTGATGAAAAGAGAATCTTCACTTCCAAAGTTTTTCTTTTGTTCGTTTAAAAAAAGGCTGATTAAACCAGTGGAAAATAGATAAAATTTAAGTCACACAGTTTTCTCTTTTGGTTTTTTATGTAAATGACAAAACTGAACTGATTGGTCAATAAAAATTTTAATAATATTATAACACAAATAGATGGTAATTTTATTTCACTTAAGCTTAGAATAATTATTCTTTTAAGGCATACCTTAGGGCTAATTAGAAAATGCAGATAGAATTAATTTGACTATACTACTAGGTAACCAAGTCTGGTTTGTAACCTGATAATTTTTACTAATTGCAAAAAGGTGAGTTATTAGTGCTATTTTAAAAATTTGTCCTCCTAAATATTATCCTAAAGTAACTAAAAAAATTCCTAAGTATTTCTTACCTTAGGCTAAATTTGAACAGAAATATTCTAGAAGATGGGACTAATCTAGAAATATTGCTTGTATGTTTTCAAAACTGACATATCTTATCCCTAGGCACCTAGACAATTATCTTGTTTCTTCCTCCTTCTTCAGCTAATTAAGACAGTTGCCCCTGGGATTTTAGTTTTGTGATAAAATTCATAGCCTCTTTAAAATTTGGCAAGGTTCAATAACTTTTGAGAGAGTAGAATATTGTACCATTTTCTACAGTATTGGTTGTATAATGGTGAATTTATCTCTTTTATGTGCTAGAGCTGCCTGGGCATTTTTGTCCTGTTGTTTTATCAGGACAGGAAGTAATTGACAACAGTGCAGAGCATCATTAAAACAATCTGACTTTTTCTGTTTACACATCAAACTGTGAAGGACAGCTGGACCTTGTGATTCAGTATGTGGATGTCCTGTCTTGTACATGGAAAATACTGTTTTTATCATATATGAAGTTTTTTTCTTAAGTATATTGAATAACTGTTTTCTCTGCTGATAAATACAGCTGACAGAAATTGATTTTCTTTGATATGATCATTATAGTAGAAATGTATGTTGGAAGCCTGGTGTGGTGATGCATGCCTAAAATCTCAGAACTTGGGAGACTGAGGCAGGAGGATGGCCATGTGTTCCAGGGGTGCACAGTGAGATCAAAGTGTCTTAAGAATACAAAAACAACAATAACGGCAGCAACAAAATGACTACTACCAACAATAAAATATGTTGGAAAAATTACCTTACATGTAGGAAACAATAATGCCTTGATTTCATGGGATGATCCACACAAAGCAAGCTGTGTGTTGTTTCTACTGAAAAATGGAGTAAGTTCCTTTCAGCAGATTTCACACTGTGCATGTGGTGTCTAAATACGTTTTTGCTTCCCTCTTCCTCCTCTTTATTTAAGAGAAAATTTGTTCTTAATAATTATGTCCTTGAAGCTTCTGACAATTTCACAATGAAAGTCTATGATTTTCACGATACAGAAAAGGGCCTTTTGCGGTCATTCATGGGATTAGAAAAGCCTGTTTTAGAGTTCAGTGACGTTGGTGTATAGTGAGAACTGCAGGTAGTGGTCACCAGGCTGCAGTGTAGGAAGCAAGGGTGGAGTCCTTCAGAGAAATGGTGCTGGAGGAATTGGCGGACCTCATCAGAGGTGCTGGTCTTGCTGCAGATGTGTTAACTGGTGAGCAACACAATGAGATTTGCACTCTAACGTCTCTGTAAAGGATGGATCCAGGGTAGATGGATGTGTGGAAGCCAAGCAGAAGACTTACATTGTCCAGGTGAGAGGTGAAAGCTTGTCTGGACTAAAGGATAAACTGGGTTTAGGGAGAGGAGAAGAGAGAGGGGCCTAGGGGAAGAGATAGATTAGGGGATAACAAAGATACGATTATGGATGTCATGGCTTCCATGTCATGGGTGTCAACAGATGGTTCCCATCATAGATTAATGGGTGTTACTAGCCTTCTAAAGCCAAAGACTACAAAAGCCTCTTTCCCACAGTCTTACTTATAGATTGTATGGGAAAATAATCGGCTAGCTACAGAGTTCCCAGCCACGTAGTAAAACCTCCACTTTAGATAAATAGTGCGTCCACTCAGGACGTTAATAGGCCCAGCTGTGGGAATTTGGTAAGATAGGATGCATCGCAATCTCCCTTCCTGTTTAGAGGCCCTGTGGGATGGTGGCTTAGCGATGGGTGGTGATTCCTTCCTGGTGCTCACTGGCATTTGCAGAGCTTGCCCCCTGCACCTCATTTTCCGGATCTGAAATAGTAGGCTGGTAATATTGGCTTTGTTCTGAGGTTTAAATAAAATTGGTGCACACGAAAAATGAAAACGACAAGCGGCTGCTGAAAAATAAAAATGTCCTTTTTAATCTCCTTTTTCTCTCCTGAAAGACTATTTAAAACGGAACTTTCCTTTTTTTTCTCTGCCCTGGGCCCTGCTTGTAGGGACTCGGAGACCGGTGTAAAAGTGTACCTGCGTAATTATCCAAGTATTTAGGTTCCTTTAAGACATTTCACGTGAAATGTGTGATTATGTGGAGCAGTGCATTTATGATTCCTCTGCTTGCTTTTGATGCAGGATGTCAGCTGCAACGAGATCACAGCGTTGCCCCAGCAGATAGGCCAGTTAAAGTCTCTCCGAGAACTGAACGTCAGGAGAAATTACCTCAAAGTTTTACCACCAGGTAAAAAACAAACCAAAAACAGGTGGGGGAGGGTGAAGAAAATAGAGGACGCTTTTATTGTTTTGGTTTCTTTTGTGAAGAGAAGACGGATCTTCGGGGCATGTCTGTTGATACTAATAGTTTGAATTTCACGTGAGATAACAGAAAAGTGCTGATCGGGATATGGTGTGCACGGATGGAGGCAGCAGCAGCCTTCCCCTTTATAGTTCTGAGAGGCCGGGGAGGGCTGACTGTATTTGTTTGCTGGAGTCGCTGTAAAAAGAACTGTAGCCTGGTGGCTTAAATCAAGGAAATTTAGCTTCTCATGGTTCTGGAGGCTAGCCATCTGAGACACAGATATTGGTCTGGTTGGCTCCGCTGAGCCTCTCTTCCTGACTTACAGAGAAGCCACTTTCTCCTCCCAGACTTCACATTCTTTCCCCTCTGCATATCTGCATCCTCACCTCTTCTTACAAAGATGCTAGTGGGTTAGGGTGCAACCTGAGACTTCATTTTAACTTAATGACCCCCTGAGGCTGTGTTTTCAAATACAGTCTTTATCTGCTATACTATGATTAGGGACCTCCACATATGAATTTCGGGGTGGGGGACCCAGCAAGTCCACAACAGGAGCAGCAAGAATGGTTTATGGACAGTTGTGTGATATTTTGGAACATGAAGCTAACAATTTATGGAACACAATGCTGTAAATCCTGGCCATCAGCATTTCTACCCTGGAGTCCTGGTAGAGAACCAAGTCCCTAGAATCTGCGTTCAAGTGAGGCCGGCCTCTGTTGAGTGATCTTAGCCTGCGGTCACTGGTATTTTGGTGAATTTCACTAGTGAAGGCTCCGGGGTCTAAGTATTGGGACTCAGTTATCCCCGCCAGAACATGGACTTGCTCACAAAGCCCTGTTCTAATAGCTGTGCACTCTGCTGTGTGTTCCCTGAACGGGGCATACAGTTCAAGTAAGAATATAAATTTATTTAGAAATTTTGTGTCATAAAGAGCTTGAAAGCAGCCCAGCTGATGGTAGTAGTTCTGAATTTTATATTTGGGTTTAAAGTAGATCAAGAATGAGTTGATGGGCAGTAAAACACAGCATGCATACTCTGGCTTTTAATGATTTTGTTGATTTTCACAGTTTTTGTTTAAGGACTCTAAGGCATAGCCAATTGCAAACGTATACTTAAAAATGTATTTCAGAGCAAAAGCATATATTTGGAAACAGTATTAGGCTAATATGATGTGGATGCAGTCATCTGAGAGCTACCTGAGTTTTATTATCCTTTGCTGTCTCTTGATCTTTGGCTTAAAATACGAAAGAAAGAAAATAGAGCTCATGAAATCATGGGGCAGAATTTTGTAAGCTGTAATATATTTGATGAATGAAAGATGCATGTGTTTGCCTGACAGCTTTCACCTTTCTAGCCTATATTTTAAAGTGGAACACAAAGCTATCTCAGTAAATTTTGCCACTTGTCATGAATTCACATAAAGTACTGATTTTTAATTTGTCTGGTCCCATTTTTGGAATGTATAGCACCACTCTTCTTGCTCTAAGTGGATATAAAAGGAAAGCTCTGATTGCAAATTTGCACACAGATCATTTTCAGTCATTAAAGAAAACATTCACTTAAATTTAAGTTTCCCTATTAATCATTGTGAAAATGTCACAAACAAGTGAACTCCCATTTCCAAAGGAAAACTTAATTGTATCGTTTGCAGTTGCTGGAGTTTGAACTGTGGGGAAGGAGTGTGCATCTGTCAGCCCAGCCGTGTCCTTTCCTCCCAGCACCTCTTCGTCTCTTACTTTAAAAGCATCTTCTCCCTGAAAGATCAGTTACAAACCAGTCTACTTTCCATTATTACCATTTCTCAGTTTTGATATTTTAAAATATATTCATAACTAAAACTTTCGCTTACTAGAAAATCTTTTTTTCTTTTAATTTACTGAAATCACCTTTCTTTTTGCTTCACTCTGGAGAAATCTTAACAAAAAAGCGTTAAGGATGCTTTTAGGCAGCACGTTACATCAAGGAATTTCTGTATTTGCTCCCACGTTGTCCTCTTCTTTTCCTCCTTAAATAGAATTGTCTAACAAGGACCCTTCTTCATACACTTCCATTTAAGAAGGAGAAAAAAGATTTGTGGCCTAATTACCCCTATCAGTTTTGTGCTGGTTTTACTACAATGAGAAGACCATGTTTTGATTTTTCTGGGACCCGAAAGAACAGAACTACAATAATTATGATGTCTTTGCAGTAGAGGAAGAGAGACTCCTTTTCCTCCTCCTCCCTTTCATCTTCTTTCCCTCCCCCTTATTCCTCCTTTTCTTCTTTCTTCCCTTTTCCCGCTCCCTTCCTCTTTAGCTTTTCTTGGCTGCCTTTATGGGTATCATATTCTCTCCCACTTCATGGCTGTGAACCTGGCTTTTGTTCTCATTTTCCCAAAGTACTAGATAGAGTTCCAAATTGGAACCCAAAGGAAAGAACTCCTAATTTCATCTGCCTGTAAGTTACTCCTGCTATGTTTTCCATGAATATAACCCTCTAGTCTTCCTTCAGAGCCGCCACTTTAAGTGGCAAACAATTGCCGAAGATCGGAAGTCACTTGAGGAATTGCAGTGGGCTGTGTCAGGCGGGCCTTTCTCTTATATGATGCCCTCGTCCTTGGCTGCTTTAGGAACTGAAAGATGAGAGGGAGCTGTGACTCGTCTTCACTCTCATGCTCGTCAGTCTCCACCTCGAGGTGCTCCGCCCTTCCATTGAAACAAGAGCTGTGACTGATGGCCTGAGAGCCCTAGAGTGAGGCAGAGAGTCGGGTTCCAGTGATGAACTACTCAGGACTTTTAAAAAGCAGGATCCTTGGCTTTGGCTCCAGGGGTCTGCATTGGACAGCCTGCCTGCCGAGGATCTGAAAGTTAGATCTTCCTCCTCCTCTAGAATTTCAGGCACATTACTCTTTCCTTTAAATAAGACCGAGTAGTTTGCTAAGGAATGAAAGAAGGAAAATCTGTTATGTTTCCAGAAGGCCTTGAATGCTCAGAAGAGGGATTTCATTAGCGATAAATCTTGTTGGTAGAAGTTGAAGAGGTGTAGCTATAAAAGCAGTGGGAAAAGAGGACAGTGTGAATTCTCACTCCTGATTACACTTACGTTCCTGTGTCTAGTTCTTTCCCTTCATCTTTGGAAGTCCTGGACTATTTTAAAGCACTGCATTTACCCTCCATGGTCCCATACCGAAAGCACTAAGGTCCTGTTCTGTAACAAACCTCGGCAGCCTCCACACGGAGAGCTCAGTGATCTGCGGGCGTCACCCCAGATTGTGGCGTGGCTCAGACTCTCCTTGCTTTGTGGAGTACATTTGACTTTGTTTCTAGCAGCTGCCGATGTTGGTTTGAATGCTTGAAATTACTGAGTGTTTACTGTGCCACTGGGTGGGGATTTTAAGCTAAATATAATATTCTGTCTTGTTCACAGAGCTACAAAAAAACTTTAAAAGGAGTAAAAAAAAGCTTTATTAAATCAGAATTATAAGGCCTTATTGGAAAATTCTAAATTTATTTTTTAAAGGATTTTTAAGTGGATTTTACAAGACCAGGAATATATTTACTGTAGCTCTGGAAGTATGCCAACCCAGGTACATTGAAGAGATAAGAATATTCTGTATTTAGCATATCTGTCATATGCTAGCAAGTGCTACCTGAAAACAGCTTAAAGATAAAACACATTTATGTCCCAAGTGACATGGCTTACGTGGTTTTCTGGGTGAAAAAAAAGGCTTTGTAAACAATACATTGTGTATGTCAAGTGTTCCCAGCTCTTTCAGATCTAAGCACTATTTAAAATTATTGAGCTTCCGATGAAAGATTTCTCCTGTTCGGTGAAATTCGCACATGTACCTACATACCACGTATTCGTAATCTACAACTTGCTTTTGATTCTGCTAAGTGCATTTCCCACCAAGCAGAGAACGCTTAGCCATTTAGTAGTGTTGCTTTCTGAGATTTCTTTCTTTTTTCTGTTCCTTTAGAATTAGTAGATCTTCCCTTGGTGAAGTTTGACTTTTCCTGCAACAAAGTGCTGGTGATCCCGATCTGTTTTAGAGAGATGAAGCAGCTGCAAGTGCTCCTGCTTGAAAATAACCCGCTGCAGTCTCCTCCAGCCCAGGTAGGGGCTCCCTGCGAGCCGCTGCCCTGAGCAGCACGCTCTCGCGGACGCTTGGGAGGCTGGCCACACAGCTGGGTTTTCAGTTCTGTGCCGAGTTAATTCCGTGCTAGACATGGTCAGAAGCAGTCGCTACCTCTAAAAAGGTGAAACCTGGTGTGAACTTGACTATGAGAAGTTGCCTTCTGCTGCTTGACATGTTTACTGTCACTTGCTCCATTATTGTGAACACTCCAACCCCCAAAGTATGTGTTTATTTATTATTTGTATATGCATTTGAAACTTTTTCACAGAGGTTACGGCTTATAAAAGGAGTAATATGTTAACACAGACAGTGTATCTAAAAGTGTACAGTCGTCTTCAGTGTTTTATATGATTTTTGGCCTATTAGTCTGGCTGTTAATCTGTGTGTATGATGATTAACTTTATGTGCTGCCACAGAAAGCCCAGATGATTAGCTTTATAAGAAGTTATAAATAAATGAATTTGATGCTGGCAAAAAAAGTGGGGGACATGGAGGGTAAGGGGAAAAAAAGACTTGAGATCTGTGATGTACATGGACCAATTCCCCACAACAAATATAATCCTTACTATACTGCAAACATGTACTAATAAAAATTAAAAAGAAAGTTAAACAAGGAGTAACATTTCTTATTTGAATAATAGCTGAAAGGCAGAGTTTCAATATCTTAAAATGTGATTATTGCGTATATAGAGACAAGGCTCAGGTTTGGATATGAGATGGCCTTAAACAGCATGGTTAATCATTGGAAATACATATGCTTTCAGATAATCAACCAGGTAAATATTTTAGTTTATTTTCTGTACAAATTGTTAACTTCTTAAGTGCACAGTTACTTTTTAAACTCTTAATTGCTTTTTTTTTTTGGTATTGGGACTTGAACTTTGTGCTTG
This sequence comes from Cavia porcellus, assembly GCF_034190915.1. NCBI lineage: Eukaryota > Metazoa > Chordata > Mammalia > Rodentia > Caviidae > Cavia > Cavia porcellus. The sequence goes on from NW_026947504.1 coordinate 61,985,137, forward strand.
CTAGGCAGGCACTGACACCACTAAGCTATAGCCCCAGCTATGATTGTTTTTTTGGGGCTTGAAAATAATTCTGATTTTTGCTATCATTTGTAATCAGAATGTTATTAATCCAGTTACTTGAGTCTTACACTATTTGCACTTAAGTATTTTTCCATTAGAATTGTGTAGTTTAATTTTAAGTAAGAGTTACTTGAGCATGGTTTTCTGAATACTTTCAGTGGAGTACAACATACAGGAAACAGTTTCCCAAATTCATATAAGTTTTGGAGAGGTCGAATTAAGGATACATTGTTAGGGAGGGTGTTATTGAAATGAAATCTTGAAAATTTAAATGAATAATCAAGTACTGACACATTTTGTTTTGTCATTGGAAAGTAAATAAGTGTTACTAATTTCTCTGTAGATCTGCACGAAGGGCAAAGTGCACATATTTAAGTATCTGAGCATACAGGCATGCCAGATCAAGACCTCTGACTCGCTGTACCTCCACGCCATGGAGAGGCCACATCTGCACCAGCAAGTGGAAGACAGGTGAGGCGATGCCTTCCTTCACTCGGGCCCTGTTCCGAATCTGTTTAGGCTACAGGTGCCCATGTAACTGATTTCAAAAATCTACGCATGGTGATACACACTTGTAATCCTGGCACTTTGGGAGGCTGATGCAGGTAGATAGCCAGTTCAAGCCCAGCCTGAGCCACTTAATGACTTAATGAGACCTTGTCTCAAAATAAAAAGTTCAGGCAGAGGTGGGGAGTAGCTCTCTGTAAACACCCTGTGTTCAGTCGTATGGTTACACACACACACACACACACACACACACACGGAAAAAAAGGAAGTGAAAATGGAAAACATTATCTTCCTTTTTAAATTAGATCACAGTTATCTGAGAATCTTCAAAAAGGCATCCCTGGTTCAAGTATTAGTCTCACTCAGCCAATTAAAATTTATGACTCAACAGTTTGAAACTCTCAGAATAAAAAAAAATTGATGCTGTTGAACATTTGTCATCTCTCAAATCCCCTCTGTCATCTTCTCATCAATAATTTCTTTTGCTTGAATGAGTGTGTAGATACTTATGAATAAGATGTGTGATATAAAAATGAGTATTTTTTACTTCTCATTTTGGGTAACTACATTTGTCAAGTTCAGATATGCCTGTTAAACAGTTCTTAGTTTTCCATATGATTACAGAGCATTGTTAAGACAAGCTGCTGGCTTTATTTTGTAGTTGTCTTTTAAACATGCAGTATGTATAACTTTTTACCACTTCCTGTTTTGAGTGGATGTGTTAGAATCCTTTCGCACGTTCTTGGGCCATTTGTGTCATAAATTGGGCTTTGAGCTTCCAGAGAACAAAATTTCCACACTGAACACATTTATAGAAGTGTAAATCCTTTTTGAGGAGTCTTCACTATATAAATCTTTTCCTTCACTTTTTGCTGAACAAGATGACTTAAAATTTCAGATTCCTATAACTACACTTTAAATAATGTTTCAGATATGTTTCTGTCATTTTGTTTCTATGATACCATTAAATTTAATCACTGAACAAAAGTATACAAAACTATTTGAAAGTAATACTAAACTAAAAGATAAAAAGTTATTTAGCTTTGCTGCTTTTTTTGTCTGCTAAAATAAGAACATTGGTAACTGTTTCAAAGAGATAACTTGAAGTCTAAGGAAACAAACACCAAGAATTTATCTTGTGTACTTAGATAGTACAAGTGTATAGTTTTCATTAGGCATGTGTCTTAATATTATTAATACTGGACTAATTTGTTGGCTAATGATAATAAAATGTGTATAGCAAAGTTATTATTAGGATATAAAGTGATGTATCTTGGTGTGAACTCTGTGATTTTCATTTTTCCTGAATGAAATCATATTGATGGCATCTACCCCAGCAAGAAGGATTCTGACTCAGGAGTTGGGAGTGATAATGGAGATAAGCGATTGTCTGCCACTGAGGTAAGACCGTGATCAGATTGTTTTCTTATGTGCTTCTGGATAGACGTATCTGCCTGTTGTCACTAAACTCCTTCGTGATAAAGGGCATTGATGTGTGCACGAGACACTGTGGTCGTGTTTGTGAAAGCAATTTAAACTCCTCTAAGGCTTATGTACATATTGGCCACTGTTAGAATACTCTGCATCTTTAATACTTTTTAAATGCCCCAGGAGTCCCTATTTTCTTTTTTTCCCGCTACCATACATTATCTAGAATATGCTTGAGTGGATAATAAATATTATGAATTGACTAAGTGGTATCTAGGGACTCATGGAGCACTTTTATAAATGTGCTTGTTTTTAAGTGACAGCGTGATTTAGTAGGTAGTTGTCACATGCAAACATCAATGTGAAGGAATCAGTACATTGCATTTTGGCAGTTTAAGGACAAGGTAAATACATGAGTACCTGGAGTTTTTATAACATTGATTTTTCTGAAATTCTTAGATTATGTTCTGTTCTGTTGAGTGAAAGTCTGATTATTTGTAAGCTAAGAGGTTTTATAATGACCTTCCTATAGCCTGAAGAATTTAAGAACAAGACACTCTTCATTAACACATTTATTGTTTCATACATGTATTAGACCCCAAAATCTTGCATTAATGTACCACTAAGTGGTGCTTCTTGAACCAGAAAACAAAAAAAGGTAGATGTTATAAGGGACCCTTTTTGAGGGAAGTTACTGAGTTTTTGTCTTTCTTCAGTTTGGAAATATGATACTCTTTGAAGTTGAAATTAATAGGTCATCACTCTATATAAGAAGTCACATTATTATTGTGACTCCAGGATAAAGCATTTCCCCAGTTCTCCTCAAGTCTTTGAGGTTTAATGCATAGCTAAGATGTTTAAATTTCTTCCCACAAAAGACAAAGCAGTATATGAGAAAAGAGCTATGATCCTTAAAATTTGTTTTTAACACAGAACATTTTGAAAGGAAGAAGAAATCATTAGACAGAAAAAGGCTTGTGTCAGTAACAGAAATTAACCCACATGAAACCACGTAGTTTACTGCTGTGCCCTCGTGGGGGTGGGAATATTTAGCACATAGTTCCCTAAGTTGAATTTTAATTCATCCCCTTCGGCTTTATTAAAACCCATAAATTCCCTTAAATGGTCCATTGTTGAAGAAATTACTCACCCTAAGCTTATTTTCTATTAAAATAAAACAGACTCTCTGTTATCCTTTATCTGTCTTCTAAGACTAATTAAGTTCATTAATAAAACATTACACAAAGAACCTCATTATCCGTCTCTTTGCACTTAGTGTAAGTGGGATGCTAACATCATTCTAAAAGGAGCCCAAGGATTTGTTCTCTCCCTTTTAATTAAATGCATATCTTTGGAATTTGCTAAATTTTTTAGATGGGAGGTGGGGAGAGGGAAAAAGAACTACAGAAAATATTATGTTCAGCAGAATAAAATGCATAAATCTTCTCTTTGGCCTTTTCTCACATTATAATCTCATTACCTAGAAATGTCCCCAATAAATTAATTATTTTTAGAATGGTGAGTGTTGTGAATTGTCCTGTACAGTGTTCTGTTTTTCACTTTGGCAAATGTTTTAGCGTCCAGTGTTGCACTTGCATCTCTTTTGTGACTGTGGAGTCCCTCTTCGTCCCCTTCCTTTCGCTGTTGCTATTACTAGATTGATTCAGGATTTGTCACAAAGACATTGAAAGCATGTTTTTCTCAAGCAAGAATGTTTGGAGTTCCACCAATATGTGTTTGATGAATGAAATGTACACTTGTTTTCTTCTGGTTTGTAAATAATTTTGTGTCTGGCTGCAGAGCAAGATACAGTCACCTGAAATGTGTTCTGTGGGAGGTTCCTGGTCCCTGTGAAAGCCTGCCACTAAACAGCAGCACTGAAATGGAGAAATAGGAAAATAAATGAGGTTCCTTATTTCATATGTGACAGAATCATAGATTTTCAGAATGAGTTTCATCATGAGTGTGGGAAAGGAGATCCTAAGAGAAAACTAATTCTGATTACCACATGAAAGTTTTGTTTAAAAAATCTCACAGAAACCAGGTACGGTGGCACATGGCTATAATCTCAACACTCAGGAGGCTGAGGCAGGGGGATCACTGTGAGTTCAAGGCCAGCCTGATCTACATAAGTGAGTTTAAGGCCAGTGTGGACTACATAGTGAGATCCTATCTCAAAAACAAAACAAAAATCTCATAGAATACATGCTTCTTTTGACTGCTTTGTTTGTTCAGCACCTTTATATAGTTAGCACAACTTTCTCAGCCAGAATCAGGGCAGTAAATTAATGCTTACTGTCACATGTAAGATGCAATCTAAGTAAATGAAATACTGTCGTAGAGCTCATAGAGGGGAAACACTGTCACAGAGGTCCTATTTTCTGTGACTAGCCGCATGCAAACCTCTATGTAGTTTTGAAAACAGCTTTGTCATTAAATTGCAGAGTACCACTAGTATTAAAATGATTGGTTAAACTTAGAACTAATGTAGTACATTTACAATTATTCCTTTGTCATGTTGAGTATTACACAGTGCTTTTTAATGTCCTAGCTATCACTCTTAATTTAGAAAAGCAAGTACATGACAAGATTTCAGCTCACAACCTGCATACAGAGAAACACACACAATGTTAGCTTCACAGAACTTCACAAAGTGAGCACATTCATGCTCCGGCTCACAGCTTAAGAAACAGCTCTCGCCACTGTGTTCTCTCTTGCGTGGTCCTTCCTCATGCCGTACTGAGTACTCTTCCCACATTCACTTGGGCCAGATTCACTCTGAACAACTTCCTTTATGCACCTTTAATAAAGCATTGCTACTGTTGAGAGAAAAAAAGGAAGGAAAGGAGGAGGGAAGGAAGGGCAACGGTAGAACCCTGACTCACAGACCAACCGTGAGAATAACCACTCCCTACTTAAAACACCACAGGACGCTAGTGCTGTTTTTGAACTTATGTAAGTGGAAATATCCTTACTACGTCCTTTGCTTTGGAATCTTTTACACAATAGAATGTTGTAAGAATCGCAAGACAACGTTTTATTATAGTGTTCTCTTTATCTCTGCTGATAAAACTTCTTCCCGAATGAAGCAGCGCTCTCTGTGTGTTTAGCCTTCTGATGAAGATGCAGTCAGCCTGAACGTGCCCATGTCGAACATCATGGAAGAAGAGCAGACCGTCCAGGAGGATGTGTGCCGTCGCCTCACCCCAGCTGCAGGTCTGCCAGGCACCGCTCGCTTTTCAATCAGTGCTGTGTTTAAAATAACAAGTGTACAACCACTAATGCCTACTTTGATTTAATAATGATTTTCTAGCTGCCGTCATATATAAAATCCCCAAGCCTTGATAAGATAACACAATCCAAATTAAGTCTAAATGGAGGGTAGTGGTTGCTGGCGGCTGTCACCCAAGTGTGGATCCAAAGACCCACACTCCTTTCATCTGTGACTTCACCGTCCAGAGTTTCCGTGTCCCTTTATGTGAAGCAGGAAAGCGGAGAGCATGGAGGTTTGCTTATGGTGAGGCTTCTGCAGGCGGGGCTGGAATTAATGCCCATGACGTGAAAGAAAGACTTCATTCCACGATGCTGATAGGTTATGTGTTCAGGAATCTACATGACTTTGGACAGTCAGCTGCTCTGAATTTCCTCTCCTGTAAGCGCAGTGATTTGATTAGGTAACTCTAGTCTCCTTTATAACTCTACACTTCTGTAGTTCTTCAGTAGTCACCAAATGATCATTCAACATAGTGACATGCATAGCTTCAAACTCCTGTTCCCTTCAAATCTCTTCAAAATACATACTTCATATCCTCAAGTTACACGGAGAGTGTTTTGGCGGCTCCTGTTTCCTCAGTGGCTTTGAAAGAAAACACTAAAATTTAATGTTTATTGACTTGTGGCAGAAAGTATTTTATGATATACAAATAGTAGTGTATTGAGATATGAATTATCTCCCTGTGACTCTGCTCTTGTTAGTCATGAGAGCTAACTAAAGAAACTCAAAACTTTTGTTTGCTTTCAATTTTTACATTTTTTTAGGTTTAGTGTTTAATAAGATGATGTTAAAACCATACATTGTCCAAAAATACAGTTGTATACAGTACTTATGTACAAATACAACTGTCACCATGTTAACTCAAATGAACTTTGTCACATAACGCAATACAGGTGGCTGTGTTGCAAGCAAATTTTTTTTCAAGTAAAAGGATTCCATAGTCTGCTATGAGTTGGTTTTTTCCCTGCTCTGACCTGGGTGTCCTGCTGGCTCATAGTCTTTAGAGGGTGCTCTTTGTAGTCTTCAAATGGGTCAGCATGGTTCCCCCATGACGTTTCTGTTGCCTCCCGACATCCCTTGAAACTTGTTCTAAGTGGGTGTTTGCCAGCTGAGTATGTGTTTGCCTCTGTCCTGTAATTTCTTTTGTTTGAGGATTTGGAGCTCTTGTGTAGTCTTATCCCACACTCTTCCTTGGGGTTGTTTCCTGAAGTGCAAGAGTCATACTTAACTGATTCTTTTTTTGTTTTTTAATTCCTAAACTGCATAGAATAATACCTGCTAGAGCAGCTGCTCAAAAAATATTTGAATTTGTAATTTGAAGTACTTAGTCACTTATTACCAAGCCTTTTTTTTAATCATTTCTTTTCTTCATTCCTTAAACATAAGGAGAAATTCAGGCCTTAAATTTTAAAATTCAGCTTGGGACTTTCTGTTTCTTTTACTTTTCTTCCTCTCCCTCCTATTTTTAATCTTTTCCTCACATCTTGCAGGGAAGAGAACATTTGAGTCACTCATATACCTTCATAATAGGTAAGAGGAGACGAGGTGAACCAATAGATAGCACATTTACGGATCATCTCTGCTTTGTGCTTCTGTTTGTGAAATCATGCTTCTTCCTTTCTCCGTATTTTCCTAATAGGGGAATTTCATCAGGAATTTCAGCCAGAGCCTTCTCTTTTGGGTGACAGCAACAACTCAGAACAAGAACGAGACCAGTTGGCAGATGGAGCAGATGTTCTCCACTCAGGATTTATGAGCTATATTAAGGCAAGATTTTGAGTATCAACTAATTTTTTGTATTCATGCTCTTCTGTTTCGCACTTCGGAATTTAAGTTCAAATTGTCCAATCCATCAGCTTCTGAAAGTGTAGCATTTCTGGTTTTTGACGTTAGGACCTGACCTCAGCCATGCGTACCTTTGAATTTATCTGTATATGTATGTATGTATATATATGTGTGTGTATGTATATATATATGTTTTGCTCTCATCTGCATTTGTTGCTCAGCTGATTACTCCTTACTAATTTAACAAGTTAGCAAACATAGAGTTACCATCACTGCTCACAAAAAGCTAAAACACACAGTTTCATATTCTCAATATGTTATTGGTGCATATTTTGCTTTAGAAAACAGATTGAATATCCCTTATCCAAAGTGCTTGGGACCAAAACTGTTTTCAATTTCAGAGTTTTCCTTTGGAAATGTTTGCATAGATGGATGACTATTCCTTACCTGAAAATTTGAAATCTCAAATGTTGTAAAATCTATAATTTATTGAGCATTCAAAATGCTGGAGAGAAAAGCAGAGAGTCTGAAAACCTGGAAATAGACTTCTTTGGCCAGATATCTTTAAGGAGACTTATTCCCAAACAGCTGCAGTTGCCGTGAGATGCTGAAAGGGCTTCTGGTTGGTCAGGAAGATCTTTCCTCGGCACAGGAGGAGAGGATAACTGGGCCTGCACGGAAGCCTGAGAGTGAAGTTCTGTTTCGTGGCAGGGCAAGGCACTGTGGGACATTTCTGCCAGCCCGTTTGGAAGGCTGAAGCTTACCGTTTTGGTAAAATACAGATGTATCATGCTTCCGAGTTACCTTGTTGAAGCCACAAATGGGCTGTCGAAACCCATCTGTTTTCCGAGGATCAAGTCACCATGTCTGTGTTCAGCCTAAACAACGTCTCCGAGGATCACCTTCAGGGCCCTTGAGAGGAAGAGCTGACTTTTATAGTACTTGAGGCTCTGATGTACACAAGCTGTCTTTATGCCCTCAAGACAGAAATAACAAACCTACCACATGTGTATGGAACACAGTGATTTAAAATAATTACAAAAGTGAATGGAAGGAACCCAGGCATAGTGGTGCTCATCTGTAATCCCAGCACTTTGGGAAGCTAAGACAGGAGGATTGCAAGTTTAAGTCCAACATGAGCAACTGAGCAAGATCTGGTCTCAAAAAATAAAAAATAGGCTGGCAAGTGCCTTCCTGGCAAGTGTGAGATCATGAGTTTGATCCCTGTTACAAAAACAAACAAACTAAAAAAAACAGCTGGCAGTGTAGCTCAGTGAGAGCTCCTGGGATCAAGCCCCAGTACTGGGGGAAATAAAAAGAATAAAAAGTGGAAGGATGACATCCAGGAAGCTTTACTCTCAGTTGTAATCTGTCCTCTACCCATCAATTATTATTTCTGCCCTCCTCTCCCACTGAGGTCATTTTTAGGGGGCACCTTCATTGTTTACCTTGCTGACTACAGGTGCACCCATCAGCCTCGTGTGCAGCGCCACCCCCTGTATGTCCATGCTCACACCTACACACACTTTCTGTTCTGCCCCAGATATTTTCTTAAGATACAAATCTAATCCCTGTATTCTTGGCCAGGGTTCTCACAAAGCTCTCCCAGATTTCACCTGTTTGTCACTTGGATGTGCATTTCAGTTATAAAAATATGGAAAATTAGGTTTTGCTCCATTTTATCAAAAGAGTTCATCTTAAGTTGAGAATCAAAAGACACTGTGAATAGTTCGTTAAAAAAATGTTCAAATTTAGGTTCTGCAAGAAAATAAATTAATGAGTGGAGAAAAGTATACTATTTCAGAGTATAAGTAAAAGTATAATGATTTCAGGAGGCTTATGGCAGGTGGATATTTCAGGGCTGTGGACGTTTGCAGATTGAATATCAGTCTCAGGAAGTCAACTTGGAAAACGTTTCCAGGTTGAAAGATACTTGTCCTGGAAAGTCAAGCAAAAAATGATAATAACTTAAATAAAACCTAAAACTAAAACAAGGCAAAGAAAAAGTTGGACATGGAAATCAGACCCAGATTGGGCCACTCCGATAGTCTGTAAATGTGTTCTTGATACCCAGAAAGTGTGTCAAATAATCAGGAGCATTAAAAGTTCTGTTTTGCATAAGCCTGGCTTATTGACTGGATTAACATCCTCTACTTTTGTAACTACAGTCTATTTTCATTAGTACGATACTGTCTAAAGTCACCAGGCATATTAAATTATCCAGTACTAAGCCACTGCACCTAGAGAAAATAGAGTTAAGTTCCTGTGAGCCTTTGGTCATATTTTTGTCATCCAATCAGTGCACAACTTTGTTTTATGTGTGTTTCTGCTTAAAGACATCTTATTTAATGTACAGCTATGCGTTGTTTAATGATGGTGATAAACTATGGGAAATGCATTGGTAAATCATTTTGCAAACTTCATAGAGTGTATTTACATAACAAACGTGGCTGGAGCACCACCACACAGTAGACTGTTGTGGGCCACAGTTGTCAGTGCAATGCACTAATAAGAAAATAATATATGGCCACACCTATGGTCTCTTTAAGGTACCTGGCAGCATTCTTGGGCTTCAGATGTAAGACAGCATCTCAATACTGTGTTTATGGACCATTTTAAATGGTGAAATTTTAAAATGGCACAAAAGTATGAAAATATGGTACTAGATGGGCACTAAATAGACTGAGCATGACCTTGGGCCACCTCAGCGGGGAAATTGCACATCTTCACACTCCTGGTGTTCATCCCTCTCCATATCTGTGAATGATTTTGAAAACACTACAAGTGACAATTAGAGCTACAGATAAGTTTTAGTGATTAAGCAGTTTGCAAATGCAGAATCCACTGTATAACCATGTAATTTAGCAAAAAGAAACTCAGTAAGGTTATTGGTATCCTGAAAAGAAGAAAAAATATCTAAGTGTTTTTATACCACCAGCTCCTTTTCATTTTGAAACTGAAAATCAGAAGAAAATACCATGTAGGGCACTTTTACTCCAGGCTCTCACTGTCATCTCAAGAGTGATACAGCGGTTTCTATGCTTGCTTTACTGTGCACTAGATTTGTAATCAGTATAGGAAGAACCTGGAGCCTTTGAGCTAGAGACTGCATTGGAAAGTGCTGGCGTTCAGACTCACTGGTCTTGAGTTAAGTGCCTCTCAGTCCACGTCTGGCATTCTGTCCTTGACAGAGACACGGAACCATTCAGGGATGGCTTCCATTCTAGCACCAGCCTAGTTAAAGCATCATTTCTCTGTGTCAGAGATGAAAGCACGAAATGTGTGAAAGCACCACAGGGGACCTGGTTTTCTCAGTCCTCACCCATTACAGTGTCTTCGGGGAATGACATGGGGAGGGGCCCATTTGAGAGACGTTCGACATTATAAATGTCAGAACTGCGGGATGCATCGTGAGGCTCATCTTTGTTAAGAATATTTATTATGCTTTCTTTTTTCCAACAACACACACATGCATGCAAAGTACACACCCCTTGTCACATGAACACTGGAATGCATGTTCACTTGTGCATGTGGCAGGAATCTGTCAACACCAGGAGTGCTAAAGAAGCAGGAAGCCCAGTTAAGTTTCCAATTTCTGCTCCTAAGCTAACAGATGCTATAGTCCTGAGCCAGGTTGTTTTGATTTTAGTTTTTAATTGTCTAATTTTTAATGGCAGTAAAATACATAACAATGTAAAATGTAGCATTATAGCCATTTTTTAAGTGTTCACTTTGGTACGCATTAAGTACATTTACATTGTTGGGTAGTTCTTTTTACAAAACTTGGTATTCTTTTCATCTTTAAAACCCTATATTAGTCACTTTCCCATTGCTGGGAAACCATATTCATCACATACAACTTAAAGGAAGAGAGAATTAATTCAGTATAGAGGAAGAGAGATGTAAGTGGCTTATAGTTTCAGAGGATTTGGTCTACCGTTGACTCCGGGGCGGCAGCAGCATGATGGAAGGGCATGGAAGAGGAAAGCTGCAGACCTGGTAACCAGGAAGCAGAGGGAGCAGAGAGGAGCTGTGCATAAGAATATTGTATATTCTTCCAGGACACAGCCCCTGTGATTCACCCACAGTGATCTGTCTCTTCCAGCCAGGCCTGACTCCTAAGGGCACATTGAACTATTAATCCACTGCACAGTGTAACACTGCCCGATGGAGTCACCTTCCAAAAGCCCCACCACCGAACTCACAAGATTTTGGGGGGCATTTTATTTTATTTTATTTTATTGTCTTTTTCCTTTTTATCGGTACCAGGGATCGAACTCACGACTGCCTGCTTGCAAGGCAGGCGCTTATGCCGCTGAGCTAAATCCCCAGCCCCATTGGGGGGCATTTTAGATCAAAGCCATGGCATACCTATTGAACGACCTCTTCTTTCCCTACATCTCCTTTCTGCTGCTTAGAGCCAACATTCTACTTTGTTTCCATGAATTTGACTATTTCAGGTATCTTGCATGAGTGAAATAATGTTTATTGTCCATTTAGCTTATTTCACTTAGCATAAGCTCCTCAAGATTCTTCCATCCATGTAGCATATGTGAAAATACGCTCTTTCTAAGGCTGATGTTCCTTTATGTGTCTCTACCATGTTTGGTTTGTCTATTCAGCTACCTCTGGAGACTGGGCTTGCTTGTTGGCTCCAGTGAATTACGCCGCTATAGATGTGGGCCAGAGCAGTTTTCACTGATGACCAGTGGTTCTCAGGAAACTTGTATGTTCTGTTCTGTACACAGGACAGGGAAGAAGACTGTGAAGAGCTCTTACGGATAGAAGAGGATGCGCATTGGCAGAACGAGGGAATGTGAGTGTCTGGGGCCTGCTTACGGGCCACCTTCCTTGCAAAATTCACTTTTGGAGCACACTGGGTACCCTGTCCTGATGTAATTTGACCCACTTTTCTGTGAATGAGTTGATATTCTTACCCAGTGATAAAAAGCTGCCAGTTTTTCTGTGTCCCATGCTTGTCACAGAATTGGGCTATATGGTGTGACTTAGACTGTATTATGCTACTGTAATGCAGTACCATAGACTGTTGCCATGTAGATACTACACATGTATCTGGTTTGCAATTTTAGAAGTCAGGAACTCCAAGATGAAGAGGCTACATATACTGAGGGCCTTTTGGCCGCATCATACATGGCAGATGACACCACATACCAAAAAAGTGCAGGAGAGAGAACAAGAGAGACCAGGAACCCTTTTAAGGAGGAACCCACTGCTGTGTAATGAGATTACTTCTTTCATGAGGTATCTTAGTTACTTCTCTTGATACCGAGACACAGTACCTGACACCTACAGTGCTAAGGAGAAGAGGTTTATTTTGGTTTACAATTTTTAGAGGTTTCAGTCTACAGTTGGCTGGCTCCTGAGCAGGGAGCTCATGGCATAGGAGTGGGAAGTAGCGAGAAATCAAGGGAGGAGAAAGGGAGATAGACTCTTTCGGGCCATACCCGTCAGTGACCCACCTCCTCCAACCAGGACCCAGGACCCTTAGTAGCATCACATTTAGCTATAAACTCATCAATGTACTAATCCTCTGATGAGTATCACATTCCCACGATCCAGTCACCTCTGAAAAGCCTCACCCGTGAACACATGAGGCTTTGGGGGGGAACATCTAGATATAACTCATCACATAAAGTCGGAGCCCTAATAACCTTTTAAAAGGTCTCACCTCTCCACTGTGGTGTTCAGGCTTAGGTTTCTCAGACACCTTAAACCATAGCATTGTGCAAAACAGTACCTCTTTGTAGGCCTAGAGTTTCATCTGATTTGAGATGGTGAGTAGAAATGTCATGCAGAGAATTAGCTAGTATGTCCATCCTGAGATTTTACATTCCTTCATTTGCCTTAAGAAGTCAATGACTGGACCAAAACATTGTACTGCTAGAATTCTTCACCCAGGGATTTTTGGTTTTAAACCTTAGAAAAGCACCAATCTCTAATGACTTGGTCCCAAGTCTAGTACCTGTTATAGATAACAGTAATATGTGCAAGCACAATCTTAAATACAGCATAGGTCAGAACTTACTTCATTTTTACCATAATCCTGTGAGATGTTGTCCTCCACTTCACAGATGACAAAAACAGGGTCACAGAGAGATTGTCTTGCCCGAAGGTTACAGAGGACCAACATTTGTCCAATAGGAGTCTTGGCCATGTGAATATCCTCTATAGTCTAATGTCTATGAAGGTTTATTTCGGTAAGATTCACAAAACGGAATAAGTGACTTTGTCAGATGATGAGGCATTTCCAGAGGATCTGAGTTTGGATCTTGGGGAATAGAGTAGATTTTTTTGTTCCTAGAATTATGTTTTCCATGATGTAGAATGGACCTTGCATCATACCTTGTGGAGATCTCCCCACTCAATGAGGATATATCATTTGCTGAATTTTTTTTCTACTTAGAGTCATTGACTTGTATTGTAGTCTGTGGTAGAAACAGCTAAGGTTGATCAAATCTTTCTCACACTTTAAAAATACTGGAAAGTGGGCTGGGGATTTAGCTCAGCAGGCATAAGTGTCTGCCGGGCAAGCAGGAGGTCATAAGTTTGATCCCTGGTACCACACACACACAAAAAAAAACCTGGAAAGTGTCTTTCCAGTTACTGTCTATATTACCACCTATTCACTGGATATACTTCTGTGATTCCAGGGAATCCTAGCTTGATTAGAGAATCACAGGATCCACAGGGGAAGAGAGTTATTTTTAGAACTAGATAAAACTTTGGAAACTTCATTTTCAATTTTACAATTTGCTGTTTTTAACCCATACTGTAAATCAGGATTATCTCTAGAGCTTTATAAAATATCCCAACCTACTAGGTGTCAGACCTATTGGAAATATTCTACCTGGCATGTTTTTAAAGCTACACAGATGATTTTGCTGTATGAGCTTCAGACATCACTGTCCCACACTGAACCTTGTATTGTGTCAAAGTAAGAAACCTGAGCCATGCTGCTTAAACTGGAGTTGGAAGCTGGGCATTAGTGCAGACCTGTCCTCACCGCCTACCAGAAACCCTGTGGAGCTCAAGAGAGCAGGCCTATTGCCTGATTGTGCTCAGGAGCAGTTGGAGGCTATGCAGTGGTGAACCGAGCTGACTTCCCAACCCACAGTCTCTTCCCGCCACACTCTGGCTCCTACCCTGAGGGCACTGATATGTCTTCATTGTCATGTTGAATTTGTCAAAATCAGTTTTACAAGTTTACTCTTAAGAACCTAAATGGTGCTCATGTTTTAATGATCGTTTTCATTCTCATACTTGGTTTATGTTACAGAATAAGTTCATCCAAAGATCAGGACGTGGATATAGCAATGATTGAGCAGCTGAGAGAAGCAGTAGATTTGCTGCAAGACCCCAATGGGTATGATGTCTCCCTGACCTGGCTTTCCTGTGTGAATAATGCCTACCAATTTATGGAATGCATTATCTAGATTTCTACTATACTTTTTGCACACAGTTTGATATCGATCTAACCTCTAACAAAGTGAAGTCATTTTAATTACCTACGTTTCAAGATCCAAATGGGATAGAGTCCAATTTCTGCAGAAATTGAGATCAATTCCGCTTTCTGCCTTGTAATGAAATTCGTTCACTTCTAATAAAGTTCTTATGGGATTTTTTAATATAACTCTTAGAAAACAGAAATATGATAAAAGTGTGTAAAGTTTAAGCTGCCAACTTATAGAAATATAAGACAATTTTTCTAAATGGAAATTAAATAAACAGTACTATATGTATCTGGTAGTGCCAAATAAGAACTTCTTACAATGTCAGTATGCTAACTAACACATTTTTGAAGACTGGTTTTGTAGATTACATTTTAAAGTTGGCCATCATCACTCATATGCACTCAATACAGTTGATATATTTTTTAGTTTCTTAGCTAAGGATAATGGAATTCACATAGACAAAATGTTTTCCAGTAAGGTGATATTAAATATCAGGTAATAACTACATGACTGCTAAGAAAATACATTCAAGGCTTATCTTTAGTAAACTATCCAGTAAATCTTTAGTAAACTATCCCTGCAAATTTAAACATGAAGATTATATGGTTTTATAATAAGATGAGCATGAGAATCACACCATAGCACTCTTAGCTGTGTTCTGGGGATTTATGAAAATGTGGTTAGTGAATCCAGAATTCCAGTAAAAACATTCCGAGAATGTTGTCTGGCCCTGAAAGAATAGTGGCAGGTCAGGTTAAGTATGGCTGGAAATGTTTAGCAATTAATACAAAAAACATTTTAGTTCTGCAGATATCAACTGAGTGCTTAGAACAGGGAAGATGTACAGTGTGTGCCTTGGGCAATATAAAGATGAACAAAACACAGTTCCCGCGTCCTGAGTACTTGTACTGCTTGTAGCTATAAGAGCTAGAGGTTGCCTTGTGCAGTTATTTATAAGTGCAGTTGATTTACGTGGTTGAGCTAGAGGTAAGCAAAATGGTAGAGTGAGTCCTTGACCCCAGTAATGGGGAGATGCCTGGGTTAATCTGCTGGAAGCCTGGGATGTTTAACTGTGGTCTTTAATGACTGGCAATTTTATGGAGAAAGTAAACTCTGGATTGAATGAGAAGCATGGGCAAAGGCATAGAGGCCAGAGAAAATGGGACTGGCTCGGAAAAGGTCTGATAAAACAGAGATTCTCCACCCCGGCTTATCTCAGTATGACTCATGAAACTTTTTCAAAATAGATACCAGGCATGGGGCTCAGGGTTGCCCAAGCTTCTGCTGTGCAGCCAGGACAGAATCATCAGCAAGGCAGTGTGGAGAAGGACAGGGTATATTGGTGAGCTTTCTGGTGTGGTAACAGTGCTGGAGATAAATCAATTTAGACAAGATTTATTTCAGTGCATGGTTTTGGGGGTTCAGTCCATGACTAATGGGGCCTGTTGCTTTGGACCTTTGGTGGCCCATATCATGGTGGGAGCCCTGGGAAAGTAAACGCATTCATCTCATGGCTGGATGTAAAGAGCAAGGAAGAGGAATGGTCAGGATCTCAGTATTCCCTCCAAGTGCACGCCGCCATATGACCCGAGCTCCTACCAGACCCACCTCTTGAAATGTCCATCGCCTTCCAGCAGCACTATAGCCTGGGGACTGAGGCATAATATATGGTCCTTTAGGGGATATTCAGCTCAGCCATAGTGTGGGAGATGGCTTCAGATGCTGTGCTGAGGCGCTGTGACTTTATTTTACTTGTATAGGAAGGCAGTGGTGGTTTTGGAATATGATTATTCATGTTCATAAATCTCCCTAACATTTGACTTAAACCCTGGCTTAATAGGCGTTGACACAAGAATGTTTAAAGAGTTGAATTCCACATAATTGCCTAGAGTAGTTAATAAGAAAGCAGGAAGCAGGACAAGAGAGCCTGTGTGTGTACCCATGTACACACGTGTAAAATTACAATGAATCAGGAAATGGCATCTCTGGTAGAAAGAAGTAAATTCCAAACACAGCTTCAACATCAGTTAATTTAGACACGTTGTATGGATTTTAATTAGATTTCTCTCCCTAAAACAATCTACTACTTTGACTACTTTATTTGTTGTTTATCTTGAAATACTATAATATGTAACTCTCATTTTCAAATACTATTCCAATGTTATAGTGGATCACATGTTAGTAGCCTATTAAAATGTTATTAGCCTGTTAAAATACCTGTCCTTTAACATGGCTTGTAACTTATATTACATAAGAATTTCCTGGCTTTGTAGATCTTTGGGGTGGGTGGAATCCTTACTTCTTAAAACTATAGAAATTCAGTGACTATGTGGAAGCCAGTTGCAAAATTAAAAATACATATCAGTTTACATATAAATGTTTTGTTTGTTTTGGTGCTGGGGATTAAACCTAGGCCATTGTACATGCTGGGCGAGCACTGTACCACTGAGCTACATACCTAATCCTGAATTCTTATTTTTATAGTGATAATATTAGCACATGTCAGAAAGATCTGTTATAACCAAATGTCTTGTTACATACACTGTAACGTGGTACTCTTAGCAACTTGCTTCTCTGAATGCAGTTTTGAGATAAAGTTTAGTATATTTTAGCTCTATAAATTATGATTTTATCAGAAATTACTGTCTTATTGTAAAGAAGTTGGATTTCATTACTAGTAGCAGTTAGAAAATCACATTTAGGGATATGTTAGGAAAATACCATGTAGTTTGAAATTTCTTCCATAAACCTTTCATAACTTAATCCTAAAGATAAATGTCACTTTTCAATGTGTTAAATTTTTGAAGTAAGTATGACCAATTACATTTATAAAAAATAAAAGTTTAATAAACTCATGGAGTCTTTTTTCCTCTGCTCTTTAGATTAAGCACAGATATTACAGAAAGAAGTATTTTAAATCTGTATCCTATGGGAACTGCAGAAGACTTAGAATTACCAGATTCTGCATTAAAGTATGTTTGCCTTTTTACAGCTAAGTAATTTTCTCTTTTTTATTTTTACATTGAAATATTCATGCTTTCAATGTCACTTCATGGGTTTTTTCTTTCCTTATTCTTGTAGTGGTCAAATAGAGCTGGAGACACCGGCAGTGTGTGAGGTAAGACCATGACTTTACAGATGGCCACCGACAGGGGGAACAGAATTTTTAAGAGTGAGGATTATCCATATATTTGATCAAGACCCAATTTTCAACTGCTAGATATTTTTATTCTTTTTACTTTGACTTATTTGTTATATCTCACCTTCCATGGAAGACAAAAGCTGGCAGTTTCTCTCAGATTATGTGAATTTTTTGCATAAAAGATAGTCTGGATGAGTCAGGCAGTGGCCACTGAGATACAAAGGGAACCTACTGTGTCAGAGGTTGGAGGCAGGACCATTCAGAGCAGGTTCTAGAACCAAAAAAAGTCTGGTTTGGTAAAAATAAACCAGAAGAGACCTGAAAAGTAACGACATATGAATTGGAGGTATCCAGGATCAAAAGAATACCATGAAGAGATACTGATGGGGTTATCTGGGGACAAGAAAGTTCGCAAGACCTGCATGGGACTTGGAATTTGAGAAGCTGTTCACATAGCAGTTTTGACATTAAACTAGAGATGAACTTAAAAGGTCCCAAAGAGAAACTGTTATCCCAGTCGTGGAGAGGTAGCTCAGAGGTATAATTCTAGAGTTAGGACTTCTTGCAACCTGTTCTATCCCTTCTTAGTGAATGGGGTTAGGATGGCTGCATTAGCAAAAAAAAAAAAAAAAAAAAAAAAAAAAAAAAAAAAAAAAAAAAAAAAAACATGTACAAACCAACATGTTCACAGAGTATATGGTTTCACTGTCAAGCTTAGGGACTTGGAATTGTGCTGGGGATCAGCCTCCTCCCAAAGACTTGCTAACTTGGGCGAGTTAATTAACCTCTCTAATCTTAGCCTTCATTTTGGTAAACTCGGCTCATAATAATAGCTATTGTAAAGTTCAAATAAGATGATTCAAGAAATGTCGCACAACACAAGGCATCTGAATGTTAGTTCTTATTCTATTACTCTGTTATTGCTTTTGGTGTGGCTTTTGGAAGAAATCACAGTACCACCTCTGCCCTGCAGAGAGGTGTCATTGAATTACCTGCTAGTAGGACAGAAGGATGCTTTTTATTAGCAGGGTGCTCAGGTCTTATTTCCTCAGACTCTCCATTTAGATCTATTGTGGTTCTCTGAAAACTATTTATAAATGCCATATTTCGAAGTAACTTTAAACTGATAAAAGACTGCAAAAAATAAAAGTATGAGTTTCTACACAAGGATGCAAAAAATTAGTCTCATAGTCAAATTTACTAGTTATGAGTTGAACATCCCTAATCTGAAAACTTTTAAGTGAAAAGATACTCAAAAATCTAAAATTCTGAGCACGAATAGAATGCTGCAAATGCACTACAACATATAAATTTATCTTTAGGCTATGTATATGAGAGATATATGAAATATAAGTTAATTTTATGTTAGACAAGGGTCCTGTTCCAAAGATACCATATTACATATTTGCCAGTATTCCACAGTCTGAAACCCAAAACACTTCTGGTCCCAAACTCTACATAAGGGAGACTGAGGCTGTGTTAACATTCTACCTGGCAGTGTTGTTTTTTTTGGCTTTTCCTTCTCTCTCCTCTCCACATAACACTAATTCTTCTAAAACATTTAAGGGTAAGTTTTATTCATCACAGTTTTTACCCTAAAATATTTCAGTGTATGTTTTCTAAGAATGGGGTTTTATCTTACATAATCACAGTTCAGTTATGAACTTCATAGACTTACACTGAGGACAAACACACTTTGATCTCTACCACCCGTGGTCCAGATTGACCAGTTAAATCTAAAACACTCTTCAAAGCAGTGTTCTCCCAGTACAGATATTGCCTTCAGTGTCAGGTATTTATAGTCTCCTTTACTCTGGAACATTGCATAACCTTCCTTTGATTTGTGGCCTTGAAATTTCAGGCTTGCCTGGAGTCACTGTGTAAGCCAGGCAGGCCTTGAAATTTTACAGAATACAAGCCTGTCTCTTTTTAATAAAGTGTCTTTCCTTTGGTGTTTTTTGGGCACTTGCTCATGATTAGATTGAGGTCTGCTGTTTTCCTATTTGGAATCCTGCCCAGGTGACGTTGTGCACACTCAGGGTTTCACATTTGGGAGCGTGGTATGTCTCCATCTGTCCCTCATTGGTCATGTTAATTTAATCACTCAGTTGAGGTGTAACCACATTTCTCCACTGTATAATCATTTTTAAAATTTTCCCTGTGTAACTAAAGTAACTAAAGACTGTGAAAAGATACCGGAAGATCATTTTGGTGGCTGGGCATGTTTGCCCACACCTATAATCCCAGCCCTCTGGGAGACTGAGGCAGGAGAATTGAAAGTGAGAGCCCAGCATGGGCAATGTAGTTACTGACTTCACAAGGCCTTGTCTCAAAATAACAAACAAAACAATGCAAAACAAAATTCTAGGGATACAGTTCAAAGTAAAAGCCTTGAGATAAGCCCTGAGTCCAGCTTGGACTTCCTGCAAGCAAGTCACTGCGTGCTGTTTCTTCCCCAGAGTGAACTCCCTCCCTGCTCTGATCAGGCCAGTTGAATTATGTGCCAGGTATAACCTACCTTGGAACTTGTGTGAAAGCTACCTTGGCACTTTTATTAAAGCATGCTGCTTAATGTCCTAGAACTTATATGAATGTAGATTTTTTTCTTTTTTTTTTTTTTTTTTTTGGTGGGGAGGAATATACCTAGTTTCCAACTGCAAGAATTATCAAGAAGATGCAAAATCTCTAGGAGAAATGATACTGTCCACTATCACCGTTCAACTCATAAAGCTTTATGTTACTTCAATCTAATATAAGAATTTGTTTCTTTGGCTGAGGAGAGTTGTATTTGATGTAAGGAATTCTTTTATCTTCCTTCTTGGGGCAGTTCTCTCTTTGATAAACAGAGGTCCATGATTTTAAAAAGGAAGGAAAAGAAATTCATGAGAATAACGAAAAGAAAGTAAAGCACTGGATTCTCAAAACCATCGATCATGTTCACGCAGGTCCTCGTTTATGGGTGGTTACTTTAATATTCTCTCTTCCACCTTACTCAGGAAGACAGCAGCATCCTTCAGCGTAGGCTTCCCCCTGGTTCGCCACTTGTTGAGGTTCGCTGTGGAGGACTGGAGTGTGAAGGATGGCAGGTGGTCTCATTGCACGGGACAGATGTTGAAATACGTAGGGAAGAATATGAGATGGCCTGCAATCCCCAGTGTGCTCTGTGCTCTGGGAGACTGCACAGGGCCAGAAGTCTGAGGAGAGGGGAGTGGACTCGGACTGTGTGGCAGAGGCCAGGAGACAGCTGTGCAAGGCAGCTGTGGTGGACTCGGTACCCTGTGGAAGCCAGGAACCACGATGAGTGAGGCCAGGCTATGGAGCAGTCTGCAGTTGGGAGCTGTTTCCATCTCTGACCTGAAATGTGCTTTAAAATTTTACATTTATCATGGGGAATTGATCCATGTACACAGCTCATCTTAATTCTTTTTATTTGTCTCCTGCCCCTCCCATCCCTTTCTCTCCTTCCAACTCTTGGTCCGCTTCCCATTTATAAGAGCTCTGTATTCATTTTTTTCTTTCAATTTCTTTTCCTTCCCTGTATTTCTTTTCTGAAAAAGATCATCCTACTTCCTATTATCTATTTTTTTCTCTTCATATTTTGGGTTCCTCATATATGAAAAACTACAACATTTAAGCTTGTGTGTTTGATTTATTTTACTTAATATTATGGTCTCAAGATGCATAAAATTATGAATGTCTCAAGTTCAGCCTTCTTTATGACAGAATAGTACTACATTATGTATAAATACCAAATTTTCTTTATCCATTCATCTGTTGATAGGTATCTAGGCCATTTCCAAAACTTAGGTGTGATGAATTGTGCTGCTATACACGTGGGTATTCATGTATCACTATAATATATGGTTTACCTTAACTCTTCCAGGGATGTTCCTGGGAGGGGAATAGTTAGTTGAATGGGATTTCTATTTTTATCTTTTGAGATAGCTCCATGCTGGTTTCCATAGTGGTTATACTAATTTACCTTTTTACCAACTGTGGAAAGAGTTCTTTTTCCCCTGCTACCTCACCAGCATTTGTTATTATTTAATTTCTTGATGGTAACCATTCATTCTGTTGTAAGTTTTCTCAGTGCTGTTTTAAGTTGAATTTTTCTAATGGCAGACAATGTTGATTAAACATACTTTAGAAGACTATCCTTATCAGATCTGTGGGGTATCATTGTCCTGTGTTCAGGAATAAATGCAAATTGTCTGCTTATATATACATTCTATCAAATAGGAGAAGGTATTGAGAAAACAATAGGAAAAATTAGAGTGAGGAACTTCTTACAGAAAGTATCAAACCCAGAATTACTTGTAACAGTTTTAACAAAGCTAGTAAGCGAAACATTAATGCCACTTTATTTTTAAAATGTTTGAACCTTGAATTCATGTTAAAGTTGGGAACACTTTTAAATAGCACTGCTCGGGAATGAATATCTTAATTTTACATGAATTTGGTGGCATGCGTGAAGATGTTTGTATTACCTGTCACCAAATTTTTTAGTAGAGTAGATCAGTAAGGTCCTCGTCACCGTGTAAAGAAGGTAGATCTGGGACAATACACCAGCATGTACACCTTTTGGGCTTCTTGTCTCTCAGCATTCCTCTCATACTGGTTTTCTAGGATTTTGCCCTCAGGCATCATTTCCCTGAAGAATCTCCCTGAAAAATCTGGCCACCTTTGTAGGCTTATGCATCCCCTAAATAAGAATGACTTCCGAATGCCAAATCTAGAGCTTGTGTCCCAAATCCCTCTCCTTTCTCCCAGTGTTCAGATTTCATCTCCATGCTCCTGTGAGTTTGCACTGTCTGTGTGGCTTAACTGAACTTCCTTTTGAACTGCAGTACCACACACCACCCAGTTATTTCAGGTGAACACTATTACAAGCACACTTTACTATAATTTTCTTTTAACCAGTGGTTGCCAAAGCACATTGATATTGAGCTGATCTCATGAGATTTTCCCAGGCAATTTGGGGTCTAGGCATATTGCATTTATTAAAAGTTCTCAATGTGATTCTGTATGTTTTGGAACTGCTACCCTGGACCATCTCTAAATGCCCATAATTAATTTGAGGCTGGGAACTGGCCTGTACCTTGGTAACCATGCAAGGTAGGCTATTGTTCATGGACTCTTGGAAGTGAACTCTATGCTAGAAAAAATCCTTACCTTAATTTGTGTGATACCTCGGGTATAATTTTTTATGAGTACAGCTGCATACTTTTTAGAAATACTAGTGTAACCTACTTAGCTGCTTAACACTCTAATTAGTTCAGTGTATGTTTATTGTTTTTGACTGAGCCAGGGATGTGATGAAAGTAAGAAAAACACACTTTTGCCTCATCGCTGTGACAGTGTCAAGGAACGTACTAATTTTTTTCTCTTCTCTTCTCAAAGGTGCAAAATGACCTAACATTGCAGAGTAATGGAAGCCAGTACTCTCCAGATGAGGTAAGTTGCCTGAAGATTAATGAAAGCTGAGGTATTCCATGAAGGCTAAATTAGAATATCGTTTATAGAAATGTATAAACTAAGACTGTGATTAATGAGTTAGTTGAGGAGACTCAGAGGAACTCTCATTACGTCCCTCTCCTCTCATTGGCTACCACAGCCTTATCTGGCCCTTTGAATAATGAAGTTGCTTTTCATAAGAAACGTTTTTGAAAACCAAATGCAAGAACGTAACCTAAATAGACAACATTTAGAAAGTCTTCAGCATGTGTTTCTGTATAGATGAGACATCTGTCAGTGTTTCCTCATTGTGTTGAGTTAATGAAAGTCTTTGATACACGTGATCTCTTTGGGATGTAGGTACACACACAGGCTTTCATGCATGCCACTCTGCTGGAGGAAAAAGGGACTGCCACCTTCACAAGATTGCAAAAACACATTTGTAATGAGCAAATAAAAATTCACCCCAAAACAATATTCTGTTGATTATACTCACTTTGCAAATGTACCATTTGCAAAGTGATTTTTTTAAAAGGCAACATCACACAGCAGCACATGTAAACAGGGAGCGCTGTTATAGTAATCTTAGACCGTAGAGAATGATACATAGTTCTGCTTCATATTTTTTACCCTAATTTCCTTTTCTTCTAACTCACAGATGAGAGAGAACTCCCCCACCATGTTTCCTACCATTAACAGTACAGCTCCATTTGGCCTGAAGCCTCGATCAGGTAAATCAAAACCTCAGTCCATGATATCATCCCTCGACTAAATAGCTCGGTGGTTTCTCTTTAGCCTTTGAATTTATCCATGAACGCTGTGAGTTCTTGTAACCTCGACTCCTGGCAGCAGAACTGTATAAGCTCGGGAAGGTCAGAGATTGGAGCTATGATGTTAGTGAATCAGCCATTAGGTCCTGGCTATCAGCACTAGGTAGTTTCTTCTTTTGAATTAGAGCAAAGGAGAAACTGTGGTGGGAGCGTGCAGGTGGGAAAATAATAGCCTACTGAACTTTTTACCCAAGAAAAATAAATAGCTCTCTGTTCCCCAGTGACTCCTGCTGCTGTGCTGAGCGCTGGACTTCTTTGTCAAATATCTCCAGTGGCTTTCTTACCTATGTGTTTATTCATGTAACACAGAGATTACTTCAAGACTTGCGCAATGAGCAGTACTCATGAAAAACATCTTAGGAGAGAGCGTTCTGCTTGTTGCCCTACTAGTGTATTCATAAAAGGAAGTTATAAAAAAGGACTCCCAATAGAAAACTGTGTTTCTTCTGATTTCTCTACTTAAAGTTCTGGTGCTGTCTTTCTTCTTTTAGAGCCTCCTTTGAATTACTGTTTTTGACTTTGGCACACATGGAATACCCAGACATTTTTAAGCCAAAGCTGGTAAACAACTCAGTTGTTCTTGGATTTTCCAGTGAAGCATTTTGACAATAGTAGAAGCTATATATGTGTTTAGTTTGAAAAAAAAAAAAAATGTACCAATAGGAAAAAAACAGATGATTCATTAATAAAGGAAATGTTTTTGTTCTTGGAGCAAGTTGATTGATGGGCAGCATGTGGCCAGGTGTAATGGTTTTCTGGCAATTTGAATGAGCTGTTAAACAAAAAAGGCCTTTTGAGGAAGTGCTTAAGTAAGCCAAGAGTTCTAAATGTTTTGCTTTTGTTTTTGTGGTGCTAAGGCCCTCACACCTGCCAGGCAACCTGTCACTAAAGCCCACCCCCCAGTCCTAGAGGGTGTTCTCGGGAGAGTCATATTGTACATGAAATAAGGCTCCAATGGCTGGCCAAGTGTGGAACTCAGTGTATGTGACCAGATCTGGGCTGTATTTTTACTTCCTGGTCTTGACCGAGTGTTAGGAGAACAAAGACAAATCCAAGAATCCAACCAGCCCTTCTCTGTGGCCGCAGTGAGGACCACCAGGTCAGCACACTGAGCACCTCAGGCGGGAGTGCAGACTGTCTCTTAATGCTTGCATGCCATTTTACAGAATGTTAAAGTATTTCATATTGAGCGAGTCAGAAGCTGAAGGGATCTCTAAAGAACAATTTCTTCTGAATGTGTAGTCTTGGAATGTAGCTGTCAAATTGTTTCGGTGACTTTTTGATTTCTTTTATATAGTCTAGGCCAGTTATCAGAATTAGGTTTTTTCCCTGTAGATCATTTCAGATTCTTTGTAGTGGTAGGAAATAAAGATAGGAATCGTTTCAAATAACGGAAAACAAAGACCGTTTCCTCTTCCAGGCTTCTGGCCTTGAGGTGCCTGACTAGCCAGCGTGCAGACTGTGCTGGTTGTTGAAAGCTCTGTGGAGTTTGTTGCCGAAAATAATACTGGTTATCTTCAGGAACATCAAGTGACACTGGAACTTTATAAAGTTAGCGTTATGTATTTGGATTTTAAGATTTTATGTAGTAACTTGTAAATATTATGTGTTTCCCATGTTTGCTGGAAAATAATGTACAGCGTATCTTAATCTGGGAGCATTTCATTAAAAAGGATAGAAGCCAATTTTTGATTGACCATTTAAAGCTAGTTTTATTTTCAAATTTAGTATGTGAATTTCTGTGATTTGAGGATTATAAATAAAAAGAGACCACTCAAGTGAGCAAATCAGACTAAGAATTTAGGTTCTTAAAATAGACTAATAGTTTACTTCCGAAGAAACATTTTTTCTGTTCTGTGGTTTCTTCCCAAGGAAAGATAGTGCATATATGCAAATATTTATTCCAAGAGCCACACTCATGAACTTTACTGGCCCTGCCTTATGATCTAGTAAAAGCATTGTACAGACTATTTCCTAACTATAAATATCCTGAATAAATATGTATGTTTGCAGTAAAGGAAGACATGCTATCAATTTGTCAACAACCAACTCAGAAGTTCTTGAAACTGATTGGCTGTTCTCTGTTGGTTAGATTTATTGTTAAACATACCCTGTTGATATCCAATACTGTTTCGTTGTTTTTACTGAGCAATATCTAAAACTGAATTGAGATGTATGGTGTAGGTTATAGAAGAGCTGATTGATTCAGCTCTCCATAAAGTGTGCTAGGAAAGTTACTGATTTCTTTAAAATGAAATTCCATTGTTGCCTTGGGGGAAAAAATTCACTAATTGTAAACAAGGATCCTGTAATTATTTTGTCTCTAAATGATAGACATATTTAGATATTTAGTTGTGTCCTTTGTGTGAATCATATAATTGTATTTTCTAAGAGTGTTAGTTGTTCAGAAAGTGTGTGGTATGTCTGTATATAACCTGTGGGTTCTCTTCCTTTCTGCTGACGTGACTCCTTAGTACTCTTACGTCTGCGGGCTTGCCGAACTGTTATTAATGATATTAACTGCATGCAAAATATTTGACTGATGAGTACTAACACTCAGTTTTTTTATCATTCTTTTTATTCCATATGCCATCTTTCATTCTCCTCCTGTATTGTACATTTGAAATTAAATCCCATATAAACGAAATCCACTTCATTTCCATGCGAACCTTATGCCATTTGTGAAATGCTGCGGCCCTTTTTGGTTTTCCCTGGTCCTTGTGCAACTATTTGCGGCCTGGCTCTCTCGCCCTCCTGCAGACCCAGCCCTCATTCTCCCTCCTATCTCCTTCAACAAACTTACACAGGCACAAACATGGGACAACTCTAGCTACAGTGTTCCATCTGAAGGAGACAGTGACAATGGTAGGTGGCTTTGTACCTGTTCTTCAATGTTCTCGTTAATAAGCCAGTGAATATACTGAACATTTATCTCTCTGCAACCAAAGATAGAATATGTTCCCCCTGCATGCTTGATGCAAAAATGAGATGCTGAGAGGTGTAGACAGTGAAGTCCCCCAAAGTGCATGTGAATTGTTTTCTAGCAATTGGTCAAATTATACTTTAACTATCTTGAGCATTCTGATTTTGGGGTGGATTTTACAATGTTTTCTTCTTTACCTGTTCTGCTTGGGTGTTTTGGTTTGTTTGCTTGTCTACAAAGATTTGGGGGTTGCACTTTTGAATTATCTTTGCTTGCTTTCACATGTATAATAAATGCTTTAAGAGTTTGATCTTTTATTATGTATGCTTACCACATGAGGTATAAAGGTAATTAAAACATGTTTTGGCTGATCCTAGAGTGTTGCACTGAAAATAATGTTAACATAGAGAATTCTAAAATTATTTGCCTTCTTTTTAAATAAATTATTTGCACATTTTGATTTTTGATGCCTTCTGGATTATAAATCCAGCTGGATAGTATTCAAAATAAATTGATCTGAGATTAATACTTAAAAATAAAAATTGAGGATTCTCATTCTGATCAATACATATATCATAATTTTGTGCCAGTAAATATTTAAAATAGCCCAAGGGATAAAAATAAAACAAATAGGGGCCAGGGATTTAACTCAGTGCCATAAGCGCCTGCCTGGCAAGCGTGAGGTTGTGAGTTCGATCTCTGGTACCAAAAAATTAAAAATTAAAAATTAAAATAAAACAAATAAAATTATTTAGATCTATGTACCCCATATATCTGAATCCCTACTCTAGTGTAACCCTAGTTCACCTCTTAAACATTCTACTTCAAAATACAAAGTGGTAGAACTTTGGTTCTGGTGATGAACCTAACTTTGTTAGGTTAAATGAAACAGTGATTTCTAGGGAAGTAAGTGGATGTGAGATATAACCATGATGCAAATACAGTAGGGATATGTATTTTCTGATTATACAGCATCATGAAACAAAACTCCCTCCTCATGCATCACCCAATTTCTGATGTTGGAAATTGAAGAGGACTATTTGAAACTTGATACACTGGTTCTTCATTTAAAATTTTTTTTAAAAACTTAAGGGGGAGAATTTTTGTTTTTCAGAAAGAGTGGCTATTTATGAGTATGATATTATCTAACGGAAATAAAGCACACTATGAGAAATTTATGTGTGATTTCCCTCGAAACGATAATCTGAAACCAGAGCGCTTTTTTAAAGCAGACCCAGACTTACACCTTTAAGTTTCTGTCCACGCAGATGAACTGACTAAAACCACAGCGCTGAGCTGAGCTCCGCGCTCACACTGTTGGGCCCCACCCCGGGCTCCTCACTCTGCAGTGCTCCTCTCCCACAAATCTACAGATGTGTACCGAGGTCTCAGTGTGCAAGGTACTAAGCCAGGCCGCCTACTTTTTATTACAACATCTGAGATTTCCGTAACAAATAATCCCCATAACCATCTTTCTCGAAAGAAAACTGCCTCACATGTGTTATTTGGAGTTTTTATATGGGTGACAGTTCCAGGAATTCATAGGCACCTATCTTCCTGTTCCACGGGGATCATAGAGGGCTTGTTTTCAGTATTCACCCTGCTCAGTCAATCATGTCTGATGTTTGGTAGTTGTCACTTTTCTCTCTTGGCAGTCTGTAATATGCCTTAGGCAAGAGAAGATTTGCTGTACAGAAAATGTTCTCTGCAAAAATATTGGTGCAGGTTCCCAGATCTGATCTTTCATGCACATCTTTGTTATTTCTGTGCTCAACATTGCCTTACGATGTGAATGTTTCCTAATAACCTTTTTAAATTAAAGAAGCACTATATGTCCCCAAGTACGCGAGCGAAGGTTGCAGGAGGAATTCAGCCTACTTTGTATGTTGCACAGGCTTCTTTCTGAATAGGAAGTTTTACTCCATTGTCTGTGTCAGTATTTCAGAGCTGATTATCACATCGCTTTTGTTTCCTTGTAGTTTTCCCATTACCCAGGATCTGCAGCCTTCTCAACCTTTGTAAATAAGGCGTATCTTATCACCAACTTGAACTAACATAATGTAACATGGTTATTAATTTTGGAAAAACTTGGTATTTTTATACCTTGTTCACTGCCTCGTTTCATATAAAAATTCTTTTATTTTGCGTGTTCCAGTGTTTTATTTCAATTCTGTCTCATGTTAAATTCACCATTTTTCCTATTATTATTAGTAGTAGTAGTAGTAGTATTCAAGGAATCATTTTTAAAATGGCAAACAGGTCAGGAGAGCCTGGAGAATTTAGATTCCCCTAGTTGCCAAAGTTCTGCTGTCTCTGATGCAGGGAGGCCAGTTTGGAAGTTCATCGGAGGTCTGCCTGCCTCGAGCCTGTTCTTAACCTGAAAACTTGCCTCCGCTCCTCCCCTCGCGCTTACTCCCTCGTAGGACTCAGTCTCTTTCCCCTCTTCACTTTAAAGTTAAGACCTTTCCCTTCTTCTTTTGAATCATTGTTGCATCTTCATTTGCATTGAGCCATTGGGTGCAAACTTAGGCTTACTTTTTAAGTTATCGCCTGTAGAGAGGAGCTTTGAGCATTTCAAAAGCAGAAAATGTGTATAATTCCTTTTTGGTACCAGAAGAAAATGAATGAATGAGCTTGTTAAATTTTTAACTCACGGTAGCCTGAATCTAAAATTCATAATTTTTTCAAAGCTACTGTATGTCTAACCTTGAACTTATATGTGTTTTTCCCTTTTTAAATTTGCGGTGCTTGGGATAGAATTGGGCCTTCACATGTGCTAGGCAAATGCTCTTCCATGGAACTACATCCCCAGCTAGATTTGTGTAGCATAAACATTACACTAGCCCAGGTTCTTAATTTCCAAGAACATGAGAACTATAATTCAAAACCTCCCTTTTCCACAAAGCAGACTTTAGCCCTCATTTGGTTAAATTTAGGTAATGAAGGTTAACAATTAGATTGATGATTTGTTATACAGGAAGTACATTTAATGTAAGAATCAAGTGATAAAATGCATTTCAGCCACGTTTCAGAGCCATAACCTTTTTTTTCTTCAACTGAAACGTATTCTTTAGAACAATTAGAGAAATTGAACAGTTAGAAATTGTTGTTTGTACACATCCTTAAATAGCTGTTGAGTACTTAAGAGGCAACCAGGCATGATACTCATGATGGATACAATTCTGAAAACCACAGACATAACCTCTGTTCTCATGAATTTGGAGTCTACTGCGTTCATACCTGGAGACTAAGGTTAGGAGACTTTTTATAAGAGGAAAAATTCAGATCACTGATTATCAGGACAAGAGAATTTCTGCGAACGTGACCATTAAGTAGACTGATCTTTGTGTGAGGGAATTTTTGAGTTTCCTTTTATCATTAGCAAATTCCTGCTGCCTAACTCATTACTTTGTGCGGCAAGATAGAGGATACAAATTGGAGACAGACATATGCTCTTACGATTGTATAAGAGAGAAATATATTCATACTGTAATAGAAAAAGTGACGAGGGCTGTGAGACGCAAATAAAGACTTTTGTATGTTCGCAGGAGAGAGGAGTACAGACAGTGTGAGTGAGGGAAAGGCGGCAGTGTTGGAAACATCAGTGGAATTTGCCCTGACGCTGCAAGGTTGATCTCGACCTATTCTGCATATCATTCTTTCAGGGCTGTGTTTAGAAATTTGTGTCTTCTGCTAAACATATTACATATCTGAGCAGATCTTTTTGTATTTTAAATGCTATAAATTTGCTCTATAAAAAGCAGTTAAGAAAAGCTCATTTTCCCCAGCATTTTAAATCATCTACCCGCCTTCCTGTGTGTGCACGGCCACGCTGCTCTCCTGCCCCTTATTTTCCTGTTTATGCTGAAATAGTCAGAGTAGTGTTTAATATGAAAAGCAGGTGCTAACAACAAGGCCGTCTTTAAATATTGGCCGGTAGCCTCCAACTGAACTTTTATTTCCCTGAATTAAGTAAGCGAGTTCTTGAAATCTAAGGTAGGGATATGGAATTAACAACAACAAAAAAAAAAAAAAAAAAAAAAAACAGTAATTTTTCCATGAATAAGTTTCCTGAGGTTATGGTCCAGATTGACCAGTGGATTTATTACTAAATATTACTTGAAATAAAAAAATCACAAGGAGTTCTTAATACTCTAAGTAGAATGATTCTATCATAACAAATCCATACAAAAAAAAGCTGGCAGATTTATTATAAACCTCAAGAGTTTATTCTAGGTCCTCATATATTCAATGGAAATTAATATATTTAGTAGTCCTGTAGTCCTGATTTCTAATTTCATGTACATTCAAAGCCTTTGTGTTGAAAAACTACTGTTCACATATTTTTAAACATTTTTACTAGCTTAACATTCAGAAAGAAAGTATCCAGACATGCATGTTGTATTTTTAAGATGCACAGGAATCTAAAATGAAGAGTAACACAGGAAATTGAAATGCGGACACCGGCACATTTTCCCGAGCTTCCTCACAGGCCTCCAAAGGCACAGACGCTTGAGCAACGTGCTGTAAAACAAAATCTCCTAGTTCATGAAATGTCCTGATAGTTTCATATTCAGAGTGAAAACTGCCAATAAAAACATATTGAAAATATCAAATATGCTGTATTAGATAAGAATACCCCAGAGAAAGGTAAAGGAAAATAAAACCTCCAAAGAAAACATGAGGTTTATTTCCATGACGTTGGGGCGCCCCTTGCTGGGGTATATGTGTATTACCCAGAGCTGTCCACATTCCTTGACTTTTTTTGGTAAACACGGTTGAATTGTTTCCTTCGGAGATACAGATTATTTCTAGGTTGTACATTTTAATATATTGATCTTTGAACTGCTGTGTTGGAATGGGTAGGTTTTTTTTTTCTGGAAATTGTATAAAGGCAAATTTAATAAATTCTCAGTTTCTTCCAGGTACCCTCATTTGTTAGACTTTTCCCACACTGCCTCTGCTCTCTGAACTCGCCATCTCTCCTGGCCTCTCTTTCCATCTGGTGCTGACCCTCACTCTACTTTTTAAGCCATCAGTCCCACTTCCTGTAGGCTTTGGCTCTTAAGCCTCAGTTATCAGCCCTCCTTTGACAAGATGCTTTTTGCTCTCTTTGCCTGGGACTTGCCTAGTGGCATCCAAAGAGACCCAGGCCACAGGGTGTCTCCTCGGGAGGGTCCAGAAGGCTGAAGACCGGATGGATCATCTTCTTCACCATTAACTAGGAGTCAAGGCTTTAAGATGTGTCAGCTTTCCAATATTCCCTGGAAATTCACAATTCTGATTCAGATATCCTAGTACTGATTTAGGAAGAAAATCCAAATTAACAGATTGAAATTTAAATGATATAGTTAGGTGCGCGTAGGCTAGATGATAGATGTATAGATGCTCTTTTTCTTTCTTTCTTTCTTTTTTTTTTTTTTTTTTGTGGCACTGGAGATCAAACTCACGACCTCGCACTTGCCAGGCAGGCACTTATGCCGCCGAGCTAAATCCCCAGTCCCGAGCATAGGATATTTAATTATATGGAATGGATGCAGGCCTGTTCATTCAAGATACTATACTTGTAAGCCACATTTCATTTTTAAAAGTCTAATATTGAATTTCTAAAATGGGTATCTTTATCAGAATAGAATAAAAGTTGCATACTTTTCTTCTTTGACAGCACTGTTCAAATAATAATGATGGAAACTACCGTGATTACAGTTTGCCAGTGCAACCTTCTGTGTGGTACCGTACTGATTTTTAATACTGGAAACATTTGTCCAGAATTTCCTGAAGGTCTCCCCTGTCTTCCCCAATCTGAAAATCTACCGGCTAGGGAAATCAAACACAGCTCTTAACAACTCTTCGCTCCCACTTATATACATGGAACGTCTACAGTCAAGGATAAAACTCTCTATGAACAAAAAAAATCAAGTTTAAATCTTCTTTGGGGTTTGTGTCATTAAAAATTAATAAAATAGGGGTTTTTTGGTTTTTTTTTTTTTGTTTTTTTTTTTTTTTTTTTTTGGTCTTCTGGATTGCTCTCTAAAGGTTGCTATCCTCTAGACATTAATTTTATGTTACCGTTTGTATGGTACTTGGAATTGAATCTGGGACCTCCCTGTGTAGGCAAGTGCTGTACCTCTGAACTGCGTCCCCACCTAAGGGGTGGTTTGGTTTGATTTTGGTTTCTTGTACTGGAAATTGAATCCAGAGCCTTCACACAGAGCTACATCAGTAGCCCTTTTTCAAAATTTTGAGACAGGTCACACCATTTTACTAAGTTGCCAGGCTGTCCTCAAACTTGCAGTCCTCCTGCCTCAGCCTCCCAGAGTGCTGGGATTGCATGCATATACCTACGGGAAGAAGCATTGGCATTATGTACTCTTCTCAGGGGTTAGAACGTTCAGGGCCTAAAGCCTGTGATGATTTCTTAAATTGTCTCTAATCCCACAGGCCTTCCTGAAAGCAGTCTGTCTGTGTCATTTCTAAAGAGCTGACTTTAGGGTAACTGACATGGTAAAAGCCAAATTTTTCCACTTCACACTCAAACATGTAATCCTTTGTATCATCACTTAGCTTTTACTCAGGCTTCCAAAAACGTTACGCTAACAGAAACACTAACCTACACTTATTTTTAACATGCAAAGCAATTCTGGGACCTTCTTGAGATAAATCATCTGAATTTCATGAGGCAATTTGAGTGGAAATTAAAACATAGGACGAAGACAGTGGAAAACATGAGCGGAAGGGTATCTGTCCAGGAAGACACTTCCCTGGGTTCAGGTTATTGCTAAAAAGAAACACAGCTTTCTTGTTTAATACAACCCAATATAATTTAAAATATAATCTCTTTTAGAATATTTGAATCAAGCTATCCGTGTGAACTCAGAATTTCTTTGCTCCTGTGAGTGGTAAATAAATTATTTGAATGAATAAAGAGATTACTTGTTTAATTTAAATAAGAACAGCACTGTGTTGGGCAACCTATGCAAGGCCAAATCTAAAGGATTTTCTCCCCTTTTTGTTACAGTGTTTCAAAGACCTCAAAGAAACCTGGAGTCTATAGATCCGCAGTTCACTATTCGGAGAAAGATGGAGCAGTTACGAGAAGAAAAAGAGCTCGTGGAACAACTCCGTGAGGTAAGCACAAAAGACTATCTTGACTCAGTAATAACTTTCAGAATTGAAGCAGCATTTTATATTTTAAAAAAATAGACTTTGGCATATTGCAAATGATGTTAGTTTCAAACCTAGTTAGGTCCCTTACTGACTGCCATTGGGGAAATCACAATTATCCTGCATTTCAGTTTCTTCGTGTACTGAAAACATAGTTCTGCCTTAGTGGAGTCTTGGAAAAAATGCAAGAGATGTTGAAAAAATACAATAATGCTGACATTATTTCAATTCTGGTGTACTTTAAATACTACACTGTCATTTCTTTGCTTAGTAATAATATTCCACTAATTTATAGATGTTTGTAGTTGTCCTTACTTTATATCCCATGCTGGCCAGGGCTTTTCTGTTAATCACTTGACAGGCAGACTGTTTGAGCTCCTCCTACATCTGGAGTCTGACAGTAGGTACTGCTGACACTTTTAGGGTTGGTAATGGCAGGGAACAGGACTGTAACTTAAATTATTTATATTCAAAGCATGGTTCCATAGCTATGACTCAGAAGAGGGTAAAGAAAGCTTCTTCCAGGTCTCCTTTCTCTACTCTGTCCCAGTTATTATACTGGGTGATGCATATAGGTGAAAACAAAAAAGGCTATAGAATATTGGAGATAAATAAGTTAAAAATAACAAAGACATACACAAGGTCAGATGGCAATGACATATATCAAGGTGTAATGCATCCTATCTATAACATTTAAATGGAATTAAGGTAGACCAGCATCTCTGTTATTGCAGATGATACGTCATAAATGGTTTATCAGGAAGTTAGGAGGGAAAAATTAAAAAAAAAAAACATTTAATGAAGTCTTCCCACCGCATTAACTCACTGGGGTTGATTCATAAGCACAAGGAGAAAGTCAGATGTGTCATTCGCCAAGAGGATTGGAATATTCTGTAAACTTGGAAGATAAACTTTTCAAGATGTATGAAAATAAGACTGAAGTTGGCATAGGTCTCTTAAAGAATGATTTTTTCATAATTTTATGAAAAATTTCCTAAATCTGGGTCACACTGCTCATTTATGCTCTGGTGACATAAAGCTAGAAAATGAAGAATGTCTAAAAATTGAGTGTCTATGCACAGGGCAGTTCTGAAAGAGATTTATATAACCCCGTTATACGCACTGCTTTTCAAGTTTGCATTTATAACAAATCACCAGTTAAGCTATCCACTCTTAGGCGATTATCCAGTTAAAAAGAGCTTCTGTTACAAACCAGAAAGTTTTCTTCACGGTTTTAAAATTGACTTCGGTACTTTGTCTTCTAAGAAGATAGAAGAGACATATTTTCCTATTCCTTCCCTAAAGCCTTATGCAGTGTGTATGAAACCAACATTCAAGCACTCCAAAAGGATAGAGAAGGCAGGCTGGCTCAGGACTGGAGGAACAGCATGGCTGTGAGCTCTAGGCACTTTCTTGTCTTTGGATATCACAAACTGGGAGCTGACAGAACTAGAAACATCAATTGGGCTCAGATTTTTTTTTTTTAAGAGAAAGCCTTAACAAAAACCTGCTTCCTCTAGCCACACAACCAAGAAATGGGCAGTCTCTCAAGACCAAAATGTTTAGATAATAAACGCTCTGCTTCAGCTGAACACCAAAGGAAAGAATGGCGGTCCCACCCTCTCCACTGCAACACGGCCAAGTCAGGCTGCTGGGCTTGTGTGCCACAGGGGTGAGGGCAAAATTGGAGCCAGAAATTCATCCTCACACTAGTCAGAAGCCCTTTGGTTCCACAGTGCCAGTGAAGACCACCTGAAGAAGCTGGATTTTCACCTTTCCCTAGCTGGAACTAAATACACCCTTACCCCAGGCTGCTGGCCACTGGAGACCAAGAGGAGAACCTAGACTTCTGCTCTGATCCATCCAGCAGTAACTAGTTGGAATTCTCCCTTCGCTGCCAGAGTGGCATCCAAAAATATAGACAGCTGAATGAAACAGGCTTAAACTGGCTCCAGAGTCTCACAACATAGCACAAAAGAAAAGCTGTTCAGACTTCAATGGGAAATCATGCATCACACCTAGAACCAGGACAACTGCAAGCCAAATGAAAAATGACGGTTCACAGATGGCTACTTTGACATGACAAAGACGTTACAAATTACTGAGAAAAGACTCAAACAGCCACAATAAAATAACCACCCAGCAATGGCAAACATGTTTACAAGAAAGGAAAAGGTAGAGCAACTCAGCAGAGAACTAGAACGTCTCCGGCAAAGAAACAGAAGATCAGGAATACAAAAAAGAGACAAATGGGACTTTAGAACTAAAAAATACATTATCCAGAGTAAAAAGCCTGGTGGCTGGGCTCCACAGCAGGAGAGAGGAGACAAGGAAAAGGACTGGAACGCAGGTGACAAAGGAAACAGAGAAATGGTCTAGTCTGAACAGCAGAGAAAAACAGACCGAAAACTGTGAACTGGCCTTGGGGAACTTCGGAGTGTAGTGAGAGATCTCAGCTTGTCCTAGAGGTTGGAAAAGGGAAGAAGACAGAGAACAGGGCGGAGCGTTTTCCACGGGGGAGAGGTGGGTGTGGCATGGAAGGTCAGCAGGAGGGACCTTTGCGGTGATGGGAACTGTCCATCCTGACTCTAACATTAGTATCAGGGGGCTTCGCAAGTTCCTGCCATTGAGGCAGCTACGCGGGGTACGTGAAATCTTTCTGAACTGTTTCATATAACTGCCTAGGAATCTAGAATGCCTCAAAATTAAGTTTACTCTTTTTAAAATGACAGTAATTGATATCTCAATTACTCAAAATAGAGCCCATGAGAAAAGCATCTCTTTATCCCTCTTCTACTCCATGAAGAATACATTGCTTGTATGTTTTCCTCTCCAGGGCCAGAGAAATTTGAACTCAATTCAGATTTAAAAACTTTAGATACAATTAAATTTGGCTCTGTACAGTGTTTGAAAAAAACTGAAATAATGTCAGTGATCCCTGAGCATCCTCACTCTTGTACCCAAAACAAAACTGGCTCATAAAGGCTTGCAGAGGTCTGGTACTGGAGGGTGTCCATAGCAACCGGCTTTCTTGTTCCCCCCACAGAGCATTGAAATGAGACTGAAAGTCACTCTTCACGAAGACCTGGGGGCGGCGCTCATGGATGGCGTTGTGCTCTGCCACCTGGTCAATCACATCCGCCCGCGGTCTGTTGCCAGCATCCACGTGCCCTCCCCGGCAGTTGTAAGTAACACCCTCCAAAGGGAACTAACTTTGAGCTTCGGCAGACTCCTGTTAGACAGTGTGATTGATTAGGAGTGGCAGCATAAATTGGCCCTTGCTCCAGTCCATTCTTTTGGGCCCCAAACAACTAGAAGAACAGAATGGCTCTGAGTGAAGCTATGTTTTCACTGAAAAGGGAAAATATTAAAGTAAGTGTAAAGTCAGAAATTAGCTTTATTTCTGATATCACATTTAAGGAAATTACTGCTAACTTTAGGAACATCAAATTAGAACATATAGGAACATAAAGGTCCATTTCTCACACAGCAGTTAAACAGTGAGAAGTCTTTTTGGAAAGCTCCTTTTGGTTGATAGCTCCCATTTGACCTGGGATCGAGTTCCTTTATAGTCGTGGGAGACTTTAGGATAATCCTGTAAACACATGCAGTCTGTGGAAAATGTCATGACTGCCGTGTGAAGCCATCGGTCAGTCAGCCTTTCATGAGTTAGACTCCATCGCACTGTGCTCAGGAACTTGCTGAAGATGGTGAGGAAGTGTGGGGGGGAACAGGACTCCATTAATGTCCCCAAGCTCATCCTCCATGTACGGGTGGTAAAACCCGAATGTGGGGTCCCGGTGCTGGACACTCCAGGGCATGGCTTGGGCCAGAGAGACCTCCAGAGTCTATTCTGTGGTTGCTTGGGTCAGAGGAAAGGAACTGATGAGTCCACACAGAGACAAAAGAACAATTTCTACTCAGCTTTTGTTGGGTATTGGGAGAAGCAGAAGCTTTTAGGGGCTAAGATTATGAGGCTTGAATTAAAATTCTGAATCTGCTTCTAAAAATCACATGACTTTGGAAATTGTGTATCCTGTCTTTAACTCCATTAGTTCTTCTCTATAATAAACATGTTCTTCAGAAGAGGGTATTCTTATAAATAGGAACCACTCATGTCATTAGTGTTTATAGACAGCACATTTTCAAGGTTCAGGATGTCTAATCTCAAGGAACTGTACAGAGTTCATAAAATGCTTACCGTCCATCTGCGCGGTAAGCAGAGCTGTTGAGGTCTCTCTTTCTGGTCTCCAGGAAGGACTCATGATGGTATTACTTACCTTATTTTGTTTTCTCTTGAAAGTAGAATATTAACTTACGATCCCAATCCAACAGTTTCCTTTTTATCGTGTTGTTTTTCTTAGTAAAAGCTTGACTTTTTCGCCTCAGAAACATAAAGGAAAAAACTACTTTGGCACCTCTTCCAAATCTGCTTAGAGGCACCGTTAATGTGGGACAGTAAATTCCACTTTGAGATCCCATATGAAATCTTCCAGAATCTATTGGAAATGGAGTTAAGACTGTCATAACATTGTCTGAACTGTATATGAAACTCTCTTTTAATTATTGTTCCCAGTTCTATAAGAGACACTATGGACTCCTCAACTCCCACTGGAATGTACAGCCATCGTTCACAAGAACTATCATTTTACAAGGTGTTAGAGGACACTATCAGTCATGAACCTATATCCTTTGCATAGTTTATCTTTCAGAAAAAAATGCTATATTAGTTTAGGAATCATTTTTTAAAATTTTGTTAACTTGAAAAAAAGTAATAAGAAGCAATGCCCAGTGGGGAGAAAAGAGAAAAGAGAGTAAGAAAATAAATAAAAAATAAAAGTAAGTTGCCCTGTATCTTGTTGTTAAAGACAATTGTTGTTAACCTTTTATTTTCTTTACTCTTGACATTTTCTGTATCTTTAAATTGGAGCTTCTTATAGGGACTGTCTAGTGATATTTAAGTTATGATTAAAACCTAAGTATTTCCCCATCATTAAAATTCCTTCTAAATATCTGCTTTGATACCTGTAACATACTTGATGCTATTATAGTTTTGCTTTTTAGAAGTACAGTTTGTTTCTAAGTGTCCGTTTACCAAGAAATCTTCCTCCTGAAGCTGCTTTGACAGCCCCGCCATGCTTAGCCTTAGGACCTGCTCCCTGTCTCTGGTCTGCCTGTGGCTCTTGACTCCAGTCGGGTGTGGGCAGCTCTCCGCCCAGAAAGCTGCTCCTGGCCTTGCTGTCCCCACCTCGACCCTTCCATATCTCTAAGCACCCAATTTCCTCTCCTTCAATGTTTTCAAGGCAGCAAACCATCCTCGCCCCCCTAGAACTGGCTCTTTTTGTGCTTTGTATTTTCCCCTATAGCAATGCCACTACAACTAAGAACTAATCTGTGATACATTACAGTTTCCTTTAATTTCTTAATACTGCCAACTGTGCTAAAGCTAAGTGATCTAAGAATTGTGTCTTTTGATTCCATAGTTGTATCCTTAGTACCAAGAACAGTGTCAGATGCACAGTAAATAATATATAAACTGTGCTTCTATCATCAGCAGTAAGTGAGAGTGCCTTTCCTACTGGTATTATTGACAGCATTAAGCATTCTAATTTTTTCATTCCTGACACTAATGTCCATTTTTTAACCCAAGCTGAGGGAACAGAGTGGTGAGTAGAGTCAGTGTTACCTATACGCTAAGCGGCTGTTCCTTAGAAAAATGAGTTTCTTCAGGCTTTGAGAATTTGATAAGGAGAACATTGGCATCTCAGTTGGTATAATTTTTCATTCTTCGACCAACGTTGACAATTCTTTAACGTTTGATAGTTAATACATTTGTTGCAAATACTTTTCTACTTAAAACTATGCAATAGTCTTAGAATAGGTCCTCCGCAGCTCTAGAGATAGAAATCATTGGTCTGTGGATTGAAATTCCATCTATTACATGTTTGGGGCTGACTCTTACATATTTTGAATAATGTAAGTATCACTGCAGTTTCACAATAGACCTCCCCCAAACTCAAAGTAGTTGACAAAAGACTATGGGCCCAAAGAGTCAGAGACAAGAGCTGGCATTTGCATGTGATACAAGGCCTCTTGGTGCCCCGTCTGCCTCATGTAGGACCTACTCTTCTGTTATTCCCACGTCTCTTACTTGTGTCTGCTATTCCTGTTTGCATGGGGCGTCGTGGAGGCAGCCCATGCTGTGACATGCGAGGGGATGGGCAGAGCCACCCAGGCAGCTGCTCACCACATCCGTACGCAGCTCGTGATGAGGGCACGACTTCCTCCCTAGTCAAGATGGAGAATATTTGTCTAGCCTCCAAACTGAGTTGTTCCGCATGGCAGCAGGCTTCTTTTCTTTTGTTTACGGGGAGGCATTTCAAATAAATAAATTTTCAAATAAATGCTGTGAAGATTTAAATTTTAACGTTGGTTGGTTGATGTCCCTGTAAAATGAAATTAAGAGTCACTTCACTCTCACTACTAACAGGATAAACACGGCCTTATGGAACATGGCCTCTGTGCTGGACTGTTGGAATCCATCATGATTCTTACTTTGCTTTCTAAGAAACTAATCAGAGAATATTAAAGTTTATTAAGAAGGTATTTCAAATTTTGCCATTTGTTCTCTTTTAATAATATGTTTTTCTGTATATTTGCATTTACAGCCCAAACTTAGCATGGCTAAATGCAGAAGAAATGTGGAAAACTTTTTAGAAGCATGCCGAAAACTAGGAGTACCAGAGGTAACATCAAACTTAGTTCATATAACCGTATTTTAGTGAAAACTGTATCTCTGTGCTTGAGCCATTGAATAGATATAACCCTTGTAATACCTTTTTAGTCTCATCCTTTTTTTCAGAGATTAATCTTGAAAGCATTTTATACAATTTTAATTTAAATTGTTCTATCATAGTGAAATTAAAATAACTGCATATTACACGCTTTTCCAAGAACAAAGGGAAAATAGTTTTTGTAAGGTTTTGAAATAAGTCTGAAATTCTACACTTGTAAACAATTTAATCAGCTAAATTAATTAGAATCAGTAGCTGCTTTAAGAACAGAAAATGAAGAGACTGTGAGAGCAGGTTCCGTAGAGCGGAACTTTAGAGCGCATGTATTCCTTACTCAAAACTCTTAATCAAAGACCTGTAGTTGCCTCTTAATTGTTGATTTTCATTCACTAGTTACATTTTGAGTATGTGAATCAAACTAACCAACACTGTGTGCTAAAATTATCATCACTAGTATTGATGCTTTTATGTTGCTTTACAGTTTATTTATATTTACATTTTGTCTTTTAGTTAGCTGTAGGCAACTAGCAATGTAGCTAGCCCAACTGTGTCTTCTACTGTTTCCCGCTCCCAAACTCAGGCTCAGCCTTGCCCTCAGGCAAATGGTTGATTCGAGGTCTTTTAAAGACTTTGTGGTTAGTAACATAAAGTAATCCTTAGGGGCACATGAGGCATTTCATTCAGAATTATCATTGTGATAAATGCAAATGGGCAGAAATTATATTTAAATCTTTTTCTCTTTCCTAATGCTCCGGTAACTTAATCTAACTTAATCTATCATGAAATAACTGTTTTTGAGTATGTGAAAGAAACACATTTCAATGTAATTTTACTCAGCGTTAGGTGCTATTAAAAGTTACTTTTTCTCCCCTGTCATCATTTATTTTCTTTTTTCTCAACTTTTTTTTAGCTTGTTGGAATTTAGATCTTGGCGGGTTAGTGATAGGATTCTATTGTTGTTTGAGGAAAAGAAGAATATTGTTAAAGCATCCTGTGTCGGAGCTGTAGCAATAAATTCATTTTCAAAAGAGCATAGTTTCTCTGTGATAGACTAAATGTCTGTGTGATCAGTTCCTCTTTCAACAGTGTTACTTTATGTCTTTATTGTATGTACACACTTTAATATTGCATATACATTCTTGGCTTCAAATACTTGTGAACACACTTATCTTTTCTAATGACTTATTTCTGACTTGGACTAATAAGTTATTTTTCATATGTGAATCCAAACTCTCATGCCAAGTTTTGGATGAAAAATTATTTGTGTCTTTGGTACAAAGCACTGATGAGCTAGGATTTAAGTCCCTGTGATTATTTTAAGCTCATCAACGCTTTTTGGCTTAGAGTGATACAAAATGGGGTTTACTATAAATAAAAGTTGGTATTCACAATTTCCTTTTCCAATGAAGAAAAAGGAAATGAAATTTTTTAAAGGCAGAGCAAATTTTATTATAATTTCTGAATTATGCCAGTGTAGTGTCTCTCACAGTTATAAGCAACTAATAATTCCCAAGAAGGTTGAAAGGGAAGAAGTAGATGACCTTTTCTGCCAATTTTCCAGTTAACTAGTAAGAAGTATGTCAGATGTCACTTAGGTTATTTTTGCAATGATTTTTCAGGTTTTAGGTGGTTTTTCAAGTCTGGAGGTGTGTGTATATGTATATGTATATGTGAGCGTAGTTTCCACCTTGATGGATAGTGCAACAGCAGTTTCCTGATGTCTACAGTTACTTTAAGGACACTGCTACTAGAAAAAGCCTGTAGAGTACTTGAAATTGTTGAGCGAGACTGTTAATATAAACAGAAATATTCTGATGGGAAACTAGGTTCCCATTTAGACAGCAATTGTTAAGTCTTTCAGTATACTCCAGTCAGCATGTTCTCATCTCAAAGTATCATGTGGAAATGTTTCCATGAAGAACATGATGCAAAGTTATGGGATCACATGACCTCTTTGATCTTAGATATGTGTCCTCCAGTCACTAATGAGGGGTCATTGTTGCAGTGTACATATGGCCCAGT
The DNA here is from genome assembly GCF_034190915.1 of Cavia porcellus. Classification (NCBI taxonomy): domain Eukaryota; kingdom Metazoa; phylum Chordata; class Mammalia; order Rodentia; family Caviidae; genus Cavia; species Cavia porcellus. The sequence continues at coordinate 62,027,992 of NW_026947504.1, forward strand.
GCAGCTCATCACTTACACTAAAAAGATAACTGTATCTCAAGAGTGTTTGATTTCCCAGTAATCAGCGTTAATCTCGCTAATGTACAAGTTTTTTCTGCTTTCTTCTTTACCCATAACTTACCTGTACTTATACACAAGCCATGGATATTTTGTACTCAGTATTTTTTAAACTAAATATCTGGTTTACATCTCCTGTAATAGACTCACCATTGAGAACTACAAACTAAAGTCAGGGGTACGCAGTTTCCATATCAGGCACATATGGGCGGAATCTAGCAACTGAGCAGATTAGTTAAATGATTACGTGTAAAGTCCTGTGATGGTATGGAAGCAATTCTAAATCATTCTGATTATTGTAGCTTATTTTATTTTCTTTATAAGTCCCCATGAACACAATCCCAGATATTTTCCTCAGGGTTGGCCAAGGTTCATGAAATATTCATGCGTGATTCAGCAGCTAGAACCACAGAGCCGGACTGTGGTTGTGGAACGTTCAGGAACTGTGTCTGTGCAGGGTGTGGCAGCACTGTACAGAAATTCATTGAATAAATGAAAGGTTGAGGGTTGGGGTTAGATTGTCCTTCAGTGCGACGTTAAACTGGCTTTTTACAGGCAGGTAGGAAAGAGTGGCTGTAGAGTGGTTCACCTGTAAATGTGGTTTCCTCAGTGACTTGCATTCAGAACTGTAGGCAGGGTGAGGTGCCCTCTACATCCTCTGGGGTGTTGATGCAGGGTGTTCAGATCGTGCAGCTGACTCTGGCTTCTGTGCTTGCTTCCGCATGGCCTGGAACATAAGCCGTGATGGGTTTCTGAATCCCTGAGACTCTGAGACTAGTTACGTCTTGGGGTTATGTAGCTATTTATGGCCATAGAAAAGAAGTAGCTATTTGGTTTACCAGGGAGCTTTTTCTATTCAGTTTTAAGTAAGCAGCCTTAGTCTCAGAACTCTTTAAGGACTAAGGATCTAGTTAACAGTTTTGACTTCTTTATGGGAGGAAGAACTCAAAAGTAGAAATGTGCTTTGTTTTCTGGCTGCCCAGCCCTTCACCTCCAGAAAAAAGAGCAGATTAAGGGCAGGGAGTGTTGATGGGTGGTAAATACCGTGGCAGTTAGTGGCAACTGTTGCCCGGTGCCCCTGTGTCCTTTCAGGACTGTAGGAGACCCATGCCCAGAGGGACAGGTCACTTGATGTCCCTCACTTTTTTTTTGGTGTGGAGAACCAAACTCATGACCTTGTGTTTGCCAAGCAGGCACTTACACCCCTGAGCTAACCACCCTCCCCCATGTCCCTCATTTTCTACACCAGTGAAGCACAGTTAATATCCTGAAGTCCATTCAGATGCTAAGATTGCGTTAACATAAGTGGAATTACGACTTTTTCTTTTTAATACTTTTAATATCCGTGATTTTTTTGTTTATAACAAGAGTTTCTATTTAAAATACTAACAAATTTCCTACTGTACACCTGTTGTGAGGATTTAAGAAATTATTCTTATACAGTTGATAAGAATTTTCATTATTCAAAGACATTGTATAAATTAAAGGTACTGTTTTGTTTCATTTTCATCTTTAAGAGAAATTCTTTTTGAACCTTATACCTCTTTTATCAGTAGTATGTGTTTATTCTCTTAAGCATCCTTTCCCACCTGAGTGTCTGTTGGTCACTGCTAGTCAGCAGTCTGACAGCCTTTCATATATGCATAGTTAAGAATAAGTCATTTTAGAAGCAAAATTCATAAAAAGTTACTAATTTTGGAGTTAAGCTCTAAGTCCATACAATAGGCAGTCTATTGTCATCTATTTGAAAAGGGCCTCCCAGAACCAGTTCACAGTGAGCACCAAGGAACCACCCTGTTGACTTTAAAAATTAAAATTATGTTTAAATAAATTAAATATATTCCAACTTTCTAAGTAAGACTCCTGCCTCAATAGGGATGGGCTTAGAATTTAGATTATATGGTACCCAGAACTTATATAAAACCTAGATCTGTTGTCAGATCTGTTTACATTTCTGTTGGTGTTCACAGTATTTGGGGAGACCGAGCCATTAGGCCATTGTTTAATAGTAATCTCAACTGCACTAATAACAGCAATAGCTATTTCAGTGTTCAAGCAAATCACTAACCTCCGCAGGTTGTGGTTTGGTTCTTTATAATGGGAATCAGTGTCCTCCTCTGCCTTTGAAGGTTCTGTGTGATTAACTGTGTTTTTCAAATGCCTCCAGTAATTATAAATGCTCTAAAACTGATGAAAACTTGCCTCTTCACATCTCTTTCCTTTTTTAAAGTATTTTCCAGTTTTAATTTTCAGAAAGAATCATCTTGAAATCTGTCTCATTAAGGCTAAATTTTAGAAAGCACAAGACCGGAAAGTTCCATTTCCCTAGGAATTTCTTCCGTTTGCACTGCAGTATTGTTGGGAGGACTGGAGGAAACTGCCTTTGGTCGCATGATACAGGGTTGAATTAGAAAGTAGGTCTCCAGTGGCCATAGCAGCCCACCTTCTTTACATTAACTATGGTGGCTTGGAGTTTTGCCTACCAGCCAGGCTAAGACCCCCCTTTTGTTTTCCTTTGGAGACTGTAATTTAATGTAAGCCACCACAAGCTGTGACTGTATGCCTTAACCACTGTAATTAAGCCCAGCTTCTGTGACAGCATGAAACTGTTTCCGGGATGAGAAAAATAGTTTGTGTTGCCCGCTCCCTGAGGATTGTACTCCTAAATAAGTACCTGAAAACTGCAAAGATGCTTGGATCCCCTGCTGGGGGACAGACCAGACAAGCTCTATAGGGCTCTGGGAAATGTATTCAAACGCTAGCTAGAGATAGAATGGATTGCTTTTGACATGGAAATACCATTTTTGTGAAAATCATATTTCAGTGGGTGTTTTCAGTCTTTGTCTCCCGTCTGCTTTTCTCGGATTTCACTGGCTACGTATAACATTGCAACAGAAACTCTTACTGCAATGGAAAACTTTGCTTCGTTGTTTCCCGTCCGTTGATCCTTGACCAACATCTGTCTCCCAGTGAAATCCAGTTCATGTGGAGCCCTTTTAATTCTTGGGAGAACTCTGAATCATAGAAGCTTGATTGTTCCAGATCCACTGAGAAAACATTTAAGATCTGAATAGGTATAGCATGACTCATTAATCCTAAAGAGTCTTTTGTTAAGAGGATCTCTACCTTCATAAGCAAAATTAAATGTTTTAAATCTTCTTCAGCCTGTCTGATATTGTACTATTGTGCTTGCTTGAGGGGATCAAGCTAACTTCAAAGGATATAAGAAAAACAACCATCAAGTGTGAATTGTTTTTCTGTGGCTCTCTAATCTGTATCTGCCTAGCAAGGAAGCTAAAATAAAGGGAAAATGATGCTGCAAAAATACATGTTGCATATATTTTAAATGCTTTGCCTAATTTGAAAATAAAGCTGTATTTATGAAATATATCACAAATATTTCCAATTCTTGTTTAATTTGTAAGCAAACACCACAACTTTTCTTTCTTATATCAGTTGTAATCATGTAAATGTTAAACTCCATAGTTTAAAATTCTGGTTCTGGAATTGAGTGTTTAAGAAAGCTGCTTCCTGACACAGGTCAGCTCAGAAGGCTGGACATCAAAGCTTTGCATTTAACTGAGGGTTCTGCCTTCCTGCATGGGGACTGTCAAACTGCTAACACACAAGGGCCTGGTCCATTCACCATCCCTGTATTGTGAAGGAATTTACATAATAACCCCATGTAGTGATGTACTTTAATTCTAACTATGCATCCCAGAACCCACCTGTAGGCCTTTGTTTAATACCTAATTGAAAAATATGAAATTTAATGTACCATTTGAGACATTTAAAGACATAGTCAGATAGTATTCTCTGGAGTTGATCAGTTCTAAAAAAAAAAAACCCACAAGTTAGAGGTTTATATTATCTTTCAGAAGCAGTTAATATAGAGCAGTGTAAAAGATGCATTAAGAGACTAGTGAGGATTAAACTTTGAAGTTTATGTATTTAATGACCCAAGTGAAAAGCTCTTCTATTTATGCCATTCATGGAACACATGAAACACTTGAGTATTAGAACGGTTTGAATGCTAGAATGATGTGTAACTTACAGAATAAGCTGCTCCTCAACAGTTGAAATCTTGGCACAGAATTTCCTTGTCATGTTTGCCTACAGCACCTTGGGTCTTCTGCTTTTCTTTTGTAATGGGTGAAAAGTCTTTGACGGTGGAGTGGGTTTAACCTGCTTGGACTCTAAAGGGTTACCGCTGGCCATTTGCTAGTAACCAAAAATGTGTGCTTCTTTCCAGCTGTTCTTCCGTGTATTTTTAATTGTATGCACTGTCTCTTTCTGTTCTAACGGCTGCCCTCGGAATAGGCTGACCTCTGCTCTCCGTTTGACATCCTGCAGTTGGATTTTCGTCACATTCGAAAGACTGTTGACACTCTGCTGGCACTCGGGGAGAAAGCCCCACAACCAACTTCTGCCCTCCGCGCCAGGGACCTTATAGGCTTCTGTCTTGTCCATGCTTTTTTTATAGTGCTGATCTATATCACTTACCGCTGGAATGCTCTGTCCACCTAATGTCTGCATGTGCATCCAAGCGCTCTGCTCTGGCACCCTGGTCCATTGCAGGCTCCCTGCTGCATTTGAGCCTTGCCTAGCACACTCCTCTCCCTGTCATCTCTTCAGTCCTCTCTTGAGTTTTGAAGCTGAATATTTACAAAGCAGGTTTTCCCAGAAGCACAAACTTTGTTGAATGCAGTTTATATTCTGTAATTTCTCTTTCTCACTGAAAAACAATGGCAAGTGTTGCGCATACCTCATGCTGTGTCCTCCAGTGTCAGCAGCAATGCCATACGGGTCCTCTTCTCTGCCCTGAGCAAGGAGAAGAGAGCTCCAGGACAGGCACAGATGGGATTTAGCACATGGAAACTGTACCACTTAGCGCCACTCCTTATTCAGGACTGGGCATTTGAGCTTTAAAGGTGTTACTTTGGAAAAGAGGCAAGAAAACAACATGTCCCAGTTGGATCTATGAAACTCTTAATATTACCAAATTGAAAGTACGAGCTGAAGGATGACTGCTTGCTGGCCATTTAGTTGGGTTCCTCCTGGTCTCCTCCAAAGGGATCGCTGAGGAGGACCAGGGAAGCTCACCACTGACGCGCTCCCGGAGCAAGTCCTTTGCCCTAGGCTCTCTAGTACTCTAGGCTGCCCGAGGCTGCCCTTAGTACTCTAAGGGAGGAGGGCCCTTCCTGTTAGAGTATCACCTGGAGGAATCGCTCACAGCCATTTCTGTATATTTGTGCTTCGTCCTTGTTAAAATCTACCCTGAGGCTCTAGATAAAGCACTTTCCAGAAGGGATTTCTGTTTTTGACTAATGTAATAGATCATTTTGCTTTTTGCTACATCACATAATAACTGCAGGTCCAGAATGTAATGGACTGTATTCATTTTCAAATAAAGCCATGAGTCATGGAACATTCTTGGTCCTGGGTTACTATGGCAGGAGCCAATAATAAGATTGTTCTTATTTTAGAAAAATATGTTTTCTCTAATTACTTGAAATTTCCATTTAATCTTTGATTTCCAGTGATACTAGCTAGCAAACTGCTTTATTTTTAAATTAGATTAAAATTATGCATCAACTGTCTCCACCTTTGGAGCAATGTTAGAATTTTCAATTAAAAGTAAAAAAGTTAGAATCTTACATAAGCCAAGATATCCTTGGATTTGGGGACACCTGTTTCTGATGTGAGAAGGCCCTGCTCCAGGGTCCAGGGTCAGGTCAGTCTCTGTCCTTTATTTTACATCCTGTTTACCTAATGGTGTTTCTTAGGTTGGGAGGATGATGGAGTTCATTTCTTCAGTATAAATTATTACTTTACTGAGATTCAAATGCATCTCACATATGTCTACTAAGATGATAGTCTTATTTTTCTGAACATTTTCATGAATTCAGGGAATTTGAGATTATGAAAAACACATATAAACGGAATATATTTATACAGATTCTTTGCTGCCAAATCAGATAAGACTTTACAACAAGAAGCATTCTTTCTATGATGATGTGTTATCTGAGCTTTTTCCTCCTGACTTGATGTTGAGTGGTGAAATACAGGGTATGTAGAAGTTATCTAACCTCAGCTGTATCTATATAATCCACATATGTATAGTATTGAATTGCCTTTGGTGCTATCTTGTACTCGTCAATCTGTAACAATAAAATCCCTTTGTACAATGTCTGATGAGCAGCCTGAGCCATAAGTTGCTTAATAAACATATTTTGGAATCATTATTCCAAGTTTTATTGGCCCCTTAATATATTTATTCACTGCACTGAGGTAGCCCTCAGCAATTCCACCCAGCTCCACCATGCATAGAAGCTTGCCTTTAATGGTTACCAGTGTTTGGGTTTTTCCTCTTCTTTATAAGTGGAAATGTAGAAAAAGAGTAAACGTAACAGTGTTGCCGCCAGAAAAAAAATACTATAAATAAAAACGGAATTGAAAACCACATAAGACTAGATTTAATTTTCAGGGTTGAAATGACATAGTTCTCTGCTCACATTTGTATTTTAATTCCTGCATGTGCAGGACACTTTGGGCACACTTTCATTTTTCATGTCACTAATTTGTCTGTAGTCTGCTGTGCTGCATTTCTTGGGATTTGCTGAATGCTATCTTTCCATTAAGTAGTACAGTAGCAGAACAAATAACAGCCCATCAGGCAAAACTTTGAGTGAACTGCTCTTCTCATTGCCAAGCCATTAATTTCTATTCAGAATATTAAGTCTCTCTGAAGTGGTTCTTCAAGGTGCCACCACCAACCAGTTCATGTGCCAACGCTTGCAGCTTGACGAGGGACGCTTACTGAGGGACACTTGCTGATCTACACAGAGGCTGGGAGTTGACCAAGAATTCAGTTATGTGACTTATATACATACAAAATCTTCATCTTCTCACAAGAAACACCGTTGTGTTAGTCCTTCTTTCTAATACGTGGTATAGAGAGAGAACTGTTGATTGACACTTTCTTTTTGACATAGCTATCTGTGTTCTCTTTCTCCACTTCCTCCAACTGATGACAACTCTCCATTCAGTGTCAGGAACTTATTTCGTGATAACAAACTTATTTCTACTAGTTCTTTTGTATTGTGAACCTCAGGTTCCTATGTACTTCGTTTTGGTTGGGGAAGGACTCCCAAAGTCAGACAGCAGAGTCAACTTTTAAGAGTAGCTAAGTAAAGGCAGTTAATATCTTGATGCTATCTGTTTGTTTAAACAATTAGTTAATAAATCTCTGAAGCCCACATCAGTGTCAGCGTGAGTCATACCAGGATGAAGGGTGTTTCACTCGTGGGGAAAAATGGAGATGACAGATTAAAATCTTAGGAACCTAGATTGGTAAAGCAGTTATGGGTTAGGTAAACATTTTTTGTTTTGTTTAGATTTTCAAGGGTTTTTTTTTTCTAGTACAAAGGATTGGACTAGAGCTCTGTACATGCTCTAGCATTATACTATAGCTCTAACCCATGATAAATATTCTAGTATGGTTCTTTTTTTAGGAGATTTGGTTTTAAAAAATAGGCTTCAGACTTTAGTTTTCAATAAACAACTGATTTATTATACAGAAAGTATATGTGCTTTATTCTTTTTTTTAAAAAACTGTTAGGGTTCATTTCCTTGGTTCTTTACAGCAACTTTGTTCACTCTAGTGTTTAATTCCTCAGATGTTGAGTGAGCACTCTGCACAAGGTCCCAGCAGAGGCCATGGGGATTGACAAATATGACTGCGGCCCGGGCCTTGTCCTCAGAAAGCTTATAGTCTGTACCAGGGTTCAGCAAGCTTTTTCTGGAAAGGAGCAGATAGTAAGTATTTTAGGCTTTTCAGGCCATACGCATTCGGTTATGACTACTCAGCTTTACCTGTGTAGCTGCAGCCATAGACAATATGTAAACTGAAGGGTTTGGCTGTGTGCCTGTAAAATTGTTAACAAAGACAGGCTGTGCTTTGGATTAGCCAGCAGGTCATACATCATGCACCTCTCATCTGTTAGATACATAGAAAAATTCAGCCCGTAAGGACCTGAGGTGAGTCAGGTACGGCATTCTGCACAACACTCAGAAGGGCGATGTCGCCTTGATGGGGGGGTGTGGGGACCAGGCAGGCTCCTGTGATGGTGATGTGTACATTAAAACTTAGAGAGTGTGTGGAAGAGCCAGGTAAAAGGCAGGGGGAAAGGAGGAGAACAGTGAAGGTGTAGCTGTGAGCAGAGAACATATTCTGGGGAAAGCAAAAACTACAGATTGGTCTGGCTACAAGGTAGGGGGAGGAGTGCCAAAAAAGTCATCTCTGTCTGTAAGGGATCGACATGATTTCCATTTTACCTTGGAAGAAGCTGACCATTATTGGCTGAGACAGAGCTTAAAGCTCTCCTACATTAAAATAATGCATGAACAGTTTTACAGCTCAAATAATTTAGTCCCCAAATTTTACATTTAAGAAATAGACTGAAGAAAAGGAAATACAGTGGCGTGACGACCTTAGTTTATAGAAACTGGCCTGGAAGTACGCTGTGGTTCTTCAGGAGCTTAAGAAATGCAGGGAGAGGAGTGTCAGGTACCGATGGCTCCCTCAGTGTGCTGTCTGCGGGATGAGATGTCTGTCCTCGCCACAAAGAGAGGCTAAAGGAACAATGTGGCAGAGCTTGCTACTATTGCTTTGTTGACTTGAAGGTTCTCTAGTCTCTCCTGATGTGGCGGATGGAGTTTGTCATCAAAGAACTTCGAGGCTTGAGAGAGCTCTTCCGTGTGGTAACTACAGCTTGAACCTTCTCACTGGTGGCTTAGAGAGTTTATAGGAAGCAGGACTCTTGGGAGAAGAGCGCTGGCTGTAAGAGTCAGGACTTCCTGCTGTGATGCGTTACCAAGGTGACTTGAAACCTCTGTTTGGTTTTCTCATCTGTAAAGTGGAAATCTTAGTGTCAGCTTTGCAGGACCCTCAGAAGTGTCCAGTCCACATCAGTAGCACTGAGGCCAGGCACAGAGGAGATCACCCTGAAGCCTTTCACAGCATTTAGTGCTTCGTTGCTTGCTTGCCTGTTCTAACCCTGTGGTAGCTCAGAAGAGGAGTGAAAAGGGGTTGGAACCTGACTGATTCCACCCCTGGAGAAATAGCACAGGGCATTTGCTCTTCAAAGGGAATCAGAAGTGTTATTTTTATGCAGGATGTTACTTTGCTTTATGCAGACTGTACTCTGCTTTAAAAACAGCAAAAGAAATACTCTGCTCTGTGCTTTAACACCCTACACACACACATGCCAGTGGAAGCCAGCGTATATACCAGGTGCCCCTTGCCACATTCTCAACAAAACCACCAGGCTCCTGTAAGAGTGCAGTTTAAGTCCGTGTCAAGTCAGTGCCCACAGACAGCTATCTGTGCTTTAAGTCTGTTACGTACAACAAATCTTCTGGAGGGGCCGCCTCACCAGCCTAACCTCTCTTTGGTGCCACTCATTGTCTTAGTGTAATTCTGCAGCAGTTCGCTCCCCAGTCCAACCTCTGGGCTCACTTCAGAGAGACACAGACGGGAGAGACTGGTATGTCGGGAAGTGCTCTGAGCTGCTCCTCGGTCCCCTCACTCCCCAGCCCTGCAGATGTCCCTGTTCATCCTTCCATCCTGAAGCCGGGTCTTCGCAGCCTTTCAACAGAAAAGTCCGAAGTCCACATTTTTAAAATAAGGTTGCTGTTCTTTTATGCTACTTAAGTACCTCTGCAGAGGATTCCCTTTGAGGGATCTGAATGGAAAGAGAAAGGCAGGGACACCTCTGTGTTCCTTTTATTTACATATAATCCCCCAACTTACAGTGGTTCAATTAAATAATTTCCTTCAGCCTTAAGATGGTACAAGTTTTTCACTTTCAGTACATTATTCAATAAGTTTTATGAGCTATTCAGCACTTTATTTTAAAATAAGATTTGTGTTAGGTGATTTTACCAAAGGCTACCGTAAGAATTCTTACAGTGGTTAAGGTGGGCTGGCCAACTATGATGTGCACTGGACTAGGTGTATTTTTGGCTTAAAGGAGTTTATCAACATGCGACCCAGCATAAGCTGAGGAGCGTCTGTGCTCCTCCTGGACAGCGGGAGAGGGGGAAAGGAAGGAACATCTTATACCTCTGCTCCTCCTCTAGAAGAACAGAGACCAGGAAGATGAGTACTCGGTGGGACAACACGGGCCTTGGAGAGGGTGACCATAACCTGAGAAGTGTCCAGACGCCTTGCTGGCAACAGGCCCTTCCCATTCCTGCCCCAGTCTTTTGTCTCATGACAGCTGGCTGCAGAAGCAGTGAGACCAGGCCAGTCCCTGACTGGAGGACCCAGGTATTCTCTGTGCCATCAACTGTGCTCAACAGGGATTGGGCTCTGTGGAAATATTACTACTAGAATTTAGGCACATTGTAGACTAAACATAAGTAAACACTGAGTTTGAGAAGCAAAATGTGTTTTCCATTGCTTTCTGGAAATACTTCATTTTAAAATTTCTGTTCATGTTCCTTTCCCAGTGTCTGATTGGTCTCTTAATGTTTTGTTGAGTTTGTGTGTCATAGAAAGCCCTTTGTAATTTGATGCAGATACTTTCATAGTTTGTTATTTATCCTTTCATTTTGGGTTTTTGGACACATGGTCTTTTCCTTTGTGATTTATTTTTTATATTTCCTCTTTTTTACTCAGAAAATTCTCTATCCACTTGGCTGGAAAAATACTAAATATTCATCATGATTGGGAGGAATGTTTGGGGTTTTTTTTATAACTATTTAATTGATTTTCAGTTGATTGTAACCTACAGTATGAAGACTTGTTTTCACTAAATGATACCTATACTTAGTAGCCATTTATAATTTCCTACCAACCTAAATATTGACTTGGGTACCACAAAACCCATAACAGTGAGGGACACATGTCTCTGCCCCTATGCAACCAACCTTAGCAAAGATATGACAGCTCCGGGTGATTTCTCAAGCCTGTGGCAGGTAGTGGCAGGAAACGATGGACACTCACTGTGCCACAAAGAAGAGTCACCATCTGTCCCAACCTGATTCAATGTTCCTGGCTCACAGCTCAGATAAAACTTCCACCCTTTCTCATGTTGATATTTGGCCACTAAATTGACAAGCAGCATATCCTGATAAGCCACTAATAAGATCATCCTATTTTGATACACAGTAACTGCATGATATCTTGCTTTAAACTGTGCTTAGAAGAATTAGTTGTCTTGCGTTGACAGGTGGCTATTTCTTAAGGCTTGGGGTCCAAATCTGAGATCCTCAGCATTTAACACAAGTTAGGAACAGCTTGGGACAGGAGGATGGTGAGAGCATGCAGGGCCCCCTGACATTGTGAGACAGTGCTAAAAGGATTGAGATGCCAGGCGTGCCTGTGAAGAGCTCCAGAAGCCCAGAATGCCTGTGTTTGTGCTGCTTTGTGCAGAGTCTGGCACTGAAGCAGCCTCAGGAGGGCCCTGTGGAAGGAGGCAGGCTGGTAGACAGCTGGACTTGATGTCGATCTCACTGAAACCCTCCTGAAAGCAGTGCCATTCAGCCTTAAATAAAAAGGAATTCCTGCCACTTGTCACACTGTGCATGAACCTAGTGGATGTTATCTGATCTAAAAGAAGGCAGGTAAAGAGAAATATTACCTCATCTTCATATGGTGAACCTAAAATGGCTGGTATCTTAGAAGATGAGAGTAGAAAGGAGGATCTAGGGGCTGTGGAGCAGGGGTTGAGGTGTAAAAGGATACAGAGTTTAGTTAGAAAGAACAGGCTCCGAAGATCCCTTGTATAAAGTGATAGTTATGGTCAGTGTATGCTGGGCCAAGGGTATAGCTCAGCGATAGAGCACTTGCCTAGCATGCTCAAGGCCTGGGTTCAGTATCCCTCAGCACTGCAAGAAGAAAAAAAATGTATGTAAGGTAATATATTCATTTAGCTATTCCACCATATATATTTATATTAAAGCATCATTTACCATAAATACGTACAATTTGTATTTGTCAATTTGAAAAGAAAACAGTGACCACTGAGCTAGAGAGAGCACATCATCATCAAGTAGCTAGGAGGGAACATAAACGATGGGGCCTTTTCCTGGCCAAGGAAGTACACCTTGGAAGGAGATTTCATTGTGTGATGCAGACAAGGGCCAAGTAACAAATATGTCAATTACTTCATCATGTTATTTCTGTGGACAGCTTTGTGGAGCATGAAAGGCGCTACACACTAGAAGTGACTCACACTGATTATTTCTGAGTAGTATATGCTCAGTATTTCCCAAGAGCAAAAGAGCCCAACATGAGAAAGTAGTAAGACATTGGTGTCTTTGACAGTTTTTTAAAAGAGGCTTGAAACAGGCTGTCAAAGCTGTGGTTAAAGTGATTTATGTTTAAGCCGTTCCTAAACTGTGAAGAAAGGGTATCAGCCCCCAACATGCCCGCAGTCCAGAGACCACAGGACATAAATTATATCAAGGGTTTATGGTCAATGGATGGTGTGTGGTCTTCAGAAATGATTGAGTTCCTTTCATGAGAAGCTATCTGCAATGTTTTGGTTTTCTGTTGGCAGTGTTATAGGACTAGAAGATACTATATACGTGGTATATGGTTTCAAGTGACCTGTGTAGGATTGTGATTTAGTGTAAATATTTCTTAAATATTTAATTTATTGCACATTTCAGGAAGTCAGGGAATTTCTTGGAACCACCATCACATATGCAGAAACAGAGAAGTCTATGCAGGGGGTTGACCACAAGGGAAAGAGGATCTCCCCAAGTGATCAATCAGGCACCCAGAAGCACACAGTTTAGTTCTGTTGATGATGTAGGAGGGTCACACAAGCAGAGTGACCATTTAAAAACTGATGTTTTCTTCTTCTTTTTAGGAAAAACTATGTCTACCCCATCACATCCTTGAAGAAAAAGGCCTGGTCAAAGTGGGTATTACCGTCCAAGCATTACTTGATGTCACTGTCACAAAGACTCTGTTCACATGAGAACGAGACTCCTCTGGTCAGCTCAGACTCTTCTCCCATCAGGGATGCTGGACTCTGCTCCTGGGACCTGTTCCACCTTCTCCCCCACTGGTTGCCTGTCAGTTCCCCCGTTCTATTGCATGGCTGAGGTTTCCAGTCTGAGGGAGGACCTTCTACCTTTCAGAGCTGACCTCCAGCTTAAAGGCGTGACAGGTATTTCCCTGGGAGCCAGTGAGGAGCTGGTGGAGAGCTAAGCAGCACATCATTGCCTTTTCAACCTCCATCATCCCTTCCACGCTCACCGACTGCCATTAGCAAAATGCCAAGCACAACTGTTTTGCAGCAAGATGCATCTGTTTATTAGAACCAAACTCATTGTGGATTTAGTGGGGGAGGGGGTACAATCAGGTTTTTCACCACCAAATTTTTCAAGAAGTTTCTTGAGACCATTGCCTTTTAAAAACTATTTTCGACATACAAAATATTTATATAAATATTATTTATTAGTGAGTTGTTATTCATCCTTTGGATGCAAATTGTAAATTAGGAAACTATTTTATTACTGCTTTTTTGTGGTTAAACACTTTATTTTATTATAAATATTGAGTTATTTTCTATCCTCTTTGCTGTGCAGTAGTTCTGGGTCTCAGTAATCATGTTTCCTGGTGTATATGATTCAGAAAAAAAAAAAAAGAACAGGTGCTTCTGTGACAAAGAACTGCTTTCTGGGGCGGCATTATTCACACTTTGGTTGGTGGAACATCGGTCTTATTTATATTTCTGCATTCCATCCAGTGTCCTACATTCCAGCAGCCCTGTTGGCCTCCAGTGTAATGAACTGACTTGAAGTCAAGAAAGCACCCCAAAGTTATTTGTACATAGAGGTGATGGGAAAAAAGAAATTAAACTTGAAGATAAAATGTGAACAGTTATTTTTTGGATTCATACTTCTTTTGCTATGCACAAAACATTCATATTTTAACACAAAGAAGTAATAAGTGTTAGCATTGTGTGTCTTGAAGTATAATTTTGCACTGTAACTTGGATAACTAAAGAGAATCTAGCACCAAAGGTAGATAATGAGAAAATGGTATAGGAAAGTGGAGATGATTAAAAGCTTATTTTCAAACCAAAAATATTTTTAAAGGAAGCTTCAACTGAGTGATCAAAAATTATTTCATGCACATAGGACCTGGAGGAGGAAATCAGCGCTTCTTACAACTGCCAGTTTTAAAAAGAAGAAATGATTCTGGGATGTAGGTGCACTTGTTCTATTATAAGTCAGTTGAGTTTTCAGAGTACTTGGTAAAATCCTGCAAGGCTCCCAGTCTCGTTGTGAAACCTCAGAGCGAGTGGGTCATCAGCTGGGGGCAGCTCCGTGCACCAGCGGGCCATGCAGGTTCAGTAAGTGGAAGGGATGAGGCTGAGCAGGGAGGCAAGTGACAGACAGAAGGCAGGGACAGAGAGGAGCCAGGGAGGAAAGGAGCCTTCTTCCATAGTCAGAGTCACAGAAAGTGTCACATCACAGGACAGCCTCTGTCAGGCAGGTTCACATGTGTGTACTCACGTTGCAATTATGCTGAGCCCAAAATTAGTCTTCAAAGTCCTGCGAATGTTGACCGCACTTTCATCTCTGAAAAGCCATTACAAGTTTCTAGAACAGCAGTAGGCACAATTTGCAAATGTAAAAGTGAGTCTGGAAGACATCAGGAGAACTTGCGTAGATGACAGACCTTCGTCAAGGGGCGCCAGGACTGCCTCGGCTTAGGAAGACGGGGGCTCCAGAGTGTGGACATTTAGATTGGCAGCTAACATTTATTTCCTATCAAATGTACTGTGCACTTTAGCCTAACTTAAAAATATATTATAATATTTCCTGTACTGCACAAATACCTGTGTTGTCAAATAACATAATGATGCAAAGGTGAAAGGCTTTTTGGACAAAGAGCATACACAATTTAAACAACATCCAAAGGTTGATTATGTAAACAGGAATTTAGGCTGCTGCACCTCCACGGGATTCCGAGTGCAGTGTCCTGAAATATTTTTTTACATGTATATGTGGCAACATGAAGCTCTGTAATCATTGTGTTCAGAGATTCTTTTTCCAAAATTGAAATATTTCTTTTGATACTAATTTTCAGTATTTTCTGGAAGTTGGCTGTATAAAACAAATAGCTTCAGTATTTTGTAAAATGGCTTTTTTTCTTTTAAATGCAATTCTTGTATGGCTAATATGTCTTCAAGATCCTTGTACACTGTGTATATGTGCAATAAAATGTGCATGGCCAGCTGACAGTACCATAAAAAGAGTGTGTACAGTGCAGAATCTGACCTTTTATTATTTAATAGCCATTAAAACTTTGACTTTGTATAAACCAGCTTCTGATTGACTTACCCATGTGGTATGAAGGTAGATGCTTCACACCCAGGCACACACACACACACACACACACACACACACACCACCACCACCACCACCACCACCACCATAAGGAGTCGTTGAAACATTATAGTGATTGTTTTGTGAATATGTATATGTTATAAATAATTTGTGTATCTATGTATATAAAACCTGTACAGAGAATATGTGTAACTATCAGAATTAATGCAAATATATAGTACAGTAGCTCCCCTTTTCCAAGGGCTCATTTTTCATTATTTCAGTTACTCATCCAAAAACATTAATATTTGTCGTCATTCTTTGGAGAGAGAGACCATATTCACATAACTGTCATCATAGTATATTGATGGCATTGTTCTATTTTATTGTTTATTGTCAGTCTCTTCTTGTACCTAATTTATAAATAAAACTTCTCATACATGTGTGTATATATATATATATAGGAAAAACTATATACAGAGTTCTGGATAAGGGAGGATCTTGTGTGTGTGTGTGTAGATGAAATATTTATCACATATTATTTCAGGTTAATTTTTTTTTCCAAAACTAAAACTTACTGGAAGCCACTGAACATACAGTAGAAGTAAACTCACCGTCATGAGACTGAGGTGGGAACTAGTATCATGGACTGATCAAGCCTGCACCCTCCCGAATGAGTGGACAGCAAAGGTTTAAATAAATGAGACAAGTGGTATGATTTTAGGACTCCAAGGATCAAAACTCTAGCAGAATTCAAGGTTTTGGGGGCTAAGACAAAAACCTTCTCTAGGTGGCCCATATTTATTTGGTTTTCAAACAAAGGGAAGTAATACTAAGAAAAATCATGGAAACTGAGCAGGGACTTGGGAGTCAGTTCAAAGACTTCCCTAAATAGTAAATTATGCTAATTGAGGACAACTATCCTATCTCCAGTTTGACATTTATGGCAGTATTGAGACAGCAGGAATGAGAAACCTGCAGTCCCTGTCTACCTGGTTAATTGGGGTTGGAGCCAGGTGTCCTCAGCTGTGGGTTTATCTTCTCTTATGAGGCCTCACAGGCCTCTATAGGCCTCATCAAGGACCAGTGATTCATAAAGATCCACTTACTGTGAATCCACTGCTCATCTCCAGACAAGTTTTAGGCCTGGAGTAGACTCACAAGTAAACATAGAAAAGCCAATTATTTAATTTTAAATCACACTCAGTCACTTCGTAATGGTCTCCATCAGATGGCGGTGTGAATTCAGAGCTCATATTTGCTGAGGATGCCTGAGTTCCTTGATCCAAAGTATAAAAACCAAAGGATTAGATCCTCCCTGCCTCCTGTGGTCAAATGGCTGCCAAGATAATAGGTTGGCTAGATCTGGGGTGGTGATGTTTCTGCTACATAACCACTGACCTTTGCTACGAGAGCAGTTGTGAGAAGTTAGTGGTTAACACATGGCCTCCATCAATTGCTCATCCCACGTAAAACAGACATAGGACCACCAGCCCATGTGACATTAGGTACAGTGTCTGATCCTCTGCATTTAAGATCTATCTCTACCAAATCTATCCATGGGCCCTGATGATCTGATTTGAGATACTTCTCTGCCAAACTCCGTAATCTTACTGGTTCCTACATACATTTCAGAAGTCCTGTGCTCCTATCCACACACCCTATCCATTATGCCTGGGTTGGCCAGGGGGGAATGTGTTCCACAACGGGAGGGAAGGTGGCAGGCGGGCGCGTGGTGGGGAGCCCCACAGGCAGGCATTCATCTGGCCATCCAGCTCTTGAGCTCGTCATGTAACAGGGCAGCCCCTTCTGGATATCCTTAGCAGGATTACATTTACTTCCTTCCCTATTCTGTTACATCACTTTTTACTCAATGCTGGAAACTTAGTGGCCTCACTTGAATAGATTCTGAAGAGAGGTCTCAGCTAGAACCTTTTTTTAGATTCTCAGAAATCTTCTGGCCTTTGTGACATTATTCCTTATAACTCCCCACAGGAGCTCAAAAGTCACTGTGCTAAGGCACAAGTTTTGGAGAAAGACCTTTCACCCCCTGTCTCCTCTCCTCCTGATAAAAATGCATCATCCACCCTGAACCCTACAGAGAGAGAGGTTGGAGGAGCTACCCTCTGTCTTCTTCAGGGCTGGCCTTGAATAAACTTGATTCCACTGAATATTGGTGCTTGAGTGGCAAGTAGTCAAGATACTTGACGGCAGTATTAGTGGCTTTGGCCACAGCTGAGGACTTCCCAGAGACTGTGTCCCCACCAGTAACTATTCCACAAAACTGCTCAGTTCTCCCCAAGTGAGTCTGGAAGCTCCGGCAGCAATGGCCCCTGGCCTTCCATCTTCCACAGGAAGCTCACTATCAGATGTTTATTCCAGTTAAGCCTGGGCCCAGGGTAGTGTAGAGAAGCAGCGGATTATCTTAGAGGCTGGCACTCCTTTTGTACGGGGACCTCAGAGCAGAGCTCCATTCTTACTTCCCAGGTTCACCCACAAGCCAGTGTTTGCTGGACAGCAACTATAGGCTAGGTGTATCATTTGAACTGTGTTCTGTTAGATTTCAGCTCTATTGAACTCTCTGCTAATCTTCTGGTGTCTGTAACAGTCCCTTTGATGTAGTAGGAATGGGAGAGAAACCCATTAGAAGTACTAACAAAATTTACAGTCACTCGGTTGAGCACTGTTACCTTAACCGGATAAGAAAGATTTACAGTGAGTATCTAGGAAACTGCCCACTTCACAGCACCTGCGTCTGGAAACTTTTGCCTCATACACTAGGAAACTTCTGTAGTGCCCACCAGTCTATTGTTTGTTGATCAAAAGCAGCCACTTTATAATGTAGCAGTAAGTCTCTTCCCCAGTGCCAGAGTTTGACTGGTGCCCCCAGGGTTCATGTGTTACAAACTTAGTTCCCAGTGCAGAGTGCTGTGAGGTGGGGCCTTTAGGTGAGGTCGCGTGGCTCTGCTCTCAGGAACACATTCAGCCATTATTGTTGGAATGCTTCCTCTAACAGGGGAAGTTTGACAGCCGTTTTTCTCCCTCTCCTGCACACTTTCCCATTTGATGCCTCCCATTTTGGGATGGTCAAGAAGCCCCTCACCGTGTCTAGCCCCTCAACCTTCGGCTTCCAGTGTCCCAAATGAGCCCCTCTCCAGTATTATGTTTCTCCAGCAGAATGTTGACTGAGACACCAGGATTTTCATTCTCTTCCTGGTTACTAAAGATGAAAAACCTAATACCTAGAAAAAACCTAGAGGATAAAACCGGCATGCAAACAGAAACAAGGACAAGAAATACCAAAGACATCTCTTTGTTTGCAGGTTTGGGTCCAATAGTCACAGAATCCTGTATTTCTAAAACTTGGTTATTCAAATTTCCCATGAATATTCCTAAGGGGCTATGACTTTTTTCTTAAAATTCATCTCAGTTATGCTTGTATCACTTCTAACAAAAATCAAACTAACATGGAGAAGCTGAGTTTCAAAGTGTTCAGGAAACTTGTTCAAAGTGACCACAGGTAAGAAAGTCAGATCTAAGCCAGGGTATTCCAGCTCCACACCCTCACCACACAGAGGGCTTCCCAGCAGAGCAGACCTAGTGAAACTCTCCAGTGCTAACAAAGCAAAACAAAATGAAAAACAAAACAAAACAAAAAACCCAAAACTCAAAGTCTTGACCAATAAGATATTTGGAAATACAAAAGAAAACACATTTTTTTTCTTGTGGTGATCAATCTGATACTAGGTTTATCTGAGCCAGTTTAAATGTTAAGGCAGATGAAGGTCAAAATAAAAACAACAAGAAAAAGCCTTGTAAAAAAGTCTTCAGTCTTGTTGCCACTTCCCTCAATTTAGTAAGGTGTTTCTGGGGGTTTTTGGCGGGGGAGGGGGGAGCTTTCTCCTTGTTTACCAAACTTATTCTGTTTATCACAAAAACTTTGAAAGGTATAAAGTTGGGAAGGATCAAGTGTAATTCCAACTACATAGGCAGTGGAAGCGACAGATTATTTGGAGAGCATCTTGTGTGTTCCCTGGAGTCCTTGACACAGGAGCTTGGCATCTGAGGCACTCCTGACAAACCTAAGTCTTCCCTGAGACATTAGTCCCTCTCTGGTGGCATGAGGGGAACTTCCTTCACAGGCGAGGCACAGAACACGGCTATCTCCAGACGGGTCCTGCGGGAGCGCTGAGCCCTAAGTCCGAGCTGGACAGGGGATCAGAGTGGGTATGACTGCAGCCCAAAGTCCGAGGGAGGAATACAACCCTGACAGATTATTTTACAATTCATACTTTAAAAATATTCCAACATCTGGGACAGCCTGTCTGCACTATACAGTACAATATGGACCAGATTATTCTATGTTTAATCACTTAACAGTTCACTAATTTAAATACAGGGTGATAAAATTTGCATATTTTTCATTAATTTTTGTAAGATAATATAACGGGAACTAGACAAATCACAGTTTTATTAAATTTATTCGATAATTTTTCTGTATGTATCTTAAAACAGTACACAATGCAACATGACAATCTGGACTGTGGTGTCTAGTCACTTTCTGAATTCTTTTTTCATTATTGTCTTTCTTTGAATAACACACTCTACACTTCTGTGTTGGCCTTTCCTTTTTTCCTGTGGGTGATATAATTGTAATAAAATGTCTAACCACTAAATGTAATGGTGAAAACATCCATGACTTACATCCTGGCTGGCATTTTGCTATCCTATGTTTGTCAATTATTTGATCTTTTAAATCTAATCTAAATTGTAAATGCCTTTTTGATTCTCTTGTTTTGAATAAATAACAAATGATTTCCATAATGTTTGATACAGAAGTTGCAAAAATATTTTAAAATAACATTTTTTCTCACTTTTTCATTACAGGATAGTTTATGAGATATTGGTCAACTGTATCAACAATACCCATAGAATTATTCTAATCATTGTTCACCACTGAAATTTGTTACTTTAGTTTCTTTTAAGTTCTATCATTTCTGCATTATGAATGGTTGATAATAAGGAAGTATTTTAATTTTTCCATTTCATAACACAGACTTTTTCTTTCTGACATGTTAATATTTCTCCACTTTTGTTTTATTTTTTTCTTTAACAGATCTTTTGGCACTTCCTATTAAGTGTTCCAAAGGGGTGTGTGTGTGTGTGTATATATATATATATATATATATATATATATATATATATTTGTTTGTTTGTTTATTTGTTTTGTTGGTACCAGGGATCAAATTCATGACCCCATGCTTGCCAGGCAGGTACTTATGCCACTGAGCTAAATCCCTGACCCCTTTTTGTGCTTTTTCTTTTGAGAAATATAAATATTATATATGGGAATTTAGCTCAGCAGCACAGTGCCTGCCTAGCAAGCATGAGCTCATGAGTTTGATTCCTGATACCAAAAAATTATTATGAGTTTTTATATAGATTATAGCACAAAAGTATAGATTATTTTTCACAAATAAAGCAAACACAAAGTAGTAAAAGAAAATAGCCAGAACTTATTATTATATTTCACTAGAAACAAGAATCAACACAAATGCAATGTTCTAAATAAAAAATATGCAAAAAAGTTGATATAAAACAAATAAGTACATATGTGAGTGTATCTCCTGCAAACAAGAATGGACAGGTTAAAATGACATCATCTGGAGGGACACTTGCGATCGTCTGTACATAAAACAACGCACTGCCCAAGTGATGCTTGGGGCAAATCTTAAGTGGTTAAAGCAGGAACTGTCCTGTGGTTCACGGCCTTATTTGAATGTAGATGCTCCTCAGTGTACACTCACGTTATGATCTGATTAACCTGTTCTAAGACTGAAGATACTGTCATACGTCCAACCTAGTGTTACAGTTGGACTGAAACATCCCTCAAAGGCCATGTGTTAGCGGCTTTGTCTGGACTGTGGTGCCATTAGGAGGAGACAGAGCCGTTAGGAAGGGGGGCCAGTTGAATGAAGTTAGGTTACTGGGAGTATGCCTTTGAGGGACATACTGGGGCCCCCATCCCCTCTTCCTTTCTCTTTGCTTTCATCCATGAGCTGAGCAGCTTCCTTTGCAACAGGCTCCTTTCATGAACTTCAGCCTTATTATTGGTCCAAAAGCAACAGGGTCAGGTGACCATGGACTGTGACTTCTGACACTGTGAACCCAAATAGCCCTTCTCTCCTTAAAAGGAAACTATGTTAAGAATTTTGCCACAATAATAGAAATCTAACACACCTAGAGAACAGCCTCGCTTGGTGGCACGGCATACTGTAGAGCGAGTGTCAGTTGTTTTCCTGTAGGATTGTGGGCTGGCTGGCAGCTGTAGACCTGGGCCGCCAGCCCTGCAACAGATAGTACAGCATATAGGTGGCCTGGCGGAGATACAAATTCCCACCAGCATATGGTTGAAGAGTAGGCTAAACCACTGTAAATTTGGCTGGCTAAGAAAATGAGTTGCTGATTTTCATTCCAGTTCAATAGATGGATTATGGTGCTATGCCCAATTGAGACACTGGGTGGCAGTATTTTTAACGAAATTATCTGAAAATTTTAAGAATCTAAATGAGTATGTTTAATTCTAAAAGAATAATCCCATTTAACAATTGATGACTAAAGAGGTAATTTATCTTCAATCCACCACCTGCACAGTCTGTGCTCAGTGTCACAGCGCACACACACACACACACAACACACATACACATACACACACACACAGACACACACACAGCTTTCCTGAAATGACATTTTACATGCATTTAAAGTCTCTTACTTCACCTAGTTTTCAGTTCCATACATTATTTTATTGGTATTTCAATTTGTCTAGTAAACCCAATGAGATAAAGATCTTAATTTATTTGGCTAAATACAGGGTCAGCATCCAAAAAAACTACATACTATGCTAGGACACCATTTTTGTGTACCATCACCAGAAACTGAACTGCTCATTAAGTCGCAGCCAGAGACAGAAGACTGATGCCTGGGGCCAAAGACACACAGATGAAGTTGGAAATACCATGTTCTTGGACTTGGATGTAGGCGAAATGTAACGAGGGCGCTGATTGCTTTTGTAGCTCTGAAGACTGAAAGGACATTTTTCCCAGGTTGCTCAGGGCTATTAAAAGATGGGAAGTTTACAACTAATTTTTTTTCTGGAGGAAAGTGTTAAATTTCTACTGATCACACTGGCAAAACAGAGTACAAGTTAAATAGTATACATATCGTCTGTTTATTGGCATTTTATGCTCACAGTTTATTTTTAAAACTCTTACTCAGAAGTTGTATTTTTAAAAAGAGTGTGGTAAAGGAGTTTGGGGAAGGGAACCCTCAAGTTTGCCACTGTACCCTGGGTCAGGTTTTCTTTCCCTGAACTTTCCACTATTGCAAAGAAAGCTACAAAACTTCCATCAAAAGTGTGTTTTTAAGCCAGAATTTAAATTTTCAGGAATATAAAAGTGAGACGCCTTATAGACTATTACTAATAGTCCCAAATTGAGATCAAGCTGAATGCCTGTCGGATGGGGTTGGTTTTACAAATCATGCTGTGTCCAGGTGGCCCAGTCATGTTGCTGAAATGTGATTGGTGAGAAAATGATGTCTTCATTCAGAACGCGTTGGGTGAATGAATAAAGCCGATTTTATGACAGTTTTGAGCTATGAAAAATGGAAGAAAAGAGGAAAAAAAGGACAGGAAATATAGCAAAATATCAACCTTGGTGATAAAATTATACTTGATTTAAAAGAAAAGCATAAAAATTAATATTTGAGACAACACAGATGATATATTTTTTCTTTCTAGATTTCAATATTCACTAAATATTAATGTTTAAAACAATATTCTTAAATTCAGTGACACCATCTCTTAAAAGCAAAGCCTTTTTGATTCTCACTGTCAATTCTAATGCCTTCTTCTTTCCGGGAAGTAACTTCCATTATTTCCATCCAGAGCTTTTCCTATGAAATATATTATAAATATAAATGGTATAAAACATGAATATGCCCCCAGACAAGTATAAATATTAGCTCGATGGTTTTGAAACTATACAATATCAAATTATGTGCTTTGTCCAGGGCCTTATTTTTATTCCTAAGTTTTAGTTTGGGGTTGTTTTCGTGTCTCCTTCATTAGAAACTCGGCTACGAGGCACACCCTCGCACAGCGCCCCTCTCATGGCCTCCCTGTGAAGCTGATGATGGATGATGCTGCATGTCCATTTATGGAGCCGTCTTTCTTCCTCACTGACTGGAGATCCTACCGTTAGCATTACTGTTTGTGTCTGTGGCCGGACTTTCTGATCTACTGAAGTCTTCTCAGTCTAAGCTCATTTTAATTATCGCAGCTTTATAATGCACCTGTGACACCCGGTACAACGGTTTGTTTTTTCAAAAACTGTGTTGGCATATTCTTCCATATACACTTAGCTCATTCAGCTCCATTAACAATCCTGAGATTTCACTTAGATATTCATATCACGTATATTAACAGAATTACAATAATGTGCCTATGAATATATTAGTCCCCAATTTAGTAATGATCTTATCCAATTTTTGCACAAGTTGTCCTTAGGTAATTTCCTTTTTTGTTGGTACTGTGAATGGGATCATTTTCTTATAATTTTTGGTTTGTTTGTAGGAAATAACTTTTGACTAGATTTTTTGAAATATTTACTATTCTACTGTAAGATTTTGTGAAATTTTATCTAAACTCTGAAGTTACATCTTCAAAATCAATGACAGTCTTAGAACTTTTTTTTCCTGCGTTACACATTATCTTCACTTCCAAGTCGTTTGAGATACAACATAGTTGAATCTATGAGTGGTACAGCTTCTAGAATTTTATTCTCCAAGATAAATACCTTTGTAACAACATGCCGATTTTTTTCATGCAGTATCTATTCGTGACCTTCATAGAGTAATTACTAAATACAGGTTTAGTATAAACTTCAATGAAGTACAATACACATTGACATGTATAAATCTTGTATACAGCCTGGCCAATTTTCAAACTGAATCTACTCATATGACAACCTAGAAAGATCTTGATTTTCCCCAATATCCCAAAGGTAATCTCGTGCTATCACCCATCATCTCTTTGGGTCTCACGCCTCCTCTTGCTATGGGCAAAGTATCTGATACTTCCAACACGTTGGATGGGTTTTGTTCGACCTGAAATCTTGTGTAAAATGGTACCAGGTGTCCTTTACAGGATATAATTTTTGCGCTGGATTCTTTCACTGCAGATTACATGAGACGTCCTGTTATCGTATCTAGTTGGAGCGTGTTTTCACTAGTGTAGAATGTTACATTGTATGAGCAACTTCAGTTTTATCTTTTAGCTCTAGTACCGGGGGACACTCAGCCTATTTCCAGGTTCTTGGTTTTTATAAATATTGCTTGCAGGTGTATTTCTGTTGGTTGTACCCTGGAATGGAATTGTGTAACAACACACGTGTTTAACTTTACCAGATTCCTCCCTCCCCTGCATTATCCTAGTTCAGATTACCATACAGCCTTGCCAAAACTTAGAATTTTCCATTTTATTTAGTTACTCAGTTGGCTACAATTTCACTGTAGTTTTACTTGCACTTCTTATCTTATGAAGTAATTTTTTATTGCTAGTAAGACACTTTCATGTGAAGAAATGATTCAGAGTTTTCTGTTCATTCTTCTGCTCATTTGTCTCTTTCTGCGTATGAATGCTTGGTCGCTTATTGGGTATGAGTAATTTGCTAGGTACACGTATTTCACGCATCCTTCCCCCTTTGTGGCTGGCCCTTTTGCCTTAATGCTGGCTTTACTGTTTCTTAAAGAAAGGCGCACTTTACATCTACCACAACTCATACAATCTGTAAAATTCCTTTGCTTACATTTTTACCTGATTCTTCAGATGACTTCTAGAACCTAAAACTAGCTTTAGGAGATTTTTAGGTTATTTGCTATTAAAAAAGTCATCAAGATGAATCTTTAAATTTAGAGAAAATTTTTTCTTTTTCTTTTCTTTCTTTTTTTTTTTTTTTTTTTTTTTTTTTTTTTTTTTTTTTTGTACTGGGGATTGAACTCACGACCTTGCACTTGCCAGGCAGGCACTTGTGCCACTGAGCTAAATCCCAGGCAAGGGAGAATTTTTTCTAATGGGAAGAAATTTGTCTTATATTTAGGTATAGATAAGAATGCAGCCCCAGGCTAGTATTTGCAACATATAAAATCAAGTGTTACAGGCAGCTAAATTAGAAAAAAATATTATAGCTAATCAGATAGGGCTGGGCCCTCAAAGGAGCCAGTGCAGAAGATGAGATACATTTCAATTTTGGAGAGACAGGCACCTCCACTGTGGCCAGACCTCAACATGAAAGACAAAACAAGTTTGCACCCACAAACTTCTTAAGGATAAACATCAGGTATTGATATTCTAAATAAGTATCCCACCTTGAAGAAGCAGAAAGAGCCACTAACCCAACCTCCTACAGAAAGAGTCCCTGTTGTGTACTCATGCCCACCTGCTATGTGACTTGCTTTCCCACTTGCCCGATTGAATCAATTTTACCTGAGCAATTATTCTTGTAATCTTACTGGTTGACCACAGTTCTGTCCGCCTCAAGTCCACTTTGTGATTTCCCATTTTGCTGCCTCACTTTGTGGTTTTGCTCTATCGAGTCCCTAGAAAAGGCAGGGTCCTTGGCAAACTGCTTGGGACCCCTTCTGTCTCTCTCTCAGACAGCTTTCTTTCCCCCAGTAAACATGTTCTGCTCTTAACCTCCATTATTCCTAAAATTCATTCTTCGATTTTACAGAACACAAACATGGACGGCTAGCAGGTTGGTAGTTTCTAGTCCCTGTATCACAAGCTCAAGTTTATGGGCTTTCTGTATATCCTCAATGGTCACTTCTGTGTTATAACTGAAGATCTTTGTTATAGGTATCACTAGACATACATTAGCAATTAATTACATTATATTTAAAAGTTTTGCATTTACCCTGCAAAAACAGAAAGTTGTTTTCTTAAGATGATGTTTCAACTAGGCTATAGCACAATTCCCACCGCAATGTGTCACTAGTGTAGATATTGCTGTGAAGGAATTTTGCAGACACAAAGTTCCTAAGCATCTGATTTTAAATGAGAAAATCTGGTTGGCCTTAACACATTCCCACTGGCTTGAACCACGAGGGATATACTCATGCCTAGAATACGTTATGGCATGGGACTGTCCCATCAGCTGGTACAGGCTGCTTGATGTGACAGTCATGTATATACCATTGATGTTTCAAGCTTCTTGGGAGCAATACAATTTGTATTCTTCCTGTGAATGCATTAAAGGCAAGAATGAGACTTCCCCAGGAAAGAAACTTCATGTGTAGGCAAGTTTGATCCCATAACCAGAGTTCCCTCCTGGTTGTCAGCTTCCCTTCCTGATAGCGGGCCCGACTTCAGACTCGCTTATTGGGCTCCTGTTGTAGACCTGGCCAAGATCCCCATCTGCCTGAAGGAGGGTTACAGTGAAAGGGTAAAATAAGAGACAGAGACAATCAGCAGTGCATGATGCTGGCCGAGGTCTCAGAACGGGCAGACTCTAGCTTGCCATTATTAGCCAGCGTGTGGGGAGGGGCAGAAGTGACTGAAGAATCAGCAGTGGCTAGAGCACAACTCTCAAAAGGATGAGGCAAGGGGCAAGTTTTCCACTAGCTTCCCAGATGAAAATTTTTACTGTTGCTATCCGGTTGCGGTCCTCAGCAGGTTAGCCACGACCCACCCTCTCCAGGAAAAGCCTGTTGTTTCATGCCCTTTTGCTCTGTGGCTTGCTTCCAATTTGGTATCAGTTAAATCAATACTACCTCAGCAATGATGCTCATCATCTTATTAGTTGATAATCCTTTTGTCCCGCCTTTGATTTCCCATTCTTCCCCTCTGGATCCACCTCACCTCATGGTTTTGTTCTACAAAAACCCCTAGGAAAGGCAGTGTCCTCGGGAACCCACTCTGGGCCCCTTCTGTCTCAGACAGCTTTCTTTCCCCAATAAATATATTCTGCGCTTAACCTCCGTTGTTCCTGGAGTTCATTCTTTGATTTTGGAGAACATGAACTCATCCTGGACAGTTAGCAGGTGGGGAGCTTCCTTCTCCTATATCACTGTCTTGTGCTATGAGCGCCACACTGTCACAAGTCGCAAGGCTTCAGCTGTGATCGGAAGAAAGTAGGGGAGACCTCCTTCCAATCTGCCTCATAGGACAAAGAAGACACCAGCACCTTCTAGATTCCATTTATAATTTGTGGTCCCTGACGGGTTCCCACAATCACAGAACACAATTTCATAAACTAATTCCTTGTTTTTAAAAAAATATTCACAAAAAGGTAAACAAATTCATGAATTATCTTTCTTTTTAAAGGACACAAGATTAGAATTATTTTATGTGTAGCCCATATGACTCAATCTTGATTACTATTATTTAAACTGTACTAATTTTTATACTATCTATATTTGAACAGAACTAATTTTACAACAATCTAATGTTTCTTCCTTGATCATTAGTATTTTTTAAAATAAATTTTAAAATTTTATTTTAAAGATAATAAAACCCAACAAAACAAAGCAGTCAAAGTGGAAAGAACTTTGAAGTAGGATAATGGCTACCCTAGGGTATCTCATTATCTTCACAACAGCTGTCCATTCCATCACACACAGCAAAATCAAATAAAACAAAACGGAATAAAACCAGTCAAAACAGAACACTGGATAATACAAAACAATAAATTGGAACAAAACAGTGAGAATACTGGAATTCAGAAGCAAGACAGAAGGAAATTCCCCATATTTGTTATTGTGATTTCTTATTGAATGTTTAAAATGAGTAATCTTTGTGTTAATAGAAAAAAACCACAACTATATTACCAAAGCAAACCAGTTGTTTCAAGTTTTATTAAGTTTATAAAGAAACACAATTTGTTATTTAACAAAAAACTCAATTACTTTGCTTGATGAGTTTACCAAGTTAAATTTCTGCATATGATTAGGGAAAACCATATAATTACAATAACATATGAAATGCATGTTTCCTTCAGCCATTTCAGATTGAATCTTACTAAGTCCCTGACTTATAAACATTTGAGCTGTGAATTTTCACAGGTGAACCAATCTTCCATTAGGAACATTCCTAATTTAGCACATGTGTATACTTTAAGGTAACTGTAAAAGTACAAATAATTTACAGTATTTTTGTGTTAGGTTTTTTATGCTTTACACTGTATATTTGTGTCAAAGGTGTGTAAGACTCACTTTCATGACTTACAATGGATCTGATTTACGAATGTTCTCCAGAATGGAACTGGTTCGTAAGTCAGGGACTTATTATATAATTTTTAAATCCTTTGTTCCAGAGTTAGCATTCTATGATTTGAACAGAATTATACTCATATTCTGTGACCTGAGGATAATACAACAAAGACTTCCAAATGACAGCAAGAAAGTTGTAAATTATTAAGGTTTTCCTATGTGAACAATGGTAAAAAAATCAGAAACATGCTTTATGTATTCATTCAGAAGGTGATTCAACTGTAGAAGGAAGCTCTTTTAGCATTATGAAACCCTGTATTTAACACTCTTCTTTTCTCGGCAATTATAATCTTGCAGAGATCCCTTCATCTGAAGTTTTCATGCATTCAGGTATTTTGCATGATGTCTAATGTGATCAGCAATGAAGGTGGCAATGAAGTAGTAACCATGATCATAACCCTGGAAGACAAAATACAGAGGTGATCAGGCATTTACCTACCATTCAGAAACATCAGTATTAGGGACATTAAATGTACATCTCATCACTTAATTTGCTTATAAATAGTCAAAATATTTCAATTTAATCAAAATCAAAATTGTCACACTGCACTTTAAACTTTTCTCTTTTTTTTTGGCTTTTTCCTTTTTTTTTTATCGGTACCAGGGATCGAACTCACGACCGCCTGCTTGCAAGGCAGGCGCTTATGCCCTGAGCTAAAACTCCAGCCCCTAAACTTTTGTTTGCATATTAAAAGAGCAACAAAAATATGAACATTTCACATAGCTAAACTAAAAACTAAAAACTAAACATTTCACATAGCTCAGTTTCCAAAATTATTATTAATATTCAAAGAGAAGAAATGACACATGGATTAAATGTGTAGAGCAGACGTGTGATCATACACACAAGGATTAAAATCAAGATGTAGAGAGCTTAGAAACATACTCACTCACAAAGAAGCACACTGACATAAGTAACATGGGAGCTGGTAAAATACAAACCAAGAACACAAACAATACAAGGAAAAACATAAAATACCTGAAAGGTCCACTATTTTTTGGGAAGCTAGACATAGCCATCATCCAGCATCTTACCAATTCCACGGCCCAGATTACTAGGTAAGAGGTAGGAATAAGCAGGAGGTAACAAGGTGATGTAAGGAGGTAATGCTGGTAGGAGTGATGGATACAACCAAAATACGCTACCTACATGCATGAAAATACCACAATAAAACAAATACGCACTGATAAAATACGTAAAAAATAATTCTACCTCCTATACATGTATTTGAAGAAAAATGGATTTTTCAGTAAACTTTATGTCAAATTGGGTACAGTCAGTAAACCTTTTGAAAACATGAAATGGAAAGAAAATGTAATGTGGCAAGCAATACAGACAAACCTCAGTTTACCCAATCAGTTAAAACCAGTGTTACAAGTAAACAGAGAGGCAGCCCCTTTCGGGTGACCATGGCACCTCCCGTGAGCACAAGATAAGTAGTCTTCAGAGAAAAATTTTTAAAAAAATTTAGGTGAGAACAACTATTTAAGGGTGTTTAACATGAGATAATTTTGGAATCAACCATCTACCCTAACCACAACTGAAAAACAAGGTAGAATAAACTAGAAGAGATAAAGTCTAATAAATGTGTTTAAAGTTTTAAATTGAATTAGCAAATGGTGCCGGGGTGGGGGTGGGGGAATAGGAACTTCTCTAAACACAGAAGAAGTAAAACTAGACCTAATAAAATATCACGGTGTTTTGCCAAGACTGTGATCAATCAGTAAGTCTAAACCTCTTACTTCCAGAGAGTTAGGGCAAGCTCCTATTAGAAAAACTTATAGAGCACTACAATGAAGTCAGTCACTAAAGTAATATAAAAGCAAATTCTCTTCTTCTGTGGAAGTAAATCTAAAAGGAGGCCTGTTAAGATTCAGGCTGAGCCAAGGAATTATTTGGTGGCACATCTCGCAATAATTACACTAGTCTCAGCTGGTTAAATTGAGACCTAAAAGAAGAAATTTGAAGAAAAGCATGTTCCTGTGAAATGCAAGAAAAAGTAATGACTACTAATTTTTTTTCATAAATCAAAAGATCAATAGGATGGAAAACGCCTAGCTACAGCAAAACAGGGCTACATTAGAACTGTGTGACACACGCTCTACTGTGGCTTGGTGGGCCACACCTTCCCCTTCATTTCTCATATGCTAAGTCTTGCACAGTTCTGTATGCATGATGGACAGCCACTGCTATAGCGGGCGGCATTACTAGAGAGGTCCCAGGATAAACCAGAATGGCAATTTTGAACTTTCACAAATGCACTGCAGGATAACAGTACTGTATACTTCTTCTAAAACCCAAAGCAAATGCCCTTAACTTGATATTTGAAGAGGATCTTTATGAGAAAGTAGAAAATGCCTATAACAAGGGACCAAGAAAGATTTTTTAAAAATGTCAACATGCAAGCAAAAGAATATATCTGGACTACTGGCATTCTGCTGAACTTAGACAATTAGGAACAACTACGCTGTCTTGGCTAGTTTCATGTTTATCAAAGCTATGAAATGGGGCAGCTGCTTTCATGACATTCACGCACTGATACGCTTGTTTAGCATGCTCTGCAGCGTCTTTAACTGCCTGTATCTAGTGACACTTGCAGGGGCCTTACTTTCCTCTATCTCACACTTGAAATGGAAAAATCTGCAGCACAAAAATGACTTCTGGAGTGTAAAAATAGGCAAACACATTTTTTCCTTTTTTATTCAACTCTTAAAAAGGAAGCAGTGCCTCAGCAACTGTGACAGCTGCTTACTCTAACAGGCAGTGCTTTTCTACATATTTCCAGACTTGGGTTGTTAAATCCCTTCACAGTACAGAAAAGATAGGTGAAAGTATTCATGTTTACTTAACAAACACTGCAAGCCTGTGTGCAAACCACGGGGACAGACAGGAGTAAGGGCCCTTCATTTCTGGAATTCTGTCCTTATAGATGCAGAGGCCAAAAAAGCCTTTGATTCTTAAAAAAAGATCTTAAGGTTTGAGAAGGCAGGACAGCCTCTCTTCTTAGTCTCCAAGCACGGAATGCTGGTTTCTGGAAATTTCCTCAGTGTCAAGTCACTGAATTTTCCTGCTATATAACTTCAACAAGTAAACATACGATGTATGTACTAAGCCCTTCTTCTTCATACTAACATTTGATCTCTGTATAGAGCTACTGGAATTTTGTAACATGCTTTTTTCTTTTTCAAACAGGTTCCCTCAAGCCAAAAAATAAAAACTAACCAAACTTAGGTTCCCTCAAACCAAAAAATAACCAAATAAATGTTCCCTTGAATTAATTCCTCCCTCTCAAACAACTTTTTATTTTTTGCTGGCTGACATGCTATAAATTGTGAGCATTTAACACCATTAAAAAGAGGTAAAGCAATGAAATTAGGTAAATCATGCCATGAGTCTAATGGCTTCTTTCCTTCTTAGATCATTTATTTGCTTATTCACTGAGGCTATTTTTAGCTTTTTTCATAGCTTCTGTTTCATGAAGAAATAGTTACAGTGTACTTAGAATCAAATAATAAAACAGATGATAAAGTTCTTAAACCTGAGACGACCGGGGCCTAATAGAAGGTGAATGGAAAATCTAAAAGTGCCCTCTCAGGAATCACTGCTCAGGCAGTTCTATTTGGTTGCTGATTTGATGACAAACTTAAACGCAACCTGCCTGAGACCTGCAGTTCACCTTTCCTGACAATGGTGGAAACTGAATGAAAAATTGTCCCGAGTTCAAGGCTGCAAATGGTAAATTTAATAGTTTTCAAACTATTTTTAGAAGAATTGCCTGCTCATAAATTCCTCATAAATTCAGCCAAACACACTTTCACTGTGGTTGTTTGGGGCATAGGCATTTTAGAAATAAATAGTTTGATTAATTTTAACCTCTAAGAATGTCATCTGTGTTTTAAATCTAAATTTTTTTTGTAACACACCCTAGGGATTTCAGAGTCTGCTGGCAGGCAGACATTTCGTAACAGTATTTTCTGGCACAGTCTCATGGGAAGTACAAAAGACGTCCAGTAGGGCTAACGCCAAGAAGTTAAGGTCACTTGGAAAAAAATATGGTCACTTGTGGTTATAGTGAATACAGTTAAACTTACTACTGCATTTATAATTAAATTCATATTTGGATTTCTCATAATTGGTTGCTGATCTAAATATTACTGTGATATCAAATGTTTTAATAAATATAGAAAGTTCTATTATATAAGGGGGATACAAAGAGAACAAGATATATGTGTATCTGTGCTACTGGTTTTTGATAGATTTCTCCACATTATATGTAAAATATATATATTGTTCACATGTCAAAATGTCCCCACGAACAAGGAGATTGCTATGATTTGCGGCCTAGGTTGGAGGTTACGCACAATCCATCTGTTTGTTCTTTAGGAGCGCATCATATTATCTAGAAATGGCTAGACAGATGATAGAACAGACTTTGGTCATGAGCTTACTTCAGTGTGGTTCTATCAAAAACCAGTTGTGTCACCTTAGATAAGTAACTACTTTTTAAGTCTCTCTCCTCATCTATAAAGCAGACAGAAAAGGAATAATCTTTCATTGATGGAATAAGGATTACAAATGAGTTAATGTGAGGCTACTTTATAAACTGTATAGGATCACATTACACAACAATTAGAATTATGAACAGCTACCATCATGACTATATTTTATGTCAATGTTCCTGACATACCACTCTTAAAAATAGAAGTATTTTAAAAAATCATGATCATATAGTTTTCAGTGTTCATTTTCACCAAGATTTTCAAAACACAGATTTTGTTTATATTCTGAAGCTAATGAATACTTTTAAAAACCCTACAGCACAAAACTACAGTAGCATAAACAGATGAACAGTAAGATAGTCAGAAGTATTTTAGTCAAGCAATACTTGCGGAGCAACAGACAGGTGAGCATAGAAGTTGAATTACATAAAGTGCTGAGTGTGTGAGGAATACTCGGCTTGTGAGGCTAAGATGTGCACAAGAATTGAGAACAATGAAGGGAGAAATCTGTCCTTATTTCATCGGGTCATGGCTTATGTCTAGATGTACCCCGAATCCTCACGGGGTCATCATTAGGGCTTCAGATCTTCCCTGTATGAACATGAATGTGGCCATCTTTTCCACAATTGGAACACATTAAATTCATTAAAATGAGGCACCACTGTGATTATGCTTTTAATAACTATTCAAACTTCAATGGCAGACGAAAAGGAAAAGGGGTCTAAAATTTTACATATATAATATTTTTCTAATGAAAATAAAATAGACATGCAGATTTCCAAAAAAAATAAAAACAATACTATTTCACTGGAGGTAACACTTTACATTTTAAAATAAAGTTAAATGAAGAACTATGGAATGTTGATTTTCATAGTTGTATTTTTGAGCTCAAACCAACGTTTTCTAGGACTTGCCTCTTGTAATCTAAAAACAACGGGGATTTTCTTTTCTGTGCAGGCAGCGATGAAGTTATCGGGGAGGAGCTGTCCGTCTGAAAGGAACTCATCATCCTTTCCTTGATCAATCAGTATGTCCAGCTGAGAACCTGGGTAAGACTTCACCAGATGAGTTGCATCGTAAGTCTATAAAAAGAGAAGAAACATTAGTAGAAAAAATGTATTTTTAAACTGTCTCCCATGATTTGATACCATTAGAATTTAGCTTTATGGTTTTTATCACAGATAGTTATCCTTTAATATCAGTAGGGGGCTGGCTGGCTCCAGGTTCCCCAAAGACGCCCAAATCTGTGGATGCTCAAGTCCCTTAGGTAAAATGGTACACTATTTGTATGTAACCTATGAACATTGTTTGATGTGCTTTAAAATCATCTCTACTACATACTTTAAATCATCTTTAGATTACTTACAGTACCTAATGCAATGTGATAGCTGTTATACTTCATTCTTTAGGGAATAATGAAAAGGTCTGAGAAGTCAGTACGGATATAATTTTTAAATTTTTTTGGTAAAATTAAAAAATATAAAACCTACAAATATGGAAGACTGAGTTTGTACAGGCTTTTCTAATTATTCTCAGCTCTCAAGCCTTAACTTGAGAGGGCCAGGAACCTAACAGTGACAAGGGTACAGCTTCTTAACAAATCCGCAAGCTGAAGAACGAGTATTAACAGTCACTCAGTACCTACCTTCCATTTACTTTCATCTGTTCCCAAATATCCAGTAAAGGCTTTTCTGCCCAAAGCACTGAGCACTGGGTTGCAAAGTGGAGCAAATGCTGACACAGACTTCAAAAACAGAAGAATTGACAAGTTACATCTTGCTGAACCAAATACAGACATTTGCACCTAGCTTTAAAACTCTAACAAGAACTGTTGTGAGTTTCCTCCTGATGTATTACAGAACTCAAACAGTACTGCAGAACTCATCACAGTATCTTTTGTGTATTCTATCAAGGGAGCTCCTAAATGTAGCTACTCAATGCAAAGCAATGCATTGCAATTTAATTAACGTACAAATGAAAGTTTATATTCAAGTTACTACTTTTTTCCGCTAAAAATTGATCTGTAGTAATAAAAAATTACATCTGAGACATTATTTCTCTTAAAAAGTACCAAGAAAGCAGTAAAGAATGCCTTTATACTGTATGTGACTGAATTTCTAACACAATTTTGTCCTTTGTACAATTCTGTATTCCATAGGACAAGATACACAGGTAAAATTTCTCAGTGCAAGACTTTTTATCAATGTATATATTTCACAATCTCTACTAGTTTCTGTAAAGGGCAAAAAATTTAAGTTGACCTTTTCAACTTCAGACAGTACATTGACTACCGTATATAAAAGCATGGAAAAAGAAAAGCTTTATTTTATAAAATTGCTATGAGGAGTATTTTCATGTCTCAGCAGCACACATGAAATGATTCAGAAGTCTTTCCTATAGGAAACAAATGGATTAAACAAATCTTCAAATAATGAATGATTCTAACTGTAAAATCAGAAGCAATCCTAAGATGATCACTGCTTTAACATTTCCTTCTTGGAACTCTTGTAATACGCTGCAATGTACTATATGATTCTCTAAATACAGTTGGCTATTCAAATTTGGCTCACTTAAACCACAATTATGCAGAGGTGGAAAGCTTCAAATAAAGAATGGAAAAGGCTGAGAGTGCCTTTTTTCAATTAAATTATATTAAATTTTCATTAGATCACATTAAGACATAAAATCCTCAAACTTTTACCAATCATGAATACTTTCCTTTACCTTGGAAAACCAAAGTCAACTTTACAAAGATCTTTGCTAAAAATATAAATAAATGATACACACTATCACAGTAACATTAATCAAGAATAATATCCCATGGGGGGGGGATGTGCCTTAAACTATAATTTTGAAGATAAGCTACATTTTATAATATTTCTGTTAGGCCAACAAAAAACCCCTGTGAAGGAATACACAGCTTCTGACTCTGTAGCACACATCATGTTATCACATTTAATACTCTCTGCCAACCTGTCCAGTTTTCCAATCCTAGAAAACTGTGGTCCTGATACAAAGATGACAGTATCATAATTGCATTCTTTGAAAGTTCCTAATACTCTTATCATTCAAGAGAAATATTTGTCACTAGAAACTTAGGTAATCTTACTTTGTATTTTCCAGGGTTTTTCAAAGCACAAATCAGAGCTCCATGGCCTCCCATGGAGTGGCCAAAAATAGACATCCTTTGTGGGTCCACTGGAAAATTGGCATTTATGAGTTGGGGAAGCTAGAAAAAATTCAACAGCGTGACAGAAGAGCAGAGAAAATAATTTTAGACTTTTTAAAAGTTATGTAAAACAATTACATAATCAATACCTTTAAATCATATTCTTACAATGTTTGAACTGACAAAGATTAAAAGAAAAAAATCTTAGGAAGACAACAGTTATTAACGCATTCACTGGAGAATATATGGCAGACTTCTTTTTGAACGGGCTTTCAAGTACGCTGTTCAGGCCTGCGCTGAACTCACAATTCAACAGTTTCTCAGGTAGCTGGGATTACCAGCACGTCCCACCACATCCACGGGGGGAAGTTAGGAAGACGATGCTTTTTAAATGCTTCATCTGGTAACTTCATTTGGGAAAAAATCTAATAGAAAATTCTCAGGGAAAAAAATGTGTACAAAGATAACCAATGTAATACTTGTTATGATAAAAAAAATCTTAGTAAAAATTAATTGTGGCATTGACACAATATTATGCAATTCTTAAATTAAAAAATATTTTATAGAACTAAAACAATATGATAAAAAATGTTATAACTGTGAAAATTAAAGATAGAAAAAATCTGGAATGTAATGTAACATAACTATGGTCTAGGGTCTAAGAATAATGGATGATTGAGGGCAGAAAAAAATAGCTTTGTGGTAGAATGCTTGCCTAGCATGTGTGAGGCCCTGGGTTACCCAGCACCAGCGAGGAAAAAAGAAAGAAGAATTATACGTGATTCAAATTTTAATACTGCTTTTGAATTTTTATGATGTATATGATAAAATCATAAAACTTACATAAATGAAAAAACTATACATATTTAAATACTTAAAGAAGTTATGCTTTATCATTTATCCTTTCTAACTAATCTTTGGCTTATCACTATAAAATACCTAAAAGAATCAGCTACTGGGAAATGATAGGTTGTTTCAAATATTTTCGTTTTCCATACAATTATTTGAATCTTTATACGCGGTTATTGCTTGTGTTCAGATGTCCTCCTAGAGCCTCATGCAGTCGGGGGGCTTTCTCAGAGGTGGCTGGGGCTACTGTGTGGTGACGGAACTGATTCACAGTGCAATGCCGGGCTCAGGGGCACTTCCTGACCTAGGTGTGCTGCCTGCCCTAAGCAGTCGGGGTAAGATAAAAAGGGCAGAAAGACGCTGGTAAGGCCTCCTGCTTGCTTTTGCTGTGTTCTGCTTGCCACGAACTGATTCTCCTCTGCAGTGCCCCTCTGCCAAGCCATGCTACCTTGGGCCGGGGATTTAGCTCAGTGGCATAAGCGCCTGCCTGGCAAGTACGAGGTTGTGAGTTCGATCCCGGTACCAAAAAAACACAAAAAACAAAAACGATATACTGCCTTGGAGCCAGCCAGTTATAGATTGAGCCCTCTATAAGCTGTGATAAATAAAGCTTTCCCCCATTAACTTTAGGTGTCAGGTATTTTATCTCAGCAAGGAGAGAAAAGTAACTAAGACAAATATACATTGAATATTAATTTAAATTATAGCAAACAGGACTATAATACTAGTAAACTTTGGAATTTTCACTAAGATAATTTATAAACATGTATAAAATAAAGTTGTCATTCTATAATTTAGTTTAAAACTCTCAGGACCAGAAGGCCTATGGCATAAAAATTAAACTCTTGGCGGTCATCAGTTAATAGGTACAATACAAATTAAATTACCTCTTCTGTTACGTAAGCGTACATCCTGTAGTTTGTTTTCCAAGGCTCTTCAGTAGCATTCACATAAAACCCCGCGCCAGTGCCGAAGTCCCAGTGATCATCTTCTCCTTTAATATTGCATTCACCTGTCCAGGAGAAGTCCCAGGCTTTCATCTACTCTGTAGTAACTCCCATGTTTAATAATACTTCTAGATGAATGTACAAGTCCATTGGCATTACTGCTCTTCCTCCTACACTGTAAGCCTTTTCTTTTTGGTAAACTATACTTTCTCAACCTGTCTTGAATGGGACCAGTTCTGGCAGTAAAGTCAGAGAAGGAAGGACTTAAAAGGGCTTATATTCTCTTTACCTTTCAGAACTGTGTAGAAATCCCTTCTTGTGGAACGTCGCTGGGACTGCTCTCCTTGAAAGACCATTTTGGCTAAACCTGGCCCTAACTTCATTTGTTGATACGTATAGAGTTGGCTAGGATACCCCCTACATTGGCTTTAAGCAAGGCAAATGGGTACAGTCAGGTGCTGCTGTGTGGCCCTTGAAGCAATGTGATAGGTCAGTGAGGCTGGCCCACAGCTCCCAACTTGCACGCCTGAGGCCCAGAGATGCTATCCTGCTGGCTGAGCCTGGTCAAAAAGAACCTGTCAAAAACCAGTGAAGAAAGAACCTGAGACATCTTAGGGCATGAAGGCCGGATATCAAAGCTGACGCACAGACCCGAAACAGTTTAAGAGCTTTTTAAATTTTTATAATAGGAAAGGAAGCTCATTTAGTATTATTATTATTATTTGCTTTAGAAATAATTTTGAGTTGAAGATACTTCCTAAAACTGTGTTATGCAGATTTCTCCAATCTTAGGGGCTCCTGGAATCCAGTAATCTTTCTGCACACCTCCCTGCATCCTCAGAGGTACTTCTGTGCCTCCTACCTAGCCCAGCTCACAGTACTCACATTCTCAGAATCACTCAACTCAAGCCTTTCCCCTCTTTGAATTAATAAAACTCGGTGGCCCTGAATCATGGCCTTTGTGCTGGCTAGCCATTGTTTTGACTGGACTTAAGAGATCCTCTTGGCTCCCCACCACCACAGATATGTGTTTGTCTCTTTATTCACACTGTGGGTTGCACTGGAGGAGGTAGACTGGAATTTACTCGGTAGAATTACACTAACTTTTCCCTGGGATTACAAATATAAACTCTTCCAGACTGCAAGGACTGCGATGAGACTGGCAGAACAGGATTTTTACACCTTCTCTGAGGACCCTTCCCTACTACTTGCTAATCCTTTTTTAATTCTCTCTACAACTATGACCTTAGAAGGAAAGGCAGGCACGTGTTTCTTCTCTAATATAGTTTAAAATCATTCCATCCTGTTTCCCCTCTTTATTCACAGCATGGTCATTCAGTCAAGATGGCACTCGAAACACTAAGAAATAACAGCAAAATATAAAAGGAATTGTACAATGCATATTAGATTGCTTGTAAGTTAAGAATTACATGACTTAGATCTTTTTAAAGGATTTCTGGAACAAGGGTACTTACGAGGGCTGGTATCTGGAGCGATGACAACGAGGCCGTGTTCTGAGGCAGCTTGATGGTAACCAGATTTTGTTATAAAATTCTGTTCTGTGCAAGTTAAACCTGAAGATCAAACACACTGTTATCTCATGCTACACTGTGTAGATTAAAAGCTTTACTTTTTATAACAGGAAAGCAAGCTCATTTAGTATTTTTTTTTTGCTTCAGAAATAATTTTGAGTAACACACGAACATTGCTTTCTTAGAAAATTTTCAATAGTATTAACCCAAGAACTGCTTTAGATTGAATGATCCCATAACTACCCTCCTAAAGTCACTTACTGAAGTTTCAATTATCAAAATTCTTGGAAATTTGGAATTTTCTAAAACTATAGAACAGTCAAACTCTAGATAGGGGGCATATGCTTGATATTAAAATAGTTCCAGTTAGGTATCAGCAAACATGCTAATTAAACATGTGACTAGTTATGCATTAAAATATAAGTATTCACAGTAAGTGGGCTAATATGACTATAATAAAATTTTTTAAAAAACTTATTTTTTACAAACAGATAGTTCTCAGCAACAAAATTCAGCCCATATTTTTGTATCTCTCACTGAACTAAAAAAGAGAGCAATGGTAACCTTCCTTAATTCAGTTTTTAGAACCACTTCTCATTTTTCCTAATACTGAATTTTTCAGTCATGTGATAAAGAGATGATATAATTTTTCATTGTAGGTACTTAAGACTATTACGATGTAAGAATGGCCAAGAATGAACTCGCAACAGATGCTTGAGGTAAATATTACTTTATGCAATAACCTTTTTCCAGTGGTCAATATTAAATGTCCCATTATATTTGATAATTAGTGACATCCAAGCTTACTGACTATAAATAAACTACAAAATACTTTTATATTTGCTAATTTTAACAGTGCAGTGATTTATAAAGCAGTTGTTCATGAATATTTGTTTGGGAGTTTTTTGGTAGATACTGGAAATCAAATTCTTGACCTCACACCTGCCAGTACTGTGTCGTTGAGCTATATTCCTGCGCTAAAAACAATGTTTTGTTGTTGTTGTTGTTTTGTGCTGCTTGGGATTGAGAACATTTGTTAAATTAGAAATAAGACACAAAGTTACAAGTTTCAGCATGGGAGTCTATGGTTAAATTCCATTAAGAAACACAGACTCTCACCATCACGGCAGACTAACAAGTGCCTACCACATTCTTTTTTCTGTATGCTTTCCAGAAATGTTAGAGCCATATCATGTGCTTAATAAAATGTACTAAAGGAGGCAGAGTAATAGTATTAAAAACATGGACCGATTTCAGATAGGACTTGGTTCTAAGTGTTACTCGCTATCTACTATCTTGACTGATTCTCAATTCTTTCATTTGAAAGATGGGATCACCATGAGTTCCAGGCCAGCCTGCTCTACATAGCAAGACTCAGTCTCAGAAAACAAATACATAAATAAAAGAACTAAAAGTGGGGACAGCACCGACTCATTCTACATCAGAAGACGACTAGGTATTACTGTATGATCACACACAAAGATCTTCCAACTGTGTCTAAGACATGGTGCAGTCTTACACTCACAAATCCACAAAGTTCACTTTTTTCTAGTTGAAACAAATTCTTTAAGGTAGAAGGAAATAAATCAAGCTAGGTTAGATAGAACTATTCTGAATAGTACGTAGTTACTAATTAAAACCTGCTTGATCAACATCTCTTTTAAATGAACAACTAAAAATTTTTTTGTAATACTGAGGTGAATTCAATGGTTGTTTGTATAGCCAACATTACACTGTCAGCTCTAATTTTAAGAACATTTTTGTCACCTCAACAAGAAACACCATTAGTAGGCACTCTTTAATCAATCCCAATCTTCTTCCTTAACCCTAGGCAACCACTATTCTATTTTTGATCTATATGGGTTTGCCTATCCTGGGCATTTCCTATAATGGAATGTTATGAGTGGGTTCTTTCATCTTGCATAATGGTTTCAAGGTTCATGCATGTTTTACCATGTGTGATGACTTATTACAGTACTTCTTGTTTCAGAATAACATGGATATAATCTTTGCCAAGTTTTCCTTTAACTTACTTGGCAAGTGAATTTGAAATGCTTGTTACCATTCTCAGACAATCTTTTTTATTTTCCCAGAAAATCAAGACTTAATTCCCAAAGTTTATATAGTTTTTAGCATCTCACTGTATTATGATTTGAAATAAACAAACAAAAATTCTGTATTTTAAACTCTTAAAGTTCCAATGATTATATCTTCTTGATTCAATTTTGGTTAGGAATCTGGGTCCTTAGTATAGTGCCTATTACACAATACCCTGCTATTTATCTGTGTTTTTAATCTTTAACCAAAGTTATGACTTTAGAGTTCTCACCAGAAACAAAACGCAGAAAGAACAGAAAAAAAAAAAGAGTCCAAAAACCACTAAGTAATATTAGGCAGTATATGTCTTCTCTGATCTTCAGTTTCTTTCCATGAATTACGTGATTTCCAAGATCAATTTTATACAGTATATTTTCTAAAATAATTAAATTCCTAATTTTGTTGTATTGTTCTTCTAGTAAAATCAGTGGTCTTCATTTAATCACAGAAATGTCTTCCTCAGTTAAAATCAGATACACATTTCTTTTTACTTTTTAAAATGAAATGTGAGGCTGGGGATGTGGCTCAATGGCACAGTGCCTGCCTGGAAAGCACAAGGTCCTGAATTCAATTCCTACTACCAAAAGGGGGGGTGGAGAGCAAAGAAAAAGAACTGTGCTCATTCTTGTTTTCAAAGATTGGTTTTTGGGGCTTATCCTTAGTGAAATACTACATTCATAGGCAGGATCTGTTAGAATACTGTAGGAACAATTTTTAAGGAAACAGAACAATTCAGTTGTTTTAATTCTTTCTCTGAAACACTTTCTTCTAAAAGTAGGACGCTAATATCTTGTGACAGTTACCACAGAGGTCCCAAACTACTTGTATCGGTGTCTTGCTCTCTCACAATCAATTCTACATCTGACTAAGAAGCATTAGTGTTACTTACGACTTTATAGATTGCTGCCAGAGAAGCTCTGTAGTACCAAATTAAAATATTATATAGAATACTGTAGACATTACTAATTGTGGTTTTTAATTATGTATCATGGTGCCCTAGTTTCATTTGACTGGTCAAATCATTATAAACTAAAGATGCTTGAACAGTTATAAATTAACTTTTCCAAACTCTTATCACTGAGTCCAGAACTTTATATTCTCTGTCAAATTACTTGGTCTTATTGAAAAAAAAAAAGTGAAATAAATCTAACTCCATAGGTCTCAAATTATTCTCAAGGTAAAGATTTACAAAGCAGACTATGACAAGCCTCTACAGTGTTTCATAAGTGGATTAGAAAGCATATTAGTAAGGCAAAATAAAAGGGTAAGTAAGATAAGCCAATCAAAAGAAATAAATTCCTTTATAAAACTCAAAACACGTAATACTCACCAGAGAGCCAATACAGGGCAGGGCACTTTCCAGTTTCTGCCTTTGGTGGTAAGTAGACAGCAAATTTCATTTTACA
Source organism: Cavia porcellus (assembly GCF_034190915.1). Lineage (NCBI taxonomy): Eukaryota > Metazoa > Chordata > Mammalia > Rodentia > Caviidae > Cavia > Cavia porcellus. The sequence goes on from NW_026947504.1 coordinate 62,071,235, forward strand.
TTTTAGCTCCACACTATAATTTTAACAACAACCATCATGACAAAACATCACTCTCAAGACAGAAGCAAAATAATTGAGTACTATATAAAAAGATATATAGCATAGGTCCAAAAGCAATTTAATATCCAAAGTAAACAACACCATCAAACATTTAAGGAAAATGCTTTGTCTCTTGAATAAAGAATTGGGCCAGTTTAACATACTGATTTATTAACCAACTTTACTCTCTGCTTTATGTGGCAGTCATTTTGTATGGAACAAATAAATATAAACGATTAATGCAATTCTTAATGTATCATTTCCAGTCTTAAAATAAAAAATTCTTTTCTAAAGAGATGTTATAGAATAACGAATCAGCTTTCTTAAAAAATGAATCTGAAGATCCTAAGTTACATATTGTTCATGGGTACTGGAAGGACGACATCTTTAATTTGCTCTTTTGTCACTAATAATTTATCACCATCATAACAACCAGGTTTGGTAAGCACCACAGTATTTTCCTATGTAAACTATACTTCACGTCAATGACTTTTCATGGATTTATTTTTTAAAAAAAACCATACAAATGCAAGAAAATTTACTACACTAAGTTGTCTGTAATTAACTATAAATATGGTAAATACTTGTACAAACTTTCTGGAAAACTAGTGTTCCCCTGCCCCGCCTTTTAATATGCCACATTGTAGTGATAACTGACTTACTTCTTTTAGCCAATGTTTCTGGCTTTCACCTTTACATCCTAAGAATATGCTTTCACTGCTGCTTTGCTCTGTTTTAGATAATACCTGAGTGCTCACAACAGCAGGATTTACTCCCTCCCTGCCTTTGTTCTCTCCCTACTTTCTTCCTCTCTTATCTTCTCAGTATATAATTTTAGTGAATCAACATCAAGAAACTGTTATCCAAAAATAATCCATGTAGTTTATGGATTCCCTTTCCTGTTCATTGAGTTAGTAACTTTCTATTTTTGTTACTTGGCTGTGTTGATGTTTTAGGTACAGACTCCCACAAGACTCCATCAATGCTAAGGGCAAGTTTTCTGTATGCATCTCTCCATTCTCTGCAAATGCTGGCTTCTACCTTTCTAGCCTATTTTAAGTATCTGTCTAGCTGATGATTAAAAGGCAAAAAAACTTTTCGGCAGGTGTTCTTAGGTCTTCAATTATTGTTAAATAAGATGAAATGTTTTCTTTCACAGTATAACCATATCAGATCCATTTCTGATTCCAGGATATTTATTGTAAATCAGCAAACCAAGATAATATAATCTTGTTATAGGTGGTTGGTACTGTAAGACTTTTCTTGTACACTTAAAAATTAACAGCTTTAAAGTTTTTTTTTTTTTTTTTTGTCTTTTTCATTTTTACCGGTACCGGGGATCGAACTCACGACTGCCTGCTTGCAAGGCAGGTGCCTATGCCGCTGAGCTAAATCCCCAGCCCCCAATTTAAAGTTTTTTAAAAAGAAAAACACAAGAGTGGCAGAAAAAAATTTGGTAAGAAGGCAAATTTCATATTAAGTGTTGTTACTACAATTTAGTAAAAAGATTTCTCTCAAAGTTACAGTATAAATCAGATCTGAAATACATTTAACAGTCGTATCATTAACACTTTAAAAATAGCATTATCCAGTAATGTTCGGAGGTTTCCACCTTCATTATGTCACTATGATGCTGCTGAACTGTTGAAAGAATCTCATGCAGAGATCTGCTGTGGCCAATCTATATTATCACCAATTCAACATCAAATTCTTGCTCTTCTGGTTTCAAAAATTTCCCTCTCAACTACAGACAATTTTATTAACTTCATTTTCTTAAAAAGAAAATTTCATCAAGCAGTAGCGTCTGTCTGGCAGAACTTCCCACTATTTTCTGACTTGCTGCTGCCTTGGGGTCACCACTTTTATCCTGGAAAATCCTTTCTCCTCTGATCCTATTTTCTGATCCGATGCTCTCAGCTTTCCTGCTTTAGTTCCTCATTTTGATGGAACTGAATGCGAACTGTACATATGCAGGAAAATGTCTTCATTGTGTTCTCACCCTTCATTGTATTCGATTTTGTCTACTAACTATGTAACAGGGCATACAGGATATTTGAATTTTAAAGGTACAGCTGCTCTCTCTTCCTGAATCCATTATTGTTGACTTATGTCTTTGAAAATTCTTCATCCATTTTACCTCTCTGAATGTTTTGAGATTGTTCCTTTGTTCCCAATGATCTAGTTCTTCACAGTATCCTTTGTGCTTCTAATTCTTAAGCTTCATGTCACTTCTCTTGCTTTCTCTTGCCAATGCTAACAATTTAGCTTTCTAGGTTTCGCAAAGTGAAGTAGTGCCTTTCCACCTGTTTTCCTAATTCTAAAATATTTTTCTAGCTCCTGTTCCTTGCTTCTTTATCTACTCTGTACTAGTTGGAGGAATCTGTGTAAAACACCTTTACTTAAAGCTGTATCAGTCAGATTTGGGAGTTAATGAAACGAAATACATGTGTTTAATTTGTCATCTTAACAAGAAGTCAGGTATCTTTTTTTTTACATTGAAAGATATTCTCAGAATTTTTAATGGCAACATAGGTATTTGTGAAATTTCACAAGACCATTAAATGAAATCCTGAAAGTGCTCTGCTCAGGCTCTCATATCTCACAAAGTTACACAATTCAAACCTGGCCAATAGTTTGGTGAAACTGCGGACTAGCTAATGAGGGTGGAGCTGAAAGCCAAATTGTGACATACCACAAGAGACGGGTCAGGATTTCTTTAAACTAGAACAAACATTAAAATGGCATGAGTGATACCTACCTTTCATGTTCAAAAACTTTCTGCAATCCCCCGAAGCACTTGTTGCTGGAAATCTGCTTCAACGCCATTCTTCTCCTATTAGTGAAGATTAAATTCATTAATAGTTGAAGAATTAGTTGTTGAAAAACTTGAAACAATACTGTTTTCAGATCAATTATCTAAACAAATAACTGTTTTCTGCCTCAAAATTTTTTCACAATCCACTTTCCTAAATAATATAAAAACTTTTTATACACAACAGTTGCCTTACTTGCTACTAAAAAACAAGAGTACTCTGGTATATCATTAGTTATTAATAAGCATTTTTGTTATTGTTGTGGACTTTTTCATATTCATACACACATAACTTTAAATTTACACAGAAAATACCACATATTATCTTTTAAAAATAAACATGGCGAAAACTGAAAAAGCAGGAGTCAAACTGATTGTGGTGTGTAGCTCTGAAGGAGGGATTCCCTTCTCATTTCTAAAAGCACTGCTGCGTTAAAACACAGGCCATAAACCCTACACACTAAATAAAAATCTTCCAATATTACCACTCTGGTAGTCTTTTCAGTGAAATCATTACTATATACTGATTGGTATATAGTAGTGGTCTTTTCGGTGAAATGTTTTACTATATATTGATTGAAGCTTTAGTATTATACTTACAGAGCAATGTGATCTTAAAAACTAACTTTAAAAATACCTTCACTGTATTCTAAATACGACTAATTAAAAACTTATCTTCAATCTCTTCAATAAATTCAAATAGTCTTGCACTAAAAAACTGGGATTTGAACTCAAACACCTGACATCTGCATTCTTATTCTTAGCTGTCATGTTGCCCTGCCCCTCTGGGAAATCTCTATAAAGTATGCTCTGCTTTAAGGCACACAAAGATTGAGCAATTCCGTAGGATTAAGGTATTACAATTACACGCAGAAATTACTTGTTAATTATAATTTATGTTTTAAATCTATAAAAATTAGTTGTTCAATCCTAGTGTTCTAGGTATTATTACTGTATATTAACTTCATTTATTTATGATCTTATCTTAAATAATGAAATTACATACTGCATAATTTTTTTATACATTTTTTTTTTTTTATCTTTTTCATTTTTATTGGTACCGGGGATCGAACTCATGACTGCCTGCTTGCAAGGCAGGCGTTTATGCTGCTGAGCTAAATCCCCAGCCCCCATACTACATAATTTTAATATTCAAACACATGAGAGCAAAGAATACGGAATTTTTTTGGTACTGGGAGAATTGAACTCAGGTCCTCATGTTTGCCAGGTAGGTGCTGTGCCACTGTGCTATCCTGGCCCAAGGAATAAAATTTACTTGCTAAATTATTTGACAAGGAAATCTATCTCCTCAAAACAAAGCACGTACGTTAGTCTTCTTAAAACAAAGCACAGCACACTGAAAACATATCTGATACATGAAAGGTACCTAATAAATACTGTATTCATTGAATTAATGAATAATGGCATTTGCTTTTACAAGTCAAAATTATGTAAAAATTTTGAAAATTAACTTGTTCTTTATATCATTCTATGCTTTATTTTTAATCTATTTAAATGAACTACAAATAGTCTATCTCCTCTGCTCTTTGAATGTTGCTTAATTCGAATTCAAAACCAAATACTTTTATGTAGCCAAAAGAAGCAGTGTTAAATAGTTTTAATTGGTAGCATGACTTTAAAACTCAAAGCTTCAACATTTTTTTCCTAATTACCTGTTTTATAGGCTAACTTCAATTATAAATCAAGAAAAATGTTAGGGTCAACAAAAAAATGACAAAAACTAATAATTAGATACACACTCATGATATACTATTATACAGTAGGCAGTTGTATTTTCAATAAAATTTTTCTATTGAAAATTCACATGCTTTAAACCAAGTTAGTGGATATTTCACTTAACTTTCAGATAACAGAAACAACAAAACTTAGGTTTACCTGTTTAATTGGTATTTGGTTGTCTGTACCAAAGGACCACCCTGAAGAAAAGACCAAATGGATTACAAACGGGATGTGTTTATACACATTAAATGTTATACCGTAGATGTGAGCACTCCCACATTCTTGAGAAACATTTTTTTAGGAAGTAGGTGACTCTCTATGGCAGTATGAAAAATGTAGCTGGTGGGATGGCATCACCCCTTCATCTCGGCCTTCAATGTATTACTTTACAGTGTAACAACTGCTTGGTCCAGGACAGACTGACTGTATGATAGTGGCCTGATATTAGAGTTGCAAAATTCTTATCAGTTACTGAACACATGGTTGAAGAAATAGTAAGAAAATAAAAAAATTGAAGAAAAAGAAAAAAATAAACTTCCAAGAGAAAATTCCAGTGTGGAAGTTAAAAGGAAATTTTTGCAGACCTCAACATGCTTCTTAAAATCTTTACAGCCTAGACTTTCATACTACAAGTTGTTTTTATCACTAGAGTAATATTCACAGTGTATTATCTACTCTATTTCATAATCTATGAAAAAAAATAAAACAAGTAAAAGATCATGGATATATTTTTCTAAAGTGACAACTGTTCAAAAGTCCCAGGCAAGTCTCACAGAAGGGATTCCAAGAGCCTCTGTTAGCATAAGAGATGACAGCTCCATGCATATTACTCTCACTGGGATAAGAAGTCGAGGTGAAACACTGATCTCGATGATCCTGACCTTGTGCACACCTAGGCATGTTTGTGTCTTAAGTGAAAAATAAAATCTTTAAAAACAGAAAGTCTCAAAAAAAAAAAAAAAACCCAGAAAGTCTCATAGATACAGAAAAAGAAAATATTTTTGTACAGTGTTTGGGTTTTAAGCTGTTATTAACAAAGGTTAAAGAATTAAAGTTATTGAGCTAGGGATTTAGCTCAGTGGCTTAAGCACCTGCCTTGCAAATGCGCAGTCGTGAGTTCGATCCCCGGTAACTAAAAAATAAAGTTAAATAAAAAAGAATTAAAGTTACTTTAAGCTAATTATTGAAAATATATTTTAATAAATAGTATAGTGTAAGTTTACAGTTCTTTCTTTTTTTTTTTTTTTTTTTTTTTGGTACTGGGCATCAAACTCACAACCTCGAGCTTGCTAGGCAGGCGCTTATGCTGCTGAGCTAAATCCCTAGTCCAAGTTTACAGTATTTAAGAAGTCTACAGTAGTCACAGTAATGTAACAAGTTTTCTCCACTCACTGACTCATTCAGAGCAACTTCCAGTCCTGTAATCTACATTCACAGAAGCTCCCTCCATTGGTGTGTCATTTTTTAATCTCTTAAATTTCCTCCGTACTTTCTTTTTTTAATGCATAGACACACAAACACTTACCACTGTTACAGATGCCTACAGTATAGCAGTAATATGTTGTTGAGGCTTGTAACCAAAGAGCAGTTGGCTACACCAACTGTTGAAGTATATACCATGATATTCACACAACAATAAAATTACCACCGAACGATGCGTTTCTTAGAACATATTCCAATTCTAAGCCATGCGTAACAGTACCTATTTTGCCTCAAGGCCTGGTACTTGCTCAAAAACTTTTGTAGGAGCAAAAGTACTATGAAAATATTTTTTACTTCTTTAAACTTTTTAAAGTATAAAAGTTAAGAAAAACATTCAACTGCTCAAAGTGAACAAAACAGGAGTGGAGGCTAGGAAAGCAGAAGATGGATCTACCTGGCTAAGAGATGTGGGCCAAATTTGTAATGTAGGGGGCTGGGATATAGCTCGGAGGTAGAGGGTTTATCGAGCTTGGGCAGAGCTGTGGGTTCAATCCCATTGAACCTATTAAGTTTTCTATGTAGCTCTACAAGATGAGCATCCCTAATCCAAAAATCTGAAATTCTCCAAAATCTGAAATTAAGTGTTGACACGTCGTAAGTGAAAAATTCCCCTTAGTGAACTTGTCTCAAGCACAAAATTATTTAAAATATTGTATGAAATAAGGCTAAGTGCACCATGTGTGTATGAAACATAACTGAACTTTGTATTTAGACTTGGGTCCCATCTGCAAGGTATCTCAGTTTGTATTCGAAAACAATTTTAAATTTTACAAAATTCAAAATCTGAAACACTGCTGGTCACAAAAGTTTTGGATAAAGATACTCCTGTTTGTGTTTTGTTATCACTCTCTCATTCTTTGGATTTTGATGCACTTAATTCACACTCTGCTGGGTCTTAACCTGGAGCGGTCTCCACAAATCAGTGGACTGAAGAGTACCAACTGATACTGCTATCACTTTCTTGTTTACTCTCTTCAAAAAACGGCAGGATCTAGGATCTTCCCATTACCATTCTCTTCCCATATACTTTCCTCCTTGCATTCCCTAAATTTCAATTACATATTCTGAGTGGAAGGATCTTAATTTAAATCTCTATATTCAATCTTCTTTCAGCATTAATGCCAGATTTTGAAATTTCCTGCTGGACCCTTCTCCCACAATTCATCACGAGCTGGTAAAACAACGTATTTAAAATTATGCTCTTTTGCACCTCCAAACCAACGTGTTTTTTTTGCCTCCTCTTTTCAGACCTATACTTGTCCAACTTAATCTACATTTGAAAAGTCTCCTTCACCCTTTTCTAAGATATCTATCGCCATTATCCTAATTATATATAATAAAAACCTGCTACAGTCTTTCTAGTATGTCTCACTAATATCAAACTGTACAGAAACCTAAGGTTGAAGTTCACTTATACATTCAATGCATTTCCTATAAAATAGTTTCTTCTCCAGTCTAACATGACCTGAACAAAATTACTAGCCATTTTCGTACAACTTTTAATAAATGCCAACTCTTCGATGATGCCCCTGTTCAGAAATGATCTCCTGCTGCCTATCGAACCCTGAGGCCCAGTGGCCGGTCACTCCCCGGCAGGGCCAGTCCCGAGGCGCCAGGCCCGCCTACAGAGTGGCATGGGTGCCATGCACTGGGCGCCGGGAGGGCGAGTCTGCAGAGCGGGAGCTGCTCAGTGCAGTGGGAAAAGCTGCACCAGTGAAGCGGGCAACACAGATGGGCGATTCCCTGTGGGCAGCACGCCGCGCGCCCCGGAAATTACGCGAAGGAAAGGGTTCCGGGGCCGGGCGCCGCGCCCCGGGACAAGGGCCGGGACTCGGCCCGCGGTTTGGTGGCGCTCGGGCCCTGGGTCGCCGCGCTCATACCTCCTGACGTGGGCCGCACAGGCCTCGTTTCCACTCTGAACAGGAACCAGGTCACCGTTAGGGCCCTCGACAGGCTGGCGACGATACGCGAGCTCCTGCAGATTGCGCGGCTTACCTCGGAGGTCTCCAGCGGCGGTGGCGCGCTCTGAGACAGTCAAGGGGAGGGCGGGGCCTCAATATGGCCGCGGCCCCTGGTTGGCCCCGCCCCAAGGTCCGCCCATTTCCCCGCCCCTGTCCCCGCCCCTCCGCAGCCAGTACCGGCGGCAGCTGCTTCGCTCACGTCCCCTTCCCAGCCGAGGGTGGTGTTCCGCTGGCACCGATCTCTTCATCACCTGTGAGACTCCCACCCAAGAGCGCCCAAATCTTAACCCGAGGAGGCAGCAAAAAGCCGAAGCTTTAATAAATCCGAGGGCTGCCCTCGTTTAACTCTGGAAAAGATGATTTCAAGTCCCCACCCTAAATTTTTTTAGTTCGCTAGTGGTATTTGCATTTATTTGGAATCTCCAAAGCGGATATATAATAGAAACTTTATCGATGACAAATTTTCTTCCTTCCCTTAGTAAGAGTTGAACTTTGTAAGAGTTGCTGGTTGATGATTTACAGCAAAAACCACCACCACCCTTTTACCTTTTGGTCCTCCAATGATGTGTGCTTCGCTGGGGAAATTAAAAGAGTACAAAAGACTAAAAGGAACTTTCGCCAGCGTTTCAGACTACTTGGGCGTTCAGCTAGTACATTTGCGGAGGGACTCTTACCTTGGAAGGCGCCTACCCTTGATTTTACTCTCTTGATAGTGTGTCGAACCTGAACCCTAGATCTTAGTTTTTATCTGAGCTCTGCAAAATACAGTTTGTCTTGCTGAAAGGCCAGGTAGGTGAAATGGTCTGTGCGAAAACCTGCCCATTTGTATTGGTGTGGCTCAGCTCCATTTGTCAAAATAATCTTTGTACTCTCCTGACTTGTAGAATGAACTTGTGGACCTGTGAATCAGTTGATACTTAGACTAAAAATAATATTGAAGCAAAATAATATTTTTACTTTGAGAAAACATTAAAGTGAAAAAAATCGTTTTTTCTTTCTGTTCGCTATTTTTCAATGTAAATCACTGAAAAGATAATTTTCAATTTGAGTTTCATAGCCAACTCAATAAAAGAATACCCATTTTAAACTCCTTCAATACTGATAATTATTTGAAAAAATGGTGTTCATTTTTTAAACTGCTATGAGGTACAAACTAACCTCTGAACTGTGAACTTAAAGTTCTTTTCTAAAGGGGTCCTGTATTAATACAGTGTACCAACCAAAACTAAAACTTAATTCTCTGAGTAAATAAAATTGTAAAATAGCCAAAACTTCTATTTTTTTAAGTATTAGGAATATATTAGGTGTGATTGAAAAATATGATATTTAACTTTTAAAAATCTTACCCAGTAAAAGGCACATTTCCATTAATTCCTCTCAAAACACACCGACCTGTTTCTAAAACAGTCATCATTCTTGTACCTTTTTGAAGAAAATCTTCTTTCATGAGGGCATTGTTACCACTGCCTCAATGCCCTGAATGTATTCAAGACATTTACCTTTAGAGGTTTTCTGGCCTTTGGGAAGAGCCTCAACATGCCGACCCAGTGAATAAGGTAGATGACATGCTGCAATCTTTTCGAGTTTGCCTTTCTGTTGGATGGCATTTTGTAGTAGCATTCAGTCTTTTTTTTTTTTTTTCTTTTTTTTTTTGTCACACCTCTTAAATACACAAAAGAGGACCTCCAGAACTGCTTCGGAAAGTGGCAATAATTTGGAATAAGTGTGCTCCACGTGAGAGGTAGTATTTTGAGGGAGATTAGTGGCAATGTTTCTTTTACAGTAATACATTTTAAAATTTAGATATTAAATGAATATTTTGTTCAAATCTCATACCTGAGACATTGAAGCAACATAAGGTAAAATCAGAAAAGGTGACGTTCTGATTAAGAAATTGTAATAAAATAGATTAATATTAACTGCCTAGAGAAATAATCCCAACATTACTTGTAAATGTGTGACTAAGATTTAGGGATTCTCGGTTTGAACTAAAATGAGTAGGATATCATCTTAGGAAGGCGATAAAGGGTAGCCATGAAGGTGAGAAAAACTGAAGTCTACTTAAAATTTGTGGGAAAGGAGATTATCTTAGTACGTCATGACTGCTGTAACAGTCAGGTCCACATGCTAGATAGCTGAAGAGAAATTTATTCCTCATCATTCTGAGGCTGGAAAGTTCGAGATTGAGTTTTTGATCAAGATCAAAGTCACTTCTCCCGATGAGGGCCCTCTTTCTGGTTTGAAGAAGACTGTCTTCTTGCTTCCACCCTACTTGCATTCCAGAATTCTGGTCCCTTTTTCTTCTGATAAGGTCATTAGTCTTGCTCAGAACTCCACCTGCAATCAATCAGTATCTCCCAAGGGCCCACTTCCAAATATCACCAGATTAGAGATTTGGGTTTTAATATATGAATGTTAGGGAATGTAAACATTCAGTCCATAGCAGCTAATTTTTATAATATCTAGATAGGAATCAAACCTGGAGGTAATAAGATATACCAGACATCAGATAAGGTATTTGAAAATTCAGGCTGCTCTATAGACTAGTTCAGAGTTTTGTTTTTTTTTTTTTTTTTTTTTTTTGGTGTCAGAGATTGAACTCACGACCTTGCGTTTGCCAAGCAGGCATTTATGCCGCTGAGCTAAACCCTGGGCCCCAGTTCAGAGTTTCTTAACTGTAGTATTATTGACATGTTTGAGGTTATCACGTGCATTGTAGGATGATGTTTAGTAGCATCCCCATCCTTGAGTAGGTAGATGACAGTAACACCCCAACAAGGTTCAATTCCTAGAATGTCTCTAGACATCCTCAGATGTCCACTGTGTGGCATGTAAATGGAGCTCTAATAACCTGATTCTAAAATACATGCATGAACTGTAAAATTAGTAAATCTAGTACTGAGTCTAGTAACATGTACTTTTAAGAGCCATAACATGTACCCCTCAAAGCTCAGTGGATTGCAACCATGAAAATATTAATAAATCACTGATTTTGTTTCATTTCTGGAAGGCAGTTTAGAATGAACTATAAAGTGGGGGATCTAGTGCACGTCTGCCCAATAGAACCTTCCGCAGTAATGGAACTGTTTTGTGTCCATACTTCCTAATACAGCAGCCACTACCAAATATTAAGTATTTGAATTTTGGCTAGCACTAAGAACTTTAATTTTTAATTTTATTTAATTTTAAATAATTTAGGTAGCGTTTAGTGATTAATGGCACTATATTTAATACTATTTATCTAGAACTTTAGTGATTCAAATAATTTAGGAAGTTAGTGGCTGAGGCTGATTGCAAGTCATTTACCTTATTTTGATTTATACTTTTTACTGGAAACTAACAGGTGTGCAGGAAAAAGGGTCCTGGGATGCCCTGGCCATGTGCTCTTAAGAGTAGATACTCACTCCCTTCACATGAGGTTATATTTCTGTTCTCATCTTTTTTAAAAGTCTCAAAATTCCTAAATTAGGATTAGCTTCTTCACACCTTTGACTAATTTCAAAACAATGAAAATAATATATTTCTATTTTCATGGTTTTAATAAGATTCCACTTCAATTTTAAATAAATTGGATGAGATTATTATATGTTAATTATTCTAGTAGCAAAAGTATATTTGAAATGTGGAACACTTAGAAAATCAGACTAATTCGAAAAGGTAGTTAATCAATAATACTACCCTTTAGAGGAAAGTAAATTTGTTTTATGGTTCATCTTCTCCTGTTTCTCTTTTTTCCATCCTCTCTCGCTGTTCCTCTTCTTTTGCTTTTTCTTCTGGTACTGGAGATTGAACCCAGGACCTCTGTACTGAGCTAAGTTACATCCTCTGCCACTTCACTGTTGTGTACTTTAAGACAGGGTCTCTCTAAGAAACTAAATTACCCAGGGTGGGTCTCAACTTCTGATCCTTCTGCTTCAACCTCACAGAGTCGTGGGACTATAGGTATGCATCATCATGCCTGGAGTATATTTTTTGGAAATAGCAGTAAAATTTTGCACTTTGTAACATGATTATTTGATTTTTAAAGTTTTTTTTTGGTAAATTCTGATAATCTATGTTTGCCATAATGTTGTATCCACATATTTTTGTACCATTAAAAGAATCTCTGTCTGGGTATATAACTCACAAGTTCTACCCTGGCAATCCCAAGGTCCTGAGCTCAATTACCAGTACCAAAACCAACCAACCAAACAAACAAACAAAACCAAAAAAAGAAAAGTCCCGTGTAACTTAGCTTTCCCATCACTGAGATATGATACTTGGTACCCATAACTTAAAGGGGAAGTTTAATTCAGATGACAATTCCAGGAGATTCAGTACACAGTTGGCGTCTCCAAGTCAGTGTCCTCATGGGGGAAGGGCAAGACAGAGCAAAGATGCTTAGTTCATGGTGACTAAGCTAAAGAGGGTACCTGCACCAGGAAAGAAAGGGTGAGGAACCTTGTATAGTCACGCCTCCATGACCCGCCTGTACACACCCAGGTCTCAGGTGCATGCTTTACCAGTTTATGTATTGCTTAACCCAATGAAGTTGATATTTCAGGATTAATGGGCATAATACAACCCTTGTCAATTTCAAAACCAATTATACTTAATCTCCAAATGAAGACAATAGGAATTTCTAATTCTGCCTAATATAATGCTACTATCCCATATACAACTGGAAATACAATACCTTTCCCAAAGTCTCTGCACTCCCAGTATTTTTCTTTTCTTTTCTTTAATTTAAAAAAAAAGATTAAGATAAAGGAGGACATAACAAAACAGGTCAGAACAGAACAATTTAAGTAACATATTGTTTTACCACAAGACAACCCCACATAACAGTAGCTACTGTAGTGTCTCTTTCCTTGAAATATTTGAGTATACCTTCATATACTATAGTATCAAACATGACAAGACAGTATAAAACCAGTCAAGAGAATGAAAGTATTACAGGGTGTTGAGAACCAACTAACGGAAAATGAACAATGGTTACTATATTATCTCATCTATAAAAATTTTGTTTATATTGTCACATATAATAAAATTCAGTAAGACACAACATGATAAAACCAATGAAGAAAGAAGAACAAAAGCTTGGTAGGACTTCAAAACAAGATGATATTAAATCAGCACTAGCTATTATAATGTCTTTATTTTCTTCAAAATAGCTGTTCAGACCATCACAGACAATAAAATCAAACAACCCAGAGTAAAACCATTACAATTAATGAGTGAGAACATTATAAGGCTTCAAAGCAATATAATGGGGAATCGTGATTACCACATACTTTTGTGTATTCTTACCATTTCATACACTAGGGAGACTATTTGGTATTTATACATATGAGTTGGATTTATTTCACTTATGAGTATGATCTTAAGCTGTGTCCATTTATTTATAAATATCTCAATGTGATCATTCTTTGTAGCTGAGTAGTACTCCAATGTAGAAAAATACCACAACTTTTTTATCCATTCCTCAGTTGATGGACACTTGGGTTGTTTTCAAGATCTGACGATTACAAATTGTGCTGCTATAAACATGGGTGCACAAATATCATTGTGATATGATGTTTTCAGTTCTTCTAGGAATATGCCTAGAAGTGGAATAGCTGGGTTGAATGGGACTTCCAATCCCAGCTTTTTGAGGTATCTCCAGACTGACCTCCACAATGGTTGCACCAGTCTACACTCCCACCAACAGTGCAGGAGAGTTCCTTTTTCCCCACAGCCTCTCCAGCAGGAGAGCTGACTCACCCCAACGGCCAGCTGAATTTCCTGCTTCCCAGTTCCAGGGAAGGTCACTGGGCATGTCCTGGGCAGGCCTGAAACCTGCCAGGCAAGCACAGCCTAGTGTGGCTGTGCTCTGGGCTGGTCCTTGAGCTCTGGGAGCAATGATCTTAATAGTCTCCCGGGGCGCTGAATGGGGAGCTGACTCACCCCAGCCACCAGGTGAATTTCTTGGTTTTGGCCAACCGCAGTCTTGTTACCAATTTTCTGTTATTAGTGAGCCTTTCTCTCACTGAGACATAATACCTGACACCCACAATTTAAAGGGAGACAAGGTTTAATTTGGGTCTCGGTTTGGGGATTATGTCAATGAGCTGCACTACCAAGGCGGTACCTCTTGGCAGAAGGGTGCAGTGTTGTTGAGCATTTAGGCTGTTCCAAGTTTTTATTATTATAAAGAATTCTCTGATATATAGCCTTATAAATAAAACCTCGCCTCCTTTCTTAATAATTTCCTGAGGATACAGTCATAGACAGGGAATTGCTAAATCAAGGCTTATTTTACATTTTAAACCTCTTGACACAAATTGTCAGATATCAGCTAAAACATTTACATCGTTTTGGATTTCCACCAAGTTTTTATTTCCTCTTTTGCGTCTTTCATCAGGCATGTCTTACAACAGTGGGATACTTTGTATTTTGTAATGTGTATCCTGAAGCACATTTTACTACAAAATCCCAGTAGCAACTCACAAATCATACGGAAATTTGCAACTCTTTAATTGTAATTCCCTAGGAACGTTTATTTGATAAATATGTATAATATGTTAACAGTAAAGGAAAACCCTAAGCCTGCTTGCCATTAGCTTCCTCCCCTCTCTGCACATGCATTTACAGAATGTTACTTTGGCATTATTTTCTAGCATAAATAGCTAAAATAAAAACGTAGTATTTGAAATAGCTCACTATTGTATTTATAAAGCAGTTCAGTGACCACTAGTACAGTCTTCTACAGATATTTCCCTCAGCAGTAAGGATTTAGATAAATTTGCTTTTCCCAACAAATGGATTCATTTCTCTGTGTTTTAGGAAGGGATGTTTGGCTTTTTACTACAATTAGCCTCCCTTCAATCATGTTAAGAAGATGGAGAGGAATGGTCAAATGGTAAATTAACCTATAAAATCATGTCTTTATTTTGTAACATTAAGTCTTTAATTCATAACAAAATTATGTTTTCAGTTCATTACATAATTTGTAAATTGAACCGAAGCAGTATGGCTGCAGCTCCAAATATTTGGTGTATCTAAGTTGTGGAAGCAGACAGAAGCTTGCAAGAGAAGAAACATCTGTCAACAGAATGGATGCTGTGAAATAATTAGAATGCCACTGACCATTAGTTTTAACTCATACCTGCTCAGTTGAACTTGAAGACACACAATAATTATTAAATATTAGTCTTCCCCAATTCCCCTTCTCGTAATTTAAGCCCTGTACCTGGAAGCAATGGTGAATGAACACTGTAGAAATATCATGCTATGAGTGTTATAACTTGGGCCCCGGTATAAAATCCAAGGAGGCAAGAGACCGAAAATTTAGGTGGCAAAGGCTTTATTTCCAGGCCTGGCGACCAGTCTCCGGGAGCCAATTTGGAGACTGCATGCTAGAGACTGAAGGGAGGACTTTAAAAAGAGGCTGGAGGAAAAGGGGCGGGGGGAGACAAAGAAACCTGCAGAGCCATCAAACTTGTTGACCCGAGTCTGGAAACTGTATTGCTGTCCACTTAGCTCTGACAATCTCGGGAGTTCCTGGTGTTTCTCAAATTACTCCCATCCTACAGACTGACATATCTCGGAGTGGCACATCTGCAGCAGTGTTTGGAGAAGAAAGTGGGGAAGTTAATTATCCCAGGACAGCTCATCTTCGCTAGTGAGTGCAAAGGGGTCACGAGTTATGAGATGCTGGAACTTAAGTTTTACAAAGACCTGATATCTAACTCATTTGATACATACAGAACAAAAGGAAAGCACCGTTCGGGGTTTGGGCCATAGTATTACCTGGTAATTTCTTTGAAGCTAAACAGTTCTTAAACTTTGGGGCAGGCTCATTTTATGACAGATCATCACCGGGTCGGGAGGAGGTCACTACAAACCCAAATTCTTTATGGCCTAGATAGATAGGTGAGGGGAGAGGGAGGCAATAAGGCGCCATACAGAACAGAAAATGGCGGTTATGTGTCAAGGTCAGGGTAAAGGGTTAAACTCATACGCAAATCTCTCTGCACACAAGCAGGTTACTTTAAACAAATGTAAATTAATTGTCATTCTAGTTTTCTTTAGCTCTTTAGCGGAGAATAGAGGCGCCTAGCAGTGATTAACAACCCTTGTTAGCTTGTTTTAGCACAGCTTCTGTAGTTTATAGAGGGCAACAATGGTTAACATATCAATTAGGTGAGATTCTTGCAATTCTTTACAGAGGAGAGTGTTGCTCAACATATCAATTAGGTCACTTAACATATCAGTTAGGGAAAAAGGATAAAACAAACACATTTAATAAGCTACTTTACAGATTTGCTATAATACACATATAAGGAAGCTATTTTCTTAGAGTACAACAATGAGTACAGGGGAAATAAGCCAGAGGTGAAAACAACTTTTTCTGGAATCAATAAAAGCAGGAAAGAGAAAAGTGTGTAAAATATATAAACATAATTATTTAGTGAAGATAAGATGAGAAAAAGATGTATAAATAGGAGAAATGCTTTTAGATTAGAACATGATTCAAAATGGAAAACAATGATAAGATAATTTTGAATTTATTATAAATGATAAAATAATGTGAATTTGTCATTTTATTTGGGTGGACGGGTGTGTGCACCATTGTTGCAAAACTGTCAGAATTTCTGCAGTTTCACAGGATAGAATTTTTAGGAATACACTTGAGTGGAGTCAGAGTTCATACATGAATTTTATTTCATTTAAAATTTTATCATTGTGTAGTAAAACTTAGTTAACAAGTGGGCTTTTATTATTTCTTTTCATACTGGGAATCAAACTCATGACTTTGTGCTTGCCAGGTAGGTGCTTCTGCCACTGAGCTAAATTCCCAGCCCAATAAATGGGCTTTTAAAAAAAGTTAATCTGGGCTTTTACTTCTAAAAATGACATCGAGAACCAACAGTTTCATGGAATACTATTTATAATTATGTTTCTTTGATCAAATGTGAGACTGGTAGGTTACACAACTCTTCAAGGTGCTGGTTAATATAGGAAATCTCTATTGGAAGATGTAGTTCATTTTTGTCTTGGACATTCTGATAGATTTGTGTCAACTCAAATACGGTTTGGAAAATATGGATCTGGTTGCTTTTAGTAGATTTCTTATTTGATGAGATCCAATAATAACCTCTCTCTCTCTCTCTCTCTCTCTCTCTCTCTCTCTCTCTCTCTCTCTCTCTCGGTGTGTGTGTGTGTGTGTGTGTGTGTGATCATAAGTTCTTAACTCTTCCAGAATGGATGACATGTCCATCTTAGGTCTCAACACCAGAGTATCACCAATGTCTCAATTAAGGTACCCAGAGCAATTTTACATTTAAATGCTTTATTTTTTCCCACACTGGAGATAAAACTCTGGGCCTTGCTCATACCAGGCAATTGCTGTACCACTGAAATACATTTTTGTCCCCATGTAATTGCTTTTTACCCTCTTTCTGAAGTCCTAGAACATTCCTAATACAACCCCCCGAAATTTCACATTGTTTATCTCCTCTCTTTTTAGATTTGCATTCTCAAATACTTCAGCTTCTATGCTAAGTTAAAATCCTTTAAAATTTTTTATGACTGCTAACGGTATCATTTCTCTTCCTCCTTTGACAATGCATTTTATTTTATTTTCTTAGAGAAACAGTTATTACCTCATAATAATGTGCACTCTGTAAAAGTTAAATATATACAGCTGTGACTTATACAGATAAAGAGCACCCCGGGTATTGGTGCCAGCACTGACTTGAGTTTACAGAACAAACTGTGGGGACAAGTCTGGCTGTGATCTTCTGGGAGTACCAGGTAAAGTTTCTCTGACCGGGGTTCATGCTTCAGTCAGTTGGATCCCCAGAGAGGGCTCACGAGTGCAGATTTGTTATCATTGGTGGCAGGTTTCCAAACAACAGCAGGAAGCAGTAGGAGGAGTGCTTTGGCCAAAATAACTTGGCCAAGGTGATGGCAGCATATTTAGGCTGTTGGACTCCACTCCTAACAGAGCTACTTCTATCCCAATTTGTAAAGACAGTGTACTCAGCATCTGTCCAGGGATTTATTTTTCAGTCATGATCTGGTGGGCCCAGCTTTGTAGGAAAGTATGTATCAGGACTGAGTGGTCAACAGTTATTCAAGAGGTCCAGTGCAGCATGTGGCATCTGGACAGTTAGATCTCAGCCTACGGTGAGCTTGTCAGCTTTTTTGATCAGAAGGACAGTGACTGTTAGAGGCAAAGGGGAGGCAGCCCTTAGTGATTGGATCCAAGTGTTTGTACAGAAGGCACTGGGCACTCTGAAAGACTGACATTCTGAGTAAACATCAACTCCTAAGTAAGTTTTTGTAAACTCAAGGATCCAGATTTTACAGTAGCTCCAAAAAATTTGCAGTTTCTTTCTTGTAACAAGTTTCTACCAGATATTGCAGCAGAGCTTTGTGTCTTTTCAGTAAGCATCTTTGGTGTCATTAATCAGAAGTGTAGGGATTTTCTAAGAGGGTTAATAGGTTTTGAATCTCTGGGAGGATAATTTCAGGTCCATTGACTTTTGAGACCACAACTTGAGTCTTTCTATTTAAAGGCAAAGAAGGGTGTTATAGTCAGGGGTGTGCGGAGAACAATTAGAATCAGGACATGCAGTTTATAATATTATTTTTATGATGGTCACTCAGAGTTAACACAAGAAAATGAAGGAAATCTATCCATAACTGTTGGGAGCCGCGGCCCAGCCCGGTCGTTTTACTTGGCGGACGTTAGGCCTGTAGGAAAGAGCAAAGCCTGAGCTAGATTACCCCTCCCATCGAGTGAGCCAAAATGGCGCCTGCTTCCTGCCCCCTGATTGCCCTGGCAACGTAAACAACCCGCTCTGTAAGATAGTCTGCCTAGCAACAACTGATGTTAGCCAATCAGCCCGCATCGGGCGCTTTGAACTGATTGGCCACTGTTACCCTATAAAAGTAAATGCCTCTCCCGCCACGAGAGAGAAGCACAGAGGAAGCACGAGAGAGATAGAGAAAGTCCACCGGCGAGAAAGGACTGGTGGCAGAGAGGAGGCCTCGCGGGGCCCACGCGGAGACAAATAAAGGCAAGGTTGCACACCGCCAGACTTTGTCGTGTGTCTTTCCTGCCGGCCGGGAGCGACCCCGACATTTGGTGACCCGCACGGGGACTGATCAACCCCGAGACACGGCGGTGGTGTGCAACGCTCCAGCGTGGTGCTGCCGGACAGGTGAGTTGGGGATAAGCCTGGGCTCTGGGTGGCGCGCACCTACAGGGCTTTTAGACTCCCCTCAGGCTCACGCGTAGGTGACGGGTTCTTTAAGTCACACGCGGTGAGTTACAGCCATTAGAGGTTAGAGATGGGTAATTTACCGAGCGCGGAGGCGCGGCCCTTGGTAAAGGCCCTTAGGAAGCTTTTAAAAGCTAGAGACCTCAGGGTAGGTCAAAAAACACTGAAACTATTCATAACAGAGGTAGATAGGGTGGCTCCCTGGTTTTTACCCACAGGGCATTTAAACCTGCCGTCATGGGACAAGTTAGGCGGGGACCTCGCCTCAGCGGAATTGGGAGGCGATATTTCGCCGGCTATTCGCCCCCTGTGGGAAATGATACATGCGTGCCTTGACTCCTATGCCGAGTTGCGCCGCGAATTGTGTGCGTGCGCCGCTCGAAAAAAGCAGAGAGAGGAAAAAGGGCCCCCGAGCGCTCTCTGGCGGGGAGGAGATAGAGAGCCATCCGCTCCGCCCTGGAGCTCTTCTCCAAAAGCGGCTCCCCGCCGAGAGGCCGCTACAGGGAACCCTCCCTTCTCTCAGCCGGCACAGGAAGTGACGCCCCGTTCCACTCTGTCGCGACTGCCGTCCTATGACGTTGCGCTGCGGGGCGGACGGTATTTTCATGGGCGGCTACTCTGCCGAGCAGGCTGAGAAAAACGCCGGTTGAGGAAACGGGGGCTGGGGATTTAGCTTAGCGGCATAAACGCCTGCCTTGTAAGCAGGCAATCGCGAGTTCGATCCCTGGCACCGATAAAAAAAAAAAAAAAAAAAAAAAAAAAAAACGAAAAAGACCAAAAATAAAAAAAAAAATAAAAAAATAAAAAATAAAAAGGGGGAGTAAGCCAAGGCCTGCCTCCAAAGGCGCGGTTATCTATGGCATGACAATGGATGGGCCCGGATCCGGTGGTTAGCTGGAACCGAGGCGCGGTTTGTGTTTTTCCGCAGGAACCGGGACGAAAACCACTGTGGGTCCCAGAGAGGTTGACGCGACAAGTCCCTCGACTGAAGATCAGGCCTGTTCCACCAGAGGCCAACCGCAGACCCAACAACAAGATGAGCCCTAAAAGAACTGCAGGACAATCCCTTTTTGGGGGCCTGGAACGGCTTGCTCCCCTATGTGCTACCCTTGTTAGGCCCTCTATGCTCCTTGTTCTTGCTCCTGCTTATAGGACCATTCTTGCTCCGATGGGTTACATCATTTATTAATGGGCGCCTTGCGGCGGCCCGGCGTCAAGTACGCCTGGTTGCCCATGCGGCCCTGGCAGCAGCCCGTGATGGGCACAATGACCCCCAGGCTTACGCATGGCTCGCTCGACTGGCCTACGACCGGGTCTAGATGTGGCGGGTCTTCCGCATTCCTTCCCTATTGACACCACACAGCAGGGTGGGTGAGTCAATGACGGGTAAGAGCGTGCCTCCCCAGCACGACTCGACCTAAGCCAGGCCCTACCCCATGGCGCACGAAAGCCGCTGGATTACTAGAATCTGCCCAGATCTAGATGCCTCTCCGAGGGGATCACACGGAGGGGCATGAGTGCATGCCTATGTGCATCCAGGTTCCGTCCAGTTCACTCCTGGCCCTGGAAAAAGGACGAGGGTCTCAAGGCCTTGGCGGACCCGGGGGCGGCCGACCAGGGTCCAAGCCAAGGGCCTAAGGTGGGCCTCAACACAGGGCATAAGCCTCTGCACTCGATCCAGGGCGGGCTGCGATGCATACATTCATTCAAAATAAATAAAATAGGGGGAGATGTTGGGAGCCGCGGCCCAGCCCGGTCGTTTTACTTGGCGGACGTTAGGCCTGTAGGAAAGAGCAAAGCCTGAGCTAGATTACCCCTCCCATCGAGTGAGCCAAAATGGCGCCTGCTTCCTGCCCCCTGATTGCCCTGGCAACGTAAACAACCCGCTCTGTAAGATAGTCTGCCTAGCAACAACTGATGTTAGCCAATCAGCCCGCATCGGGCGCTTTGAACTGATTGGCCACTGTTACCCTATAAAAGTAAATGCCTCTCCCGCCACGAGAGAGAAGCACAGAGGAAGCACGAGAGAGATAGAGAAAGTCCACCGGCGAGAAAGGACTGGTGGCAGAGAGGAGGCCTCGCGGGGCCCACGCGGAGACAAATAAAGGCAAGGTTGCACACCGCCAGACTTTGTCGTGTGTCTTTCCTGCCGGCCGGGAGCGACCCCGACACATAACACTAAGGACATAGAATATTTAGCCAAGGGCCTGAATCCCACAACAATGTCCCACATGAGTCCAGATGAAGACCCAGAGCTCATGACAATGCCTCCCATGAGTCCAGCTGGAGACCTAGAGCCCACAAGAAGGACTCACTCCAGTCTCTTTTACAGAACCGTGCTGGGAAGGTCCAAAGGTCAGTGGTGGAAACCATAAAGTCCATGCCAGCGGGGTGAAGGAGCTGTGCTAGTAGGTTGAGGGTTCTACACTGGAGCCGAGAAGTCACACTCATAATAAAGACCCAGGCTGTCCTGAAAAGTACTACAGCCATCCTCAGCTATATGGAGGTGATAAGCTCCTCTGAGAATAAGCACAATTGAGTACATGCCAGGAAACCAGTGTGAGGATGTCATCCTGGAGATTATGCAGCACATATCTTCCCCTCTGGAGCCAGGAAGCAGTGCTCAATGTAAGGACCAGAGCTTCTCCAGAGGAACCAATGGTCCAAACAGCAACATGTAGGAGAACCCACAATGCCTCAGCACCTCAATGCATAGCTTTTCCTTCTCCATGTCTCTATTTATGCTGGCAACTTTCCTCAGGTGAGACATCTGCACTCAGCACCATGCTGATATAATCCAGCTGGTGTTAAGTTGACCACCAGTTTTTAATCCATAACAAAGAGCTGGTTGATAGGAGTCATCAAAGGAAATTTTAGGTTCATGCAGGTGTACCAGCAGGTTGGGATGGCAGAAGACTGAGGTCACATATATGGAGCACAAGAGCAGCAACATTGGTAGCTCAGATATCTTGAACTGGCTTTACAGGCAGGAGAGATGTTATTTTATCAGTCTGACTATCTATAAACATTTCATAGTTCTGAAGCCTCTGGGTGTGTAGCCTCTCATTGTGTGGGATACTGTTTAATGCAGGTGGGGCTTGCCCCAGAATGGAGTTTCACAGTCAGCATTCTTTTCTTGGGGGATTGTGACAGCAAGCAGGAAAAGCTGTCCCAGAAAAATGTAACTGGATGGGACAGAGAAATAAGCTGTCTCAGAGAAAAGGTGCTTGCTAGAGGCTTGGCCAGATCTGCTGCCAAAGTCTTCCAGAAAATAATGGGAAAGTTCCCAAACCCTTGTGACAATTGAGTCCAAGTGAGCTGGAGCAGTCCAAGAGTGTATGGGTTGGGAACTGCAGAATGCAAACTGATGGCTGCATTGTATATGGCATGGTTTATCATGAATGTTCTTCACATGACAGGAGACTTTCTGACAACAATGAGGGATCATATGCTCAGAGACAAGTCTTTGGCTTATACTTTTGGGAGGAGAATTTTCACAATTTCAGGATCACAATTATCTGTCTCAGGCTGATGCAGACATAATCCTCTTGGGGAGAGTTCTTTTCTTTTAATCTGAATAGGCATTTATTTTTTAATGTCCATATTCCTGATGTCAGAATTCTGGGTAACAGAAATAACTTTTGACATATATTGTTGGGTTTTTTACTCTTTGATGTCTTTGAGAAGGGCTCAACTGGGTTGTTTCTAGGCGGGGTGACCTTTGGGAAAGGCCATGGCAACTCATTCATCAACAGCAGTTGATGACAGTTCAATTTTTCCTCAGTAAAAATGTGGAACTCAGAAGGAATTGCTCACAGTTGTCTTGGGTGGGCACTAGATGATGCCATCTGACCAATATAGGAAGCAGAAGGAGGCTCTGGAGTGAGGATCTCTGCGGCCAAATGCAAGCAATAGATAGCTGGAACAGGTTCAACTGGCTGAAAGCAGATGAGTCAGGAGTGAGCAGTGAAGCCGTAGGTGTTGGCAACAACTGTGGCACCTGATGAGGATGCCAAGGCACAGTTCTCAGGAACATTGGGCCTCTTTTTTCTTTGTTTCCCTTTCTTTGAGATTCAGGGAGCAACTTGGTTTCATCTTCAGTCTCAGAAAAGCCCTTTTCCTACAATCAGGGACTGTGGGTTTTGACTAATTAGTTCCCATCTCTGATTTCCTACATGTGTGTTGTGTACTCTTCAGTGATGGTACAACAGACAAAGGGTGGGTTCCCTTCAGGGAGAGAGACCTTTCAAATACCCACCTGGTCATGCCCTTTGCAGGGACCTAGATGAAACTTAGTTAAGGAGGGTGCGAGGCCCCTGTTATGTCATATGTTGATTGCCACAGAAAAACAATCGAGGACTCAATCAGCCACTGCAGTCTGCCTACCACTCTTGGTGCACATATGGAGCAGCCTATTGTTTATGCTGTCTGTTCCAGTCACTCTCACATTCATTCAACAGATTACTCAGAGGTTAAACATTCCAACCCCTTTCCTAGTGAGGACTCTCACTAGTGAGGACTAGTGAGAGTTGATCAGACCCCTCTTCTGCTCAAACTGAGTAGTAGTGACAGACAGACTAACTGGGATGCCTCGGGGGGTGTCTTACCAGAATCATATAGGCAGGCAGATAGACTATTTTTCTTCCCTTTGGGGTCCAGTGTGAGCTGCTTGATCAGGGATCTAAGAATCCTCTTACAGATGTCCAAAGAAAGCTGAGAAATCTCAAAGGTATGCCTCCCCATCAGGGTCCTGGAGAAGTCCCTGCTGCATCCTTAAGTTCCATGATTGGTAACCCAAGAGGTCAGCCCAGGTCAGTCTTCCTAGCTGATGCACTAGATGCTGTGACAAATAGAAATACCAAAATGACACCTAGGATTTGGAGGCAGATTTATTTAATGTTGGACATGAACTGATAGGAATCAATTGTTCCTCAAAATGTTAGGCCTCAAAGCCCCAGAGAGGGAGGTGTTTATGGGATGGAAAGTGGAGGTGTACAGAGGTAGAGTACTTGGCTATCTATGATTGATTCTTACAATATGCATCATAGTGATCAGCAGTGCATCATAATGAGCAGTCTTTTCTAAGACACAGAAGCAACTGGAACTGCAACAGGAACTATCACTTGGGTGACTGAAATATGCTGCCTGGGGAGAGCGGGGGCATTTTATGCCACAAGTTTACATAAGAATGAGAAGTTTCTCTGTGTTTACATGGTATTGGTGGATAGTTTAAAAAAATAGCAATTCATGCCTCAGTGCATTCATGCTACTTTTTATATGTAAAAGAAAAAAACAAAAGGAGATATTTGTATTTGTGTAATGAATCCTGGAAGGATACATGAAATCTAATAAAGAGGGTTAGTTATGCAAGAAGGAAGGCAAATATGAGGGAACAGGAAGCAGTAAGTTTCCAAATTTGTGGTTTGATTTTTTTTTGTCTTTTTTGAGACGGGGTCTCACTGTGCAGTTCAGGCTGGCCTTGAGCTCATTTGTAGCCCAGGCTGGTCTTGAACTCACAAAGATCCTCCCACCTCAGCCTCCCGAGTGCTGGGATTACAGGCATGAGCCACCACGCCCAGCCTTGTGATTGATTTTTGAAACATATGCTGCTTATTTAAAAGTTCCACTTGATCATTGTTGAATCACACCCTTAAAGAGAAAGATAGTGTTGTGCTGCAGAAAATGTGTCAGAGAATTTTCCATTTGCTTTTTTATTTTAGATAAAAATGAACCTTTTATCATACTTATTATCTTTTGTCTTTGATTTAAAATAGCAGTCCTTTGTATTCCAGCTTTTTATTCTCTCAGAAAAAATAAATTATCAATTCAGGAAATGAATGCCATTATTAAAGTAGTACATATATTTTATCATGTGTTATTAATTTTAATCAATTAATTTAATTTGCTAACATCTCTAGAATAATTTCCTGTCCTAAGCATTAGGTTAGCAAAATAGTAGACACAGAGTGAGAAATATGCTATTTTTTTTTGAGGCAGGCTCTCACTGTTGTAGTACAGGCTGGCCTTGAACTCAGAGTGATTCTCCTGCCTTAACCTCCCAAGTACTGGGATTACAAGTATGTGCCACTATGCCCAGTGAGAAATATGTTCTTCTTATGAATAACTGAAAAATGGACTGTTGAAACCAGTGCTGGACTGTGTGTAAGGACTCTGCTCCTCTGCACTGTCCTACAGGTGGCACTGGAAGGTCGAGTCATAGGCCCACGTGAGAGACTCTCACAACATGAGCACTTGTGGGTCACTATGAGTATTAAGGGAAAGAGCTAGACCACCAGCTAGAAACATAAGATGGGGGGAAATATTCACACTGTCAGTGAAATATCTAGGGATAAACTAGACTAAAAACTTGAGAAACCTACGAAAAGAGAAAAGATAAAATAAAAACATGACTGATACTATTTGAATGCTAACAAAAATAGATAAGCAAAAAGTGCAAATTCCTTCCAAATGGATTTTCAAGTTTTGCATAAGCCTCAAAAAATTTCAAGTGTACTAGCAAAAGGAATTAAGATTCATTTGAAAGACCAGAACAAAGAATTATCACAAAAATAAATAAATCTAAAGTAAAGAAATCATGGCAGATTGTTAGCTAGGTACCAGGACAAATGTAAATTAAGAATTCATATGATGTATTTAGCTTATTTTTGTTCTTGATGTCTGAAAGTTTCCAAAATAAGGAAACAAATCTTCCACAGTTTTCTGTTGTGTGACATTGAGTTCAAATGTCCCCGTCTGGCTTTTATCATAGGATTATGGTGGCACTGTATCCTTCCAACCTTAGGCTCCACTGCCCACCACTGAACCCTGTGGAGTAGCCAAGGTCATTCCCTCACTGCTGCCACGCTCACTGGCTTTTTCATGAGTTGCTCTTGTTTTACTTCCTAAAATGGCCTTGTCCTCCCTTTCCAGTCTTGCCAGTCCTCTACCTAGTTTCTGCTGAGCTTGGCCCTCAGTCTGGTTCACGTTGACTTCCTAAATATGTCTAACGCACTAATGGAAACTCTTCTGCTTCACATTGTTCACTTCTAAACTTAGACCTATAGTCTAGTTTCACATAATTGTAAACTTACTCAAATGATGCTTTATGTTACTGGGGTAGTATTATATGAGATGATCAATAATCTCTATTTAGCCCCTTGATTATTTATAACCATTGTTATAAATTTAATTATTGAATGAAGCAATAATTTTCCTTCATACCATTTTGTAGTACAGAGTCTGCCATGATTATGGTGTCTGACTCATGGGAGATTTTCAGGAAATTCTGCACAATATGTCTACTGAATAAATTAGACTTACATTTATATTCTACAAATAAATAAACAAGGAAGCCACACATTTACTAAGAACATTTTTTTTAAACTTTTGTTAGCAATATTTTCAGTGTGATCATACAATGATCACATTCATCACTGGGAACTGGGAGCTGTACATAACATATATTAGTTCTTGTTTTTCTCTGGCTCTCTTTTCCCCCTCTTTTCATATTTTGCTTCCCTTACATTATGCTAAACATCTATCTTCCTGTTTCCTATTATCTTATTTTATTTTGCTCTTTAATTTATTAAGTTTCAAAGTTGAAACACTTCTCGCACTTGCATCTAGAGAGGATGCTTGCCTGTGGCTGTTATGAAATGAAGGGTGGAGAGTTTATTGGTTTCCTTTGCTATTTAGTTTCATCTAGGTGACAACAAATATGTCTAATGCACTCATGGAAACTCTTCTGCTTCACATTGCTCACCTCTATTAGACTATCTTGTGTGAACATTTTGCTTTCCTGGTTTTATTAGGGTCTCATGATGGGTCTGTTGAAAAAGCACAGAGGGAGAGAAGCCACATGTTACATGAGAAAGGGTAATGTTTTATTGCATCCAGGGTTTTATTTTCTTTTTTCAATCTCTTTTTTCCTACTATGGTGGCTCCTATGTGTCCCACAGGCATATTATGGAACAGCAGGAAGTCAAGTGTGGCTGGTTAGGCCAGGAGCACTAGGGGTGGAAAGCTCAGAGAAATAGAGATTGGGGCAGATTATATAGGGATTTTGTGGGCTTTTACGCTGCAGGAGATGGAGATCATTGAAGGCTTTTGAACAGGAGGTTGGTTTTAAAACAACAAATCTGTCTGTTGTTTTGTGAAGAGACTTTCTGGATGGAGAAGCCAGGAGACCCGGAAGAAATTACTGCTATCATCCAGCTCAGAAATGATAGTGGTTTGCTCTGGGGAGATGGGTGTATTTTGATGACTGAGCCAACAGGATTCCCAGAAGTAGATCTTAAGGAAGAGGGTAGGAAGGAACATCCTGTTCATTTCCTCTTGTTCAAAGGAGGTTATAACGTCAGTGGGTCTAATGGTTGGAAGACTGCATCAACCCTATGACATACACTTTTTCTAATTTTGTTACCAAATTATTTTCTTCTCTACTTAGGTTGGCATATTTTTCTTTCCTAAATTGTCCAATTTTCTCTAGATTGTAATGTGACTATTTTAATCATGGTGTACTGTGATTGCTTGCTGAGGTCATCAAATGACAGCTCTCAGGATGAGCATCAGAAAAGCATCATTGAGTTTGATTCATTTCTTACCTGTTGTTTTCCCAGGATTTTATACTCAACGTTTCGTATTTTTAGGGATGATTATTTTGCAGGTTTACCCATCAAAAATTGGCTAACTTGCTTCTTGGTAGTATTTTCTAAAATATCACCTATTGTGAAGATTCTGTTTTGCAGATTACACTTTAGATTGGAAATTGAAGGTAGCTATTTAGAAAGAAAAATAGAAAGTAAGAAATGGGAGTACTGGTTGAAAAGAGACAGCTACCTTGCCAAGAAAAGAAGCCAGTAAATTGTACTTCTTTTTAGAAAAATTATTTGTACTTACATGCAGAGACACACACCTCTAAGCTCTTTTGTGTGAAAACTCTTCTATCAAGGTATCTGTCTGAGAAAACATTCTTCACAGCCCACAACAGCTGCTTGGATTAGGAATTTCATATGGTCAGAATTTGGTCAGCAACCTGCAAATGCAGCTCAGAACAAAATCTCAGCCTATACACAGAACTTGGACCAGTTTGCTCAGCCCTCTTCTACAAGTCTGTGCAAGGAAGCACAGAGACAATCAAGTATAATTGGTAACTGTTGAAGATACAAGTCCACTAGCTGGAGAGATATCATGGTGGGCCACGTGGACTCTGAGTGGACACATACTACAAGCTAGATGGAAGCTGATTGATAGGAAGAGAATGAGCAAAAGAGGGACAGTAACAGCTGGAAAGAAACTGAGTCCTGTGGCTAGTTGAGATCCTTGACAAAATGAGGACTATTTCTGCACCCCTGAGGCACACTTGGATTGGCTATGAAGTGGGCTGTGTATACCTGCACTCCTGTATGGGCAGAGTGATGTGACTAGTTCCTGGATACTCATTTCCACATGTATCGTGATAAGAAGCTCTATGTTTCTGATGGAACTTGTGGATTTTTCAGTCTTCCTGATAGCATGTCTAGCACTTATTTAAACTACTACTTTTTTTCAACTTTATTGCTTTTATTGAGTAGGACAGGAAGTAGAAAGAATATATCAAAAATATATTTTTGAGGGATGAGGATACAGCTCAGTGGCACAGTGCCTGCCTGGCAAGCAGGAGATACTGAGTTTGACCTCTAATACAAAAAAAAAAAGAGAGATATATTTTTGAATATAATTCAACTGAAATGAAGGACATAGAGTTTATGCATTTCCCCTCTCATTTAGGAAGAAACTAACATGTTCTCTGAATATGAAGATGAGCCAAGGAAACAGAAAGCAGCAAATATGTCATTATTCTGCCTATCTGATCAATCATGATCTGATATAGTCACAATTATGCTGATTATTGATTATGATTATGTATCAAAATGATGCTTACTCAGAAAAATCAGATTTATCCTGCACAAAAAGTAAGAGACTTTAGCAGGAGCTGTAGCTTTCCAAAGATTAGAGCTGTGGTGAGTTTCACTATTAAGTTGAACTTAGGATGTGCAGGTGCAGGTATGACGCAGGCGTGGTGGAAAAGTGCTTTGAGACTTCTGGAGTAGGACAGAAAGAGAAGTGGTGAAGAAAATAAACACTGATTTAAAATCTAACTCTACCACTGATAGACTATCTGTGAGCATTGGGTAAATTCCTTAATAAAAATGGAAATGACAATTACAAGTGTGTAGTGTTAGTGTAACAGGGATTAAGTGAAATGATATGCAGTATTAAAGAAAGTAGCACAATATTTAACATTCAGTAAGGGTTCAAATGAATAGTTGTGACGGTGGTAATACACATTGTAGTTGTTATATTTTTTGTAATTTTTATTTGTTGGATAGTATAGTCTAAGGGTTGGCCTGCCATGGTACAGGACCAAATCTGTCCCACAGCTTATTTATCTAAATAAAGTTTTGTTGGAACGTAGTCATGTCTTACTACTTGCTTGTTGTCTAGGGCTACTTGCTGACTATGATTTCACAGCTGAATGATTGTGACAGGGTGCATGGATCTCAAAACCTAAAACAAACTATTTGGCTCTTTGTAGAAAGTATTTCTGAGCATTATCAAGGTGTACATAAGGCAGCTGGGGTGAGTCAGCTACCTATACAGAGCCCAGGAGACTGTGTTAAAATCATCGCTCCCAGAGTTCAAGGGCCCACCCAGAGCCCAGCCACACTAGGCTGTGCCCGCCTAGCAGGTTTCAGGCTTGCCCGGGACATGTCCAGCCACACACTCCTGAACCGGGAACCTGGAAACTCAGCTGGTGGCTGGGGTGAGTCCGCGTGCCATCCTGAGCCCAGGACATTGTGTTAAGATCATTGTTCTCAGAGCTCAAGGAGCCACCCAGAGCCCAGCCACTCTAGACTCGCCTTGGGAGGTTTTGCAGCCTGAGTAGATTATCCCTGCGACCTTCTTCAATTACAGGAGTGGAGAGCAGGTGAAGTGAGTTTCAGGGCATTGGTCTTTGCCCAGGGAGAGCTTTAGCCCATCATCCTGCTTTAGCCCATCATGCCTGCCCAGCTACCTGGAACACTGAAGGTAGCAGAGGAGGGCCTGAGGGCCTGAATGGACCACGCTCAGCAACCTCCATTCAGTCCCAGGAGCCTAGGGCATAGGAGATGATTTCCAACACATTCAGGGGAAGTTTTAGAAAAACATTTGAAACATAGAAATATAGGAAAATGACAAAACAAAAGACCAAAATGCAATCTCAAACCTCCGGCCCAAGAAAGCCTAGGAGACATGAACACAACAAAAATATATATGCCATATACCTGAAATACCTGTAGTAATAGCAACTGAAATAAAGAAGCAACTCCAGGAAGCTTTAAAGGAATTTAGACTAGAAATAATCTCCCAGGTAAAAGAAGAAATGATAAAAGTAATGAAAGAGATGCTGAACACACACAAAAAATTAGAGGAACAAAACAAAAAGATAGACTCCCTGGATGAACAATTTAAGAAAGAAACCAAATACATGAAGCAGATTCAAAGAGATATACAGGAAATCAAAAATTCCACTGAAAGTTGTCAAAACTGACTCAACAAAAGTGAAGACAGAATTTCAGACCTCAAAGCCAAGATTGCAGCTAGTGAATAGGAAAGGAAAGATCTTTTTTTTTTTTTTTAAAAAAAACAAGGAATCAGGAAATAACAATTCACCAGCTGCAAGATGATGCAAAGAAAAACAATATAAGATTAATGGGGATAAATGTAAAAGAAGGGAACAGCACAAATGATTATCAAAAGGCTATTCACAGAAGTCATCGCTGAAAATTTCCCAAACATGAGCATGGAAACTGACATTATGGTTAGTGAAGCATATAGAACTCCAAATAGCCATAATCAAAATAAAACTACACCCAGGCATACAATGATCACCATTCCAGAAATCCAACATAAGAATAGAATACTAAGAGTTGTCAGAGAGAAAAGACAGATCACCTATAAAGGAAAGCCTATCAGAATCATAGCAGACTTCTCAACACAAACAATGAAGTCAGGGGCTGGAGATTTAGCTCAGTGGCATAAGCGCCTGCCTTGCAAGTGCACAATCGTAAGTTCGATCACTGGTTACTGATAAAAAAAATAGTGCTATACAAACAATGAAGTAAAAAAGAACATGGAGTGAGGTATTTCAGATCCCAAAGGAAAATGATTTTCAACCTAGACTGATGTACCCTGAAAAACTGTCTTTCAAAATGGATGGAGAAATAAGATACTTCCATGACAAAGAACAGCTGAAGAACTTCATCATCACCAAGCCAACCCTGCAAAGAATACTGAAAGACAGTTAGATACACTTAGGAAAAAAACCACTAAGCAAAGCAGACAATTAAACAGAACAGAAAGATAAAGATGCAGCAGCAGAAAGATAACATGTCAACAATAAGCCAACATATAACAGTTATAACCATTAATGTAAATGGACTCAATGCACCAATTAAAAGAAACAGACTGGCAAGAAACAAAATCCAACCATATGCTGTCTACAAGAAACTCATCTAACCCAAAAGGATACTCACAGACTGAAAGTCAAAGGATGGAAAACAATACTTCATGCAACAGGGACTCAAAAAAAAAGCAGGGGTAGCTATTCTGTTTGCAGACAATGTGAACCTCAAACCAATAATGATCAGAAGAGATAAAGAAGGTCATTACATACTGGTTAGGGGAAATCTTCAAGAGGAAGAGATAACTATCTTAAATATATACGCACCAAATACCAGAGCACCAGTTATATAAAACAAGTATTAACAGAAATGAAAAACCAAATTAGCAGTAATACAATTATAACAGGAGACCTTAACACACCATTGACACCAAGGGACAGATCAACAAAACAGAAAATCAGCAAAGAAATAACAGAACTGAATCAGACCTGTGAACAAATGGACTTGATAGACATATACAGAGTGTTCCACCCAACAACATCAGAATACACATTCTTCTAAGTAGTACATAGGTCATTCTCTAAAATAGACCATACATTAGCTCACAGAGCATATTTAAATAAATGCAAAAGAGTTGAAATTATCCCTTGCATGCTCTCAGATCATAGTGCCATGAAATTAGAAATTAATAATAAAAGATACTTCAAAAATCCCACAAACACATGGAAACTGAATAACACACTCTTGAGTAATCAGTGGGTCTCGGGAAATTAAAGAGGAAATTAAACAATACCTACAAGCAAACAAAAATATAAATATAACTTATTGGAATCTGTGGGATGCAATGAAAGCTGTCCTCAGAGGAAAATTTATTGCACTGAGTTCCCATATCACGAAAACAGAACAAATACAAATAAACAACCTGATGTTACACCTCAAACATCTAGAAAAAGAAGAGCAAGTCAAGTCCAAAGCCAAAAGAAGAGAGGAAATTATAAAAATCAGAGCAGAAATTAATGTAATAGAGACTAAGAAAACAATCCAAAGAATCAATGAATCAAAGAGGTGGTCCTTTGAAAGAATAAATAAAACTGATAAGCCCCTAGCCAACCTTATTAAAAAAAGGGAAGAAAAAGCTTAAATTCATGCAATGAGGAACGAAAAAGGCAAAATCACTACCGACTCTGTAGAAATACAGATCATCAACACCTATTTCGAAAACTTCTCCACTCGTAGGTTTGATAACACAGAAGAAATAGACAGATTCCTAGAAACATACGAAGTACCAAAGCTAGGTCGAGAAGATGTAAAACTGCTGAATAACCCAATTTCTATTAATGCAATTGAAAATGTAATTAAGTCCTTACCTACAAAGAAGAGCCCAGGTCCAGACGGATTCACTGCAGAATTCTACAAGAAATACAAAGAAGACTTAATGCCAACACTCCTCAAACTCTTCAATGAAATTGAAAGGGAAGCAATCCTTTTTAAGTCATTCCTGGAAGCAAATGTTACTCTAGTACCAAAACCTGAGAAAGACCCAACTAAAAAGGAGAACTACAGACCAATCTCCCTAATAAACACAGATGCCAAAATCCTTAGTAAAATTTGGCAAGTAGAATGCAGCAAACCATCAAGAAGATTATACACCATGACCAAGTAGGATTCATCCCAGATATGCAAACATGGTTCAACATACATAAATCAATAAATGTGATTCACCATATTAATAAAGCCAAAAGTAAGAATCACATGATCATTTCTATAGATGCAGAAAAAGCTTTTGATAAGGTCCAACATTCATTCATGATAAGAACATTACAGAAAATTGGAATAGATGGTCTTTACCTCAATATAATAAAGGCCATCTATGACAGTATCATACTAAATGGCCCAAAATTGAAAGTGTTTACTTTAAAATCAGGCACAAGACAAGGATGTCCCTTATCACCGCTCCTATTTAATATAGTACTGGAGTACTAGGCAGAGCAATTAGACAAGAGAGAGAAATAAAAGGGGTAAAGATAGGAAAAGAGGAATTTAAATTATCATTATTTGCAGATGACATGATACTCTACATAGAAGACCCTCAAAACTCCATTGAAAGACTCTTAGATATAATAAATAAATTCAGCAAGGTATCTGGATACAAAATCAATACTCAAAAATCAATAGCATTCCTATACACTAACAACAAAATCACTGACAGAGAAATAAGAGAAGCCACACCCTTCACACTAGCAACCAAAAAAATGAAATATTTAGGAATTACTCTCATGAAAGAAGTGAAATACCTATATAAAGAAAGTTATAATACACTGAAAAAAGAAGGAAGAGGATCTCAGAAAGTGGAAAGACATCCCTTGCTCATGGATAGGAAGAATAAATATTGTGAAAAAATGGCCATTCTCCCAAATCTCTTGCACAGATTCAATGCAACCCCAATAAAAATACCATCAACATACCTCATAGATCTAGACAAATCACTCCTAAAATTCATCTGGAGTGAGAAGAGACTTAGAATACCAAAGATTAAGAAGTGAAGGCAAGGCAGGAGGCATCACAGTCCCTGACTTGAAGTTATACTACAAAGCAACTGTAGTACAATCGACATGGTACTGGAATCAAAACAGAGCTGAAGATCAATGGAATAGATTAGAAGATACAACCACAACTACAAACACACTCAACCAGCTTATCCTTGATAAAGGGACCAAGCATGTTTACTGGAAAGACAGTCTCTTTAATAAATGGTGTTGGAAAAACTGTCTCTCCATGTGCTGAAAACTAAAACTAGACGCATGCC
Organism: Cavia porcellus; assembly: GCF_034190915.1. NCBI lineage: Eukaryota > Metazoa > Chordata > Mammalia > Rodentia > Caviidae > Cavia > Cavia porcellus. The sequence continues at coordinate 62,105,752 of NW_026947504.1, forward strand.
TATCACCATGTACTAAATTAGAGCCTAAATGGATCAAAGATCTGAATATTAAAATAGAAACACTAAATCTATTGGAAGACAAATTGGGTAAAAACCTTGAAGACATAGGGGTAGGTAGAGAATTCATGAACAGGACTCAAACTGCATGGGAAATACTTCCCATAATCAATAATTGGAATCACATTTTATTAAAAAGTTTCTGCATGTGAAAAGAAATCTCCAGCATAGTGAAACAAAAACCCACAAACTGGGAAAAATCTTAGTGAACTGTCCCTCAGACAAATGACTTCTGTCTAAAACAAAGAATTAAAAAAAATCAGACCCCCAAAATTCAAAGATCCAATCCAAAAATGGGCATCTGAGATGAAATACACATTTCTCAGATGAAGAAATACAAATGGCAAATAGATACATGAAAAAAATGTTCATTATCATTACCCATTAGAGAAATGCAAATTAAAACCACACTGAGATTCCATCTCACTCCTGAAAGAATAGCCAGGATCAAGAAAACCATCAACAAGAAATCCTGGAAACGCTGTGGGGAAAAGGAACTTTCCTGCACTGTTGGTGGGAGTGTAGACTGGTGCAACCATTGTGGAAGTCATTCTGGAGATTTCTCAAAAAACTGGGATTGGAAGTCCCATTTGTTCCAGCTATTCCACTTCTAGGCATATTCCCAGAAGAACTGAAAGCATCGTACAACAGAGATATATGTGCACCCATGTTTATAGCAGCACAGTTTGTAATAGCCAGATCTTGGAAACAACCTAAGTGTCCATCAACTGACGAATGGGTAAAAAGTTATGGTATTTTTGTACAATGGAGTACTACTCAGCTATAAAGAATGATCACATTGAGATATTTATAAATAAATGGGTGCAGCTTGAGACCATCCTTATAAGTGAAATAAATCAAACCCACATGTATAAATACTGAATAGTTTCCCTAGTGTAAGAAATGATAACAATACATAAAAGTATGTGGTAATCATGATTCCCCATTATATTGCTTTGAAACCTTACAATGTTTTCATTCATTAATTATAATGGTTTTATTCTGGACTGTTTGATTTTATTGTCTGTGATGGTATGAACAGTGATTTTGGAGAAAACAAGACATCATAATAGGTAGTGCTGATTTAATATCATCTTGTTTTGAAGTCCCATCATGCTTTTGTTCTTCTGTCTCCATCAGTCTTAACATGTTGTATCTTATTGGATTTTATTACATGTGATAATATAAACAATACTTTTATAGACCAGGAGATAATACATAAACCATTGTTCATTTTCTATTAATTGGTTCTAAATATCCTGTAATACTGTCATTCTGTTGAATGGTTTTACATTATCTTGATATGTTTGATGCTACAGTATATGAAGTTATACTCAAGTATTTCAAGGAAAGAGACACTGTGGTAACAACTTTTATGGCGGGATATCTTGTGGTGAAACACTCTGTTGCTTAAATGGCTCTTTTCTGACCTGTGCTGTTTTGTTATGTCCTATTTTATCTCAATCTCCTTTTTTTATTATTTTTTATTTTTATCTTTTTAAGGGAAAAATAAATAAAAAATAGCAGGTATATTGTAGTAACTCACTTTGATTTCCTATTAACTTGATTTGAAACCCTGTATTGCTCTCACCATCTTGTTTTGACTGATTTTACTCTATTCTGTTTTGCTTGATAGTACCAAGTTTGAGAGTATAGGCAACAACTTTGAAAGCAGTAAGATTCACTATGATGCCCATTCTGGCTTGACTATTATCTTCTGTTGAAGTCCTGTAATGTCTCCAATGTTTTGGTTTTGTTTTTTACTTCAATTTTATTATAACTGATGATATAAGCAATTCTTTTTAATATAGCAAGAGGCATTATGGTAACCATTGTTGATCACCTTGTATTCTGTTTTTACATCATGTACTATGACCATCCTTTTGATTTGACTGACTCTGTTTTGCTTTGTCACATTTGGTTTTATTCTCTTAAAAAAAAGTAATAAGAACTGTGGGAGTAATAAAACCCAAAATGTGTAATTGTCATTGTAAAAAAGAGAGGAAAAGAAAGTGCTCTAAAGGATACAACTGCAAGTGTGTTTAGGTGTGTAAGATAGATAACCATATTACTGAGTTTTGTTGGATCATTGAACAGAACTGTTTGCAGTCTCACTGTTTGAATGTCCACTTTATATGCTTTAATTTTGTAACTTGAACAACTATTTCTAAGAGGACAATATGCAATTTACTAACTATTGATTTCCTACTGTTTATTTTTTTTGAAATTCTGTATAACTTGTACCCTTTTTCTGTTTTTTTCTCCTTAAATAAAATTAAAAAAAAAGAAAATGAATGCTTAATATTCACACAGATCTGTATTTAAATTGTATGCTTTGTCTTGGGAAAACGAGTTCAGTTTCCTTCTAACATACACTTTCCTGATGTGCTATGTTATAATTATATACATGAAGGGTTTTAGCACAAAAGCATTGTTCAATGAATATTAAGATTGATGTCTTTCTTCTCTATTTCTTTTTCTAGTGTCCCTCTGGGTTTGATTTACCATTTTCAAAATGTGCAAACAGTACTAATTTGTGCATTCTGTGCATATTACTACCTACCTACAAGTAGCTAGCTGTACTTTGCCCGAATTCTTGGAATCAGTAGGACCATTGACAGCCAGTGCTTAGCTCAAATATAGGATATATATACTTATCAAGGGATAGTTTTTCTTTTGAGGTCATTAAATGTCTTGAAGTAGCACATTACATAAATATACATATAGATTCAATAACTTACTTATTTCAGAGATAATTTATTTGTATCATAATTGTAATTATAATTCTGTTCGACAGATTTATTATTTTGAGTGGACCTAATGAGCTTCTGGATGTGGTCAAGTCTGTCCAGCAGATGCGTACAGAGCAGACATGTGAGTCACAGCTTCCCCTGTCTGCCGTAGAGAAGTGCAGGAACGAGTCAATCATATTGAAGTTCTTGGGTGACTGTATTAAAAGACTGACTCCTCTGGTATTCTCATGCAAATCATTCTTCTTGCTTTCTAGTCTTGAAAATGTTCAGTTGTCTTCATTTTGTCATACAATCACCCATGAATAACTAACACTGCCTGTTTTCTTTCTGATTCAGAAAAAGCCCCACCATCTCATTTCTAGAGAATAAATACCAAATAGCTTTGTCCTTTTTTCAGAGTGTCAAAGAGACAAATTACTAAATATATACATGGCAAACAATTTAGTTTTGAACCTATCATTTATTTTTCTCTAAAAAAATTCTTCTTGGTGTCCCTGGCTATGTTGACTTCATTCCAAGCCTTCACACATCGCTCTTTATAGCTCCATTGTGAACCTGGGTCTTGAGACGCAGAACTTTAACAGTGAAGCCTGGAAACAGTGATTTGAGTATTCTAATTTTCTTTTTTCCCCCTTTAAAACTCGTCTCTGACGACTACATGATGAAGGCTTTTATAAGTGGCCGACATCACTCTGTTTCTCACCACTGGCAAGAGTAGGCAGCATCTCAGATGGCAGCACTGGCTGTGTGTATGTATGTGTGTGCTAATTTACCCACAGGCTCATTTGTGACAAAGTTAGAGGACTGAACAAAATAAGTATGAATTTTTTAGAGGATTGGATAACCTCTCCCCCAAATGTTCCATTTTTAAAAAGAGTAATTCAATCACCAGATCTCCCACATTTTTCTCGTCTTACATGTTACATGTGTGTGTATGACACCCACATAGTGGAGCCCCACTAAGAAACCCATTGACAGAATAAGTGGCTTGCTCCCCTGATTCTCCACCCAGTCAATGTATTTTAGTTACGTGCCTCGCAGCTTTGGTACTGCGCACTTAAAATTTTCTTTCTCCCCTAATTCTATCTGTTTCCTGGGTTTGTCCTCCACACAGATAATCTGCTATTAGGGTTACCCAACTATGAAAACGTGATCTGAATAGTAGAATATAATACTCTTTAATTTGCAAAATAAAATGTATTTTTATACATCCGGTTGCACATACAAGTTGTGCTGTGTTCTAGAAAGATGGAATATACAGTGTTGTAGGATTTTATAATCTTAATTATAAATGAAAACTTAAATGACCTTGGCTCACTTTCAGCAAAAATCTAGCTTTTAGAACACTTAGAACTCTGCAACATGAACTCTAACTGTATGGGAGTCTTAAAAATTTAAACCTTCAGGGAAATTGAACTCAAATAGTGGGAGTAATTGTTCTTCAGAAAGCCTGAGGACTAAAAAGAAGTAACTGTCTACATAGTAGCTGAAACATTGTACAAAGGAGAGATCAATTGTGAGAAACATGTTATGGTAAGAAACATTTGTGCTGGTATTTAACTCTTGGACTCATACCTAAGAAACTCCTTATATCATTAATAATTTGATTTATCTCATGATTCCTACACACATGTTATCATTTATTTGAAATCTACCTAGAGAATTTAAGAGAATGTGAAGGCTTCAAGCTCCAGAATATTCGTGGTACACTGAATTTTGCCTTGCTTGGTTCATAGGTCTTGACTGGACTTTCCAGCATTCAGATAAGCCTCGAGATAAACCAGAGACTCCCGTTGAGATAATTATCTTTAAATCCTTTGTCCTTTACTGAAGGGAAAAGAAGCTGTAACTTGCATAAAGTCAGACAAGACCAACTGAGCAGACCCAGGATTCCTGGCTCAGTTTTTCTGCTGCGACTGGGTTACAGGAAAAGAGGTTCTAGCTGGGTAGGAAGATGTCCCATAATGCGTTAGCTCCATGAACACCCTGGTGTTAAATACCAAAAAACAAGAACAGAATTAAGTTTGGTGTGTATATTATTGAAGGGAAAAGATGGAAATTGTCTTTGGAAGTCACATGCAACTAATCAGAGAACAGAGAAATTTTGTCTTATTTCATATTTACTGGATGAATATTCACTGGCCATCAAACTTGAGGAAAAGCTTAGTTACAGTATTAATGTTACCATTTCAGAGTGAAATTTTAAAAGTTACTGATGTTTCTTTCAGAGATGTCATTATCAGTATGGATTAAACTTCAATATTATAAAATGTTATAGAAATTATGAAGTGTATGAAGATATTATTTTTCTGTAGTTCATTTCAGAGATACAAGGAAAATATTTCTTATCCCCCAGTTGCTTTTCTCCATCGTCTCCTTGGTATCTAAAGTGATTGCCTTCAGTTTCTGCCTTTTAGGTGTAGCTCATGCTGGACAGCTGAAGAGACGTCAAGGGCAGGCAATGATTTATCAGCTTTAATTAATTTAAATTAATAAATTCTTACCTACTGTAAGATGAGATTCTACTAGATGGTAGAGACTGATAAATGCACATAGGATAAGTAATTTTAATGCAAGCAATAAAAAGAGTCTGGTGAAGGGAATCAAGATGAGGAAAAGGGGAAGCAAAAATTTTTCTTTTCAAATGAGAAGCATTCACAGAAAGAATTGTAAAAATTGATGAGTGAAATATTGCCTATCCCATAATTAGAGTTTGGTTGATGACCAATCATTGATAGAGATGTTAGCATCCTTCTTTTGAATAGCAACATGGTTATAACAGCAATATGCTACTTTAAAAGTTACCACATGCAGCTTAACCGATCTGATCTAAGCTCCTCTGTTGGTTAGCTAGGACGGGCACCAGGGACTCCCTTCAAGACAAGGTAAGTGAAGTGCAGGACTTTTTCTTTGTTTCTTTCAGAAGGCCTTGTAGAAACTGGAAACTGAATCGTAACTATAAAACTAATTCAATTAGGTGGGTCTTAGCTCTATGACATGGCTGAGTTCAAGAGGCATAGATATTTTATTCTCAGGGTATCAGATCATTACTTTGCGTTCCAAGCCTGATGACCTGGAAGATTTTGGGCAATTTCCTTTAGTAGACACATCTATGAATGCACACAAAATTGCATTTTTTTTGAGTGTACTTTATTTACAATTAGTTGTTCATTCTTGAAATATTTTAGAATCTTGATTAAAATCAGTACATAAAATAATTTTCACTGTATTTGTTACATATGCCACAGAATAATTTAACACTGTATAAACGCTTCAATGATGCACAAATGGGAAAAGCACCCTTTGCTAAAAGCAGTATGATTTTAGTTCAACTTGGCTATCGTGACACTTTAAAAATGACCAGGAGGTGGCGCTGTAGCCAAGTAGATTATGTGTACTTTAAACTGAAATTTTCCTTAACTACTGCATTTAATTTCTTTCTTAGGTGTAGATGAATCTACTGATCAACTGAAAGTTGGTTAGGAGTGAGTCCTTTATTGTGGACTATTCCACTCGGGTGAGGCGTTTACTTAAAAAGCCATTATAGTCAAGAAGTTCCCCAGACTAAGCAAAGGGCTCAAAAATCAGTCTCTATATCTGGACTATTGTTTTTATCATCTTTATAGAATTGTACTAAAGCTTTTCCACAAAATTAGAGCAAATTCCAGTTTATTTAAAGAATAAAATTGTTACACTTTAACCTCCTTTAATGGAAGGTCATAGGAATATTAGAACATGAATTCACATTTAGCCAACATGATATAAACATGCACACGTGTACATAGTGAACGTTTCACTGGCTTGCTCTTCTTCCATATAAATATATAAATACTGAACAAAGTGCATGGAAACCTGTCTGTACATATATACAGCTATGCACTTATGTATATACACTTAAGTAAATACTTATGGAACAAAAAAACCACAGTCACACTTGTAGTATATGTTTAATAAGAAGACATTTGTCAGGCAATATTTACTTTCACTCTGATTCAGACTGAATCTATGGGGGTAGAATCTGTGATCTTTTCTTGAAGTATAATGAAATGTGCAAAGTTATAAACTAAGGCAAAATACATTAGAGCAGAGACTTTTTAATATTTATATTTTCATCATCTTGAATGATATTGTCATCAAGAGTAGTTCAGCTGAAATGGAACTTTGGTATTAGTAGCATATTAAAGATTCTAGCTGTGAAATAGTGAACCATCTTTCAAACTATATGCATAAGGGCATAATTAAGTCAGCCCCATTACATTTCCAAATTGCATAATGATGGTTTCCACTTTGTTTAATTTTCAAATCTGCATTTTTTTCCAAAGGCTTAAGGTAAAAACTACTTCATACCCAACAGACACGCATCAGCGTTGTAATCATATAGCTAATATCGAGTCCAGTAAAACTGTGCAATTTAACCTTAAATATTACAAGGTTAAGGTAGATTAACTACTTTTTATCTTTTTCTCTCTTTAGTAACAATTCCTATAAAATTTATCTGCTTCTTTAAATTAGGGAATCCAGTGTCAAAAATACTAAAATAAGTGCATTTTTAGAGGAATGAAACAAAAATCTTGTTCAAAACTTTCATAGTTATAACAGATCCAGGTTGAGGAGCAGATTAATTGGAAAATATTTGCTGTCCAGAGATATTTACCCTCTTTCTTGCTTGCTTGGCATTTGTTGGTAACCAATCAGGAAACCTTGCTAAAGAAACTACCTTCAGAGCCAAAACAAACCTGTGTCTGAACAAGGATATACATTGAATTGACTTTCAAAATAAGTCTCTTTATATATATATATATATTTTTTTTTTTGAGAAAATCCATTTCAGTTTAGTCATTTTCTTTAACGGCAAAGATCTTACTATGATTACTTTTATATCCCTAGTACCTAGAAAGTTGCCCCACTCATAAATATATACTCAGTAGATGATTATGGAGCTAAGCTAAATCATTTCAATAAAAAATATAAATATATTGATATAAAGACTTCAGTTGACGCGATGAGTGTCAATAGGAAAGTCACCTACTTTGCACAGAAATTTCCTAAGAGTTCATACTGTTAGTAGCCAGAACCTGAGTTTATTTTTCAACCCTGATGCAGTTACATTAACATACTCTTTACCATTCAAAGGAGCTTATGCTCCATACAGTAACTTTTACAGCGAGTTACAGATACCTCTCTGCTACTGTTTAAAAGAAGCAATCTCTAGACATGTATTTGGCAATGTTAAATTATCCTTTTGCTAGTTTACATAGAAGAACAAATATTAACAAGACCACATTGGAAATTGAGAGTAAAGCACAAGTTTGTTTTCCTAGAGATGCCGTACAGTAGTTGGCATCTTTCTTAGAATTCTTTTTCTGTCCTATTTAGAGTTGACTAGACTTGTAAGATGTAATAGTGTGCACTAAAGTTAACTGCAAAGGTTTTTGTTTTTCTTGTACAGACACTGAATATACTGTGAAGAGAAAGCAGCAATTGGTTTTCAAAATATTTAAAATCTTTTCCACTCCTGATAATTAACTTGAAATGCAGTAACCTCCAGCAACCTCATAAATATTTAAAAATGGCATCTATGAAAAAAGCAAGAATGAAAGTGCTGTTGAATATTTAATTTGATTATCTTAGCAATACACATTTCATAGTATTATCTTTACTATCTTTTTTTCAAAATATATGTCATTGCAAATTTTAAAGAGCATTGGCCTTTATTTAAGAGGCCATTATATTAAATAAAAATTTCATTATTTACAGTTATTTTTATTTACAGCATTAGGTAAGCAACACAATCCCATGCCTTCAACAGAAACAGCAAGATTTCCATTTGATAATAGAGTTAGATTAGATTTATTTAGGGCCTCATAATCATTGCACAATAAAAGCTAAAGTTTCTAAAGACATCATTTAGAACATTAAAAATACCACGAAGCTCACATCTGAAACGTGGTCAGAACATTTTGAAGTGCATGTCTTGTGGCATTTAGCCCTGTTTCCACTGACAGAATACACTGAACCACAGAAACATTATTTTCAGTTCTGTTAATTTTTTCCAATCCCTTATTTTTTCTTCCCCCAGATTGATGAACTCTACTTTGGTGTGCCCTCCACAGTTGTCATGGCAACCAGTCCCTCACACACAGCTAACCGTTTCATTCGTGGTGTGGATATTGTCTGTACACACATCTTCTGAGTGTTGCTCTCCTAGAGATACCATAGAGCAGTCATTATCTGTGGTCTCGGTATCTTTCTTAGAATTCTTTTTTTGTCCCATTTGGAGCTGACTGGACTTGTAAGCCAAAGCCGGTATAGTGTTCACCAAAATCAGCTGCAAGGGCTTTTTGTTTTCCTTGTACTGACATTGAATATACCGTGCAAAGGCTGACCTGTAGGTTTTATTGAACAGTGTATAGACGAGGGGATTGACTGCTGAGGAGAGGTACCCGATCCAAACAAACACATTGAGCAGGGCTCCGATGACGTCTTCATTACAGGACTCTTTGCAGATGACAGCCATGATGTTCGTGACGAAGAATGGGCACCACATCACCACAAACAAGAAGAAGACGATGCCCAGCACCTTGCAAGCTTTCTGCTCATTGCTGATGGACTGCATAGTCCTCCTGCCGGCATAGGATCCAGTTTCCCTGTGGATTGACCTTTGGAAGAGCTTTTCTGAAGACAGGGAACTCTGAGGCAGGAAGCTGAAAGAAGATAATTTGGCCCGTGTGCCAGGATCGCTCACACACAGAGTAGCTTCTTTCTGAAGTGACTTGATAGTTAAAAAGTAGGTGATCACCATGATGGTTAAGGGAATGAAAAATGCCACGAAAGAACCAATCAGTACAAAGTTATCATCAGCAAGTAGGCAACTCCCCTCCTTAAAGACCTTGGAATCATCCTGCAGCCCAAAGACTGGAACGGGCATGGATATACCTGCACAGAGATAGAAAATGGAAAAGCATTATTAAAGAAGTGAGCTCTCTTTCTCTCTGTTCTCTCTCTCTCTCTCTCTCTCTCTCTCTCTCTCTCTCTCTCACACACACACACACACACACACGTGCACACACACAGAATTGAGCTCACAAAGACAAGTACATTGACACACAATTGTGGCTGTTGCAAGGATTTTGTGTCAATTTTGTTTAAATACCTAATATATGCTTTCAAAGGAAATTTATATTCTATTGGACTTATTTGTCTTATATGTATGTGTTAAATAGCTCATTATGTGTTATATTTCTCTAAGCAGTCTTTTTACCTATAAAGATTATGATAAATCTAACTTTCCTCTTTTCATGTCACATTTTTCTGATTATTACAGTTTATTTATTAATTGCAGAAACATAAGCAAAGAAACACAAAATAAAATGACCATCATCTAGACCATCATCTAGAAATAACTGGCATTAACAATTTGATGCTGTTTATTTTAAATACACATACATATTGTGTGCACATGTTGTAAATAGAACTGGGATTCTGCTTCATATACAGTTCTTCAAACTTTTTCCCCACCTAACACTATATCATGAACATAGCTTATATATAAAAACTTTGTAAAATTATAAACATAGTATATTTTCTTTTTGCCAAGTTTGGAAAATACAAAAATGTAATAAAAAGGTAAAATAAGATATATTCTCAGTAGCTGAGGTCAACCATAACTTACATTTCTTCTTCCATTTCTATATGAAATGCATGTATGAAATATGATAAGATGGTAATGAGAAAATTTAAAATATGTATAACAGTAAAAGGCATATTGCCATAACCCGACCTCTGATACTGTCCCTCGCTAGAACATATGTATCCCACAGCACTTGCCATTTTCTGAAGGAATTCTACAAGTCTTCTTTGGTGAATGTCTTTAGTTATGCTACCATGGCTGCCTCCATATCCTGAATCAATTCAAAACATTTACATTTTGATAATTTTGAATTTAAGGAAAATCAAAAAATCACAAAGTGTGCCCCACTCACTGAAAAGGTGGCTAAGGATGAACCATGCTGTTTGTATGATCCTGCCTTTCCATCAATAGCATTCTGCAGCTGTGTTCACTGTATTTTTGATCACCACTCAGAAAGACACTCATGAAAGCCAACTTCCAGCACTACTTCAGAAAAAGGCAAGAATGTTGGGGTAAGTGTGTCTGAGGGGGTCTAATGACAATCTGTCTTTCACTGTAATAAACCTTTTAAAGTTTAAACATTCACTTATATTTTGACATGTACTTTTCTTGTACTTTTAAGTCTTCTTGTTCCATTTAATATTAAATCATCAAGTTACATATATTTTAAAGGACTTTGAAACACATGATTTTCTGCTATTAGTTTAGAGTAATTCTAACCAAATTGGATACTTTTAAAAGACATTTTGTGATAGAAACATTTTACCATATGCAACCTCCCAAAGAACAACAGAAAAGCTCATCATACTAAACCTCTCATCCGGCTTACATAACTATCCACCAAAGACCAATTCTGTTTTACCCATACGCCCACCTCTACCACTCCTGTAATGTTATTTTGAAGCAAATCTCAGATGTAATATTCAATCTGTTAATACTTCATCATCTATATCTAAATCTATATCTGTATCTATATCTATTAGTGCATTTTTAGAAATACCTCATGTCAACATCATTCTCATTCTTAAATAGAAATTTAATATTTCTTTAATATCATTAAATATAGTCATACAATTCAAATGCTGCATAAAAGTCATTATATGTTTTTAGTAGTACCATATTCACGAGGAAGATTTACAAAAAACAAGGCAGCCACAGATTTTTTTCTCTTATTGATCGATCTAAGAGGCACAGAACATGACAATACATGGAGGCATGGGCCAATAGGGGCTCTGCCACTGAAATTTGGGGGATCTGTAAAGCTTCTCCAGACAGAGGACTTGGGAAGAGGAAGGCTAGAAATGAAAAAAGATGACACTTTGCTTGTGGTAATGCTAATTTTCTCCACTAGGATAGGACCTTATTTAATGGACATTCAACTAACTGTCTTGTGCATTTTGGACCCTTTCTGAAGTTCGGGAGACACCAAAGAGGTTGAGTCTTTCTGTGCAGGCTGTATTTCCCCTGGGTAGTCTCTGTTCATGGTTCTGGCTTGGGACTGTTGAGGTAACCAAGGTAATCAGGAGATGTCTTGCTTTTTCTACCATAAATAATCATGGCTATGAGAGAGAATGGTTATCAACCGTTTAACTTAGTTCCAAGTTACTTCTTTTTCAAAAGTGTAGACATCTGTGGTGATGGATAGAGTCAAAATAGATACACTGAAGCCTCTCCCAAGGGAAAATGAAGTGTGGACATCTTAGGGACAACTTGAGAGGGAGGATGAGAAAGAGGTTTCCTTCTCACTCCTGCCTATGTTCTTAGTTCTCCTGAGCAGTATAACAGAAAGTGTCCTGGTATTGGTTCTCACCACTCTGTAGAGTCTAAGATGTGATCTCATGACAGCCAAGAACTCTAATTCTTTGCAGAGTCTTGAGTCACTCTGATTCTTGTCATACACGAGGAAGAGGTTCATTCAAGGATGTACATTCTAAGACTTCTGTAGACAGAACAGAGTTCAACTCCATCAAACCGCAGGCACTGACTGTCCTGACCCATGTCACTTTACCCTGACCATCATGGCAGGAGGGAGCATTAGATTTGCCTATTGCAATGTTTAATACAAATTCTTCATGGTGGCATTTGTCATTATTGTTAGTTTTAGATGACAGTATTTGTTACTCTTCTAGCCAAGGCCAATATTCTTTGAAGGGAGTGATCAAATGATGCCAGTGCTATGCGTAAGGGCATTTATCACAGCTAATGACTTCATTTCCCTCATTCCCCTTTGACTCTGACCCATCCTTGGGAACATTTTGTGGGCGAAGAGTTATGGCTCCAAGAGGAACATCTCTGAGACCCCGCAAACCACTACTTCTGCTTTTCCTTCATAAGTCTCTTGATTGTAAAAGATAAAGTGTGCTTTCCAAGAAGAGTAGTCTTCCTTCCAGTGTTTGAAAGATGTTCCCAGTATTCATCCCCAGTCTCCCTGGTGCAGTTTCACTGATTAGAATGGATGCATTTCATATCAGCTTAAAACAGCCCTTGATAGGAGTCTTGGATGTGGTTCTGAGCTCCTGGACCAAACATTTCATCTTTGTGATGCTCACTTCTTTATCTATAGTATGATACAGGCACTGATGTACCTTTAAGAAGGTGGAGATGTGGAAACAATGAATCCGATACAGAGAGTGCCCAGAACAGTGCCTAGTCAAAAGGTGATGCTCTAACAATGTTAGCCAAACATGGAGTAACTTTCTCTGGAGAGTTATCCAGATAAAATATATCAACATTATTTTATTTTAATCTATTTTGCTTAGTTTGCCCATACAAGATGTTATGTAATAGATTTTTAAAAATCAAAAGAAACTAAAAAACTGTTTTTGGCTATTTGCTACATAACAGTGATGTCATTCGTAGTTTCTGCCAGGGTGAGATAGGGTCTCAATCAATTTTAATTCGGTACAGCTAGCACTGTTGATTCCTTTTCTAATGTGATGAATTGCAGTCGTTGCTATTAGTCATGATACACATAAACAGAATATCAACTGTCAAAAAAAGGTATTTTAAAAAGCATTTTAAAATGGTATTTTTAAAAGTCCTGGGTATGCATTTTCCTGATTAATGCAAAGGAAGTTGCTACCTTGAAAACCTTTTTCCCTTTTTGTTTGCTAACTCATAATTTATAACGTGGTAAGTTTCATTTGAACAGAACATGGTTTACCTAGAATATCAAATTCTTCAACTCTTTAGAATTCAGAACTGTGTCCTGCTTAAGAAAGCATGTACAACCCCCCCCCCCCACACACACACTCCAGAATAGCTCAATTCCAGTTTCTGCAGCCAGGGAATGTGTTGAGCCATTTGCACTGATGCAGAGAATCCCTCTCTTAGGGGTCTGGAATGAACACCATTCTAAAAGGAGAATGTAGTAAGAGGTTATGATATGATTGTTGTGTGTCTGGAAAAGAGACTGACCTAACGGGGGAGAATCAAGCTGTCAGGTCTTTAAATGGCACATTATTCTTTAGATTTAACAAAAATATCCTGATACTGTGGTACCGTATAACATTCTTTTTCAGTGCCTCACTCATACTAAGTGGTCAGCAAGGGTTTGTCAAAAGGCCATCCAGAAAGTTAAAGCAATAATTTATAAAGAGAGGAAGAAATTTTGTCAAAGAACTAGAACATTTAGAAAGGCTTTGTGGGCACACTACATTTCAAACTTACGCTCCTACCAAGAGATGAAGACACTGGCTGATATCCAAGATTATGGTCACAGCCAACTCTAAGGCATTAATTTTCTGGCTGCTTTGTTTGATAATAACTGCTTTTGGTGACCTGACATCTCCTCTCCTTTGAAAGTTTTGCATAGGAAGCATTTTCCTTTATGAACAAACAGAAAGTAGCTTGAACTGTGTGACTTTGCATTTTGTTTAATATTTTTTTTTATGAGAAGTGGAAAACAACAGTCACAATTCACTATTGGAACTGGATCCTTCATGCATATTTTTATTTTTCTTTCTATTAAAACTCAGACAATGAAACAAAAGGAAAACACTGACACCAAAGAGCCCAAGGCTTTGATGTGGCGCCTTTCTTCTAGCAGAGCTCGGCTTGTACTCTGCCTTTACAGTTTACACCTCTAATTAATGTCTCACCACAGGATGGATGAAGGACCTTAACTGAGCCCAGAGCTGCAGAGGATGGCTTTAGCTTTAATCCTAGACTTCCACATTTTAATATTTTAGGATTAATGGCATTTCTGGGACAAAGAGTTTTCCTTAGAGGAACAGAAGGGGGCCTTCCTAGGCAGCAAGGCTTCTATAGGGAATGGGACGGAGGGAGTCCTGGGGTGTCCTGTGAAGAACGGGGTGAAAGGAATAGAAAATATGGATCACATTTTTACTCATAGATTTCAATCCTACTGAAATTTGCTACCTTTTCTTTGCATTTTAACACCTGATAATTTTTTTTCAAGTTATAAAAAGGACTTTACTAACAGCTTGACAGAAAGCACCACAGGTGAATGCTACAGGGAAGTCTTCAAACTGTAGGGAAAGAGGAATTGAGTGGACAAGGCAACTGGGATGGACTGGACACACTATCCTTCACTACTTGCTGAATTTCTTTTAGTCTCTGATCTGTTGACGAGGCTGATGTACATATAAAAGTGAGGGCTAGATAAATATGCCAGTTACCCAAAAGTTGTACACTTCTTCAGTTAATTACAAATAGCTGTAAATAATAAATTGCCTTGCCTGAGGTACTTTTACATATATTCAATCACTTTACATCAGTTTTTAAAAAAATGGTATGGGCAGACAAAAAGTTTACCGAATGGCTGCAAAAACTGGACCTAGCAAGCTTCATGATTTGTTTAGACTATTGCATATATTTGGAGACAAAATCAAGGCTCCTATTTTGCTCTCTCTTAATTCTTGTAGTTGATTTTTTAAAATTTTCATATCTCTTTATAGTAGTTATAAGTCTATGATTATATCTAAAGTTCTTAACATTGATTTCAGACTCCTTGATAGCCCCCAAATCAGCTTTGTAATATATATAATATCTTGATAGTTCTATGTGCTTTGGTTTGTTTCTTCCTTTAAACACAGCCTGATAGTTCCAAAATAAAATCTTTATAATCAACACTCGGTTTCTTTCATGTATAGCAGTTATTTTGGGTTGCATGTTACAATTGCCTAGGGAGCTTTAAAAATTACATTGCTTGGCTTCCTAGCCAGAATTTCTGATATTATCTACTTTAAAATAAAAATCCTAGCCCCTACAAAGACAGTAAGATAGAAAATATTTCCATGGTCCCTGAAGGGTTGTGCCCTGCAGGAGCCTAATTGCTTCCATCAGAGATTTTTGGTAAGGCGGCTTCTGGTTCTTCTACACTTATTCCTTTCCCTTTCTGTGTTGTCAGCCAAGAGGTGGTGCTTTTAATGACAGATGGAGAGACAGAATCCTGACTTGGGAACAAGGATTGTTGGTGGTCACTGCAATACCTAGAAGCCCATTCATGTCTCTTTTATCTCAGGGCAGATTTACTCCCGTTCATTTTTTTACCCAGACATATGCTAAGACAACCCAAAGAGAACTTGAATCATTGGATGAGTGCACTATGAGATTCTTGTTTCAGTCCTGGAATCACAAGTCCTAAAGTAAGTTTAGGAGATGGATATGTTAATTAGCTTGATTGAATCATCCTGCGAAGGATACATATTGCAAGGCTTCGTACTGTACTCTGAATAATTTACCAATCAAAAACAAAATTAATAAAAATAAAACTCTTTAACTTGTCACTTACTGCCCTTTCTCTTTAAATCAGTGTAAGGTATACCATTTACCATCAACCAGTGCTTTTTTTCTTGACTGTATACTTAGTAACATGCTTAAGAGTAAAGATTTATTTAGAAAAAATTCATCTCTGAATTTTTTCAAGAACATCATCTTAAGGGTATCTTTTCTCCCGTTTGTTTTAGGCAGTAGATTTTGGAAACTCTACTGGTGAGACTCTGGTGTAGAAAGTGTGTCTAAAAACAGCCATGGTGGCTGGAAAGGGAGAAGGTAGCAGTTGCTCGCACAATCCGGCCCGCTGGTAGTCGTATCTTCTTTCTGCAGGCTCTCTTGCCCATGGCTGTCTAAAGCATCACAGTTACCATATGTCATTATGGAGAACCGATAGTGTCCTTAATGCTTCAGCAACCACCAACAACTCAGCCTGCTGCAGAAGGGCTTGGTTACTTGTTCTTCATATAATTATTGAAATTGCTCGGTTTTCGACACAATCATGTGGTGTTCTCGTTCTGTTTCTTTTTTTATGTTATGGTTGAACATATTTAGCAGAATTTTACACACGGTTAGATTTTTCTGCTAGTTCCATAGTGTGAGCTGAGGCCCTCCTAAGACTGCCGCGTGCACACGGGTGTCCTCCCAGAGGTCTGCTTGGTTGGCTGCCACATTTATCTGTAGGGTGAGTGGTCCTAGTTTTTGCCTCTGTACTGACTTGGAGCACCAAAATTCACCCAAGTTCGAGGCAGTGACAAAGAGATGTACGACACAGAGGTGTGTAGAAGGACAGGCCTTTGAAAGGAAGGAATCCAGCGAGCATACCTCAAGGATGCAGGTGTGGGAGGGAGCTGGTGGCTGAAATACTTTACAGATCAATACAGGCTCCAGGATTTGTACATAGTGGAGGTTTAGTAGTTTCAGTTGAGTGAGGATGGGAGAGTGGGACACATTGTCTGATGGCTACATTTGTAAGCACATTATTTACTTCGACTGTATGATTATATGGGATGGTATGGAGGGATGGTGATTATCTTCTTGAAACATATCCTATATTTCTTTCAAGACAAACCTCAAGACATATCACTGTGTGAATCCCCAAGTCATTTCCCTCTATAGTAAGAGCTCTTTTCCTCATTCTATATTCCTTCCTCCCCTCCTCCATCATTTCTGCT
The DNA here is from genome assembly GCF_034190915.1 of Cavia porcellus. NCBI lineage: Eukaryota > Metazoa > Chordata > Mammalia > Rodentia > Caviidae > Cavia > Cavia porcellus. The sequence goes on from NW_026947504.1 coordinate 62,123,103, forward strand.
GTGCTGATCTACATTTCTAATACCTTAGAATTTTTCTCCAGAAAGGTTATCACACTCATGAGACATAATCTCATTAGTGGCAGGAATATCTTCTCTTTTACTTATTGCGAGCCAGCCTTGCACCGAACCAAAATGGTTTTGTTCATATTGGGACTTAGTAAATGTTCTTAGTAAATAAGAAGGAGGCAAAAAGAGAAGGTTGGTAATTATGATACATTTTACAGACACAGCTTGAAGTTACTGAATAGTTTCATAATATTTCCCTTCATTTTTGCTGAGAAGTCACAGTAACGAGGTTGTTAATTAGCCACATAAGACAAAAAGAAGGAAAACACACATTGTTATGATACAGAATTTGCTTTACTCTTCTGAGATAGTTATACATAAGATTATCCAGCACCAGAGGTGACCATCTGAGCTGCTAAACCCACAAGGGACAAGACTGCTGTAAAACAGTGCTAAGTGAGAATCGGAGACTGGGATTTTTTCTGTCTGTTCTGACTCATATCCTGGAGTTAGGCTTACTGTTTATTTCAAAGCTCTTTTTAAAGTAAATTAAATGAGTAGTAGGAAACTAAAACATCTTACACTGCAAAAAATGGAGAATTTAGAATCACAAGATACAAGTTTGCTTCCTGACTCTGTTCATGACTAACTGGGTAAACTTAAGGTACTTGATTTTAAACATGTGATCTGTAAGGTGGAGATAATAAAAACAGAGGCCTTGCTTAATTTATATGCAGGACTTTGGTGAGAAAACAGTGACCTAAGAGTTTAAATTATTTTGTAAATTTTCAGGATTAATTTAGATGCAAGTGGTTATAAATTACTTAGCACTTCGTTAGATTCTGTAGACAGTGCAAAGATCTTGGAGAAGTTTTAGGAGACCAGGGATTTTAAGGAGAAACAAAATGTTCACACATAATTTATTAAGGAAGCAGTGCCGGAAGGACTGAGATGAAGAGGTAAAATAGCTGAATGGAGAAAGGTTCCCATAGGATGTCAGTGTGTGACGCTCACTGTGGATTTGCATTTCTGGGAAAGAGTCACAGAGGAGATGGAAGCCGAGCTGGCTGGTGGACGGATAGAATCTGGCCCAAAAGGAAGGAGCCAGGAACTCTTCTGGACCATGGTGTACCTGGCCTTGTTGGTACAGAGACAGTCTGTTGTCTTCCATGCAACTGTGGGCTCAGAAGCAAGCATTTTTGCTTGTCAGAGGCACTGAGCAGGTCCCGTACCTGTGGCAGCAATCAGTTTTGATCATTTGTCCATCAATCAAATGCAGTACTACCTTGGCTCATGAACTTAATTCGTTTCATAATTTCAGAAAAGATAGCTACATTCGTATTCACAGGGGAGAGACAGCCATGGCCATATTTGTCACTTGATGCCTAATTTGCAAGCAAAGATGAAATTTTGCCAAATGTTTCGGTTTACAAACCAAATTGCTTGCAAACAAAACTATTCATGAGCTGAGGTACCACCAAATTTAATTAAGCTTCCACTTCCCAAGACTTTTATTTTCATTTATTAAGCAGTCAATATACATGGAGACAATAGAGGGAGACAGTACAGAGAAGAAAGCAGAAAAACTAGGTTAAGCACTGTCTTTGAGTTGTCACAAGATATGAATTCAAGATAAATTAGCCTGTATTCTTTCAAGAGTGCTATAACATAAGAATGTTAACTTCATTCTGTAATTTTGAAACATTTGGTCTCAGTACACCTCTACACAAAATTTTATGTATTTAAAAATTGAGGATTCCAAGTTTTTTGTGGGCTATATTAACTTCTATTGTATTAGAAATTAAACTGGAATACTTAAGATAATTACCAATCCACTTAATGTTATAGTAATAAACATGCATTTCAACCTAAGTTTCACAGTTTGATTAAAAGTAACTTTTCTAAACCAAAAGCAAGGTGACATTGTTTCATAATTTAAAAATCTCTTTAGTGTTTGACAGTAGAAGAGAGTGCGATACATACAGTTGCTTCTGTTTCAGTCTGTGGTGCTATCATACATGCGTTTATCTGGCAAATTCTACTCTAGGTTTATGGGAGAGAAATGGACAAATAACATTTCATTTTGATAATAGTATCGACCTTCATGGACTTCCTGAAAGGAGTTCTGAGATTCAAGGAGTCCACAGAAAATACTTTGAAAACAAACAAACAAAACAAAACAAAAGGTTAGGGGGTCAAGGATCTAGCTCAGTGGCATAAATACCTCCCTGGCAAGCACAAGGTTGTGAGTTCAGTCCACAGCACATGCGCGCGCGCACACACACACACACACACACACACACACACACGCACAAATACTTTGAAGTCCACTAGTGGAAAAGAAAGAAGTGATGATTTACAGGGTTTGAGCCTTATCATCAAGGGAGGGAGAAAGCAATAGCTTGGAGTTAAAACAAAACATAAAACAGATTTGGATCCTCGATGACTTTAAGAAAGCCGTCTTGTTACTCTGAATTTTTTCTTTGTCTGAGCTTTCAATAATTGACACTCTCAACTGTTTAATAATATCCCCTTGAGAACATTGTCACGAAGAATATGAATGAGAATTTCTGTAACATAGTAGTACATACTGTATAGGTTTGCTGAACTGCAGGTAAGGGGAAGAATTCTGGAGTTCATTCCAAATGCTCGGTTAACTTCATTCTGTCTAAGACTCTGTGGTGTAGCTGAAACCTCCAAGCACTCTTGTTTGGTTGTACCAAAAATGAAAACCAGCTTGCTGGCATCCCCTAGCTTGGTTTAAAAATGTGTGCATGGATTGCCTCCTTTATACAGAGGTCTGAAACCAGTTAGCCACTCAAGAGCCTTCCAGGGCAAGAATATCTCCCAGCATGACTGATGATGAGGTGGTGAAAATGGGTTGACTTTTCTGTGGATGAGATCCATAGAGTTACTTGCCAGCAGTACTGATAATGGGTGCGTGATGCCACATTGCTTTAGAAGTACACATTAGAATTCATAAAGCAAGGATGAAAGAGATTTCTACCATATACTTCCTCTGTGGGGACCAGTGTGTTCTTACAAACATGCTTACTTCTTTCACAAGCCTTGGTGGTCAAAGGAGTTAGGGTGAGATTGTTCTCTTCTAAGGCAGCCTCCATCAAGGATTGTCCACAATGGGTCTGCCATGGCTTGTTTTATCGGTCAAAGTTCTTTGGTATGTAGCAAGTAGAAGCTGATACTGGCTAATTTAGCAGAAAATAACTTAATAAAATGATACTGAGTGTTTCAAAGAAGTTTGGAGAAGACTGGGCTCTAGGCTAAGATTCTAGGGGTAAGACTGTGTTGTAGACACAACAGACAGATGAGGAAATATTGCTGTTTTTGCTGCCCACTAAGCACCAGTGAGAACCACAGCAAAATGCCCGCCACCAGTACCATCTGTCCAGGTACTCAGGGATACAACTCCTGGAAACTTAGTGCCCCAGTGTTATGTGCAAGCGACTGGGGCAACTATCTATTGTTGTTTGATTCTTTCATTCCTTTCTAAATTAGGGTTTTTCCGGAGTGTTGATATTGGGCAAGATCCATGCTATATATAAGTCAATGTCCTAGCTAAAAAGAAGGCTAAGAATTTGAATTCTGACTCTTAGGAATTTCTCCAAATTTTAAAAGCTTAGCTAAAAGAGGCACAGCTCTTTAAGCAGAGGCTGCTACCTCCTTGAGCACAGTTTGCAGCTGCTATAATTAGCTGGGGCGAGGGATATTTCTTCCAAAGTTGGAGGTACTACAATTTCTGGTTTTTTTCTATTTTACCCTTTTTCTTGGGATTTCCTATCTGTTCTGAGATCTCTTCATTTAACATATGGTCAACATATGGTGAAGTATTTAATGCTTAAAAAAGAGTCAGTCTGGAACTACAAACTACATCCTCCAAGTTAGGAACTCAAATAGTTATGGGGCCAGCATGTACCCGGTGATATAACTGGACTGTGATGGAGTATAAGGCATAGGGAGAACGGTGCTTGTTAAACTGAATAGCATCTGTGGCAATCAGGTTCGATTAAAAAATGCAAAAAACATAGCGCATGGCAAAGAAGATGTATCTATAGGCCAGATACACTTTCATCATGTAATTAGTTTGGCAGGATTAGAGCTCTTTTTTTTTTTTTTTTGTCTTTTTCATTTTTTATCAGTACCAGGGATCGAACTCACTTAGAGCTCTAATGAGTTTCTTTTGGAGGTTCTTTTCAATTCACATCACCTACGGGCCACTCACCTTGTCTTTGATCTTGGGGTCACTGTCCCTGTCCTGATAAACAGACATTGTTTCTATCACAAGGCTCAAACAGTTTTTTGTTTGGTTCCTAAACTCTGAAATCAGGTGAGATCTTTTTCAGCTTGATTTCCGAGTCATGTTCCTTGGAGGCAGAAAAACCTGTCATCACACAGATGGATAGCTTCTTAATGTCCCAGTGCCCCTGGCACTATTTTAGGGCAAAGAATCCGTAACTTTTCATAACCTGAGCCAAACTTCTGCATCTCTCTCATGTCTTTGCTATGTTCTCTTTGAGCTCCTGGGTTCTAGCAGCTTCTTTAGAAGATCTTAACAATGGACAGTCTGGTTGGCTCAGATCTCCAAACTTACTGTTCAGTGCAGGGAAGCCTGGATAAAGAACTTTGAGCAACACTAAAACTATCACTCAACGAAATTTCATTTACTACATTTTCTGTGAAGATACACATATCTTAAAATATTAGTTTGGGGATTTGGACAGAGCTTTTTTAAATTTTGCAACACCAAATAGACACTTTAGAGGTTTAATTTCTGCATGTGAATTGCCTACCTTCTCCAATATAAGTAAAACCTTAGATGTGCAGAAAGATGCATTGATTCCAGGTTAAAAAGCAGTATTAGTTGAGAAGTTCATCTGGCTGTAATTATAGAATCATATGCAATGTCTCATGAAAATTTAAACTGATAGGTAAAAAGTGGGGGAAACTACCCTTACAGGTGTCTACAAGATGTCAGCACTGGGTAGAGCTTTGCTCATGTCAAGGAACTGATGAGGCAGGATTATTATTTCCATTTTTTAGATGAAGAAAGCAGAGGTTCCAGTGTATCCTATCATTTGCTCTAGGCCTTGTAGTTAAAACAATGAATGAGGCAGTGTTCATTTGTCTCATATGATAAAGCCTAGATCTCCACTGTTTTCTTTTGTATCTCTCATTTTCTGGGAACTTGACCTCATGAACTATTATCTTTTGTTTTAACCACACCATTACCCACATAGGTCAATTATAAGGAGTTTCAATAGATTTCTGGCAAACTTGAGATTTATTACTTCACTATTTCATTGCTTCTATTTGATAGCTAATACTTTAGGATTTTAATGAGTAAGAATGTTTACTTGTGAAGAGCTTTGAAAATTATGTGAGGTCTCACTACTTAAACATTGGGCAACAGGAATAGAAACAAGAGAAAACAAATGGAAAACAAAGAAAATCTCTATCCCAAGGTCAGAAAAAATAAAAATGACTTAGCTATATAGCTGCTTACTTAGCCTCTCAACTTGGATGTCTCTAATGCTCATCTCTGACCTCTTTGGTGGGCTGCCTCCTCTCCCAATTTTCCCCATTCCAGTGATTAGTATTGCTGTTCACCCAGATGCATAGCTCAAAAACCTTGAGGTCATCTCTTGCATTACCTTCCCTTCACAGAACTTCATCAGCATCCTAATAGTTCTACCTAAGAATCCATTCCAGCTCTGCCTTTGAAATATATCCTACTTCTCTCCAGTCCTACTGCCATCTCTATCCCAAATCATTAAGGCTCATACCATTCTCCGATGGTCGTATGGCTTCCTCTTTTGGCTATGTATCGTTGGCTTAAGCCTTCAGAGAATGTCCCATGCAAGTGCATTTAGACTAACAAGCAAACTCCTTACCATGGTTATAGCCTCCACAAGATGGCCTGTCTTTCCCATCTGTGATGATCATTCATTCCCTTTCTGACTATGCTTGAGCTACACTGATTGACTATTTTGAGTTCTTCAATCTTGCAAACTGATTGCCTTATTTTAGGTATCTGGGATTTGCTAATCCCACTTGCAGGAAACTTCTCTCCGTTGACATTCCTGTGGCTGGCTACTTATTATTCAACACTTTATAAGTGCCTTCACGCCAAGGGCCCCTTTCTGACAACTCAACCAGTGTTTGTCTTCCTTGCTGTGCCTGAGTCACTCTAAAATGCATTTCCCTGATGTGTTTTCCTCTTTAGCATTTGTCACTACGTGAACTCATTTGTAGGTCTATTTATTGGCTTGTTGGTTATTTACCTCCATGAATGTCAGTTTCATAAAAGCCGAGGCTTTTCTCAAGATAGAGTCTGGCACATACAGTTTAAATATTAAACACTAATAAAGATTGTGGGATAAATGAACAAGCAAACACAGAAGCTTTTGGGAACACTTGCAATATAAAAAGAAGAGAAGAACATAATTATGACTATGGAGCAGACTTTCTCATATTACTTACACGAGAGTGCCTAAATATCGGTCATTTGGTGGACTAATAATTCTGAGAAATTTGTGCTGTATAGAGGATGAAAGCAAAGATATTTAATTTGTGAATTCTCCATTGACATCATCCCTTTTCTAATATCCTAGTTAACAATGATTACTTATTTTAACATCCTTGTACTGCATCAGGCAACACTATGTACTGGTGGTGTGAATAATAATTATCATAAAAATCAAATTAGTAGCAAATACTTACGTGAAGTTTACTATGTTTTGGGCTCTGTCCTAAGTGATTTACACAAATTAACAATGAGAAGATGGATGCACAGAGAGGTTCAGTAAATTGCCTGAGATTACATAGTAAGTAGAACAAGGATTTTGAATCATCGTGAATCTGGTTGCATAATCTATGTTTTTCTCTGCTTTGTGAGCTCATTGAAGTTTGACTATTAGGTGCACAGGTTCTAGGTCAAACTTCCTCACTTTAGAAGTGCTGCTACTTAGTAAGTCACAGTATTCAGCTCTGGTTCTTTGATCCAGAGTCCCTAGGCTCTGACATCCAGAATTCCTGCTGAACCCTATGGAATAGGGTACGTATGGGGGCCTCCTTTATCTGCACTTGTGTCACAAGAGCTACACAATGTACATTTAGAGTCATTTAGAGGTGATCAATGTGAATGAAGGCTGGTCAGAGCTTCCCATAGGAGAGATTAAAAAATAAGTAAGATAAGAAACCTATCTTTCAGGAGATTAATATTAAAGGCCAATTTCCTTTTACTACAAAGCCTTTACTGCATATGCCCAGATCAACATCTAAAAAACTGTAATTTCTTTCAATCTTTCTTACAATGTCTACTTTCTTTCACAAGTTCCAGATCATTGGTGCTTTACAGCTGTGCTGATATTGGATGATTTTCCTCCAACTCAACCTATATGTAATGTCAAGAATGGGGAAAGGCTAAGACAAACATCTCCTGAAAATACATGGAAATATTTATGTTCATGTAACTATGCTCATTTTTCACAAAAGGGGTAATTCCCCAATACTTTGTAGCACACAAAAGATTCTAGACACTGGACCTGGATTTACAAAGGCTACCTCGTGTGTGTGTGTGTGTGTGTGTGTGTGCGTGTATGTATGTGTTTTCTTGTAAAATCAAAGCTTTAGACCTTTATTGTTCCATTTCCTCTAGATAGGATTTTTCTAAAAATATAGAGGTACTTTATAATTAAAGAACATTAAGGAACAAAGTCACAGTCAAAATCTAGTGAAACTGATACAGCAGTTTAGAAAGAAATGCAGGAAATGATAAAGGATGAACTCTTTGATAAATCTTGCATTCTGGTTCATGCATACACACAGAAACACTACAAATACATTCACTTTAATGTACTGGGGAGAGTCAATGTGCTGATTTACTTACACAATGTTAATGTTGAAGCAATTGTTAGAAGCTGAACCAAAACAGTGTAGTAACAGGAAGTTTGTAGAATTGAAATGGAGCTTCTGAAAATTTGTTTCAGGTTTCTATTTTGCGAGGGAGGGATGGGTTTAGAGTAACTGAGGAGAGATGCTCCTTTTAGCAATATTCTGAGTAAAAGGGCTCTTGTGGATCCCAGTTAAGTAAACTGTAAACTGCTTCATGACATATAAGCTGTGTAATAAGGGAGTTGTTTAACATTGGTCAGTTACATATTTGAAACTGGCACACATATTCCGTGGTAGGAAAAATAATTGTGTCCCAAAGATTTCCACCCTATGCAAACTGTTTCTTTAAAAGTGGACCAGGGCAGCAGGAGAGTTTGGTTAGAGTGGTTCAGGGAGAGGAGGACTTAGTCTGCCGTGGCTGGCTTTGTATATGGAGCAACAGACTCAGAAGTCAAGAAGCGCTGGTGGCCTCTAGACGCAGGAAGGGCCGGACAACCTCAGTTTCCACTGAGCTTCCAGAAAGAACACAGTGCTGCTCACATTTTGGTTTTGGCCCAATAATACCTGTTTGGACTTCTCAGCTCTAGAAATGTAAGCAATAAATTTGGGTTGCATTAAGCCCAAAATAAAAGTGTTAACCTTGTGGTCACCGTCACAGTGGCTCCAGGAAGCTGGTGCTCACTGCATGATTTGGGCGCTGATACTTGGGGTTGCTGTGATTCTGCGCACTCCTGGAGATGCTCAGCAGCAGGGGCTCTCCACTGTGCCATGACTGGCAGTGCTGATGCAGAGCCTCCTTTGTTTTCATCACCTCATCTTACCCTCTGCTTCTGAGCAGAATTATCTATAAAAATTCTTTGGCAAAGGGAAAAATAATGATTTCAATGCCATTCAGACAGACGAAGTACTTCTTAAACCTTTCTATGAACAAGAGCATATGAAAAGCAGCTGGCTTTTTTTACTGTTAAAGTGCAAGTCACAGCCATGGCTGAGTGGGCCGAGATAAGCACGAGACTGGGTAATGGAATCCTGGGTTTCTTTCCTTGATTTGTTCACATAAAAGTCATGGACAAGAGGAACTTTTAAGCTTCTGCAAACACTGTATAATAACTTTGTCAACTTTCTCAAAAATTCCTTTTAACATTTGTGTTGAAATGGTCCATTAATTTTGGGGAAAACTAACAGCATTATAATTTATAACTTTTAATTATCTCAATAATTTGAACACTTTAAAAATTTATTTAGCCGGGGACGGTGATGCATTTCTGGATTCCTAGCTCTTGGGAGGCTGAGACAAGAGAATTACTGTGAGTTTGAAGTCAGTTTGGGCTTTTCAGTGAGTTCAAGGCCAGCTTGAACTACAGAGTAAGACCTTCTCTCCAAAAAGATCTATTTAAATCTTATTTGTACTACTGTAGTTTTTTCCCTTACAGAGGTCTTGGTAATCATGTTAACTTATTTTGTATACAATATTACTGTCTGTGCCAATCTGATTTTGTTTGTCCCTTTGCATAGAGTATTATTTCTGAACTGTTGTGTAATAGTCTGTTTGCTTGCAGTGTTTGTTTTATGGAGATTGTGTTTCTCATATGCTTGGGATTTTTTTTTTCTGCATCATTGTATTCCAGTGGAGTGGGCTGTGGCAGTGAGTAACACTGTACATACTGGAGAGGCACCTAACCTGTGTAGCCTGTGCGCCTCCTGCTGAAATCGATTAGGGAGGAGCTCTAGCATTAAAGTGCGGGCTCAATGCACCCCCGTTTGCCTCAATACTTGAATGGGTATTCTCTGGGGCCACTGCTGTAGGTCACAGTCCCTACCCTTGGGCTGGTACAGCACCAGGAGAGAAAGCTGAGAGGCCAGCTGGTCACTGTCTTCCATCACTGCACTCTCAGTGAGTCTTGGCAGCACACTGCAGTGACTTGGGTTGAGTCCATAAAAATTCTAATTTTCTGGGTCCCACATGAGGCTGAAGGCATCATGGTAAATTAAAGTTCTCCAGGTGATTCTGATGTGCGTTCCCAGCTCTCTCTCAAAGCTACTTGCTGACTGGAGAAAATGCTGGGCTGACATGTCTCTCTGCTTTGTCACAGTTACCAGGGAGTCAGGCCTCTGCCAGGGCAACGTAGACACCACCCCAGGGCACCTATGGCTCTGTCTCTGGGTACCAGCGCTCCTCCTCTCTGGCTTATATACTCTCATTATGTGAACTTAATGAACTTCTGGTCATTAAAGAGTCTTCACATATTTAGGCTCTCAGCTTTGCCAACCCCTTTCTTATTACTTAGGTTTAGGGGAAGCATACACAGAGTACTAGTTTGTGAGCCTTTCGCATAGGAGATCTCCTTTACCTGTACTTCTGACAGACTAAAAGGAAAGCCAGTCTAAGTTGCCAGAGAGTCCTGGCTCTCAGTAGTACACATATTATGCTTTGGAACTTTTACCAAATAGTGGGAGAATAGAGTAGACACTGAATTTAAAGTGCCACCTCTGGGATATGACACTTAGGTAACAAAACAAGTCACATCCTTTTTACAGAGTGGTTGGGAGGATTAAATGAAAAAAATGTAGCTAGCCAGCCAGATGGGCTTAAAGAAGATTCTTGTAGATGTGAGCTGAGTTTGAACCCTTTAGGTCGACCCCAGATAGGAATGTTATCTGGTATTGCTAGAAGGTTTAGTTACATAAGAAGAAGTAGAAGAAGAAGAAGAAGAAGAAGAAGAAGAAGAAGAAGAAGAAGACAAAAAACAAAAACCCCAAATCTAAAAAACAAACAAAAACCCAAACTGATAGGTAGCACTGTAGATACCACAGGCTTAAGTGTTCCTTGAGCCATACTTTGGTGCTTGGTCCCCCGTTTGGATTGTTTATTAGCATTTACTTTATTAGATTTCTGTTATGTGACAATAGGGGCATATAAGATAGCTCATACAACTTTGTTTTAGACTCAGACTAGTTAGAAGATGAAGCTGTTGGATGGCAATTTTTTTAATGACCAGGTACTTCAGTAATAACTTTGGGCCAATATTGGAACAAAGTATCATTATTTCAGGCCTTTCCTATCTGATTGTAACTCTTTACAGGACAGGCCTGGAACCCAATGACATGGACGCAGTTGAAAGTCACACACTGCAACTTTCTGAAATGATAAAAACAGAAGTGAAAACAAGTGAAAAAAGCTATAAAGAAAATGATCTCTCAGGTAGAAAAAGAAAATTGATGCTTAAAATTAAAGATATCAGAGAAGACACACAAAAAAGAATAGATGATCTTAGAAAAAGATGGAAACAAAAAATGCCCAACATAGGAGACAAATGGAATCCATGAGATTTGGATCCAGGAGATTAAAACCTCCATTAAAAGTATATGCAACAGATTGACTGAAGGAAAGGATACAATTCCAGATCTTGAAGACAGACTTGTAGCTAGTGATCCTAAAAAGAAAGATATCTTAAAAAGAACAAGAGACCATGAAAAATCAATCCAAGACTACAAGATGAAGCAAAGAAGAATAACACAAGATTGTTTGGGGTCAATGTGAAAAATGGAGACAGCACAAATGCCATAACAATCATAAGTATATAATATTATCTTCAAAAAATACACCTAATACAGGAGCACCCACCCATATAAAACAGTTACTAGAAGACACAGCAAAACAAATGAGCAATACCACAATTGTAATGGGGGACCTCAATACAACAGTGTCACAGAGAAATTAGACAGAAAATCAGCAAAGAAATATCAGAGCTGAACCAAACCTGTGAGCAAATGGATTTAATAGGAAGAAACCATGCCCCAAGGCCACGTGTCAGTGGCCAGGAGAGACCTGGTGAGCCTAGCACAGCCCCAGAGAAGAAGCCACACCCCTAAGCCTCACTGCCATTGGGGAGCATCAGTGAACCAATGCCCCATGCCTCTTCTTTCCAGGAACCCTGGATTGGTGGAACCCAGGTGTCTTGTCCAATCCATAACACCAAGGGACCGGCAGTCAGTGCAGGAAACACCTGGGATGCAGCAATGAGCTGATTTGGAGGAACCTAGGAAAATGTCAAGACAAAGGAGCAAAATACCATCTCAGACCTCCAGCCCACACAGAACAAGTTCAGGAGACACAGACTTGGTATAAATTGGAAGTCACATACCTTTATCCCCTTGTCTCTTTCTATCCATCCTTTATCATGCTCTATTTACTTTACCTTACTCAAATAAGAGATACTTATGATATTTAAACTTGTACATCTGGCTAATTTCACTCAACATTATATTTTTCAGGTGCATTTGTTTTCCTAGAAATATCTTGAATTCTTCTTTATAGCCAAACGTATTCCAATATATATAAACATAACACACTTTCTTTATCCAATCATCTGTTGCTGAATATGCAGACTGCAGTTAGGAATTAGCTATTAGGAATTGCACTGCTGTAGAAATTGGTATGCATGTGTCACTATAGTATGTCTTTTTTTTAAAAAAATTTTTTTTATTTTATTTAAGGAGAAAAGAAAAAAAAAGCAGAGAAAGGGTACAAGTTATACAGATTTGCAGAAAAAAAAATGAACAGTAGGAAATTACTAGTTAATGGATTACATAGTCATCTTAGAAATAATTGTTCAAGTCACAAAATTAAAGCTTGTAAAGTGGACATTCCATCAATGATACTGCAAACAGTTCTGTTCAATGATCCAATAAAACTCTGTGATATCATATTCTATCTTATACACTTAAATATACATGCAGTTATATAGTTTAGAGCACTTTCTTTTCCTCTCTTTTGTACAATGACTATTACACAGTTTGGGTTTCATTGCTCTCACGGTTCTTATTACTTTTTTGGAAGAGAGTAAAACCAAATGTGACATAACAGAACAGAATCGGTCAAGTCAAAAGGGTGGACATAATAGATAATGTGAAAACATAATACAAGGTGATCAACAATGGTTACCATAATGCCTCCTGCTATCTCTAATAGAATTGCCTATACCATTAGTTATAATACAATTGAACAAAACAGTAAAGAACAAAACCGACAAAACCAAACCATTGGAGACATTGTAGGTCTTCAAAAGTAGATAAAAGTCAACGAGAATGGGCGTTATAATGAATCTCATTATCTTCACAGCTGATGCCTAAATTTTCGAACCTGATACTATCCAGCAAAACAGAATAGGGGAACATCAGTTAAAAACCAGATGGTGAGAGTAATACAGGGCTTTAAATCGAGGTAATGGAAAGTCAAAGTGGGTTACTATAATATATCCTGTTATTTTTTTTCCTTTAATTAAAAGGATAAAAATTTTAAAAAAGTATTAAAAAAGTAAATAATGGAGTGGAGATTGAGATAAAAGAGGGCATAACAACGAAACAGCACAGATCAAAACATAACCATTTAAGCAGAATAGTGTTTCACCACCAGATAATCCTGACGTAAAAGTAGTTACCATATTGTCTCTTTCCTTGAAATCCTTGAGTACAACTTCGTATACTGTAGCATTAAGTATATCAAAACAATGTAAAACCATTTAAGAGAATGACAGCATTACAGAGTATTTAGAATCGACTAACAGAAAATGAATAATGGTTTCTGTATAATCTCCTTGTCTTTAAAAGGTTTTTGCTTATACTATCGTACATAATAAAATCCAGTAAGATACAACCTATTTAGACCATTGGAGACAGAAGGACAAAAGCTAGATGAGACTTCAAAACAAGATGATACTAAATCAGTATTACCTATTAAGATGTCATTTTCTCCAAAATAGCTGTTCCTATCATCCAATCTTCTCTGCCTCATTTCTGTTGAGCTCTTATTCTGTCAGTAGCTGTCAGTTTGTCTTCTTCACTTTGTTCTCTGCTCCATTAGTTGTGGCCTCCACTATTTCTGAGAAGCAGTTTAGCTGGATCATAAAGAATTTCTGATTTTAATTCTTAGAAGACTCTCAATGCTGATATCCATAATGGTCTACAAGTTTGCATTCCCACCAAAAATGGAGGAGGGCTCATTTTTCACCACAGCCATGCCAGCATTTGCTATTTTTTAAAAACTACTTGATGACTGTCATTCTTTCTCATGCAGGACAGAATCTTATCTTTGTTTTAACTTGCATTTCTCTAATGGCCAAGGATTTTGAACATTTTATTCATGTACTTGTTAGCCTCTTGTCCTTCTTCCTTTGAGAAATGTCTCTTCATTTCACTTGCCCGGTTCTTGACTGAGTCTTTTATTTTGGGTGGTCTCACTTTCTTTTTTGAGTTCTTTACATATTTTAAATATTAGTTCTCTCTCTGAGGAGTAGCTGGCAGATTTTTTCCCATCCTGTTTGTTGATGCTCCACTCTACTAATTGATACCTTTGCTATGCAGAAGCTTTTCAGTTTAACATAATCCCATTTGTTGTTGCTTGCTGTAATTTTTTATGCAATTGCAGTTTTGTTTAATAAATCTTCCCACACATGTAACTTCAAGTATTTTACCAATTTTATCTTCAGCATTTCTGCTTTAATGTTTAGATATTTGATCCATTTTTATTTCAGTTTAGCACAGTGATGATGAGTCCAGTTTCAATCTTCTGTAAACAAATACCCAGTTTTCCCAGCACCATTTGTTTAATAGGTTAACTTTCCTCAAACATGTGTTTTTGGCCTCTTTATCAAAGATCAAATAGTTGAATTGCCTGGGGAGTGTTTCTGCATGCTCTAATCTCTTCCATCAACCCATATACCTGTTTTTGTTTCAGTACCATGTTAGTTTTTAACTACTGTTGCTTTGTAGCGTAGCCTGAAGTCAGGTATTATGATGCCTCATGCTTTGCAATTATTGCCTAAGATTGCTTTCACATTCTGGGTCTCTTCTGGCCCTATATGAAGCATAGAATTTTTTCTCCAGGTCTGTAAAGCATGCTGTTGCTATTTTCATTGGGACTGCATTGAATCTGTATAATAATTTTAGGAGTATGGTCATTTTGACAATACTGACTCTGCTTATCCAGAAGCAGGTATATCTTTCCATTTTCTGATGTTCTTTCTAATCTAATTTTTTAGAGGATTGTGAGTATTTTTTTAGAGTATTTCTTTTCTGGGGTTAGTTCTCAGGTATTTAATTTTTCTCAATGCTACTGTGAGTGGTAATTGTTTTCAGAATTTCCTTCTCATTAAGTTTACGTACACAAAATCTACTAATGTATGTGTTTTTGTATACTGATACCTTGCTAAAGTTGGCTAGTAGTTCAGAGTATTTTGGTGGGATTCTTTGCATCTTTTATGTAGAGTATTATGGCTTTCACAAATAATGATAAACTGAGTTCTTTTCCTATATGTATCTTTTTTATTTCTTTCTGTTGTCTGATTTTCTGGCTAATATTTTGACTACTATGTTGAATAAAATTGGTGATAATGGACATCTTTGTCTTGTTACTGGTTTTAAAGGGATGCTTTTAGTTTTTCCCATATAATTTGATGTTGCCTATTGGTTGTCATAAATATCTTTTATCAAATTTGGGTATGATTCTTCCATACCTATTTTTTCTTTTAAAGAGTATAAAATAAAGCAAAATAAAACAGAATAAAGCAAATCAGGACAGAACAATGCAAGTGATACAAGACTTCAAAACAAGACAACAGGAAATCAACAATGACTACCATAATATCTCTCATTTTTCCTTCAAAAAGCTGTCCGTACCATCTGACACAATAAAATCAAACAAAACCAATCAAAATAAAAGAATGAAAGCATTACAGGATTTTAAAACAAGAAAATTAACAACTAACCAAGGAAATCAACAATGGCTACTACAATGTCTCTTGTTTTCTTCAAAGTAGCTGTCTATACTACTACACATAATAAAATCAAATATATTAAAGCAGAATAAAACCAATCAAGGTAAAACAATGAAAACATTATAGGACTTCAAAACAAGATTATAGGAAATCAATAATGGTTACCATAAAGTCTTGTTTTCTTCAAAATAGCATTTTTTTTCCAGAATTCTAATAAAGGGGTGTTGGATTTTGTCAAAAGCCTTTTTTCCCTGCATCTATTGATATGATCATGTGATTTTTGACCTTGCTTCTGTTTGATGGATGTATTACATTATTGGTTGGTATATGCTGAACAATATTTGCATCTCTAGGATGAAACCTACTTGATCATGATTGAACTTCTTGATGTTCTACTGCATTCTATTTGCTAATATCTCATTGGGGAGTGTTGCAACTATGTTAATTAAGGGTATTGGCCTCCAGTTTTCTTTTTTCAGTTAGGTATTTATCTGGTTTTGGAGTTGTAGTGTTGCTGATTGCCATAAATTAATTTGGAAGTGCTCTATTCCTTTTAAATTCTTTAAAGAACTTGAAAGTATAGTTGATACAATATCCTCTGAGGCTTTGTAGAATTCAGCAGTGAAATTAGCCCATCAAGTCCTAGAATATTTTTAGTTGTTAGGTTATTACTGTCTCAATTTCATTGCTTGTTATTGAGTTGTTTAGCATTTTTGTGTCTTCTTGGATTAGCTTTGTGAATGTTTATGAGTCTAGGAGTCTGTCAACTTCAAAATTTGCCAAGTTGTTTGAATACAATTTTTTGTAAAAGAAACTATCTTCTGGATTTTCATAGTGCCTGTTGTGATTTGCCTTTTTCATTTTTAATTGCACTGATGTGAGTCATCTCTGTCTGTTGTTAAGTTTGGCTAAGGAATAATTATTTTGTTTATTCTTTCAAAGAACTAGCTCTTTGACTCAATGATACTTTTGTTTGTATAGTTTTTATTGATTTCCACACTAGTTTTAATGATTTTGTTCCTAAATTTTGATTTGGGATGCATGGTTGTGTTTCTGAAGTATCTTAAAGCTCCTCATAAGTCTATTTATTTGTTTTTTTTAAATTTTATTTAAAGAAAGACTAAACAAAACAGAAAACAGCTAGAAAGAATACATACTTTCAAAGAAAAACATAGTAAGAAATCACTAGTTGATGATTACAGATAGTCCTGTTACAAGTAGTTATTGAAGATACTAAAGTGGAGCATATAAAGTGGGGATTCAAACAGTGAGACTACAACCAGTTCTGTTCAACTCTCCAACAAAAACTTAGAAATATGGTTATCAATCCTATAGACTTAAACATACATGCAGTTATCCATATCTTCAATTATGTTGAGATTGAACAAACCCAAGCAGGCTAATATCACTCTGAACAAAGAATAGTACTATTGCTGGGTATCACATTATGACCCTCCAGGATCAGCACTGGATACTTTAGTGTTCCTTTTTGAACACTAAAGTGTTCCTTCAAAAAGGAACACTAAAGTATCTGTTCATTTCATCATGTGTCATAAGATCAGTTCTCATAAACTGTTTATAGATTCTATACATGCATGAGTCTTAACATGTATTTCTATCCTTTCCATATTAGAGGGAGAAACAAAATAAAGCAAGACAAAACAAAGCATATTCCTATAAACACATGAAATGAAAAAGACATATAAGACCATTGTACAAGGAGTTCTACCATAGTTCCTATGTTGTCTCTTGTTATCTTTAATAGAATTAGCTATATCATCAGACATAGTATAATTGAATATACCAGTACATAACAGTATTAATAAAAACAGAACTGTAGTTCTGTTTAGTATAAAACTTCAAACACAGGCAATTATCAAAACAGAATATGTATCGTAGAGTCTTGTCATCTTCAGTGTAGTTTCCTATACTCTCAGACTTGATACTATCAGTCATATCAGTTTTGAATAAAATCTGTCGATACCACACAGCAATCAAACAAACCAGATTTAACTAAGATCAGTCATGATAAAACAGTATAAGTCACACAGGACTCCAGATTAAGTAATAGGAAATTAAAAATAATTACTCTGCTATATCCTGATGTTTTTGGGATAGCTGTCTATGCCCTCAAATCTAATGCAAGTAGACAAACTGGGACAGAATAAAATCTATCTAAGCAGAGTGGTGCAAGAAATGTGGGTTTTAAATCCTGGTACACTATTAACAATATCTTCTGCCATCTTTTTTAAGACTCTCCCTCCCCTTTCACTTCCCCAGGGTACACTGTGAATTTTTGGGTCTGACCAAAACCCTTGGTTTTAAATGGGGGGTGGTGGTGGCAACCTGCTATTTACCTAAATGGTTCTGAACCTTCTTTCTCCTGGACTTGATCTCTAATTGTATTCCTTTACCTATTAAAGCCTGTCTTTCCAATCTATCCACAAATACTGCTCTAGTTGTCCCTGCTACTCTCTGGTTCTCTGTCACATAGAGCATTGTTTCCTCATAGTTGATTTTCAGTCCATGTACTCTTTTTCATGTTAATTATATTTCCTATAAATAGCATCTTGGTGGATCCTGCCTCCTGATCTACTCTACATGTGGTTCTTTTTTTTTAAATTTAGTGTATCAAGGCCATCTATATTAGAGTTTATAACCAACCTTCTCTGCCTTATTTCTGTTATGCTCTTATTTTGCCATAAGTTGTCTGCTTATCTTCTTCATTCTGTTTTCTGCTCCATTCATTGAAGATTCTCTGCCACTGTTCCTGGAATCCTAATACTTTTCTCTTTCTCTAAAATGCCCTGTAGTATTCTCTGTAGAGTTGGATTGGTGGTTGCGAATTTCCCAAGTTCCTCTTTGTCTTGGAAGCTTTTAATATTCTGTTCTTACACTGAATTTCTGGGATCTTGATTATTATATTCCTGGGTATAGCTCTGTTTTGGTTGTAGGTGGCTGGAGTTCTGTATGCCTCATACATCAGAATATCATTTCCTTTTCCTATGTTTGGGAAGTTTTCCTTAATTATTTCTGTAAATAGCCTTTATAGTTCCTTTGTTTGTACCCCTGCTTCTTCATTCACATTCTTTATTCTTAAGTTATAGATCCTCTTGTTGTCTTCTAGCCTTTGTATTGTTACTGCTTGTTTCCTTGTTATTTTTAAAAAGTTTTTTCTTTCATACTCCCACATTGCAAAACTGTTCTCCAGTTTGGATAATCTATCCTTATTTTCTTTCAAGCAGATTTGCCATCTTTCTATAGAGTTTTTAATTTCCTGGTAATCTCTTAAATCTGCTTCCTGTATTCTATATTTTCCTTATATTCTTCCTCAAATGGTTCTCTCTTTTGTTTGAGTTCCTCCCTTCTTCTGTCTGTGTCTACTTGAGGGGTGATTAGCATCTCTTTTATTAATTTTCTTATGTCTTGCTTTACTTGGCTAAATATTTCACTTTTGAACTCATCTATGAGGTCCTGAAGATATCTCTTATGTCCACTGGTGCCGTGTGTGATATTGCATGTTTGCTGTTCTCATTCTCCTTTGTATTTATCTGTCCTGGGTCAATTTTCTCAGGGTTGGAACCTGGGGACTTTTTCTTGTTGCTTCTTCCCATCTTTTTTGTTTCTTCCAGGAGGCCCCAGTTTCTTTCTTTGTTGGTTACAATTCTTTTGAAGCACACTGGCTAGGTGACCTTTCCCACTGCAGCATGCTAGTAAGTTGTAGACAGGGACAGCGTATGCTGGCCCCTCCTCTTTGGATCAGTCAACCTGCTGCATTACTATGTGTCACCTCCCCTCCAGATCAGTCAAACTTCTGAGGCTTCACTTGGTTAGTGTGGTTAGTGTGTGCCACTGCTGTAGGGACTTGATTTTGGATAACCTATTGGATCTCAGTCAGGTCACATGACCCGGGTCTGTGTCACTCCACCACCCCGTTTGGGAAGGGAACAGCAGACTGAAGTCACTGCTGCCCCTTGTACTTGCCAGTCCTGCTCGGTCCCAGAATATCATCCGCTGGAGCCCTACTTTCTGTAGAATGGCTCCACTCCCATCACTCACCACAGGTCGATGCTAGTTCCTGCAGCTCAGCTCTTGTTTGGCTGTCCTGACCTCAGTGTGACCACACCTCCAATGAGTCAAAGTGATGTGACCTCAGACAGATCGGCAAGTCAACCGCTGTGGCGGGAGCAATGAACCTATAGCTGTTCTAATACTAGCACCGGGACTGTGTGTTTGATTGGTTCTTCTCACCTTCGTTTCTTCTTGGAACGAAATAATTCATCTCCCTCTGTTTGGGGCTCCCCATGCTGTATTATGTTGAATTCTAAGTTGACTATCTCAGGGAGCCTCTGTAGCCAGCTGTTATCTACCCGCCATCTTTGCTCCACCCCCCCAGTCTATTTATTTGTGATTGCTCTGTTTTCCTAACATGAACACTGACTGAAATAAACTTCCATCTTATGAGTACTTTTGTAGTGTCGCAGAAGTTCCAATGAGTTGTGCAGATATTGATACTAATTTCCAGAAATTTAAAAATTTCTTCCATGATTTTTTCTGTGATCCAATCATTGTTTAAGAGTGTGGTATTAATTTTCCAGATGCTTGTACATTTTCTGTTGTTGATTTTCATTTTCACTGTACAGTGATCTGAATTCTTTTCTATGTATTTAGACAGGTTTTGTGGATTAGTTTGTGATACGTTTTGGTGAAAATGCTGCAGGAAAGAAGATATTCTTGGCTGTAGAGGCAAAATATTTTGTAGATATCCATTAAGTCTATATGTTCATGGGTGTGGTTTAGCTATTTTATTTCTTTATTGATGCTTTGTTTAGTTGATCTGTTTGAAAAAATGGTGTGTTCAAATTACCCACTATGATTGTGTTAGTATTTATTTGATCTTTTATGTTCAGCAGTATTTGTTTTATGAAGCTAGGTCCTCCCATATTCAGTGCATAAATATTTATAAGCATTACTTAGATTGTTCCCTTATCTAGTATGTGTGATTTGTGTTTCTTCTAATCAGTTCTAGCTTGATGTTCATTATGACTGAGATTAAAATTTCTGTTTGATACATGAAATATTGTTTTTCCATTTTTTGATTTTTAATTTATAAATATGTTTTGATTAGATGAGTTTTTTTAATGTAATAGACTGTTAGATTCTGTTTTTTGATCCAGTCCGCTAATCTGTGTCTTTTAGTTGGAGAGTTGAGGCCATTAGCATTGAGAGATATTACTGAGATGTGTTGATTATTTACTATCACTGCACTCTTTTAGTGTTGGTGACTCTTTTGTTTCTCTTTTCCTGTTCTTTTTTTGTTGTGGTTTGTTTGACTTTCCTTGGTATTTTCATTTTATCTGGGTTTTTTAGTTTTATTGGTTGCACCATTTCTGTAGATGATATTTTTCAGTATTTTATGGACTGCTGGTTTGGTTTTCAAATACATCTTGAACTGGTCCTTTTTGTGAGTTGATTTTATTTCTCCATCTATTTTGACGGAAATTTTTGCTGGGTATATGATCTGGGTTGGAAATTGTTCTTAGTGCTTGAAATACTACATTCCAAGCTCCTCTAGCTTTTATGGTTTGCAGTAAGTATACTGTAATTCTAATGGGTTTACCTTTATATGTGATTTTTGTTTTTCTCTGCTTTTAAAATTCTGGTTTTTGTTGGATATCTTGCAGTTTAATAAGGATACATCTTGACAAGCTTCTTTTCTCATCGTAGCTCTTCTGATGTTCTGGAAGCCTCTCTTACTTGTATGTAGAACTCTTCTCACATTTGTGATATTTTCTCCTGTGGTTTGTGTAAACGTATTTATAATTTCATCTGTGCGATCTTCTAGATTTTCTCTAATTTCAAAATTAGCCTTTGATTGGTCTTTTTAATGTCGTCTGGCATTTGTTGGATGACCTTTTCCTGTTCTCTCTTTTTGTGTGTGTGTGGTTTCTTTTAGTACTTCTTCATAGTTTAGCATTTGTCCTCAATTTTAGACACTGTCTTTACATTGGTCATTTCTATAATTTATGAATTCTATACAGGGTCTCTATTTCAGGTATTTATGATATCTTTTGAGGACTCTATATCATTGATGGATTTATTATTCATGTTTTTAGCCATTTTGATCAGCTCTTCCAATTTTTTACCTATTTCCCCAGAATTCATATTGGGCATTTTGAGTGATAATTCTGTGAATTTTGATTCATTTCTTTTTTGAACTCATCTAGCTTCCTCATCTCTTCTATAACTTTTTTATAGAGCTCTAATATCTGATATTGGCCTTTCCCTCCATTTGTGTCTGTTTGATCTACCTTAGAGTTGGGAGACCTTAGGGGTCTTAAGTTGCCTTGCTTTTCCATGATATGTGTGTATGAAAATACCCATTTAAAAAAAATTGTTTATGGTGCCCAGGAAATCATAATATTGGCACAGAGAGAAGACTAATTGTCAGTTATTATTATGTTACTTTGACTGTGGTAGTAAATTCAGTGATAGCAATGACATCAAATATCAACTAGATATCAACAAACCCTATGAAACACATACGAATGGCTCTTAACCAGAGCAAAGAGGATTATGGTTTTAGTGAAGACAATTAGGTCACCTATATATTGATCTATACACTTCAAGCCACTAATTTCTGCTGGTTGTAGGCAGCAGTGCTCAAACCATTAGACTAACCACCTTCTTTTTTGGGACCATCTCCTCTGATGATTACATCCTCCAAACCTGGTCTCCCACAGCAGAATACAGACCTGTAATCATCCTGGTATGATCCCATCTCTCCCAGGGGACCCTAGGAGATCCTGGCTTAGCTCTCACCTTCTCCAAACCTAGCTCCCAAGGCTGTCTCTCACTTGGATTCTTGTAGGATGACGCTTCAGTCTTGAAGTGAAACTCTCCTTCAGGATATTGATGTATTCTTCTATCAGGTCTGTTTGTTGATTTCTCCCTGTATTCTGTGTTTTGAAACCCCAGGGGAGGACGCAGCATCAGCTGAGGGTGAGTGTTGGCATTAGCTGAGGGCAGGGCACAGGATCCCTTGATCCTCCCTGGCTTCTTGTGTGTCTGTGTCTGTGTGTTTTGAGGGCAACTTCAGTTTTCATCTGGTATTTCCTTCGTGTTTGGAGTAGGAAGATGGGGAAAATGCTTTTAGTGCAAAGTATACTGGCTACTTTATTCCTTGTCTTCCCTTGTGCTTATGAGATGGTCTTCATTCCACATAGCCAGAAAAGTTGATTGGAGGCAGAAGTCAAAAGCTTTGCCCTGGAAAGAGTCTCAAGGCAATGTGGCCAATAGGTAGATGAAACTTTGGTGTTCTGTAAGGCTTATGAAAATTTTTTCATTGTCTCTTTTTTCTTTGTTTATATGTGTGATATATAATAAATACATGGAGCATGAGGAATTGGTGCATCTACATATCACATCTTGATTCTTTTTACTTTCCCTTCCTCCCATCTTCTGCCATCCCCAGATCCCTTTCCCATTTTCCACACAATCTAATCCCTGTTTCCCATGGATATAGTCATGACGTAGTTGGGGGTCACTATCCAGAAGGGAGCACAAGGTTCCTCCCTACTACTCATTAAGATGATGATTTCTGTTTTTATTTGGAATAGTTAGGGACTTAAAAGCCATTTTTGGTAGGAACCATGGCTCATTATTTGGGCCTACACCTGTCCAGTAGGTAATTAAAAACTGAACAGATTTTAATTTTAATTTTGTATTCTTTGTTAATGCAAATTTTGGATTGAATTGCTTTTAAGCACTGCTTGGATGTATTTTGATCATTTAGGAAATGTCCATCTAAGAGCTGACCAGACAGGGGTTGATTAGCCCTGAATTTACATGATTCCGTGCCCCCTCAAGACTGAGGACAAGATAAGAAGCTTACATTTAGTTCTACCCAGAAGCCTTCACCCACTGTCTTAAACCTGTGTTACTTGGACTCCAGAAAAGGTAGAGATTCACATGACTGAGACCACCACAGACACAATCTTCCATTTTCTGGGAACAAAGCCATCCCTTGGTCATAAAGATTTATAACGCCAGTATTTGAGACAATGATGAACTGGTCTCCTTAGTCCACCAGCTAAATCTTAAAAGCTGACCTCCTGCCCTTGTGCATGGGCCAGTCTGAACCCCTTTATCAGAGTGTGCTCCCTTTAGTTAACTAAGATGGAGTCCTTTTCTAGTTTCTCTCTAACTTTCCAATTAAAGTTTTTTTTCTTATGAATTTGTGCTTTTGTCTTAATTTCCATTTTTACTAAAGCATACTAGCAAGATACAGTTGGTCTGGCTAAACTTTTAGAAACAGAATAGTGACACTGGACATCCTTGTCTGATTCCTGATTTTAGAAGATGTGCTTTCGGTTTTTCCCCATTTTGTATAATGTTGGTAGTGGGCTTGTTGTAAATGGCTTTTATCAGTTTGAGATAAGACATCTTTCCATACCTATTTTTGTCAGGGATGTATGAAACTTTTAAGGCTTTAAGTGTTGATGTAAAATACAAAGCAAAATCTCAAAACTAAAAGTATTTAACTTAAATGTCTATAAAATATATATTTCCATTGGACGGATCAACTCTGGTAACTGAATATATAGGTTACATCTAACGTGGCATATTAATGTATAAGATATAATGTCCCACATTACAGGGTGTCCAAATATAAAACTGCCCCAAGGTTTAGAACTGCTTTGGGCATTAGAGCAAATCTCTGGCTACCACTGTTTTGTATTTAAATCTTCTTCCTGGTTGCTGTCTTTCATAGCAGCTGAAATAGTAATGTTAGACACTCAGTGTAGGTTTAAGACAAAACGGATAGATAAAGCAACCACATGCCCTGCTTCTTCTCTTTTTCTATAAAAATTCATTGAAATAAAAAGCAAAATATTAACTCACCATACATTTATAATCAAACTAATACATACTTACAAAGGACCTAAAGTAAATGAAAATACATAGGTACATTTAGTCTTTTCAATGAAACCTCAATAAACCTAACTTTTTTTAAAACAAAGGTAGATAGAAGGGAAAATATAAAGAAGTGTTATTTCATATACTAAAGGCTCAAGAAGCTCAAGAGGTAGAAAGTACAGCAGTTTTGAGTGGG
Organism: Cavia porcellus; assembly: GCF_034190915.1. Lineage (NCBI taxonomy): Eukaryota > Metazoa > Chordata > Mammalia > Rodentia > Caviidae > Cavia > Cavia porcellus. The sequence continues at coordinate 62,147,910 of NW_026947504.1, forward strand.
AAAAGTCTTTTAAATGGAAATGAGGCATAGTTAGCCCTATGCTTTATGGGATGTGGGTCTTTTAAATGTACATGAGTCTGTTTTTATTATACCTTAAAGTTTGTGAAATGTGGATGAGCAAGCCATTATCCAGCAGGCTTTTCCACTCTTACTAACAAAATACTAGTATTCTCTAGGATGATGACCCTTATGTATATCAGTTTCTTATTGGAAGATTTGTAATTCTGGTTACTGTTATCTAATTCCATTACTAATTCATCCAGCACACATAATATTTATTTAGTGTCTTGTAAGTACCAGGTATGATGCTAAGTGCTGAGGATATAACCTTGTTCTAGACAGCCTCAGTGTCTGCCAGGAGCTGACAGCTGAGTAGGGAACGTTTGTCAGCCAATGTGATAAGTTCTAGGGTAAGGGAGTCCACAGTGCTATGAGGAGCACTAGAAATTGAGTTCAAATGGACTGCTGTAACAAAGGGCCACAGACTAGATAGCTTAAACACTCCAGAGGTTTATTTCTTAAACTTCTTAAGACTGAAAAGTTCAAGATGGAGGCACCAGCAGAATTAGTATCTGGAACACAAAAAGTGATAGTCCTTTGCAACACCACATGTTGGAGAGGCCAAGGGGGCCCTCAAGTGCCTTCTTTACAAGGGTACTAGGGCACAAGGCTTTGCCCCCATGTTTAACTACGTCTTAGGAGCCTTATCTCTATTGCATTGGTAATTATGTTTCCAGGAGAAGCAGAAACGTATAGAGCATATCATCTAAGGAGGAACACATAATTTGGATTTGGAAATTGATTAAGAAAGTGATAGCCAAGTTCTCAAAAATACAAGTCTATCCAGATAATTGGATAAATGCCTCAGAGGTAAGATAGTGCAGCATATAAGAACCAAAAGATGATACCTCAATATGAGGTAAGGACACTCAAGAGAGAAAGAGATGAGACTGGAGTGGTATTTAAGAGCTGTATCTTTAAGGGCCCCGCAAGACATTTAGCACTTCAGCTTTATCCTGAGGGCAAGACACAGTTATTAAATGATTTTATGCAGAGAACAGAAGTACTGCAGAGCATGGTCTGGCCAAGTGAAGGATGAATTAGGAAGTAACTAGATCAGGACGGAGAAGCTGCAGTAAACAAGGTGGCAGAGAAAGACCACAGAGGCAGAGCACAGAGATGGAAGGAGGGTGTCCTAAGATATTGGGAGATAGACTAGGCAGGACTTAGTAATAAACTGGGTGTAAGTTAAGGAAGAAAACAAAAACTGGGTTTTGTTAGCTTTGTAGAGTGGACTCTCTTGTGGAGCTTGAGAATGCAGAGGTAGAGAAGCAAGTTTTGGAGGGCAGGTGATGATTCAGATATGCATATGGTAATTTGGAGGTACTTCATGTGTATCCACGTGGAGCTGCTTGGTAAATAGATACCTGAGTCTGGGAGGGAAGATAGTAGGGATTCCACCTGTTATAAGCAGATGACTTAGAAGAAATATTATAGGCAGTCAGACAGGGCTAGGCCCTCCAGGGAGCTGGCACAGAGGACCAGATGTCTTGTGACCTTGGGGGAGACACACATCTCTTGCTATGGCCCAGATCTCAAGACAAAACACAAAATTACTGCAACCACACTTAAGTATTGATATTCTAAATAGCTATGGAGCACCTGGAGGAAACCAGGAGTCACCATCCTAATCCCTTACAGAGTCACTGCTCTCTACATGACTCACTTCCCCATTTGTTCCTGATTTAATCAATTTTACCAGAGTAATTAATCTGGTTGATCACAGTTTTGTCCCACCTTAGGGCCACCTTCCAAGTTCCCATTTTGCCCATACCTTAGGCCCTCCTCCCCTCTCATCCACAAAACTGATGGTTTTGCTTTATAAAAGCCCTCGGAAAAAACAGGGTCCTTGTCAACCTGCTCAGGACCACTTTTGTCTCTCTTTCCGACGGGAGCTTTCTTTCTCTCAATAAATATATTCTTCCCCTAACCTCTATTGTTCCTAAAATTCATTTTTCAATTTTAGAGAACATGAACTTGTACCAGACATTTAGGAAGTAGGAAGTTTCATTCCCCTATATCACTCCAGGACGAGCTCTTTGCTCACACAGCTGTTGTGGAGGGGGAAACTCCAGGGCGTGGTGAATGCCAAGCTGGGTCTTGAAGGGTGAATAACTGATTAGATGATAAGGAGAGGAGAGCTGCTGTGTAAAGAGGGCCTACATTTGTGAAAGAGTCTGAAATGTCACGAGGAACTGCAGATAGTCCAGAGGGGTAGAGAAGGAAGGCAGAGAATAATTCTTGGTAGGCTTTGTATATCATGATTTATGTATAAGGAACTAGTGCAGAGCCATCAGTGATTTGATCATCTTTGTGCTTTGGAAATTAAGCTGGCAATCTTAACGCGAGTGTGATCTGGAAATCAGAATAAGTTGGGTCACTAAGGAGAATGCGGTACTATTTTTTTTTTTTTTTTTTTTTAGGAGATAAAGACCCAAAATGGGGCTGAGGAAGAAGAGTGGCAAGGGAGTTAGGAATTCAAGGCACAGTGAGGTGAACACAAATAAATACAGCCGTGGACTAAACAGAGGAGGTGATAGCCACATAAATCTGTTGCAGCCTCATGGTGGCGGTTCAACATGGCGAGGAGACTATAAAGAGATATCTTATCAGCTTTCTTCCTCTGGTGCTGCAAGCCCCCAAATAGTCTTCCTGTCTTTCCTTCCCATGTGCGCCAAAGATTTCCTGACCCCCAACCTGCACACACTAACACGCAGCAGTAATACATCACTATCCGCTAACCAGACCCCTCCCCAGAAAGGTAACCTTTATAAGCGACCTCCAACACTTTGTCTAGCAAGAGAGCTCCCACATTCTCAGTGCGTGTGTCTCCCCCATGCCTGCATTAAAGGTCTTTCCATTCTTTGTCTTTCTCTTCCTTATTTCTGTGCCTTTAGATGGAGTCCCAAAATACTCAATTAGGAGGCACGTGTTTAAGTTACTTTTCTCTTATTGCTGAGACAAAATACCTGATACCCCAAATTAGGGAAGGAAACATTTACTTCTTATAGTTCTTGGAAGTTTCAGTCCATACTCAGCTGGCTGCAAGGCAGGGTGGATTGGTACAGAGGCAGCTGTTCATGGCCGCCAAAGCAAAAGAGAGAGACATGCCTCCCCACCTTTATACTGTATGCTGGCTCCACCCCTGGGTGGGTGTAGCACTCATACCACCAATCCAAGCGCTAGACAATAAACCAATCACAAATGCTAGATTCGACCACGTCCATAATTGCATAAGACTAGAGGGAGGTGCATCTAACATATAAACCATAACAACAAGGAAGAAGAGGATGGTAAGGATGGTACTCAGGTGTTCTGGCTTGGGCAATGGTGGGTCACTGGATAAGACAGGCAGTGCCAGCTGGGGATAGTAATGTGCAGGTATGAAAGAATCAGAACAGACTGATCATAAAGCCTGGCCGATCATTTTACTAAATGACTTTACTGAAAGGTTGTGTGTTTCCTGTAAGAAATAACAACTGTGATGATTTTCATCTTCAGGGACGAATTTGTGGTATTACTTGATCCCATTTTAGTAGAATTTTAAGGCTCAGTAATTAGTTTAGTCTTTGTAAAACTACTGTTTAAAAAAGGTATGCCAATTCTTAAAATATCAAAAATTCACAAAATATTTTGCTTTAATGTTTATAGGGTATCTTTCTCAAATCAGATAAAACTACAGCAGACATTTAATAATTTATTTAAGTCATCAAGATGCTATCATATGCCTGATTTCTTCTCATTCTTCTAATTTCAGGTGAGATTTAAATGGTCAAAAAGCCTTGCCTGAACACCTTCTCTAAGCAGGCCCCATTATTACTATCATAGCATGCTGTCCTGTTCATTCATACTATTTTATCATCTTAAACTTAAGTACTGTCTTATTACATAATTGTTGTCTTTCTCCTCCAGCATGATTAAGCCATTGAAGGTAAAGATTGTGCCTGTTATTTTATCAAGCCATAACCAGTGGCAGCATTATGTCTGATGCACAATCATTATTCAATAGATACAAGTTAATAATTAGACAGGAGCCAAGATCCATGGTCTCAGAACTTCTTTTCAGCCAATATCACTTTTATGCTCATACTGGGTGTTCATTTGAACTCCTATATTCATTAATCAGTAGTCACTGCTCAGAGCCCTGGAAGTCCCTTGACCCTTACGCTTATTGTCTGTATCTTCTTCTGGAAGAGTCTGGAATTTTCCACAACAAGATTAATATCTAATCCACCAGATTCAAGCTCTGGTGCTAAGACCTGTATTTATTCAATGTAGTGTGTCTGTACTGTAAATGTGTATAAATAGTTTAACTGTCACCTATTATTAAACTTCCAAACTCAGACTATGTTACTGTATAATATGTGGAACAAGTTATACAGAAATAGTGTCAGATGTGGTAAGTAGGTTGATGGGTCTGTGTGTATGCATTTGTGTTTGAGTCAGGAGATAGAGAGGTTCAAGGCAAAAGAGAATTGTAAAACAATTGCCTTTATTTTCTATTGAATGAAAAACATGTTTTAGTGCTTCTAAAAAAAGATAAGACCTTTACTGAAATGAACCAAACCTTAAACCGTGCTGATTTTGCATTATAATCTTAAGTGGAGAGAGACTATGAATAAGTCTTCTTTGAAAGCTGGTTTAATTGACTGGATTCCAAATGGGCAGAGTAGATTCTTAATCAGAATATATTTTATTTACTTAAAATGAATGTTATTGCAGTTACTACCTATTTATCCATAGAGTGGTCACTAATGGCTGTCAGTGGCTGACCTTTACAGATTGTGTTACTGAAACAATGAAGTCTGATGGGTTGCTGCTAACATTTGCTAGAGGTTTTGTATTATGGAAGTCAGGCTGGAGTGAAGTAGAGCTACTTACTTAGGTAGGTTGACCACAGGAAGAAGGTGAGGAAGAAAATAATGAAAACCAAAGGGAACTTAATGAAAGATGAACGGCTGTCAGGCGCAGATGAAATTCAATTCAGATTTATATCTTTAAGCCACCATTCTGAAAATGTTGATTACTTAAAATTAGACTCATCGAATATTTTTGTTGTAGGTGGGAATGCAAAGCTAACTGACAGGCTGAAAGTTTATCCTTTTAAAGGTTGTTGGTTATTTCATAATAACTAGTAGGATACTGAACAGAAGTGATAAATTGACAGAAACCATGTTTAAAGGGGAATAGAGGATAAATTTGAGAAGTAAAATAAAAGAATAAATAAGATGAAATATTACTATGCATTAGTATTCTGAGATGTGGAAGCCCAAGGTGAGATATAAAGAAAGTAAATTATTTTTTCTTTTTTAAGTCTTCATCAGTCAGCCGTTTCCCTCTTGATGACCTTCAGATTGCAAAATTTTTCCTTCATTTACTTTCCATCCCCTTTAAACACATGACCAACAACAAGAAGCACTAACCCAACTTATTTTGTTTTTTGGGGCAAAATCAGCTGTGTGCAAAGAGGTAAACTCCTGTGACATCATTTGGGAGACGTTAGTCTGGTTCCACCTCAGATTACCCCAATTTCACGAAAATTTGCCATCACAGATTCATTTCTTTGAATCTCTTAAGCATTTTTATCTTTGTAGCTTTTCTTTTAAAAAGTGCACACATTTCTGAGGAGGCAGTAATTATAAACCATTAGCTCTTATCAAATAGAACTTTAGCCTAAAGGGAAGTCCTGTGGAGAATGAGCCATGAGGAGTAGATTTGGGGGGGAAGAAATTAGTATCTGGAAAAGGAAAAGTAGCCATCATAGAAATTGAAAGAAATTGTCTTTTCCAGTCTTACTATTCACAAGAAGCAAGCCCATCTTTGGCTTAGCTGATCTCTACAGCCCAAAGTTTGTAGATTACTCATTTCCCCAAGTGCAGTCAGGTTAGTATTTTCATGTTTCTATATTGCAAATGAGTCGAGGAGCCTACTAATTTCCAACATATAAAATTAGCTGTGGACCTCAAAATGACCTCTAAGCATGCAAAATACAGCACCAAATGTGAGTAAACTTCTTGCTAGATCTGATCTGTTATCCTTAAACAAGCTAACGTATCTTTCATAAGAATACTTAACCTCAACAGTAACACACAACATATAAGAAATGGATGGGCACTTTTGAGCCACTCAGTTTAAGCATACTACATATGAGAGACTAAAAGCAAGTTACTTTTTAAAAAATGTAGTCCTGCATATCACTTTATCCAAACAAGGCTTACTTTGTAGAAGGTATCACAACCCCTGTGTACAAAGATAAGCACCAGGTAAGATATACACCTGCTTTGTGCAAATGAATACATTAGGGACTCTATATTTTAGTACCAAGTTTAATGAAATACTATCAAGTGCAAAATTAATGTGAATGCATAATCTGTCGGGGATACATGAAAATGGTTTTGAGGAGCACATCTTCCCTCTTCCTCCATGAGGAATCTCTAAAACAGAAAAATAAAAATTGGCTGGTGATCTTCACTTAGAAAAAGTAATCAGTAGTGGCTTGTACTAAATGAACTGTTTATGAACCAGCTTATAATTTATGTTACTTAACTTTAGAAGTGCCTTCTTATTTGGCAATAAAGAAAGAGGGTCAGTGGTGAAATACACCACTGTACTCAACGTGGAGGCCAGCTTAAAGGAAGAATAGAAAGTAAAAAGAGGGATGAACAGGGGTAGAAAATCAAATTTCAACTTTGAAATAAGAGAAGGCCGGATAATTGGGGAAAGTCCCAACTACGCTAAAGGAGGAAAACAGGGGCTCAGTGTAGTCCAGTTAGGAAAGAAAAACAGGCCTCTAAGCATTGAAGCCTAGTTAATGTCTTTCAAAGTCAGCTTAGCAATGGGAACCATTGAGAAGGTACAAAATCATCCTTATTTATATAGCTCACATTTATTAAGTCTACTAAATACTAATAATAATGAATTATATGTTTGTTCAAACATTTAATTATTCAGCTATAAATTAGTTTATATATTTTTAATGAGCAATAATGTCTTGGAACTGTTCTGTTCACTTGATTAATATTGTTACAGGCATTTTATAAGTGAATCAAATGTACAGAGAGTATATGGATCACAGTTATCTGGTCTTTGTAGTGAATGATGTTGTAATTCTTAATTTTCTTAAATCAGAATCTTATCATGTGATGAAATCAACTTTTTAAATAAAATAATACAGGGTTTTCTTAAACCACAACTGATGTCAGCAGTAGCATAGGTTTGTTACATGCACATTTTCAGTAATACAATAAATGAGGTCAAGGCAAGAGAGACAAGGAAAACTAAGTTGTTTCACAGAATATAATTCTACCTGAGCGTTGCTATTTCAGGGTATGTAAAATGTATCTGTGCTATGTATAAAATGGCACTTAATCTGCGTGAAGCATAAACTAAATTATTACAGGAAATATTACAGTGTTCAGGTTGTTTTCAGGCTCTTGACAGTCATGTCAAGTGTTAAATATTTCAATTTAGTCCTCACAGAAGCTACTCAAAAAACATTTCCATCCACTGATTTTTCTCTTTGAGGTAAACCTAGTCCTATATGTATCTGAAAGTAAAACTTCTCAAATAAATCTGCAATTGTTTAACCTGCAATTTAGGCTTTAATTTAAACTGTTACTCAATGATTAGTCAAATGGGGTGACTTTAGAAATGATGACACAAAACTTTGAATTAATGTATTTTTAGTGAAGCCTGTAAGGGTGAATACAAATGAAAAACAAGAGGCTTACTTTTCCCTTTTAAAAGTAAGGCAAGAGACTTAGAACATTTTCTTCTGTGAACTTCTGAATTGTTTTTCTAGCTTTTGAGATATAAGTTTTTAAAAAGCCCATTACAGACCTTAATTCCTCAGTGTCTTTTCTGAGGACCAAGGGGTCACCTCTTTGATGTATAGCCATCAAGTATCTCAGTCTCCCAATTTCAGTGGAAGGGAAGGAGCCTTACTTCTAAGGAATGACTCTTTTCAAGTTGCAAAACTGCCTCCTGTCATTAAGATGACAGAAATTTGTTTTTCCTTTGTAGCAAACCAATTCTCTAACATAAATGATAACCTCAATTATCAGGTAAATTTTACATGAACTTTGTGTGACAAATGGTGCTGTCATGTCCCCTTATTCTCCGGAATGTATATGTCATGCTTGCATCTGCCTGGCTCTATTTCTCTCCATCTTTATGAAGTCTTAGTAAATTGCCTGTGGCTGGCTTAATGTCTATTCAGTAAAAAAGCTATTTATTTTGTCTGCCGTCTTCGGGGAGGGATTTTCTAGGTTAGGAAGTAGTTTTGTTTTAAAATCTCTCAGTATGACCTCATATTGATTATATAGATGGATTTCACATGTGCTTGAAATATCCCCCAGCCAATGTGAACCTTAAGTTTTACTGCCTGTGGATTATCCATCAGAATTGTCAAACCCAATTCTCCTGCCTCCAAATCTTACCAAGATAAACTTGAAGATATTCTGCTGCCCTTCCCTACCCTCTGACTTTACTTTGAATATAGAGGATTAATTTTATAGTATCTCAAAGAGTGAGATAACAGCAAGGTGAATTGTCCTAAGGTTCAAATGGCCAGCACTGTGCCCTCGCTGAAACTCCAGAGGGAAGAGCAAAAAGGCTCAGCTGCTAGGGATTCAAGGTCAGTGAGTGTAAGGCAGAAAATAAAATATTTCATGAGCTCAAAAGGCAGGATAAGGTTAAGCAGTGGCTCAAAGATCACCAAAAGAAAGGAAGTGTAGAAAAATACTAAGCTTAAATTCTATTAACAGACTATGACTCAAAAACAATTCCAGCTCTCCAGATTGCAATCACAACAAAACCAGCCCTTCCTCACCTGGACCAAACCTTGACTGGCATTGTGCAGCGACACTTCTGCAATGATAGATGTCTTCTCCATCTGCATTGGGCACTAAATGGGCTACCAGCCAAATGTGTCTACTGACCACTGAAATGGTAGGTGGTGAAACTTAAGAATGCTTAATTTTACTTTTAATCAAATTAAATTTATATTTAGAGAGCAATATCTACAGCTAGAGTCTAGTCCACTGGACAAGACAGGACTATTATGATTCAGGGGGGAAAGTGTTTTGAATCATTTGTTTAGAAAAAATGTTAAAATGCCAACTTTGAGGGGAATGTCTCATGTGTGGGATGCTGACCAGCGCTTAGTCACAGACTGGAGAATGGGCTGGGTAGGGATTGGCACTGAAGTGCTCCTCAGAGTTTTTAGTGGGATGGGAAGCCTGGATGTTTAGGATGAGGTAAGCTTTTCTGGGCTCTCTCCTATAATCTCATGAGACCTTTTTGCAGTTTTCCTTACACACATTTCATTATTTTCAAGCTCTACTATCTTTATCTTGCCTTTAACCTGGGAACCCTAAGAGCATTCATTTGTGAGTTTTATAAATTGCTTTGTAGATTAAAATTCTATATAAAATGTCTCTCACTAACAGCAGCTCTGACTTTCAGAGATTAGAGTTCTGACGGTTTCTTTTAATAGAGTTTGGAGCAATGAATCCACATTTTTAACCCTGAAAGCGGGCACACGCAGATACAGCTAGATCAGAGATCTACTTCTGATACTCTTACCTCAGAAGCTAACTGCTCTGCAGCCCCAGCCTGGCCTTACAGTCATGCCCTTCTCTGCCCACACCTGTTTTCAACCTAGGGTTTCTGTACCTGAAAAGAGCTAAGCCAAACCTCGCGGGAGAGCCATGCGATCTGCTTAAATTTGAGGGTGGGAAGGCTGAGAGTTGTGTAATAAGAGTTATATAATAGAGATAGTATAAGGGACCTAAAGTCAGAAGAGCTGGCTTTGAGTCCCAGTCTATTGGAACCCATGACTAACTGCTTACTCTTTTTGGGACTTGGAGTTTCTCATTCATTTAACAAACATTTTATTGAGTGATAATTATAGGTTACATATAAAGATCAGAGGTTGATCAGTAAACTAGATTAGAACTTTGGCCCTCAGTGTAATTTACATTTCCAGTGGGGGGGGGGACAAAAATAGTACTTAATAAATGTGTTTTAATACATATTGGAAGATACTAAGTTAAACCAAAAAATAAAACTGCAAAGTGGATGGGTATTAAATGAAAGAGAGTATAATTTATGTGAAGGAATCAGATCTAGCCGATTCTCTCTGATCTAGCTGATGTAGACCTCACTTGAGAAGTACATATTTGGGCAAATGTTTGAAGGAAATGGTGTAGGTACCCATCTTGTGACAGCAGTTTGAGCAATGCGAGTTTGGTCCAGAGCAGGACAGAGAAGACTGAAAATGAAACCTGGTTGAGATTCTCAACTCAAGATAATAACAGCTATCCGTGAATGCCGAGTGTTTGGCAGGCACCAAATAACAAGCTCCCAAGTGCTTGCTGGTGCCTGGACTTCATTTTGGGAAGTGAAGTTTAGCTCTCACACCTTGAAAAATCATCAGAGTGTCAAGAAAAGACCATTTTCACCTGGAATTTGTCTTATTCCACCTATGAATTTACCTCAGTTGTATGAAAGAGCCTGGTGTGCATGTGCATGAAATGTAGCCTAAAACTATTAGAAACTAATTCTCCATGAGACTCTGAGTTGCTGTTTTTCAGAATCTTTTCAAAGGCATTTGAGTAGTGAATAATCTTGGAGGACAGAGATAGTATCTTCACTGGAGCAGAAGGTGGGTTTGCTTACTGCTGACTACAAAAGATATAGTTCCATTTAGCTCAGTCAGATTGCTTTCCTATAATGTGTTAGTCTTCTGACCCTCTTTGTATCACCTGTGGGAAATGCGACTCAGTGGTGATACTTTGGCTACTTTACTGTGTTGAATCTCAGACCCACGGGTTTTAGTTATTCTGCCAGTGTCCATGACACTGTGGCAAGTAGACTATGATCTAAGATATGCCCTTCAGCTGTAACAGTAAATTGAGTCAGAGATTTTCCTAGGAAATAACGAAATTTAGAATGTATAATAAACCTCAGAGGCACCAGTTACATAAATTAACTTTTCTCCTGATTAAAGTACAAAATACTCAGATTATAAAGTAGAAAATAAAAATGACGGCTCATTAATTTTCCTAACACTGCTGCAAAGAGATAGTCATTTCTTAAGGAGTAGTTTTCCTTAGGCAATTGGAACCAAGATAATTTTATGAAATTAATAGGCCATTATTGGAAGTTCTGCTTCCTTTTTCAGGCATTCTTTTTCTCCATATTTCTAAAGCTTTGGAGACCTCTTCTCCTTAGAGAGGTCAGACTGCTGGAAGCGCATAACATTTGAATAATATGAAAGCTCAACATCCTTGAAAGGCAAAGCTGCCAGAGCTGGATCACATTCAAACTGAAGGGAACTACTGAAGGCTGCTGAAGGGGCGGAAATAAAGACTGAAAATGAAATGGAAAGCCAAGCTGCTAAGCTGGTACTGGGAGTTAACATTTGTACAAGGTCGTGGAGGGTAAAGCACTGCCAAGAACAAATAAAGCTCTCCCGACTACCACAGTTGGGAGGAGCCATCCATGGGACTGAAAGCAAAGGCCAGCTCCGGGAAGCTTAACACTTCTGCAAAATATCATTGCTAACTTTATCAACTTCAAAACTAGGAAATTAATCCCTAGAAATGTATAATTGGTGTCCCTAGATCTCTGAAATTACATCAGGGAAGATACTTGAAATTCTCCATGTTTACCTGAGTCCTAATTTATCCCACACGCAGTGACAAGCCTTCCCGGAGGAGGTCTGTGGTGCAGGGATTCATCCCTGATGCATACTGTGTGTGTTATGAATCACATCCGCGTCTACCAGGTGCTGAAATACTGCCTTTCTAAATATGAGGCAAAAAGTATTTACTACTGTTCTTGTCACATAAAAAGTTTAATGTGTATTAACATACTGAGGAATTGCAGAAAATGTTTACTTTTCACTGTCTAGATATATTGTTGTTCATATAATCCAGCAATGATATTTTCATGGTGATAAAGTAGCTCTAAAAGATTTAAAGAGAGTAAGAAAGGAAAATTAGATTATTGAAACATAGATTGATTGGAGTACATACAACACCAAAAGCACAAGCAAAAGAAAAGTAAGTTTGACTTCATTATGATTAAAAAATTTTGTACATCAAAGCATATTACCATCAAAGTGAAAAAAAAGACATCGTGTAGAATGACGGAAAAAATCTGCCAACTATATATTTGATAAAGATTTAATATTTAGGTGATATAAAGTTCAACAACAAAAAGGCAAAACGAAGTATCTTTGCAGTGGGAGGGGCACCGAGAAATTGAGGGAGGGGGAGAAGAGGGAAGAGGTCTTGAGAAGAATTAGGATGTATTATGTTCATGTGCCAATTCCCCATGTTGAATATAATCATCGTGGCCTACAAACATGTACCGATGAAAATAAAAATTAGGGAAAGGTAAACCTAGTTAAAAAGTAGGAGGAATAGACATTTCTTGAAAGATACACAAATGGTGAATGAGCACATGAAATGATACCGCACATCATTAGTTATGAGGGAAACACAGATTAGTAACACAAGATACTTCACATTGGCTACAATGCATATTTGTGTTTTTAAAAGGGAAAAATAATTGTTCCTGAGGATTTGGAGAAATTGGAAGCCTTGTACTCCCATTGTTGGTGGGAAAATAAAATAATACGGTTGCTACAGAAAATAGTTGGCATTGTCTCAGAAACCTCAACCTGGAATCACCATGTGACTCACTAATTTCACTCCTCCAAGAACTGACAACGCACTCAGTTTTGTGTGCTGATGCTCATTGCAACGTGATTCGTAAGTCAAAAGATGAGGACAACTCAAGTGTCTGCAAACAGACAAATTGATAAACACAATGTGGTGTTTGGAATACAATATTTTCAGCTATAAAAAGACTGGAATCCAGATACGTGCTGTAATGTAGATAAACCTTGAAAACTATAAGTGAAATAAATCAGATAAAAGTAGGGTAAATATTATACTATTCCAATTATGTGAAATACTTTGAGTGAACAACTAATAAAGTAGATTAGAGATTACTAGGACTTGGGGTGGGAGGGGATAAAGACTCACACTTAATAAGAGCTTTTGTTTGGCCGACAAAGTTTAGAAATAGTGATGATGATGACAGCACAATTTCATGAATATAATTAACTCTATTGAACTACATAGTTGGGAATGGTTAAAGTGGCAAATTCTATGATACATCTTTCACTACAAAATTTTTTAAAAATTATATATCTTTATTTGTAATTCTTTTAAAAATGGAAATTCCAAATTGATAACGCTTTTAAATATATCTGAGATAATTATAAGCTGGCGAAACTAAAGGTACAGAAACAGCCCACGCTAAGGGTAGAATAAAATAGGTTAAATACCAAATTGCTGTTTTGTGTGTAATATTTTTGTTTTTAAAAGTTAAACTGGAAACCGAAGAATAGTCAATAAATTATGATATATCAATGTGAGAAAACAATGTGTAGACATGAAATCATTATAAAGTCCATGTAGAAAAATAGAAATACGCTATCAGTACACAGTTATGTAAAAAATAAAATACAGACCAGCATATATTACTGCAACTTTGTAAAGCTGTATGTGAAAGACAAAATACCATATAGTATGAAAATGGAAATAGCTGTGCTAGGCTTAAAATATTTCTGCTGTTGCGGTATTCTATTTTTGGGGTGGGGGTACCAGGGATCAAACTCACAACCTCACACTTGCCAGGCAGGTGTTTATGCTGCTGAGCTAAATCCTCAGCCTTGTGGTATTCATTTTTGAAAAAGAAAAATTGTTTGGCCGAATACCTTGTATCTTACCTTGATAATTACCTAACATTCAAAATAAATAACTGAGATTTCAAGATGAGTTTCCTTTATCCTGGAATTGGATCAGTTATACGGAATTTTAGCCTGCACATCATTTCATCTTAATTGGGCTAAAATTAGTGGCAGTAAAACCAATGGTTTGAAGAAGTTATGTTAGAGAAATTCCTTGTTTTGCTTGCACTCTTGCTAAGACTTCAAGGTTAAATTCTATAATTGAAATTATAAAATTGAAAATTAACTTAAAATTTGTGGTCCAAGTCCTTTTTTACAAATGGACAAACTAAGGTGTACAGCTTACACGCTGACAAAGGCCAGACTCAAGTTTCCTGATACTTATTGCTCTTTTCATACGACACTGTCTGCCAATACACTCTATCATTTCCAAATTTGGCAATATTATATATTATTGACTCACGTGTAGGTGAGCTTTGTGTTGAAGACACCATGCTCTGGCCTATTGTTATTGATTTGTTTTTGTTGCTATCAATTTGTTCTAAATTAACCAGAGTAAGTCCATCATCCTTTCTCACATTTTAAGAATTGTTTTAGCTTATGAATTATTGGACTTTGGCATATGATAGGAGCTTAATGTGAAAGCGTAAGTGCAAACTGATTCAGATTTGTTATTTCTTTCTTGTGAAAATCCATTCTAAATTCAAAGTATACAAGTCAGTTCTGACTTAAAAGATGCAAAGGTAAACCAATCTGAAAACTTTGCCTCCGCTGTGATTGCTGTCTATGTGATTCTGCTTGTAGCAGGGGGCTGGCTTACAACAGAATCCTTGTGGCCCATTTATTAGCTCCAGAACTAATTCCACTGTTGGTCATTTATTTAAGCTGCTGAGCCACTGGCCAAGTTACAAAATAATCAGTTTGTTTTGCTCTACGTTCAGCTATTACAGAGCAAAACAAAACCAAACCAAGCAAGCCATTTTAAAACTCTTTAGTGTTGCTTTTTAAATAGGGCCTATGATTTAGTTTATTCAGCCAAAATCCAATGCTAATAAATAATAAATAAATAAAGTGCTAGTAAACTGTCTATACAGGCAGAGACAAGAGTTTCAGGTAACCACACATATATAGCTCAGATCAGTCAGATGTTTCAGGTCCTTCCTGTATTTTGACACCCAACTAATTCTAAGATTGGCTCTGAAGATCATAAGGAGACCAAAAGTGGACTGCCTTGCTAACAGAATAAAAGCATCTTTGTTCAGAGGATTGCTGACAACTTACTCTGTTTAAATCCAACAGCAGAAATCGAAACACACTGCTGAAAAGGATTATCAAAATGTAATTTAATTTCAGACAAATCCCATGTAAGACTTATGATTTTCCAAACTGTTTCAAAACAGCACCAGAGAAATTACTTTAGTTGAATCTTTTAGTTTTTCTCTTACATTCTGGTAATATGTTATTATGGGCCACTGATATCTTTAAAATATCATCATGTTCTTATGAAAGAAGGTACCTTTTAACCTTCTTACTAACTTGGAATGCAAATTGCTCCTGAATGTAGTTTTTAAATTAAGGGTAACATGACAGGAAATTGTAAAGAATCATGGCCAATGCGTCAGCATTGAGGACATCAGGATTGACTTATTTGTGACCAGCTCTAGCATTTATTAAGTGTCTGTTGTGCTGGTGGAGAGCAATTCAAAGGCAGTGAGATGTACCTTTGCCCTTGAAAGCTTAAAAAAACCTAGTATGTCCTACTGCATGATTTATGAGACTAGTTTGCACACTGTAAATGGAAATACTCAGATACTCAACATACACATGACATCCATAAAAGCCTGCAATTGCCAGAGATGGTGGCACTGCCTGTAATCCCAGAACTTGGGAGGCTGAGGCAGGAAGATTATCATGATCTGAGGCTAGCCTGGGCTACATAAACAAATTCACGGTCATTTCTACACTACACAACAAGATTCTATCTGCAGTTTTAAAAAGTGTACATACTGTGTAATTCATCAGTAGATTGCGAGTCCTGCGAGGAGAAACAAGCCAATTTGCCCTTTCCATGAGCTAATGGAGGTCCCAGAAGGAGAAACATGAAAATTTGCATAAATTTTTGACTCATAGTTTAAGCAGTTCTGTTCAGACCTTGGGCTTCTCTGTTCCTACCAAACCAGCTCTGGGAATGAGTTTAAGAATATGGATTTCCCAGTAACTTGTATATACTTCCATTGTTTCCTAACAGCAGTCATCCTTGACAGACAAAGGAGGTTCTCATGCAAAGGTAAGATAGCCTTTTCTTAGGAGACATTATTTAGAATCTATGTTCCTTTTCGACTTGTCTGAGAATGGCTAAAATGGATGCCCAGAAATATTTAACTTTCACAGTTTGGTCATATTCTTTCATTGAGACTTTCATTCAGGTTTTTAAGCATTCTTAAAAATGGCTTGTTCAAATGTGATAAAGAAAATGTTTGAAAATATACAAGTGATCTAGTGCAGGCCAAAGCAGTTCACTGAGAAAAGGGCTACAGGTGTGGGATTTTGAAGACCATAACTAGAATCTAAAAGTTCTAATTCCCTTGGGAACATTCCCTGCTAACACTGTCCCTGCGATTGCTTTCACTTTTAGGAGAAATGTAAACAGTCAAAGATGGAACCTCATTAATATGATGAAAACATTTCATGGTTGAATTAATAAGGTACTTCCCTGCTGAGTTTAAAGCACCAAGCTACTGAAAAGACAAAAAGTACAACTGTAGTGCCAGCTTTTTCCTGGCCCTGAAATGTGAAATTCTCATGGTGCATGGCTTTCATTCTTGGCTTCTGCCTCAACCAGCTTTGCCAAAGCTAGCTCCGTGGAAACAGATATTTAATCTGTGAAATTACTGGAAAAGCCACTACTGAGGTGTTCCTGCAAACTCTCATTTGTTGCACTTTTCTGAGTAGGGTCCCCTACGTACTCAAGGGAGCAGGCAACCATCCTACTTTAAAATGATTATTTATCAGAGTAAAACCACAAGAGCCTCTCAGAAAACCATCTTTCTTCCCACCTTTTATCTCTGTCCCTTCCTTCCTGTAATAGCTGTATGGGTTTGAATGAAAGATGCTGTCTTTGAGTACAACTAGGAAGCATGTCTGTTCAAACTATGATGGAGAACAGGGCTGGGATCTGCCTCACTGGAATCCAATATATTGTCATGGTTACATACACACTCTGGCATGCAGATGCTTGAGTAGAATGGTTGGTGGACAAGTGTGGAAAAGTGTGGGAGAACTGAGTAGGAACCTCTCTCCCTTTTAAGTAAAAAAGCCATAAATGTGTAGTATCTGGCATATCACAGGAGTTTCCCAGGGATTCAGAAACTTGTACCTAAGATGAAAGTTAAGTAGACATAAAAGCAGTCTTCAAGCACTGCCAATAATGGGATCATCTCTTTACTTCAGACAGCCTTGAGTATTTTCAGATGAAACAAATTTTAATAACTATGTTTACCAAAGATAGATCAGTTAACTGATCTATTAGAAAGACAAAGGGCATGCTTGAGTAGACAAACTTTTGATCTCTATATCAATTAGGAGGTCTCCAAAGGTTCTATTCCACATGTATAAGCTAAGGTGGGAATTAACTTTGGAATGTAGATACCTGGGAATGTAGTCTATAGACATGGTCATTCATAAAAACTTTATAGTAGTTCACTTGGGAGTTCAAGAGAGTAGAAATAGGAAAAAGAGTCATGATGAATCCATTCCATGGAAAACAGGACAATGTAAAAAACAAATTAATTACATTTTAAAAGACTTAAAAAGCTATGAGAACAGTAGAAATTGTTATGCTAAAGATTTTTAATGACATGTTCCAATGTAATTGGGCAAAATATTGTTCTCCACAGCTCATCACAGCCCATGGTCCCAACTCCTTATATCAGGCATAATTTTAAAATATGAGAAAAACCCATTGGATGATTAACTTACTGCAAAGACACCACTTTAAGTGCCAGTGTAATTCACATTTCTTTAAATCCTTATGTTGAAAAAAATGTCTTTGTAGACCCATATGCTAGAACCCAGCCTTCAGAAAGGTCAGAAAAATGAAAATTTTGAAATGAAAACCAAGAAAGCTCGATATAATATGATCTGAACTCTTCCCAGAATTGCCTTTCCAGGAGAAAGATTCAGAAAATGTTTTTGGTAAAAATACATCATCTTGTTCATACACAGTCTCAAAGTGCCTCTCTAAAAGCCATCAAGAAAACATGAACCTGCAACATAACCAGTGGGAGCAAGTGACAGTCTTGGAACTATGACGTGTGTTTTAACAGAAAAAGATGAGGCTGACAGCTACAAAGTCTTCAGCATTTGTTCAGTACCATCCAGCCAACTGATTATCTAATACAAACATCCTTAGACTAGAAAAGGGCAAGTCATAAGCATTTTTTGTAACAGTTACAAAAATAACACTTAGAAATATCTAAGTTCACCCATTTCAACCCTTTGTTATCAAGCCCTAAGATAATGTTTTTCTCCTTTCATGGGCATTTCTGTGTCATTTTCCTGTCCACTGCGAAAACTCTGTCCATATTTGAAAATTCTATTTTCATACAAACTTCCTTAATCCCAGCTTTGCTGGGGAGCTCTGTGTTTTTACTATCCTGGTGAATTCTGCTTTCTGCCCCAGCAAGTAGTATCTCTATTACAATGCAAGCTATTTGATTCATTTCAAAAAGGTAATTCAGGAGAACATGTCTCCATCCTGCTGGATATTTTTATGTGCAGTCTTCAAAATGTGGACGCTCACCAACTTTGCCTTGCTAACATGGCTTTGTTCACAGGATTTTCCTATTAGGAAGTGGTTATCCCACACAGGTGAATGGACCCAGAAAAACGCCTATCTATTACCTGCATTTTATTTTATTTATTTATTATTATTATTTTTAGTGGTACTGGGGATTGAATTCAGGGCCTTATGTGTACTAGGTAAGCATTCTTCCACTGAGCTACATCCTCAGCCCTACCTAAATTTTAAATCAGTGAGTTTATTGGAACTTGATTGATCTAATTCAGTTATCCAGAATGTAAACACTCTTAGAGAAAGTAAAAAAAGTAAGTGAACTTGCAAAGCTGATGCTTACACTGTGGAATATGGAAGTTCTATTAATGATTGTGGCAAGATCCTGCCCAAGAGATCTAAGAGGTTCTAAGAGATATACTGTGCTCCCTGTTAAATGATTTCTTTCTTCAAGTATCTAAGGTTAAAAGAAATCTCCCTGAGATTGTACCTGGAGTATGACATGGGAGAGTCCAACTTGAAAGAGGTTTTTTAATGCTTTTTGAAAAAGTGTTTAACATCTCAGACTAAAGCTTACCAACTGACATGAAAAACAGAACAAGATAAAACACAAAGGTCTTTCCTACGCGCTGTACTAATTAGTCATTTATAATAATTACAAAATTGTTAATATTAAATAGAAAATTAAAGTCAGTTCATTTTCATATAAATGTTAGTCATATTCACTTAAAGTATGGGGAAACAAACTAAAAATAGCTTTTGAAAATGAGAGCCCAAGGAAATAAAATTTCTTTTAAGGGTGCTTGCAATGAATGACTCCAAAAATCAATATTCACACGTATGCACAGGTATTTTCTGTTGTACACAGTGAGAGCAAATTGAGGCACAGTTTTTGGTTTGTTTTGTTTTCTATTACTTGCTCTCCGATCCTTGTGACCTACTGGGAGAATAAGCAAGATCATTATAACAGTAAAATGGTGGAAAGATATCTACATGGAAGAATGGGGGGGGGGTCAAAGCATAGCTAATTTCTAATCCTCAAAAAAAAGGGAGATGTGAAAAAGGCTTCCTGGATGACATAGAACCAAAACGGAAAGAAGTTAGCCAGGTAATGAGCCATGAAAGCATTGCAAACACAGATTAAAACACAAATACTCGAGAGTGAAAAGATGTGAGAAGGATGGGTTATTTATTTTAGCTGAGGAATAAAGACTGAGACAAAGAATGGTAGGAGATGCTCAACGTGTGAACAGGAATCACATTTATGGGGTCAGGTTTCTTTCATTCAAGTATTTGTCGTCTTCTGGCAACAGAGGGGCATGCAAGAGTTTCAGGCAGGGGAGATTTCAATACCCTGAATTTTGCATGGCTGATTTCAGTGGCAAGGAAGAGAATAAAAGTGACAACCCTGTGGTTGGGAACTATTTGCAATAAAAGAGGAGATAGATACTGAAAGTCACTGAAAAATTTGCTTAGCAAACTGAGCAGGAAAAACAAAAACACTAGCTTTGTAGTTGAGCGTGCAGGTGAGGAAGAGGGGTTGTGTGTGGAATGTCTAGTGACTCAGTAGATATTTCTGAGACTGACGAGACTTTCGAGGATATTACTGAGCGTGAGACTTCTGAAGGAAAGCTGGGTGGACAATGAGTGCAATTTTTGATCTAGTCAGAGTGAGCCTCCTCTGGGTGTGTCTAGAGTGTCCAGGGTCCCACGAGGAGTCTGGGCTTAGTTTGAACTAGTCAGAGTGAGCCACCGTACGTATTAAGCAATTCAACAGTGTTCTGCTCACATTGAAGGGAAATGGAGAAGAAATGGAGAGGACTTAGCAAAAGCAAATAGAACGAAAAGTGAGAATCTAGAAAATAGACACCTGATGGATTCTACCACTTAAGAAAGATAAGAAAAAAGGAGCTCACAAAAGCCACAGTCAATCTGGAGGTAGGGAGAAGTTGAGGAAGGAGACCTTTGAGGAGAAGTCAACCTATGGAAGTGAACAGGAGCTTTATATAAGAAATACATCTGTATACATAGATAATTTTTGTGCGCCTGTGTGGATCACAATAATAACTGAGCATAGGTCTACACTAACTTCTGAAATCCCCTTCAGTGATTAAAAATTAAAAAAATTAATAAGAACAAATCATAACCCTTGAAATAGATTTGATTTTATTGGTATTTCAAAAATAACAGTCATGACTGGTATTTCAAATATGTCTGGAAAAGAGGCAGTAGATGACTCTGGTTTGAGGAGAAACAAGATTTAAAGAAATATCTATCTATCTATCTATCTATCTATCTATCTATCTATATATATATATCACAACAGTTAGCAGAGTTTTGAGGGAAAGGCTTGCAATACAGTCAAAGGATAAACAAATAGAAGGGGACCCAGGACATCCCTGGAGGGTGGAAACCCCAGGGCTTTTCCTGGGTGATACTCCCTTCCTGTTTACACTCTGCACTGTGAGAAACTTCAGGGTTCAAGGTCACCACAGAGACAGGACCCTGAGTCCTGGAGACAGGATCACTCCACTGTGCAACCTCTAAGGTTCTGAGCTGCCAATTGACATTGAAAATATATTCATGCGTTAAGTGAGTTTATTATTTTTTATGTGACTTATTAATAGATAAATAATTCACCAAGAAGTTACCAATGAAACTCAAGACTAAAACATAACAACTTCCTTATGGAAGCTTTATGATTTTAAAGAGGTGAAATGTTAAAGTTGTTTTAAAATTAATTTTAAAGGATGAAAATATAAAATTGCTCATACTTAAATGGATGATGTGATATTTGATACATACATACATTATGTAATGTTTAAATATAGTTAAACATATATACCTCCTCAAAAATTTACCATTTCTTTAGAGTAAAAACATTAAAAATTCTTTTCTTCTAGCTCAAAAAGTGTACAGGATATTACGATTTTTTGTAGCCACCCTCCTGAGTAACAGCACACTGGAACCTCGTACTTCTCCCACTATAATTCAGTGCTCATTCACCAACTCCTGAACATTTCCTCCACCAAGCTCTCCAGCTGCTGGTAATTATCACTCCACTTTCAACATCGATGAGATCAATTTTTAAAAATTATTCTACATAAGAATGAGTTTTCATAATATTTTCTTTTATACTTATTTCACTTAAGAGAATGTCCTCTAGTTCCATCTATGTAGCTGCAAATCGAAGGTTTTCACTCATTCTTATGGCTGAATAATGTTCCAGTTTGTATAGTAACATTTTCTTTATCCATTCATAGGCTGATGGAAAAGAATCGACTCCTCTCATCCATTTCTCCCCAATTTGTGAGCAACTCCCCACAAGATTCTACCTTTTATCTTCTCCTGTTCACACCAGAGTACTGGCCTGCTGTGCCTGCCTGTCATTTTTACTGCTTTGGTCATTGTCACTAACGCTGTCTCCTAATTTACAAAGAAGTTTAAAAGATTTTATGCTCAAATCTTTCTCAGTATACATCAGCAAGAAATTAAATTAGTATGCTGCTAAAGAGACACATGCACTCACGTTCGCTGCTACACGATTTACAATAACTAAGAAATTGAAACAACCTAAATATAATAGTAAGAAAAATGCAAGAACCTTATGGAAGAGTTCAAATGGGACAAAAACTTACACTTATGTGACAAACATTATACTATCCACTTAATTCCTAAAATAACTTCATAACATAGGTATTTATATATCCATTTTATTAGGATTCTAAGACACATATAACTTGCTTGAGATTATAAAGCTTATAAGGGGTAGAGCCAGGATTCCAGTTCAGGCAGACTGGCTTTAAAGGTTTTGCTTATAATCACCAAGCACTACAATAAAACATGAGCAGTCAACTCTAGAAAAGAAAATATGTGCCCATAAACTTAAAAAGATGCTAAAAATTGCATATAAAGTAAATAAAAATTAAAACTAGAGGGCAATGTATTATTTTCATTGTATGTCAAAGTTTCCTTATATACCTACACTACTTTGGAAAGGAGGTTAGACCTGCATAAGGGTGGGAGATAGGGTCTGAGCACCTAAGCATTTAGTTTAGGACTCTATGTACGGTGTAACTGCTTATGAGGGCAAAGGCCCTGAGAAAAATGTGACACAGCTTGCCTTTTGTACTATTGCAAAAGCAATATTGCAGAAAATACATGATCATGCCTAGCCTGGAGGGAAAGAAAATGCTTCTGTTCAGACACACTTCTAAATTACCCTAGGAGCTGCAAATGTCTTTCTGAAATGAAATAATATTTCTGGAAAAAGGATTTAAAGTGTCGTCACTTGCCTGTCAGAATATGACAATGTGAAAACAGTCATTTTCATTTTCACTTTTTCTGTCGAATATATACGTTTGCTAAAGACAGCAAATAAAGAAGCATCTCATTTTCATGTGTTGCTGGCAAGGCAGTCATCACGGGAAAGAGTTTGCTCATTTTACAGATTGCACTGAAGTCACTGATCAAGGGAATTCAGTTTATGAGGGGAAAATGGGATCCGCAGAGAATTCAGGATCATTCTTAATCTAGTGCCTCAATATTTGCTATCTTTTCTTTACTCAGAAAGCTCACAAAAGAATTTGATTTGTAATTATGCTCATTTTCCTCAGGATTAGATGGAAACCCAAGCAAGCAATAAAATGATAAGGAGTAGGCAGGAAGGGACGCTAAAGTAGTACCCAAAACAGCAACAACAACAACAAAACAAAAATAAACAAAACCTAACACAAGAAAACATGAGTAATTTGTGGTGTGGTTACCTACATCCCTCTTTATCAGATGCTTGTAGGCCTTGAGTTTGGCTGCTTCCTTCAGGAAGCCCTCACTGACTCATGATGGAGGTGAAACATTTCATTCTTAATCACCAAAAACACTCTGTAAATAATATTTATGACAAATAAAACTAAACAGAAACATGCAAAAAAAGAGAGAGACAATAATCCTGTTATCCTTTCAAACTTTGTCTTCTTGGTGTGAGGTACTTCAACAGTTTGTCATTGTTTCTAGGTGGTATAGATACATTCATACATTAGTGTTGTTATTATTACTGTATATATTATTGTCATTGTTTTACAGAGCCAGCTCATAACACGCATGCCACCAACAAGTTGCTTTTTGCATTTAACAACATGAACATTCTTCCACTTGAATATCAAATAGTACTGACTCAATATTTTTAAGAGATCTAAATTTTTCTGTAGCTTAGATAAAACTAATGGATCTAAATACAACCCAAACTTTTTGTTTCCATATTATTTCAAAAGTTATTGCTTTAAAGATTCTTATATGTGCTTTTGTTTTTCTCTGGAAAAGACTCTCTTAAGTGTGACTAGGAGATCAAATTTTAATAGCATTTAGTGAGTTGTCCAAAAACAAACCATACACAATTTCAGAGGCAAGATAGGATGCGTAGGGCGTCATGTATAGACCAGCACTGGGTTTTCACTTGCTTTATTTTGCCAGTTAGGGAGGGAATACGTGGTGTGACATTGCTGCTTATGTTTTCATTACTTCTGAGGGATTATTTTTCATCAGCCTTATTGTCCATTTCAAATTGTGTTTCTGCGAATAACCTGCATATTTGGTTTCTCTTTTGGATTAGTGGTCAAGCTGCAAGTTTCTTTGCATCTTAAAAGTATTGACTCCACCTGGGATTCATTACATTTTTTTGGACTTACTTATATTGATTTTAGTCATAACTAACATTGTTTTTCTTTCAACTGGGCATGTCTATACTTATCCTTATGGCTTCTGTACTTTTTGACTTGTCTTAAAGATCTACTTCAAAAATTTATGAAAAAAATTATGAACTGTGGCACAGACTAAATGAGAAAATACTTCAGTGAGACTATTATTTGATATAGTAATAGAGGGTTGGGGATTTAGCTCAGTGGCAAAAGCACCTGCTGGGCCCTGAGTTTCATTACTGGTACAAAAAAAAAGAACCAGTGAGTAATAGAAATAGCAATATAGTAATTATTTGATTAAACTTTAATAAGGAGAGGAATGGAAAAGTTTAGTAGAAATTCAAACTAAGTGGGGTAAAGAGAAGGAAAAGATATTTACAGCTCACATTAAACTGGGAGGAAAACATGACTCCATGACCACCATCAACAGGTTTAGGAGCGAGCCAAAGTAGCTGTTGGGAGGATTTCATAAGACAGAAGAAGAAAAAGTAATGAGATTATCCAGACTAAAGCAGGAAGAGAAAGGAAACGGTTAAACATATAGAAAACTGCTTGAATTATAAGAAACATGGATAACATGCCCATTATACGTGAGGTGAGTCCCAGAACTGAGGGTAAAAATGGAGGGAATTAATATTGAAGACAGCGACCAAAAGATTCCTCAAGGTGACAAGACACAGAGGTACAAATTTAAGAATTGATACAAGCCCCGTGTAAAACAGAAACAAAAGTCACCCACATGTAGGCACTTCAAAGTCAGAGTGATAGAGAAAGAGAAATTTGAATGCAGCAACGGTGCATTTCCAAGAAGCGATGGTGTGTGAAGAACAATAAATTCTCACAATCAAAGAAACAATGTCATTTAATCTAGACACTTTGCCACGCCACCTATAGCCTGCTGAGAAGAAGAGGATGCCAATGCTGAGTTCTATAACGAGCAAAAACTGTTTTAAGTCAGGGCAAAATAAAGACCTAGGGTAACAAAACTGAGCAAATTTATACGCGATTTTATAAAGGGAATTGTTCAGGAACAGGCAATGGGAAGCCCAGTGAAATGATGGGAATAAAGACAGCAATAAACAGAGAGAAACATTATATGGAAATAAATGTATGCAGAATGAGCAGAACATGTGACAAGAGCATCTACATGATGACATCGGCTTCATAACAGGCACACAGAGAGAAGGGGAAACAACACAAAGACAAGCATAAACGTGGGGCTGAAATGTTCTAAGATTTTTGCCTTTGCAAGAAGTTTAAATGATTATTTTAGACTATTTGAGCACAAAAGGTTACATTGTGATCACCAAAAGAATTCAAAAGAATGAATGTGACAAGCTTATAAAAGGGAATGATGAATTAACAATTCTTAATTAGTCCAAATGAAAGCAAGAACAGCAAGAAATTGGAATATAGAACAAATGGGATAATGGAATTATAGGAAGACTGGTTTAAATCCAAATATATCTGATTTATATTGGATATAAAATAAATATTCCAATTAAAAGATAAAGATTGGGTGAAAACAAAATGCAACTTTATATGCCTCTTAATGGAACACACATTTTAAATATAAAGTCACAAGTTTGAAATAGGATAGAATAATATATACTCAGAAAAATGATAATCACAAAAATCTGGCATAGATATAATATCAGCTGGAGCTAATTTTTATAGCAAAACATCTAAATATCAAGTGGGATGCTCAATGATTAAAATCATGCTCAGGAATTTACCAACAAAACTCAATATATTAATAAACTGAAGCAGAAAAGCTGATCACATCAATAGATACTGAGAGAACTTTAATTATTGGTAATTAAAACCAATTAGGTAGTATACAAATCCAAATTCCACAAGATGCAGCTATAAAAAAGCAAACTGCCACTTGTGATAATATGGGTGAATGTAAAGGCATTGTGCTAAGTGAAGTAAGCCAGAGAAACATCCATCCTGCGTGATTTCACTTACATGAGGAGCCTACCCTCTGAAGCACAGAACGGCAGTTACCTGGGGCAGGAGGGGCAAAGGGGAGGTATG
Source organism: Cavia porcellus (assembly GCF_034190915.1). Taxonomy (NCBI): domain Eukaryota; kingdom Metazoa; phylum Chordata; class Mammalia; order Rodentia; family Caviidae; genus Cavia; species Cavia porcellus. The sequence continues at coordinate 62,174,263 of NW_026947504.1, forward strand.
GGGCAAAGGTAAAAACTTTTCAGGCACAGCATATAAGTAAGTCCAGAGGATTTAATGCATAGCATGGTGACAGCAGTTGTTAATACTAAATTGTCTTTTTGCAATTTGCTTTAATGTTCTTACTACGAAGTAATAGGTAACTGCGTGAGATGGAGAAATTAACTAATTAGACTGTGATAATCACTTCATAAATATATGTATATCAAAGCATCCATTGTGCACCTTAAATATCAAACAATTTTCTTGGTCAATTATATACCAGTAAATCTGAAAGGTTTTAAAAAATTCAGCTGGCCTAGAGATCTAAGTTGAAAACACATACTCACAGAACAACAACAACAAGAAAACCAAAAAGCAAACCCCCAAATGACTAACACTGTGTTTCCCTCAAAATAATACCTGATTGGAAAATCACCGGTCTTGCAAACTAAAGACCAAGCATGCCGGCCCACTCAGCCTTACCTATCTTACAGAGCCATCACCGAGCAAGACAGTGGCGATGCCAGGTGAGGCAAGGCTGGGCGGAGTGGAGTCGGCATTTTTGATCTCTAGTTTTCAAGGATAAATATTTTCTGGTTAGGTCTTATTTTCAGAGAAAGAGGGCAGACAAAACTATTAGAAGAAAACTTGGGAAAATACTTGTGCTTAGCCTATTTAGAGCTCTCAGTAGAATTGGCTTTCCTTTTCCCTCCTGCTTGCTCTTTAGCTAAACAACTCACAGAATTCTAGAATAAAGCTTATGTAAGTTTTTCTTATGTGTTTCCATAACAGCTTTCCCATAGCACTGTGAGAGAGATCTTTGAATGCGGATCTTATTCATCAGATTTGCTTTAACAAAGGAAAGCTTTAGTACAGTCAGTGCTGAGGACATAACACATTGCAATATGATCTTTTGGCCGAACAGATGAATGATGATCCTTGGCCAGTACTGCCACAACCATTCAGCCAGCCAGGAAGACCCAGAAGTAGATTGCCTTATTGGGTAGTATATCACGCCCGGGCTTTGGAGTCAGACTGACCTGGATTGACTCCTGTTTGCAAATGGTGTCATCTTCTGTGACTTACATTTCTGCAGCTGATCTTCAGTCAGATGTTTTAGACACTACTGGGTCTGTCCTCAATGTTCAGAAACTGTTATTATGAAGTTGCACTAAGGTGGGTAACTTGCTGTGGCTGAGGTGAGCTTCCCAGTTTCTACCTCATCAATGGGATAGTCCACTGGAGTAAAAGTTGAACACCTTCACTGAGAACTTTGCTGCTTCATTTGCAATATCTGTGACCCTCTTTGGGCATCCTATATCCCTCTCTGACAATGCCTTGCCTCTGGCTGTGCCTTACGATCATTTGGCCCCACACTGGACCAATTAGATTGTTCTTTAGGAGTAGAGGATTTGGTACGCAGCTTGACTGAGAACTGCTATCTTTTAACTCTTGTTTCCAATAAGGTCCTAGATCACAAGCATTTTCTTGGCAAAAACAAATAAACAAACACCCCTATTTTGGCCAGGTATGATGGTACACACCTGTAATCTCAGCCGTCTGGGAAGCTGAGGCAGGAGCAGAATTTACAAAACTTAGGAAGACCCTGTAGCCAAACAAAAAGAATAAAAAAGGATACTGAGGCTTAATTCCCAGTACTGTGCAAAAAAAAAAAAAAGTTTCTTAAAGAAGCAATAAATTTAGCAGAACAGGCAAAGTTTGGAGCCAGAAACCTACAGTTCTGGCCCTGATTCAAGTTGCAGGTGTGACCCAGCAACCACAAGACCCGTATCCTTAGATTCCCAAACGGATCAAACAAGCACAATAGAATCTTCTGTTCTCTCTACCTCAAACCATAATGTGAAGTTTAAAGTGGAAAACAGTTAAGACTTATTAAAAATTTGGAATAGGATTACTAAGTAAGTATTACTATTTTTTGCTCTGCTCATAACTAGAAAATTCTCACTGCTCAGGTGACTAGATGTGGAGCTTTGCAGTTTATTTTACTTTCTTTAGACCCCAATTTCTTCATCTATGACATGGCAAAACCTGCTCTGCTGATTGCTGGTTCTCATTGTTAGCAAGAAAGGAAGCAATCGAATCTGGACACAAGATGTGACATGGCTATGTTGGTTATTTTGTTTGGTATTGCTGTTATAAAGCTGTGAGTAGCCACATATAAATTACTGAATTTAATCGTGTTAGCAAATTTCATAGTCTGTCATGGAAGTCCATGCTAATAGTCACTCAACCTTAAGTAAATAGAGAATCTTTGCCTGAAAAACTTTGATTATTTGCAAGAAGCCTCAGGGAACTTCTGGTTAAAATCAAGCCTGCCAAGGTGACAGGTACAATTGTTATGCAAGAATTGTCCCTTTAACTTCCATCACCTGAGCTTTCCTGACTGTTAAGTGTGTGATAGATCAATACTGCAAAAATCAACCCACTGAGGTGGGTTGAAATCCTTTGGTATGTAGCATCTAAATAGGACAAAGAGGCCCAGAGACACAGGCAGGCTGAAGTGCCTGGGCCCCAAAGTTGCCATCTAACCTCTGTCACTACATTCTCTTTCTGAGTTTTGATACCTGGTATCTCTCTAAACTCCAGACATCTACGTTCTAGGGTACAAGCATCTGTGCCCAAATGTTGACCAGAGCCCAGTGATCATAAAAGTTGTTTGTGGGATGCCTAGTATTTAGACTAGTAAAATCAAAGTTAAAGAAGGGGAAATCAGCACAGTTATGACTGATTTTGCCTCTACTAGTGTTTTTGTTTTTACCTTTGTCAAAGTGATACAAATGTATGTTGTCAGCCAGTGACATAAATAGATTTTCCTTTTGTAAGGCAAATCTGATAATTACTATTGTTGGGACATATTTTGTAACACACAGAAAAGTAGATTCAGGATGTCAGGTTTCAGGGCAGCAAAACAGAACAAGTCTCCTGGGAAAGCATGAACTGTCACTCCAAATGAGACTCTGACAGATGTTCCTGCTTACCTACAGATATGGTCCAAACAGCAATGATTTTCAGAAATGCCTTTGTTCTAGAGTTGAAGCGGCTATGGTGGATGGGGTTCTGGATGGCAACATAGCGGTCCAGTGAAATGGCACACAGGTGCATGATGGAGGCCGTGGAGAACAGCACGTCCAGGTAAATCCAGATTGCGCAGAGCTTGCTAGGCAGAGGCCACCGGTACCCTACAACACAGAAGCTTAGCATCAGTAAGCCACTTTGTGCCTCCTGGGGCATGTGAATTATGCTCTGGGACAGAAGTTTCCATTGTGGGGACAGGCACCGGAGACTGCAAAGGGCAATGTGAAAAGTTTTCAACCTCAGGACAAATTCTAACAGCAAATGTACTTCACTATGACACCGACTGATGAATACAAGGTCTGAGTTTTTTGGGGATTGTATTACTGTTATATGACAAACTCAAACTGTCTCTCTTCAGAGGTTCTGTCTCATTTTCCCACTGCTTAGTAAAACTACTTTAAAAATGACTTAGGGCTCAGAGCTGTGAGGTGCTTTGAGCTACTTTGTGGGAGGACCTCTCAAATTGTACTGTCATTATTAAGACACATATTTTCCTCCCAGATTTTACCTCCTAAGGCGAGTCCCATCATGGTATTACTATAATCACCTGGTCTCGTATAACGATGACATACAAATGACTAAATGATCAACCATCCAGGATAGGAACAAGTCTTTACTTGTAAAAATGAAAAACAGTTACTCAGTGATGCTTTGAGTGTTAATCTCAATTTTGGGCTGTATGGGAAAATTGAAAAAAAATGAAGACACGATACGCTGCTGGCCCATGAACCACACTTAGGTGGCGGTTCTCACTCTGACCTGCACGTAGAATCCACTGGAGAGCTGTAGAGACCTGGCCAAGCTGCCCAGTTAAACCATTCTCAGGTGTATGAGTGGCAGGGAAAATGGGTTTTAAAGCTCTCTGAAGATTCCAATACCTAAGAAGCACGACAGCTTCCCTGCTGTATTAAGATAGAAGACACCTTATGGACCTCAGCAAAGTGTCCCCTTGGGTATTTTGGAAGGGATCAAACGGTTCTATAAACTGCTAGTTTTAATAGCAGCATAAGCAATGGTGCCTGCGTATAAGACGGAAAATTGTAAAGAAAGATCACTCTTCTTTCACAATATCACAGACTCCAAAACTGCACAAACTTCACAAGCGAACATACTCTGACTACCAAGACGCCACTGGGGATAATTAGAAAAGGAAAGGGTGCAGACAGCACCCTCCTTTACAACCTCTCACTTGCATTGTTTGCAAAGTGCTTGAGCTGAAAGGAACGTGTTTGCTTTAGCAGCGCTTGAGGGGAAGTCTGCTCAGCCTGCTCGGAGCTGACGTTGGTTCTCGGAAGGGTTTTCTCTGGAAGGAAGCAACCGCGGACCTTAGTCCGGGTTTCTGCGGTGTGGATACGGAGTGCGCGCTTCCTTGGACCAGACCGCTGGGGGGCACCCCGCAAGTTTTGGGAGGCTGGAGGATCTGCCAGGGCGGGTGGGGAAGGACGCCTGGGCGAGCGGCTGCCACCAGGGGGCGCGCTTACACCCCAGCCAGTGACGCCAACGGAGGTCCCTCCTGACCCGGCCGGGGCCCGCCCCCCACCCTTCCGCGGGGTCACCCTGCCATCTGCAGGCTCCCGCATCGTCACCTTCCACACCTGGAATTCGCGTCGAAGGGCGAGCGGGGTTTTTAGGGAGTGAAAACCTCTCCAGAATTCCTGAGAAATGGCACGCACATTTGATTAAATTATTCCCCTTGGATATTTGAATGGTCATGCGCGGGGGCGGGGTGGGCTTAGCTTTGCATGAAAGTTAGCGACCCGGTGCAGAGTGATGCCCGCCCCGCCTCGCTCGCCTCCTTCCTCCTCCACCTTCTTAAGGGGTGGGTGACTTTTATTTTTTTTAAGCCTCTAAAATTTGGGCAGAAAATCCTTTGTGAAAGACAGCTGTCCCTCAGCCTGTCTCCAGGCTCTGTGTAAGCTACTGATGTACCCAAGTCAGCAGTCTCAAGGTTCTCTCTCCCTCGCTCTCCGTTGAAAGATAAATTTGTCTATGTGACTTATGATTTGGGGGAAAAAATGTTTCATTCTGCTGCTCCATGAAACCCTTCCAGTGTTTGCTGATTTGCTGAGATGTTTAACTGTGTCAAACTCTGTTGACAAGAAAGCAAAATGAATCTCTTTCCATTTGTTTTCTGTCCTCCTCCAAACCAGAATGGAGTTTATGCATATGCATTGTTAACGAGTTTAGGGTATAATTCAAAGACACATTTCCAAATTAGCTTCTGGGGCAGGGAACCACTACCAGAGGAATTCATTTATTCTAATGGAGACTGAGTATTTTAACATTAAACTCCCTCCACCACTAATGCTGCTCTGCAAATAAATGTTCCACGATAATTGAGGTTTTACCACCCCATTAAAAGTGCTGGCAACTGTGACAAAGACAAAACTGTTCTGTCCTAAGGCTGGAATATTTGGGTGAGAATATAAAAGAGCCCAAATCAAGCAGATTCAGAGTGATGGGCAAACTGCTGCTGAATGACTGTGTTGGTTTATTTGTAATCATTTATGCATAAAGTATATATTCAAGCACACAACTTCATAATTCTCTCTACCTATCTGGTTTAAAGCTCAAAATTAATAATCTCAGATAATAGATTCCTAATTTTTTTTAAGGGAAACATCATTTTCAGAGTTGAAACCTAAGTAACATAATGTGGTGGGCTTCAGAATATGAAAAAAAGCCTCCTGTTACAGTGGAACCCCTTGCCCGACTCTGCTAACGGCATGCACATGCTCTTGGGGAGCAGCCTGCGCACAGCTAAGAAAGGAATGCCACTCACCATACAGGATGGTTAACATGGACACAGGCATGACCAGGAAACCCAGCAGCATATCAGCTATGGCAAGGGACATCAGGAAATAGTTGGTGGCGTTCTGCAGCTTTTTCTCTAGGGACACTGCCATGATGACGAGTATGTTTCCAGCAATGGTGAGAATAATCACTACAGTTGTCAGTAAAGCAGACCAGTTTTTTTCCTGGAGATGAAGTAAGGAGAAACATGTTGCGGGGAGGCACCCTTCACAGGAAAGGTTGGTTCGATTTTCAGAGTCTATGGTCCAGTTCAGTGCATCAGACACATTCGCTTCTCCTGAATGGAAGGCACTGGGGAGCCTTGTGTCATCATTGAATTGCATTAAGGAGTTTGGAGTTGAGCTCAAAGAAGTATTTTCTTCACAAAGAACATCCATGTCTATGCCGGAACTTGTAACAGACGAAGTGTTGAAAGGCTCACAAGTGGCAGCCTCTGTTCACCGTTCATCTTTGCGTCCCCGTGCTCCACTGTGCGGAAGCTGGTGTGTGTGGGGGGCTCCTTTGGCTGGTTTTTTCTCTCCCATTATGATAACAATAGTTAGAGAACTGTGAGGGCTCTTTACATTTCCTCCTTCCACAATTTCACCACAGTCCATTGTTGAGTTGTAATTTTTTTTTTCAGCAAAGCAAGGTTTCTCCCCTCCTCCCAAAAAAGCAACCAGAATGGACTTTTAGCACAGCAGGTGCAAAGTTCTGAGAATTTAGGAACACAAATGTGATCCTGGCCAAAGAATAAAAGTTTTGTAACTAACTAGCACTCTTGCTTGGCTCTGTCTCCCTCAGTTAGAGATGCTGATCACAAAAGTTGACCACAGTGTTAAAACAGCATGCAATCCAGACCACTGGGGACACATACAGATGACATGAAGACAGTCAATTAAAAATATGCCGGTGTTAACCCTCTGGTAACTGGGCACACTTCAGGTTACAGTTCTCAGTCTTAGTCTGAGATGCTACAGCAATTGCTATCAGGAATTTCAGCTTGTATTATGATGCTTAGTAAACACAAGGAAAAAGAAAAAGTCCTGAAGATTAGTAGGTAACTTTCCACTCCAGAATTTCTCATGGAAATGAATCCATTTTGGCCAAGCATGATTACAGACCAGAAAGAACAAGGAAAAGAAAATCACACAGCAGTAAAATACAGTAGCATGAAAACTTACGCTTGTCCCCAAGCTCTGTGAAGCCGGCACGCTTGGCTATTCTGTGACTCGCCCCATCTCACATGGGCAGTGAGCCCGGGGAACAGACCCTTCTCCTTGAGCTCCTGGCAGCACAGTGAGACAGTAATTTGATTGCTGTTTTTGCTGACTTGGGAAACTGCTTGCAAGGGTGCAGCCAGTTCCAGCCCTGTGAGGTCCGAGTTGGCTCCTTTGCCAGCGGCCGGCGTGGCTCCTTCCTCCTGTGCAGCTGGCCTCGGCAGGCACACGCTGAGAGATCATTCACCAGCCCTTGTCAAAGTGACACAAAAGAACCACGCGAGAAAGTAGGCAGAGCAGCCTGCGCTCAGGCTCAGGGCTCCCGGTTACCACGGGGACGGGACTGAGCTGCTCTCTGGCTGCCTTGGGCGCCTCCTCAGACCTCCCTCTGTCTGTGTGTCATAACCGGCAAGGTAGCAACAGCCAGGGAGGCGGACCAAGCAGCTTTTCTTTCTTTCTGGTAACATCGGGAAGTTTTCCTTTGCTTTAGGGAGAAGTGGGAGAGCTCTCTTTTCATGCAGATTCCTGAGAAGGAAGCTAATCCTCATGGTGGTAATTTACTAGACTGAACAGAGAAGAGTGACCAGAGTGTCCATAAGGCTGGAAACAGCATGTCCTGAGAACTGGAGGCACAAAGCTCTTCTTTCCAGAGCCAACAGGGTGACGTCCAAAATGAGCTGAGTGGCCAGCAAATCAGTGGCAATTACTCTGCTAAACTATCTGCACTATTTCTATTTATTGTTAAATATATACAACAAACTTACTTTTTCTCCAACAGAAATATGCCACCCAGAAGTCATCCAAAGCTTTACGTAGAACTGGTGATGAGTTGGTTTTTCAGAACCAACACTAAACAACACTGCTTACACGGAGAAGAAGTCTTTCTCAAGAAGTCTTTTAAGAAAGGTAGAAGTGTGTTATTTTTACAGAAGAGAAAATAGATTATTTCTGGAATGTTTGGGGTTTTGAGATTTCTGCTTATTATCATCTTCTTTTATTTTTTACATTCTTTCATAGGCATTTCAACCACTCTCAGGCTTTCAAAATGTTGTGGCCAAATCTGTAACTTCGTGGCAGATTATTTCCATGAGTTCCAAACTACTGGATTCTCCCCTTTACAACCTCGCTGGCCTTGACCTTTGCATGTCCTGTTCCTCTCCATCTCCCATCTTTTCAGGGCTTATTTCCACTCATTCTCCTGTTCACAGAGTCACCACCTCTTCAGACAACTGGCTACAATGCAGTACCCTTCCCTTCTTGTCTCGGCCAGCTCTCAGTCTCCAGTGCTACCTCTGTGTACATATTTCTCAAATTTCCTTGGCTCCAGCCCGCAGCTAAATGTTCTGTGGTTGAGGGCTGCTTCGTCTGCCTCCTGGGTGGGTGCATCACTCTCCCGTCTGCCCTGTCACTGTTCTCCTGTCCCTGCACAACAAGTATGTGTACTCTTTAGTGGGTAGTGAGGCACAGGCATAGGAATCATGGTTCGTTAGTTTTGAGTCCCAGCTCTATAATTCATAAATTGGAGAGCTTTGAGCAGCCAGAGACTTCCTCTTCAATTCTGTGTTCTCCCTGTACTAGAGGCAATGGTGGTACCTTCCTTATGAGGTCATAGCGAAGCTGAAATCGGGTAATTTACTTATTTAGCTCATGTCTAGTGTACAGGATGTTTAGTATGTGTTAGCCATTTTTCTCTTATTAATATTCTTACTGATGGGAAAAAATTGGCACCACCTCCTTGTCTGGGTTCCTTCATCCGCTCTCTGTGGAGTACATGACTTTTCTTAGTTTGCGCTGCGCTCAGGACCCCTACTTTCCAGGCCTGTATTCTCCCCATGAGCAGCCTTTGTGCAGGTTGCTCTTGAATGCTTCTGACCTTCTTTATGACCATCCTTGCAATCCCCTGTGTCTGGAATGTTCTTTCCACCTTTGTCTTTGTGTTCATCTGTGAAAATCCTAGTCAGCTTTGAAAATCCTTCTCAGTTCCAAAGTCATTGCCTCCGAGAAACCCTGGCTTGCCTTTTATTATTCGTGTTAACTTGCTTAAATTTTTTAATGTCTACGTTTTAGTTTTCTTGTCTATCAATAAGAAATATTACCTTAGAGGATTGATTCGATAGCAAAGTAAATTTATATATGTGCTGTGTGCATATGTAAGCACACAGTAAGGTTTAGTTGCTATTATTCTTATTTTTGTTGTTAAGCTTACTGTGGCCCTTTTTCCTCAGTAGATGCAAATACTGTAACATCTTCTTCAGCCTTCCCTTTCAATATTCATCATGTTGCATGCAGCTCCATAAACACAAGAATTCTCTGTCTTCTTCAGGATTGGTCATATGGTTGGTGCTCAAAGGTACTGACTGGATCTGTGGCTGATTTATAATTACCTATTTGCCTACCTGACTTCTCTTAACAAGGGTGCAATTCTCGTGATGGAAGGTTTTCAGCAGCTGTGTTTTGATTTAATTATTAATGTATATTAAAAATGAGAATTAGGGAGAAATCTACAGACCCTAATTTTTTCACTGCTTTGCCCAGTGCCATGCTATTTTAATTAAAAGGGGCAAGAGGCAATTTTATTTAAAAACCCCAGTATTGGGAAGTTATTCTAAACCTTCTTGATGTTGAATTTTGGGTTATGAATTTCTGTTCTCCTAGGTGAAGTCTAATTTTCTCAGATCATTATGAACAGTTGGGCTTCTAGTCACAGTGAAACTGGCCAGAGAATTTCCTATCATGTAATTACACAACGAGATACCTACTAGTAACTATCTAAGATTATTTGTGGTTCTTCCTGCAGTTTTATTACAGACAAAGCAATATAGGCTTAATCTGGCTTCCGATTTCCTTTCTTTCTTTCTCTTTTTAAAATTTTCCATCTTAAAGATAATAAAATTCAACCAAACAAAACAGAACAAAGACAATCAAAACAAAGCAGCAAAATTGGTACAGAACTTCCAAGCAGGATATTAGGAAAACAACAGTAGCTACCATAGTGTATCTTGTTATCTTCCCAATAGTTGTCCATTCCATTACATACAGCAAAATCAAACCAAAACAAAACAGAATAAAACCATTCAAAACAGAACATTGAATAAAGCAAAACAATTGATCAGAACAGAACCAAACAGTTAGAATAACATTGGATTTCAAAAACATGATGGAAGGAAATCCCCCATATTTGCTGTATTGTACACCATCGTCCTCCCAACTGATGCTTAGACCGCTGGCCCCAGGCCTGCAAAATCAACCAGACAAATCAAGCAATCAGTTGCTTTTTGTACATTAGTTGCTATCAACTCAGCCTGCCTCTGAACCAGCTGGTTGCTTACAGGGTGGATTTTTGGACCAGGTGCTGGTAGGCTCACGGGATGTGCTATTTGACTTTTCTCTTCCTGGACTCCACATGGCTTGCATGGCTTACCAGAAAGCCTGGCTAGTTAGCTTCTCGGTGGTTCCTCCCAGTCCCAGCATGGCCAATTCCCAGGCAACTGACTTTTCTTTCTTTCTCTTTCTTTCTTTCTTTCTTTCTTTCTTTCTTTCTTTCTTTCTTTCTTTCTTTCTTTCTTTCTTCTCTCTCTCTCTCTCTCTCTCTCTCTCTCTCTCTCTCTCTTTCTTTCTTTCTTTCTTTCTTTCTTTCTTTCTTCTCTCTCTCTCTCTCTCTCTCTCTCTCTCTTCTTTCTTTCTTTCTTTCTTTCTTTCTTTCTTTTTTTCTTTCTGACAGAGTCATGCTCTGTAGTTCAGGCTGGCCTCAGATTTGTGGCCATCCTCTGCCTCCCAAGTGCTGTGATTACCAGGAGTGCACCGCCATGCTTCGCTGCTCGCTACTGATTCTTGAACAGGACCTATCTATTAGTGACACAAAACTCAGACTTATTGGAACAGTTCCTTGCAGGTCAGACTCCCCCTTGTGAGTCTGGTGATTCTGAGGGCTTCAGGGGCACTGAGCACCACTCAGATCTCTGTTGCAGAAGTAACAGTGGATGGCCTTCAGCAAATTCTCCCTGTAAGGACTACCCTTGGCCAAAAAGCTCCCTTGTACATGCCTCTTCTCTGGACAGTCAGCATACCACTGAAGTCTGTCCATGGTAATATGAGTCTAGCTCTCTGACCTCAAGGCAAGGTGTTGCTCAGGGGCTCCCTTTCTCCAGAGGTTCCTGAGGGATCTGCCTAGCCCTCTGTTTTGAGTGAATCACAGGTAAGTACCTCCCTCACCCAGTCCTGCTTCCCTTGCTCCTCTAAAGGGGTTGATCTGTGAGCACTTCCCAGTAAACCTTCCTATGCATGTCTGTCTCAGTCTAAGACTTATTTTCTTAAATTTTTGTTTAAATGACTAAACACCTGCATTGGCTGAGTTGCACGTGTTGCAAAGAACAGAAAGATAAATGCTGCCTACACAGTGATAGTATAAAGTTCCTTGGCGTAGAATCACAGCTCTTGAATTGACAATTGACTTTGCTACTTTATTAATGCCAGAAGAATTTTAAGGGGAGAACTCAAAAACTGAGCTTATTATTTTGAGAATTCTTCTAGGACTTAAGTAGGGTGATTAGTATTTGGCTGCATTCTATAACTAGTTTATTTGGAGTGTTCACCAGAAAGTGATTGCTTAAAATTGGATGTTTGTTTGTTTTTAATGACTGCAGTTGCATTCGTAGCCATTGTTTAGCTTTTTTCCATGCTAAAGTTGTTGGGTTCTAAAACATTATTACCTTATGGACATTAATAATGTGGGGGGAAAAGTTCTGTGAGCAAATAAATCAGAGCATATTACTTCCAATAGCCTGCTCTTAGAAATAAAGTGCACACTGACATATTAAAGGCTATAAGAGATTCTATAGCAAAGAAATTTGCTTACATTTATCTCTTTTACTCCCACTTTTGTAGAACAGTCACCACAGGTGAATTTTATTTGTTTAAATTATGTGTTACATTCATTAAAACATGAAGCTCTTAATTATGCAGTTCAATGAGTTTTCACAAATATACTTATGTAAACCAAATTAAGATACCTACCATTTTTCCCTGAAAAGTCCCCCTTTCCTCTTTTGATCTCTTTTCAATGGAGACAAGGTTTCTTATGCTGCATAGTATGTGTGTGAGATCCATCCACGTAGCTGGAAATAAACTTCTTAAAAGATGGATTATATTTTGAGAAACTCTTAAATGGTTTAGATATTCAAGTGATTTACATTCATGTATTTTTTTGTTCAAAGGAACATAAAATTGATCTTTGTTCCATTTGTAATTTTTAAGATTAGCTTTTCAGGATAGTGCTAATGTTAACCTCTGTTCAACTGATTGTATCTGATTTTGTTCTGAATTGGTAGCACAGACCACTTTTTTTCCATGTACTTTCTTAAGAATATGACTCTGTGATTTCTGCTAACCACAGCTTACAGATAGTATGAGAATCAGAAAAAATATCCAGCGGATTTTCTGAATAATACTTAACTCATCACTTCCTTTGGGTGGTCCCATTCTCAGGACTGGAATAGCTCAGGTTTTCTAACTATATACCTGGAGTATTCAATACTTTAATTGGCTTGTATTAAAATGCATTAGTTAATGATTACCACTATTTTACAAATTTTCACACAGTGATGTTTAGTTTAAAAATGATTCTGAATTTAACAGAAAATTGTGATTATTGAGTGCTGTACCAAACACTGCTCCATGAAGTTGGACAAGGTTTCTACCTTAATTTATTTAAATCACTCAAGAAATAGTTGGTTGCAGCATGGATGAGTATAAGGGTTCGGCAAGAGATATATACTTGGTAGTTAGTGGCATACTGCTAGTATTTAAAACATGATCCTGAATGAAATATTTAATCAAGAAAGTAGAGACTGAGAAAGGAAGAGGGAGGAGCCTGGGTCATTCTAATGTTTTAGGTGAGAGAGGTGTGGAGGAATTAGAAAGCAATTCTGCGAAGCCAGGTGAAGAAAGGTCTATAAAGGAGACAAAGTGCCAGGTCAAATGTTTCTGATAAGTTGAATACAATGAGGGCTTAGTTGATTATGATGCAGATTGAATACCATCAAATTGATCCCAATGGCAGTCTTTTATGATCTTGACAGCAATTGCTCCATGAAGTGGTTGGAGTGAAAACTCAATTAAAAGGGTTCAAAAGAAAATGAGAAAGAGAGGAACTGATGATGCACGTAAACAACTACTGTGAAAATAAGTGGAAAAGAAGCAGAGAAATTTGGTGATATTTGGAGGGAGTAGAGGCAACAGCAGGTTAGACTGTGCTCTGGTGACAATCCTCACTAGTCTGGGGTGGGCAGGAAGGATTGATGGTGATGGGGTGTGGAATAAGGCTTGAAAGATTATGGAGCATAATTAAGGCTTTCTAGACCATAGCAAATGTTCTAGATTCCACTTCAATTGCAATAGGAAGCCACTTAGAGTATAAGCAGAAAGGCACCATAATTTCATTTAAATTATAGGATTTTTGAGGCTTCTGGGTGGAGAACGGGTAGAAGGTTTCAAGAATATAAGTAGGAAAATTGATTAAAAGATGTTACAATTGCTTAAGTAAAAGATGCTGATAAATAAAACTGATAATGAAGATGAAGAGAAAGAGATAGATGAAGTTTAGAAACAGAAGTGCCAGGACTCTGACTTATTGTGAATGACGATTAGGCGGGTGAAAGATTAAGGACAGAGGCTAAAGGTCACTTTCCATAGCTTGGATTTTGAGCAGTTTGTTAGATAATAGTGTCAGCATGGAAATGGGTAAGGTTGCAGGGTTCAGCTTTAGGGGAAAAATTCTGTCATGGATGTTATGATTTTACTGTTCTACCAGTTGAATGAAGTTTAGCTATCACATGTTGCAGAAATCACAGGATAATAGTGTCCAACAGGGGAAGTTTCTTCTTTTTCACACAGACAAAGTCTACATAGAGTCAATCTGAGGCTGACATCATTGTCACCAGAGACGTTGACTCTTTGTCCTGCTGTTTGGCCATCTTTTCAGTGAAGTTCTGTGATGCTATGAGGATGGTTGGGATGCAGACATCTTCCTACATTTCTGCTCTGGAGGAGGAACAAGTGAAGTTTTCCCCCCTTCTTTAATATGACACTTCTTTTTCTCATTGGCCAGAATTTGAAAACATAACCTACTTTGGAAGATGAGGGATCTGAAAATGTAGTTTTTAATCCAACAGGTGTGTTCAGCTATGCAACAGACACTTTAGTACTAAGGTGGGAAGAGAGGATAGAAATTGGGAGATAATTATCAGGTTCAGCTACTGACATCTACTTGAAATTATCTGAAGACAGATTATCTTGAATATATGACAAGTAGATACAGAAGAAGTCAGAGCAGGAGGTACACATTTTGCAGTCAGAAATCTGCATAGTTAGTATTTAAAGTTATATGAATTAGTTTTCTATCACTGCCATAACAAGTTACCATAAGCTTAGTTACTTAAAACAAAAATTAACAATAATTCTATAGCTTAAGTGTGCCATGTGGATGTCAATGCCTGCAGAGCTCCTTTCTTTTTGAAGATCAAGGGAAACAGACCTAATTCTCTCTTTCACCTTCTAAAAATCCATCCACATTGTTTAACATATGGCCTATGCCTCCATCTCTGAAGAACTACTCATGTTGGTTCTCTATGAGGCAAAATGTTCTCTGCTTTTAAGAACTCATAGATTACATTGAATTCCCATTTGAAAATTCAGGATACTCTCTCCATCTCTGTTGTAGTCAGAATTTGTAAGTGAGACAATTATATACGAGACACATAATTTATAGTAGTATTTTATAATGGTCACCCAAAGAGTCAAATACAAAAGAAAGAGTGCTGGAAATCTGTCCACACACTAAGACCCAAAGAATCCAGCTGAGGGCCTGGATCCCATTGGACTGTCCTGGATGAGGCCAGCCGAAGACCTAGAGTCCATCACAGTGCCCTCCATTAGTCCAACTGGTTGCCTAGAGCCTATGACAAACATCTCAAGCAAGTCTGTTTCACGGATCTTCACTAGGAAGGCCCAATGTTCAGCTGTGGAAGCTAGAAAGTCCATGCCAGGATGAATGATCTGTGCCAATAGGTTGAGGGTTCTACACTGGTGCCAAGAATCAACACTCAAAATAGGGACCAGGACTCTGCTGAAAATACCACAGCTATCCTCAGCAACAATGAGGTCCCGAGCTCCTCTGATGATAACAGCTGAGTTCATATCAGGAAGCCAGCTTGCCTAGCTTTTCCTGGAGATTGAACAGCGCACATCTTCCCCTCCTGAGCCAGAAAGCAATGCTCAGAGCTCCCCTAAAGTGAACCACAGCCACTCTCAGTGACAACAAAGTCCCAAGCTCCTCTGACAATGAGAATAGTCAAGTTCGTATCAGAAAAGGAGCTCACAAGCTCCTCCGAGAGAGCTAACAGCAACAGAAGAACCAACACCCCCATGGAGAACCAACACTACCTCTTCCTCTCTATGTCTCCTTTCTATCTTGGCAACAATCCTCAGCTGGGCCATCCATGCTCAGTATCATGCTGATTCAGTTCAAGTAGTATTACAAACTGACCACCAGTTATCAGTCCACCACAAGGTCCTTAAATTTAGCCACATCTGCAAAGTCATCTGAAAGCAATATATTTAAAGACTTGAAGGATTAGCAACTGGACATCTTTTCAGGTCATTGCACTGTCATTTACTTAAAAAAATCCAAGAGTTTCATATAGAAGGACAAGAGGGCCGGGGGAAAAGCATTGCAGCATTTCAACACTAAATTTTAAAGATGTAGCAGGGGAGGAGGATTCAGCAAAACATTACTTGCAGCTCATGAAAAAGGATTTAACCTTGTGATATTAATTTTTCACTTGTAGGAAGGACCCTATTGGAACCTACATTGGTCACACAGCCCTGTCTGAACTAGTCAGTAGCTAGGCTCATTGAATACTTGAATTGCCAGTCTGTGTCACCTGCCTATCTCCATTTGAGGGGTCAGAAGAACACCATCAGCTAGCTTCACTGGGACTGTGGAATGGACCCTTTTCCCAAATACAGATCTCTGCCCAGTGATGATTCTTTACTGTATTAATGGAAGGTGCTACTTGGGTTATCATCTATTTTTTTGTTTATTGGCTTTATTTGGACACATTGTCTCAGAGGCCTAAGTCTTGCCTAGATTCCTCCAGAGGCCTTGTCTTTAATTCAGATTATGGGGAGGTTCATTCTTACTCTGGTAAAGGTAAAGAGCATCCCATTCAGTTAGCGACCTAACAGGGTATTCCCAAAATAATTTTACCACAAAGCATGACCAAGGTTCAGTTGTCACTATAGAGCAAGATAATAATTTTTCTCATTAGGAAACAATTGTTTGAGGCAAAATATTTCCACTAGTCTTAAAGAATTACTCTCATGAAATGGTTATGAAAATATCTGAGAGTTGAAACATAAACATATTTTGTTAGGATTCCAAATTTTGTTTTTGCTAGGTTCAAAGCAACATTTGAGTTAAATTTATTTTTATACCTAAGTGGGGTGTAGAGTGGACTGGATTGGATCACTTAAATTGTGATGGTGCTGCAGATTGATTAAAGCCATGTTTAAAAATTTTGGTGGTACTCCCCTCTGAACCCCACTCTTTCTCACTTAATGCTGTGGGAGATAAAGAAACTAATGAATTACTTTCCAAGTGAAGGGAACTTTTTGGATAAGTTTTAGCAAACAAGCACTATGAGAAAAGCAGCCTAAAAGAAATATAAACAGGAAAATAATGAGTTCATTACTCAGAGGTTAAATCTTTAACCTCTTTGATTCTGTTAAGAGTTTTCATTCCTTTATGAAGTTTTCATTCCTTTATGGTGAGTAGCAGCATGAATGTCAGTATGATGAGAAGCAGAGTAGGATAAAGCAAATCCTGAATTTTTACAGATTGAAATACACTTGGCTCCTTGGTTTCAAAGTGTGTTCAATAGCCACGAGTGATTCAATATTAAATGAGAATGAATATGGGAAGATAGCAGTCTATCCAAAAAGTCAAATTCGCACATCAGGAGGCCACTTCTCAAATTCAAATTATTGGAATTTTTTGTCCAACTATTACTGATGATCTAATCAGTGAGGCAAGGGCCTTGTATTAATATCTTGGATGTGGAGGTCACAGAAACTAGTGACATGGATCAGTTTCGTATAGCACATTGAGATAAAATTACTCATGTTATGTTTTCCATCTCAGATGATTGTTGGTTCAGATGTCTTGATAAGCGGAATAGTCATAGAGTACTTGGGAATCATTGTTAAAAATCATGGAGAATTAAAAGAACTGATGTGTTTTTCTTTTTTCGAATATGATGGGAGGTGGGTGGGATGTGTATGCTTCTGAAAATTTCATTGGCTTTTTTCTATGGGGAATGCCAAGAAATTGTGTATTTTGTCATCACTAAGTATAACATATTTACCATTTTATATTATTTGTTCCAGGTGTCTTTTCATTAGAGGAAAACAAAATTATGGATCACTCCCCTCAAAAAAGAATGCTCGCTGGACAGCTGCATTTTAAGTGTAGAGTACTCATCGTCACAGAATGAGTTACCTTTGACATTTTTTTTTTAGGTTCTTTCTAACTCTGGTATTGTTTGCTTCTGTGAAATCTACACAAATGAAAACAGAAACAACGTGGTTATCACATTTAAAATTGGGTCTTTATTCTTAACTCTAAAAAAAGTAAATCTATATTGTAAAATATTATGCCATGTAGAAAGATTTTTCTTCCAGACATAGTCAATGTTTTATATGCTTCTAAATATTTTCTTTGAATGTGTAAGTGTAAAAATATGTGTGTAATTGCATATATATTATATACGATTCACATATATAATCAAATGTATGGCATTTATAAAGTTTTTAAAAAGTTAGGTTGGTAATAGAAGTAAACTGATAGATATATTGTAGTTAATAGGTCTTTTTTTAACAAATAAGTTACTATATGTGTTCACACTTCAAGGGCTATATTTTAAAGATATCACCAATTAGCTCTCCAAAATATGCTGATTTATACTCTCACCAACAACTTAGTATTTTCCTCACACCTAACACAGGTTTTTTAAATTAGGCAGTTCTAACAGCTTAACGTCTTGTGAACTAACAGTTGATTCAATTATTAAAACTCATGTCTCGATGTAAACCAAATAAAATTTTTGTTTTTTCTACTGAAGATATTTATGAAAAATCATTTTAATTTATGTATGAACTTTCAAGACCTAAAATATAGCAGGATCTGTTGAAGCCACTATCTTAGTAAATGAAAAGCTCTGATTTCCACATACAAAATCTCACCTCTCCACTTGAAATTTCCTGCTTTTACCATTTTTGTTATTGGATTTTAGTGACCTGTTTCTGATAGCTTTTCCGAAAAGATTGTTTTTCTCCACATTATTTTCCCATAATAAAAGTGAGAAGTCTAAAATGTACAGAAAATATTTCACCTGTGAATGCACTGTGAAAATTTAACATGAAAGATAATACAGGGCTATGATTGTCACCAAAGTCTTTATAGTCCTTCTGATTCTTAAATGTATGTGAACATTTACTGCTTGATTTTCCCATTTTACATAAGTCTACAAATTGAGAGAAAAGCATCACAATCACATTGTTATCTTTTCTTGCTTGCCTTTCCAGTTTTGTTAATTAATATCATTTCTAAGCACATGACTTGAAACAGTAAGCCCTGTTTTTTAAAAAAAAATTTTATTATTTTGAAGTTAGTGAAATACAACAGAACAAGGTGAAACAAAGCCAGTTTTGACAATGTAATGAAATTGGTACAGAACTTCACAGCAGGTTACCGGGATAACAGTAATAGGTACCACAGTATATCTCTTTATCTTCACAATAGTTGCTCTTTCAATCAGGTATAGAAAAATAAAATTCAATACAGAACATTATAGAACTTATCAAAACAGAATATTGAATAGAGCAGTACCATTAATCAGAATAAAGCAAAACAGTGGTAAAAATATTTGCCTTCAAAGAGATGGTAGAAGGGAACCCCCTTATTTGCTGTATTGCATATGGTCAACCTCCCAAGAGATGCTCAGAGCTCTGGCTCCTATTTGCTAACGGGGGTGGTGGTGGTGGTGGGATGTTTGATTCTCAGCCCGTGAGCCAGTAGGCTCACTACCGCTTAGCAGGGAGGCGAGCTGAGGGCTTGGTTTCCCAGCACCCTAAGTTCCAACATGGCGCAGATCTCAGGAGTCGCCTGTTTTCTGACCACAAACTCCACATTTACTCGAATCTTAGCCTTACAGTTTGATGGCACTATTGCTTGTCACTGTTTCACCATTAGCTCTTGTCCATTTAGCTCTCGGGTAAAGAATGTTCTTCAAAAATGAGTCGTGGAGTCTCAGTCTCCAAGTGCCAAAAAGTTAAAAAATTTTCTGTTTTCTCTGCAGTTATTTAATAACATTTGACCAGTGTAAAATTCTTGTGTCACATTTTGTTTCCTTAAGGACGCTGTTCAGTATCAACCATCCTCTGGGGTTGATTGTATATGTGGAGACATAGGAGTTCAGGGAAAAGTTCCCCCACATTTTAAAGTATTTTAAACTTATCAGGATTCTCAAAACAAACCTTTTTGTTCATTTGTTTTAAGCTTTTCATATTTAAATATGCCAATATATATGCACATATTGGTTATTTTATGATTTTTTGGGGGAACATAGTGTGCCCTTTTTGTCTGATTTTCTTGACTTATATTTTTAATTTTGGTTGTCTTTCTTAGAGGCACCAGTCATGAGTACATTATCTATTTACTTTTCTTAAGCCTGTCTTTCTTGTTTTTTGCTGTACATTGATGTGTCCATTCTTTTTGTTGCTACCAATGTGGCTCACATTTCTGTGGCTTATTTTACTTTTTTTCCAGAGTCAGCTCCTGTTATACCTATTCCTGATGTCCATGCTAATCTTTCAGTTGAAATAAAGAATCACTGATTGAAACTTTTGATTGCATAGGAGATCATTTTATGAAGGCCTTCATGTTCAAAATCTTTAGACAATATTTTAATCACCATAGAATTATTTGAAGAAGAAAAAACAATCATGATCTTCCCTCTTTCTAAATTTTTAATTTTTTCTTTTCTTTTCTTCCTTTACTTAGAGAATTTCTTCATAGATCTAGGGCCTGAGGCCAGTCCCGTCTGGAGGACTTATTTCTGGTTTGGTCAAGTTCCAGGTCAGACTTGTGTGTCTTTCATTTTTATATTTTCTTTGGTAGCAGAGACCGATGCTGCAGAACAGTAGTCAGTGCAGACATTGCCCTATTATCGAGCCACCCCCTTTGCCCACAGGTCTCTGACCCATCACCCAGCCCTGCCTGTTCTGCTCAAATGGCTTTAGGAAAGTTACTTGCCAACAGCGTGCCTTCTCCACTCTGTACGTCACAGAAAAGAAAATCGTCAGTCTTCTTTGGTGTAGTTTGCTGCCTCTTAGGAAAGTGGTTGCTGCCAGCTTCGGTGGTTTGTGTGTGCGCATGTGTGTTTTGCATGCTTTGTCTGAGATCTCTAGCCACAAGCATCTTTTTTTGGTGTCTTCCCACACTGCTCTGACTTCTCTGAGTTTAGCAGTCCTTCCTTAAATACGGTGGTTTGGGTCTACCATTTTGGTGAAAATTAATTCTACATTTAGTTCTAATTCTTATTTTTTTTTAAAAAATGATAACACTGAAAGGAAAATGAAGCAAAATGTTTTCCTCTGCATATTTTAGGTTAGATGTCATTGCACTGGAACGAATCATGTGTGAATTAGTCACATAGACGGGATTTTTTTAAAGAGTTGTATTTTTTGTATTTGCAGTATTTTGTATTCCTTTTAAGTTTAATATTACAGCTTCTTTTGTGTTTTTTTGATACAAGGTCTCGCTTTGTAGTTCATTCAGGATGGCGTTGAAATGACTAGCACAGGCTGGACTTGAACTTAATATGATCCTCTTGCTTCAGCCTCCGGAATGCTAGAATTACAGGCATGTGTCACTATGCCCTGCAATATTATAGCTTCTAAGCTTATGAAAATATGTAAACTACAAGATTAAACACTGAGGAGAAAAACTTGTTTTTCTAAATGTAGGAAAACTTGAAGAAGCAGCCAGTGTTTTAGGAGAGATTAGTACCCACATTTTCAGTATGGCATGGAAGACTGGTATCTTTTCTTAACTAGGTTTAATAAAATGTTTTGTTTCTTATGTATTCCAGCCAACAAGAACACACTTTTTATATCAGAAGTGAACAAATTATGGGCCTCAGGCTAAATACTACTTGCTGTTTGTTTTTTAAAATAAAGTTTTATTAGAACATAGGCATGCTTAATGCTTTATACAGTGGCTATGGCTTCTTCAATGCTGCTATGCAGTGTTGAGTCATTGTGATAAAGATCATATGACTTGTAAGTTGCAAAATGTTTAACTCTTTACAGAAAAAATGTACTGATTCATATTTTAGAAGAATTCTCAGTCACATTAAAATGCCTATTTATATTTTCTCCATTAGAGTCACTCTGAGAATAAATCACAAAATTCCATCCCCATTTCTATCCCCTTCCCCAGTAGATAGCATGTGAAAACTTAGCATGTAAACAGACCTTTTAGTTATTTCTTAGTTACAGAACTAACCCCATTTTTAAGTGATAAATTCACTTTTCAAAAATATCAAAATTTATTTTTTGAGACATGCAGACAAAGAGCAAAGTTGTGTTTTGTTGTCTTTATTCATCCTTCTTGATATTTAGAAGACTGACTCGAACCTATTGTTTTTTTCATGGCTGTGTAACATTTTTCAAATTTTATTAGTTCTATTTTGGTGTGATCATGATCCATTTCCTTTAGAATTATTTGCAACTGGCCCTTGTAGCCGACTACTATAATGGAAGATTATGTGATATAATCAACTACAGTTACCTAAGCACTGTTTTCTATTTTGTTTTTGCTTTCATTTCCTAGCATGTTTTTTCTCTATCATAATCAGCAGTTACATTATCTGATAAATTTTTTGGTAGAAAAGACAAGAGTTTATTTGGATCAGGATACACTATTAAGAACAGCAGATGAATTTGTAAGAAAAGAATTACAAGGTTGGGGTGAGAGATTAGGGTCTTTATTAGGATTTTAAAATAAGGAAAAAGGATCTAGCAGAAAATATAATTATCTATGGAATGTCTTTTCCTGGATCGTTTAGCTCCTTGTAGCTCTTCCTGGAGTACCTATATTGTACTTAAAATTATGTTTTTTTATTGTTACATTTTAGATATACATAATAATTGCATTCATCATAGAGAAGTTGTACCTGTACATGATATAACTTTTTTTTTTAACTTTCCCATTTCTGTACCCTTTCTTCAAAACCCTCCCACCTTCCCAGATTTACAAAAGCTTTGTTTATAGTTGCAATCTTGACAAGGCCATATCCTCTGGCTTTACAGAAGACTTTCAGAGAGGAAGTCTATGCATATCTCTTAGAGAAGATTGGGTGGGACTCATTGGGATGAATGAATGGATCTTACATCCAAAGTTTTGTTTTTCTGATTGCTGATGAGAATGGGATGACTTTAGCAGTTCACTGTTAAGAGTTTTAGTCCCTATATCTGCTATTCTAAAATCAAAATAGAGGCAGTAAAGGAGGCATTATTCTTGCTTGGAAAATGTAATGGAATCAATAGGCAAGACTGTAAAAACAGACAGTAAATTTCATGGCTGTGTTTGATTTTGTTGACATGTATTTCTGTAATTTTCCACTTGATCTTTTTATTCAAACATAAAAATTATTGTTGAATTGTTCCCGCTTTTCTTTTAAATTATACTGATTAATTTTACATTTTGGTTATTTGTCTTACTTCAACCTTCGTTTCTCTCAATCTGCTCTACATACTACCTCTTCTGGAAGAGAACTGAGCAGAGAGAGTCCCCTGCACAGTAGATACCTCTCCGTGTTCTGTGACTAATAATATGCCAGCTCCTCTTGTGGCATCTGATAATGAGCTGCTTCTAGAGAGAAACACGCTTATGCTCAGTCCCATTTAGCTTGAAACAACCAGATACGGTTTTTCCCTTGCTGTATTGAATTTGGCTGCTGGAGTTTGATCATCACTTACTTCAATAACACATATTTTAGTGACACCCCACAGGGTCAGGATCATAGCTTTGGTTGTTAAAAACAGTGAGTGAAAGCCAGTGTTCTTTCAGACATTACTCACCATTGATGTGGTTAGTGGAGAAGATGTCTGTGTGTCTGGAAGCTTGGCCACCACTTATTGCTTGCTTTTCTACCCCAGAAAAGTATTCAAAACTATCTAAAAGGCTTCTGAAATTATCTGATTCTAAACTGATATAAGCGTCTCATTGTGGTATATTTGAGTACAGTGCTATTGAGTAATACACCAGTTATGCATTAAGAATATAGCAGTTGGTTTTACGTGAAACACGTTCACACTTTGGTTTAGACTCAAGGAGGGAAAGGAGATGAATCAATCGTAATGGGACAATGTGCTGAGTTATAATGCTTTCCACATGCACGTTACTTAATCCTGACAACTCTGCAAGACATCTAAAATAGACTCTGGGCCACAGATGTCCCTCAGATGTCGAGACCGGCCTGAGTTGCTCTATGGTGCCGTGCTGGTGCTGGTGTCTCCATGCCTGGCTCTGTGACTCTTTCCTTTTTTATGCATCGCCTTTTCTCAAACTATACAGCTTTATATTTTACCATGTCTTTTAAATTTTTAAACTACCTAATCACCCCATTTACTTTGTTATGAATATTTTAGATTTGCTTTACCTGTTTGATTACAGTGCTGCATTATATATCAAACTGTACATATCCTACATTTTTCCTTAAAACCAAGCTTGTTTTATATGTGAAAAGGCCAAACTATAAAACAGGCTTCTATGATTTGGTCATTACCTCTCTAGTGATTGCATTGTTTTTCTGTTGGTGGGTCAAATTCCACAGATTCCTATCACTAAAAACATAAATATTCCCAGGCCTAAACTGTATTGTGTTTCTCTCTCAAGGGCACTGACTATTTCTTTGAGTGTGTACAGTACTTTAAATTTATAATAAATCCCTTTATTTTTTTTTAAGAGAGAGATTTATATCCAGGTCATCTGTCTGGCGTGAGGCTTAGCTTTCTTCAGTAAAGCAAAACTAAACCATGGAAATGCAGTTATACACAAAAGTTAAGAGTCAATGATTTTTAAAATGTCAGATAAATTTTAAATATTCTTGTCTATACGTTATCTAAGTAAATGTATATATGTATATATATATGGTATTATCTAATGCTACTTTATATATATGATACAAGTACTGGATTTCTCTTTATTTTAGCTAGTTTGTATTTTTATTTTTCATTTTTACAAAGCACACGATGTTTTCACCACTTCAGCTCTATCTGGTGTTCACTCTGTGCTCTGTGTCTGCACTGAAGGGATTCAGTGTTTTCATACAGCAGGTGTTTTATCAGACTAAGTAAGGAATTCAATCAGATTTATTAGAAAAGTATAATTTATTCTGCCAGTAAGAAGAAATCCAGTGATTGAGTGATATTTAGACAAAAAAATGAAAGTTTGCTTATGTGCCATCTCCTTCTGAGACTGAATTCCCAGAGTCAACCACCAGCTTCTTCTCTGTTTTCTAAGCATGTACGAAGTGTTTGACCTGTTTGGCAATATGGCAATCTTTGGTTTTAAAATGATCAAACCATCCTGAGCCGTAGTTTCCTCTTCTATAAAATGGGTTGGTAATACCTCATAGGATTATTGTGACGATTGAACGTAACATCTGGAAAGTACTTAATAGCTGGCATATACTAGATAATAAATAGAGCAATTAGGGATATAATTATAATGGTGCCTAACAATCACTTTCATAACAAAGCTCTTCAGTGAGGGAAGGAGGGTGCTTTGTATGATAGCTTCAGGCACAATTGCTCATCTTATTAAAATGTCTATTCCACTTTAATCCTATTTTCACATAAGCGTAAGCAAGCTGGAAGCTCATCCCATTCACAGAAGGTATCAGAGATAATGTATTTTTAATTTTCTGAGTAACAAATAAGCTAAACTATCTGAAGGTAAATTTTTCAGAGTCCAGAGATCTCTCACTGCCAGGGATCTGACAAAGTTCCATCCTTATAACTACGTGGCCTAATGCCAATTAGTTTGTGTACCCACCATTAAGGGGCCTTTCAGTCTCATGGTACAAATAAAAGGTCCCTAGTTTCTAAAATTGGTGTTGTTCATGGTTTGATATTTTCATTCTTTATAGATCCCTTTCCTGACACTTTCTGAAATGGAAAATTGTTTCTATCTTCCTGTTAGCTGCACACCACACCTGTGAGAGAGTTCTCTGAGCATCCTTTTGCAATTTCATAAGGATAGGATTAGATTTACCCAGAAAACTCCCAGAAAACATACAGATAACTCCATTAGTTTTACTTTGAATGAATTAATTTCTGCTGATTTCCTGACCCTCCCAGGAGCCCTGACTTGCAGCCCTGAGGCATCATTTCAGGTTACTACTCACCACATTCATGGTGGCCTCACAGCCTGTAAGGGGTTTCAAGTCTGAGCTGTGTTTTGCAGAAGGGGCCAATTGTGTAGCAGCACAAGCATCATAGCAATCTTCAGTAAAATAAATGGATAAACAGGAGGTTAGTGCTCCTATTATATCTAATAGATGTGTCCTGAAAAACTTGTGACTAATTTTATTGTCTGAATTTTATGAGATATAAAAATTGCTATTTGCTATTTTTTATTAGTACATGTTTTCAGTCCTTGTGTCGGGTTGGGGCGTATACATAAAACATTTGAATTGTTTTTGCATTCCCTTTTTGCTCCTCTTATTCCCCCCCACCCCATCTCTTGATTCTCTTTCTATTAGTAAAAGGTCTATCTCCCTACTTTCTGTTATCTTTTATTTTGCTCTTTATATTTTTGGCTTCTCATGTAAAAGAAACCCCGTGAATCTGATTTGTTTTACTTAACATTGTGGTCCCCAGGTGCATCTGTTTTCCTATACATGATTCATTTCATTCTTCTGAGATAGCATAACACTCCTTTTTGTGTAAATCTGAGGTTACCACCTTTGAGAGAATTGTTTTTAAATTAAAATTTTTTCTTTTTTCTAAGAAGGGATCACAATCACCTTTTGCACTTAATTGTGGGCCTATGAAGAACACAAGAGTGAACATAAACAGAAGACTTCTAGTCTTCTGCGTTTCATACATGGCCCCACAAAAAAGGAATGCAAATTTATAACCGCCTGTTATATACAGCTTGAAAGACAGATGTCCTCTTTTTCACGTTACTGTTAAAGTTCTTTTGTTTTTCTAAGTATTAAACATAAACTAATTTAAGGAAAGCATGGAAGGCTTAAAATAGGTTGGTTCAAGTAAGAGAAAAAGAATTTTTCTAGAGGTTTTCACACTGAAAACAAGACATCTCAATTCAAAAGTTTAAATATATCAATTAATCACTATAAATTAATTTAGATGTACTCTAAAACCTTATGCACTCCCAGGTGGCACTTTGAGGAGATACTTGGACCAAGAAGGGTGTGATGCTCATCAGTGGATTAGTGCACTGGTGAGTTTATAGCTAACTATGATGTTGGGAGGAGGTGAAGCCTGGTCAGAGGAGGTGAGTCATTGGAAGCATGGTCTGGAGGGGCTGCCCCCTCTGTCTCTCTGCTTTCTGTCTGCTATTCCACGGACTGTTTCTTCTCTGCCATGGCCTTCTGTTATTCCATCCTACCTCGGAGTCAGCTGACTGTGGACTGAAATCTCTACAAGCTGTGAGCCAAAACCAACCTTCCCTCCTATAGTTTGTTGGTGTCAGGTATTGTGTCCCAGAGAAGAGAAAGTAATTAAGACAAGGTTGAAGTCTGTCCTCTATAGTTATGGTCAATACTGGTAATATTATGAACATATTTTATTAATCTTAAAAAGTAATGTCCTTGTAGAACCAAAAATAAAAGTAAATTTACTTGTGGTACACCCTATACTTCGTGGATATAAATTTTAACTCTATTAGGCAAGTACTAAGAATGTGATTGCCAAATCATATGGTGTATGACTGACTTTGCTCATTTTTATGTTCTATTTTTCTGTTTTCTTCTGCGAGCTGAGATAGTTTTGAACATGACTGTTGGTCATGGGATGGTTTGATAGCAAGAAATAGAACTGATCTAAGCTAGCTGAAGTCTAAAAGAAAGTCATCTAAAAGGACAGAGTATCACAGACCTCAAAGGTAAAAGAGCTGCTCTGCCTTTCCGTGGTGTGGAACCGCAGACTTAGGTTCCTGGAGGCAGTGAATCTGTCCTTCCTGTAGGTGGCTCCTCTTCCTTATTTGCCTGTTCTTACCTCACCTGCCATATTTGCATCAGTTTTCAGTCATTTCCTGCAACAGAGTTTTTCTACATTTCCTGGTGCAACACCATCTCCATTGTAGATTACCCTCCCATTCAAGTCTCCCTGAAACACTTGATACTCTTTTTCAAGGTTTTAAAAGACAACTTTTATGATAACTAGGATTTTACGCAGTTGTACAAAATTATTCAGAAGTACTCTATATACCTTTACCCGGTTTTCCTCAATAGTAGTGTTTTGCAAACTGATGTAATGATACAATGATCAAGCAAGATACGGAACAGTCCCACTGCCGTGGGATTCCTTCTGCTGCTTTTTTTTACAGCCCCTCTTGCTTCTTGCTGACTTTGCTTCATCCTTATTCTTGGCAGCCACTAATTGTTCTCTATTATTAAAACTTTGTTATTTGAAGAATGCTATGAACTTAATCATGTAGATTCTAGTGAAACTATTTTCTTCACTCAGCATAATTCTCTAGAGATTTATCCTTTCCCGTGTAACAATTTTTTAATTACTAGATTGTATTTTGCAGTCTACAGTATGGCAGTCTGGCAATGAGATAATTTAATCATTTACAAGGACAGATTGTTTTCACTATTTTTTTCTACTGCAAATAAAGCTGCTCTAAACATTTATGTACAGACATTTACGTGAACATAGTTTTCATTTCCCTAGAATAAATGACCAGTGACAAAATTATTGAACTGTAAAAGCTAGTTGCACATTTATTTTATTTTTATTTTAAAGTAGTTGTCAAACACAGTGGTGGTACCATTTTACTACTGGCAATAGCTGGGGGACTTGGTTTCTCTACTGTTTCGCCCACGTTTGTTCACTGTTGTTATTTTGTTTTTTATCTGTTCTGCTTGGTATCTACTCAGTGTGCTTTTAATTTCCATTTCCTTAGTATTTAATGAAATTGAGTACTTTTTCTTGTACTTGTTTTCCATCTTTATGTTCTGTTAGGTGAAATGTTTATTCATATCTGTTGCCTATTCTTAAGTTGGATTGTTTGTCTTTTTTTTTTTTTGAGACAGGATCTTACTACACAGTTCAGGCTGGCTGTGAGCTCACTTTGTAGTGCAGGCTGGTCTCAAACTTGCAATGATTCTCCTACCTCAGCCTCCTGAGTGCTGGGATAATTAAATTGGATTGTTCTGCTTTTTACTATTGGGTTTTAAGAAGTCATTAAATACTCTTGGTACAGGTTCTTTGTTGAATATGTGGTTTAAATATATTTTCTCCCACTCTGTAGTTTATCTTTTCACATTATTATATTATTATTGTTATTATTATTTTTGGTACTGGGGCTCAAACTCAGAACCTTGTGCTTGCCAGGCAGGCTCTGTGACACTCAGCTACATCCCTGGTCCCTTAGCTTTCATATTATTAAGAGGACTTTCTTACAGAGCAAAAGTGTGAATTTTGATGTAATCCAATGTCATGGCTTATGTCAGTGGCCCTGAGCTTCATGCCTTTGCATTATGTATTTGTGATTGGTTCATTGTCCAGCACTTGGATTGGGGTAAGAGTGCTCCACCTAGCCTAGGGGTGGAGCCAGGATGTGATGTAATGGCTGGAAGAAGGCTCCCCCCCCCCTCTCTTGCCAGTTTCCACTTCCTGTTTGCAGCCGCCATGAACTGCGTCCCTGCCATGCCACCCTGCCTTGGAGCCAACTGAGTATGGACTGAAACCTCCAAAAACTGTAAGAAATAAACCTTTCTTTTCCCAACTTTGGGCGTCAGGTATTTTGTCTCAATGATGAGTAAAAAGTAACTAACACATCCAATACATTAAGTTTTCTTTTATGGTTCAAAATTTGGTATCAGGTTTAAAATCTGTTTGACTGCTCCTAGGTCCCAAAGATTTTCTCCTGTTTTTCTCTAAAGTTTTGAATTTTATATATTATCTTCTTGGATGATCCATTTATGTAGTATTTGTATAAGTTTTGTTAGGTGAAGGTTTGGTTTTTGACTACTGGTCCCTGAGTGTTGTAACATTATTGTTATTATTATTATTATTATTACTATTATTTGGTCCTGGAGATCAAACTCATGACCTCATGCTTGCCAGACAGATGCTTATGCCACAAAGCTAAACTACCAGCCACTAACATTAATTGCTGAAAAGGCTGTCTCTCTTCCATTGGCTTGTTTTTGTATTTTTGCCAAAAAATAAGCTGGTCATATCTGTGAACTAGTTCTGAGTTCTTTATTCTATTTCATGATCATATTGTTGACTTTCTGCAGCACTACAATCATGATTACTGTGGATATACAATAAACCTTGAAATCTAATATAATTCCTCAAAATTTATTCCTTTTCAAAGTTTTTGAGGTATTTTAGATCTTTTGTGTTTCCATATGAATTTTCAAACCTTGTCGATGTCTGCAGAATTCCTACTGGAGTTTTGACAGGAATTGTGTCGCACAACTCAATTTCTATAGGCAAGGGTTGACATCTTTAATACGTAAAGTCTTTAGATCTACAAGGATGATTTGTCTCTACACTTAGTTAGATGTTTGACTCATCTCATCTGTGTTTTGTAGCTTTTAGTGTGTGAATCCTGTGCATGTCTTCTTAAATGTATACCTAAGTGTTTCATGTTTCTTAGTGATTGTAAATGATACTGCATTTAGATAATTTTTAGTATTCATTGCTAATGTATAAAATGTCATTGATTTTTCTTCATGCTTACCTTTTATTCTGTGATCTTGCTAAATTCGTTTTCCTTTTCATGAAGATTCACTGGAAATTTCTGTACACACAATGGTATCATGTAAAAATAGGAACCTTTTTCCTCTTCTGTTTTAATCTGTATGCTTTTCTTTTCTTGACTTAGTGAGCTTGCTAGAATTTAGTACTATGTTGACTTAGAATGGTGAGTGAAAATTTCTGCCTAATTTTTGTCTTTTACCAAAAGCAGACAAACAACAGCTATAACAACAACCACACACATACAAATCATAAAATCATATCAATTAATGCATTTAACTTACACATTTATCAATTTACCAAGCTTCAACATTCATCCAAAATTTAAAGAAAAAAAGCTTTGAAAAACTTTGAAAAACAAAGAAATAGAAGAAAATTGGTAATAATTATTTTATAAAATGATTTGGGAAGAGCTGTCCTTCTCTTATATGTCTGGGAAAAATTATTTAATATTGATATTAATTCTTTATAATTTGGTGAAATTCTCCAGGAAAGCTATTTTGGGATAAAGATTTCTTTTCTATAAGTTTGGCAATTAAATATTCATTTCACGTTTGATAGAATGTGATAACTTGCATTTTTCTAGGAATTGGTCCATTTTATCTAAATTATTAAATTTATATATGCACAATTATTTATAGTAGTCCCTTATTGTTTCTCATCCTGAGGTTGATAACTTCTTTTGTTTCTTTTTTTTTTTTTTTTGTCACTCTTGCTTGAGGTCTGTCTTTTTTTTTTTTTATCTTGAATCATCTCTGATTCATTGATTTTTTTTGGTCTTTGTTTTCTATTTAATTCCCTTGATTTCTGCTTTTATTATTTCAGTCCTGATTGTTTTGGCTTTTTTTCTTATCTGAGTTTTTTGATGTGCGAGCTTTGATTTTGGGCCTGAGAATTTTCTGCATTCCTAATGTTGGGCCTTTAATACTATAAATTTCTTTCTCAGTATAGCTTTTGCTAAACCTCACAAATTTCAATATATTTTACTTTAATTTTAGTTCAGTTCAGTGTATCTTTTAAAAATTTTATTTTAAAGTGCTAAGCATTTAGCTCAGTAGCTCAAGCACTTGCCTAGTAAGCATGAAGTTAAGAGTTTGATTCACAGTACCAAAAAATCAAAACACAACAAAATTTTATTTTAAAAGAACAAAACCAGGAAAAATAAAAATAGAATAAAGCCAATCAAAATAAGACAGTTGAAGTGAAACAGGATTTTAAAACAAGATGATAGGAAGCCAACAATGGTTATCATAATGCCTCTTCTTGTCTTCAAATTAGCTGCTATACCTTCAGACATAGTTAAATCAAACAAAACAGAATGCATTGGAACCAATAAAAACAAAACAGTGAGTGAAATAAAGGACTTTAAAACAAGATAATAGTAAATCCAAAATGGCTACCATAATATATCTTGTTATCTTTGAAATAGCTGCCCATGCCATCAGATATAATAAAATCAAACAAGATAAAACAGAATAAAACCCAACCAAACAAAGCAGTGAGAATAATACAGGATTTCAAAACAAGATAATAGGGAATGAACAAGGGCTACTACCTTCAGAAGGAGAGCCCCTAGAGATGCTACACTGCATATTATTATCCTCTGAATAGATGATCAGACTCCCAGCTTTAGACCTGCAAAGTGAGTGAAACACTAAACACAACAACCATTAAGTTGTATTCTGCCTCATTAGCTATCATCCCAGCCTGTGTTTCTCCAGATCAGCAATTTGTTATGGGGTGAGGTTAAACACTGGCTCTTCTCCTCTCTCTGCCGATGTGCTGGAAGGGGCTGGCATCTGGTCCCCCCCCGCCAGCCCATGAATGGCAGTGACTCGCAGGAGGTCTTAGCTCCTTGCTGACTTCTTGTTCTCCTCTCCTGCAGTCCACAAATGACTCACAGGAGAGGGCTGGAGTCTGGCTCTTCCTGAGTCAGCCACTCATGGCACTGAAGCACAGGAGCTCTTAACAAATATTTCTTAGGATTACTTCTTTGACCCACGTGTTACTTGGAAGTATGAAGATTATTTTTAAATGTTTGGATATTTTCCTGCTACTTTTTTGTTATTGATCTATAGTTTAATTCTACTGTGATTGTAAGAACATACTATGATTTCAGTTCCTTTAAGTTTGTTGAGGTTGTTTTACAAGGGAAGAATTTTTCTAAATCCTTGCTAATAATCTAATTGTTTCAACACTTTTTGTGAAAGAAGTGTTGATTTCTCCACTTATAATTGTGATTTATATTTCTTTTCCATTCTATCAGTTTTGTTTTACATAATTTGTATCTGAGCAGTGTAAACGTATGTAATATTACAATATCTTCATAGTGGATTAACCCCTTTATCATTATGGAATATCACTTTTTCTGTCTCAAAATTTTCTTGGCTGTAAAGTATATTTTATGTGATAAATATATGTAACTTATGTGTCACTTCTGCTTACCTTTGATTATTCCTGGCATTACAAATATGTTTCTTTTCCCTTTATTCTGCTTATAACATCATATTTGAAGTGTATTTCTTGTAGATATATTCTAATTTATGTTTTTAAATTCATTTTGTAAAGTAAGTATTTTTAATGGCATATTTATATTATTTATATTTAATATACCTTTATATTTAATGTACCTACTGATTGGTCAGCCTTAGTCTTTTTTTAATTCAGTAGTTTTTAAAATTTTTTAAAAAGTTTTCTTTGTTGTGTCTTCCTGTAGGTTCCTTGAATATTTCTACAACTCTATTTCAATTTACTTATAAATTTTTTAGAGTGTCTCTTTGAATAGCTCTGCTAGTGATTGTTCCATTATTTTATATATTTTGACATAATGTCATCATTTCATCAGTTACTGCACAGTATAGAATACTTCTCTTTATGTCTAATCCCTCAATTTATAATGTGGATACCTTAAATATTTCCTGTAATTACATTTAAAAATCACAAAACGGTGCTTTTTGCTTCTGTTGTCAAACAGACGACAAAATAGGAAAAGGAAAGTTCATTGTATTTACTCATATTACAGCTTTCTACGTTTTGAAAATTTTTTTCCTGATGCTGTAGATTCCTCGTCATTTACATAGAAAATCTCCTTTAGTCATTCTGTCGTGTAGGTTTTGTGGTAATATAATTTTGTAATTTGCTTTCAGCTAAGTGTTTACAGTTTCTCCTTCATGTACGTATCTGATGGATAGATTCGCTGGATGTATGACTTCGAGTTGATAGTTTTCTGCTGCCAATGTTGTGCCGTTTTTTTCCAGAGTTAATCATTTCTGGTTACAGATTCACTGTCAACTGATTTTTTCCACGGTAGCTAAGGGTTCTCTTTGCTTTGTTTGAATTTTGCCTATGAGGTGTTGTTACGTGACTGTCTTAGACTTATCTTCTCTAGGGCTCATTCAGCTTTTTGAATTGGTAGGCATGTGTTTTTACAAATTTAGGAAAATTTTATATATTATTTCTATTAATACCTTTCTTTAAAGCCTTTTCTTTGTCTTCTTTTGTCCCCAGACTCATGTGACATGAATATTGGATTTTGGCTATGGTTTCACAGGTCTCAGAGGTCCTGTTAGTATTTTTTTCAGTATGTCTTCTCTGTTTATATTGGATAATTTCTATTCTCTTTCAGCTCACGTATTCTTTCTCCATAATCAGTATTCTGCTATATATACCACAATCTTTCACAACATTAAAAGTTTGATTATAGTTTTCAGTTCTAAAATATACACTAGTTCTCTTTATCTTTTTTGCTGAGACTTTCTATTTTTCATTTGTTTCACATGTTTGTGTTTTCTCCTGGGATCATCTTTATGATGCCTAATTTAAAATCATTGTTATAAAAGTCTAGCATCTGGTGTCTGAGTGTTGATGTCTATTTTCTATCACTTTCATTCAGTTTACAATCTTCCTGTTCCTTCATATCATGATTTTTGATTGAAATCGCACATTTGGATATTTTCTTATGATTCTGCATCTTATTTTACTTTTTGTTACTGATGGCCTTATTTGCTCCTGCCAGGAAGGGATGGATGGTGCCATCATGTTAATGTGTGTGGGAGGACAACTCTAGGTTCTTCATTTAACTTTCTTTGGCCCTTCAGGGTGGGCCTTCTTGTCACAGCTAACTGAGATGATTCCTGTGACCTTCAGCCTTCACTAATTTCTCCTTAGATGGACAGGTAGCAGCACCTCACTGTGCTCCCCAAGTGACCTCTTCGGACACTATTGGAGTGGTGTCACCACTGGTAGTGGTGCACATCTTGCTACCCACTAAATCTCCTTTGATGGCAGCCATCATGGAGAAAGGTTCCTTGTACCTTGTACCTTGATTCTGACAGGTAGAGGTAGAAGTCAAGGCCCCCTAGGCCATTGATGTTGAACAGGGATGGCCTGTTATCATTCAGCACGGATAAATAACCTGACTACCTGTGTAGCCTTCTTGGTTACAGTTTTGGATAAGGAATTTGGGTGCTTCAGTATGGACTGGAAGGGTACTAGTCTCAACTTCTCATTCAACATTCCCCGACATGGAAAACCATATTTTATTCTTTGCTGTTTAATGGAAGAAGATTGGTTCTCTAAAAGCTTTCTGTTTTCTTATGCAGTCCACTTCCTGGTTCTTTGACTAGACAGACAGACTTTTGTTAGGGCTTATTTTGGCTTATTCTGGTTAGAATTTCCAGCTTACTATTTTCTGAAGTTCCTTAACTGTAATACATAAGGACACAAAAAACCCTAGGGATACAGCCATTGAGTTGATCCTCACAGTCAAGAGGATCCAATGAGCTTGCTACTGTCTCTCCACCTTTTAGAACATATATATGTATGTATGTACATATATAAACATATATAAATACAAATATATATAAATATATATATTCTAAGGGTTTTAGTTGTACTTAGTGGAAGGAATAAGATAAAGTATATGTAACCCATAGTTCTAGAAATAGCTGTATTTTTATTTCAATATTTTTATTAGTACATTATTGTAGCACATAATGACCTCATTCCTCATGGGGAGTTGGTACGTGTACATAAAACATCTGCATTCTTTTTGCATTCTTTTCCCCTGCCTCCCCCATGACTCCATCTCTTGTTTCCCTTTACATTTGCATGAGATTCATCTCCCTACTTCCTATTATCTTTTATTTTGTTTTTTATTTGCATTTTGGGTTCTCATGTGAGAGAAACGTGTGATATTTAAACTTGTGGGTCTGATTTATTTCACTTAATATTATGGTTCCAAGGCGCAACCATTTTTATCCAAATGATTCAAATTTATTCTTTATATCAGAGTAGTATCCTGTTGTGTATGTCTGTCTTGCTTTCATCATTCATTTGCTGAAGAATACATGGGCTAACTCTGAGATTTAACTATTATGAATTGTGCTGCTATAAACTGGCGCATGATTGAATTGTGATGTCTTTAACTCTTTCAAGAAGGTACCTAGAAGGGCACGTGGGCCAATTGAAGTTTCTATCTTAGATTTATGAGAAATCTCCATACTACTTTTCATAGTGCTTGTACTAGTTTATATCCCAACCCACTGTGTATAAGTGTTGCTTCATCCACGTAGCCTCACTAGTGTGTGCTATTATTTTATTTGTGATCACCACTCTTTCTGAAGACAAAATCTCAATGTTGTTTCCATTTGCATTTGCCACTTGGGGAGCACAGAGATATTGAACAATTTTTCGTATGTTTATTGGTAATTTTTACTTATTTCTTTGAGAAATGTTTATTCATTTCAGTTGCCCATTTTTTGATTGGGTCTTTATATTGGGACTCTAACATTTGAGTTTTCTTTTTTTTATACATTCTGGATATTAGTCCTTTGTATAAGGAATAGCTGGCAGTTTTTTCTCATTCTATAGGCTATTTCTTTATTCTGTTGGTTTTTTCATTTGTCAGACAGAAGCTTTTTAATTTAATATAATTCTGTTTGTTGATTCTTGATATTATTTCTTGTGCCATTGACATTCTGTTTGGAAAGTCCTTACATTTGTGTATGTTCTAAAGAGTTTTACCTATTTTATCTTTGAGAAGATCTTTGACAGCTGTGTCATATTTATATATCTGATCCATTTTGATTTTAGTTTAGTATATGAAGAACACTTGGTCTCTTTTTAATCTTCTGCACATGTATACCTATTTTTCCCAGCATCATTTGCTACAGAGGCTATCTTTCCTCTGAGGTATGGTTTATACCCCTTTGTCAAAGATCAGGTTTTTTTTTTTTTTTTTTTTTTGTCTTTTTCATTTTTACCGGTACCGGGGATCGAACTCATGACCGCCTGCTTGCAAGGCAGGTGCTTATGCCGCTGAACTAAATCCCCAGCCCCCAAAGATCAGATATTTGAATGCACCTGAAATAGATTTTACATTCTCTGTTTTGTACCATTGATCCACATGTTGTTTTTTTTTTTCCCCAATAATATGATGTTTTTATTAGTACAGTTTTGTAGTATTTCAAATCTGGGATTGCCGAGGCTCCTACTTTGTTCTTGATGCTCTTCTGAGAATTTTAAGATTTTTTCTGTATTTCTGTGAGGAATGCTACTGGCATTTTGATCCAGACTGCATTAAATCTGTGTATTGTTTTTGAAAGTATGATTCTCTTGACAGCATTGGTTCTTCCTATTCAGGAACTGAGGATACCTTTCCTTTTTCTGTTATGCTCTTCAGTATTCTTTTCAGAGTACTGCAAGTTTCATTGTAGAGATGAAGAGATGTTTCACTACCTTAGTTAGGTTAATTCCTAAGTGTTTAATTTTTTTGGTGCTATGTAGATGGTATTGTTTTCCTAATTTCTTTCTCAGTGAAGTTTTTCTTGGTGTGTAGGAATTTACTTAATTTGCGTGCTGATTTTGTATCCTTACACTGCTGAATTTGGTTATTCTAAGAGTCTTTTTTAAAAAGGTATATCATTTATTTATGTAAATCAGTATTAAGTAAAAAAGTGACAATTCACATTCTCACACAATTATTAAACAGAATGTTTATATATACATTTAAAAAATTTTATCTTAAAGAGTTTAAAACAATAAAACCAATCAAAAAAAGCAGTGTAAGAGATATAGGACTCAAAACATTATGAAATCAACAATAGTTGCCTTTTGATGTTTTTAAAATAGCTGCAGATAACTTTGGACATAGTAAAAATCAAACAGCACAGAATAGAATAGACACAATAAAAACAAAACAATGAATGCAATAAAGGACTTCAAAACAAGCCAATAGTAAACCCAAAATTGCTACCATAATGTATCTTGCTATCCTTGAAATAGCTTCTCCTGCCATGGGATTTAACATAATCAAACAAAACAAACAAACAAAAAAAACCCCAACCCAACAAAACAATGGAAATTACATAGGACTTCAAAACAAGACCATAGGGAGTCAACAATGGCTGCACTCCTGAGGAGACCCTCCCCCCCCAGATGCCACATGCATACCACTATCCTCTGACCCTATCCTCTGATCAGACCACTGGCCCTAGACCTGCAATGTTAATGAATCACCAAAGCACCACAGGCATTCAATTGCACTTCACCTTGATAGCTACCATCACAGTCTGTGTTTCTCTAGATAGGCTGGTCACTTACAGGGTGAAGGGGAGGTTGGTACTTCTTGTTTGCCAGCCCGCATGCTGGAAGGGGCTGGAATCTGGCTGTTCCCAATCTGGTGGCATCTGGTGCATGGTGCTTGTTCCCAGACTGGGCTTGTTTGCTGGTGTGGCTGTTCTCTCTCTCCCTTGAGTCTGAAAATGATTCTAACTCATGGGGAGAGGCTTGGGTCTGGCTGTTCCCAGTCCAGAGGCGGCCTGTGATTGGCTTTGGTTCCAAGACTGGGCTTGTTTGCTGGTGCAGTGTTGTTCTCTCTTCTCTAACAATCTTCTAATGGAATTTTTTGCATTTTCTATGTAAAGGATTCTGTCAGGTGCAAATAATGATAATTTGACTTCTTTCCCTATGCATATCTGTGTTATTTCTTTCTCTTACATGATTACTGTGGATAATATTTAAGAACTTCTTTGAACAGGAGTGGTGATATCAGATATCCTTATTTCATTACTGATTTTAGAGGGAGAAATTTTAGCTATTCTGTATTTAATATAATGTTGATCATTGGTTTGTTTTAAATGGCTTTTATCAGATAGAGATAAAGTGGTTTTACGTCTATTTCCTTCAGAGTGTTTATCATCAATGAATATTGGATTTTATCAAAAGTTTTTTATTTGTCTATTGAGATGATCATATGATTTTGTCCTTGATTCTATTAATGTTATGTATTATTTTTATTGACTTGTGTATGGTAAACCACCACTGAGTCCTGGGATGTCTTATTTGGTCATGACATGATGATGATTTTTTGTGATTTATTGCATTCTATTTGCCAGTGTCTTGTTGAAAATTTTTTGCATTTATATTCATTAAAGAAATTGGTCTACAATTCTTTTTTTTGATTTGGTCTTTTTCTGGTTTTGAAATCAAGGTTATGCTAGCTTTTGGGAATGACATTGGGAGTATTTCTTCCAAAACTTCATTAATAGTTTAAAGAGTGTTGGCATTATATTTTCCTTGAAGTTCCTGTAAGATTTGGCAGTGAATCCATTGGAACCTGTTTTTTTTTTTTTTTTTTTTTTTTTAGCTGATAGTTTATTATCATTAGTATTACTTCTTCAATTTCATTGTCTGTTACTGGATTATTTGAAGTTTTTGTATCTTTTTGGGTTGAGTTCTGGTATTTCATACATATCTAGGAATCTCCCAATTTCTTCGGAATTATCCAATTTATTAGTGTGCAGGTCATCAAAATAGCTATTAATAATTATCTGAATTTCAGTGATGTCTGTTTTGATCATACCTTTTTCATTTCTGATGATATTGATTTGGATCTCTCCTTTCTTTGGTGAGATTGGCTAGGAGTGTGTGTAGTTTATTTACTCTTTCAAAGAATCAACTTTAATTCATTGATTCTTTTATAGTATGTTTAGTCTCAAATTCATTAATTTCTGTTATGAGTCTTCTAATTTCCTTCCTTGAATTCCTCTGCAGTTGGATTGTTTCTTTTCTAGGACTTCGAAAAGCATCATTAGATTATTTGAACTCCGTCTGTTTTTGTGATGTGGGCGTCCCCAGCTGTAAACTTCCACGTTACCATTGCTGTCATTGTGTCACATAAATTTTTACATGTTGTATTGGCATAACCATTCGAATCTAGGAACTCTCTAATTTCCTCTTTGATTTCTTTTGTGATCTACACTTCTAGAATCCAGCCGTCACAGTCTGGTCTGCCTTGCTTCATGGCCTGTGGAATTTTGAGGTGCTCCCTTATTTTAGAGGTCCCTCTGTCTGTTTGCCAGGCTGCATAAACCATCCAAGCCGAGGTGTGTCCTTGCTCTTATTGGTAGATGAAGAAAATGATCAGACCTCTGGTCTGTGTTGGATATAGGTATCAGGGCAAGGAGTCCAGAAGCTTGTATTTCATGCAAGCACTTTCAGACTTACCCACTTCTGTAAGCCACACAAGTTGGGCTTGCTTTCTTACCATATAAGGTAGTGCTCTGTTCTTTTCCTATTCTGAGCTTAATCTTCTCAAGATATCTATGTCTAACCCATAACTTCTTCATGACTATCTTCTGTGGTTGTCTGTCCAAAGTCACTGTGAAAGGGTTACACTGGTAATGTTGAAGTAAAATTTTTTAAAATTTCTTGCTCGTGATTCACTTGTGAAAAAGGCTGCCAATTTTTTTTTTTAGTGTAGCAAGGCCTGGGTGGCTTGAAAACTGTAAATGAGCAGGTTATAAAGGAAAGGGAAATATAGAATGATTATTTTGCTTGGCAATTTATGAGCTAAATTTTGTTATAAATAAATAATAAATTGTAATAACATTTAAGAATAAATAAGGAAGAAATACCATTTAACATGAATTTACGAAAACAGATGGAATTTATCAAATCCCATAGGTATTACTTAAACATAGTAGTTCCATGATGAAGTCTATTAATCAAAACTCATTCAATAATAAGATGTTCATTACATATTGCCAAAAAACTTTAACTGTCATTTTTTTTGTCAGAAGCTTGACATTCTCTGCACAGTTTGCCATGGTTTTGAACAATATTTAAAAAATCAGCTAGATTCCTGCATACATAATTAGGTTAGAGATGTTCTGTCTGTGATAAAAACTCTAATACAACAAAAGGATGTTTCTGTAATCTTTCCAGTTACCTTGATTGTTCCTCACTTTTCACCTAATTTCTCTTGAACAGACTCTGATATTTTACTCATGAATCAATTGAACATTTCTTATTATTTTCAGCCACTATTCCAAGTTCTGGGTCTACAGAAATTAGTAGTGTGGCATTGTCTGTTCCTTATATGGTTCCCATTTCATTCAGAAAGACGGGTCATCAACAGACATATGACACAATATACAATACATGGTCAGGTGCCAGGGGCTA
The DNA here is from genome assembly GCF_034190915.1 of Cavia porcellus. Classification (NCBI taxonomy): domain Eukaryota; kingdom Metazoa; phylum Chordata; class Mammalia; order Rodentia; family Caviidae; genus Cavia; species Cavia porcellus. The sequence continues at coordinate 62,214,903 of NW_026947504.1, forward strand.
TTTGGAAGGACAGTGATGTGGTGGAATAACACAGAGGGCAATGGATTGTGGGACAGGCAATCAGCCTGGGAAGAATCCAGGACTCAGCAGCTGGCTCCCCTGGAGGAATCCAGGTGACTGGCCCCCATCTACATCAGCGGGACCAGGCCACAGTGAAACACCAGACCCACAGAGTAACCTGTCTAGGAAGTACACAGCAGACAGGTGAGGCTAGTGAGGCAGAAACGTTCAGAATATGAGCCAAAAAATGATGCGAGGTGAACCAGTACTGTGTTTATGGACAAAGACAAACACAATTGAAGCAGCTGGCTGGGGATGCCCTCTTTTTAATTCAATTTTGGTGTATTTTATCTTGTTTTATTTTTGTTTTTATCTTTCTTTTCCTTTTTTCTCTTCTATATTCTCAAAATGTTTTCTTTATTCTTCTTTTCTTGTGTTCTCTCTTTTCTAAATAGCTAGAAAAGAACTCTAGTCACATAACACTAATCCTATCCAGCAAATTCAGACACCAAGTTCAGATAACTTCTGAAATACTCCTTCACGCTTTTTTTCACCCCCCTTTAGAGTTTCCCAAACCTTGTGTGATTACCTTTTGTCCTCCTCCCTGGCTTCTATTTCCTCTCCAATTATCTTTGTTTTATATATTATCCTCCCTAAATTTTCCCACCACAGGATAAAACCACTCCATCAAAGGAAAATATTGCATACAAACTCCTAATTTATGATTGATTCTATTATAAAACTATAGAGTTTGCTCCTAAAAGTACAAAACTTCGATCTGAAGTGCAAATCAACAGTTACCAGTTTTTCAGTTTCTAAATTCAATTGTTCTTTCTTCGGTAACAATAATGGGAAGCCTTCGTGTAATATCTCAACACAGCCCTATACCAAGGGAATGGGGACTGAGCTAAACAGATACCAACATCCTACTCTTAATTACTTGGGAAGGTGGGGTCCCAGAACAGGCACCAATGAAGAACCTCCTACACACAAAAGACATTCCTGAAGAACAGACTTTTCTTAGAGAGGCCTTGATACTAGTGATATAGTTATCTACTACAAAAACTTACACATTATCACAGAAAACAAAATAAGATTTTCAAATAAAAAATGATAAAACAAAGAAACTCAGTGCAATATCAAACTTCCAGCCCACCCAGAACACGTCCAAGAGGCATCAACATAGACTAAATGCGAAGACATCCCCTTGAAATTTCTGAAATGATAGCAACTGAAGTAAAGAAACAAATCCATGAGGCTATGGAGGAAATCAAATCAGAAATAATCTCTCAGGTGAAAAAAAAGGAATAACCATAATAAAGGAATTGCTCAGCATATTGAGAGAAGACATAGATAAAAAAATAAGAACATACGAAAGTGATGGAAAATTTGAATAAATAATATAGGGAAGAAATTGAACATATGAAACAGATTCAAGGAGATATCCTAGAAATTAAAATTCCACTGAAAGTTGGCAAAACTGATTGAATAAAACAGAAAGTAGACTTTTAGAGCTCAAAGACAGGATTGTGATTAGTGATCATGAAAGGAAAGAACTCATAAAATTTACCAGGGAATAACAATTCAACAGTTGCAAGATGATGCAAAGGAAAACAATATAAGATTGATAGGTGTCAAGATGATGCAAAGGAAAACAATATAAGATTGATAGGTGCTTGTCATCTTAGAAATAGTTGTTGAAGTTACAGGATTAAAGCATACAAAGTGGATACCCAAACAGTGAGACTGCAAACAGTTGTGTTCAATGATCCAACAAAAACCCAGCAATATGGTCACCTATCTTAACGCACCTAAACACACTTGCAGTTGTATCCTTTAGAGCACTTTTTTTTCCCTCTATTTTTTAACAACAACATTTACACATTTCGGGTTTATTACTCTCATAGTTCTTATTACTTTTTTTGGAAGAGAATAAAACCAAATATGACAAAAAAAAGTAGTCAGTCAAAACAAAGGATGGACATAGCATATGATGTAAAAACAGAATACAAGGTAATTGACAATGGTTGCCATAATGCCTCTTGCTTCCTTAAAAAGAATTGTCTATATCATTAGGTATAATAAAATTGAACAAAACAGTACAGAACAAGACCAATAAAACCTAAACATTGGAAACACTACAGAACTTCAAAAGAAGATAATAGTCAAACCAACTTGATACTATCAAACAGAGCAGAACAGAGTAAAATCAGTCAAAACAAGATGGTGGGAGCAATACAGGGCTTCAAATCAAGTTAATAGGAAATCAAAAAGTTACTGTAATATATTCAGCTAATTTTTCCCTTAATTAAAATAATAATAATAAAAATAAATAAATATTTTTTTAAAGGGGGAGATTGAGATAAAAGAGGACATAGCAATACAGGTCAAAGCATAACAATTTCAGCAACCTAGTGCTTCACCACAAGATAACCCGACTTAATAGTAGTTACCACAGTTTCTCTATCCTTAAAATATTTGAGTATAACTTTGTATAATATGGCTTCAAACATATCAAGGCAGTGTGAAACCATTCAAGAGGATGAAAGTATTACAGGGTATTTAGAACCAGCTAATGGAAAACAAACAATGGTTTCTATATTATCGCTTTGCCTATAAAATTTTTTGTTTATACTATCACATATAATAAAATCCAGTAAGATACAACATGATAAAACCATGGGAGACAGAACAACAGTTCAGTGGGACTTCAAAACAAGATGATATTAAATCAGCACTAGCTATTATGATGTCTTTTTTTTTTTCAAAATAGCTGTTCATTTCATCACAGGCAATAATATCAAACAGCCCAGAATAAAGCCATTCCAATTAATGAATGAAAACTTTATAAGGCATCAAAGCCACATAATAGGGAATCATGATTGCCACATACTTTTATATATTTGAATCATTTATTAGAATAGGGAAACTATTCAGTATTCATATATGTGAGTTTGATTTATTTCACTTACAAGTATGGTCTCAAGCAGTATCCATTTATTTATAAATATCTCATTGTGATCCTTCTTCATAGCTGAGTAGAACTCCATTGTATAAAAATACCACAACTTTTTAATCCATTCCTCAGTTGATGGACACTTGGGTTGTTTCCAAGATCTGGCAATTAAATTGTGCTGCTATAAACATGGGTGCATATATATCACTGTGGTATGATGCTTTCAGTTCTTCTGGGAATATGCCTAGAAGTGGGATAGCTGGAACAAATGGGACTTCCAATCCCAGCTTTTTGAGAAATCTCCAGACTGACCTCCACAATGGTTGCACCAGTCTACACTCCCACCAACAGTGCAGGAGAGTTCCTTTTTCCCCACAGCCTCTCCAGCATTTGTTGTTGATGGTTTTCTTGATGCTGGCCATTCTTTCAGGAGTGAGATGGAATCTCAGTGTGGTTTTAATTTGCATTTCTCTGATGAGTAATGATGATGAACATTTTCTCATGTATTTATTTTCTATTTGTATTTGTTCATTTGAGAAGTGTGTATTCATCTCACATGTCCATTTTTGGATTGGATCTTTGAAGTTTGGGGGTCTGATTTTTTTTAATTCTTTATGCTTTAGACAGAAGTCCTTTGTCTGAGGGAGAGTTCACTAAGATTTTTTTCCCAGTTTGTGGGTTTTCTTTTCACTATGCTGGAGATTTCTTTTGACATGCAGAAACTTTTTAATAAGAAGTGGTCCCAGTTATTGATTCTGGGAAGTATTTCCTGTGCAGTTTGAGTCCTGTTCATGAATTCTCTCCCTACCCCTATGTCTCCAAGGTTTCTACCCAATTTGTCTTCCAATAGATTTAGTGTTTCTGTTTTAATATTCAGATCTTTGACCCATTTAGATTTTAATTTAGTACATGGTGATAGGCATGGGTCTAGTTTTAGTTTTTGGCACATGGAGAGCCAGTTTTTCCAACACCATTTATTAAAGAGACTGTCGTTCTTCCAGTGGACCTGTTTGGCTCCTTTATCAAAGATAAGGTGGTTGTGTGTGTTTGTAGTTGTGGTTGTATCTTCCAATCTATTCCACTGATCTTCAGATCTCTTTTTTTTTCCAATACCATGTTGATTTTACTATGGTTGCTTTGTAGTATAACTTCAAATCAGGGATTGTGATGCCTCCTGCCTTGCCTTTGCTGCTTAGAACTGTCTTTGCTATTCTAGGTCTCTTCTCACTCCAGATGAATTTTAGGAGTGATTTGTCTAGATGTATGAGGTATGTTGATGGTATTTTTATCGGAATTGCATTGAATCTGTGCAAGAGTTTTGGGAGAATGGCCATTTTCACAATATTAATTCTTCCTATCCATGATCAAGGGATGTCTTTCCATTTTCTGAGATCATCTTCAATTTCTTTTTTCAGTGTATAATAATTTTCCCTGTATAGGTCTTTCACTTCTTTCATGAGAGTATATCCTAAATATTTCATTTTTTTTTGGTTGCTAGTGTGAAGGGTGTGGCTTCTCTTATTTCCCTCTCTGTGATCTTTTTTTTCAGTGTATAGGAATGCTATTGATTTTTGAGTATTGATTTTGGATCCAGCTACCTTGCTGAATTTATTTATTATATCTAAGAGTCTTTCGATGGAGTTTAGGGAGTCTTCTATGTAGTGTCATCTGCAAACAATGATAATTTAACTCCTTTTTTTCCTATCTTTACCCCTTTTATATCTCTCTCTTGTCTAATTGCTTTGGCCAGTATTTCCAGTACTATATTAAATAAGAGTGGTGATAAAGGACATCCTTGTCTTATGCCTGATTTTAAAGTAGAGGTCTTCAATTTTTGGCCATTTAGTATGATACTGGCTGTTGGTTTGTCATAGATGGCCTTTATTATGTTGAGGTAAAGACCAACTATTGCAATTTTCTGTAAAGTTCTTATCATGAATGAATGTTGAACCTTATCAAAAGCTTTTTCTGCATCTATAGAAATGATCATGTGATTCTTACTTTTGGCTTTATTGATATGGTGGATTACACTTATTGATTTATGTATGCTGACCCATCCCTGCATGCCTGGGATGAATCTCACTTGGTCATGGTGTATAATCTTCTTGAGGATTTGCTGCATCCTATTTGCCAATATTTTATCGAGGATTTTGCATCTGTGTTCATTAGGGAGATTGGTCTATAGTTCTTTTTTTTAGTTGGGTCTTTGTCAGGTTTTGGTACTAGAGTAATATTTACTTCCAGGAATGACTTAGGAAGGATTGCTTCCCTTTGATTTCATTGAAAAGTTTGAGGAGTGTTGGCATTAGGTCTTCTTTGTATTTCTTGTAGAATTCTGCAGTGACTCCGTCTGGGCCTGGGCTCTTCTTTGTAGGTAAGGACTTAATTATGTTTTCAATTTCTTTAATAGAAATTGTGTTATTTGGCAGCTTTACATCCTCTTGGTCTAGCTTTGGTACTTCATATGTTTCTAAGAATCTGTCTATTTCTTCTGTGTTATCAAACTTTTGAGAGTAGAGGTTTTTGAAATTGGTGTTCATGATCTTCGGGATTTCTATAGAGTCTGTAGTGATTTCACCTTTTTCTTTTCTTATTGCATGAATTTGAGCTTTTTCTTCTCTTTTTTAAATAAGGTGGGCTAGGGGCTTATCAATTTTACTTATTCTTTCAAAGAACCACCTCTTTGATTCATTGATTCTTTGGATTGTTTTCTTAGTCTCTATGGCATTGATTTCTGCTCTGATTTTTGTAATTTCCTCTCTTCTTTTGGGTTTGGGCTTGACTTGCTCTTCATTTTCTAGATATTTGAGATGTAGCATCAGGTTATTTATTTGTATTCATTCTGTTTTCCTAATGGGGGAACTCAGTACAATAAATTTTCCTCTGAGGACGTCTTTCATTGTGTTCCGCACATTCCAGTAAGTTGTATTTGTGTTTTCATTTTCTTGTAGGTATTGTTTAATTTCTTCAATTTCTCCTGTGACCCACTGATTAATCATGAGCGTGTTATTCAGTTTCCATGTGTTTGTGTGATTTTGCAGTATCTTTTATCATTAATTTCTAATTTCATAGCGCTATGGTCCTATAACATGCAAGGGATAATTTCAACCTTTTTGCACTTATTTAAATATGTTCTGTGAGCTAATATATGGTCTGTTTTAGGGAATAACCCATGTACTTCTGAGAAGAATGTGTATTCTGATGTTTTTGGGTGGAACACTCTGTATATGTCTATCAAGTCCATTTGTTCACAGGTGTGATTCAGTTCTGTTATTTCTTTGCTGATTTTCTGTCTGGTTGATCTGTCCCTTGGTGTCAATGGTGTGTTAAGATCTCCTGTTACACTTGTGTTACTGATCTGTTAATACTTGTTTTATATAACTGGGTGCTCTGGAATTTGGTGCATATATATTTAAGATAGTTATCTCTTCCTCTCGAAGTTTTCCCCTAACAAGTATGTAATGACCTTCTTTGTCTCTTCTGATCATTACTGGTTTAAAGTTCACATTGTCTGCAAATAGAATGGCTACTCCTGCTTTTTTTTTGGTCCCTGTTTCATGAAGTATTGTTTACCATCCTTTGACTTCCAGTCTGTGAGTATCCTTTTGGGTTAGATGGGTTTCTTGTAGACAGCATATGGTTGGATTTTGTTTCTTGATCCATTCTGCCAGTCTGTTTCTTTTGATTGGTGCATTGAGACCATTTACATTAATGGTTATAACTGTTAATGGTTATAACTGTTAATGGTTTATTGTTGACATGTTATCTTTCTGCTGTTGCATCTTTATCTTTCTGTTCTGTTTAATTACCTGATTTGCATAGTGTTTTTTTCCTAAGTATATCTAAACTGTCTTTCAATATTTTTTGCAGGGTTGGCTTGGTGATCATGAAGTTCTTCAGCTGTTCTTTGTCATGGAAGTATCTTATTTCTCCATAAACTTTGAAGAACAGTTTTTCAGGCTACATCAGTCTAGGTTGGAAATCATTTTACTTTAGGATGTGTAATACTTCACTCCAGGCTCTTCTTGACTTAATTGTTTGTGCTGAGAAGTCTGCTGTGATTCTGATAGGTTTTCCTTTATAAGTGATCTCTCTTTTCTCTCTGACAGCTTTTAATATTCTATTCTTATGTTGGATTTCTGGGATAGTGATTATTATATGTCTGAATGTAGTTTTATTTTGGTTATGACTATTTGGAGTACTATATGCTTCACTGATCCTGATGTTGGTTACCGATCTCATGTTTGGGAAATTTTCAGCTATTACTTCTCTAAATATCCTCTTGATGTCCTTTATGTCATCCCCTTCTTTTTCATAAATACCTATCGATCTTATGGTTTTTTTTTGTTTCATCTTGTCTGATTCTTTGCTATTTTTAAAGATCTTTCCTTTCTTGTTCACTAGCTGCAATCTTGTCTTCAAGGTCTGAAATTCTATCTTCACTTTCATTGAGGTGGTTTTTATAGCTTTCAGTGGAATTTTTGATTTCCTGTATATCTCTGTGCATCAGCTTTATGTATTCTGTTTGTTTGTTATATTGCTCATCTAGGGATTCTATCTTTTTGTTTAGTTCCTCCAATTTTTTAAATGTGTTTTCTTTAGATATATTCAGCATCTCTTTCATTTCTTTTATCATTTCTTCTTTTACCTGGGAGATTTTTTCTAGTTTGAATTCCTTTAAAGCTTCCCGGAGTTGGTTGTTTATTTCAGTTGCTATTATATCCGATATTTGAGGTGTATTTTCTTCTCTATACATTGCTCCTAAGGTTTCTTTGGATGGGCTGGAGGTTGAGATTGTAATTTGGTCTTTCATTTTGTCATTTTCCTATATTTCTGTGTTTCAAGTGTTATTCTAAGGCTTCCTCAGGGTCTGTTGGAAATCCTCTTCTATGCCCTCAGCTCCTGGGACTCTGGCACCCAGTTCCCTAGATTGATAGAGAGTCACTGGGGGTGGAGCAGGCTGGCTCAAGCCCAACCTCTGGAACTGATGGTGCACACCTGCTTGCTTAACATTCCACAGTCTGCCAAGCACAGTGGAGAGAGAGGAGGCTGATGCCTGCTCCTTGGACTTGCTGTGTTGGTCCAGTGCACCCAGGAGCTATGAGGTTCCCTGGCTGGGGCTGAGAGAGGGTCCCAAACTAGCTGGGCTTTGGGGGAAAGTGTGTGGGGGCACTTACACCAGGCCACCGGGCCTCTGGAACCAGTGCCACCAGCCTGCTTGCTTAGAACTCCCCCCCTCCAAATACAGCTGGGAATGGGGAGACCTATGCAGTTGTCCCAGACCCACCGAACTATTCCAGTGGACCTGGAAGCTGCGAGGGTTCCAAACAAGCTGGACTCAGGGAAAAGTGCACGGGGTACTTAACCCAGGATGCTGGGCCTCTGGAACAGGTGGCACCCGCCTGCTTGCTTAGAACTCCACAGTCCTCCAAGCACAACTGGGAACGGGGAGGCCGATGCAGGTGCCCCAGACCCACAGAGCTAGGAAGTGGACCCTTTTTAAGGCAACTGAATGTAGCATTTGCAATTGGTTCGTTGTCTAATGCTGGGGTTGGTGGTGAGTGCTGCAGCCTAGGCGGCGTATGGTGCAGGGGAGGGAAGGAGGCATGATTCTCTTGTGCCCCTTCCACTCTTGTGGCTTTTGCAATCTGCCACAGCATAAATGGCTGCCCTCAGCCATCCCACCCTGCCTCAGAACTAGCTGATCATGATCTCAAACCTCCACAAACTATGGGATAAGTAAACATTTACCTGTTTCATTTTGGACATCAGGTGTTCTGTCTCAGCAATGAGAAAAAAGTAACCAGGACAATCACCACGCACTAAAGTAAAGTCAAAATGGGTCAATGATCAACTATTAAAACAGAAACACTAAATCTATTGGGAGAGAAAGTAAGTAGAAATATTGAAGACGTAGGGGTAGGCAGAGAGTTCATGGCCAAAACCCAAATTGCATAGAACATACCTCAAAGAATCAGCAACTAGGGTCCCATCTTGTTAAAACATTTTTATTCATCAAAAAAAAAAAAAAATCCTCAACAGAGTGAAAACAGCCCAAAGAATGGGGAAAAATTTTTGACCAACTGTCCCTCAGGCAAAGGACTTTTATCTAGAACATACACAGAATTGAAAAAAAATCAGGTCCCCCAAATTCAAGGACTCAATACAAAAATGTACATTTGAGAGGAATATGTATTTCTCAGATGAAATACAAATAGCCAATAAATATATTCAACTTCATCAATCATTTGAGAATGCAAATTAAAACAACGCTGAGAAAGAATGGCTATCATCAAGAAGTCAACCAATAACAATTATTGTCAGGGCTCTGAAGAAAAGTGAACATTTCTCCAATGTTTGTGGGAGTGTAGACTGGTACAATCACTGTGAAAATCTATGTAGAGGCTCATTATAAACTAAGATTGGAGGTCTCATTCTACCCAACTATTCCTCTTTTGCATATCTTCCCAGAAGAATTAAAAACATACCACAGTGATATATGAGCACCCATATTTATAGCAGCACAATTCATAGTAACTAAATCTTGAAAAAAACCCAAATGTCCATCAAGTGAAAAATGAATAAAAAAGATGTGGTCTTTTGTATAATGTAATACTAAAGCTATAAAGAAGGATAAACTTGAGGCTTTTATGAGTATATGGATGCAACTTTAAATCATATTCTTAAGTGAAATAAATCAGACTCACATGTAAGCATCATATTGTTTCCCTAGTGTAAGAAACTGAAAGAGTAAATAAGATCCAAAGTATACAATAATAAAAGGAGAAGAAATTGCTTAAAAGGAAGAAACAAATGGGTTGGAGCAAAGGAGGGAAAAATAAAAAAATTATATATGCATAAATATATACGTACATGTATATATACATGATAGCTAAGATAATTAGACTAGTACTTTATATTAGTTCATTGAAAAGAACGGTTTGTGCTTATATTGTTTGATCATTTTTTCATGCCTATATCTTGTAATCTGGGCAACTACTTTGAAAATAACATAATGCAATATATTAACCACTACTATTCTACTTTCTTGTTTTGAAATTCTGTATCATTGATTTTATTGTTTTTTTTTCTCTTTAAAATAAAACAAGATAGAGAGCAATAGAAGCAGAAGGCTGGGGAGTGCATCAGATGTAGTAGTTATAAAAGATCTTTCTGAAGTGGGTAATATTGTCTGAATAGCAAGGAGGCTTTAATAAAAAGTGGAGACTCAGTACCAGGCAGAGGCGAAATTGCATACAAGGAACCTTGATGGAAGTTGACTTTGAATATTTATGGAACTATAAAAAGACCAGAGAGGTAGATTACAGGATGTCAGAAAGCAGTGTGAAGGGATATGTGTTGTAGGAATAGACTTCTAGCAGATTATGGAGAGCTGCACATGTCACAGTAAATAACTTGGGACTTCAGTAGATTGATTTGGCCACTTGATAGAATAACTAGGACACACCTATAATAGGAGTTGCAATGAAGGTTTGTTGTCCCAGTCTAGGTTTGGTAGCTACTATTGGTAAAAGTGGCAATGTGTAACTGGTTTGGGGATACACTGTGAAGAAAGACACCAGTAGGACTTGCTGAGGGCTTGAATGTTAGAATAGGTTAGTCAGTTTTTGATCACTGACAAAACACCTGAGATAAATAACTTAAAGAAGACAGACAGGGTTTATTTTGGCTGAGAGTTTGAGGGGTTTCTGTCCAAGATTTTTTGACCCTATTGCTTTGTGCCTGTAGGATCAGAGAACATTGTGGTGGAAGCAGATGGCAGAGGAGGCTTGTTCACCTCATGGCAGAAGGGAACCAGAGAGAGGACGAAGGGAACGGGGTCAGCAAATAAATCCTCTCCCAGGGCATGTTTTGCATGACCTAACTTCCTCCCATTAGGACCTTCTTCTGAACAGTTCCACAGTCTCCCAAAGTGCCACAGGCTGGCAAGCAAATCTTTAACGAATAGGCCTCTGGGGCAAATTTAAAATCCAAAGTGTACCAATGAGAGAGACAGAGACACAGACAGAGACAAAGACAGAGATAGAGCGAGAGCGATAAAGAGAAGAGGGAGAGGAAGGTATTTGCAAACTTTTTAACTTGAGCAATTAGGATGCAATTGATATTTTCTGAGATGTGAAAGATAAAACACATTATAAGAAATACAGGTTTTTCTATGGGGAACAAAATTTAAATTGCACTGTGGACATGTTAAACTAAAGGTACTTCTTAGACTTTCAAATGAAGATATTAGATAAGCAGTTGAGTGAATGAGTTTTGAATTAGAAGATGAGGTGAGAGCTGGAGTATGAAACAGGCATGGCCACCAGCGTTAGATGGCCTTCAAATCCAAGAGATTAGGCGCTATTGCCTAAAATGATAGAGAAGAAGACAAGACAACTGAGGACTGGGCTCTGGAATGTTCTGAAGGGTAGTCATCAAGAGGAAGAAGTCTAGCTAGTAAAGGGAGTTGAGGAGGTGCAGCCATCGAGGTGGGAGGGAATCTGAAGAGGTGAAAGAAAGTAAAGAAGTGAAGAAGTGAAATCAAGAAGCAAGAGCCTTGCAGGGTGACCGGAACACGTCACAAGTGGAAGAGGAGACTATCATAAATGGATCTCATTGTATGATCTTTTTGACAGAGGATCTGAAGGAGGCAGGTATTCAAAGTCTGCAGACATGAAAAAAAGATATAATGAACAGAGGGTGTTCACAAGCTTTACTAAAGGAAGACAATAACTAATACTGGAAGGGAATATGGCATTCAGGAGGTTTGTTTCTGATGGAAATACTACAATGTGATTTCAGGCAGCTGGAGTGATTCTATAGTGGGGGAGATGCAAGTTCTGAGACAAGAGACCTCGCCAGCTAAATAAGTGTGAAACAGAACAAAATCAAAATAAGAATAGATGGAAAAAATACAGTAAAATAAAAAGATTAGCATGACATAGAATTGAATGAATTTTACATAAAAGTTTAGGTTCTTTTAAAATATTTTCACCATCTTTTCAAAAACATACTCTGAACTTTAGTCAAACACAGGACTGGACATGTGTGATGGATTTATATTGCTTCTGCCTCCCCAGCATCCCTTTTTCAGCAGGGGAACTGCTGTCATTTGAGTCATTGAGTTTTGAAGGCTGAGCTTTCATCGCCTGCAGAGCCTGTGAGTGAGCACAGGGCCTGGCCAGGACTTAACAGGACTCCTCTCCCTACCAGAGTGCTTGGTCTAGATGAACACATAGGATGTAAGAAGATCTTCATTTTGGGGAATATTATTTAAGATTGAAGTAGCAAATAAAGAGATATGAGGGATGCAAAACTGATTGGTGGAGAGACAGAAAGTGTGAACATTGTTCAAGCATCTGGATTTAGCTATGCTTGAAATAATTCTGTCTTAAAATTTCCAGTTGTCTGATTCATGTATCTCTATTTTCACTGAAGGTAGTTTGATTTGAATTTCTATTAATTGCACTTGGAAAGGTTCTATTCAAAATTTTATATCATACACTTAACAAAAATGGTTAGAAAAGTTATTGTGTGACAAGAATTCTCATCAAGAAATAAGAATGTTTAGGTTTTCAGATCAGATTTGCATTACTCTGTGAGATGAGAGTGGATACTCTACAAACATAAAGTAGTGAAGAAGTGCTTGTTCCTGAGTTTTTTCTCTCAGATTGTTGTGTCCACCCAGCTCTACTAAGCTACGTTGTCATGCTGGCTGCCAGCAAGTGTCCAGATTTTGGACTCTTCTGAGATGTCTGTAAAGTAATTGAGTGTGTGGAACAATGCCAGCAAGTTGTGCATGGGGTAATAAAGGGACTCGCACTCATCTTAGAGACCACCATGGCACACTCACATGAAAATAAGGAATGACTTCATGGTTAGAAGAAGGAATTATCACTAACAATATTTGTTTTGACAGCCAATAACGTCAAAACATGAAAATCATCATTCAGCAGGAATTGCTTGTTTGTTTATACAGTGTGTAAATGTGCACATGAGGACCAACATCCTCCTTCCATCGCAGTAAAAGAGCATCAAGGTGATTCGTATCTAAGTGACAGCACCTGTATCTTTCCCAGGAGGAAAGGGAATCACAGGACAGGGCAGAAGTGTATTTTTTGACTCATTTTTCCCCTACAGAAACCTGGGGATTCAGTTCCTTCTCTGGGAAGCTCTGGGAGTTGAGGGGACCCCTTCCACCTGTGTGGGATTGTGGTAGTCATCTGAGGTGACCATTTGCTGCCCTCCCCGCTTATGGTGAGAATCTTCTCTGCTTCTGTGTTTATAAGGGAGGTTCAGGGCAAGGGTTGCTCCCAGCCTCTTCTACATCTGACATTAATAAGATGCTCTGCCTCAACTCATTATGTTTTCCCTTGAAACAAAGGTGTCAGTACCCTCGATTTCCTCCAAATATTACCATCACCATATTCTATGTGTTCTCTGCGCTGGAGCCCCCTTTCTTAAATCTCAGTACTTGTGGTTGGTCTCGAGGGCAGTGTGAGTAGCAGGGACCTATGCATTCAGTAATCCTTCTCAGCGGAAAGCAACTAATTGTCCTTGGGCTGAATTCGTTTGCTTCTGCGGCAGATTAAAGATGACCTTGTTGGGAGCTGAGTCGGCCTCCCTTGAATCCGGGCTGATCTGCAATCACTAACCAAGCGGGTGAATTGACGCTAGGCCCGTTCTTAATTTGACCACTAGGGGGCTACAGTTCCAACTTATTGTGTCTTGCAATGCTGGTGCTTGGAGGTGATGGGCCAACATGTATACAGTCTAATTGCACTGCTGGGAGGACTATGTGGAGGAGTTCTGACCTACAAGGCGATGAGGAACTCACTCACATTCAGCTTTCAGCCACCTTCACCAGGTTCCTTGGCAGCTGAGTGCAATCATTTTGGGCCTTTCAGACCCAACCAGCCACCAGCTGACTGCTGCTAAGTGATCCCAGGCGGTCCCAACTGGTGCGTAAGAAATACCCAGCCAAACTTCCTCCAGATTCCTGATGCACAGAATTGTGAGAAGTAATGCAAATAATCATTTGAAGCCATTGAGATTTGGTCAAAGTGTTTATACAGCAATTGGTAGACGAATGGAATAACTCTGACTTCTCTCAGAATACGTTATTTTTTTCCTCTAGGTTTTAAACGACTTTTAGAAAACCCCTCTGCTAGCGCCCCTTGTTATCTCTATGCACAGGTCTGAACTTTCAGTGTCTCATAACGTACGGACCCTCTTTGTTCTGCGTAATGTTTTGCTGCTGATGCACAGGAAGACCTCATGTATCCTGGATGTACTAGCTCCTTTTGTCCAGCCTTGTGCCCTGTGTGTGTTGTCTGATAGCTAGACACAGCTCTTCCTCACACCAATCATATCCCTCTCTGAAATAACCTCTGTACCCCACAGTTGTGTGAGTTTTCATAGAAGATATTTTTTGGGAAGAGGGAAATAATTAGATTCCAGAATTACATTGTATTACAACAAAGCAGTGATTAAACTTCTGTATGAAAGGTCTGTTCTTTCAGATTTTCTTACCCATGTACCCCTGTATCTTTCCCAAATGCTCCCTTATTATCCTTCTCTAAGCTTGCATATCCTTCGGAGGTCACAAGAAAAAGTGATTGCTCTTCTAGTAGGGAAGAAAGGAGCTGTTTCAGTGCAAAGAGGGTTCTGTGCCATATTTACTTATTTATCTGCATTTATCTTTTGGTTACTATTCATCACTCAGCTCCTTCCCTTATGCTGTGCTATCCTTGGCTCCTTCAGAGCCCAGTGAAGTTAATCTCACAATTTCTCTTAGGGGACTCTTCGGCTCAGAGTGTTAAAATGCTTGGCTCTGCTGTGTTTCATAGCTCAGGCAGATCAGTGCCCTATGGGAAGCCAGAACCTCGGAGGGCTCAACGGTCCAGGGTTTGTAATGTTGTAAAGTCAAACTTAGTCACATCAGCAGATAGGCGAAATATCCATCTTGGCTTCTTTTTGAATTTTTTTCACAGACAAAGTCCTCCCAGGCCTGTGTTATCCAGCCTTTTTCTGTGGTCTGAATGTATCTGCCCATTTTGCAAACTGATATATTAAAATCCCCCAAACTGATATGTTGGAATATTAACACCCAGAGTGAGTGTTAAGATATGGGGCCTTTGGGAATTGGTTAGGTCCTGGAGGTGAAGCCCTTATGAATTAGAGTTGTGCCTTTATAAAAAGCGACCCAAGAAAGCTCTCTTCCAATGTGTGTGAACACAGTGACATGAACCTTCTTTTATGACACTAAATATGACAAGTAATAACATTTATAATCCACCCAATGTGAGTAATGTTGTTTTAGTGGCCCAAATGTGTTAAGATATTCTCAGTCTGTGAGGGAAAAGGGGCATTGGGGAGCCCCCACGCCTGCTTTAGTACGTCTTTCAAGGGGAGACTGATGGCTAACGTGCTGAGGAGATTCTTTGCAGCGGTCATCTGCCCCCAGGATGCTCCTTTTCATCACAAGTGAAACAGAGAGGTCGGCACTCCACCTTCCAATGTCCTGCACAACCCCAGCGCTGATCCAGAAACTGTCTTGCTTATTTGAAACCAGCTGGAAGGTGGCACTAATTTGGTCATAGATTTGTGTTTGTTACTAACCCTGTCACAACAAGTAGATTATGGAGCTTTATGATCTCCCTGATTGGCATTGGATCCTGAAAGCCTACCTGCTGAACACTGGCAATTGAAGGGATGAGTCGTTTTGGCCTCTTTCTAGTTCCGCATGTTCTTCTTACTGTTGAAGCCTTACTGCCACAGAGGAGCTAATTCTTCCTTCCACGGTTCTCACCTAAGAGCAGCACCTTTTTCTGAGTGCTGCGTCTGTGCTCGATTTATTTTCGTGGTGTGTTCCTTGTGATCTCTTGTAAAATTTTTGGACTTTGAATACACATAAGGAGTACCTTTCTTTTTCATTTTATCTTAAAGGCACCCTTGACATTGCCATTTAATGATTTCTAATGATGTTGGTTATCTTATCAGAGACATAGAGGCTTATGTGGATTTGAGAACAATTTCTAATTTCTACTCTACAAAATTTTAACTGATCTCTGCAGATCTGTGCTAGCTCTAACTTGACCCTCCAGTATAATTCAACTCTTTTTATTAATGGCCATGATTGTGGTGATTTGACTTCTGATTGCAGGTAATTGGGCCAGTAGTTCCTATGTTTGCTGGTTAACCATTCCATAATGATTTTTTCCCATTCAGTATGTGAAATCCCATCTCAGTATGTGAAAAAGGATGGTGATCTTGATTTTGGCAAGATATACCTGCCACTTACCTCCCTTCCTCTTCCCCCAAGAATCTCCATTGTTAAGGGATATGTGTACCTGATGGGGTTCAATGACATACAGATTTCTTCTTGCAGATTCACTAGGGAGTTTCCAAGACTTTGACAGTATAATAACTCATGCATTATTTTGTGTTTCTAGTTGTCTGTCTTTAATACTCAATGCTCAATAGTATATTTCTCCAATCAATAATATTCATGTAATTTGAAAATGGCATTTCAGGAGTATTATGATTTGGGCCAAGCCACTTTCTGGGTGCTTGAGATTTATCTGTTTGGCAGTCATGGTGAACATATATTTTTGGTTCAGTGAGAATCTGAGATGTGGGTAGCAATTGAGTCTTACCCATCTGCATGCAGAATTTGGAGACAATAGTATTCTTAGAAATGGGAGCTGAAAGAATCACCACAGAAACTCTCAGACAAAGCCTGTGCTCTTTCTATAGGAAGTGTAGTTATGAGGAAGAACAATTACCTTGAAGAAGGGAACTGCAGTTCTAAACAACAGGGAACACTGAGAAAGGGAGATTGTAGGATGCTTTTCTACCTTAACCACCAAGCCAGATGTGCTGTGCTGTGATGTGGATAAGTGCCCAAAGGCCCATGTATTCAAGGATTGGTTCAGAGGCTGTAGCATTACTGGGAAGTTGTGGGATTTTAAAGAAGTAGAGCCTCTGGGATGCCTTCTGGCCACTGAGGACGCGCACTTCGAGAGAAATTTAGAGTCCCAGCTCCCTTGTCTTTCTTACACTCCGGGCAGTGAGGTGAACGGGTTTTGTTTTATCATGTTCTCCTGCCATGATGAACTGTACTGCCACAGGTCTAAAGCAATAGAGTTGATCAGTAATAGATCGAAACATCCAGACCTGTGAGCCAATTCCTCCTTACAAATTGATTTGTGTTAGTTTTTTATAGAATGGGAGACTGAAAAGTGGCTTAAAATCAGAGCTTTGAAGTTATATAGCTATGTGGTAGAAATTGAGATCCATTGCTTAAATTAATCTCTCTAAATTTCATTATTAAGAGAATTACACAAGATAAATCTGTAAAGAACTTTGCACAGGACCTTACACATAGCAAATATTTATAAATGCTAGGGATTATTTTTTGTTACAATCGTTAGAGAGTGACTTTAATAAGTTTTGTTGAACTTCTAGGAAGATGGCAGAGTGGTAAGCACACAGAAAGCCTCTCTGAGATTTGGTGTCCAGACCTTGGAATACAGCAAAGAAGAAAAGGAGAGAAGTGGGTGCCCTGGACTCAGCAAGGATCTGAAGTAACAATTGAAGCCCATGGAGAGAAGAAAGAGGAAAGTCAGCGAAGGAGGAGGAGGTAGTGGACATCACCTTTTCCCGGAGTTGGGACTCACTACATGGGAGGAGTGGTTCAAACCTGCGGATACACAGTGACTTCTGGCAACCTCGGAGGCTTCCATAGAGAGCTGTAGCAGTAGAATGGAACAGTATACGTGGATGACTGCACTCGCTGGGGTGAGTGATGTGGACTTGGATGTCCCATGGGAGAGAGCAGTTGACCAGGAGCCATTTTGGAGACGGGCCAGCTGAGCTCAGAAGTCAGAACAATTCCTGGCTCCATCTGGCTTCTCCCAGCTGAGTTCAAGCTTGTAGAGTAGGTGAGCTGACTGTTGCAGCCTGAACACGCCTGGTTCCAGCCTCATGGCCAGAAACTAGCCTGAACAGGCTCACAGACATTATCCACTACTCTGCCATAGAGCTACTGCTGGCTTGTTGGGATAAACTGACATGTCTCTGGACTTTGTCTGTGCACAGTGTCTACCAATGACATCAGAGACAAATGAAGTGGACATTTTTCTATTCCTTTCCTTGTTTTTGCTTTTTTCCTCTTATTGTTTGATCATGTTTTGATATGAGTAGGAACGTGGCTTCTAGTGTTTATTGTGGTTGTTGTTCTGTTCTGTTCTTTCTTCCTTTTATGTCTTCATTCTCTTTCCCTATCTTCTGTGACAGTTTCTCAAAGTTTGTATGATCCTCTTTTGTCCTCCTGCCTTGCTTCTAATCTCTTCATCTTTTTCTGTTTCTCTTTATATCCTCCCTAACCCCTTTTAAATTTTCTCCAGAGTGGCTGTCACATGGAATATTGTTTCTGTCCTCTGACTTTCAGTCTATGAATTTCTTTTTTAAAATAAATGTTTATTGTATGCAGCATATTCCTGGTTCTTGCTTCTTGATCCAGTATGCCAGTCCATTTCTTTTTCTTTTTTTTTTGTCTTTTTCATTTTTATTGGTACCAAGGATCGAACTCATGACTGCCTGCTTGCAAGGCAGGTGCTTATGCCGCTGAGCTAAATCCCTGGCCCCCAAGTCCATTTCTTTTGATTAATGAATTGAGACTATTAACATTGATACATTGATGATAACTGACATGTATTGATTTTTCCTTGTTCATTCCAGAGATGCAAATTAAAACAACATGGAGATTCCATCTCACTTCAGAAAAGATGATTATCATCAAGAAATCAACCAGTAACAATTACTGGAGGTGCTGTGTACAAAAAGGAACATTTCTCCACTCTTAGTAGGAGTGTAGACTGGTGCAGCCACTGTGGAAATTGGTATAGAGATTTCTCAAAAATGCAAGACTAAAAGGTTCCATTCAACCCAGCTATTCTCCCAGAGCAATGAAAAATATTGTACCACAGCAATGTACATGTACCCGTGTTTATAGCAGTGCTATTTTTAATAGATAAATCTGGAGAAATTATCACTACTATGACTTTTTTCTAGAACTTTGTTCATTTACTTTGTTGTTACACTTTCAGAGAGGCCAGGTGGGTTCACTGCCCTCAGGCCTACCTCTGGTGAACTGAATGTCTGAGGTTGCATCTTACTCAAATGACTTAATATTTTTTACTTCTTCTTTTTCCTCTTCCTCTCCCTCCTCCTCCTCCTCTTCATCATCTTTTTAGTTTAGTTCTTGGGCTGATGCTTGTAAACTGCCCATGGTGTGTAGCTCTATTGCTAGTATTTAGAGCCCTCAGGAAATGACTGTTTCTCAAATGTGTTTTCCAGAGGCCTGGGGATATAGCTCAGTGGCACAGCACCTGCCTGATAATCAAGAGGTTCTGAGTTCAATTCATGGTACAAAAAATATAATCCAAAAGAAAAAAATCAAAGCTGTCTTCTAGGTGTAGCTGGCTTTTGGATTTTGAGTTTTGAGTTTGTTACACTATCCTATCTCTTTAATTTGTTTGGGATGAGAAGTTGCTACCTACTTGGCCCAGTCTTTGGTTATTTGGCACTGGCCTATAATACTTTCTGTGACTCAAAGCAACCTCTGTTTTGGTATATGAGAAAGAACATCTGGTTAGAGCATTTAGGTTATTTTGACTAAAGTGGAAT
Source organism: Cavia porcellus (assembly GCF_034190915.1). NCBI lineage: Eukaryota > Metazoa > Chordata > Mammalia > Rodentia > Caviidae > Cavia > Cavia porcellus. The sequence continues at coordinate 62,234,554 of NW_026947504.1, forward strand.
AATCAGCAATAATTGTAATATCAAACACAGCCTAGAAAATGACAAATTGTGTAACCATTAATTTGCCACCTTTAGGCATATGAACAAGATTTGTGGTTATATATAAAATCTAAAACAAACTAGAAAATTGTATACAGCAGGTCAGTCCTCAATATACTAATTTTACCCTCAGGGGAAGGAATTTAAAATGAATTAGGTGAAAAAGTAGGAAGCCAGAAAAAGAGATTAGAAGCAAGAATTTTTTCATATATGTATTTACTGTTTGTATTTCTTCATCTGAGAAGTGTGTATTGATCTCAGATGTTCATTTTAGATTGGATCTTTGAAAATTGGAGGGTCTAGGATTGGATAAAAACATGTGAGTTTTTAAAAAAAAATAAAAACAAAAAAGAATAGAAATGACAGAATTTCAAAAACACAGGAAATTAACACTAGTTAATATAGTGCATATTGTTATTTTAGAAGTAGTTGTTCAGGTTACAAGATTTAGGTGTGAAAAAGTGATCAAACTATCACACAACTATTCTTTTTTATGAACCAACAGAGATTACTAGTATAGTTATCATTCTTGTATACATAAATATATACACACAATACATATGTATATTTATATACATATGACCTTTTTTATTTTAAAGAGGGCAAAATTAAACACAACAAAACAGAACATAAGAAAGCAATGTAAGAGACATAAATTTCAAAACAAGACAACTAGAGATCTTCACTATTTATCATATTGTCTCTTGTTTTCTTCCAAATAGTTGTCCATATCTTCATATACAGAGAATTCATAAAAAACTGATCTGAATAGGCTGAGGAAAACATTTTAGGTCTCTAAAACCAGACAATAGGGAAGTCAACAATGGCTGTCATAGTGTCTCTCATTCTCTTCAAAATAGCTGTCCTTTATATATGTTAAATTAAACAAAACAAAACTGGCTAAAGTCACACTGAACAAAGAATGATAGTATTGCTGGATTTCACATCATGATGCTACAGAATCAGCACTGGGGATTATAGTGTCTCTTTTTCTTCAAAGCAGTTGTTCATTTCATCATGCATTATATAATCAGTTCTCATAAACTGTTTCTAGGTTCTACACATGCTTGAGTCTCTATATGTATTTCTATCCTTTCTGTATTAGAGGGAAAAACAAAGCAAGACAAAACAAAACAAATTACTATAAAAACATGAAGTGAAAGTCATATAAAACCACAGTACAAGGTGATCTACAATAGTTACTGTGTTGTCGCTTGTTATCCTCAATGGAACTGTCTATATATCATTAGGCATAGTATGATTGAATATAGCAGTACACGACAATATTAATAAAAACAAAACATTGTAGATAGTGTAAAACTTTAACAACAGGTAATAATCAAACCAGAGTGGGTATCCTAGTGAATCTTGTCATCTTCAGTGTAGTTGCCTATGCTCTCAGACTTGATACTATCAATTTATAACAGATTCGAATAAAATCCATCAATACAAAACAGCAGTCTAACAAATCAGATTCAAATAAGATCAGTCATGATAAAAGTTTAAGTTATACAGGGCTTTAGATTGAGTTAATAGGAAATTAAGGATGATTATACACTATATCCTGATATTTTTGGGATAGCCGTCTGTGTCCTCAACTCCAGTACAAGTAGACAAATTGGAACAGAATATAATCCTTCTAAACAGAGTGGTGTGAGTAATGTGGGTTTTAAATCCTGATACATTATTAACAATATCCTCTGCCTTCTTTTTTAGAGTATTCCTCCCTTTTCACTCCGACAGGGTGCACTGCACATTTTGGGTCCCACCAATTCTCTCAGTTTTTAGACAGGGGACAACATACTATTTACTTAAGTGGTTCCAAACCTTCTCACTCCTGCACTTGATCTCAAGTTGTATTCCTTTATGCACAAAAGCCTCAAAGTTTTCCTTCATTATAGCTGAGTAGTTCTTTATTGCATATAAGTATCCTGCCTTTCCAATCTATCTGCAGGGGCTGGTCAAGTTGCTCCTATTTCTTTCGGGTTCCCTGTCACATAGAGCATTGTTTTCTCGTATTTGATTTTTGGTCCATAAACCCTATTTCAGGTTAATTATATTTTTTATACAGAGCATCTCAGTGGACCCTACCTCCTGCTCACTCTGCGTGTGTTCCTTTTTTTAAAGTGTATTAAGGCCATCTATGTTAGAGATTATAGCCAACCTTCTCCACCTCATCTCTGCTATGCTATTTTTCTGCCATTGGCTGTCTGCTTTTCTCCTTCATTACACTGTCTGCCCTGTTCATTGAGGCTTCTCTGCCACTGTTCCTGAAATCCTAGTACTTTTTTTCTCTCTCTAGAATGTCCTTCAGTATTCTCTGTAGGGTTGGATTGGTGGTCGTGAATTCTCCCAGTTCCTCTTTGTCATGGAAGCATCTTGTTTCTCTACTAAGTTCTAAAGACAGTTTTTCAGGGTATATCATCTGGGCTGGAGGTTATTTTCTTTCAGGGTTTGGAATACTTCTTTCCAAGCTCTTCTTGATTTGATGATCTATGTTGAGAAGTCTGCTGTGATTTTGATGGGTTTTCCTTTATATGTGATATTTCTTTTCTCTGACAGTTTTTTAAAAAAAAATTTATTTAAAGAAAGACTAAACAAAACAGAAAATGGGTAGAAATAATACATATTTCAAAGAAAAAATAAACAGTAAGAAATCACTAGTTGAGGTTTACATATTGTCTTCTTACAAATAGTAGTTCAAGATATAAAAGTGGAACATATAAAGTGCAGATTCAAACAGTGAGACTGCAAACAGTTTATTCAACTATCCAACAAAAGCTTAGAAATATGGTTATCAATCCTATACACTTATACATACTGTTATCCATACGTTCATTTATGTTGAGATTAAACAAACCAAAGCAGGTTAAAATCACTCTGAACAAAGAATAATAGTATTGCTAGATTTCACATCATGACACTCTGGAATCAACACTGGGTACTGGAGTGTCTTTTTTTTCTTCAAAGTGTTCATTTCATCATGTGTTATAAGATCAGTTCTGACAAACTGTTTATAGGTTTTACGCATGCATGAGTCTTAACATGTATTTCTATTGTTTCTATATTAGAGAGAGAAACAAAACAAAGCAGGACAAAATAAAACATATTCCTATAAACACATAAAATGAAAAAGTCATATAAAACCTCTATACAAGGAGTTCTACCATGGTTACTGTGTTGTCTCTTGTCTTCAATAGAATTGGCTATATCATCAGACATAGTATAATTGAATATATCAGTATATAACAGTATTAATAAAAACACAACTTTGTAGATAATGTAAAACTACAACAATAGGTAGTAATCAAACCAGGATGGGTATAGTAGTGAATCTAGTCATCTTCAGTGTAGTTGTCTACGCTCTCAGACTTGATACTATCAATCATAAGAGTTTTTAATAAAATCTGTCGATACCAAACATCAATCAAATAAACCAGATTTAACTAAGGGAAGATCAGATCAATATTTAATGCAATAGAGACTAAGAAAACAACACAAGAATTTATGAATCAAAGAGTTGGTTCTTTGAAAAAATAAAATTGATAAGCCCCTAGCCAACCTTATTTTAAAAAGGAAAGAAAAACCTCAAATTCCTGCAATGAGGAATAAAAAGGATGAAATCACTACAGACCCTGCGGAAACACAGAAGATCACCAATACCTATTCTGATAACCTCTACTCTCATAGATTTGATAACACGGAAGAAATGGACAGATTCCTAGAAATATATGAATTACCAAAGCTGGATCAAGAAGATGTAAAACTGCTGAATAACCCAATTTCAACTAATGAAATTGAAAATGTAATTAAAACCTTACCAACAAAGAAAATCCTAGGTCCTGATGGATTCACTGCTGAATTCTACAAGAAACTCAAGGAAGACTTTTGCTGAAACTCCTCAAACTCTTCAATGAAACTGAAAGGGAAGCAATTCTCCCTAACTCATTCCTGAAAGCAAGTATTAACTCTAATATCAAAGCCAGAGAAAGACCCAACCACAAAAGAGAACTACAGGCCAATCTCCCTAATGAACATAGATGCAAAAATTCTCAATAAAATAATGGCAAACAGAAGGCAGCAAATTATCAAGAAGATTACACACCATGACCAGGTAGGGTTCATCCCAGGAATGCAGATCTGTTTTTATTCCAGTAACATGCTGATTTTATCACAGTATCTTTGTATGTTGAAAGCAAGTATCTTTGTATGTTTGATATTAGAGTTAATACTTGCTTTCAACATACACAAATCAATAAATGTAATCCACCGTATCAATAAAGTCAAAGATAAGAACCACATGATCATTTCTATATATCCAGAAAAAAGCTTTTGATAAGGTCCAACATTGATTCATGATAAGAACTCTTCAGAAAATTGGAATAGACCTTTTTTACCTTAATATGATAAATGCCAACTATGACAAACCAACAGCCAGCATCAAAAGCCAAAAACTGATAGCTTTTACTCTAAAATCAGGAACAAGACAAGGATGTACATCATTAATACTCCTGTTCAATACAGTACTGGAAATACTAGCCAGAGTAACTAGACAAGTGAGAAAAATAAAAAGAGTAAGGATAGGAAAAGAAGTTCAATTATCATTACTTGCAGATGACATGATACTCTACATAGAAGACCCCCAAAACTCTATTGAAAGACTTCTACATATAATAACTAAATTCAGTAATGTAGCTGGATAGAAAGGCAACACTCAAAACTCAATAGCATTCCTGTACACAAACAACATACTTACTGAGAGAGAAACAAGAGAAGCCACACCCTTCACACTAGCATCCAAAAAATGAAACAGTTAGGAATCAGTATAACAAAGGAAGTAAAATATCTACTCAATGAAAATTAAAAATACTCTGAAAAAAGAAATCAAAGAGGATTTCAGAAAATGGAAAGACATACCTTGTTCATGGCTAAGAAGAACAAACAGTGAAAATGGCCATTCTCTCAAAATAATACAGTTCCAATCAAAATACCATTAGTATACCTCAGAGATCTAGAGAAATCATTCCTAAAATTTATCTGGAGCCAGAAGAGACCTAGAATAGCAAAGACATTCCTTGGCAACAAAGGCAAGGCAGAAGGCCTCACCATTCCTGACTTGAGTTATATTACAAAGATACTGTGATAAAATCAGCATGTTACTGGAATAAAAACAGATCTGAAGTTCAATGGATAGATTAGAAGATACAACTATAAACACACTCAACCACCTTATCTTTGACAAAGGGGCCCAATTGAAGAAAGATAGTCTCTTTAATAAATAGTACTGGAATAACTGGCTTTCATATGCCAAAAATTGAAACTAGACCCAAGCCTATCACCATGTACTAAACTAAAGTCTACATGGATCAAAAATCTAAATATTAAAGCAGAAACACTAAATCTGCTGGAAGACAAGGTAGGTAAAAATCTTGAAGACATAGCAATTGGTAGATAATTCATGACAAAAATCAAACTGCATGGGAAATACTTCCCAGAATAAATAACTGGGATCTCATCTTATTAAAAAGTTTTTTGCATGTCAAAAGAAATCTCCAACATAGTAAAAAGAAAACCAACAAATTGAGAACAAAATCTTAGTCAACTGTTCCTCCGACAAAGAACTTCTGTCTAGAGCATATTTATATATTTAAATTCTTTAGAATTAAAAAAAATCAGATCCCTGAAATTCAAAGACCCAATCCAAAAATGGGCATCTGAGATCAATACACAGTCTCAGCTGAAGAAATACAAATGGAAAATAAATACATGAAAAAATGTTCATCATCACTGGTCAATAGAGAAATGCAAATTGAAACCACACTGAGATCTCATCTCATTGCAGAAAGAATGACCAAGATCAAGAAAACCACTAACACCAAATGCTGGAGAGATTGTGGATAAAAAGAACTCTTTTGCACTGTTGGTGGGAGTGTAGACTGGTGCAATCACTGTTGGAAATCAGTCTGAAGCTTCCTTGCAAAATTAGGATTGGAAGTCCCATTTGACTCAGCTATTTCAGTTCTGGGCATATTCCCAGAAGAATTGAAAACATCAAATCACCGTGATATATATGTACTCATGTTTATAGAAGCACAATTTATAATAGCCAAATTTTGGAAACAACCTAAATGCTCATCAACTGAAGAATGGATAATAAAAATGTGGTACTTTTATACAATGGAGTACTACTCAGCTATAAAGAAGGACTACATTGAGGCTTTTATAGGTAAATGGATGTAACTTGAGACCATACTCATAAGTGAAATAAACCAAACTCACATGTGTAAATACTATATTATCTCCCTAGTGTAAGAAACTGTAAGTAAGATATAAAAATCCTCAGTAAATATGGTTAAAGCAAAGAATCTGCTCAAAAGGGAAAAATAGCTCAGGGAAAAGCAGAAAAAAAAGGAAGGGAAAAGAAAAATACATAAATTTGTGTTTACACTTAAAATAGTTCAGATGATTTTCTACTAATTCTATTAGTTTTTGGGACAAAACAGTTAACATTCTTAGGATTAGGTCAATTTTGCTTGTTTATAACTGGTAACATGAGGACCTTTTTGATGATTATTACTATGCAAAATAAGAATCTTAATTGTGCTCTTATCACCTTGTTTTGAAAGTTTGTATTGTCATTGTTTTGGGTTCTTTGTTACTGCTATTTGGCTTTTTCTGTTACTTGTTTTTCTATTAATTTGCTTTGTTTCTTTTGTTTTGTTTTTCCTTCTAATACAGAAAGGATAGATGTACATGTAGAGGATTATATATGCTTAGAACTTGTAAAGATTTTACAAAAACTGCTGGGAAGAAAAAACATTACAGCAGCCATTGCTGTTGTGTCCTTTCCTATCATCACGTTGTGAAGTCCAATTATGCTCTTATTCTTAGCTTAATTTGGGTTTAGTCTGCTTTGTATTATTTAGTTTCAGTATATATGAAGATATAAACAGCTATTTTTTTTTTTTGTCTTTTTCGTTTTTATCGGTACCAGGGATTGAACTCACGACTGCCTGCTTGCAAGGCAGGTGCTTATGCCACTGAGCTAAATCCCCAGCCCCTTAAACAGCTATTTTGAAGTGAACAAGAGACATTGTGGTAGCCATTGTTGATATCCCCATTATCTGGGTTTGTAATGCTTTCATTCTTCTATTTTGATCAGTTTTATACTACTTTGTTTTGCTTGAATTCATTTTGTGTGACAATATAACAACTATTTTGAAGAAAACAAGTGACATTATGGTAGCCACTGTTGATCTCCTATTGTCTTGCTTTGAAATCCTGTGTTACTTGAACTGTTCTGTTCTGATCTGCTTTGTTCTATTTTGTTTTACCCTCTTTAAAATAATAATAAAAAAAACTACACATTTTTAATCCATTCCCCAGTTGATGGGCATTTTAGTTGTTCCCAGTATTTAACTATTACACATTGTACTGCTATAAACATTGGTGCACATATGCTGCACATATTTTCAATTTTTCTGGGAAAATACACAGAAGAATAGTTGGATTGAATGGGTATTTCCAATCCTAGTTTTTTGATCTGAGGAATATGCACATTAATTTTCACAGTGTGTGTACCAGTCTACCCTCCTATGAACAGCTGAGAAGAATTTCTTTTTCCTCATAGCCCTGCCAACATTTGTTATTGGTTGATTTTTTGAAGGCAGTCATTCTTTCTGGGAGTGAGAGGGAATCTCAGTGTTTTAATTTGCATTTCTTGAATGGCCAGTGACGTTGAACATTTCTTCACGTATTTATTTTCCATTTGCATTTCTTTTTCTGAGAAGGATATGTTCATTTCAGATGCTCATTTTTGTATTAGCTCATTGAATTTGGCAGCCTGATGTTTTTGAGTTCTTTATATGTTCTAGATATAAGTTATTTGTCTGAGGTGCAGCTGGTTAAAATTCTTTCTCATTCTATGGGTTTCTTTGAACTATGCTGGTGATTTCTTTTGAAGTGCAAGGATTTTTAATGTGATGAGATCCTAGTTGTTGATTCTTTTATGAACTAGTTCCCATGCGGTTTGCATTTTGTTCATGAACTCTTTATCTACTGCTATGTCTTCAGATTTCTGTCTACCTACTTTCCAGTAGATTCAGTTTTGTTTTAATATTTAGATCTTTCATCCATTTTGACTAGTGCCTGGTGACAGACATTTGTTTCTGTCTTTGGCATGTGGAAAACCAGTTTTTCCAGCACCCCTTATTAAAAAGGCTGCTTTTAATAAACATGTTTGGCCCCTTTGTCCAAGATAAGTTGGTTGAGTGTCTTTGTAACTGTGTCTGCATCTTCTAATCTGTTCCACTGATCCTAAGGTCTGTTTTATTTATTTATTCATATTTTTTTGCCAGTACCATGCTGATTTTGTCAAAGGAACTTTGTAATGTAATTTCAAGTCAGGGATTGTGATGCCTCCCATCTTGCCTTTATGGCTCAGGATTGTCTTCGCTATTCTAGGTCTATTTTGTTTTCAGATCAGTTTTACAGAATGTTTTCTCTAGATATGTGTTGTACACTAGTGGTATTTTGCATTAAATCTGTACAGCAGTTTTGGGACTATGGCAATATTTACTGTGTTGGTTCTTCTTTCCAAGAGCAAGAGATATCTTTCCATTTTCCAACATTCCCTTCAATCTCTTATTTTATATTATTATAGTTTTCAACATATAGGTCTTTTACATTGTTTGTTAGGTTGATTCTTATCTTAAGTATTTTGTTGTTTTGAATGCTACTGTTAAAGCTTTAGATATTTGATTTTATTATGGCTTAGTATTTTGTCAAGAATGCTTTATAGGTGATGAACTCTATGTACTTCTTTTTTTTTTTTTTTTTGTCTTTTTCAGTACCAGGGGTCAAACTCATGACTGCCTGCTTGCAAGGCAGGCGCTTATGCCGCTGAACTAAATCCCCAGCCCTCTATATACTTATTGCATGGCACCAGGAGGCAGAAAAGACTGATTGCATTCTTCCTTGAGATGTTGAAAATCTGATCCTTCTATTGCAAAGTAACCCAGTAATCTATTTTCAGATGTATCCATACCATTGATAAATGTCAGAACCAATGACTTCATTTAGTGGCTGCAGCATAGTGAATTTATAAATCTGTTAACCCCTTGACCTCCACCCATGCTCCAGTTAGTCACCAGTTTGGGAATTGGGTAGAGGTCTGGTCTTTAGCTCAGTTCTCTCTAATGCTATTAAGGTTTGTTGTGGTAAGAACACTTATTCTGAAATCTATCTCTTAACAAACAGCTACATGTCTAATACATTACTGTTGATTATAAGTGCAGTGTTGTGTAGTAGATCCCTAGAGCTTGTGTATCTTATTTAACCAAAACATGTTGCCCTTAATTTGTAACTACTCTCTGTTCCCACGTCTTTGCAGCTCCTGATAACCACTGGTGAACTGCTTGATTCTATGGATGTGAATATTTTCAGTACCTCATTATAAGTGAAATTATGAAATGTTTTTCTTTCTGTTACTGAAATATTGTACTTGATGTCCTCAAGGTACATTTTGTTGTCACACATTGAACAATCTCCTTTTTTTAAAAGATTACTAGTACTGCATTGTCAAAATTTACATGTCTATGAATGCTTAAGTTTTTGTATAGCACAGCAATTCTAAGTAGTGCTACAATGAGATTAGGAGCGAAAGTACTTTTTTTTGGTCTTTTTCCTTTTTATCGGTACCAGGGATGGAACTCACGGCCGCCTGCTTGCAAGGCAGGTGCTTACGCCGCTGAGCTAAATCCCCAGCCCCGAAAGTATGTTTTTTTTAACCATGACTTCAGTTCTTTCTGATAAGTTTCTAGAAGTGATGTTGGTGGACCACAGGGTAGTTTTATTTTTAGTTTTTGAGAAACCTCTGTTTTCTGTAGAGGATGTACTATTTTCTTTCCCCTTAAAAATGTACAAGAGTTTGCATTTATGCATATTTTGCCTACATGTCTATTTTAACAGTAGTTATTCTGACAGCTGTGAAATAATATCTCACTGTGACTTTAAGATAATACATATTTTAGAATGGGGGTCAAATGATTTCTGTTGCAACTACTTTGCAGTTATAGCCTGAAGACAGCCATAAGCAATGTAAGTATATAAACAGTAAAATAAATGGGTAGACTACAGATTGCAGTGAGGCAACCTCTGCTAAAAACAATGAATACACTATTTATAGTGTGAAGGATATTGAGCAGCCATATGGAATGATAATAAGAAATATTAAAAAAGTATTTTTTTCTCATTAACTTGCTGAGAAAAGCTGGCACTGATGATGATGACACCCAAAGATTACTAGTTTTCTTATTCTGTGTCAGTGAAGCACTGTGATGCACCTACTTATAACACCCTACTGCATATATAAGTGCCAACAGTTTGCCTTTTGAATTACCTCTATGACTTTAGGAAAGTTATGGCTCTATATTTTTCCTGGCAATCGATGTTGCTCTGTCTACTTTTTCTTAAACAAGACTTAGTGGCCTATGCCTTTTTAATGTTGACTTGACAGGGTTAGGGGAAGCCAACTGGCTCATTATCTGAGCTGGATGCACAGGCGTATTTGATGGTGGTGCCATCCCTTTAGGTGTCAGCTAAGGAGACGACAAGAAGGGATAATGCATTAATAATAGAAGGCTGACATTTCCAACCAACTCATAAGGCATATGAATACAACTTTTGCTATTTATCATAGAAAAGGTTACTGATATTAGTACTGGGCAAATAGAACCATTCTCGATCACATCATCCCTAGTTACACAAATCAATTAGAAGGCGGTCTTGACCAAAGAAGGTTAGATATTCTGGTGGCATGGGAGCAAATGTATGTGGATAATCCACCTGAGTGATTACCTCTCAGGCATAGATTTTATGACAATAGCTTTATTTTTGCTGCATGGGAACAGTTTCCTAGGACCCCACCCTCATTTCCAAAGGGAAGGACAATTGCCATACATATATTGTTTTAATTTCAAGGAAAAAGTGTTGACATTTTCAATTCTGTATTTCACACAGTAGGATAGTGATTATTGTGCAAATCTTTGGATGCTCTGTGATTTCCATTTGCCTAAAATTTCACATCTGGTAGGAATTGATACAAGACTATATTTTTCAGTTCTCACTTATATTACTATATAACTTCTTCCTCAGCCTTGCCGTCAGCAATATTCAGCAATATTCATGGAAAAATGTGCTTTCCCAAGACCTCTTTGAGAAGAGATGGAAGAATGGAAAGAAGGAAGGAAGGTAGGAAAGCAATTAAAACCCAACATTTCTTGTAAAAAGGAATAGCTTAATATTCTCATATGTATTTTATATTTTACTGTATGCATCCACTTAGTAGAACATGAGGGATTTAGTTTTCACAGAAGTCTAGCGATCTGCATACTAGGGTCTGATAGATCATACCTAGCGTCGTCTGAGGAACTTGGAGTTTAGAGCCAGACTCCTAGGAATGAAATATTGGCTTCCCTGGGTGCTGTACATACTCCCTCGTTTGGATGTTACTTCTTTGTCCCTCAATTTTCTTAAAATCTGGAAAATGGAAAGCGTAATGCTGCTTATCTCAAAGCTTTATTGGTTAAATTGGTATTCAAAATCACTAGGTACAATGCCTAGCATATAGTAGACATAAGTTTTAGTTGTTTAAAATCCTCGTATATTAGATCTGTGGAAAACTTCTAGGGCTGCTTGACCATGGAAGAGGGTATCACTAGGTAGGTAAAGAGCTTTTTAAAGGTAGATTTTCAGAATGTATGAATTTGGTTTGAAGATATTTATTAGACTTGCAAGGAGAAATGTGGAATATATGTTTAACTTCTTGAATCATCTTGCAACAACAGTATTTTAAAGAGATCAGAAAAGGCTCATACAATATGACTAAATTGGGACTCTAATGAGTGATACCAGTGAGTCCTGTGTAGTATTAGGGTCATATTGATACTCGGGGGCATAAGGGTGCTTTATTTTGTAACTTATTAATGTGCTTCAACCCAAATATGAGACTGATTATATTTCTCTCTCAGGTGCAAGGATGAAAAATGACAAAAGAAGTGTGATACTAAGAAAAAATATTTGTTTATTATCATAAACTTCCTAAATACTTGGCGTTTCCTGAACAATAAAGATGATGGGGATGTCTTGTTCTTAATAATCACTTTTTAAATATAATTGACTTTATACTAAAGATATGACATTTGGTGTGACCCTAGGTGGCTTCAGAATAGGGGTTTACTGCCAGAAAACCAGGTGTTGGCCAGGAAGGTGAGGGTGGGTGAGTATTATGTTTAATCAACAATAGTCAATAAATGATGCTTCCATATAAACCTCTAAAATCCACTTTGGGGAACTCCCAGATACTGATCTATTTTTGCAAAAAAAAAAAGATGTTTTAACTGAGTGAAGCATCAATCAGATAACCCATTATGTGGAATATTATAGAAGATCATAGGACTGATTCATAAAAAAATCAATGACATGAAAATAAATGTTAGCTGAGAGAATTATTTTAGGAAAGAAAAAAAAAAAACAAAAAGCATTCCTTGAATCTTGTTTAGATTTGAAGTCAAGCTTTTAAACATATTTTAGGACTACTGAAAAGCTTTAAATATTTCAGATTCTCTTTGAATTAGTATTAATTTTAATAGGTTTGAGAATCAAATTGTGGTTATCACTCCAAGGCCATCTTTTATTTAGGGTATACTTTTGATATTATAGATCGATACTAAAGAAGAAATGAGCTACCACACTATGAAAAGATACTAAGTAAACTTAAATGTACCTTAGAAAGTGGGAAAAGCCAGTCTGAAAAGAACACTAAGAAATTACTAGTTGATAAATTACATATTGTCATCTTAGAATTAGTTGTTCAAGTTACAAAATTAAAGCATAAAAAGCGGACAGTGAGAGTGCAAACAGTTTTGTTCAATGATCCAACAAAAGCTTAGTAATATGGTTATCTATCTTACACACTTAAACATACATGCAGTTATATTCTTTAGAGCACTTTGTTTGTCTCTCTTTTTTACAGTAGTAATTACACATTTTGGGTTTATTATATATTTATTACTCCTACAGTTCTTATTACCTTTTACACTAGAGACACTATGATATTTATAAATATGATGCTTATTTAGTTCACTTATGAGGATAGTTCAAGTTGCTTCCATTTATCTATGAAGACTTCAAAATCATCCTTTTTTATAGCTGAGTAATATTCCACTGTATAAAAATACCACATCTTTTTCATCCACTCTGCAGTTGATGGGCATTTATAAAGCTACCACGATAAAATCAGCATGGTACTGGCAAGGACATAGATCTGACAATCAGTGGAATAGATTAGAAGATGCAAACACAATTACTCAGCCACCTGATATTTGACAAAGGGGCTAAACATGTTCACTAGAAGAAGGATCACCTTTTTAATAAGGTGAAAAACTGGTTCTCGACATTCTGAAGACTGAAACTAGATCCATGCCTATCTCCATGCACAAAACTAAAGTCTAAATGGATCAAAGATCTAAATATTAAAACAGAAACACTAAATCTACTGGAAGACAAGGTAGGTAGAAATCTTGGAGTCACAGAGGTAGGCAGAGAATTCATGAACAAAGTGTGAACTGCACAGGAAACACTTCAAAGAATCAGCAACTGGGATCTTGCATTACTGAAAAAGTTTTGCACTTCAAAAGAAATCACCAACAGAGTGAAAAGAAAACCCACACAATGGGAGAAAATTTTAGCCAGCTGTCCCTCAGACAAAGGACTTATATCCAGAACATGTAAAGAATTGAAAAATATCAAACCCCCCAAATTGAAAGACCCTCTCAAATGGGCATTTGAGATGAACACACATTTCTGTTTATTTTTGTACGAAATTTTTCTTAACATTTTAGAAGGATGGGTTAAGGTAACTTTTCTAATTTCCTAAATCCAATTATATTGTTTTGCATAGTTTTTAAAAAATCTGAGAATTTCCTAAGCTCCTCTGGCTCTGCTTTCATCTTTGTTCCCTTTTTCTCTGTTTTCTTTGCATTCATCATTTTGATTTTTACTCCTATTATTTACTCTTTGGTGTTGAACGTCATCCTGGAAGGAAGCTTTAGAGGTTGATTCTGAGACTCCATGGGAAGAGTCTCTTCAGAACATACAGCAGGGCTCTTGTGCTGCCTCCTGCTAACTAAGCAAAACCCCGTCCGGCGTCAGCTCCTGTTCTCACATTGGCCCTGTGCAATTCCTAATGACTTTTGGTGATATATTTTAAGGGTTTTAAATCCATAGGATTCTTTATTGATTTCCTATGCTTTTTCTGACACAGTTAGTATTCATGTTTTGTAGCTCTGTAGGTCTGATTATACCTGGCTGTGTTTTAGGATGCATAAAGACATTTGTCACCTAAGTTTGCTGAAAATGTTGATCATTGGGTATAGTTTGCCCTTCTAGTTGTCTGTCTGCTTTGTATGATGAAATTTAAGGAGATTCAAAAACATTTACTGCCACTGCCTCCGTCTTCTTTATATGAAATAGCATATTCAAGAGTATATAATGAAAATAACATAATTGAATCATATAATGGAACTAATTTCAACAAACAGTTAGTTTTGTAATACATATTTTTGTAGTGTATGTCTGGTTAGCAATTTCCCATAAGACTAATTTATCCAGCACCATTATCTACAAATTCTAATGTAACTCACTGAGTAGATTTAGGTAGTGTGTGATTTTTTCCCAGTGAATCTTCCAATTTCTAAGATTTGCATTTTATTCAAAGAAGAAAGAGTAGCACTTCTATAACTGGATTATAGACATAGATGCTCTACATTATAGTAATCTTACTTCTCATAATCATGAACTATTCTTTGTTTCCTAAATTTCTTCATTTTGGGATGTATTTTGGTTCTATGAATTTTTTCTAACACTACTTTCAATTTGCTCTTATAAACATCCTTTGGCTGTATAAGCAATATGGAATCTCAAATTTTATTCTCTTGAAAGGTATCTTTGTTGAACTTCAGAGATCTTAATGTAGAAGAAAAATCCAGTGGTTGATAAAAATAACACATTATTTAAAAGATAGAGCAATAATGCAATAAAAAACTTGGAAAAACAGCTTAGTTATATTTTTAAATATGTGTACAATTTTCTGGTTTAGACATTACTGGGAATAAAAGTAAGACTCAGCATCATTTTACACCTTTTGTCCGTTACCCTTTCTTTAGTGTATCCTTAGGGTCCAGATTTGGCTTGCATGTAGTTTTGTTCTCTACTAAAAAGATGCAGACATCACTAGAGTTATTTGATTCTTGCCTACGGGTATGGGAAAAAAATCACAATATTTAATTATGGTTTAAATTATTCTGAAAAAGGAAATGCATTCAGAGACGCCAGAGGCACGAAAAGAGTTCTTCAGTCTGCTTAAGGTTACTTCCTTAAAAATCCAATAATGATATTAATGCTTAGAAATTTGTATCCCTAAAGGACCTTAAATTTATGATAATATTCTAAGCAAAGAGAGCTAATATATAAAATAAGCTTATATATACTTACATAGTGAAATTTTAGTGATTTTATAATAGGTATTCTCATTGCATGTAAATTTCACTACTACTATAAACTAGATGAATTTTAATAAGTTATAAATATAATTTTTTCTTTCCATGTAAGCAGGAAAGAAATCCTGTACAAAGTAGGAACTGTATCACATATTGGAGCTATGACTAACATTTGCAGTCTTATGAAATAATCATTAATTTGGTCACAAAAGTTTATCAGATCTCTTGATGAAGATAAATATTTTAAAAACTTTGTCTCCAGTGAAATACATTACACTAATATCCTGAAAAAGTCAGCTACTCATGGAGATTAAACTCTAGATGGGTCCAGTTTTTGAACCAGAAACTCTGGTAAGAAATGCATACTTTTAAATGATATAGATTAGGTCCATATGTCATAGTGAAAGACAATAAATTAGGGACTAATATGCTCACAAGTTTAAAAATACAGCACTGGCAGAAAGACTAAGTTTCAAAATATTGAAACCTACACACATTTATATATACAGACTCATCTGATGATTCTTAATATCATGTTTAAATTACCAAAACAATTATTTTTATACTTAAAGTACCAAGCCACAGTTACTTAGTCAACACTTGAATCTGTCACATTGACTCAGGTGAGGCTTATTTTCTTTGGGCATGATAAGATTAGAAAAACTCTTAGAACACTTAAAACAGGAGTGTTGGCAATGTGTCAAAGTATGAGTAAGAATAAAAGAAAGCTAAATGCATTTTTAGAATTTTGATAATTAGCTTTAATATAAAGATAAAAATATATAATCATTTTATTTGTACTTGGTTTGCTGTTTTAGATACTTTATATATCCAAAAGAATGAAATGTACTGAATTTGTAGTTGAAGTTAAATAATATGGAGAATTCAATCAAATTTGTGATTAGTGTCTAAATATGAAATAAAATTAATTTTTAAAAAATTTTATGTAAACAAAACAAAAAAGGGTAGAAATAATGCATGATTAAAAAATAAACAGTAAGAAGTTATTAGTTGATAAATTACATATTGTCCTCTTAGAAATAGTTGTTCAAGTTACAAAAGTAAAGCATACAAAGTGGACATTTAAACACCGAGCCTCCAAACAGTTCTGTTCAACCATCCAACAAAAACTTAGTAATATGATTATCAATCCTACACTCTTAAAGATACATGCACTTATATCCTTTAGTGCATTTTCTTTTCCTCTCTTTTTTTACAATAGAAATTACACATTTTGGGTTTTATTTCTTCTAATAAAATTAATTTTTAAAGTTTTAGTAGATGCAAATTTAATAAATTGAAACATTAAGTTGAATGCTAAACTAAGCACTTAATATTGCTAACTACTACTGTATATAGTCCTTTTGTGAATGAAAATTTCTTGGTTATAAACATTCTTGGTTCTCCAAAAAGGAGGTTTAAAATTTAATAATCAGTATTGTTTCATACACAAATTTTGCTCTGTGCCCTGCCTTTGAGGAGATGTAGCAGCGATATTCAAGCAGCATTTATGATTTAACTACATTGTGATCCATTATTGTGTCATTAGCCTTTGCTTATCTGTATTTTAGTTGTTCCTGAAGTGGAGGGAGAGAATATCAAGCATAGTTGGTTGTTCATGAGCAGAGCTGATTTACTGAATATTTAAGATTTGTGGATTTCCACCTCTATGCTTTGCTCATAGGGTCTTAAATGATTGCCTGTAGGAAAAATAGAGAGGCAAAAAATGATGCTACACGTGACATACTGGTTGGTAATAAATATTTGTTTCATCTCCTCTTGCACCTGCATTTTGAACACTCTTCATCTCACTCATGTGTCTCTTGTGGGGTTACCACTGTAATTCCTTCTTGATTCCTTTACAGGGATGGACATGTGCCGCACAAGGCACAGAGCTGTGCACGCTCTTGGTCACATGAACTATTGGATAAGAAGGCCTGTGCCTCAAGAGTACTTTGAGTTATGCAAAATGGAGCTGAAGGAGAAAACTTCCACCCAGTCGCCATGTCCACTTGGTTTAGATGACTGAAGAGTGTGATTTTGGAAGGTGACAATGTCCATTTTCTCAGATCCATGAAAGAACCCACCATGGTGACATGAGGGTGATGCTTGGTGAAAAGTTAGTTGCAACTGAGTGAAGTGAGACGCTTGCTAATGTTTTAGTCTCTGATCCTTGCTCTTAAGGTGTAAGGAGTCGTCCTGGACTTTAGAACACATTGTTCCAGTTTGAAGAGTGTGCTATTTACTTATCTTTACTAACCTTATCCTATTGTGTCCTATTCTGTAGTCATGGATCTGGACTTGGTAGAATATTTTTTTGTTTGGCAACCAGCTTGCTATTAATCTCTGCCATCAGGTGGTACTGATGGAGATAGCAAGATAGAAAGATAAGAGAAGGGAGAAGGAACTTTTCTTCCTGTTATGGCTCGTGGCTGAGCGCCCCCCCCCCAAGCCTCACAGAGTCACAGGTGGGGCTTTTCAGAGGTCACGGGATCTAGAGCGTGTGGTGCGAGGATTAGGAGTGTGTGGTTACTAAATTAGCACACTTACTGGTTTGGCAGAGCTCTGGGTAGAATGAAGGGTGTCCTACCCTAGGTGTGAGTCTTACTTGCCCTAACAGTAACTGGATTCCATGTAAGGGCAGCAGGAAGGATCTGTTCCCCGTTTTTGTCTCTTGCTGCCTGGATGCTTTTGCTGCCTTCTGCCTGCCAAGAACTGCTTCTTCCTGTGATGCCCTCGGTCATGCCATTTTGCCTTGGAGTCAGCCAACTGGATTAAACACTCTGGAAATTGTGAGTCAAATAAATCTTTATTCCTTGCACTTTGGGTGTCAGGTTCTTTGTCTCGGCAAAGAGAAAAGTAACTCAAATAATTTCTATTGATTCTTTCCCATCACAACAGTATAAGATGAATACTCTCATTATTTGCGTTTTGCACATAAAAACAATGAAATGATTTGTCCATGGTCATCCAAAAGTAAATGGTGATGGATTCTTTAACTCATATGCACATCTGACATGAAATCTTAACTTTCTGCCACTAAACTGTGCTATTATCTTGTGGCCAAAACACTCTTATTAGCATTACTATTATAACTAAAGCTCACATGATGTATTGTCTGATGCCCACTATATTGGGCATTTTTTCATTGACATACTTAAATACCAAAGGCTAGGTAATGTGTAATGAAAACAAATTCACTTAGGACTCAGTTTTTGGGGTTGAATGTCTGACTTGGTATTCCATGGCTTTGACCTTTCCAGGGCCTCATGGCTGTGTTTACACTATGGAGAAAGGCATGACAGCAGCAGTGCATGCGAGAGGAAGAGATCACTGATACACAGGAAGCCACAGAGTGTGGAGGAACCAATCCTTCTCCTTTATAACAACCCTCACAGAATTAGCCAGGGTCCCAAAAGAACTGGGTTAATTCTTTCTAAGGGCAGCAAACTTGATGACCCAATTACTCTGCACTAGAATCCTCCTCTAAAGGTCCATCGTCTCTACACTGCCACATCAAAGAAAAAGTTTCCAACAGTGAATGAATCCTTGGGAGAAAAAAAAAACACACACATTCAAACCATAATATCCCCTGGATCAATAGAATGCTAGAGATGGTTTGTGTGAGTCCACAAGAGCAAATTGTGTGTATTTTTCCTAATTCTGTGATCACTACAATGCAATAGGTTGAGGTTGGTTGTAGTGGTTGTTGTTTACACTTTGGGAATAGGCAAACACTGTGAGTTAGCTTTCTTTTCTATAAGACTAGTCATGGAATATATGGCAACATACCACTGTCCACTCTTTTGGATATTTTATAGTACTAAAAGAATATATTGTTTTCCCATCCATTTTATTTTGTTGTAAATTGAATCATTTTTGTGCTTTTGCTCCAATGTTTGAAAATTTCTACTGAACAATTCAATAGCATGAATCTACATATTGTCTTCATATATGAGTTAAGTTTTATGAGAATAAAATAAAGTCAAAGCATCTTCTGGGACTTCTATTTACTCTTCAAGCACCAGCTTATTACAATTATTTGTTATGATTTATTTATAAATTCTTACTGATTACATGTTGTTTATCATTTTTTATAGACTTCAATGTATGTGGGCTGTTGTCACTCTTTTTGCTACAAGATTTTATAAATATATGATTATATATTTATTTATTTATATATATTTATATTTACTTATATATATGATTATGTATTATGTATATACAATGTGTATATATAATGTGTATTATATATTATTATATTATGTATATATAATATAATTATGTATATATATTATGTATATATAGCACATAATTTTCTTCAATGAAATTCACAATATCACTAACATTATCCATTAACATTATAGTTATTTGTTTTGTACAATGATTTTTTTATTGTCAGAGAAGAATCCCAAGTTTATTGGGTGAAACTTCTGCAATTATATAAGTGCCAAAGGTAGATGCTGAGTCAGACATAGTGAACAGTAAAAATATAAGCATGATAGAATTAATTTTTTTGCTCCAAGCCCCTCCAGCAATGCAGTGAGCACAGTATGCAGTAGTTCATGCCAGAGAAAGGGGAACACAGGTCAAAGGCTTCAGTACCTTCTATCAAAAGCAGGAACTGAGATATTCGCTTCTTGGGAAGCAAGTAACAACATGATTATTCTGTGGTTGCTTCCACCTAGTTTATTCTCCCATGTGACTGCTATGGAAATTGCTCAACGTCCACTAGTGTATAGTGGACATTGGCAAAGTCAGCAAAGATGTGTTGAATCATTCAGGAACTAGGGCGAGCTGTCTCTCTGAACAGTCCACCCATTGGCTCTATACATTTTTAGCCGGATTCAAGTTTTCACATGAATCTGACGCACTGTCAGTAATGCCAGTTAGCTGCTCTGGTAGGAACGGCACCACTTCTTTCCATTCATCTCATACGATGGTTAGGGATATTATTAACAGAATCTTGATCAGCAGGATGAGCCCAGTCTGCTTTAGCTATGTACTCCAGCATCCCTGACTCAGCCTATGAGTAAGACCAAGAGAAGGCCAGTAGGTGTTTTTTTCAGATAAATATTTAGCTTCTCTTCCTATAAGTGGGTTGTTCCATCTGACTGGTGTTATTAATCCAAACACAAGATAGTGAGTAGATGATCAGATAAACTATTCTATATTCAGCCAGGATGCAATTCAATGCGTGTTTCCTCTACAATGACCTATGTGAGAAGGTCTAAGCTTTTGACCTCTAAGGTTTTGATCTCTAAGGTTTGTGCTCTGCCACTGGCTATAAGGGTTTGTATTTATTGTCTGTCTGGTCTCTGATGCCAAAGAACTGTACTCATACTGCTGGATGAAACCAGGAGTCAGTATATTGTTAGTAAAATCCTTCTTTATCCTTTGTCCCTGCAAAGGGAATATAGACCAAGAAGTAGTGTCAGTGATTCTAGAAGCAATAAATGTACCAAAAAGCAACCTCTGTCTTCAGTAGTAGATACTTCATGGTCCACTGTCCTTCATATGTAAGCATATGATTCAAAGGTTAAGGAAGCTCCAGTTCAGGATTTGCCATTAAACTTTATTTGCAATAAAATTACTTGGGCTCTGCTTAGCCTTGTGGGCAGTGTCACCAAGTAGAAATAGTCTCAATTGCCACATTTCTTAGCCTGCAGAAAACATACATGAATCCTTGATCATACTGCAAAAAGATTTTGACAATCTATGTTTGTCACATATGAAGGAGAGGAGGTCTATGTTGGGAACTCTTGAGGATAGTGTAACACACAGCAACACAATTCATGATTATGCTAATATGATTTTTCCCTTTCCCACAGCATGTGCATGACAATGACAAACCAAGTAGTGAGTCATATTGCTAGCACAGATGCTGCTTGACTCAGGAAGAGTATTTGATAATTTTGCCAAGCTGTGGGGTTAGACTCAAAAACAAGGAAACTTTAACTTTTCTTCCCAACAATTCCCAGGGACTCAGGTCAGCCCTTCTTAGGTACCAGAGTTGTTTTTCTTTCTTCATAGTCAAAAAGGTTTTTCTAATCTAATAACCACTTCTCCCTTTGCCTAGTCTGATCAGTCAGGTGTCATGGATGCCAGAGCTTAGTGGGAGAACGTGTACTAAACCAAGATATTTCTTTGCTGCCCAAGTAGACAACTGTAGGACTATAATAGGATTTGCAAGTTCTACAAGTTGCTCACTATTCTGGTGGTTTGGGATCCATTATACTCAGTAACTGAAACCAGGTGTAGTTCAAGCAGCAGGTTGGAATTCGCTGTGTTCCATGGCTTAATTTTCACCCTAAGATGAAACTAGTCAGTGCTGGTAGACGCTGGTGTCAATAGTGGGGAAAAATGAGGATTGTCTGGATCTTGTCAGATGGTCAGAATCACAAATATGGAAAGCTGGTCCCTATCTCCATGCCTGTGATGCTTTTTCTCAAGCAGTAATCACAAAGGGCACGTTCCCTTGCCCAGAACAGCTACGTTTATTTCCCTTACTATTTCTCTAAAGTGCTGGCTCAAACGCTGACAACATATTCCATCCAGCAATATCCATCCCACCTTTTGATGATCAGCAGCCTTACGATGTTAGCGTGTGGCGTACCTATTGAATGCCATTTCCATTTGCCTATTCTTTACCTTTGAGTAGGTATGAGTAGGATACTACTCTATTGTTGAAAATAGCCTGAATGTCAAAAAACACAGTATAGCTTAGTCTCCAGTGTTACCACAGTGTGGCTGTAGTTGTAATAACTGCCACTGGTTTTTAGGAACCAGTGGTAGCAATGAGAAAGCATCAGGAATCTATGTAGTCTATTTGACAGGAGTGGGTAGCTGTCTTGAGTTATGTAACTGCAGGGTAAAAGACTTTTGATTCTACTGGAGGCAGACAGATCTAGCAAGGGTTGCCAAATTGTGGTACGGAGTACAAAGTCAGGCAACAAAATTGCTGAAGAATATTTGGTTCTAAGTAAGAATCTTCTCCCTCAAGTAGGGAAGAAAGACATCCCATGGTGGGTCTGGTTCTATGGATGCACTTTTTGTGCCATCAGAAGCCTCGGTGAACTATAATGTAGTCACTGAAATGGAAATTTAAAGAAGAAAGCCTTTTTGAGAACGATGATTCTGTCACTTCTGTGTATCCTGCATAGGCTGAAAGCATGTGCTCAAGGATGAGCTGGCTTAGCTGCTGCTGCTTACCTTCTCAGAATGTAACTTTTTCATTCTCTCATCACACAGATGCACAGATGGACACAGATGTCTCCAACAGATCCCTGGTTCACTGACCAAAATGGATCTGAATTTCTCTTCTCTGCTTCTCTCTGTGGCTCCATAACTTGGTACTCTGGTTTGGGATCTGCTTCCCTTCAGGCATAGTTCTAGTTGTGGGTGTTAAAGCAGGGCGTTGTTGTGCTTTCCTCTTTGCTAGAGTATGGAGTACTTTTACATAGGAGAGCAAGAACATCTTCAGCAGCTTGTTTTGGTCCTACTTCTCCTCACTGAGGCTCTATTCACTGTCTCAGCCCCAGTTTATCAACAGTGTAAAGTGAGGGATTATTTACTTTCCTTGGATGAGATATTTGCTTTTGGCTCCTGGGAGTTTTATTTGTATACCTCAACTAGGCCCTCAGGACCTTGTCTTTTGCAAAATTTCATTGCTTATCTTAGCACCGTGTTTGTGTTTTTAATGCAAAAAATAAAATTTAATAACAAAATAATAGGAGAATAACAATAGTTAATGCTTTGCAAATTGTTATCCTCAAATTCGTTACTCAGAGTAAATGATATGGGCATAAAAATTTCTCCAAACGATGTTCACACAAATCTTTCTTTTCCATGAACTAAGAGAAACTAGTAGTATAACTATTTATATTTTTTCCTCTTCTTTCCCTTTTCCCCACTCTAGTTCTTTCCTTTTGAAAAATTTCTTCACATTTCATATCTAGTATATATTTCAGTCTTTATTTACTCTTCAGTTTCTTATGCCAAGAAGACAATATGATGTTTACATGTGTGAGCTGGATTTATTTCACTTATGAGTATGGTGTCAAATTGTATCGTTTGGCCTATAAATGCCTCAAGTTTATCATTCTTTATGGTTGAGTAGAACTACATTGTATAAAAAGATCACATATTTTTATCCATTTCTCAGTTGATGGACATTTGGGTTGTTTCCAATATTTAGCTAATACATTCTGCTACTATAAACATAGTGCACATATATCGCTGTGGTATAATGTTTTTACTTCTTCTGGGAAGACACACAGAAGGGTGCTAGCTAGGTTGAATGTGATTTCCAATCCTAGTTTTTAGAAAAATCTCCACATTGATTTTCTTGATGGTTATACCAGTCTATATTCCCACCAAATTGGAGAAGAATTTCTTTTTCCATATAACCCTGCCAGCATTTGTTATTGGTTGATTCTTGATGATAGCTATTGTTTCTGGGTGAGATGGAATCTCAGTGTTGTTTTAATTTGCGTCTCTTGAGGGACCACTGATATTGAACATTTTTTTCATGTATTTATTTGTCATTTGTACTCCTTCATCTGAGAAGTGTGTATTCACCTCAGATGCCCATTTTTGGGTTGAGTCTTTAAATTTGGGAAGGCCTGATTTTGTTGAATTCTTTATATGTTCTAGATATAAATCCCTTATCTGAAGGACACTTAGGTAAAATTTTTTCTCATTCTGTAGGTTGTCATTTTACTATGTTGATGATTTCTTTTTGCTGTGCAAAAGCTTTTTAATAAGACAAGACCTAGATGTTGATTTTTTGTAGTATTTCTTGTGTGATTTGGATTCTGTTCATGAAATTTCTGTATCTTTGAGATTTCTACCTCTTTTCTCTTCTAGTAGATTTAGTATTTGTTTTAATATTTATATCTTTGATCCATTATTTTTAGTTTAGTGCACAGTGATAGGCATGTGCCTTACTTTAGTCTTTGGCAGGTCGAAAGCCAGTTTTCTCAGTACCATTTATTAAAGAGACTACCTTTCTCCAATGAACACTTTTGGCCTCTTTGTCAAAGATAAGGTGGCTGAGTGTGTCTGGAGTTGTGTCTGCATTTTCTAATCTGTTCCATGGATCTTCTGATCTCATTTTGTTTTTATTTTGTCAGTACCATGCTGATTTTATCACAGTAGCTTTCTATGT
Source organism: Cavia porcellus (assembly GCF_034190915.1). Classification (NCBI taxonomy): domain Eukaryota; kingdom Metazoa; phylum Chordata; class Mammalia; order Rodentia; family Caviidae; genus Cavia; species Cavia porcellus. The sequence goes on from NW_026947504.1 coordinate 62,259,319, forward strand.
CTTCAAGACTTCTTCTGTGTGGGCTGAACATCTGAGATTGCCTTTACTCCTTCATCTTGACATTTCCTAGGTTTCTCTGAACAAGACAGAGGTGGGGTCTTAGGTGCTTTCTGTGTTGGCTGTCCATCTGTAGTATAGAGGAATGGGTCAGGCAACTGGGTTACTCCTACCCTAGGTTGCCAGGAAGGCAGTGGGGTACAGGGCTGCATAGTCCAGACATGCACAGCTACACAGAGGCTCCCCTGGTGGCATCAGGTGCATGGCAGCTTGACTGGCTGGTTCTCCCCTAGGCACTGGTTACCAGTCCCTGACAGTGGCTGGTAGTCTCACAGGGATATCTATGTTCAGTTTCTTCTCCTGCTTACAGTTCTGTGATAATGTCCATGTTGCATCCCTTAGATGTGCTGGGTATGACCAGATCTTGGTCTCTGGATATGAAGGATGACTGTGGTCTTCTGTCAGTGGAGCTCTTCAGAGTCCAACTGCTGTTTCTTCATTGCAGGTTTGGTGACCTCATTGATTACTTCACCCTCCAGGGATATGTGTGTGTCTATGCACTGGGCTGTTGTCTTGGGTCTTGGGGTTCCTCTTAGTCTTACACCCATCCAGCTGGCCTGCTCTCTTGGATGCAGTGGATGAGGCCTGACTCCCTGTCTTCTAGCCAGCCTGCCCTTCTGTATGTAATGGAGGGCTGCAGAGTGCAAACTCACTGTCTTCCAACCAGGCCACCTTCTGGGATAATGGAGGGACGCAGAGCGTGGACTCACTGTTCTCCAGCGAGCCTGAACTTGTGGGTGTAAAGGAGGGCACATAGTGCAGACTCACTGTCAGCCTGGCATATTTGTAGCAAGAGCAAAATAAATTATTCACCCTTCTGCGAGGATTACATTGTCACATAGTCATCACACTGTGGTCACTTTGTGGACCTACTTAATTATCTGCTGACAAGCTTAGCAGTTCATCTTGGGACAGTTAGGTCTTGCTTTTAGGCATATTAAGTAAAGGTATGTGTAATGGAGCACTCAGGGTCCATGACAGATCGCTTCTCCTAGCATTTTTATGTTTCTTGACAGTGCTAGGCATCAAATCCCAGGCCTTGTGCTTGCTAGACAAGCACCTGCCACTGAGCTACCTCCTCAGCCCTTGTGTCCATGTTTAATTTTTTCTAATTATTTTATTAAAAATAGAAAATTTTAGACAGTTTTTGTATGATTAATAAAGAGAACTTCGATTCCCAGATACAAAGCATAGCACAAATATTGACAAATTGGTAGAACAGTGTAAGTGAGAGACACTTTACTAAACACATCTGTTATTGTCTCTTCTCTTCTTTGAGCATCTATCTTCTCTGTCTGATGGCAACAATAGAAAGATTATCTGGCTGTTTTGATCTCTAGTAACCTGAAGAACATGGTTACAGCCATGCTATTGGTTACTTACATGTTTGTTTTATCTGAAGTTTTTTGTAGACCTGATAAACATAAGCTGGTACTTTGCAGGCAGCTCCTCTTGCAGCCCCTCTCAGTTAACCTCTACTGTCTTCAAGGGAAGTGCCCAAACTCCTAACTTAAACTTGTCGTGCCCTTTACTAGGATACTCACATCTCTTACAAAGTAACCTAAAGGAACCATTCATGACAACTGAAAGATATATATTTCAGTTCTTTTATTCATGACATTATTTATCATTTAATCGCATACTCCATTTCACTTTCTGAAGCATTTCTAAGGTTCATCATATGCTCCAGTTACTTTATGAGCAATTACCCAATTAACACAGAGTCCCTTTTCTTTTTTTTTGGCACTGGGGATTGAACTCATGACCTCACGTTTGCCAGGCAGGCGCTTATGCCACTGAGCTAAATCCCCAGCCCAAATTCTCTTTTCTAAATTGCTCTCCTATCTGGAACTTAGCATAACTTTTTAATTTTATGTCTTCATTTTCCAACTAGATTGCAAAGTTCCTGTGGGCTGCATAGTCTCTAAACCATATGGATTATCTAAGTATGTATTCACAGATGGGTGAGTAGAATGTTTTTCCTCTTTCAATAATACTTGAAGAGTTTCAGATGAGATGACAATACTTGTTTCTTGGTTATAATTTTATTTAGAAACACAAATTCTATCTTGGTTGCTTAAAGTTAAGTGTACCTTAAGACAATTTTTGAATTTTCATTTAGTGGATTTTCATATGACAACGCCCTATAAAACAACCTTCTCAGAGCATCTTAAATTTCTTCCATGTATCTTCTCTGATGATTAAAGTCCCTAGTCATTTTGAACTGAGTCCCCTTGTTCTTATAATGACTTAATTAATTCTGTCGTACTATTGCTTCAAGAGTAACTATAAAAACTGGTTGACACAACCAAAGGGAAAGGAGCTGATTGGGAGGAACTTCAGAACTGACTTGAATGGCAGTATGCGTGGCAACAATTGTATGAGTAGCGACGGGCCTACTATGCAATAATCCTTTCAGATTGAATTTTTGGGAAGAAACACAATTTGAGAAAACATGTTCATCATAAATTCCCTGTGTGAATTTTTTCCCACTAAGTACAAAGGATGATGTTTTTATTTTGTCAAGAATAAGCACCTCTAAGTATTTACTTCAGAGAGAGAAAACTTGCTGGCTCATTAAGACAGAGTGCCTAATTCTTAACAGTCCTCATTGTAGTATTATTATGATCTTCTACAATGCTAATGACTTTAAGAAAATAAATATTTATAGATCCTCTTTCCCTACACAAGGGAGAAGAATGGTAAACTGTCTGTAGGGGCTCAGATTCACGGAAGTGCAGGTGAGGAGTAAGGTAGCAAGGAAGAAAGTGATCTTGTCAGTTACAGCCTCTCAGGAAAGAAAAGGGGGCACCAGATTGGACTGTGAGAGACAGGTCGGGTAGAGTGAGTGTGTATCTAGCAACTTCTAGAGACATTTTTAGCCTCAGAAGAGGTTAAAGTAGTCAAATAGGATGAATTGGATAAAATCATGTTGAATAGTTTTTAACCCGATCCCACGATGCATGCGCATAGGTTAAATGAGTTACTTTATACACATACTTAATTTACATAAGTGTCTTTGACTCTGGGAGGTCAAAGTATTTAATACCAGGAAAAGGAGGGCTCTTGACCAATCAGGATTATGTACCAAGGCTGGAGCATGTTCTAAAACCCCATCATGCAGTCAGGTATTAATCCTTTATTTGAGGTCCTAGAAATATTGGGTGGTTCCAAAGGAGGGGCCCCTAATGAGGAAATAGGATTACGTAGGGGGCAATGAACAGTGGCAATTTACTAACTTATATGGGCATATTTCAATGTATTATAGAGAATATGTCTGTGCAATCATGAATTATTGTCTAAAATTCTATCTCTAGGATTTTTTTTTTTTTCTCAGAAGAGTTGAGTCTAAATATTGAGCAACCATATGCATGGTGATATTTACTCTGTTAATTCACAGATTATGAGACAACTAGGAGACCTACATATTCTAAATGGATTTTTAAAATACGTTTTATGTGTTTAATTGATAGAAGGGTAGGTAGTCATTAAATAGTGATCATGAAAGCTTTATGTTGACTCATAAATCCTTATAATTCAGTGTTTTTGGCTATACAGTATATATTCATTTGAATATATATTATGTAAAACAAAACAGCAAAGAAGATACAATGTGTGAGGGTTCAGTATATCTTGTTTTTTATTTTATTTTATTTTATTTTTTGTCTTTTTCTTTTTTATCGGTACCGGGGATCAAACTCACGACTGCCTGCTTGCAAGGCAGGCGCTTATGCTGCTGAGCTAAATCCCCAGCCCCTCTTATTTTTTATTTTAACCACATTTTACACATGTCATGTTAATATAATAATAAACTACAACAATGGAAGAGTAAGATAAAAATCAAACCCAAACATAAACTTTCCTTCTTTTCTAAGAGATGTGCTCTCTAATTCATTGTGTTATATTACCAGTGTTCTGGGTTTCAAATTTGAAATATCCTTATATTTTTAAAGTTACAATTTTCAAAGAAACAGAGACAATGAAACCTTCAACATCTATATCTAAAGAAAGTTATTTTAAAGAACTAGTTCAAGAAATTGTGGGAGATAAGCAAGTTTGAAATCTCTAGGATAGGCTAGCAGACTAGAAACTCAGGCAGAATTTGATATACTCTTGAGCCTAAATTTCTTCTCTAGGATGTCAGTTTTTGCTAGTAGGTCTTTAAAGTGATAGGGCAAGTCCCATCTACATTATTGAGAAAAATCTCCTTCTTAACATGTTACCTGATTATATATATTAGCCACGTCTACAAAGCAGCATTGTAGCAACACTTGAATTAGTTTTGGTTAAATAACTGGATATTAGAGCTTAGCCAGTTGACACATAAAGCTAAAGCTTCACAAAAACTGACTGTTCTACTTATATTTCTAGGGTCAAGTAACTGTCAACAAATTTTTGGACTCTGAATTTATGCCATTCAATTCTATACATATAGTAGACAACACTCCGTGTAATTTATTTGTTTGAAATTCTTAATCTTTGCATGGGGTACTATAGAAACCTCATACTTACTTTCACATTTCATCCTTTAATGACATTCATGTTCATTTCCGGGCTTTTGTTTTCTAACAGCCTATCTATTAAGCAGTATGTCTCTAGTCTTGATACTTGAGTGCCAAATTTCCTAGATGTAACTGTACCATTGATTACTTTTGTATTTTCATTTCATTGTCATGCATCATGATTTGGAAATTTTCTTTCATTACCTGATAATCTAATGTTCTTATTTAGGGGATATAAAACCACGTTATATTAGCATTAGATTGGACAAGGAACTCTTGTCCAATCCAGATCTAGGGGATGTAGGAATCATTCTAGTGATATCAAATACTATCACCTCACTAAGAGAATTGAGTTTTGGAAACTATTGTTAGAGAATATTTTTATGGAAAAGTCATTCTTATTATATTTTTAAATTCTTGCTCACTTTCTATTTCCTGTAGTGATACAAAATATGTTTTATCACTTTGTTTAGTCAACATTTTTTAGATGCTATTGCATTCCTGTTTAATCTTCCATTCTTATGCTAAATGAGAGGCATGAACCATTCTTCTCATGACAGCATTTCCACACTTTCACTATCATATAGACACCAGTAGTTTGTCAGTCAACAGATTTAGTAAATGAGGGACCCAGAACGAAGGAATTCTCCAGAAGGACTTGTACCACTAGACTGTTCTTTGTATTCTAAATCCTGTGCTTCTATTACATAATCTAATCCTGACAGTTAATTTCTTTTAACAGCTGTGTCCCTCTGGTTCTATTAAGGTTGGACCTGAACAAAACTATGAAATCTTTTCTGCATACAGTTGTGCTAACTCAAATGTTCTGTAACTTATGTGACTTTTTTTAAAAAAAAAGGAAGAGAGGAACTCTAACTTGAATTTTATAATAATTTATCTTGCAAGCTCTAGTCCACTGCTGTAGACAACCACACTCATTCTGCTGGCACTGTTTTTCCTGCCTACACCAGAAGTCTTTTCCCTTCCTCTACTCCATCAGTAGGTTTGAGAAGCATTCCCAAGCTTCCCTCCCACAGCCTCCGCTCCTTCTGCCATGTCTAAGTCATTGTTACCTTCTGCCTGGATGTCTATGATGGTGTCCTATTTCCACCCCAGCCCTGGGGCTCATGAGCTGTTCTCTGGACCTGGATCATCCATTTGACATATTTACCAGATCAAATCATTTTTCTGCTTACATTTTTCTAATAGCTTATTACCCCCCTTCAAACAGTTTTGATTTTATTGCCAGATCCTGTATGGTCTACCAGAACTGGACTCATCTTTGTTCATAGCTTCATCTTTTACTGTTCTCCTCTGACATGTGGTAAGTCTTCCCTAAAGCGTGTTAAACTGATCCTGCCTCCATACAAGTGGGCACTTTGCCCTTAGCATCTTCAACCAAGGGGCCACTTTCATCATTGATGTGTTAGCTAAAATTTAATCCACATTCTTCCCACCTTTGTCAAAATTAGTGTGCATTTTATGTATGTAGGATCTACATCTTCTGCCAATGTTATTAAATACTTTTATTTTTGAAACAACTGAAGGGGTATTTAAAAAGTCCTTCATTTACTTGACATACATATTTTTGTCTGATAAATTCTTTGATTTCACATTTTAAGGACAGTTGTAGGTAGAAAATGGTGTTTTCTGCTAATATTGTTTGTATCTGACTACAGTGCTCAATTTTTTTTTTTGCTGGAATTTATTACAGCAATTACAAGGACTCAAACTGTGTACTTATTAGGAGAAGCAAAAAAGGAATGAAGTGTGTGTTGCTTCTTGAAGTTTTACACTGATGAGCTTCCAGTGGAGAGAGCATGAGATGCGCTCTCCAGTCTGAGGAGGTTTCAGGATGGAATGTGTGGTAGGAATTTGACGGAGATAATGGATACATTTTCAAGTTTTCAGCTCTGGTTGAATATTTTCAGTTTAAATATGCATGTCATTATCATACTGCTTTTGCTTTAAAAACCTAGCATTGTAGGAGGCAGTCCTACTTGGTCCTGAATTTAGCAGCGTTTGATAAATAGTTTGGCTTGTGTTACCTAAGGTTCTGAGCCAGTCTCTTTTTATTTCTTTTTTAAAAAAATCATTTTGTTGTTACACTGTTGATGTATGTAATGATGACATTCATTATAGGGAATCTGTACCTGTGCATTGTGTATTTTGCTTCTTTTTTTCCTCATTCCCTTCCCTCCCTCCAACTCTTTCTACTCCTTATTTTAAAAAGCTTTGTTTCCGTTTTCTCTTCTATTACCTTTTTTCCTTTTCGCTTTCTTCCCTTACTCTCCCTCCCTGTTCTCTTTCTCTCTTTTCCTACTTCCCAATATCTACTTTCCATTTTGGTTCTTATTTATGCTTCTGGTTTCTTACACAAGCGAAACAACGTGATATTTAAATGTATGTGTCCAGTTTATTTTGCTTTATGTGTTGGTCTCAAGGTATCATGGCTTATTCCGGTGGCCCCAAGCCTCAGGTAACTAGGTGTTTGTGATTGGTTCATTGTCTAGCACGGGGATTGGCAGTGTGAGTGCTACACCTGCCTGAGAGTGGAGCCAGGATACGATGTAACGGCAAGAAGAAGGTGCGTCTCTTTCTCTTGCGGGTTTCTACCTTGCTGTTTGCAGCTGCTATAAACTATGGCCTTGCCATGCCACCCTGCCTTGGAGGCAACTGAGTATGGACTGAAACCTCGAAGAACTGTAAGATATAAGCCTTTCCTTCCCTAACTTTGGCATCAGGTATTTTGTCTCAGCGATGAGTAAAAAGTAACTAAGACACGAGGTATACCCATTTACCTAAAAGTGTTTCAAGTCTTTCTTTGTTTATGGCAGAGTAGTATTCTATTGTATAAAAACCACATGTTCTTTATCCAATCATCTGCTGATGGACATCTAGGCTTTTTTCAAAGATTTAACTATTTTAAATTGTGTTTGATTAACATGAGCGTACATGTATTTCTAATGAAATGATGCTTTTAATTCTTTCAGTATATACCAAGAAGGAGTATAGCTGGGTCAAATAGAGCTGCTAGTTCTGTCATTGTAGGGTAGAACATTCTGTAGATATCTACTAGGCCCATTTGTTCAAAGGTTTGGCTCAGCTCTGATATTTCTTGGCTAATTTTTTGCTGAGTTGTTCATCTATTTGTGACAGTGGTGCACTGAGATCCCCCCATTACAATCTATTGGTGTTTATCTGCATAAGAGAACAAGATTCGATTTCAGGATATTACAAAAGTCATACTTTAAATTTTAGGACACATATATGCTGAAAGTAAAGGCATAGTTATCATGCCATGGTAGCTACAAAAAGAACAGGAATGTGTGAATATACTTACGTTGGACCAAGTAGTCTTTATGTAAAAATTTGTCACAGCACATACATTTTGCGGTAATAGAAGGATCAATTTATCAAGAAAACAACATCTATACTTAAATATGTCCCTAAAATCAGCATATCCAGGAATCAAGTAACAGAACTTATAGGAGAATTAGTAGTATAATAATCAGAGTATACTTCCATATTATACTTTCAAGATTAGTGATGACAGCTAGACAGATAAATACAAAATTTCAGCAATGCCATGTACCAAACTGACTAAGCACACTCACAGATCATTCTACTGACAACAGCAGAACTCTCCTCAAGTGCAGCTGAGTGTTCACATTAAGTCACAAAACAAATGTCAAAAAATTTAAGAACCCTGAAATCATACCAAGCATCTTCTAAAAAATTCTTAATGGAGTAAAAACTAGAAACAAATAGGAGACATGGAAAATCCCTAAGTATGTGGAAGTTGAACAATACATTTAAAAAATATTTATTCTTATATAGTGTAATATTTGGTTTATGTGCATATTATTTAATGGTCAAGTGAAGCTAACTAAAATATTCACAACTTCATGTAATTTTTTGAAGTGAGAATGTTTAAAATCTACTCAGCAATTTTCAAGAATATGATAATTATTATTAACTATAATCATTATACTGCACAGCAGCTCTCCAGTACTGAGCCCTGCCTGACGCTCCACACCCTCTGTGAACGTCTCCCTGTGCTTGCCGCTCCGCCCAGCTCGGGATAATCGCCCTACTGCTTACTGCCTCTATAAGTCTTTAGATTCTACATATAAGGACAGTGTTTGTTCTTCTACATCTTGTTGCTTCACTCAGCACAAGGTGCATGTTGTCACAAATAAAATTTCTTTTCTTCTGGAGGATGAATGGTATTCCGTGTACATAGACCACATTTTATTCATTATCCATTGATAAGAGGTCGATTCTCATTTTTGTTTTCTGAATAATGCTGCAATTAACATGAGACAGCAAATACATCTGAATTACGGGATCATAGCCCTATATTTAGTTTTTTGGAGAGCTTTCACAATGTTTTTCATATTGGTCGTATTGGTTTATATTCCTACCGATAACGTTTGAAAATATCCTTTCTTCACATCACTTGCCAACACTTGTTACCTTTTGTCTTTGTGATAGTAGCTTTTCTTATTGAGATATTGTTATTTTAATATACATTTCCTTGAGTAGTGACGGTGAGCATTTTTCTGTTGGTCATTTGTAGGTCATCTTTTAAGAAATGCTTGTTCAAGACCCTTCGCTCATTTTCAAGTGAATTGTTTTATTTGTTAATGAGTTGTATTTCTTCTGTATTGTGTTGTTCCTCCTACATTATTTATATTCATTTCCAGTTTTCACAAGAGTAAACTAAAAAATCAAATGGAAATAAAAATATATGAAGTTTTGGTTCTGAGGTCTCTTAGCTATGATCTGGTTTATCAAAGTTCAGGAAAATATGATTAGTTTAATGATTCATAACAGGGATTTTGATGTAGGTGATTGTTTTTCTAAGATTTTATTTTTCAGAGCAGTTTTAAGCTCATAGAAAATGGAAAGAAAGTAAGAAGACAGCCCACTTACCTCCTGCCCTAACATTCACAGCCTCTATCACTAATACATCCCCACCAGAGTGATACATTGGCATAATTCACAAACTTACATTGATACAGCATTATCACTGAAAGTCCACAGTGTATATAAGAGCTCACTCTTGATTTTTGAATACTGTAAGGGTTTAGACAAGTATGCAATATCACGTATCCACCACTGTGGTAGGATTTCCCTGCCCTAAAAATCCTTAGACAGAGTTTCACTATGCAGTTCATTCAGGCCTTCAAATCACTTTGCAGCCCAGACTGGCCTAGAACTCGCAGTGATCCTCCTGAAATGTATTAAACTTTCTTAAACTAAAGACCATAAGACTGTTATTTTAGCTTACTAATCTTTGATTTATGAAAATGGTGTGACTATTCATGGGCTGTTCAGTTGTAGAATGTGCCTGTACATAATTACCTTTGATTAATTCATTCATTCATTTGAGGAAACAGAGACATGCAATTATAGGACAAAATCATTAGTAGGAGGAGCATTAAGATTAACAAAATTGCCTCATATTCTTAGGAACAAACAAGTAAAGTCTCACTTGCATTAGATTATTCTATTTCTCTTCAACCCCTCTGTGATGCCTGGTTCTCCCTGAAGAATTACCGAAAGATCTTGTAATATGTTACACTTTCCATCAGTTTCTTAACTGCAAAGCCTCATTACCTCAAGTTATACCATAGCATCCATTCTCTATGGGAAATGTGGGCAGCAGAAGGACAATTCAGAGCCAGATTTAGTTCAGTTTTGCATTAGGAAAAAATGAGAATTCATTTGTGATCTCTTTTGGTTGAGCTTCGTGCTGTTACTAAGCTGCTCTCTGAGTACATTTATAATATAGCAATCATACAACTTACTACAGCTCAAGAGCCCATGGAGTCCTAAAAAAGTACTCAGATGTGTCATTTGGAAAATATATTTGTTACACAATCTAATGTAATGCTTGTGTTTTCATTACCCCAACTCTTGGATATCTCTAGTCTTTTACATGTATCTTGTCCATAATGTCATATAGTTGAATATATATATATATATATATATATATATATATATGCCCTTCAATTTGTCTTCTTTCATTTAGTGATACACATTTAAGATTTCTTCCTATCTTTTTATGGGTTGAGAGCCCCTTTATTTTTAGTGTTGAATGTTACTCAGTTTTCTTATTGTATCGATTGTATATCGATTCCCTACTGAAGAATATCTTGTTGCTTCTAAAGTTTAACAATTATGAATAAAATCACTATAAACTTTTGCACGGAGATTTTTATGTAATTGTACATTCTCAACTCCTTTGAGTAAATGCCAAGCAACATGATTTCTAGATCATATCGAGTAAAATCTCCAAAAGAAAAATGGTTTTTTGTTCAAGCTACATGTTCATCTTGAGTTGTATATGAACTCTTCTCTGTTATTCTGACTTGGTGACTCAGGCTTATAAGTACATCTTGGCTCGACATGACTTACATGATCAATATAGCAGAAAAAAATGAGGAAAGAATTCTAGAGTGTTTGACAGCAATAGTTCAGTGCTCCTGCCTGAGGGTGACCCGTTTCACTCATGCTCACTGATGTTGTGCTGTGACTTCACAAAAGGAAGTTAGGAAATTCCAACTGTTCAAAGGGAATGAGTGACTGGATGCTGGTGGGCAGCAGTAGTAATGGGATGTCGGTGAATAACTGCCCATATGTTCATCACATATTTAACTTGCTGTCCTATCCACATGCCTTCCTGAGGGTTGCTTCTAGTCATGGTGTCAAGGATGAATATGTCTGGAGACCCAATGTATGACATGGCCAGGATGGGTAATTATAACATATTTTGTACTTGTAATTTGCTAAGGGAATAGATCTTAAATCTTATCAGACACACAAAAACGTATCTAGAGAAGTCATAGAAATGTTAGATGGCTTGATCATTACAATAACTTCACACACACACACAATTGTACCTTCCAGGCAGTGGTGGGGGGAATGATGGTAGCTTATAATCCAGCTCTAGAGACAGAGGCTCTTATTAATTTAACAATCCTCAGGCCCCTGTGACTCAAACAGTAGTGTCCTGTTTCTTACGTAGGCAATATACCCATTACTGGTTATCTGGGAAGATCTGTTCTCTGTTGTCCTCACTTAGGGACATAGGCTTTGGCAGAAAGAGTCAAGAGAATACTCATCAACCTATGGACAAAACATTCTGTCCATTTACAATGTACTGGCCAAAACTAAGTACACGTTACCATCAAACCACAAGAGGAATGTGAAATTTAGTTTTGGGTGCTAAGAGAGTGTCTTCCCTCTGGCTGCTATAACAAATACTATGGACTAGGTTGTTGTGTCAGTCTATTTGTAACTGCAACAAAATATCTCGCATCTGAAACTTATAGGAAGAGCATTGTACTTTGGATCACAGTTCCAGAAATTTCAGTCCAAGGTTGGCAGATTAAAAATGCTAATAGCATGGTGGAAGGGTCTGCTATGGAGGAAAGTTGCTCACATCATGGTGACCAGGAAGCAGAGAGTGAAGGGAGGAGCCAGGAAGGGAGATAGGCTCTTCCAGGTTCTGTACTCAGTGACCCCGCTCTTCCAACCAGGTGCCAACTCTCAGTAGTACACATAATCACTGATTTATCTGCAGGTTAATCCACAGGTAAATTGCATGATCCATCATCTTTCAAAAGCCCTGCTTCTGAGAGGATGAGGTTTTGGAAGGACTTCTTGCTGTAAAACAGAACAGTTGGCCAAATAAATAAAACACGTATTTCTTACAATTCCAGAGGAAGGAAGGAGGTCCAAAATCAGGGAGCAAATATGATTACATTCTAGTGAGGTCCTGTTTCTTGGTTGTATATATATTTTTACATGAAGAGAGGGAGTAAGCTATGTGTCCCTTCCTATAAAGGCACTAAGCTCATTAATGAGGGCTCCAGCCTTATGAACTAATTACCTCCAAAAGGGCTACCTCCTAATGCTATCACATTGATATATTATACAATGTGTGAAAAATTTCCAGAGGAAGTGATATTTGACTTAAAGGTTATAGGAAAATTAATTGTACAAACATGAATGGGAGTAATAAGAGTTTTTAGAGAAAAGATTTTATATAAAAAGTTTTAGAGGCAGAAGGAAGCATGCGGCCCTGGGTGAAGAGGGTTAAGAACAGCCTCATTAGAATGAGGTTGAAGGGACAGCTTGAGAACACACCTTGCAATGACTTTTGGGAAGGTAAAGGAATTTTGTTTACATCTTAATATAAAATGGGATCAATTATATGTTTTGGCAGGAGGATCAAAGTATTAATGAGAGAGGTAGAAAATACTGTGTTGTACAGTTGAAGACTGAATAGCAAGATAATAAGTGAGGAAATTATAGTCAACTCTTTACTCCTACAATGCCTTTGACAAATGAACCTTTTTTTTTCTATTTTCCTTTTCCTCTAGGGATTTCTTCCCCCTCCATATTCTTAGCTTCTGCCCTTTCATCAAAATAAAGTAAAATTTCATACAAGAACATTTGATTTTTCACTTCAAACTATTAATAACCTACTTAAAACTGATATATCATCTTACAGCATTCAAATTAATTCAGGCATAAACCAAGGGAAGGCCATCTTCCTCATGATTTCTGCAGAGACTTACCCTGCCTGGTTTAAAGATCTAGTTTAAATCTCACCACTTTGCAGCTCATACTTTTACATATTTCCTTGTGCTAACTGCACTGGCCTCGCAGAAGGCGCACTTTCACCTGCTCGAGGTTAATTTTATTGGAGCCATGGAGGCAAAGATGTGCAGCTATTTCCTCACTATTACATTACCACTTGGTCATAGAGTTGCAGTTGTGAGCCAGGTTTACTGAGCTGTCGTCTGAGGATGGTAAGGTTCAGCTTCATCGTTCCTCTAAGTGAGAAGGACCTTCCAGGAAAGCCTCACCTTGTCCTGTGCTGAAAATCACAGCCCTGGCAGTGTCTGACTTGCTGAAGTGATTCCATGGTTTGCTTTCCCCAACTCTGAATTTCCAGATCATGCTTCTGGCTGCCTCTTCTCAGCCTGGTTTCTCAAGCACTGATGATCTATCGAAACCGTCACCTTTATTCTTTTCTAAATCTTTTGGTTTAACAAGTCTCTATGCTTAGTTTTATTTTACTTTATGGCTTCTACTGGCTCTGTATAGGACTATTCTCCATTTATCTTGTGCCTTGTTGTATCAGTTAGTGTTTACTAGAGAAACAGATATAGTACAAGATGTACAAGTATGTAAGACTTTGCAAGATTGGCTTACAATGGCCACCTAGAGAATCAGATGTGGACAACTGAAGGGCGTCTGTTTGCACATCAGAGAACCAAGCATTCAGTTAAAGATCTGGGATTCATGAGCTCACTACAGTGAACTCAACTGGCAAGGTCCCATTCCAGTATATAATCTCATCGTAGTTTATAGAGTATTAAAGCAAAATTATGTCTGAAATAGTTAGGAGAAGATTGTGCATTTGCTTTCTACTGCAACCCTATGAATTCAGGAAGCGATAAAGAGAGTGCGTGGCACAGTGAGTGAGCTATTCAGTCAGGGACTGACAGATGGATCATGGAGGAAAGCATTTTGCATTTGAAAGAGGAAACTATAAAATTAATTTGCCGCCCTCCATGAATGAGACATTAACAGTCACTTTTGGCCCAGTTATATTGGCCATCACATTTTAATAGTGGCAGTTACAGCCAATTTAATTAGTAAGTTTTGTGAGTAATTTAACATTTTACTGAATTAAAAGCCTTTCTCAGTGGCAAAGAGGTATTCTTTCTAAATAATATTCACTGCTCTGCAAAAGCAAATCTGTTAATAAACAGACCAACAATAGAAAAAATGTTGTTCCATATTTTTAGGTGACAATTTAATTAGATACTTAAAATGAGAAAAGAGAAACATTACTTGCTATCAAGAACAGTGATAAATAGCTTGTGCTTCAGTGTTGGCCTTATCTTTCTCCTCTTGCTGGTTCTTCAGTTCCAATTTCTCACGCAGTTTGACTTTTTCTCTTCTCATTTTCTTTCCCTCCATTGCATTCATCCCTCATTTCCGTGGCGGCATTTCATTTAAAACTCCCATAATCTGCTTCACTTATTTTTGAAATTCTATTGCTTTATCACACAAACACACCCTCAGTTTAAGCTTCAGAAAGAACTGTGCTGTTGTTGGTATTTTTCTATGCAAAAATCGCTTTCATCTCTTCTTTTTGATCAGTTCTATTTTTCTCAGACTTATATCCAAGATTCTACACAAGACTACATTTTGGCCTGAGCTGCTGTGTTTTGGTTTGAACTGAACCCTTTGTTCAAATGCTTATTCAGTGTCACATGAATAGTACACACATGTGTATATTGCAATTTTGTTGCACATCTACACATCTACCTCCAAAAAACTATGTTTTACTAATTTTATTGGTAGGTTTTAGGCAGACATAATTACCACATTCATCAGAGGGGGTTTGTACCTGTACATGATATATTTTTCTTTTTTCCCCCACCCCCTCTCCTCTCTTCAACTTTTTTCCCTCCATATTTACAAAAGTTTTTATATTTTTTCCTTATGTTTTCTTTTTCCCTTCCTTCCCCTTCCCTGATCCCTTATTTCCCCTTTCATTTGAATATTTTCTTCCTATTTCCCAGGATATTTTATACATTTTAGTCCTTACTTACCTTTTTAGTGTCTCACATCAGTAAACAATGTTTTATTTAAATATGTGATTTATTTATTTTTAATGTTTTTTCTTTTCTCTTTTTTATTGCTCCTTCCTTCTACCTAGGTCCCATTTCTTTTGGACAATTTCTAAGTATTTCACAGTATCTTTTATATACATTTGTCTTTATTTATACATTCAGTGTCTCACAACAGAGGAATGATGCAATATTTACGTGTGTGTCTGGTTTATTTTACTTAAGAATATGTTTTCAAGGTACATTCAATTACTTATAGATGTCTCATTTATCCTTCTTTATGTTTGAGTAGTGCTCTATTGTATTAAAAAAAAAAAAAAACATCTTTTTTATCCAGTCCTCAGTTGATGGGCATTTGGGTTGCTTTCAGATGTAGTTATTACAAATTGTGCTGCTGTAAACATCCTTGTGCATATATCACTATGGTATGATGTTTTTAATTCTTCTAAGAAACTACCAAGAAGGAGAATAGCTGAGCCTAACGGGAACTGTAATCTTAATGTTTCAGGGAATCTCTACATTGATTTTCAAAATGTTTACAACAGTCTATAATCCCACCAAAAGTGAAGAAGAGTTCCTTCCTCCCACAGTCCCTCCAGCATTTGTAATTGGTTGATTTCTTGATTACAGCCATGCTTTCTTGAGTGAAATGAAATCTCAGTGTTTTTTAATTTGCATCTCTCAAATGATCAATGATGTTCAACATTTGTTCATATATTTATTTGCTGTTCACATTTCTTCCTCTGAAATGTGTGCATTCATCTAAGATGCCCGTTTTTGGATTGGGCCTTTAAATTTGGGTATGTGTGATTTTTAAAAATTCTTTACATGTTTTAGCTATTAGTCACTTCACTTTAAAATCAGGAGCAGGAAGAAGATGTTTACTATCACCACTCCTATTCAATATAGTTCTGGAAATGTTAGCCAGAGCAATTATCCAAGAGAGCAGTAAAAGGAATAAAGATAGGAAAAGAAGAAGTTAAATTGCCATTATTTGCAGGTGACGTGACACTCTACATAAAAGGCCTCAAAAACACCACCAAATGACTATTAGATTTGATAAGCAAATTCATCAGTATAGCTGAATACAGAGTTAACATTCAAAAAATCAATAGTATTCCTGTACTGACAGAGAAAATAGGGAAAGCATACCCTTCACAATACCACCCACCAAAATGAAACATTTAGGAATAAATCTAACACGAGAAGTAAAAGATCTATGTATTGAAAATTATAGTGTTTTTAAAAAAGGAGATCAAGAGGATACTAGAAAATGGAAAGATAACCCTTGCTTTTGGGTAGGAAGAACCAACATAGAAAAAATGGTCATAATCCCAAATTTGTTATATAGATTTAATGCCATCCCAATCAAAATACCATTTGCACACCTCACAGAATTAGAGAAGACATTCCTAAAATTCATTTGGTACCAGAAGAGACCTAGAGTAGCAAAAACAATCCTAGACAATAAAGATGAGGCAGGAGGCATCACAATCCCTGAGTTGAAATTATTCTTCAAAGCTGCTGTGATTAAAAACAAGACGGTACTGGCAGAAAAACAGGCCTGAGAACAATGAAGAGATTAGAAGATGCAGACCCAACTAAAAACACACTCAGCAACTTTTTCTTTGACAAAAACACAATCACTGGGAGTTAGTCTGTTGAATAAATGGTGCTGGAAAAACTGACTTTCCACATGCCGAAGAGTAAACCTAAATGTGTGTCACTCACCATGCACTAAACAATGAAAATGGATCAAATGTCTAAACATTGAAGCAGAATTATTAAGTTTTCTGGAAAATAAAATAGGTAGAACTCTTGAAGACATAGGTATAGGTAACCACTTAATGAACCAAACCCCAACTGCATGAGAACTGCTATAAAGAGTCAACATCTGGAATCTCCTCCTGTTAAACGGTGTTTGCATTCCTGTTATTTGCATTGTTTACTCTGCCCTGCTTTCTTCTGTTTTGTTTTGCTTTGTGATGTTTTATTCTCTTTAAAATACAGTTAAAAAATTAAAAGGTGTTTACATAACAAATGAAATCACAAACAGAATGTAAAGAGAGTTCACAGACTGGAAAAAAATTTTAACCAGTTGTCCCTCAGACAAATACACTTTTTATACTGATTCCTCATGTGTGTATTATTAGGGAACAGTTCTACTTAATTTCAGGAGAAGGAATTTTAGAAGTAAGTTAGAAGTTCATGATCTGTTACAGAAGAAACTATGCTCCCTCCAAATTGACCCCTTAATGCTCAGGACACCAGAAGATGGCCATGTTTGGAGGTAAGTTCTATTGAACATGAAGAAAAAACATACACATTTGGTAATGTAAATAAGAGCAGGAGTCATATAAAACATGAAAATCTAAGGCCAAGATGGTTGAAGCTTGCAACCAAGGGAGAGGAGTAGAAATAGGGTTTTAAAAGAAACAAGTAAGTTTAAAAGTTCCAGATCCTCAGCTGGCTTCTTTGGGTCTCCAGTGTGGACAGATCTCCTATACTTTTTTGCTCTTTGGGTGAATATTATAAAGTAACCCTATAAGTTAAATGTTCTGTATTAAATTGTTTCCCCGTGCAAATCCTGACCACAGTGACATTTTAATTCTTTTTATATCCCTTTGCTCTCCTCCTTCCCCATACTAGTTTTAGGAAGTAGAAGGCCCTCCAAGTTAAAACTGATAGTAAGTTGTTTTGTAATCCTAAAATATGTCATCCAAAGTTAAAGACTATGTTGGATTTTAAAAAGGCTTACTTTGATGAAAACATACATTAATTCTTTTCTTTTTAGCTTTGGAAATTAACATCAGCATGAAATTTCAGGAGTAAATAAACCTGATACCAGATGTGCCAGTACAAATGTTTTCTCTATTCTATGATTTTTTTTTCAGAATGTAAAAAATTACCTTATTAGTAGTTACTTAGATTAATGCTCCGAATTTTCTTCATATAAAATGCTTAAATAATTTGCTTTGACTGTAGATGGGTCAGGTGATGTTTTTATCTTTGACCTAAAATATGAGAATGTACTCATCTAATCTGAATAATTAGGAGAATGCAACATATTGTATATATGTAGGGAAAATGAAAAGAAATCCCATAATTAAAACCATTACAAGGCAAATGATCATAATTCCAGTCTTGTCTACATTAAGCCTAATTAGCTAGCAGAGTAACTACAAGAGACACTTGCTACATGGGGAGGGAACTTCTTAGTAAAGCATTCATGAAAAACTGTTTTGGCTAGAGTTTGAAAGGCAATGGATGCCAGGCTGCGAAAGACATCTGGAGAGCAGGTTGAAAGGTGATTATGGATTCTGAATTTTGTGTAAGGTGGCCTATGGTTTCAGAGGCGGGGGAGTGAGTAAGAGAGAGGCGGGCCCTAGTGAAGTGAGGGCCAACACAGGCACTTTTAAAATCCCTTTCCTACTTTGATAATCTATGTCTCAAGTTACGTTCTTTAGAAAATTAGATGTAGTCTAACAACAATGCCCTCTTACAGTTTTGAAGCTATTTCTAACTTGATTTCAACATATAGAAATAATCTTTATTAGGCCTATTTATTAATCCTGGAAAACTGTCTCCAGTTTCAGGGTTCCCATACCTCTCAAGTAAAATTTGAGGGAGTTGTATAATTAGATTTAGCTAACTCCTCTGAGGCTTTTCTTAAAAGCAATTCTCTTTTCATATAACTTTCTTTGAATTCATATGCACAATTAATATAGGTTCCTCAATTTAAGAGTAATCTAATGTATGCATTTTATTGGTGATTCAGATTTTAAGTTGTATTTTGGGAACATATAAAAGCTGTCAGTTGGACTTGCCAGCTGACTGACAGCTCCTCATATAACAGCATCAGCGCACTCTGGCCCAGGGACAAGTTGTTAGTAGATGAGCAAGAAGGAGCTAATGCATAGAGACACCGCCAAAGTACCATGTAAAGGTGACTGAGACGCCTGTCAGAAGCACATATTTATAGGTCTTTGGACATTCATGATGACAATGACATTTTTGTCATGTTCCCAAAATAGGACATATTGGCTAATCATCTGAATAACTTTCATACCATTATGTTTCTGTTTCTGGGTTTGCATTTAGCCACACTTATTTTAGTGTATCTTTTTTTTTTTTGTCTTTTAAGATTCCAAGCATGGCAGACAGTCGTCTAGTTATGTGCTAGGGAATGTAAGAGGGCATGTTGGCTGTGCTCACAAGGGCAAATAACCTAAGCCTTTTGCATCTTAGGTTTGTTGTCTGTTAAGTGGGCATTGTAGACCGACAACATGACTGAATAAAAGAGTTTTGTTCAGAGCTACTCAGGGAAATTCAACTAAAACAGAGGTAACTGGAGAAAGGGGAGGGACATACACACTGAAACTAAAATCAATCTGACATAAGATACTAATAGATCAAGGAAATCACAGGTAAGACTTAACAAAACAGCCAGCCATCCCACCTGGCTGCTGGTGGGTCACCAGTCAGATCAAGATGACTGCCCACCATTAGAAGGAGGAGAAGAAGGAGGAGGAGGAGGAGGAGGAGAAGATGAATAATAAGGAGAAGAAGAAAGGGCATACACTAAAATAGTATGGCTAAATCAAGTCATACAGAGTAAACTTAGGATCTAAAGTCTCCTTTGGACTCTGGCCAAGAGTCCCAGTTATTTGTCTTGAGTATGGCGAGAAAAATAAAAAACAGTCACAAGAACAGTATTGAATCAATGGCTGGGAAGTCAGTGCCTCCAGATGGATGCACTTCCACTCCCAACACAGACACTATTTATTAGTGTATACAGTGATAGGTGGGGCTAGCAAAGGATCACAATTCAGCAGAAGACTCAGACTCAAGAGGGCGTAGATGATCACATGCTAAGATGGATCTTGTACTTGAATATAATCCAGAGATGACTCAAGCGGGTGTATACGATCATATGGTAAGAAGAGTTGATGGAAAATATCAAATAGGAGGTACTGATAATCCCAAGCTTCCATTTTATCATCTTTTTGGAAATTGTGCAAAATTAGCCTTGTAAATTAGTGGTCCCCAACATCCTACCTCTTCTGCCTTCCTCTAAACAGAAGATGCTACAGTCTAGTAGTGAATTCTTCTGACATGAACTGTCCCCTTCTTGATAATTGGGCATAATTTCCTTTTTTTGATTCTTTTGTTTCCTTTTAAGAATTTTCCTTTTCTTTTTTCTTTTCTTCACTTTCTTTCTGTGCACCAAAGTGCTAACTGCAACCACCATGAACAAGATTACAGGTTACAGGGGTGTGGAATAAATGGGACAGCTAAACTCTCCCATGACCTATGGTGAGAGAGGTATGGGGAATTAAACCGCTTTATACTTTAAGACCTTGCAACCCTGGGTTGTCCCCATGCTGTCCCCACTTCTCTGAGGATGGGAGCAGAAAGGCACACTACAGCACAATCCCATCTCACTGCAGGAACATACAGATTACAGCAGAGGTGGCTAATGGTGGCAAAAGAACTTGTAAAGCAACAAATGGGAAGTTAGCACCCCACATTTGGAGAGGACTAAGAATTATATCTGAGCAGCCTTGGACTGCAACAGCAGGAGCAGAGGACCAGACCGTATCACAGCATCTCACCCCACCCTGCAACAAATGACCTGAGAGGACACAGACTTGCTAGTGGAAAAGGAACACGGTAGTCTGAGCAAGGACCAGGATAAGCCAACAGTGCATGGGACTGGGGACAGTCCTCTGTCTCTGTCTGAAAATAGCACAGCAACTGGGAGAAAGATACCACCAAAAGCAACAGGGTGAGGAGTGGCAGGACACTAATGGACATATGGGAAGTACTGGTGAAGGCTCTGGCTTCAGGCCTCCACATCTGGAGGCCAACATCAGCCTTAAATCAGCACAAACTCTACTACAGGCTTGGCAGTGTTATCCAGTAGTTTTGAACTCTTGGAGGGCACCAAAAATTTTTTGATATTCTATTTTATTTTTCTTATTTTTGGTCTTTTACAATATTTTTGTTCTAATCTGTCTTCTTTCCCTCCTCCTTCAACTGTCTTCTCTAGACTTAATCATATTTTCATATGAATGGTAACCCTAAACTTTTCTGGTCAATTTCCATAATCCCTTGCTTTCTCCTTCTTTCTCTTCTGTCCTCTTTCCTCATTCTCTAAAACTTGTATAATTCTTCATCTGCCAACCTGGCTTCTATTTTATTTCTTTTCAGTTGTCTCTGTTCCATCCACTATACTTCTTAAATTTTCCCACAACAGGGTAAAACCTCTCTACCAAAGGGAAACATTTTGCATACAATCCCTAGTTTATGACTGGCTCTGTTTTCTAACTATAGATTTTGCCTTTATGGTTAACAGTAACAAATTAATAGTTGCCACAGTGTTTTAGTTTCTAAACTGTGCTTGATGTTATTGTTATTGCTAATTACACTACTTCAGCTAGGATGTCATAATTATTTTTAAAAATTATTCTCACTTCTGTAGCAATACTGAAAAGTTTTAGGGTAACAACCTCAGCACAACCCCAGCACCAAGGACTGAGGACTAAGACAAACAGATATCAATATCTTGATCTTAATTAATTGGAAAGGCATGTTCTTGGGGCAGACACAAACCAAGAACCTCCTACAGAATCACCTCTAGGAAAAAAAAAAAAAGAAAAAAATATACTTGTAGAACAAACCTTACCTAGAGAGGCATCAACTATGATAAAGCTACAAAATCTTACAAGGATCAACACAGAAAAAAGAATACAACTTTTGAAATAGAAAATGAAAAGATGCAGAAACAAAATACAACCTTAGACCCTCAGCCCATGAAGAACAAGTCAAGGAGATAATGAGATAGCGGAAAATGGAAGACACACAGTTGAAATTTCTGAAATGACAGCAACAAAAGTAAAGAAACAGTCCGGGAGCGTACAGAGAATCAGATCAGAAATAATCCCTCAGGAAGACATAAGTTAGCATCCATAAAGGAATTGCTCAGCAAATCTGGAGTAGAGATAAAATAAAATAGATGATGATAGGAAGAGGATGGACACCATGTATGATCAACATAGGGAATAAATAGAATACATGAAACTGATTCAAACTGATATTCAGGAAATTAAAAATTCCACCAAAGCAGTCAGAGTCATGTGAACAAAACTGAAGACAGACTTTCAGATTTTGAAGACAGGATCACAGTTAGTGATCGTGAAAGGAAGGATTTTTAAAATAATAAAGGATCAAGAAATAAAAGTTCAACAGTTGCAAGATGATGCAAGAAAAATAAAATAAGGCTGATTGGTATAAATTAGAAAACAAGAGTCAACACAAAAAACATTAAAAAAAAAAAAAAAAACTATTTGTAGAAGCAGGAGCAGAAAACTACCCAAGTGCTGAAAAATGTATTGGGCATCCAGATAAATGAGACATATAGATTCCAATTAGCCGTAACTACAATAAATTTATATCCAAATATATAATAAAGATTACAGAAATCCAGCACAAAAACAGATTATTAAAAGCTGTTAGAGGAAAGAAAAAGGTGACTCTGCAGGAAAACCCATCAGAATCATGGCAGGCTTCACAAACCCTCACAAATCCTCAAGTCAAGAAGACCTTGCAGTGAACTATTTCAAGCCCAGAAAGAAAATAATCTGAGTTGGAAAACTCAAATTTACATATGCTGTAAAACTAAGTTTCAAAGTTAATCAAGAAAAATGATACTTCCATGACAAAGAACAACTGAAAAAATTTGTGGCCACAAAACCAGCATGACAAAGAGTACTGAAAAATATTCTAGGCAGAGATAAAAATGACCGCAATTCTAAGAACACCAACAGAAATAAACCTCCAAGCAGGTCAAGCAGTTAAACAGAGGGGAAAAACAGGGAACCAACAACAGGAAAATATTGTAACAAGGATAAGCCATGACATATCAGTTATAACTATCAATGTAAATGACAATTTACCAATGGAAAAAACGGGCAGAACGGATCAAGAAACAAGATCCAACAATATTATGTATACAAGAAATATATTTAACTCAAAAATAATTCACAGACTGAAAGTCAAAGGATGGAAATAACACTCAGGCATGCAACAGGAACCTAGAAAAAGCAGGGTTAGTTATTCTGTGTAGACAATGCAAAGATCAAACTGAGAATGATCAAAAGAGATAAAGAAGGTCACTACATACTTGTTAGGGGAAAGATTCAAGAGAAGGAGGTAACAATCATAAATATGTATGCAACAATATGGGAGCACACAATTATATGAGGAACATTAATACACATGAAAAAGCAAATGAGGAGTAAAACAGTTGTAATGGGGGAACTGAATACCACCCATAACAAATAGATCAAAAGACAAAAAATCAGCAAACAAGTAAGAACTAAAACAAACCTGTGAACAAATGGACTTAGTAGTTGTTTACAGACTGTTTTACTGACAACATCAGAA
This sequence comes from Cavia porcellus, assembly GCF_034190915.1. NCBI lineage: Eukaryota > Metazoa > Chordata > Mammalia > Rodentia > Caviidae > Cavia > Cavia porcellus. The sequence continues at coordinate 62,282,990 of NW_026947504.1, forward strand.
TGCACATCCTTCTCAGCTGCACACGGGACATTCTCTAAAAGAGACCGTATATTATCCCATAAAATATGCCTCAGTAAATGCAAAAAAGTGAAATTACTCCATGTATATTATCTGACTGTAGTGCAATTAAATTAGAAATTAATGGCAAAAACCTTACAAAAACAACAAAGCCACATGTAAACAATATCTACAATTAAAAGGAAATGCAGTTAAAGCATACCAGAACCTATGGAAGACAATGAAAGCAGTCCTAAGAAGAAAATTTACAGAGGTGTTCTCACATCAGGAAATCAGAATAGGCACAAATAAACAGCCTAATATTGCACCATTCACTTCTAGAAAAAGAAGAGAAGATCAAGCTCAATGTCCACCGAAGGGAAGAAATTGTAAAGATCAGAGCAGGAATTAATGCAATTGAGAACAAGAAAACAATACAAAGGAATAATTAATCAGAGGATTGCTTCTTTGAAAGAAGGTTTCAGTCATAGTCACTTGCTCCAAATCAGGGCAGCACAGTACAGGAGGAACAGCTCATCGTGTGGCAGCAGGAGCACTAAGAATGACCCAGGCAGGAGGGAGGAAGACACACCCTTCCAGGCCACAGCCCCAGCCCGCCTCCTCAGCCTGGCTTCACTGTCCAGCATCGCCTTTAGCTGTAAACTCATCAGTGGGTTAGCCCATGGTCCAGTAACCTCCCCAAAGCTCCGCCTAGAACACCTAGGGCTTTGGGTGGGCATCCACATATAAATCATAAAACTTCTTAATCAGTGTGAAACTTTGTCTTTCTACTATAAGTTTTTTCTTTTTGACAACAGCTTTTGGATTTGTCATCTCAGATCCTTTATGAATTTACTGTCCATATGAGGCTTTATGGGGACATTTACAGGATCACACAACATCAGGCTATTTACAACATAAACGTCTGTCCTAGTTCCCTCTGGTGATTGCTTATTGCTCATAGATTGACTTGCCCTTTTTCTCTATCATTTATGTTTCCAAAATTAAAGAAAAAAGCAATATAAATTTATTAGCTTTTTCTTTCTTTATTCCCTGAGCTCTTTAAGAGCTAACATTTCTTTTCTTTTTGCCTACTGTAAAATGCTTTTTAAATTTTACTTATTTTCAATGAAGTTCACTTCTAAAATGTTTACTGTCTCACGTATCAGTTCTTTTTAAACTGTAAACTGCAATACATCCAACTTAACCTTCTTCAAATTAAGAAGCCCATAAATAATACTATTTCCATATATAGTGAAAATGATACTTGTGTTTATTTTTTAAATTTTAGTTTTAAGAATTCTGTCTGCTTTGGTATTTTCAAAAGATTTGTTTTCATGCTCAAATGTCAATAGTCACTGATGTAAAACTTGAAATTTTAAAAAAAAGTTTATTTATCTTAAGTATTTGTTGTAGCAGTGGAAAGTAGACTAACACTGGTAATCTGGAAATTTTTAGCATTTGTTTTGCATTATATGAACAAAGTTTGTTTTTCCATTTTTCTCTATTCTATTTCTTTTGTCAGTGTCTTTCAATTTGTATTATAGAGATCTTTTACCTCTGTGGTTACAAGTATTTCAAAAGATTATTTTTGTGTGCTTATTGTAAATGGGAATGCTTTCTTTATTTCTCTTTCAGATAATTTGCTATTGGCACTTAAAAGTATTACTGATTTTTGTATCCTGGAACTTATGTTTCTTTTTGGAGACTTTTTATATATAAGATCATTCCATCTAGAAACAGTGGCAATCTGACTCCTTTTTCAGTTTTGGTGTATTTAATTTCTTCTCTTACTATGTTAGAACTTACAGCATTACATTGAATAAAAATGGGCTACAGTGCACATCTTAGATTTGTTTTGTTTTAAATCTTAGAACACTAGGAATAGCCCCTGACAAAAGTGATCAAGAAATTATGTTAATATTTCCCTATGGCTTAATGACTGGATCTCATAGCTTGGGGTCAGTGCTTTAAGGGAAAACGGTTGCAATGCACGGAATTACACAGGCAAGGAAGATTTGACTCAGGAATATCGCAATATGTGAAAAGGTAGAACTCAGCAACACTAAAGTAAGAGGTCAGGCAGGGTTTCAGTACTGGTCAACGTGTTACTTGAACGCTGGTGAACATGTTTCTTAAAAATAACACTTACGGGTGTTCTAGGAAGTTGGTCAATGTGATTAGTCCATGTGTTTGCTAATTGGTGCTATGGAAGTTAGGTTGCCTTCCGGAGACTGGGAGATAAAGATACCCTCTTCCCTGATCATTGCATTTTAAAGAAATGACTTCTGGATTCTTAAAATTGGAAAGAAGCTGGGAAAAGACTCACCTTTCAAAGCAGCAGCAGAAGAATCCACAATTTCGTTTTTTAAAGTAGATTTTCAACGAAAGGGAAATCAGGAATCTTTAGTCAAGAGGAAACCTCCTAAAGATTAGTCAGCCTGAAGGGAACATTAACGTAGTCTTGACTACCATTCTTCCGTTTTCCTCCATTTGTCTTTTTTAAAAATTGAATTCATGTTTAATAATTACAGAGTCCATGCCCTGCTCTTCCCCTGCCCAGGCAGCAGCTGTGGTGGTGCAGGGGCTAGGACAGATGGAGGACAGCAGTCTCAATAATGTCATCAGAAAGTATAAAAGAGACCTCAGGGGATGAGAGGGATGCCTGGTAGCATCATGGAGGGGTCCACAGGTAGCCCGAGCCATCCTGCCTTTTCAGCCACTGTATTAGCTCAGGCACGTGTCACTACAGGCACCTGCTGCCACTGCTGCCACCTCAGCCCCTGTAGTCCAGGCGGCTGGACTGGGCCATCAGCACGTCCACGGGGTTCAAGTCCCCAGCCCCACCCACTCTCAGCTGTGATTGGACTCCTCCTCAGCCTCGGGAAGCCAATTGAAGGAAGCCGTGATAGATGTAAGAGCCAAGCTTCGCCCTGATGCTCAGAGGGGTCCTTGCTGCTCTCCCATCTGCACAAGGCCTCCTCCTTCACCACATCCCCATCATAGGGTGACATCAAAGAGCATCCGAAGCAGGTTGGGGGTGCGCTTCTGTCACCACAAGGCCCCAGAGGCTACAGAGTGCTTATAACTCCTTCTGTTCGCCTCACAGGTACTTCTGTAGCAGTAGAGTTCGCACTGCAGCATGGGCTCAGAGAGGAGTCTCAAAGACTGCAGAGTAACACACAGCGGTCATGCGGGCTCGAACTAATGTGTTGGGTGCTGTCTGAGGCTCACTCAGACTGGCCTGAGTGGGTGACACATTCAGGGGGAAGAGGAACTGAAACCACTCAACAAAGGGTTCTTTATACCACTGCTCTAGAATTGTTCACTGTTGAATCCTACACTTGGATTGAAATGTGGATTGAAATGTGGCTACACTTCTAAACAAAACGATGAGACACAGTTCTGCATTGTAGAATGCTTGTCTGGAAAGGTGGGAACTGAGGACCAGGCCTTTTAAAGAACATACCTAAAGTACATAAAGCCCCCAGATGTCCTTGGTGCTGCCTCTTAAAATTCCCAGATACCTGTGAGTTTCAGTTCATCAAATTATATTTTTTTTGATAAGTTACAGGAACATCATGAAATAGATTTTGTCATAATGCTGCGTAAGTCACCATTGATAACTGGCTCTAGTGGCCTCAATGTTAGAAAATCCTATAGTTTGTGGGCTAAAAAGGACAGTGAACAGAACCTCCTGGATGGTGAATTAGGGTCTGTGAAATACAGGGCTCATATGTTAGACTGCTCAGGAAACAGCATGCTGAGCATGGTGGCACTTGCCTATAATCCTTGCAGTCTGACAGGCTGACACGGAAGGATCACAAATTTAAGGCCAGCCTTGGCAGTGTAGTAATTTAGTGAGACCCAGTCTCAAAATAAAAATAATTTTTAAAAGATATGGAGAAGTAGCTTAATGTGAAGACACTGGGTTCTATTAGCATACCAAAACAACACCCCACCAAAAAATCCTGCATTAATAAAGTAATGCAAATAAAGTCTCAGCTTTCCTGAAGTGGGCATAACAGGTTAGTAAGAAATCAATTTTAAAAATATTTTCACTTTTACACCCCACTGGGAATTTTAGAACTGAGTCTATTGTTGAAATGGCACAACAGGTGGAGAAGGGAGCGCTCACACTGTTAGAGCATTAGCAGAGGCAACAGTTTAATGGAACTTGGGTTTTTGGAGAACCTCTTTACAATTTATATATTCATTTATTCTTTCCATTTATATATTTTTTCTATTATAGGTACCATATTCTGAATTCTTACCTAATGCAAGGAGCTTAAATTTTTTAGGATTTGGAGTATACACAAAGTAGCCACACTTTAAGAAATAAAATGATAAAGTTTTACTGTTTATTTACATATACTAATCCCTTAGAATGTATTCCTTGAAGACAATAATGTGAATTACCTTAGACCTGATGACTATTTTCTAAGCAGGAGTTATCTTGATTTGTTTATGCCCATTCATTTTAGCTCTACCATTCTGAATGAGTTTAGAATTTAAGTGTGCCATGGACTTCCAAGACTCTGTGGATATAGCTACAAACAAAAAGATAGTGTCTCTGAGGTCACAAGAGCAGCTTGTCTTGGAGGAGAAGGTATTGTACTGGACCTGAAGGATGAAAAAAAATGTTTTGAAAATACAGTAAATAAACAGAAGAATATTCTAGAGAGAGTAATAATGGGAACAAAGACAAAGACATGTAAAGAAGACATTAGGGGGCAGTATTGGGAAGAATTAATAGTTCTGCTTGACTAGAAAGTTGAATGAGTAAAGAGAAATATGAAATGTCAGAGCTGGGATAAATAGATCTATGTTGTTGGCATAAGTTCTAGCCATCTGAGGAGCAACAGTGCGCAGAGATGGAGTTAGGCTGGAAGATCCAGATTACCAGCGAGGCAGGCCCCAGCTGGCCCCCAGGGTCAGCCAGATTTCCGCACTTTGTCACAGGCGGAGCTGGACAGCCGCAGGTTTACCATGGGAGGGAATAAGCCTCAAGTCCACTTTCACTATACAACAATCTGCGAGCAAGCTCTCTGCTACGGGGGGAAAATACTGAATTGTGTTAAGCTGATCCAACTATTTTGTCTAAACTTATCAGTTAGATAAGTCACTCCACTTAATTGTACATCATGGGCTGTACCACAAGAAAAGTTCCAGGGTAATATGAGTCAGAATTTCACTAATTAAAAACCCCTTGCAGAAGAAGAAACCAACAGAAAGAAAGAAAGAGTGTTTCTCTTTAACATCCTTTAGATCCATCTTATTTTTTAACATTTTGAACTTAATTATTATGCATGTATTCAAAAAGGGGAAGAGACATCAGTCATCTCAACAATAGGCTCATTTCTAAAATTCCCAGTGAAGTGTAAGAGTGAAAATATTTAAAAAATTGCTTTCTCACTGACCTGTTATGTCCACTTCAGGAAAGCTGAGACTTTCACACCTCTGAAGAGAAATCAGCAAGGACAGCATTGCTTGTACCTTCCTGAAACTTTTAAGTCTTGTATCTATCTCTGGTCCTTTGAGTATATTCCTGAGCTGCCAGTGAGGAGACTACATTTTGTCTCCAGAATCTGAAATAAGTCGGAATATTAATTGAGTACCTAAGGTTAATACATATCCAAGACTAACACAAACTCAATATCTAGGCTAACATATACCCAAACAGGTGATCTACTATGTTTTTCATCTAAGTTAATCCTGGTAATTTTGTTCAATGGCTTACGAAAATTCTACAGTGATACCTAATGACTGTATTAAATGTTCTTATATCAAAGTTCATAAAGACTATCAAATAATAAAGTACCAAATTACATGGAATTTCCATAAACCAGAATGTTAAAGGCTTACATAAAATTCTTGAGTGCTTATGAGCTAAAAGTTGTTTTCTTCTTAAGCAAAACCATAGAAGTTCTTGATACCGAAGTTCCTGATTTCTTTGCAATAACCATCTTGAAGATGTCATTACTTGGATTTGACATAGTCCTCTCAGAGCCTCAGAATTCTACTGGTTTCTGGGTGCCAATTATCCCAGAAGTCTTACCTTTTAAAGGACTAGATGTTCATGAGGTATTTATGGTTAGCCCACAAATGACTTCAAACATGAAATTTAGAATAAAGTATCTAGTTCCTAAGGCACTTGTCCCCGGTGGAGAAATCACTTCAGAACCTATTTAATGTTAAATCTTACAGAAAGTATGGGAGCAGCAGAGGAAATTATTTAGAGGATGTGTGAATTTTTGCTGGCTTTCTAGAATCTAAGACCTATAGATATAAATTCAATTTGGAGCTCTTTCTATCCTTCCAAACTGGCTATTTGCCTGAAACTAATAATGGATAATGATAGCAATTCATAGTACATTTCCAATAAATTATCATAGTATTTTATAAATTTTATCATGTGATCATTCATTTCTCTGAATATTTTTGGCATAGAGAAGTATATATTGCTGGCAGTAAAACAGTTCATTCTACTTGTTAGGTTGATTTTACTGAGAAGGTAAAATTAGAATTTAATGTCAAAATACCTGATTTATGGTAAACTGCATGCATAAGAGTGTCAAACTTCTGATTCAGAGTCATTGCTTTTAATTGTCTGAAAGTGATTAAGAGATCATTAGTAGTTACAAGTAAGAATATATTAAATTTAGAGAAAAAGACATTGGATGATTGCTTTCAACTCTGTAGCATCGCCTCCCTTCCTCTCCAGTCAGCCACTTTAGGGTTATCTGTTGGTGGTGAAGAGCAGTAAGCAGAACAATGCAGAGCCAGCTGGAGGGACATGGAAATTAAACAGCCTTGCACTGCAGGACTGAGAAGTCAGGGGCTGTCCCCACACCTGTGGTGGGAGCAGAAAGTTTCCTTACCTAGAGCACCCCACCCCACCTCACCCAACAACAAAAGATTACAGACTCTAACAGAGGTGGTGGCAGTGGAGGCAGCTGCTCTGGTTGGAATAACAGGATTTCCCCTCCCATCTTACTGTCAGTAGCTTGAGGGACTTAAGCAGCACTGTTTCTCACAATGAATTAAGTAGGAGATTCCCACTTTCTCCTCAGGAGAGGAGTAGGATTGAGACTCAGCATCCTTGGATGGCACCTGCAGGAAGAGAGGGTCAGCCCATATCATAGCACCCCATATCATTCTACAACAAGCAACCTGAGAGGTCAGAGATTTGCCAATAGAAGAGACACACAGGAGGCTGTTCAAATACCAGGAGGAGCCAACTATGTACAAGAATTGGAGCAGACTCCCGTCTCTGTTTCAGGGAAACAGCAACTGGGAAAGAGACACAGAAAGAAACAGGGTAAGGAGGGGCAGACATTAAGGGACATACAGAAAACACTGGCTGAGGGCTATGGACCTGGCCTGCTACATCTGGAGGTCAAGATCAGCCCCACATCCAGCACAAACTACTGCAGGTACTGCAGGTACTCACCCTAGGTAAGCTTACCTAGTGGTTTTGGTCTCTTAGTGGATACCAGAGGACTTTCTATTTTTTATTATATTATATTTAATTTTTCTTCTTTCTTTGCTGATTTATTTCATTTCCCCTTCTTTTTTGAAAGGTCTTTTGCCTATATTTTTGTTCTAATCTATTTGTCTTTCTCTTTCCTCAGTCTTCTCCCTTGATTTACTCATATTTTCATGAGTAAATATTCTCTCTAAGCTTTCTTGTTAACTTCAGTAATTCTTTGTTTACTCTTTTGTTCTTTCCCTTTGTCTTCTTCTCTGGATCCTCAGAACTGTGGTGATCATCCTTTGTCCTCTAGCCTTGCTTCTATTATGTTTATCTTCATTTGTCTCTGATTTATTCACTCTCTTAAATTTCCCCACCACAGGGTAAAACCACTCTACCAAGGAGAAACACTTTGCATACAAACACTCAATTCACAATCGATTCCGTTCTATAACTGTAGATTTTGCCTCTACAGTTTAAGGTACCAAATTGATAGCTACCAAAGTTTGTCATTTTCTAAGCTATGCTTGATGCCATTGGTATTGTTAACAGTACTAATTTAGCTAGGGTGTCATATCTGCAGTAATCATTTGTTTTTCTTTCTGTAACACTGTAGGGAATCTGGTACTGAGTTGGAGCAATAACCCCAAAGAACTGGGAACTGAACCATATAGATACCAATGTCTCACCTTTAATAAACTGAGAAGGTAAAATCTTGAGACAACCACAAAAGCCAAGAAGCTCTTACACACAGAATTCATCCCTGAAGAATAGGTATTTCCTAGTGGGGCCATGATTATAAAAACAAAACACAGAAAACAAAATAAAAATTTCAAAAATAGAAAATGACAAGGTGAAGAAGGAAAATGAAACCCCAAACTTCTAGCTCACTCACAACAAGTCCAGGACACAGTGAGACAGAAGAAAGCAGAAGACATACACCTGTAGTTTCTGAAATGATAGCACCCCACCCCACCTCACCCACAACAAAAGATTACAGACTCTAACAGAGGTGGGTAACAGTGGACGTTTTGGTTAAAGTACAGAAACATCCATGAATTAAAGAGAAAATTAGATCAGAAATAATCTCTCAGGTAAAAAGTGAAATGATGATGGTAATGAAAAACTTGTGCAGCAAATCTAGCATAGACATAGATAAAAAAATTAGGGGAGCCTAGGAAAATGATGAACACAACAGAGGAAAAAAGTAATACATGAAACGGATTCAAAGTTATCCAAGAAGTTAAAAATTTCACTGAATGTTTGCAGAAACTGTTTAAATGAAACTGAAGATAAGCTTTCAGAATTTGAAGACAGCATTGTGTCTAGTGACAATGAAAATAACAAGAAATAAAGTAAAAACAATTCAACAGCTGCAATATGATGCAAAGAACAATATAAGATTGACTGGCATAAAGAAAAACAAGAGTCAGAACAAATAACATAAAAAAACTATTTGCAGAAGTAATAACAGAGAAATTTTCCAAGGATGGGCAAAGAATCTGACATACAGATAAGTGAAGTTTACAGGACTCTATCCAATTAGCCATGACAATAATAAATCTACACCAAGGCACATAATAATCAAAATTACAGAAATTCATCATGAGAGAAGAATGTTAAAAGCTCTTACAGAAAAGAAACAGATCACCTATAAAGGAACAGAATCATGACAGACTTCTCAACACAAACTCTCGAGTCAAGAGGAGTTTGGTGTGCAGTACCTGGAGTCCTGAAAGAAAACAACTTTCACACACTGATTTATCTTTTCAAAATTAATGGAGAAACAAGATACTTCTATGACAAACAGTAACTGAAGAAATTCATAACCACAAAATCAACTCTACAAAGGTTACTGAAAGATATTCTAGATAGAAATAAAATGACCGCAATTCTATGAATACCAATAAAAACAAACTTCTAAGAAGGGCAAACAATTAAATAAGGGGAAAAACAGGGAACCCAGAACAAGGATAAGCCAGTACATATCAGTTATACCCATCAATGTAAATTCACCAATCAAAAAAAATGGGCAGAATGGATCAAGAAACAAGATCCAACAATATGCCGTATACAGGAAACACATTTAACCCAGAAATAAATCACTGACTGAAAGCCAAAGGATGGAAAACATTACTCCATGCAACAGGAACCCAGAGAAAAGCAAGGGTAGTTATTCTGTTGGTAGACAATGTGAACTTCAAACCAAGAATTATCAAAAGAGATTAAGAAGGTCATTAAGTACTTTTTAGGGGGAAACCTCAAGAAGAAAAAGAAGAGATAACAATCATAAATATGCATTCAGCAAATACAGAAGTACCTAGTATATTAAACAAATATTAATGGACATGAAAAGTTAAACAAGCACTGACACCATCGTAAAGGGGACTATAATACGTCACCATCACAAATAGATCATTCAGACAAATAAATATACAAAGAAATATCAGAGCTGAACCACACTTGCTAACAAATGGACTTAGTAGATGTTTACAGATTGTTCTACCCAACAACATAAGAGTGTACAATCTTCTCAGTTGTGTGAGATGTTCTCTAAAATGGACCACCTACTAGCCCATAAAACATTCTTAAGTAAATGCAAATGAATTGAAATTATCCCATGCATATTACCTGACCGTAGTATCTGAATTTCTGTAAAGTAAATTGTTTTGCCTGGGGTAGGGGTGGATAAATGCAAAGCCATCTGCACTATAATAGATGAATTGGATTCATTTATTAACTTATTTAATTGACTTATTTAATAAATATTTACTTGTCTTCTATGAATATGATGCATTCTTTTGTATACATCAGGCAAGATCAGCTATCAGAATGCAGTTTGCATCCTCAGAAAGCTTATGTTCTGTAGAAAGATAGACAAACAAGCAATTTTAGAGTATATCATATGGTAATCTATGGTTTGCAGAGAGTTTAGGGTAAGGAAAAACTACATCACTGCCTGAAAACCTATAGAAATAATATCTGAGAGGTTAAGAGGGATGATTTATGTGTGTTGTTTTTCATTAGAGGAGTGAAATGAAGGTAAAGAGAATAAATTAAATTATTCCTGAGGGTCCTAAAGTCCTCGGGTGGCACACCACGAGGGGCGGAGCTCTCGCTACAATCATAGGATTCTTATTGTCTTTGTTTTCATGAGGTTCAACCATCAGAAGCTACTTTTTGGTTCTTTATGAAACAGTAGGTTGCTAAGAATTAATTATTAATTGTTGTAAAAGCTACCCTGAGAAACTTGTTTTAAATTGCTTTTAGGTCCCTGGAAATAAGAAAATAGAATGCTAATGCTGAGAACATTATTCTTGCTTAGATGAATGCTTTTCAATTTGAAAATCATATTTTTTGTTGTTGTTGTTTTGTTTTTCATCTTTTTGAGACAAAGTTTCACTATGCAGTTCATGCAGGCCTTCAAATCACTTTGCAGCCCAGACTGGCCTAGAACTCGCAGTGATCCTCCTGATTAAGCCTCCAGTGCTGGATTACAGGCATGTGCCACCATGCCTGGCTCAAGAAGATATTGTCTTGCAGGTACTAAAGAGATTCATCTTTTTGTTCTCTTTGTGTTCTATCATTAAGTTACCACTACTAGTAGTTTTAGAGGGAAAATACAGTAAAGAAACAATTCTGCCTTTTTACACTAGGGGTTTTGTTTCTCTTCGGGAGATAAATTTCAATAATAAATTCTACATAGTGAATGCAATTCTAATGGCTTTGGAACTGTTGCCCATGCTCTGATTTACAGAAGATGACATCTAACTTCTAGCACCCAGATTTCTGTAGTGCAAAATTCTAGGATTTCGTTTATATGAGGGAATTATTTTCTTACATATAAACTCTTAGACATATAATACAGTGGGCGGGCATGTATGTATAAGACAGCTGCCAGAATTCTTGTGGCTTTTTGTTTTTTGTTGTTGTTGTTGATTGTTTGGTGTCTTCTACATCTTGTTAGAGACAGTTAAAACCAGTTTTCATAACTGCCACATTAGGTAGTGGAATTAGCTGCCTTTGTAGAATGTAGTCACACTCATAATGAGCTAGTTAAGCCTTTCAGGCTGATTTCTTTTAATAGCCAGCCTAATGTGTCATCTTTTTCAGTTGTACTTCCAATCTGCCTATTTGCATGAAGATGAGGGAAGTGATGACAGTTATTCTGATAAGGCTCTTGATGAATAATTACTATCGTAATGGCTAACATTTATTGATTACTTAATGTGTGTCAGAAACTTTCTGAGAATCGTATGTATATCAACTTTAGTTAAGAATTATAATCACCACTATTCTAAAGATTATAAAACAGAAGCAGAGCTAAGAAAATTACCAAAGTCCACCTAGTTAGAAAACAGAAGAGCCAGAATGTTTAGACATGATGTAACTACAGAGCTCATTCTCTTAACTTCTGTAGTACATGGTTTCTCAACAAAAACATAAGTTAGGATTAGAGACAGTGATATTTTTATATAAAAATTGGTAGTATAGCAATGACACAAATTTTTTCACACTTCACTCAGATGTAGAATAGAATAGTCTTTAAATTAGCAAATGTGTTACCTTTGTAGTGAAGGATATTTTTAGTTTGATACAACAGCCTTAGAAAGATCCAACCATTTATCTATTCTGTTTTCACTTATTAACAGTTTGGTAAAATGCTAATAATTTCAGTTTTATTCCTTCCTTACTTCTTTCAAGGAATATGAGATATGGTAGAGGGACATACTTAAGAAACCCCATGAAGAACTTTTTCAAACAGAGAAAATTCATAAAAACTTTTACCTTCACCCTGAAGCCACCATCTCCTCGAGTCTGCATTACTATAATTTGAAATAAATAAACTGCATTATTATAATTTAAAGTAAATCAGACACAGAAGCATAAATATCACATAGTTTTTCTTATATAAAAAGTCTAAAACATAATTTAAAGAGCAAATAAAAAAGAGATGTAGGAAACAGAGATGACAGAACTGGGAAGAGGACCTGGGAAAGAGCGGTGAGAAGGGAAGAGAGAAATGATTGAAATGCAATGTGTATGTGTACTAGTTCTGAATGCAATTTTATGTTTTGCAAAGATATAAGAACAATAAAAAGAAAGAAAACATTAAAGAATCAAAGTCCAATGAAATCTAAACCAATTGAACTCTAGAAAGAGACAACCTTTTCAAAATAGAGTGATGATAAACAGTGTCTCTCAATCCTTACAAGTCAGAGGGAAGAGGAGGAGGAAGAAGAGGAGGAGACCCAGGTTAAGAGAAACTGAACCAATTTTAACAAAATTGAACAGCTGTGTGTGGGCTGGCGTAACAGACTAGAATCCAAAAAAGCCCCAGATTCAAAAGGAGACTGAACTACCACCTCCACCACCCACTGTCTTTCCCCTGGTCTTCACTGAGTACAGATAGTAGTTAGCTTCCCAAGAGTGGGGGCGAGGAAAGTTGAATAAAGTACCTGAAGTACTTCAGGATTACAGAGATTCTGCACAATGAGTACAAAAAAGTAACTCCAAAACACACCATAGACATTCTGCTGCAAGTCACAGATATACTGCAGATCCATTGAACAGTTATGGAGGAAAATGATACTTACTGTACTAGAGAACGATTATGACTGACTTACCACCAAAAATGATGGTGACTAGAAGATAAAGGAATTGCATCTTTTATGTATTGAAACAAAAACCTCTGTAACCTGGAATGTTACATTCAGTGAAAAGAACATTCAAATATGAAAAGTGCAGAATTCAGACAGGTGAATGTTGATAGAATTCATTTCCAAGAGACTTACACTTTAAAAGATGCAAAAGAAGTCTTTCAGTCTGTTGGAATATATCATGGAGACAAGACAAATCCCAGATCTGTAGGGAGGAATAAAGAGTAACAAAATGGTAAATATCTGAATAATATAAAGAAGCTATATTTCAATAACTATATTCATATGTCAATTTATTTTAAAAACTACTGTTTTTAAGCAAAAACAATAATAATATACTGGGATTTATGACAAATGTAGAAGTAAAGCAATACAAGAAAATCACAAGGAAAATGGTAGCTACAATTATATTCTTGTAAGATCTTATATTTTATGTGAAATTATATAATATTATTCAAAAGAAGACAGTATAAATTAAATAAATATATTGCAATATGCAGAATTAATTTGTGGCAGCATTAGATTTATAACATGACATGTATGTACTGAAACATCTAAACAACAACAACAATGAATTTATAGCATTACATATATGTACTGAAACATTTAAAATCAATAGTCAAAACTTCTACTTTAAGAAATTAAAAAGAGGCTACTGGAATGTTGCTCTCACCCAGTAAGACCACATCCAGCATCCCAAATCACATGAGGACACATGAAAGTCCCCAAGGGCCTAACTGGGCCACACCCAGCAACCTCCAAGAGGCTTCCAGAGGCCTAAACTCTGACCTGGGAGCGGAATGTGCACGAGTTGAATCCCAGCACACAGGGAAGCTTTGGAATGTCACTCCAAGCCAGTAAGATCATGCCCAGCATCCCAAATTACTACAGAACACAAGGGTGATTGCCCAACTGGGCCATGCCCAGAGACCTCCAAGCAACTAGTGGTTGCCTGCCATCTGCCCTGGGAACCACAAGTGGGCCAGGTGATTCCTAGTGCATGGGGGAAGCTTTGGAACATCACTCAAAACCCAGAAATACAGGAAAATGACAAAACAAAAAACCAAAATAGAATCTCAAACTTCTAGCCCAACCCAAGCAAGACTAGGAGCCATGTACATAGAAGAAATGTAAGCCATATACCTGAAATGCCTGAAATGATAACAACTGAAGAAAAACAACTCTGGGAAGCTATAAAAGAACTCAGATCAGAAATAATCTCCCAAGTAAAAGAAGAAATGATAAATGAAATGAAAGAAATGCTGAACACATCTAAAGAAGACATAACTAAAAAAATTAGAGGAACACTGCAAAAAGATGGAAACCCTGAATGAACACTATAAGAAAGAAATAAAATGCATGAAGCAGATTTAAAGAGATATTCAGGAAATCAAAAATTCCATTGAAAGTTGGCAAAACCGCCTCAACAAAAGGGAAGAGAGAATTTCAGACCTCGAAGACATGATTGCAGCTAGTGAACAGGAAAGGAAAGATCTTTTAAAAATAACAAGGAAGCAGGAAATAGCAATTCAACAGTTGCAAGGTGGTGCAAAGAAAAACAACATAAGATTGATAGATATAAACAAAAAAGAAGGTGACAACACAAATGATATTAACAAGCTATGTACAGAAGTAATAGCTGCAAATTTCTCAGACATGAGCATGGAAACTGACATACAAATCAGTGAAGCATATAGAATTCCAAATAACCATAACCAAAACAAAACTACACCCAGACATATAATAACCAACATCTAAGAAATCCAACTTTAGAACAGAATATTGAAAGCTGCTAGAGAGAAGAAACAGATCACCTACAAAGGAAAGCCTATCAGAATCACAGCAGACTTCTCAACAAAACAATGAAGTCATGAAGAGCATGGAGTGAAGTATTTCAGACCCTAAAGGATAATGACTTCCAACCCAGACTGACGTACCCTGAAAAACTGTCCTTCAAAATGAATGAGAAATAAGACATTTCCATGACAAAGAACAACTGAAGAAATTCATGACCACCAAATCAACCCTGCAAAGAATACTGTAAGATATTCTAGATAGACATAGGAAAAAAGCACTAAGCAAGACAAACAATTAGACTTGAAATTAAAGAATCAACAGCAGAAAGATAACAGGTCAAAAGTATATATCAGTTATAACCATTAATGTATATAGTCTCACTTCACCAATTAAAAGAAACAAATTGGCAGCATGCATCAAGAAACAACATCCAACCATACGCTGTATACAAGAAACCCATCTGACCCAAAAGGAAACTCATAGACTGAAAGTTAAAGAATGGAAAACAACCTCCATGCAATAGGAACCCTCAAAAAAGCAGGGGTAGCTATTGTGTTTGCAGACAATGCGAACATCAAATCAAGAATGACCCAAAGAGATAAAGAAGTTCACTATATACTAGTTAGGAGAAAAGTTCAAGAGGAAGAGATAACAATTTACATATCTATGCACCAACTTCAGGAACACCCAGCTATACAAAACAAGTATTAACAGAAATGGAAAATCAAGTAAGCAATAACAATTATAACAGGAGACCTTAACATATCATTGACATAAAGAGATAAATCAACTAGACAGAAAATCAGCAAAGAAATAACAGAACTGAATCACACTTGTGAACAAATAGAGTTGGTGGACATACACAGAGTTTTCCACCCAGCAATGTCAAAATATACATTTTTCTCAGCAGCATATGGGGCATTTTCTAAAATAGACCATATTCTATCCCACAGAGCATGCTTAAGTAAATGAAAAGAATTGAAATTATCCCATGCCTGTTATTGGATCATAGCACCATGAAACTAGAAATTAATGACAAAAAAAAAAAAACAGCAAATACCCCACAAACACTGGAAATTGAATAATACACTCTTGAGCAATCAGTGTGTCACAGAGGAAATTAAAGAAGATATTAAACAATATATACAAGCAGACAAAAATACAAATATATCTTACCAAATCTGTGGGATGCAATGAAAGCAGTCTTCAGAGGAAAATTTACTGAAGTAAATTCTCACATCAGGAAAACAGAACAAACACAGATAAACAACCTGATGCTAGACCCCAAATATCTAGAAAAAGAAGAGCAAATCAAGCTCAAAGCCAAAAGAAGGGAGGAACTTATAAAAGTCAAAGCAGAAATCAATGCAATAGAGACTAAGAAAATAATATAAAGAATCAATGTATCAAAGAGTTGATTCTTTGAAAAAATAAAATAAAATAAAATAAAATTGATAAGCCCCTAGCCAAATTTATTAAAAAAAAAGAAAAAGCTCAAATTCATGCAGTAAGGAATGGAAGGGTGAAATCACTACAGACCCTGTGGAAATTCAGAAGATCACCAATATCTATTTCAAAAACCTCTACTGTCATAGGTTTGATAACAAAAGAAATGAACAGATTCCTAGAAACATATGAATTACCAAAGCTGGGTCAAGAAGATATAAAACTACTGAACAACCCAATTTAAATTAACAAAATTGGAAATGTAATTAAATCCTTATCAACAAAGAAAAGTTCAGGTCCAGTTGGTTTCCCTGCAGAATTTTACAAGAAATTCAAAGAAGATTTAATACTGACACACCACAAACCCTTCAATGAAATTGAAAGGGAATCCATGCTTCCTAACTCACTCCTGGAAGCAAATATTACTCTAATACCAAAACCTGAGAAGGCCCAACCAAAAAAGAGAATTACAGGCCAATCTCCCTAATGAACATAGATATAGAAACTCCCAAAATATTGGCAAATAGGATGCAGCAAATCACCAAGAACATTATACACCATGACCAAGTGGGATTCATCCCAGGCATGCAGGGAGGGTTCAACATACATAAATCAATAAATGTAATCCACCATATCAATAGATGTCGGGGATCTATATAAGAACCACATGATCATTTCTATAGATGCAGAAAAAGCTTTTGGTAAGGTCCAACACTTTTTCATGATAGGAACCTTATACAAAATTGGAACAGATGGTCTTTATACCTCAATATGATAAAAACCATGTGTGACAAATCAGCCAGCACCATACTAAATGGCCAAAAACTGAAAGCCTTTACCCTGAAATCAGGAACAACACAAGGATATCCATTTTCACAACTCCCAATCAATACAGTGCTGGAAATATTAGCCAGAGGAATTAGACAAGAGAGATAAATAAATGGAGTAAAGAAAGAAAAATATGAAGTTAAATTATCATTATTTTCAGACAACATGATACTTTTCATAGAAGACCCCCAAAACTGCATTGAAAAATTCCTAGGTATAATAAATAAATTCAATAATATAGCTGGATATGAAATCAACACTCAAAAATCAATAGCATTCCTACATTCTAACAACAAAATCACTGAGAGAGAAATACAAGAAGCCAGCCCCTTTACAATAGTATCCAAAACAATGACATATTTAGGAATCAGTCTAACAAAAGAATTAAAAGATCTATTCAGGGAAAATTATAATACTCTGAAAAGGAAATTGAAGAGGACCACAGAAAATGGAACGACATCTCTAGTTAATGGCTAGGAAGAACATTGTGATAAAGGGGTCAAACATGTTCACTGGAAGAAAGGTGGTCTCTTTAATAAATGGTGCTGGAAAAATTGGTTCTCCATATGCCAAAAATCTAGACCCATGCCTATCACCATGTACTAAAGTCTAATTCTATCAAAGCTCTAAATATTAAATCAGAAGCACTAAATCTGTTGGAAGACAAAATAGATAGTAATCTTAAGGATATAGGGGTAGGTAGAGAATTCATGAACACGAATCAAACCGCAAGTGAAATATTTCACAGAATCAATAACTGGGAATATGTCCTATTAAAGAGTTTCTGTGGGGTTGGGGATTTAGCTCAGCGGCATATGCGCCTGCCTTGCTAGTGTGCAGTCATGAATTTGATCCTGGTACCAATAAAAAAAAAGTTTTTGCATGTCAAAAGAAATTTCCGACATAGTAAAAAGAAAACTAACAAATTGGGAAAAAATCTTAGTGAGTTGTCCCTCAGAAAAGGACTTCTGTCTAGAACAGATAAAGAATTAAAAAAAAATCAGATCCCTGAAATCCAAAACCCATTCCAAAAATGGGCATCTGAGATGAATACACAGTTCTCAGATGAAGACATATAAATGGCAAATAAATACATAAAAATGTTCAGCATCATTGGTCATTAGAGAAATGCAAATTAAAACCACACTGAGATTTCATCTCATTCCATAAAGAATGGCCAGGATCAAGAAAACCACCAACAACAAATGCTGGAGAGACTGCGGGGAAAAAGGAACTCTTTTGCACTGTTGGTGGGAGTGTAGACTGGTGCAACCACTGTGGAGGTCAGTCTGGAGGATCCTTAAAAAGCTGGGATTGGAATTCTCATTTGACTCAGCTATTCCACATCTGGGCATATTTCCAGAAGAACTGAAAACATCATACCACAGTGATATATGTGCACCCATGTTGATAGCAGCACAATTTGTAATAGCCAAATCTTGGAAATATCCTAAATGTCCATCAGCTGAGGAATGGACAAAAAAGATGTGGTATTTTTATACAATGGAGTACTACTCAGCTGTAAAGAATGATCACATTGAGATATTTATATATAAATGGATGCAACTTGAGACCATACTCATAAGTGAAATAAATCAAACTCACATTTGTAAATACCTTATAGTCTCCCTAGTGTAAGAAGTGGTAAGAGTACATAAAATACAAAATGCTCAATAAACACAGTGAAAGGATAAGAATCTGCTCTTAAAGGGGAAAAATAATATCTCAGGGAAAATAAGGAAAAAGAAAAAAGAAAGGAAAAAAATATCTAAAATTATATAAACACACTTAAAATAGCTAAGATGATTGTGCTACAAATTCTATAAGTTCTTGGAACAGAAAGTTAACATTCATAGGATAGGAACAATTGTGCATATTATTGTTTGGTTATCTGAGGAACTCTTGAAGATGATTATGTAAAACAACAACCCTAGTTATGCTCCTAACTACCTTGTTTGGAAGGCCTATATTGTCAGTGTTTTGGGCTCTTTGCTATTGTTACGTATTTGTCTTTTTTGTTTTGTGTTTTTCTAGGAATTTGTCTTATTTTGTTTTGTTTTTCCTCTAACACAGAAAAGATAGGGATACGTGTAGAGATTTATACATTCATAAGACTTCTAAAAAGTTTATGAGAATCGATTATACAATACATGATAAAATGAACAGCTACTTTGAAGAAAAAGAGACACCATGGTATCCAGTGCTGATTCTGTAGCATCATGCTGTGAAGTCCAGCAATGGTATTAATTCTTTGTTCAGAGTGACTGTGGTCTCTTTTGTATTGTTTAATTTCAACATACATGAAGATATGGACAACTATTTTGAAAAGAAGGAGAGACATTATGGCAGCCACTGTTGGTTTTCCTACTGTCTGGTTTTGAAGGCATATAATGCCTTCATCATCCTGTTCTGATCAGTTTAATACTATTTTGTTGTGTATGAATTCATTGTGTGAAGGTATGTACAACTATTTAGAAGAAAACAAGAGACAATGTGATAGCGATGATCTCCTGTTGTCTTGCTTTGAAATCTGTGTTACTTACATTGTTTTCTTCTGATATGCTTTGCTCTGTTTTGCTTTGTTTAGTTTTACTCTCTTTAAAATAAAAAAATGAAAACTATATCCAACTTTAGTTGAAGAAATTAAGAATAAAAAGAGCAGAAATCAATGAAATAGAAAAACAATCTACAAGTTCAAACGTTAAATTTTAAAGATTAATGATATCATAGACCTCTTCAAAAGATTTACAGAGAAAAGAGAGAATATACAAATTACCAACCTCAAGAATAAAAAAGTGCTAGAGATTCTACAAATGTTGAAAAAAAGGGAAAATTTTGAATATGTTCATCCCAATGCAATCTGTATTTTAGATAAAACAGTTTTTTTTAAAAATACATAACAGTAGGAGCCGGGGATTTAACTCAGTGGTATAAGTGCCTGCCTGACAAATGCGAGGTTGTGATTTCAATCCCTGGTACCAAAACAAACAAACAAACAAACAAAAAATACTACCAGAATGTTAAAATAAGAAAAGAAAAAAATTAAATATTACTATATAAATAAAGAAATTAACTAAATTATAACTATTCTACAAATTAAAACCAAAAGCCTAGATGACATTCTATTAAACTGAAATATGATAATGGGAAAACTGAATAAAAAGAACTCCCAACTTACTTTTAAAAGCAAGCATAACGTGGATACTAAAGTTTGTCAAAATGAAAAGGAAGAAATAAACATTTTTTTTGAATAGACACATAAACTTCAAGATGTTAGCAAATTCAATCTAGTAATATACATTTAAAAACATGATAAATCATAATCAATTGAGATTTGTTCTAGGAGAGAAAGGGTGATTTTTACATTAAAATATAAATCAATATATATATATATATATATTACATTTAAGAAGCAATAAAAACCATCTCAATCAATGAAGCAAATGCTTTTGACAAAATTTAGTGCCTCTAACAGCACCAAAAATTGAAGGGATTCGCTCAGTCTTAAGGAAATGTTTTGTAGAAAGCAAAACACTAGATCTAACACCACATTTATTTGGTCAAATATTAAATCAATTCTTCATAAAACTGAGCAAGAAGCAAAAATGTCAGTGATTCACATTTAACATCAAATTGGAGTTAAGAATATAGAGCAGTAAAGGCATAATGATTTAAAAAGATGAAGTAGAGGACATAATTGTATATGTAGAAAACATCATGGAATCAATCAAAATTCAACAAGGACTACAAATTTAATGTGATGAATATTTTAAACTTTTAAATTCATAGCATATTTAAACAGATAACAATGTAATATAAGTTAAAAACACTATTAGGACTAACAAGGGGATGTTAGCAGTCACACACTACCAGCTCATACCTCAACAATCACCTCTATTTTTATATATGAAAAATTTTAAAATAAATTAAGATACCATTACAGGAATATTGAAAACATCAAATACCTGACTATATTTACTGACAGATGTAGGACTATGCAAAATGTCACTGGAAAACTACATTAAGAAATAGAATATAATACCATGTCTAAGAGCATCATTAAATGTTCATTCTCTCTAGTGTTGATTTACAGATTAAATGCCATCTCTCTTTAAAAACTTAGTCAGCTTTTTTCTTGAGAGTTATAAAATGTGATTTTAAAGTTTATAAAAAGATAGAGATCGTGTGATACCAAAAAAATTTTGGAAAGGATAAAAAGGCAAATGACTGAATTATAATCTAACACGCACATTATACTAATCAAGACAGTGCAGAACTAAGCTACTTGCAGACAAATATTGCCAATGGATTGGAATAAAAGCTTAGGAGTAGACTCATACATGTGCAGTAAGTTGATTTTTTTTTTGTTTTTTTTTTTGGCACCAGGGATTGAACTCATAACCTTCCGCTTACCAGACAAGTGCTTGAGCCACTGAGCTAAATCCCCAGCAGTCAATTGATTTTTAAAATCAAGTTATCAAATTAATTCATTTGGGAAAATTCTTTCCAACCAATGTTTTAATAACTGTCAACCTGTGTGGAGAAAAAGCTCATCTTCTATTTTATTTAGTACATAACATTTTATTTATTTGTTTATTTATTTTTGATATCAGGAATAAAACTCAGGACCTTGTACTTGTCAGGCAGGTGCTTGTGTTGCTGAGCTATATTCCTGGCTCCCAAAATAAATAAACTTAGGATATACCTAAAAATAGATGTCTGATTATCAAACATCTGGAACAAAGTAAGGGCATGTCTTTGCATCTCTGAGGTTGGTGTAGATTATTTGGATTGAGAAGAAAAAGGATATTGTTAAGACAACAAATCATAGTAATTGAAATTAAATAACCCTATTTTCATAAGATACTGTTAGTAGTGAAGAAGTGTTCTTGGTCGACTCTTCCCACACTTCTCCCCCTAACCCTTCACAAGGAATCTTATGGGCTGAACCTTTGGAAATGGTACCTCCAGGGACCCTTTTGCCAATTCCACCCCATACCATGGGAATGGCAGTAATCTATTCTCAAAATCCTTACACATACAGATCCTCTGTACAGCCACAGACCCCACTCCCTTGTCTCAGGCCTGCCACATGGGGATTTATGTGGTGCCACCTGCCAACTACAATCCAAGACTCTGAGAAAGACAGGGAGGAGGGGGCCTGAGAAAAAATGAAGGAGATGAAGAAAGATAGACTTTTTACTTGGAAAATGCAGAAAAAGTAAATACAACAATACCCTCCCACCCAACACAGTAAAAATATGATTATAAAAATGCATAAAAAATCAGAAAGTTTTCTACAACAAATGTCTGAGATTCTATGACAAACTACCACAAAGCTCTTAAATCAATGAATAGTCCAATTAAAAATGGTCAAAACACTTGAACAAATACCTCATAAAAGAAGTACACCAATGGCCCATAAAAACAAAAGAACATGTAAGAACTGGATGTGGTGGTGGATGTGTGCAAATCCAGCCTTCTGGGAGGCTGAGGCAAGTGATTTGCAATTTTGAGCCAAGTCTGGCAATTTAGTGACTTAGCTGGCCTGCTCTCAAAAGCAAAATAAAATAAAATGGCTGGGAGAATAGTTCAGTATGAAGTTCAATTTCAGTTCTGAAAAGAAAAAGAAAAAGAAAAAAACAGAAACAAATAAAATTAAAAGTCAGAAGAACATAATATATAGCATAATATATACAGTAATTGTCAGGGAATGAAGATTAAAAGTGAAAAAGGAGTAATTCTATATATTGGTAAAGATGAAGATCAACAGGTTGTATATAAAAATGTAAAAGTGATTGTGGAAAAAACTGTGTCTATAAATGCAGACTCCATTGTCAGGTATTTAAGAGGAGAGATATAAATGTTCGCAAAAACACTTTTATAAAAGTGTATAAAGCAATTTTATTTATCAGAATCCAAAATTTGAAACACTTGGAATACCCATCAACACTAGAATGGTCAATGAACTATGATCTTGTCACACAATGGAGCACTCCTAGCTAACCCAGGAATGAATTATTGAAACACACAGCAGCACAAATGGGTCTTAGAAATATTATGTGAAAAAAAAAAAAACAGACACAAATCACAAAGACCAAATGATTCCTATTTATGAGATTCATATGGATATCCAAGAATATTAAAGACAAATCTATTAATCAATAGTGGAATAAATTACAAACTTCTAGGAAACACATACTCCCATCAGGAGAAGGATCTGGACAAAGTCACTTTCCCTGTTGGAGTAAGCAAGCAGCCCAGAACCAGAAAAGTCCTAGAAGGTCCAGGTCAATTTCCTATGGCCCCTGTCCCAGTGTTCCGGGTGCTCCATGGGTGACACATTGGAACTTTCTGGGAGTGGTGGTCATGGTGGTGGTGTTCCACCCAGGACCCCAAGCAGCTGGCCTGCTGTGGCTGAACAGGATGTGTCAGCTCCACTCCAGCCTAACTTCCATTTCTATTTAAGACAAAACCACCAACGGCAAAGTACAGAGGACTCTGGAGGTGACCAGACCCAATTCCTTCCCCTTCACCCCAAACCCTAGAATGATGTGTGTGTTCTCAACAGGCTGAAAGGGAAAATTCAATCATGAAGTTAACTGAGTCCCCAGAGAGCAATGACCTAGATTCGTTTATCTCTATTTTACCAAAATGAGAGCTGAAAGAGTTTGAATTGTAAAATGTGAAACTATGAGTAATGATAATACAAAAAACAGCTAAAAAATGAGTGCAGGAATAAAAAAAGAGAAATTAGAAGATGATTAATGGAAAGTAAAGGCAGGTATTGATTCAAAAGGGACACAAGAGAACTTTTTGGAATGTGAATATTTTATATCATGTTTTAGGAGATGGATATAGAAGTATATACAATAATTGAAAGCTATCAGAGTATGCAAGACTGTGCACCTGAATTTAAGTTAATGACACCTCAGTTAGAAAAAAGTATATAGAAAGGAAAATTATCTCAATCGATGATCAAATAGGGTATGAGTAAGGAAGACAAACTTATGAAAGAAGACAGGTGATCTGAGGGAAATCTATTGTAAAGGAAGAAAGGTGTAAATTTAGTCCTTCATATTCATATTCCATTTTCTAAATTCTAGTGTTAATATATTTTCTGGACATTTTATTCCACAATTTAATCATTATACTTGCTTTTCTATGCTTAATGTATCCAGCAGTGCAATAATTGTGATGCCAACCATTGGAGCCAAGTTGTAGGTCAGGAATTGAGGCCATAGCTGAAAATTATATAGGTAAATTAAACTTTAATGATAGCCTTCAAAAAATGAAATACTTAGGAATCAGTCTAACAACATAAAAGACCTATATTTTGAAAACTATAGTAATCTTTAAAATGGAGATTGAAGAAGATGTCAGAAAATGGAAAGATATACCTTGCTCTTGGTTAGGAAGAAAATGGCCATACTTCCAAAACTATTATGTAATGCAATCCCAATCAAAATACCATTAATATACCTTACATTCCTAAAATTCATTTGAAAATGGAAGAGACCTAGAATAGCAAAGGCAATCCTGGGAAGCAAAGACAAGGCAGGAGGCATCTTAATCTCTGAGTTGTAATTATACTACAAAGCTACAGTGATAAAGTCAGCACGGTACTGGCCAAAACAAACAAACAAACAAACAAACAAACAACAGACTTGAGGATCAATGGGACAGATTAAAAGATGCAGACACAACTACAAAGACAGTCACTTTAGCTTTGACAAAAGAGCTAACTATGTTTACTGGAAGAAAGATAGCCTCTTTAATAAATAGTTCTGGAAAAACTGAGTTTCCACATGCTGAAGACTGAAACTAGATCCATGTCTACCACCATGTACTAAACTAATGTCAAAATGGATCAAAGATCTAAATATTAAAATAGAAACACTAAATCTACTGGAAGACAAGGTAGGTAGAAATCTTGAAGACATAGGGAAAGGTAAAGAGTTCATGAGCAAAACACAAACTGCATGGGAAGTACTTCAAAGAATCAACAATTGGAATCTCATCTTATTAAAAAATTTTTGTACTTCAAAAGAAATCATCAACAGAATGAAAAAAAAAACCCTACAAAATGAGAAAGAATTTTAGCCAGCTGCTTTTCAGACAAAGGACATATCTAGAACATATAAAGAACTGAAAACCATCAGGCCCCCCAAATTCAAAGACATAACCCAAAAACAAGTACCTGAGATGAACAGGCACTTCTCAGATGAAGAAATATAAATGGGAAATGAATACACGAAGAAATGTTCAACATCACCGATCATTTGAGAAATGCAAATTAAAACAACATTGAGATTCGATCTCACTCCAGAAAGAATAGCTGCCATGAAGAAATCAACCGGTAACAAATGTTGGAAGGGCCGCAGGGAAAAAGGAACACTTTCCACTGTTGGTGCGAGTGTAGACTGGTGCAACCACTGTGGAAATCAGTGTGAAGATTCTTAAAAATTTAGGATTGGAAGTCTCATTCAATCCAGCTATTCCCGTTCTGTATGTTTTCCCAGAAAAATTGAAAATGTCACGTTACAGTAATATATGTGCACCCATGCTTATAGCAGCACAATTTATAAAAGTAAGTCTTGGAAACAATCCAAATGCCCATCAACCACAGAATGGATAAAAAAGGATGTGGTATTTTTATAGATGGAATATTACTCAGCTACAAAGATAGATGATCTTAAGGGCTTTTATAGATAAATGGAGACCATATTCATAAGTGAAATAAAGCAAACTCACATTTATAAATATGATATGGTCTCCCTAGTGTAAAAAATAATTGAAAAATTGAAAGAGTAATAA
This sequence comes from Cavia porcellus, assembly GCF_034190915.1. Classification (NCBI taxonomy): domain Eukaryota; kingdom Metazoa; phylum Chordata; class Mammalia; order Rodentia; family Caviidae; genus Cavia; species Cavia porcellus. Next base: position 62,309,009 of record NW_026947504.1, read on the forward strand.
GATTCAAAATATACAATAGATATTGTAATAGCGAAAGGGAAAGACAGTGCTCAAAAGAAAAGAACGATTGAGGAAGGGGGAAAGGAGAAAGGAGAAAAGGAAAAGATTATATATATATAATTATATAAATTATATGTGTGCATATGTATGCAAGATAGATAACTATGCTACTAATCTTTGTTAGTTCATTAAAAAGAATAGTTTGTGTTGTATTTGTTTGATCATTTTTATGCCTAGATTTTGTGACCTGAACAATTTTTTTTTTTTTTTGGTACTGTGGATCGAACTCATGACTGCGCACTTGCAAGGCAGGTGCTTATGCCGCTGAGCTAAATCCCCAGCCCCCTGAACAAATACTTCTAAGATAAAAATATGCAATGTATTACTTGGTGTTGATTTCCAACTATTTTTTGAAATTATATATCACTTCTATCCTTTTTTCTGTTTTGATTTTTAAAATAAAAAAGTTTTTAAAAGGCAATAGCACTATTAGCTAAAATATGAAAGGGGAGGAAGAGCAGGAGAAACCCAAAGGAAGCAAAGCCTCATGGGAGCAGGCGATGAGCAGTGAAGTCTTTGTGAGCCTTTAGTCTCATTGTTTTACTTAAAACACATTCACAGATGGTGGAAAATATGAGAATAGGTGACTTGGGAAGGCAGTATTGGAACTTCTATAAATGAAATCTAAATAATTTTAACCAGATGGAGGGATATGGGGAAATTCTTGGGAAGTGATTCCTGGATGATTTTGTCAGCTTCTTCTAAGATGCAGCAGGAGGTCTGTGGGCTGCTGAGGCATGGGCTTGCTACTGAGAGATGACCTAGCTTCCTTCTGTCCTCCGTGCCATAAGAATCATCATGCAGGGCATCACTATTATCAAAAGTCAGAATCAGATTTAAGGAGTTTAGAGGAAGAGAAGAGGAAGAGACTTACATTTATTTTGGAATTTTATGAAGAGAAAGAAAGCATTGGAGAAGAACAAGGACTGGGGAAAATTTTTGTAGCTGATAAGCCTGAAATATTTCAGACAGTTAGAGTACCTGGAAAACATAATTCTTCCATGTTATGCAAAGCCATTTTGTTTTCCTATAACATAGATATTGACTTGGAAATGAACCATATAATTTTCCCCAGGCATAAAAAGTGAAAAATTTGTCATTATTCTAAATGCATGATGCTGACCTAGATGAGGCACTTCATTGTCATTAGCAAATCTCCCAGTGTTTACATCTGTTTCTTGATTATGTCCCATCAATTAACTTTTTTTTTTTAAATCCTGGAATCCTGGAAGAGAATTGAGCAGTTATATACATTTAAAATAAGTTTACTGATCTTTTCACTCAAAACTTTTGATTCCTTCAGAAAAACATTAAAAAACAATAAGTATTTTTCTTTCAAATTAAGTATTAGTAGTTATGGCAGATACATTCTAAAGTGGTCACCATGAGTCACATCTTTGTATAGTTCCTTCCTCTTGAGTATAAGGAATCTGCAACTTACTCTTCAAGCACTAGAATATGACAAAGGTCATGGGAAGTCACTCAATTATGTGACATTAAAAGACTATAGAGTACTTCTCTGGAGAGGAAGACCAGCCAAGCCATACCTGGATCATGATTCATAGAAACTAAGAGACGATAAATGTATATTGTTTTGATTGCTATGTTGTGGTGATTTGTTATGTTGCAATTGATAGCTGAAGTAGCAAAGAAAGTGCTGATTAGTGGCCAAAGCCCTCAAGTAAAGTCTTCTTATGTATAACCAACTAGATAATGAATCTGAAATCTTTCCATTGAAAAATAACTAAAGTAGAACATTCAAATCCCATAACTTGTCAGTTGAAGTAGTGTTACTTGGAAGGAAGCAATTTTGTTCTGGTTGTATAAGGTCAACTGTGAGAGGTTGGGGAATCCCTTGGAAGAAGACCCAGAGACAGACAGTTTCTCTTATTCTGTGCATCCAGTAGTATTCTTGCTAGCCTGAGATTCAAATTCCATGCCTCCAGGCCTTGTCACACTGTTTCAGATTATGGACTTTCTTCTTTTGCTGCCTGAAGATAGAGTAGCAATAAATGAGGAAGAGGACCAGACTATCTTCCAAACCTCTTTCACTCTTTACTCTGTTTCTCAATAGTTTAATATGCATGTTCTTTGTATCCTAGGAGTAGTCTGTATTAACAGATGGAATGAACATTATTTTAGCATCAGAACAGATGCTCTTTTACTTGTGAATAGCCATTTTAGAGATAGGCATAATGTTATGAGCCAGAATAAAAGCAGGTCACATCTGATATCACTCTTATGACATTGGTTACATGGGCTGATCATGATGGTTTTGGAATAAATGGCGTTATGAACTAATTCAATTATGACCTAATCAGTCTTTTGGAGTTTATCTTCCTTGGAAGTAGAGGGCATTGGGAATTAGTATCTTAAAACTTAAGTGAAGTCCTGATGTAGAGCAAGGGTAGCTTATTTCTCTGTTGGAAGGGAGTTTATCTAGACTGTACTTTACTTGAACAAACATGTATTCCTGCTGGGTCTACATACTTGATGAACACAGGTAACTTTCCTTAGCTGTGAGATGAAGACATTCAGATGATCTGCTGGCTCTTTTAAAGCCATATCATCTACTATTCTGAATTAGGATTAACTGTAGCTTCTTCAGTGATATAACACCTCCAAAGATCACCTAAAATGGAATCATATCCATAAACAATTCTCAAAACCCAAAAGATATCTATGTCTACCTATATCAATATCTGTGCATTTATATGTAAAATCTAGAGTCCAATCTAAAAAAATGAATAAAAAGATGAGCAAACATTTCACTGAAGAGGATATACACATGACAAGTAATTACATAAAAAGATTATGACTTCATAATTACTAAGACCACTTGTGAAAGCCACAGTGAAGTATTACCACATGAATATCAACTTGATTAAAATTATAAAAAATATGTCCAGTACAAGTTCTGTTAGAGATGTGGAAACAGTAGATCACTCATATTTTTTTGATAGGAACATAGAGTTAAACAGTCATACTGGAAAATGCTTTGATACAATACATATTGTAAAATTTACAATACAATGCATATTGTAAAATGAAACATTTAATTACCATAGAATACATATGGTAATTGCACTTTTGAGCATTTAACCCAGAGAAATTCTACTTAGCAAAAAAATGGAAGAAGTTATTGATATATACAATTTGCGTTAAAGTAATTATGCTGAGTGAGTGAAAGAACCAATCCCAAAAGTTTACATAAAATATTCCATTTATATAACATTCCTGACATGATAAATATAAAAATGGAGAACAGAGGAGTGGTGGACGGGGTGGGGCATAGGTAGCATGAGTATAAAAAAGCAGCAAAAAAGTATTACTTTGCTGATGAACCTGCTCTGTATCTTGACTGTGATGGTGGATAAACCAGCTTATATTTATGACAAAATGGGATAGAAATGAATACACACACCTGGACCATACACCAACTGAGTATAAACAAAACTTGAAAAATCTGAATAGAAGTAATGGACTGCGTTAATTTCAATACCCTAACTATGATGTTGTACTATAGTTTTTGCAATATGTCATCATTGGTGGAAGCTGGGTAAAGTGAACTTAAAATTTTCTGTGTTATTTATTGCAGTTGCATGTGAAACTCCACTTATAGTTTTAATTTGTGCTATGATTTGTGTCTGGATGTCCCTATAAAGCCTCATGCAGTAATGGAGACCGACTTCTAGAGTTTGTGATTGATTCATGGTCCAGTGCTGGAATTATGGGTGTGAATGCTACACCCACCACAGGGTAGGTAGCCTGCATAAACATAAGGGACAGAAGGAGTCTTCTCTCCTGCTCTTCCTCTTTTTGCTCTTGTTGCTTTTCTGTCTTCAATGGCCATGAATGGTTGTTTCAATGCCACAAAACCCTGCCTTGGAGCCAGCTGATTATGCACTGAAACCTCTACAAACTGTGAACTAAATAAATCTTTCCTTCCTTAATTTTGGATGTCAGGTATTTTGTCCCAGCAATGAGAGAAAAGAAACCAACACAATTTACAAGACTTTGGTGAACACAATTCACACTTTGGGAAATAAAGAGTCAAAATATCAACAGACATTTATTAAGCATTCTTTATCTGCCCCCCTGATAATCACAGCTCCTGCCTTAGATATATTTTTAGTTTGAGGAAATAATCATGAATCCAACAAAGGATTACATAAGATCACATATACATGTATATATGTAGAAGTATATATATCATTGATTTATATTTAAATATATGATCATATATAAATATATATAAAATATAAATATAATGATGGTGTCTTTGGTCAGTGGCTACAGTGGAAAAGCAATAAGTCATTCTTCACGGTCTTCAGTTAACATAACAATGACAGATACCCACATAAAAATTTTTTGGTGTTTTATTGACAACATTAACTAAGTGAGCACCTAGGAAAATGAGATGGTTCAGTTGAGAAATTAGCATTAATAGCAAAAGTAGAAATCCTCCTTTTATGATAGACTATGCCACAATTCTATCACAGGTGCACCTTGTGGCTTTTAGAAGATACATCCATGATAGCAGTTGAGGGGTCCATATATAGAGAAACAGAGACAGGAATCTTCATTTTCACCTCCACGGGAATGAGAACTTCTAGTTCTGGGAGATCATCTGAGAGGTCTAAAACAATTCGATATACACACATTAAGATTTATAAGACCGGGGTTGGGGATTTAGCTCAGCAGCATAAGCACCTGCCTTGCAAGCCCATAGTCCTGAGTTTGATCCCTGGTACCGATAAAAAAAAAAAAAAGATTTATAAGACCTTGAAAAACAGCATGTATTTCTGTTTTCAGAAGTAGCAGCCAGTGAAAATTTTATTTTGGATCACCAATGATTCTAGATTTTGCATTTTCTTCTTAGTGGGATGTTAATGAATGTTCTAAGGTGACCCCTAAACTGATCATTCCCATCTGATGATCGAGAGAAGCATTGCTGTGTGAGGATCAGTTATTCTCTGTTCACAGAAGCATGCTATTTTTAATTCCAATACAACTTAGAGTCAACATTTTCTATAAACAAAAATAATTGTCATGTACTTTCTCTAATTTATATCTTCCATAATAGCTGTCCAAATGGCACTTTCTCCCGTGGGAAAAGTTGCAATGAGCTAAATTTTCTCAGTGATTGATCCATAGTGAGTGCTAAAGATGGTAAGCAGGAGCAGAAGCTGTGGTCACAATAGGTGCATCAGGGTTTATACTTTGTCATCAATCTCCACCATAGGATGTCCAGCATTAGATGACATAAGAAGAATTTTATTTCTAAAATGAGGGCACAAATTAGTTTGACAGGTTATATGTACAGGGACTGTTTTGACACAGTGTGTACCTTGTTCACGTAGCCTCATTCTTTATCTCTTGCAGAAGCAAGAATAATATCGTTATTGGAACTCATGATATATTTTCCATTCAGAAACTGCCCTCCATAAACACAGAATTCATCCCTGTTGTGGGGTCTGCTTTTGGACTCCAGTGCCTCTCATCACTTCTCCTTATTTTTAATGTCATTATTGGTTGTGGTTTCATTTGTACTCCTACAGGTTGATGTTCCCTGAAGCTTTTATATCCTACCATTTAAAACCAGGGAATGGGATTTCTGAAGTTTTACATACCTTGATGGTTTTATTTGGATAATCAGAACATGGATTGTTGAAGATTAAATGAAGCTATAGCTCCAAGTGTGACTGAAATTTGTTTACTAACTGGACTTTTTTTTTGCCTCTTCCTGTGCCAGTCTAAGGATGAATTCTGAGATGCAACGGCTTTGAGCTGGTTTTCTAGTAATTTGTCTAGCCCCTTTGATCCTTTCCCTCTTCTATTTTGGCTTAAATCATTAAAAGTGATAGCATTTTTTTTCCCTGGCTTGATTCCTGAAGTTTGTTCTGGAAGAGGAGTTATCTCTTTGTCCAGTCTTTCTTTGCTTTCTCAGGGACTTTGAAAGGCTGCAGCTCAGAGCCTTTTTCTGGCTGCCAATTAATCAAAAAAGACAGTACTTGGGGAGCAGGTCTGTGTTTCAACTCCACTCCTCCTCTGTGTCCCACTTTTAATTGAGTGTCTTTAATGTATTGAAAAGCACTATAGAAAGACACTTCCTAACAAAGGAATTGGGAAGTAAATTGGGGAATATTCAGCTTTTTGGTGATTCAAATGAACAAGAGAACATCAAAAGATCCAAGCAGGTGAAAGCACCTATGAATCAGAGCTGGAGAGGCTAAATTGCTTCTATTTCTTTGAAGAAGAATGAAAGAGACCCAAAGCACCATCCTTGGTGTTGACAAGCCAAGAACTGAACCAATATCATACAGAGCAAATTAGACACGACAGGCCCAGAACAAAAAGATACAGGTTGTGAGTTTACGGTTTGCAGAAAGAAGATAAGGACAAGAGAAGACCAGAATAAATTATGATTCATCATAGAGAGAGGGCAAACTAAGAATGGATTCTATATTTATAAAGTTTCCAGGGAAAAGAGCTGTTGAAACAAATGAGATGCATCATGACCAATGGGGTTTAGGGATCAAATTAATTTTAAAAGTGTGACTGTTAGTCAGAAAAGCTGAAGACCTTATAAAACATGTATCAATAGCAAGTACAAAAGGAATTATTTGGAAGCCTCTAGTACTAAATGATTAGATCAAAGTGGCATAAATTCCAGCGTACTGAATGATAGAAGCACAATCTCCATGTTCAAATTGACAAAATAGTTTCTTAACTAGCCTGGCTGTGCAGGCAAGTTCAAAGAGACAGAAAACAGAAAATAAGGGTATTATGGCAGCTCTGAGGACATTTCATTTAGGATGCCTAAGTGTGGTGAATAAGTGAAATCTGAAAATGACAAGAATATATTCAACATCCATGAGGTAATCAGGAAAACTGAGTCATAAATACAGCGTCTTTACCATGTGCAAAGAAAAAGTAGTCTATCTGATTTTCTATAGTAGAATTATAGAATCTCTTCAAAATATTGATGCTTTGAGTATAAGCAGCTGCACTGAACATGAAACTGTGCAATCTTACGCATCAAATTAGTATGATTTTCCCTTGTCTTGTCCAGACATTGAGACAATGAGCTAAGGACAAGTGTCTATCTTGTGGGAAGAAGTAATTGTCAAGCTGAAGAATTTCAAGTCTGTTCTTAGTAATTCCATTAATAATCTAGACAAAACAGAATATATACATGGATCTGACCTTTTAATACAGGTGTGGGCCCTGGCTAACCTTGGGAAAGTTATGTAACATCTCTGAGGTAGTTTCCTCATGGCAAGGCTGAGATAATAGCTACCTGGTAACATTTTCACACATGGAAGGTACAAGTGTGACAGGCACTTGGGAGACCCACTGCCTCTTTTACTTCTGCCTGTTCTTTAAAAGTAGCCTATCCTTGCTGGGTGTGTCACTGTATTTTATTATTGTGTGTGTATTTTTGTCTTGTTGTTTTGCACAGGTTATTATGACTTTGTTCATTTTCATCTCCAGCCCATTTTCTGGTGCACTTCCATGGCTCTCAATATTTGTGCTTTCACGTATATTCTTGCATATTTTTTATGCAGCTAACTTTGAAATTCTAAGGTAGTGTGTTCTAAACAATGGCCATTCATTAGAATCACCCAAGGAGCTTTGAAAGCATCTTCATGCCCAGGCTGAAGGCCAAGCCAAAGAGAGGAGACTCTTGGGGTGTTCAAACCTCATACCAGTACAGTATTCTTAGGTGACTCTCCAAGTGATTCCAGTGTACAGTCAAGGTTGTGAATTATGGGTGTCATGTATTGGCAAGGTGCTTCATCACGAGTTACAGACACACCCAGAACCACCTCTCAGGTTCAACCCTCCGTTGAGATATTTTTCTTTGCATTCACTGTACTTATATTTGCAGTAAAATATGTAAAGTTCTTCACATTTGGCTTGCTTTCCATTTATACTCTATTAATGGTTGGAGTAGGATAAAAGAATGGTAGAAAGGGGACAAGGGAAATCTTAACTTTAAAAAATGGTTATTTTAAGAAAATTGCAACTTTAGGACACAAGATTATCCAAAGTTATTCGTATCTGTATTTCATATCTTTACATCCCAGTTTTGTTTACATTCTGCAGTCTTTTTTGTTTGCCCCTGCACCAGGCTCATCACAACCAAATCCCTTAAAGATACTACAGATTCATAAATTGACCTAATTATAAAAGATAAAAAGCACCAACCTGACCTTAAAATGAAGAAACAGATTCTAAAGGTTAGAAGAATGTTTTTAGACAAAAATGTTTTAGACATTTTAGATCACTCACCTGCATGTCCTGAGTCTCAGACTGTAGCTCATTTTACCATCAAACATCGATACACTCATCTGTGTACTTCTTTAAGTCTGTTTATCAAATCTGCTGATGCCTCTTACTGATAACCAAGCAATTCTTTCTTGTGACTGGTCAATATCCCATGCCGTGTGGGCTAAGATGAGGTACTCATTTCTTCTTTAAGGGCACCTTCATGACTCACTGACAGTTTGAGAGTAAACCCTTGGAGCACTCATGCACACGGGGGGATATTAGCATCCGGTGGGTGACAAGTTGTTTCATTTCTGTGCCTCCGTTTCTCATCTTTCAGACTGTATTCATACAGTTAATAATTAATTTACATTTTTAGAGATTTTGTCTCCATCCCTTGTGATGCTCATTTCTAATAGTAGCACATACTTAAACACAGTTTCAGTAGATGTTTACCTGAATGATCTCATTAATATTTTGTGGAAGAGTAACCCAGTGGGGAAGGACAAAAGAAGAGTGTCTTCTGTTCCTAAGGGGATGTAGCTGCTCCTTTGAGTAGGACAGAGTGCAGTATAGCTGACTTATAAGATCCTTTTTCCTTAATAGAGAGGTATGATCAAAATACATAGTGAATGTTTAAATTTAAAAAGTCTTTCAGTGTTAATCTTCTATTATTTTGTTTTGAAAGTCTGTGTCATCATTTTTATTCTTTGTTTTTTGTTTTTAACATGTACAAAAGGAGTCTTTCAGGGAATGGCCCATTGCCATTAATCTCCCTTAAATATTCTTCACTTTGAATGCATGTATCACATCATCAGTTCCACTTTATGAAGCAGCTCTGGAAGTCTTCTTTCATGTCTTTCTGAGGTGTGATGGAAATATAGTGAATATTTCTGTTCAGCGCCATGCAACAGAAAACCAGGCTACTATAACATTACAGTGCAATCATCTACCTCACTCGATGGATCAGGCATCGTGTGACTTCTGGGCCTTCCCTCAAGTCAAAATGACCACAAAAGATTAAGTGCATGGAATCAGTGCAGGACATCAAGGCAACCATGACAGTGCAACTAAAGACACGCATGAAAGAGAATCCCAGAACAGCTTCAGAAAAAGCAAGAATGATGTCATGGGTGTGTTTGAAATGAAAGTGGTTAAGGGCAATACGTCTTTAATTGTAATGACTTTAATAATTCAGCAGCATTCATGATGTTCTTTTATTGTTCCTCATATATGTACATATTTCTTAGTTGTCATTTGTCTTTATCTTTTTATATTCTCTGACATATGGAAGATTTAAATTTTGGTAACATCAAACCACTGTCTCCTTTATGATTTCTAGGTCTTGTATCTCAAATATTCTAACAAAGAATTAAGAGTTTTTAGGAGGAAAGCTATGTTTTCTTCTTTTACTCAATACATTTGGAATTCCAAGTATATATTCATATTTGCACCCATGATATAGGCGGTGGTTTAATTTCATACTTTCCAAATAGATAACCGATAATCAGTTTTCACTACATTTCTATAATCACCCGTCTCGTCTCTTTAAATATCACCTTTGTCTTGAACTAAATTTGCATTCGTATATGGTCTGACTCTTGTGTACTTCCCCATTTGTTATTTCATTTTTTAAAATAGCTAGTATGGCATTATTTTATTTGAACAAGTTTATAGAATGTTTCGATATTTAATAAAACTACTCTTTGCTTACATTACATGTAGAGTTCTTTCAGATCTTCTTAGCCTTTCTTGCTTATTTTTACTCCTATATGAACTTTAGAATCAGCCTTCCAGGTTCCAAAAATAATTCAGCTATAATTTTCATTGAAAGTTGCTTGAATTTATTGTTAGTGGAGATAATTTGTAATTTAAAATAGTGATGCTTCTTGAACAAAATCACAGCATGTTTTTATATTCATCAGACTTTAAAAATTCTTATGTATTGTTTAATTTTTTCATCAAGATTATTGCATATATTTGGTTTTTGGAAGATTTTGCTTCATTGGCTTCTGGCATCTGGAATTGTTAATGAGAAATCAGATGCCCTTTGGATTACAAATCCTTTGTAGCCATTTTCCTTCTCCTGTTTATAAGCACATTTTTTCTGTATTTTTTTAACATTCCTTCTGCACAAACTGTGGGTGCAAATAGGGGTGACTGAGTGCTCTGCATTTTGTGAATCAATAGTGATGATGATCAGTCTAGGTACCTCCTGCCTTTCCTCGGAGTTTTGTCAGACTTACATCATTTTAAAAACTCTTTTCATTTTTATGCCTTTCTTTTGTGTCTATTTTTGTTTTTTCCTTTGTCTTGTTGTCTTCTTTTTTGTTATTTTTGCCACGTAATTTCTTAAAGTTGAACACACATATAGCACTCTGTGGGTCTTTTTAAGTAAAAAAGTTAAATATAAACAACTGTGCACTTATGTTTTTCCACAAAGAAGGTGTGGTGTTCTCTTTTACAGTTGTTGGAATATCATGATAGATCAAATATCTTTTCATGGAACAGGGAACAAAGCTGATAATATCTTTATAGTTCACAAGAAGGAACAATTTGGTTATTTTACCCACCTCTAAAATGTGTTTTAAATACAATGATCTTAGGCATTTGATTGAGAAGGAAACTTAGCAGCTATCTCCCTCACTTTAAGCAGTCCAGGTCTTGTTTCTGTTTCATTCTTAGGGAGGAATATTTCAAAAGCTCCTGAGATAATAACTAGGCACTAGTCATTGTAAGCAGGTATTCTGCTTTTCAGTTTTGACATTTGTTCACTTTACCTCAGAATATTATATGCCCAGCTTTTATGGATGCATGAGTCAAACTGGAAAAACAGATTCTCCCATTCTCTCTTTACATTCTTATACTAGTCATATAATGTTTATCTAGAAATGGCTGGGGATTGGAAGCTATTCAGGGGGATAATAAAAGAGACAGGGGCTGGGGATTTAGCTTAGTGGTGTAAGTTCCTGTCTCATAAGTGCAAGGTCATGAGTTCGATCCTGGATACTAAAAAATAAAAATAAAGAGAGAGAGAGAGAGACAGAGACAGAGAGAGAAACAGAGAGAGAGAGAGAGAGAGAGAGAGAGAGAGAGAGAGAGGTTACTCATCTAGATGTCTGTGCCTCAAACATAGCCTTGAAATGTACTGTAATGTATATTTATTGTAAAACATTTTGAAAATTATTTTCATTAAAGTGCATAACTTTGTTATTTTCATAAAGTTATGAGACATTGTAGGCAACGCAATCAAGGTGAAACAATATTTCATATAGACATATGTGTTCCATTAACCAATCAGTGATTTTATCCATAGAACTTCCAAAACGTATCAACAGTAATTTTCTCAATATGTTATAAATTATTTTTACAGACCCACACAGGACACCGATTCGATGATCTTACTGGTTTTTGACATATTGGAAAGTATGAAAACAAACGTTTACAGAGCACTCATTATGTGCCAGATATTATACCAGTGGTAGTACATGTACACCCTTGTTCTATGTCCAAAGTGACGTTTTGAGCATTCACAAATGACGCCTATTGCGCTAAAGCTGTTTCTAACCTAATTTACATTTCTAGTTCTCTTTTCCCCACAATATTTCTCTTGTACTTAAGTAGTATTTATTAATATATATTTTCAAACGAGGGGATAAATTTAGTTCACATTATTATAAATTGAATTATAGATATAAATAAGTTAACAGTTTTAAATAGACATATCTTAAAATTGTAGTGTCAGCTAAAGTATTTTTACAAATGCAGAGTTTCATGAGGCAAGTTCTGAGACACAACCATGGAGAGAAATGAATTTAGGGTTCACATTTTTTTTCCTTCTCTTTGATACCTGTGTTAATTTTGGCTGAGTTACCTTTTAGCACATCAGTTTTCTCACTTTAAAAGGCATATAATAATTATTTTATCGAGTTATGAAAATTAAAGAAAGCAAGGTATATAAACAACTAATATAAACTTTTTCCTGCTTTCAAAATGACTACTATTAAATCCTCTATGAAGAAACTTAAACTTCTATGTTTGAAGCTATTGCCTTGAGCTTAAAATATTGCAATGGTTGCTTGGATAGTACTTCTGCCATATAATGAAATAAAAATATTTTCAATTTTGCAAATTTAGAGTATCTAGATAGAATATCTAGATCTGGCAAATTTAGAATATTTGCCAGAAGCATGTTCAACAGTTTGGCATTATAGTTACACACCCCTGCAAACAAACCTGTATCTTATTCTAACCAAAAAAAAAAAAAAAAAGGAAAAAACCAAAAATCCAACAACAAAAAAAAAATTACTTGGGGTTTCCCCACTGTCTGTATAAGTCAATTTTATTCCTTCTTGGAGGCATTTCTCCCCTTTCACTGACAATAAATGCCACACATTTCATGGAAAAATAGATTCATCAGCTGAGAAGGACTTTACTGTCCGAGCATCATCTATCTCCCTCTGTTCTCACACGATGTGTCTCCTTCTTCTTACAAAGGAAATGCTTGTTCTTGCTGCTGACTGGCTGCTCCCACAACCTTTCTCATCCTCTCAAGGGACTGTTTTTACTAACACTACATCTTGCTGTCGTGGCTGCTGTCTCTTTCCACTAACTCCTCTAATAATATGGTGCTTCTGTTTCAGCTCGCATTGCTGCATAACTCAACCCAGGGAGGTTTTCCTCTCTGCTCCTCCCAGGAAATGGCTGTTGTCAAGGATGCCATCTATCCTGTGGGTAACTCGGTCCTCATCCAACTTGTTCTCTCAGCAGCACTGACACTCACCTGCTTCGTGAAACCTCTTCTAGCTGCCTGTTCTTCTTAACTCTACAATTTCATGTTTTCCTTCTAAGTCAGTCTCTTTGCTCTGATTCTAGATTCTCTTCCTACATGTAAGTGCCAAATTTTGGAATACACCAGATGCCATTTTTTTCTCTGAGCCAGATCAAATAGCTAGATGATCATTTATAAGTAACTTCTTTTACCCCTATTGTACCATTAGAACCTTCCTTTCCCTTTCCTTCTCTTTTTTCTCTTTTATCCTCTCTCATCTTCTCTTTTTTCTCTCTTCCTCCTTTTTTTACTCCCTGACTTTCTCATCAAGTTTATGAACTTATTTTGAATAGCCTGTGATTTGTACACTGTCACTGGGCCAGGCACTGAACGGACAGGATGAATAAGGTACACTTTATGTCTTCAAGAAATTCATAGTTGACCAGAAAGTTTTAGACATAGAAGTGACTGAAAAAACAAAGAAATACAGTTGCTGTGATAGGACAGTGGTTAAGTGTATAGGGTTTTCAAAGGACCTAGTGGATGGGGATGGAAGCAACTCATAGAGAATTCCCTCTCTGAAACAGTGTCTTAGTTACTTTCCTTGTCACTGGGACATAATACCAGACAAATAAATTTAAAAGGTTTTCATTTTGCCTCATGTTTATAGTCTGAGGTTGGCTGGTTTCAAGCAGAAATGGCATGGAAGTTGTGTAGAGTGGAATAGAGCTGCTCATGGTGGCCAGGAAGCAGAAAAGAGAAAGAAAGATTGGGAGAGGTAGATACACCCTTCATGTTGTGTTTACAGTGAGTTTTGCTAAGCTCCACCCTCTAGCAGCAAGTCAGCTGAACCACCCTCAATAATTCAGTCACCTTACAAAAGTCCCCTCTACGGGCACATGAGGCTTTTGGAGGATATTCTTTATATAAACAAAACAGGAATGGCTATCTTCATTTTTACTCTAAAACCATCATCTTTAGGGAAAAGATAACAGAAAATTGTTTTAGGATGTGATGATCTTTCAGGGAAAAAAAGAAATGCAACTTTTTGTTTTTTTGGTATTCGGGATTGAACTCATGACCTTATGCATGCCATGCAGGCGTTTGTGCTCCTGAGCTAACTTCCCAGCAGGAAATGCAATCTTTTTAACCAACCAAGTTTAAAATATGAGTAAGAAGCAAGATATTTCCTAAAATAATTAAAACCCTATAATTTTTTAATTTTAATTTTTTTATCAAGAAAGTATGTATCCATAAATTTAAAGACAGTTGAAGATGTTTATAGAGTACCAGTGTCATTTCCTCTTTTGGAATTGGTCAGTCTTTCTAGGTTATTGCCTCTATAAATAATCAATGAATGCTCATCTAAAGGATCTGCTAGAAAAAGATTCTAGAAAACAAAAGTGGGAGGTGGACAGGTTTTGTTTAGTTATTTTTTTTTGTTTATTTTTAAGTTAAATTTATACTGATGACTGGATAGAGATGATAATTACAAGATTATTTAAAAATTATAAAGTTTGGATTATTTTTAGAAAATTTAAACAATAATTTATTTCGTTACAAGGCCCTGATGTGTTTATATATAAACAATTTATCAATGGATTTTAAGGGCAAGGATCTGCTTATAGTAATTTTACATAGTACACAGCTAAGGAATTGTTACTGATGCTCAAAATATTTATCTAAACTCAGATAATGAATTAATTACTATCCCATGGTAATATCAGTTTTTATAAACCTATGAGGTTATGATTTGCAAATGAATATCTATCTTACTGATGGTGATTTTTGCTTATATTTTCACTATTTAAAATAACTAATGCTCATGCAGATTTATAGCAGTTGATAGTCCATCAAATGGCTAAGGAAAACACAGTGTCACATGCTGTGTTCTCTGAATAAATGAGACAATTCAAATTAAGTCATTAGTTATAACTTTTTAGACAACATGTGCTTCCAAGGAATCTCTGATTAACCTTTGGTCTCAAAAATTAACTAGATTTTTTTCTCTTCTTTGGTAGCTTCTATACAGAATCAAACCAATCTGAATTTGAAATGTAAGTTAACTGCTGATTTTTATGTATGAAGAATGTGTTCGAAGAAGGTTTATAGATGACAAGTTTTTGCACTTGATGGTTTTGAATACTTTCTCATCAACGTCTATCATTCTCTATACACTAATCTCTGTGTATATTTAAAGTATTTATCTTGGACTCTCTGAGGTTAAGATGCCTCACATTGGGATTTTCATTTCTAAACACTGTAAGCTATCCTTATTTATGAGCTGTGCTTAAGAAACCTAATTACTAACTCATCCCAAAAGGATTTGGTGTTGTGTACACACATTGCATCTAAACCTCAAAAATGTTGCTTACTCAGACTGCTTGGATTGTAAATCTCATCTTCACTAACTTTATGACCTTATGAAAGTGCTCCAGTCATTCAGGGCTTCACTTTAGTTACCTGGTAAGTGAAGACAGCATACTCTTCTTATGGGGTTATGTGACAAAACAAAGTGAATTGAGGTAAGTAAAACATTGTTGGCCATGGTAATCACCCAGGAAACTTTAGTTGTTATTAGTCGTTACCAGTGAAAAGGTATCAATTTATTTTAAATTCATATGTTAATTTTAAATATGAGTATAGAGAGATTATCTTAATATTTACTTTGAAGCACATTTTGAATGTTTACCCTGTGCTTTCATGCCAAGTCTATGCAATAGGAGGCAGACACCCAAGGTAACAAACCAGAAGCTGATAGTTACGTGGAATCCAATATTTACAAGTCCCATCATGATAGTTTCAGAGGAAGCAAAAGTGGTCATTACATGAAAACATTACTCTTGTGAGCTGACCCTGAGGAAATGATTTCCTTTTCTAGCACCTTCCTGAATACAGTTCTAGTGGTCATCCTTATCCACTCTTCACATATCCATGTGACAGAGTCTTGTTGAATGCCAGATACTGTAAACATCCTGAAAAGTCAGTACAGACACAGTCGAATTCGACTATAAAATGAAATATCAAATCTTAGTGGAAGGAGTTTATATTTTATGAAAATAATGAAGGATTAGTCAAGTGACTTTTTTCTATTAGGTAAGGTTGACACTGAGTACAAGTTTCTTCCCCATTTCTTAGAAGTTCTGTTTAAAGTCAGAAATTATGTCTTTACTTTCTAAGAGTATGAAAATCAGGAAAATTAAATTTCAGTGTTTCCATGTGCTTCTGAATTCTTAAGCACCACCTTTCTGTCCTTTCAATTTACATTTTTCTCAAATAGTTTTCCACTCTTGCCTGAACATGCCAATTAATATTCTAGCCATATCACTCACTTCAGGAAAAAATTTCAGTCCAGCCTAAATCAAATTACTAAAAGTCATTGTTTTGTGTTGTTAAGCCCTGTGACTGTTGTACAGGTCCAGATTTCAAACTTTATTTCAACTGTGTTAAACTAAAAATGATGAGTCATATTCTGATGAAAATTAATATTCTTACAGAACAGTGGGGTAGGTGTAATACTGTTTTAGGGGACAGTTACAAGAATTCTGTCTTTTTATTTTAATGCAAAATATTTTGACTTAAAAATAAACATTTAAGAAAGAGCATAATTCCTGTGAAATGAGGAAAAAGTATTCTCTTTGACATCAAATTTTGCTATTACCTGGCAAGAATGTCAATTCCCACATCAGCTCTACTCAAAGGTATAAACAAATCATTTCAGAATTTCAGTGTTGATTCTTCCTGTACTAAGACAAAGGAGAAAATGTTACAAAATTTCTGTTTAAACTATTCTGTAGAATGGCAATAAAGGTATAGATGTCTAAGTGTAGCGTTGTTAATTGGAATTTAGAAATGTCTGTGTATCAAAGGCTGAAGTAATGCACTGGGTCCTCAATCAAAGAAACGCTGTCCCGTTAGGTATCTAAAATTAACTGCTCCGTTTTTATGCTCAATGCCATCCTGTCTTGTCCCCTCTAGAATGACTCATTACACTTCCCAACTCATTTCCCTCTTCTCAGTCTCTGCTCTGGCCCTTTTTTTATTCCTAGGTTCTCTCTTTTATCATTTCATTCCCTCTCATAGCTGAACTCACACATCTAGGCAGATGACTCTCATATTGATATTTATAGCCCCATCTTCTCTTCCAA
Source organism: Cavia porcellus (assembly GCF_034190915.1). NCBI lineage: Eukaryota > Metazoa > Chordata > Mammalia > Rodentia > Caviidae > Cavia > Cavia porcellus. The sequence goes on from NW_026947504.1 coordinate 62,326,262, forward strand.
ACTCAATTTCACATTTACAACTATCTGCTAGACATTTGCACCTAAATGCACCACTAACATCTCAAATTCAAAATGTCCAAAACTTAATTTCTTACTTCAAACTCCTCCTTCTGATTTTGTCTCTTCTTTAAATAAATGGTAGCCACATTCTTTCTGGTAAGTTATTTCAAAACATATTTGGCAGTATCTTTTTTTGCATTTCCTGTTGTCACAAAAATCCCATCAATCTTTCCTTTAAATGAATTTATTTCTCTACATCCACTATTGGATACATTTTTAGTCTCAGTTCTCAGGCCCGGAGTCTGTCTCTGCAGACTCTGAACTGCTGCCCACTGTTGCCTGACCCACACCTCTGGTCCTGTCTTTCCCCAACTACAAATGACAGGTAGAACTCGGAACAGAAAAAGCCAGTCTGTTGGCTGTGAAGTCACTTACGATTTGTCTAAATTGGCCTGGACAGAAGACCTCAATCTCTGAGGTTTTTCTTTTAAGAACTGGAAATAAGATACATCAGCTTTTGTCATCTACACTGATGCCTAAATTAGAGGCCTTTGTCTTTCTAATTCTGGTATAACTTTTAATACATTTAAATTGAAAATTTAAAATAACTTTTGGGACCAGCCCAGTGACTGCCCAGTGGCCAGAACCACCTGTGCTGTGCCTCATTTAGCCCATAGAACACGCTTAAATAAAAGCAAAAGAGTCAAAATTATCCCAGGCATGTTACCTGATCATAGTGCCATGAAACTATAAATGACAAAATAAACTGTAAAAACTCCATAAACTCATGGAAATTAAATAATGCAATCCTGAGCAATCAGTGGGTTACAGAGAAAATTAAATAAGAAATTAAACAGTATCTACAAGCAAATGAACATACAAATATAACCTACTGGCATCTGTGGGATGCAATGAAAGCATTCCTCAAAGGGAAATTTATTGAAGTGAATTCTTACTGCAATAAATGCAAAACAAAATGAACACAAATAAACAATGTAATGCTGCATCTCAAACATCTAGAAAAAGAAGAACAAGTCAAGCCCAAAGTAAAAAGAAGGGATGAAATTATAAAGATCAGATCAATAAGTAATGCAATAGAGACTAAAAAAAAAAAACAAAATACAAAACAAAAAAAAACAGAGAATCAATGAAATGAAGAGTTGGTTCTTTGAAAGAATAAATAAAATTGATAAGCCTCAGCCAGCCTTATTTAAAAAAGGAAAGAAAAACCTCAAATGCATGCAATGAGGAATAAAATGGGTGAAATTACTACAGAACCTGTGGAAATACAGAAGATCATCAATACATATTTTGAAAAACTCTACTCTCGTGGATCTGATAACGCAGAAGACATAGACAGATTCCTAGAAACATGATATTCCAAAGCTGGATCAAGAAGATGTAAAACTGGTGAATAATTACTTTCATTTAATGAAATTGAAAATGTAATAAAAACCTTACCAACAAAGAAAAGCTCAGGTCCTGATGGATTCACCACTGATTTCTAAAAGAAAGTCAAGGAAGACTTATTGCCAACACTCCTCAAACTCTTCAGTGAAACTGAAAGGGAAGCAATTTTCCCTAATTCATTCCTGGAAGCAAGAAGTATCCTAATACCAAAACCAGAGAAAGATCTAATCAAAAAAGAGAACTACAGGCAATCTCCCTAATGAACATGGATGCAAAAATTCTCAATAAAATGCTGGGGAACAGAATGCATCAAATCATCAAGAAGATTATACCCATGACCAGTTGGGATTTATCCCAGGAATGCAGGATGGATCAACATACACAAATCAATAAATATAATTCACCAGATCAATAGAGCCAAAAATAAGAATCACATGATCATAACAATAGATACAGAAAAGCTTTTGATAAGGTCCAGGACTCATCCACAATAAGAACTCTACATAAAATCTGAATAGATGGCCTTTACCTCGATATGATAAAAGCCATCTATGATAAACCAACAGTCAGCATCATATTAAATGGCCAAAAACTGAAAGCTTTTACTCTAAAATCAGGAACAAGATAAGAATGTCCATCATTACCACTCCTATTCAATATAGTGCTGGAAATAGTAGCCAGAGAAATTAGACAACAGAGAAAAAGAATAAGGATAGGAAAAGAAGAAGTCAAATTATCATTATTTGCAGATAACATGATACTTTATATAGAAGACCCCCAAAACTGCATTGAAATACTTCCAGGCATACTAACTAAATACAATAAATTACCTGGATACAAAGTCAACACTCAAAAATCAATAGCATTTCTCTACACACACAACAAACTCACTGAGAGAGAAATAAGAGAAGCCACACCCTTCATAATAGCAATCAAAAGAAATGAAATACTTATGAGTCAATATAACAAAAGAAGTAAAAGATCTATTTAGAGAAAATTATAATACCCCGAAAAAAGAAATTGAAGAGGATCTCAGAAAATGGGAAGACATTCTTTGTTTATGGATAAGAACAAATATTGTGAAAATGGCCATTCTCCCAAAATTGTTATACAGACTTAATGCAATTCCAATCAAAGTACAACTAGCATACCTCACAGATCTAGAGAAATCATTCTTAAAATTCATCTAAAACCAGAAAAAGCAAGAAGAGCAAAGGCAATTCTAAGCAGCAAAGGCAAGGCAGGAGGTATCACAATCCCTGAATTGAAGTTTCACTACAAAGCTACTGTAATAAAATCAGCATGGTATTTGAATAAACACAAACCTGAAGAACAATGGAATAGATAAGAAGATACAACTACAACTACAAACATACTCAGCTACCTTATCTTTGACAAAGGGGCCAAACTCATCCTCTAGAATAAAGGCAACATCTTTAGTAAGTGGTGCTGAGAACACTGTCTTTCCATCTGACAAAAACTAAAGTAAGACCCATGCCTATCAGTATGCACTACAGTCAAAATGGATCAAATATCTAAATATTAAAACAGAAATGCTAAATTTGTTGGAAGACAAAGTAGGTAGAAATCTTGAAGACACAGGAGTAGGTAGAGAATTCTTGAACAAAAATCAAACTTCTCAGGAAACACTTCCCAGAATCAATAACTGGGATCTCCACTTATTAAAAAGTTTTTGCATGTCAAAGGAAATCTTCAACAGAGTGAAAAGGAAACCCATGAATTTGGAAAAAATCTTAGTCAACTGTCCCTTTGACAAAGAATTTCTCTCTAGAACATATAAAGAATTTAAAAAAATCAGACCTCTGAAATTCAAAGACCCATTCTAAAAATGGGCATCTGAAATGAATACACAGTTCTCAGCTGAAGACATGCAAATGGCAAATAAATACATGAAAAAATGTTCAACATCATTGATCACTAGAGAAATGCAAATTAAAACAACCCTGAGACTCCATCTTACTCCAGAAAGAATAACCAAGATCAAGAAAACTATCAATAACAAAAGCTGGCGGGGCTGTGGAGAAAAAGGTACACTTCTGCAGTGTGGGTGAGAGTTTAGACTGGTTCAATCAGTGTGCAGGTCCGTCTGCAGGTTCCTCAAAAAGCTGGGAGCACAAGTCCCATTTGACCCAGCTATTCCACTTCTAGGCATATTCCTAGAAAAACTGAAAACGTCATATCACAGTGATATGTATGCACCATGTTTATAGCAGCACAGTTTGTAATATCCAGATCTCAGAAACACTAAATGTCCATCAACTGAGGAATGGATAAAAAAAATAGTATTTTTATACAATGGAGTACTACTCAACTGTAAAGAATGATCACATTGAGATACTTATAAGCAAATTAATGCAACTTGACACCATACTCTTAAGTGAAATAAATCAAGTTCACATGTATAAATATCATATTGTCTCCCTAGTGTAACAAATGGTAAGAGTAAGATATGAAATCCTCAATAAACATAGTGAAAGGGTAAACATCTGCTCAAAGGGAGAAAATAATATCTCAGTTAACAAGAAGGAAAAAATGAAAAGAAAAATATCTGAATTTGTATAAACAATAGCTAAGATGATTGTGCTGCAAATTCTATTAGTGCTTGGAACAAAATAATTAACCTTCATAAAATTGGAACAATTTTGCATGTTTGTGTCTGTGGATCAGAAAAACTCTTTTGAAAATCACTATGTAAAATAACAACCTTAGTTATGTTTCTCCTACCTTGTTTTGAAGGTCTGTATCATCATCATTTTGGGCTCTTTGCTCTGGGTATTTATTGGTATTTTTTGTTTTTCTAGTAATTTGGTTTGTTTGTTTTACCCTGTAATGCAGAAAGGATAAATGTACGTGTAGAGGCTTATTCATGCCTAGAACTTCTCCTAAACAGTTTTTGAAAATTGATTGTATTATGAACAGCTACTTTGAAGAAAAAGAGACACTATGTTATCTCTTGCTGATTTCCTATTGTCATGCTGTGAAACCCAGGATGCTCTTATTCTTTGTTCAGAGTGATTTTAGTTTCTTTGGTATTATTTAATTTCAACATACATGAAGGTATGTGGCTACTTTGAAGAGACATTAAGGTAGCCATTGTTGATTTTCCTGTTGTCTGTTTTTGAAGGCCTGTGATACCTTCATTAGTCTGTTCTGATCAGTTTTATACTATTTTGTTTTGTATGAAGTCATTGTGTGTGAAAGTATAGACAACTATTTAGAAGAAAACAGACATGGTAACCATAGAAGATCTTCTGTTGTCTTGCTTTGAAATTTGTGTCACTTAGTTTTCTTCTGATCTGCTTTGTTGTTTTTTGTTATATTTTGTTTTACCCACATTAAAATAAAAAAAAGATAACTTGATTTGTATCATTTAACGCAAAATGAATTTGGAAGTTCTTGAATAAAACTTTAATATAAATATTTACGCTAATATTCAATTTCTCTTTCTGTATCCTTTTTTAAATCTTCTTGATATTCTTTTGTGATTTGCAAGTTTTCTTGAAATAGAATATTAGCAATTTTTAATACTTATATGAGTTTACAATGAACTTTAAATAATGTTTAATTGAAGCTATAAACGGATTGTTTGGGGAAGATGGCAGATTGATAGGTGGCAGGGTAGAGAGCCTCTCTAAGAAAAACAACTCAGATGCTAGAATTTAACACTGTGGAGAAGACCAGATGAGAGGGATTCTCATGACCCAGGAAGAAACTGAGGAAAAAGAAAAAGAAGAAAAAAGAAATGAAGGAAGAAAAAACAGGGATGAAAGGCTGGAACCAGACGCACTCTCACTGGAACGGGTCCTGCACAGTGCTGGGTGTGCCTTGGAGTCAGACGACTCACAGTCGTGCTGAAGTCACGGTAGTGTCTAAATCGGTGACTGGTGAGCCCAAGGTGCTTGGCAGGAGGTTGCAGCACAATGGAGAGCTGAACCAATGTGGCGAGCTGCACTAACCTGTGGTGAGTGCTAGGAATTTGGTCCCACAAAGGGGGTGACCAGCTGGATGACATACCGGAGTTAGGCAGGACGGGCCTGAACCTGGAACCAGTCACTCAGCTACCCCTGACCCAAAGCAGGTTGGTGGGATCTGCTTGGGCTATGTCCCATCCCTGGTCGGTACCCAATAGCCAGTTATGAAACTGTCCTGAACCTGCCATATCGGTGGAGTTCTGTATGCCTCACTGTTTTAGGTTCTGGTAAGGACAACAGATAACAGCAAATTATGGCAGGAGTTCATGTGTGTAAGAGAGTTGTGATGTATGATGGAAATCCAGAGAGAGAGAGAGAGAGAGAGAGAGAGAGAGAGAGAGAGAGAGAGAGAGAGAGACAGACAGAGACAAAGAGACAGAGAGTCATATCCCATATCCCTTCTGGAGGAAAACATCCCCAGTGACCTAAGGAACTCCACTGAGGCCCTGGCTGTCTGAGGTTCCACCACTGCTGAACAGCACCATCCTGGGGATACTAACATGTGAGTAACAATAATAGAACCTTAGAAGATGCTCAGAGCATGCTCAAAACATGATATTTGCTTAAATTTAGAATGCATGTCATTTAATGCTATACCTCAGTTTATCTGTAAATGAAGAGCGTAAGAACATAAAAATCCCTCGCTAGGACCTTTTATCCAAGAGTTAGTGCTGCCTTGCCCCTTAGTCAAAGAGGCAGTGATGTGTTTAGTCACCCACAGGAAGTGTTCACACGGGAAGCTCCAGATGACTAAAACTACACTCAGAAAATGTACTAGAATCTTAGCTTTGAAAGGAGTGGCATTCGGGTAGTTGGATAAAGAGGGTGATTGCTGAACCAAGGAACTCTTTTTTTCTTCTGAATTTTGCTTTATTTGAGGGAGAAACTTTTATGTCATAGTGTTTTAATACTTTCCTTCAGAGGTGTACTAAGCACTCTGATTTTTTTCTGCATGGGCTCCCAAGACTTTCCCTGGAGTTCCGTTAGCAAATGTGGGGCAGGTAACATCTTTAGAGACAAGGAAGTGAGGCAGGGAAGAGTGTAGGAGGTAATGGAAGAAGGAAGGAGAAAAGAAAATATCCACCTCTACCCTAACTGTTCTCCAGCTGCCCTGTGCAACTCCAAGGGACAGAGGCACACTTTGGAATGTATTAGAAAAGAGAAACAAAGTGCCTTGGGGTCCAAAATCAGCTCAGGTAAGCAGTGGGTTCTTTTTTAATTTTTTTTGTACCAGGGATCAAACTCATAACCTCACACTTACCAAAAAAGGGCTTGAGACACTGAGCTAAATGCCTGGCCTCCAGTAGGTTCTTTTTTTTATAGCTAGTAACAGTTGTTAAGTCCGTAAGTCTGTCATTTCCCATCAGACTGAACTGAATAAAGGTTCCCACATTCATTACCTTGAGATCACACATCGAGATTTGAAATTTTATTTTATTGGAGATTAATATTTTTTTGGCCAAGATGGAAAACAGGGGCCAGATTTACCATCCTGCATGAAACAACTAAACTGTCAGACAAAAACAAATGAGGCCACAGTTTTCATGATATTGAACATCAGGCAATGAATATGATCTCTGATCACATTAGGCAGAATACAATCCCTAAGAGACGGCAAACAAGCAAAGTGCACTGTACTCTAACTTCAGTAACTCCAATGGGAGAAAGTCTAGTTCATGATGCAAAGACAGAAAGACTCAGGAAGAGTTTTTTGAGTTGAGGAGACGGGGCTGATTCAGGGGCCAACAAGGTAGAGGGGTTTGCAAGCAGAATATGAAAGAGATGAAATCATGCTGGACGTCTCACTACTGAGATTAATTGCTTTTGTTTTCTCCTTTTTCAGCTAGTTTACTTGATGTTGAAATAGCTTTGATAACGTATGCCATGTTTTTCTTTGTGTGTTCTAAGTGTCTTCTATATTTAACAGTACCAATTAATAGACAACAAAAAATTTTGTTTTACCTATTTACAAAGACTCTTTCTTGATCTCTATATAATTACATTTTTATGAAATAATAAAGTGCTTGAGAATTTTCTTAAATCTAATTTAATATTCTGAATCATCCATCCTTAAGACTCTAAGACAAAACACTTCTTAAAAAGACTTGAAAATATTTTGCATTAAAATAAAAAAGACAGAACTCTTGTAACTGTCCCCTAAAACAGCATTACACCTAACCCACTGTTTTGTAAGAATATTAATTTTCATCAGAATATGATTCATCATTTTTAGTTTAACACAGTTGAAATGAAGTTTGAAATCTGGACCTGTACTACAGTCACAGGGATTAATGACAGATAACTGAGAAGCTCTCAGGGTTTAGATCAGAGGTTACAAGCTTCAAATGATTGTGGGTGTTTCTTTAATGGCTTCTTTCCTTCTCAACATGAATTCCTTTTTTAGCTTGTTCCCCACTTCTGCCACTCAGTGATAGTGGCACAAGGAAGGAAACTCTCCACACTCCTGGTTCTTTTCAATCTATTTCAAAGGATCAGACTCGTCTATTTCTGTTTCTTTTGATTCTGAAAACTCTGCTCTCCTCTCATACCTCTCTCACTGACTCCTGACAATCCAGTCTAGTTCTAGGAAGTGGTTCAGTTTACACACAGAAGTTGAGAAGAATAGCAAGGTATGAGTGTGGGTACAAGGATCTTTTTTTGTATTTAAAGAAAAAAAGTAAAGCAAAATTTCAAAACAAGATAATTAGCAGGTAACAGTGGTTAATACATTTTTAACTAAAATTTTATTTTAGAATATAGGATATCTCCATTTAATGGCCCAAACAATAATAGCATTAATCTTTCTTTTCTTTTTTTCATTGTGCAGTGCACTTTAATTTTCCTTTTCTTTTGCAGTCATCCTTGAATAATCATTGTGTAAACAATAGAATGGAATGAAATTACATAGCACAAACTTTTCAATGAACTAAGAGAAACTGGTAGTATAACTATATTAACTATCTTTTATATATAGATCTATTTTTATAAATATGATCTATTTATTATATATATAACTACCATATATATAGTTTTTTCATTTTCTCATACTAGGAAGACAATAGGGTGTTCATACATGCAAATGTTTTATTTTAATTATAAGTATTGTCTCTAGTTGCATCCATTCACCCATAAAAGTCTCAAATTTATCTTTCATTATGGCTTAGTACTCCATTATATAAAAATATAACATCTTTCTTATTCAGTCTTGGGTTGATGGGCATTTATGTTGTTTAAAGATCTAACTATTGCAAATTATGCTGCTATACACATGAGGGCACACATATCACTGTGGCATGATGCTTCTAATTCTTCTGGGAGGACATTCAGAATAAAGTTGGATCACATGGGAACTCCAATCCTAGATCTTTGAGGAATCTCTTCAATGGTTTCCAGGGTGGTTGCACTTGTTTACATTCCCATTAACAGTGCAGAAGGATTTCTTGTTCCTCACAGCCCCTCCTGTATTTGTTTTGGTTAATTTCTTGATGATTGCCATTTTCTTTCTGGGGTGAGATGGAATCTTGTGTTTTAGTTTGTATCTCTCAAGTGACCAGCAACGTTGAACATTTCTTTATGTATTTATTTTCCATTTGTAGGGTTTTTTTTTTAATCTGAAAAGTACATATTTATCTCAGATGCCCCTTTTGAATTGAACTTTTTAATTTAGGAAGTCTGATTTTTTGAGTTTTTATATGTTATTGATAGTAATCTTTTGCCTGAAGAACAGTGGGTAATAATTTTTTTCCCAGTCTGTGGGTTGTCTCTTCACTCTGTTGGTGGTATCTCTTGATGCGCAAAAGCTTCTTAATAAGATAAAACCTCAGCTGTTGATTCTTAGTGATAGTTCCTGTGTGATTGGAGTTTTATTCATAAAGTCTTTGCCTGCACCAATGTCTTCAAGAGATTTATGTATTCATTCTTTCAGTAGATTTAATGTTTCTGTTTTAACATTTAGACTTTTTTTATCCATTCCAAATTTAGTTTATTGCATGGTGAATTTTAATATTTGGCATGTGCAGAGCCAGTTTCTCCAGCACCACTTATTAAAGAGACTATCTTTCACCCATTGAATGTGTTTGGCACCTTTGTCAAAGATAAGGTGGTTTAGTACGTCTGGAGTTTCTGCATCTTCTAATCTGTTGCATTGACCTTTAGGTCCGTTTTTTTTTTTCTTTTTCTTTTACTTTTCTTTTCTTTCTTTCTTGCCAGAACCACTCTGTTTTTATCACAGTAGCTTTAGAGTATAATTTCAAGTCATGTATTTTGATGCCTCTGTCTTGCCTTTGTTGCCCAGAATTCCTTTGCTCTTCAAGATTTTTCTGTTTCCAAGTGAATTTTAGGATAATTTTATCTAATTCTGTGAGATGTACTATTGGAACGTTGATCAAAATTGCATTAAATCTGTGTAACAGTTTTGGAAGTATGGCCCTTTTCACTGTATCGGTTCAAAAGCAACAGATGTCTTTCCCTTTTCTGGTATCCTCTTCAACTGCCTTTTTCAGATTACAGTATAGAGTTACATCCTTCATTAAATTGATACCTAGATAATTCATTTTTTGGAATGCTATTATAAAAAGGTGTTGTTTCCCTGATTTCTCTCTCAGCAAATTTGTTATTCATGTACAGCAAGGCTATTGATTTTTAAATGTTGATTTTATATGTAGCTGTGCTATTGAAATTGTTTAATAAATCTACCAGTGTTTAGTGAAGTTTTTGAGGTCTTTATGGAGTCTCGTTTCATCTGCAAATAATAAACATTTAACTTCTTCCTTTGCTATCTTTATTCTTGTTGTTTCTTTCCCCTGTATAATTGCTGTGACTAAAGTTTCCAAGACTATGTTGAATGAGTGGAGACCGTGAACATCTTTGTCTTATCCCTATTTTTAGAGAGAAAAGATTTTAGTTTTTGTCCATCTAGCATGATGCTGGCTCTTGGTCGGTCATAGATAGATTTTAACAAATTGAGATAAAGCAAATTTATTACAATTTTCTGTAAGGTTTTGATCATGAATGAGTGCCAGATTTTATCAAAAGCTTTTATGCATGTATTAAGATGATAATATGATTTTTGTCCTTGACTTTGTTAATATGGTGCATTGCCTTTATTGATTTACATATGTTGAACCATCCCTGCATTCCTAGGATGTATTCCACTTGGTCATAGTGTATAATCTTCTTGATGAGTTGCTACATTCTGTTTGCTAACATTTTATTGAGAATTTTTACATTTATGTTCACTAGGGAAATTGGCCTGTAATTCTCTTTCTTAGTTGAATCTTGCTCCAGTTTTAGTGTGAGGATAATTCTTGCTTCCAGAAATTAATTTGGGAGTATTTCTTCTCTTTCAGTTTCATTAAAGGGGCTGGGGATTTAGCTCAGCGGCATCAGCACCTGCCTGGAAAGTGCAAGGTTGTGAGTTGGATCCCTGGTACAAAAAAAAAAAAATCTATTCAGTTTCATTAAAGAGCTTAAGAAGTAGTGGTGTTAGGTCTTCTCTAAACTTCTTGTAGTATTCAGCAATGAATCCATCAGCACCTGGGCTTTTCTTTGTTGATAGGTTTCTAATTACATCTTGGTTCCATTTATTGATATTGGTTTATTTAGGATTTTTATATCTTTTTTTTTTTTTTTTTTTTTTTTTTTTTTTTTTTTTTTTTTTTTTTTTTGTCTTTTTCGTTTTTATCGGTACCAGGGATCGAACTCACGACTGCCTGCTTGCAAGGCAGGCGCTTATGCCGCTGAGCTAAATCCCCAGCCCCAGGATTTTTATATCTTGATTCAGCTCTGGTAATTCATGTATATCTAGGGATCAGTTCATTTCTCCTGTATTTTCCATCTTATGAAAATACAGGTTTTCAAAGTAGGTAGAGATGATCTTCCAGATTTCTTAAGGATCTGTGGTGATTTTACCCTTTTTATTCCTAATTTCACAGATTGAAACTTTTATTTCCTTTTTTCATAAAGTTGGATAAAGTTTTGCCAATTTTATTTAATCTTTCAAAGAACTAACTCTGATTCATTGATGCTTTGTGGGGTGTGTGTGTGTGTGTGTGTGTGTGTGTGTGTGTTTTAGTCTCTAATTTCAGTTCTGATCTTTCTTACTTTCTCCCTCACATAGGTTTTTGTATTAGCTTACTTTCTTTTTCTAGAAGTCTGAGGTTCACATTACGTTATTTATATGTGCTTGCTCTGTTTTACTGATATGGGTATTTGGTTTTATACGTTTTTCTTTTAGGACTGCTTTCATTGTGTCTCATATGTTTTGGTATGTTGTACTGGCATTATCATTCAACTGTAAAAACTTCACGTATCTTTAATTTCATCTGTGGCACGTGGGTTGTTCAGGAGAGTGCTACTTGATTTCTACATGTTCAAGAAGTTCTTGTGGATTCTTTTGCCATGGATTTCCAATTTCAGTGCACTATAGTATAATAATATTCATGGAATAATTTCAATTCCTTTGCATTTACTTAAACATATTCTATGAACTAGTATGTGATGTAGTTTTGTGAATGTCACATGTGAAGCTAAGAAGACTAAATATTCTGATGTTGCAAGGTGGAATACTCTGCAGACATCTACTATGTCCATTTGTTCAAAAGTTTTGTTCAGACTTAATATTTCATTGTTGATTTTTTGTCTAGTTGATTTGTCTTTTTAAAATTTTTTATTAAAAAAAGCAAAACAGTAAAAAGGTAGAAATGATACATATTTTAAAAAACATTAAAAAATCATCTCTAGTTGTTCAAGTTACAAAATCAAAGCATAAAAAATCAAGAGACAATCAAACAATTACAGAATTTCAAAAAAATAGCATTACCTGCATTTCTCAGATGAAGGTATACAAATGGCAAATAAATACATGAAGAAATGTTCACCATCACTGGTCATTTGAGAAATGTAAATTTTAAAAAATTGGGATTTCATCTCACTCCAGAAAGATTGGCTGCCATCAAGAAATCAACAGATAACAACTGTTGGTGGGGCTATGGGGGAAAAGGGACACTTCTCCATTGTTGATAGGAATATAGACTGGCGCAGCATGGTGGAAATCAGCATGGAGATTCCTCAAAAAACTAGGATTGATCTATCTTTTTGTGACAGTGTAGCATTGAGATTTCCCAATACAATTGTATTAGGGCTTACTTATTTTTTTATGCCTCTTAGTATTTGTTTTATACAGTTGGGTGCAATGGATTTTTTTCTATGTATATTTATTACTGTTATCTTTTCCTCTTGGATTGCTCCCTTTACAAGGATGTAATGACCATCAATCTTGGCTTGAAATTGATGTTGTCTGCATATAGAATAGCTACCCCTGCTTGTTTCTGGGTTCCTGTTGCATGGGGTATTGTTTTCCATCCTTTGGTTTTCAGACTATGAATTTCTTTTTGAGTTAAATGTGTTTCTTGTGTAGAGCATATTGTCAGTTCTGGCTTCTTGATCCATTCTGCCAGTTCGTGACTTCAATTGCTGAAACGAGACCGTTAACATTAATGGTTATAGCTGAATGTGTATTCACTTATCCTGGTCATCTTATTTAACTGTTGTTGCCTCCCACTCTTCTTTTCCCATTTTTCTGTTTATTTGTCTTGCTTTGGGGTTCCTTCCATTGAGGTTCATGGAGTTGTAGTCCTTGTTATCTGTTTCTAGAATATCCTTCAAAATATTTTTGAGTGTTGGTTTGTTGATTATAAATTTCCTCAGATTTTCTTTTTCATGGAAGTATCTTATTTCTCCACCAGTTATGAAAGAGTTTTGTGGGGTGCATCAATCTGGGTTGAAAGCTGTTTTCCTTTAGAACTTGAAATACTTCACTCCAAGCTCTCCTTAGCTTGAGAGTTTGTCCTGAGAAGTCAGCTGTGATTATGATGGGCTTTCTTTTATAGGTGATTTGATTCTTTACTTTTAACAGCTTTAAGATTTTATTGTTTTGTGGAATTTTGACTAAACTATCCCTGGCTATAGATATTTTTCAGTCATGGCTAAATGAAGTTTTATATTCTTTGATTATTTGTATGTCAAATTCTTTTTCTCTTCAAGGGAATTTTTCTTCCATAATATCTGTGAACAGTGTTTTTATATTGTTTGTGGTATCCTCTGTTTTTTCATTGACTCCAATCACTAATAAACTATTTTTCTTTGCCTTTTCTAGCAGCTTGTGGATTGATTTCTCATGGTCTTTTCTTATTTTTGAGAAATCTTTCTTTTCATGATCGCTAACTGCAAGCCTTTCTTCTGTATCTGAGATCTTGTCCACATAATTGCTTAATCTGTTTAGAATACTTTCAATGCCCTTGGATATGTGCTTCAGTCTGCCTAATGGATTTAATTTGTTTTCTGTGCTGAGCATGCATAGCTTTCATGTTTTTCTTAACTTGTTTATTTTTTGTCTGTGTCTGCTCTAGCATCACTAAGCATAGTTTTATTTTGGACACCATCTCTGCAGTTATCTGAGAGACATTTCTGATTTGATTTTTTCCCCCAGAATCTCATTCAATTGCTTTGTTGTTACCACTTCAGAAGGCCCAAACGGGTGGTTTTGGATTCCATCACCTCATTGTCTCCTGGATTTGCCTTTGGTGAACTGGATGTCAGGTGTTATTATTTGTTTTCTTTTATTAATTTAATTCCTGGGGTTGTGCTTATAAATTGCCTGTGGTGGGCTGCACTATTGTTAGCATTTAGGACTCTTAAGTAATGACTGCTTCTGTGAGGTATCTTTCGGATGTTGGTGGGCTTTTGGTTTTGAGTCTGTAGGAAGATTTTACATCTTCAGTGTGTTGGAGAGAAGAAGGTGCTGATTTTTTGCTCAGTATCTGGTTCTTTGGCACTCTGCCATAGTGTTTTCTGTGACCTTTAGTCCGTCTCAGTCATGGAACACTAGGATAAATAGCTGTTTAGAACAATCATGTCATTTGTGGCTATAGTAGTACCAAGCATCAAAAACTGCCTAGAAAACAACAAACTGAGCTAACCATTAATTTGCCACTTTTAACATATGAATCTTATTTGTGGTCATATAACAAAACCTAAAACAAAACAGAAAGTTGTATACAGTATGCAAGTTCTTAATTTGTCAGTTTTGCACTCAGGGGTTAACAGTAAAATGGGTTAAGGAGAAAATATGGAAGAGGAAGGTATGAGAAATAACGTTGAAGGACAAAGAAGGATCACAGCAACTTTTAGAAAATGGTGCAGAAGACTGGAGGAAAAGAGGTAAAATTAAGAACAGAACAGAACCACAACCACAGAGAGGCTGGAAACCACATTCTCATTCATATAAAAACATGACAAACAATAAAGAAAAAAACAAAAGCATAAAACAAAACCAAACTCACCACCACAATAAAAAACAAATGTGAGGAGAGAGAGAGAGAGAAAGAAAAAGAGAGAGAGAGAGAGAGAGAGAGAGAGACAGAGAGAGAGAGAGAGAGAGAGAGAGAGAGAGAGTAAATTTTGCCTCTGCTTTCACTGGTAGACAGCATATGGAGTTGGAATACTGATTCATTTTGATCTATCACAGGAAGCCAGAAGTAGCTTTTTGGTGGGGTAGTGGATAATCTCAGTAAACCTGCTTTTTCCAGCTGAGGTCAGACTCATTTGGCTTACCACTGTGCAAACACTTTCCATGGTTCTGAGCCCAGATGGAAGCCACTAGATGGAGCCAGCAGAAGTTCTGAGTTCTTATCTCAGTTGGCCATCATAACTCCTTGTCCCTGATACAAGATCCCAAAATTTTAGGACATAACATACAGAGAGTTCTGGAGAAAGGCCACATGCACTTCTGCATATGTATGAGGTTCCAGGGATACAGCAGGGGAGTGAGTCATGAGAAATCAAGAAATACTCCATTTTATATCATTGACAACGTCACAGATGGAGACTTTCAAGGCTTTTAATATAGGGAGCAAAATAGCAATCTCCATGTGGTCAAGAATTGTGAACAGAAAGGTATTTCTGTTAAAGATTCTAATGGTGAAAGCAGTGAAAGTCTAACTGTCCAACCCAGTGGACAGGAGCACCTGAAGCAAGACAGAGTGTACTAGCCTTTACATGTGAAGAAGAGGCCAAATTAATCAAATATAGATATGCAGATGCAAAAGCTAATATAGAGAAAAAACTTGTAGAAAACCACTCCCTCAGCCTTCTTTACTTGACATTGCTTTTAGGTTCTTCATTTAAAATTTTTTTATTTATATTTTTTAATCTTAAAAAGATTAAGATAAAAGAGGACATAACAAAACAGATCAGAACAATTTAAGCAACATAGTGTTTCACCACAAGACAACTCGACATAACAGTAGCTACCATAGTGTCCCCTTCCTTGAAATATTTGAATATACCTTCATATACTATAGTATCAACCATAATACGATGGTATAAAACCATTCAAGAGAATGAAAGTATTACATGGTATTCAGAACCAACTAACAGAAAACAAATAATGTCTTGTCCATAAAAAATTTTATTTATACTATCACATATAATAAAATCCAACAAGATACAAAATGATAAAACTGATGGAGACCGAACAACAAAAGCTTGGTAGGACTTCAAAACAAGATGGTATTAAATCAGCACTAGCTATTATAATGTTTTATTTTCTTCAAAATAGCTGTTCATATCATCACAGACAATAAAATCAAACAACCCAGAATAAAACCACTAAAACTAATGAATGAAAACATTAAGGCTTCAAAGCAATATAATGGGGAATTATGCTTACCACATACTTGTATGTATTCTTAGCATTTCTTACACTAGAGAAACTATTCCATTTTATACATGTGAGTTTGATTTATTTTGCTTATGAGTATGGTCTCAAACTGTGTCCATTTATTTATAAATATATTAATGTGATCATTCTTCATAGCTAAGTAGTACTCCATTGTATAAAAATATCACAACTTTTTTACCTATTCCTTAGTTGATGGACACTTGGGTTGTTTCCAAGATCTGGTGATTACAAATTGTGCTGCTATAAACATGGGTGCACATATATCACTGTGGTATGGTGCTTTCAGTTCTTCTGGGAATATGCCTAGAAGTGGAAAAGCTGGAACAAATGGGACTTCCAATCCCAGGTTTTTGAAATCTCTCCAGACTGACCTCCAAAATGGTTACACCAGTCTACACTCCCACCAACAGTGCAGGAGAGTTCCTTTTTCCCCACAGCTTCTCCAGCATTTGTTGTTGGTAGTTTTCTTGATGCTGGCCATTCTTTCAGGAGTGAGATGGAATCTCAGTGTGGTTTTAATTTGCATTTCTCTAATGACTAATGATGATGAACATTTTTTTTCAGTATTTATTTCTCTTTTGTATTTCTTCACCTGAGAATTGTGTATTCATCTCAGATGCCCATTTTTGGATTGGATCTTTGAATTTTGGGGTCTGATTTTTAAAAATTCTTTAGATGTTTTAGACAGAAGTCCATTGACTGAGGGACAGTTCATTGAGGTAATTTCCCAGTTTGTGGGTTTTCTTTTCACTATGCTGGAGATTTCTTTTGACATGCACAAACTACTTAGAAGATCTCATCCCAGTTATTGATTCTGGGGTATATTTCCCGTGTGGTTTGATTCCTGTTCATGAATTCTCTACCTACACCTATGTCTTCAAGGTTTTTACCCAATTTATATTCTAATAGATTTAGTGTTTCTGTTTTAATATTCAGATCTTTGATCCATTTAGAATTCAATTTAGTACATGGTGATAGGCATGGGTCCAGTTTTAGTTTGCAGCATCTGGAGAACCAGTTTTTCCAGTATCATTTATTAAAGAGACTGTTTTTCTTCCAGTGAACGTTTGGCCTCTTTATTGAAGATAAGGTGGTTGAATGTGTTTGTAGTTGTGGTTGTATCTTTTAATCTATTTCATCGATCTTATGCTCTGTTTTTATTCCAGTAACATGTTGATTTTACTACGGTTGTTTTGTAGTATAACTTCAAGTCAGGGATTGTGATGCCTCCTGCCTTGCCTTTGCTGCTTCAAATTGCCTTTGCTATTCTAGGTCTCTTTTCACTCCAGATGAATTTTAGGATTGATTTCTTGAGATCTATGAGCTATGTTGATGGTATTTTTATTGAGATTGCATAGAATGTATATAACAGCTTTGGGAGAATGGCCATTTTCACAATATTTTTTCTTTCTATCCATGAGCAAGGGATGTCTTTCCATTTTCTGAGATCCTCTTTGATTTCTTTTTTGGGGGTATTATAATTTTCCCTGTATAGGTATTTCACTTTTTTTGTGAGATTAATCCTAAGTATTTCATTTTTTTGGATGCTAGTATGAAGGATGTGTCTTCTCTTATTTCGCTCTCAGTGATTTTGTTGTTAGTGTATAGGAATGCTATTGTTTTTGCAGTATTGATTTTGTGTCCAGCTACACTGCTGAATTTATTTATTGTATCTAGGAGTCTTTCAATGGAATATTTGGGGTCTTGTATGTACACTATCATGTCATTTGCAAATAATGAAAACTTAAATTTCTCTTTTCCTATCTTTACCCCTTTTATTTCTATCTGTTGTCTATATTGAATAGGAGTCATGATAAGGGACATCCTTGTCTTGTGCCTGATTTTAAGGTAAAGGCCTAGAGTTTTTGGTCATTTGGTATGATACTGGCTATTGGTTTGTCATAGATGGCCTTTGTCATATTGAGGTAAAGACCATCTATTCCAATTTTGTGTAGGATTATTATCATGAATGAGTGTTGGACCTTATCAAAAGTTTTTCTGCATCTATGGAAATGATCATGTGATTCTTACTTTTGGTTCTATTGATATGGTGGATTACATTTATTGATTTACATATGTTGAACCATTCCTGTATGCCTGGAATGAATCCCACTTGATCATGGCATATAATATTCTTGATGATTTGCTTCATCCTATTTGCCAATATTTTATTGAGGATTTTTGCATCTGTGTTCATTAGGAAGCTTGGCCTTTAGCTCTCTTCTTTAGTTGGATCTTTCTCAGGTTTTAGTACTAGAGTAATATTTACTTCCAGGAATGACTTAGGAAGGATTGTTTCCCTTTTGATTTCATTCAAAAGTTTGAGGAGTGTTGGCATTAAGTCTTCTTTGTATTTCTTGTAGAATTCAGCAGTGAATCCGTCTGGACCTGGGCTCCTTATAGGTAAGGACTTATTTACATTTTCAATTTCATTAATAGAAATTGGATTATTCAGCAGTTTTACATCTTTTTGGCCTAGATTTGGTACTTCATATGTTTCTAAGAGTCTGTCCATTTTTTCTGTGTTATCAAACCTATGAGAGTAGAGGTTTTCAAAATAGTTGTTGATGATCTTCTGTATTTCTACAGAGTCTGTAGTGATTTTGCCTTTTTCATTGCTTATTACATCAATTTGAGCTT
Source organism: Cavia porcellus (assembly GCF_034190915.1). Lineage (NCBI taxonomy): Eukaryota > Metazoa > Chordata > Mammalia > Rodentia > Caviidae > Cavia > Cavia porcellus. The sequence goes on from NW_026947504.1 coordinate 62,345,045, forward strand.
TTTATTCCCCTTTTTAAAATAAGGTTGGCTAGGGGATTATTAATTTTATTTATTCTTTCAAAGAACCAACTCTTTGATTCATTGATTCTTTGTATTGTTTTCTTAGTCTCTATTGCATTGATTTCTGCTCTGATTTTTATAATTTTCTCCCTTCTTTTGGCTTTGGGCTTGACTTGCTCTTCTTTTTCTAGATGTTTGAGGTGTAGCATCAGGTTATTTATTTGTATTCGTTCTGTTTTCCTGATGTGGGAACTCAGTGCAATAAATTTTCCTCTGAGGACCACTTTCATTGCATCCCACAGATTCTGATAAATTGTATTTGTATTTTTGTTTGCTTGTAGGTATTATTTAATTTCTTCCTTAATTTCCCCTATTGCCCACTAATTGCTCAAGAGTGAGTTATTCAATTTCCATGTGTTTGTGGGACTTTTGCAGTTTCTTTTATCAATAATTCCTAGTTTCATGGTGCTATGGTCCGATAACATGCATGGGATAATTTCAACTCTTTTGCATTTATTTAAATATGTTCTGTGGGCTAGTATATGGCCTATTTTAGAGAATGTCCCATGTACTGCTGAGAAGAATGTGTATTGTGATGTAACACTTTGCATATTTCTATCAAGTCCATTTGTTCACAGGTGTGATTCAGTTCTGTTATTTCTTTGCTGATTTTCTGTCTGGTTGATCTGTCCCTTCGTGTCAATGGTGTGTTAAGGTCTCCTGTTATAATTGTGTTATTGCTAATTTGATTTTTCATTTCTATTAATACTTGCTTTGTATGATTGGGTGCTCTGGAATTTGGTGCATATATATTAGTTATCTCTTCCTCTTGAAGTTTTCCCCTAACCAGTATGTAATGACTTTCTTTATCTCTACTGATCATTCTTGGTTTGAAGTTCACATTGTCTGCAAACAGAATAGCTACCCTTGCTTTGTTTTGGGTTCCTGTTTCATGAAGTATTGTTTTCCATCTTTTGACTTTCAGTCTGTGAGCATCCTTTTGGGTTAGATGGGTTTCTTGTAGACAGAGTATAGTTGCATTTTGTTTCTTGATCCATTCTGCCAGTCTGTTTCTTTTAATTAGTGAATTGAGACCATTTGTACTAATGGTTATCACTGTTATATATTGGTTTATTGTTGATATGCTATCTTTCTGCTGTTGCATCTTTATCTTTCCATTTTTTAAAATTGTCTGCTTTGCTTAGTGGTTTTCTTCCTAAGTGTATCTAAACTGTCTTTTAGTATTTTTTGCAGGGTTGGCTTGGTGATCATAAAGTTCTTTAGCTGTTCTTTTTCATGGAGGTATCTTATTTCTCTATCCATTTTGAAGGACAGTTTTGCAGGGTACATCTGTCTAGGTTGGAAATCCTTTCAGGTCTGAAATACTTCACTCCATGCTCCATGCTCTTCTTGATTTTATTGTTTGTGCTGAGAAGTCTGCTGTGATTCTGAATGGTTCTCCTTTATAAGTGATCTGTCTTTCCTGACAGCTTTTAATATTCTATTCTTATGTTGGATTTCTAGCATGGTGATTATTATATGTGTGGGTGTAGTTTTATTTTGATTATGGCTATTTCAATTTCTGTGTGCTTCACTGATCCTTATGTCAGTTTCTATTCTCATGTTTGGGAAATTTTCAGCCATTACTTCTTTAAATATCCTCTTGATATCCTTTGTGTTGTCCCCTTCTTTTTCATTAATCCCTATCAATCTTACGTTGTTTTTCTTTGCATCATCTTGCAACTGTGGAATTGTTGTTTTCTGATTTCTTATTTTTAAAAGGTCTTTCCTTTCCTGTTCACTAGCTGCAATCTTGTCTTCGAGGTCTGAAATTCTACCTTCACTTTCATTGAGGCAGTTTTTACAACTTTCAAAGGAATTTTTTATTTCCTGTATATCTCTTTGAATCAGCTTCATGTATTCCATTTGTTTCTTATGTTTTTCATCCACGGATTCTGTGTTTTTGTTTCGTTTCTCCAATTTTTTAATTGTGTCTTCTTTAGACATGTTCAGTATCTCTTTCATTACTTTCATCATTTCTTCTTTTACCTGAAAGATTATTTCTAGTTTGAATTCCTTTAAAGCTTCCCAGAGTTGCTTCTTTATTTTAGTTGCTATTATTTCAGGTATTTCAGGTGTATGGCATATATTTTCTGCTATGTACATAGCTCCTATGCACTCTTGGGATGGGCTGGAGGTTTGAGGTTGCATTTTGGTCTTTCGTTTTGTCATTTTCCTATATTTCCCTGTTTCAAGTGTTGTTACAAGTCTTTCCCTGGGCCTGTTGGAAATCTTCTTCTATTCCCTCAGCTCCTGTGATTCAGGCCACCCAGTTCCCTGGATTGAGAGGGGGTTCCTGGGGGTTGTGCAGGCAGGCCCAAGACCTGTGGGGCTGGTCAATTTTGGCAGGAACCTGGGAAGTTCCTTGACCTGTTGGACTGAGGATCTTAAACTCTTGGCGCTTGGGATGATGCGTGGACACTCACCTGCTCTTAGGTTCTTTAAGATTTGAATGCTTTCTTAAGGTAAATTTATCCTGTAGATCAATGTCTAAGACAATTTGAAACCTATCTCATAGGTAAATTTTAGGAATCTGCAGGATGATATAATCATAATTTTTGTAAATAAATAATCAAATATAGGATGAGTGCTTTATTAAGATTGGAAATGGAAATGGAAAAATGGGACCTTCTATGCAAAAGTTTTTATGTTATGACAGAATAATATAATCATGGTCTCCAAAGAAGATATACATGGAACATACTTTTAAAATATTTATTATAAGGAAGGGAGTTAATTTAGACAGCATCTGGTTGTCCTTTCAAGTAAATATAAGTAAACTGGGCCCCTAAAATAGGTAAAACAGCACATTTTAGTGAAGAAATAGCTGATAATGTTAAGACAAAGGTATATGGAAATGGAATATTTTAATATGTGATTAATTGAATTAAAAATAATTGTGAATGCTGTAGATATGGAAATGAATTTTGAAGAAATTGATCAGTGATAAGATTTTGAGGCTTCATTGCAGTTAATTCAAGCTTCCATAACCAGATATCACAGACTCGATGACTTGAGCATTTCTTATAGTTCTGCACCCAGGAATCCCAATATCAAATTACCAGTACATTGAATTCCTGGTAAGAGTTCTTTCTCAGAGTACAGTTTTAACTCTCTGTGTCTTCCTATGGCCCTATCCCTCCCATTCATTTTATAATGACTCTAATCCCATCATGGGAACCTATGCTTATGGCTTCATCTAAACATAGTAATTTCCCAAAAGCCCATCAACTGGAAGGAGAGTGAAAGAGAATGCTGATATGTATATTTTGTTATTGATGTTGTCATAGTGGACCTGGTTATTGAACACAGGGCCCTGCACATGCTAGGCAAATTCTCTGCCCCTGAGTGATATCCCCAGCCTGATGTGTATAGAAAAAATTTAGTAAATTCTACACATGTTTAAGAAAAATATAGGTTTAAATTGTTTTTAAAATCTTAAATATAGCTAGTTATAAAAACAAAAGCAAACAATTGGAACATTCAAATTAGCAGAGAAGCAAAACATAAAACACACAATTGGAAAATAAGTGTTAAAATATAGTATCAGGGATAAGACCTATCATATCTGGTGTGATAATCATAAATTACATAAATGTAATTTAACAAACTATATGTCAGATAATTCTCAAACTAAACTGAAAGTATATCCTGTCAATAAAAGACACATCAAAAATAGAAAAAAAATGAACAAAATATTTCGTATAAATGAAAATGTAAAGAAAGTTGGGCTGCAATATTTTCAAATATTGCAGATTTTAAAATGAGATATTGAATTGATCATAATTAGACCCTATTCAAATGAAAGAAAGTACCAAAAATGCAGATAAAATTTCATCAGCCTTTGTGTGTAGGTTACCATAGGACTAAACTAAAACATAAATAAGGATGTATGGAGAACCATAAAAGGATATAAAGATAAAACAACTTCATAAAACCAATGAAGTTAATGAAAGATTATGGAACAGAAAGACCTGAGATTTTCTTTATCTCACCACAGATACAGAAGAGGAAAGGTTACTAATTTTGCATTTATTTTATGTAATATGATATATTCTTCCAAATACTTAAAATCATAAAACCTTTCTGGCATTCAAAATCTTTAAAGAGTCAATATTTTTTCTCTTTATTTTATTTTGAAAGTAGTAAAACTATGACAGAACAAAACCAATTGAGACAATCCAGTGAAATTGGTCAGAACTTCACAGCAGGATAGTTGGATGGTACTAATAGGTACTATGGTATATCTCGTTATCTTCACAATGGTTGTCCAGTCAATTAGGTATAGTGAAATCAAACCACAAATAGAACATTATAAAACCAATTGAGAGTGTTGAATAGAACAAAAGAAACATAACAAAACAAAACAATGAAAGCAACCTTTGCCTTTAAACAGAAGATACAAGGAAATCCCCCATATTTGCTATATTGCATATGATCATCCTCCCAAGAGATGCTGAGACATCTATCCCCAGTAGCTATGGGGTGGGGGGAGAAGAGGGTGTTTGATTCTCAGCCACACTCTGGTAGGCTCAGGGGAGCCTCTGGCTCTCCTCTTGGCTTGCACTGGGGGGCGCTTACCAAGAGGGTGGAAGAATAAGCTGCCTAAGTCCCACCATGGCCAGATCTTGGGAGCACTGGTTCTCCTCCTGGCCTATGCCAGAGGCATTTACCAAGAGTAAATATTTTTAATTTATTCTTCATCTAGGAAATTAGTCTATGGAAACAGTGGAGCAAATGTGTCAAGATTAAACATTCACAAGAGTTTTTAATCCCCATCTCATAACATACATGTTGGTTTGAATAAAAGACCTGGATGCAAAAATGGAATCTTCCTCTGAAAATGCCACAGAAAGATACAGAGAATCCATATATAATCTTTCAAAGAGTTGAAGTTAATATTTGATAAGTGAATATTGGTCCTTGCCTAAAGAATTTACCTTTTTCTCTTTTATTTGCGTAGAACTGTGCCTCTTTGTCTGCTGTACCTCACTCTACTTTCCTCAAAGGTTGATCTCAAGATACCAGCTCAAAAGCTACCCTCTCTGCCCTTCTTGTCTATAATCCTAGATCCTGCCATGCCACAGAACATCACTTCAGCTTGCATTGTTTTTACTTCTTATTGGTTCTCCCTACTTATGATTCATGTTTACATGATGCTCTACTTCTACGATGTAAACCCATTGAGTGGGAGTATTGTTATTCACCATTATGTCCTCAGAACCTAGAAAAGGCTCCTGAATATTTGATGAATGAGTGCATGTTTCAAATAATGGAATTTACCCTTAAGTATTTTTGAATAGTGGCTGTTCATTGACAAAATGCAATTTATGTAACACAATAAGCAAAGGATAGAAGGATATATATCCTGTGGATACAGACAAATGTTTGCAGGAAGAAATATGCCCATGTAGATAGAAGCCCTTTTTTGTAAAACCAACATGTTGTATTTTTATACAGCAAATGCAAAAAAAGTTAATTGGAACTTTATGATAAGAAAGCAAAATGACCGAAAAGAAGTCAAAGAATTTAAGAGATACTTCACCAAAGAAAATATGCAGTAAGCAAATAAGTATGTGAAAAAATGCTCCACATCCTATGCCAAAGGGAAATGCAAATCAAAGCAATGAATTATCTCTCCAGAGCCATTACAATGACAATAATCCAAGACACTGACAACATCAAATGCTGACAAGGATGTGGGGTGACAGGAGCTCTCTTCCTTGCCAGTGGAAATGCACGAAGATGTGTGGGAAGACAGTCTGTTGTACTATGTTATTCAAAAGTCTTGTTTCTTGATATTTACCAAAAGTACTTGAAAATTTATGTCCACATGAAAACCTACACAGAGATGTTTACAGTAATTTTATTCATAATTGTCCAAACTTGGAAGTCACCAAGTTTCCCTCAGTAGGTGAATGGAGAAACTGTATTTCTAGATAGTAGAATATTGTCACTATTTAAAACATTGTCAGGATATGAAAAAATGGAGCAAACTTAAATGCATATTAGTAAGTGAAAAAAGCCAACTTGAAATGTCTGCATGCTGTATGATTCTAACTCTGTAATATTATGATACAAGCAAAATTATGAAAAGAATAAAGGGCTCAGGAGTTGGAGAAAGAAATAAATACAGAAGAGATGATTTTTAGGGCAGTGAAAAATACTGTAATAGTGGATGACCGTCTTTATACATTTATATAAATCATAGACTCTACAGAACCAAAACTATACCCTAATGTAAACTGTGAACCTTGGTTATAAAGATGTGTCAGTGTAGGCTAATGGACTGTAAGTAGTGTACCATGTGACAGGAATTGTAGATAATGAGGAAGGCCATGCATGAGGAAGAGCAGAGATATGTTGTACGTCTCTTTTGCTGCGAACCTAAAACAACCCTATAGTAGAAAGTCTAAGAAAGTTATTGAACCACTTGAATTTGTACCTTTCTTTTGTTAATTCTACTTTTTCTTTGTTTTCCATAAGGGTGTATGTAACTTTTGCAAACCGAAAGATACACACTGGAAGAATGGATGTTGAATTGAGTTACTAGGCTGTTCCCAATTCTGTATTCTTTTCTATTACACAAAGAAGAAAAGCATCCTCTTTTGCATACTTGAAGATTGTGCTAATAAATAAGGTGGCTCTATGCTCTGAGAAGTTACTTCACATATGTAAGGAGCAGTGATAGCCGTCCTTCTGGTTCTGAGGCATACCCTTGGCGTCTTGGCAGGGATAGGTTTGAAGGACATCTTCGGTTTACAAAAGTTACATACACCCTTATGGAAAACAAAGAAAAAGTAGAATTAACAAAAGAAAGGTACAAATTCAAGTGGCATTAAATTGAACCTGCTAAATACAAGGTCACTTGTGACCTATGTTGCTGAGATGAGAGACAGAAGTAAGATATGTAATACAGTCAAGGTTATGGGTAAGAGAAATCAAAATACATATTACAATGAAGGGACAAAGCAGTCATATGCTAGGGAGAATAGTGATATTGATAGTGGAAAAATCAAAGAAATGAAATGAAGATCCAACCATGAAAGAGCGTAAGATAGTTCAGAGCTTAGCCCTTTTAAAAAGACACTTCTGGGAGTACTCTGTTACTTAAAGGAGCTTTTAAGTTGAGCCAATTTTTCCTTTTGGTTTATTTATTTTAAGTGGCACTTTTACTGTAAAAGTAACACACATTCATTGTTAAAATTTAGATAGTGCTAAAGGAACAAATTGAAAAGTGGAATTTTTTTCCAATACCACATTCATTTCTACCCTAAACCCTCTTATTTCAATCCTTGGAACTGTAAAATTTCAAAAAAAATTTTACATTATCTTCTCTGATTTTACTATGCATTGAAAGCAACTATCACTTGATAGTTGATTTTATATCAACTACATTATTCCATATATATTTCAATAAACTGCCTTGTCAACAGGAACATTTTCCATATAAATACACACATATTTCATTTTAAAAAATATTTTCATTGTATGCAATTTCTAAGTATATGAGTGTTCATGTTGGCTAAATCCCTAAAATTTCCTGAGTTACATGATATGTGAGACAGCTTGGCTTTGCCAATGTGTTCTTCAAACAGTTGTGACACTTTGTTCTCTTATAAGGGCTTAGTAGGCTACTTCTTTTCTCCTATTTACTTGTGCTATATACTGTCATTCCTTCAAATATTGTCGATTCTTCTGGATAGGGTATGACGTCTTTCTGGTTTAATTCATGTTTGTTTGATTGAGAGAAAAGCTTTTTTAAAATAAATTTTCTGGATATTTCTTTTTCCGTGAACTGTCTATTACATTGTTTGCTCATTTTTCTATTGTGCTGCTTATCTTTTCTTACTGATGTAGGAAAGAAACCTACACATTGAGGAAGTAAGTAGTCTATTATCTTTCTTACCTATTTTCTCCTGTTTTCCATTTGCCTTTATATCTATTGTTTCTAAAATGAAGTTTTGAGTTTTTATGCATCAAATTTATATTGGGAGGATATTTAATAGCCTAAAAATTTCTTTGATTTTCATACATTAATAGGACTGGGAGAAAAAAATCAAATAAAGGTGGGCACACTTTCAGGTTTTGAACTAGTCTAGCTTCAATAATGGGATTTATACCTGCTGGCAGACTGTTGGAAACAGATGAAATGCCCTGTCATAAGGGCCAGAGGTTCTTCTTCCTAGTAAACTAACACTATCTAACTAATCAATGAAGTTCAGACCAATAAGCATGGTCAGCCATCAAAACTCAGTCTCCAGAAGAGAGGACCACAATTCCACTGTAACTTATTTTTGGGTCCTAAAGGGGTGAGGCTATAACCAACTACCACAGTCCTGAATTACAACCACAGTCTATCAGAGTGAAAGGCAGCCTTGTTTGGATATAAGTTACTGTCATAGACTATAACATACTGATGAAAAGAAGTGTCCTCTGTCATTCCAAGAACATTTCAGAGGCTGTGCCTATCCAGAGAACTGGCAGTTTGGCAAAGGCTCCCAGAAATACTGGTCCCTTTGTGCCTGACTGAGATGGTTGTGATAAGGAAACATAAAGTTTCTCACTGGAGGAGATGGTACAAGTTGCACACTGTGGGATACATTTGATGATGATAATCCAGAGGGTAAGGGGAGAAAAAGAATTAGTAAGGGGGTGGTGGTGGAAGGTATAACTTGCAGAGGGAGCTGAGACTAGATTTATTCATCTATATGAAAAGGAAGAATTTGAATGAGCTTCACATAATACAGTCAGACTTGAGAAAGCAAAGTCAATTTGTTTTACATAGAATTTTTAAAACATAAAAAGTAAGTCTGCTGTGTCCAATGTGAAAAGAAGACATTATAAAAGGGATGCTAGGGCAACTTATAAACAATTGCTCAGGATTCAGATGAAATAGGAGTACATTTTGACATCATCAGGAATAACTCGAGAGATTCCAACATGGTTGATTAGACATGCAGCTGTGTGAAAGAAGCTCAGTGGAAAGCCAGTGTATAATTTAGGTATTCTGAAATGGGGGAGAAGGCATTCTGAGGTCTGTAGAATTAACCAGAAAAAGAAATCTGACAGGATGGTTGAACAAGGGAAGTGGGGTTGCAACACGCTATATCCCCTTTGCCCAGAGAAGACGCCATCTTGGCAGAAGTTCTAACATACTGAGGGAAGGAGTCAGCAGTGCAGGGGTCAGAGTCTTGGGAGAGTCTCCCTTCACAGTCTTGTTCCCTCCCAGAAGAGGAAACACAGCAAGGGAGATAACTGCAGCTACTGACCCAGGAAAGCCACAGAATGCGACTGGAGAAATACAGGATAGAAAAGGAGAGGCAGGCACTAAAGCAGGAAACCCCTTTCTCCTGTCATCTTGCCAAACACCTTGGAGCTCTGTTTACATGTGGCGTCCTACCTACCACCTACTGTTTGGTGTCAGCAAGAGAAGCCCCCCACACTATGCAGACAGTGGCTAGACACAGTGAGCCTTAGACAATATGGAACTCACTAGCTGTGGACTGCATCCTGGGAGACACAAAGGAAGAAGAGAGATACAGCGGAGCCAGACCAGAACATGTACTGTCCTTTTGTTCCCCCAAAACACTGAGGAGATCTAAGAAAGTGTGAAACCCAACTCTTTGGCCACTATCCCATGCTGGGAAGGAAAGCCCTTTTCCCCCAGCAGAAAGGCAACGAGCACATGGAGCACAAGCCAGAGCTCTAGGAGCCACAGAACTCGCCTGTGGGTAGCTGTGGACTACATTCTTGAATCATGGAAGAGAAAGGGAGATTCAGCAAAACCAGATTAGAGCAGGTGTTCTCCTATGTTTTTATGAACACCAGAGAGATCTCAGACAGTAGGAAACCCTGCCCACCACCTACCATTTCATGCTGGCAAATGAGAAACTCTGCCAAGTCCAGGGATGCACCGGGTTTTGTGAGTTGGAGAGTAGAGCTTTTGGGATAGTGACTGAGGGAGGGACTGTGGCTAGAAAGGCAAAGTAATATCAAATTAGGGGGGTTCTGGTGATGCACGAGGCCAAAGGTCTGTGGCAGAAAGACACAGAAGTGACTACATTGTGCAGTGAAGGGAGCTAGAGTTGGAAGTCACAGGATGGTATACTTGGGGTAACTGCCACATCTCTTTCTCAAATGACCTGAGGTGGTCAGATGATCTGGGACAGAGACCAAGGCAAACAATTAGCCATACTCAAATCCTATCCTGCAGTCAGAAGGTAGGCCCAAAGAGCCATCCAGATCAGCAGGCCACAGTTCCCGGAAGGCAGTTAAGCAAAGCACAGGGGCAGAAACTGGATTCACTATGTACAGACAGATCTGACTGCAGCACTGAAGGGAGCCACAGGAATATTTTGGTTTTGTGTTATAGCGATTGTGTGAGACCTATTTTTGTTTGTTTGCTTTAAATTAAATTTAATTTATTCTTGCTCTCTTTTGCTTTTTGTTTCTTTTTTAAAAATCCCCTTATATTCTTTTGTCTCTTACTGTCTTTCTTTTTAAAGATTAATTATTTTTGGTACATTTTAGATATGCATAATAAACACATTCACCATAAGGAATTTGTACTTGTACATGATTGTTCTGCATTCCCCTCCTCTCAACCCCTCTTTCTTTCCTTATTTACAAAAGCTTTGTTCCCTTTTTCCATTGTTTCTCTTCCCTCTCTCCCTCCTTAATTCCTCTTCCCATTTGAATATTTTCTTCCTATTTCACAATAACTATTATACATTCTATTCTTTATTCATACTTTCTCCTTCTCATATCAGGGAAGCCATGCTTATCATTCCTCCCTTCTTTTCCAAATTTTGTGTGTATACATGCATATATGTATATATATATGTATATATATTCTATATATCTACAATATAACATATGAATTAACCAGGGCTGGAACTTAAATATTACCTGGAATGGGCATGTTAGGGTAATCCTTGTCAAAATTGTATTTAACGGATCCAAGCAAATGTAACCGCTCACATTAAAGGTTCTAACAATCACATACTCTCCTCCAATATTTAACTACACTTCTCTCCCTATACATTTCTCCTTCTGTCTCCATAAATATTCTATCAAATCCTCTCAGGACCAGCCTTTTGTTTCAGTTATAAAAATAATTCCAACAGAGTTCAACCACCTGTCTATTTTTCACCTCTTGGCATTTCTGTTATTTAGCTCTTTTCTTACTGACTTATCTCCTCCCTTACCTTTGTCTCCCCTTCTTGTTTCTCTTCCATATCTCAGCAATATAGCACACAGCCTATAAAGAGCAGTGATAAAAGCGTGAAATTGTTTAAATAAACTTTTAATGTACATGATCGATATATGGTTATATTTGCTGTGCTGTTATAACCTGATCATGCAACACAATGATCAGGTGCAATCCTATTAAACTCAAAATGGTTGACAATACCTCTTGGCAAATACAGCCATGACCACAATCACAAGAAAGCAAAATCTTCTCACTCATTTGACATCAATGCTCAGCACACACATAACACAAATAGAAACACGAAAAAAGCAACAAAATATCTCCAAAATTGTCCATCTACCTCAAGGCAGATCCAGTGAGCACCAAGAGAGAGGAAATCCATGTGTTTGAATGGCATAAAGGATCAAAATGGTATGAAGGAAGCAAACAAGCAAACAAACAAAAAGAAGACAACAAAAACAAAATCCTCAGTGAGTTCAAAAATGATACTGAAGACAGTAGAATTAATAAATGAGATGATCAACAAGTTTAAAGAAAGCAAGTAAAGAATTAGAAGAGCCGACCAAACCTTTTGAAGCATGAATGACAAATTACTAAATAATCTATGAAAGGTACTAAAAAAATCCCAGAAATAAAGAATTCTACTGACTATACCAGGAGCAGAAGTGACCAGGAGAGAATATCAGATCTAAAAGACAAATATGGTGTGCAAGACCACCTACTTGAGATACCTGAAATGTAAAAGCGTCAGGGCAACTGATCTAACAGCTCTACATGATATAAAGAAGACAAAATTAAACTAATTGGAATAGGGAGAAGTCAAAGGATAGAATGAATGTCATAAAAACCTGTTTATAGAAATTATAGCAGCAAACTTTCCACATATGAAGAAAGAGCACAATGTATCAGTAAGCAATGCATACAGAACGTTAAATAACCATGAACAGAGATCATCTGCAAGATACATCATAGTCAAAACCTCAGACATCAAACACAAGGACAGAATCTTTAGAGTTTTCAGAGAACAGCAAAACATTACTCATAGAATTATGAACACAAACTTTAAACTCCATGAGAGTTGCAAGTGTTTAAAGGCCTGAAGAAAATGTTTTCCAACTTAGTGTAATATTTTATGCAAAATTATCTTTCAAAATGATAGTGAAATAAGAATATTTCAAGAAAAAGAACACTTTAAGAGGTTCATGACAAACAAACCAGAATTCAAAGGAATTTCAAGGATATTCTAGATAGAGACAAAGAAGCTAACAATGCCAAAAAGTCTGATGAAATGTATACATTGGTCAAGATAAGCAGTTAAACGAAACAGCAACTGATCGAAAGAGACAATAAAGTCCTGAGATCCACGCCATGCTGGAACTTAGGACTCTGGGAAGCCAAGCCAGCATCTCCCCTCCCTGTAAGCGGAGGCAGGGTGGCAGGCAGCCTGCAGCCCTTCCAGGGGGAGAACTAGCAGTGTCTCCTGAGATCCACACCATGCTGGAACTTAGGACTCTGGGAAGCCAAGCCAGCACCTCCCCTCCCTGGTAAGCGGCGGTAGTTTAGCCCACTGCAACCCTTCCAGGGGGAGAACTAGCAGGGTCCCCTGAGATCCTAGCCCTGTTGGAGCTTAGGTCTCTGGGAAGCCAAGCCAGCATCTCCCCTCCCTGTGAGTGGAGGCAGGGTGGCAGCCTGCAGCCCTTCCAGGGGGAGATCTAGCAGTGTCTCCTGAGATACACGCCATGTTGGAGCTTATCTCAATTTCTCCCTTATTCTTTAAAAAAATTATTTAGTTATTTCTTGTGTTTGTTTTAATTAAGGGGAAAAATTTAAAAAATTAGCATAAAAAAAGAAAGAGACAATAAAAAAAATCATGCAATGATTAAAATAACTCAGCATTTCTCAGTAATAGCTCTCAATTCCAATGACCTCAGCTACCTCAAGCAAAAGATAGACTGAAAAATAGAAAATAATATGCAGTTATGCTGTCTATGAGACACATCTAATATAAAAATAAATTAATAGATAAAATCAAAGACTGAAAAACAATATCTTCTGCTTCAAACCCCCAAAACAAGTAGGTATAAGTATCTCATTTTCAGACAAATTAGCGTTTAAGGTAAAAACTGAACAAAAAAAAAAGCAAAGGTCATTAAATATTAGGGAGACAATTTAATAGGAAAAATTAACAATATTGGCACTGAATATTGACATGTTCAAATGCATAAAATAAGCATCATTGAATATAAAAGATCAAATAGTGGTCGACACAGTCATAGTTGGAAAGTCAATATCACACTTTCACAAATAGCTCAATTAAACAAAAAAAATCAAAGAAATGTCAGAACTGAATCACACATTCCAGTCACTGAATTTAATAGATATCTACAGGTCCGCTCCCGCAACATAAGCAATACATGGGACTTTCTCCAAAATATAACACATACTAACTTGCTTCAGTAAAAAAGCACAAAAATTCTCTTTTGTATGCTATCAAGTCATAATGCATCGATACTAGAAACTAATTCAAAGGAACCACAGAAAGTTTGCAGACACCTGAATACTAAATAATCCACCCTTGAACAATCAGTGAAACAAAAAAGTCAAGAAAGAAATTAAACATTCTTGGAATCAAATGATAATGCCAGTACAAAATACTGTGACCTACCAAACATAATGAAAGTTGTCCTAAAAAGGAAGCTTATTGTTCTGAATGCTCACATTAGAAAAAAAGTGAGCTCAAATATCTAGAGACATAGCTAAAGATCCCAGAAAAACAAGAAAATCTAAATCTACATCTAGTATGAAGAAGGAAATTACAGAGATGAGGAGAGAAATGAATGAAGTTGAAACTTAAAAATATAATACAAAAGATCAGTGACGAGCTGGATCTTTGAAAGGATAAACAGTGCAGACAAACTCCAAGCCAAATGTTTCAGAAGAAAAGAGAATCCATAGCAACACGATTAGAAATGAAAAAGGCAAAGTTGAAATACACAACAGATACCACCAAAATCAAGAAACTACTTAGAAAACTTGCATTACAAATAACTGGAGAATCTGAAGAAATGAATGGATTCCTATGAATCATCAGAATTGAACCAAGAATGTAAAAACCCTGAAAAGTCCAATAACAGTCAAATAAAAGTAAGGCAGAAATAAGCATTAAACAATCAAGAAAAACCCATGGCCTGATCAATTTATTGCCGAACTCTACAAGAACACCTCTCATTCTTCAAAGAAATTAAAAGAGAAGGAGTACTGCTAAGTGCAGTACTTGGATACTAAAATTATCTTGATTCCAAAAGGAGCAAGAGACTCAATTAGAAAGCAGAAAATTACAAGACACTCTTAAATGAACATAGGTGCAGAACTCCTGATCAAGATACTGGCAAACAGAATTTTGCAAAGCATGTATCATGACCAAGTAGGCTTCATCTCAGGTTTATAAGCAAGTTCAGCACAAGCAAAACAATAAATTTAATACATCACACAAACAGAAACCAGGACAAAATCACATAGTCATTTCAACAGAAGCAGAAAAAACTTTTGGCAGGATGCAACATCCATTCACAATAAAAACCTTGAAGAAAAGATGTACAGAAGGATCATTTCTCAATATAACAAAAAGCACTTAATACAAAACTACTTCCCCCATTATATCAAATGGGGAAAAGCTAAAAGCTTTACATCTAAAATCAGAAAGAAGACAAAGATGCCCATTATCTCCACTCCTGTTCAATGTAGTTCTCAAAATATTGGCCAGAACGATCAGCTAAGGAAAATAAAAAAATATATATATGAAAGAGAGAAGTAAAATTATCCTTATTTGGGGCCAGGGATCTAGCTCAGCAGCTAAAAGCGCTTGTCTGGTAAATAAGAGGTAATGACTTTGATCTCCAGTACATATAATTGTGTGTGTGTGTGTGTGTGTGTGTGTATCTTTACTTGTAGAAGACATGATGCTTTATAAAGAAGATATAATTTCCACCAAAGGACACATAAAACTGATAAACCAAATTCAGCAATGTAGCAGTATCAACCTGCAAAAACCAGTAGTGTTCCTGTCTACTAATGAAGAACCCATTGAGAAACAAATTAGGAAAACAATATCATTCAGAATAGCATTAAGAAAAAGTAAATACTTACGAATTAAGTATCACTGAAGTGAAATATCTTTATAATAAAAACAGCAGCACTCCAGAAAAGGAGACTTCAGATAATAAAACGATACCCCCTTTATCTCAATAAGTAGAATCAATGGTATCAAAATGGGCATACTTCCAAAACTTATATATATACATTTATTGCAATCTCAACCCAAATACCAACAGCATTCCTCATAAAGATAAAACAATTCTAAAATTCACATGAAACCAAAAGAGACATAGAATAGCAAAAGCAATTCTGTTCAGCAACAGCAAACCAGGAAGCTTTAAAATCCTGTATTTCAAGTTATATGACAAAGCTACTATGATAAAAACAACATGACACTGGCACAAAAGTGGTGCAGGGAACAAAATAGACGTTGCAGGAACACTTCCTAAGACTTTAAGTTGTCTGATTTTTGAGGGAGGGAAAAATCCTATATTGGAGTAATGATAACCTCTCAAAAAAATGGTGAGAGGAAAATTGGATGGATTCTTGCAGAAGTTTGAAGCTAGACCTATAAATCTCACCATGTACCAAAATAAAATAAAAATGGGTCAAGGCCTAAACACTAAAACATAAACACTTAATCTGCTGAAAGATAAAATAGGTAAATAAGGATTTTTAAAACAGAACCCCAATTGCAAAAGAAAAAATATCACAATCAGTGAATGGAATTATATCAAGTTAAGAACCTTCTACATAGCAAAAGAAACAATAAATACAGTGCAGAGATGATATACAGAATTTAGACATAATTTTCTTGTCAGCTACTTCTTGGAAAGAAGACTAATATCTAAAATATGTAAAGAAAGGGAAAAAATAGACTACTCCAAATATAAAAGACCCAATCGAAAATGGGCAACGGAAATGAATAGAAATTTCCCAGAGAAATAAGCACAAAGGGGCAATGGATAAAGGAAAAATGATTCAAAATCTCTAGCCACCAAAGGAATACAGTTAAAACAACACTGAGATTCTATCATATGCCTTAACAAATGACCCTCATCAAGAAATCACATAACATGTGAGTGAGCCTGTGTGGGGAGGGTAGCACACTCTGTGTTCTTGGTGGGAGCGTAAACCAGTCACAATTACTATGGAAATTTCTATGGAGATTTCTCAACAGGCTAAGATTGGAAATTCCATCCAATCTAACTATTTATCGTATAGGTATCATCCCTAAAGTGTTAAGCTGTGTATTGCAGTAATATATTCAGACCCAAGTTTACTGCAGCACAACTTACAATAACTAATCTTGGAAGAGTTCATATATCCATCAGGAGATGAATTGATAAAGTATGGTATTTATACACAATGGAGTACTACTGTGCCATAAAGGATACATGTCAGTCATTTGTAGCAAAATCAATGCACCTTGTGGTCATAAGGTTAAGTGGCATAAATCAAACATATAAGCTTATGTACCACATAGCTTCTCTTATTTGTGAAACCCAGAGAGGAAGTAACTTAAAGAGTAAAATAAAATACAGATAACAGGAAATGGAGAGATACACATTTTGCAAATAAGAAGATACAGAGATGGATGGAGATGGAAGGGAAGGAAGGTGTCTTGGCTACATGTCTCTTGTTGCTGAGACAAATTACCTGACACCCAAAATTAAGGAAGGAAAGGTTTGTTTAGCTCACTGTTTGTAGAGGTTTCAGCCCATAATTACCTGGCTCCAAGTCAGAGTGGCATGGCACAGAGGTAACACTCAAGGCACAGCCAGCAAAAGCAGCCAGACTGGATCTTACAGAGGAGTCGGAGCAGAAAGAGGGGAGAACAAGTCTCTTCTTCTCTTTATATTGTAAGCAGGCTACTACCTCCACCTTACGGTGAAGACCACCTCTGTGCCTTCTTCTTGCACAGACTGAGGATGTTTACAAAATAAGAATCCTAGCTCCCTGCTGAATCTCTTGGTTAAATTTCTGGATTTCTCAAGTTGACACAATCTGTCAATCATAACAAAAGGACAGTGAGAAATAAAAAGGATTAAAGTATGTTATATACATGTATCTACTCCCCAGGATGAATGCAATCACTAAATACTGCAAATGTGTACTTTAAAAAATAAAATTAGCTTGGGTTAATCTCACAATCTTACATGAATCCAGAATTCTTTAAAGTAGGCTCACTGCTATTGTATTCTTTTTGTCCAGAATTTCCTGGAAATTGACGGTGCTAGTGACTGTTAGCCACCTCTCACAGAGAGTGTGACAGGAGCCCTTGACTCTCTTGGTACTCCACTTATCTCTAGTGTCCAAGGGTGTACTATACTCCTGCAGGTTCTGTTCTGTGAGACTCCTCTGTATGATCCAGTCTAAATGAAGAAAGATGCTTCACACTGACTGGAGAGGCCCAGAAAGGGGATGCGAACTCAGTGTAAGCCACTGTAGGTGTCGTGTATTAGATTATAAACTCCCTGGGATTGTTGGCTATCTTAATCTTCCTTAAAAAATAATTCCCAGTCTTCAATATTGTGCCTGGCAGTGAAGCCTTTCAACAGCCATTTGAATAAATGTTTAAACACACCATTTAAAACTATAAAACTGACTTGTTTTCATAATAGAATGAAAGTAGGAGAATATGGTGTGATTGAATTTTATATACTTCCAATTTTATTATGATGCAGAAGATTGGCCTCTATCAAATCTGGGCTATATGAGGCTCAGAAATGGCATCGTTGCATATAGTAAATTGAAATAGGTAGTTTTAAAGAGATAAAACAAGTCATAAAACTTATAAAATTCATTATTTAACTTGTAAGAGGTAGTGAAGAAATAAACAAATCGGTGGATTTAACAAAACAAATCCATACAGTTTGTAAGGAAAATTAAGGATTCTTAATGTGTTCCTAAGTTTTTGTAGGCTTAACAATAAATTTGAAATAAGTTTATAGGTTGGGGATTAAACATCTTGGGTTCAACCCCAACCCCTCTATCACTGTGAGTAAAGAGGCTTAATTTCTCTTTACCTGAGCTTCCTTATCAGAAATACTGGGCTAAGAATGATACCATTTTCATAGACATGTGTATGGAACATCTCCTGACATACAGAAGTTTAATAAATAGTAGCTCTTAATAAAAGAAAATTGAATTGCTTGAGGCATAGTCTTATTTTTAAGCAATTGTATTAGTGGATTGACATCCTTTTTTACACAATTTAGTCTGAAGTATAAATGAAACAGAAAATGAAACCTAGACTTGGTAAGCATGATAAATGCCATTTCTGCCCTGCTCTTGCTCATTAAACAGTTGAGTCTCACAAATACAGTGAACCCTGTGAGCAGCCCAATGGGTGATGGAAGCTCAGGTGTAGAATTACCATTGTTAGTAAAGGAGAACACAGGATACTAAAGTTAAATTTGAATGTCAGAGAAATGATGAATAATTTTCATGTATATTTTCTATGCACTATTTGGAACATGGTTGTGTTTGAAAATTATTTTTGTGTATATTGGAAATTCAAATGTAACTGAGTATCTGTAACTCTCTGGCAACACTGGTCAAGTGTGCTTTTAAGGCATCCTGCAGCCCCTACAGGTTTATTAGGCCATTATTCTTATCCATATGATCTTGTGTACTTCTGTCTTTTGTAAACTAAAACATGTTTAACTTAGGCACAATCCAAATGTATCAATTTTTTAAAAAAAATTTATTCTATTTGATGGCCTATAGTGGGACACATTTTGAACTTTAACTTTGGCAAATTTCAATAGCAACTATGCAAAATTCCTAAGTGTGTCCTGGAGCAACATATGGTCTAGATCTTGTAATATACTAAATGCTTCTGCATAAATTAAACTGATATAAAAATTTGCAAATGGCATTTATATAACTTATAATGCTATTTTGTACTGTCCATGAAGTCTTTGCCTAGATGGAGGTCTTCAAGGGTTCTACCTATTCTATCTTCCAGAAGATTTAGTGTTTCTGTTTTAATATTTAGAGTTTTTGATTCACTTCAGTTTTATTTTAGTGCAAGGGTCTAATTTTAGTCTTGAGTATGGAGAGCCAGTTTTTCTAGCATCATTTATTAAAGAGCCTATCTTTCTTCTGGTGAATGTGTTTGTTGAAGATAAGGTGGCTGAGTGTGTTTGGAGTTGTTTCCACATCTTCTAATCTGTTCCATCAATCCCCGGGTCTTTTTGCCAGCACTATATTGCTATTGTCACTGCAGCTTTGGAGTATGACTTCAAGTCACTTATTGTGATGCCCACTGCCTTGCCTTTGTTGTCTAGAATTTCTTTTGCTATTGTAAAATCTCTTCTGATTCCAAATGAATTTTAAGTTCATTTTTCTAGTTCCATGAGATATGCTATTGATATTTTGATTGGGATTGCATTAAATCCATATAACAATTTTGAGAGTATGTCCATTTTCACCATATTGGTTCTTCCTGCCTAAGAGCAAAGGTTATCATTTCATTTTCTGATATCCTCTTCAATCTCCCTTTCCAGAGTACTATAATTTTCAATATAAAAGTCTTTTATTTCCTTCATTAGGTTGTTTCCTAAGCATGTTTAGCCATTCAAAATCATCACTCTATGGAAACAAGCATCAAGACACTCTATTTGCCTAAAATTGGATTATTAACATTCCCTCCATCCCTAAAAATTTTGGGGATTAAATATATACAGTATAAAACTTATCATTTTATTTTTAAGCATACAGCTGAGTACTATTAAGTATATTTACAATATTATAGAACTCTAACCAATGTTCAGCTCCAGAATGTTTTTCTTGTAAAATTGAAACTATGCCCAACAGGTAAAGAATTCTCCTTTTATTCTTCCCATCTGGCAAGTACCGTTCTATTTTATATGATCTTGACCACTGTGACTATCTCATGTAAATGCAATTGGTCATTTGTATAGTGAGGCCTTATGTCTTTATCCATTCAGACATTTCAGTTGCTACCCTGTTTTAGTAACTGCGAATAAAACTACTTTGCACATGGGTATATGAATCCTTCTTTAGGACCTTGATTTTAGGTGTTTTGGAAATATCCTTAGAAATGGAATTGCTGGATCATGTGATAATTATATATATATATATATATATATATATATATATATATTGCCTTTTTCCTTTTTTTATCGGTACTGGGGATCGAACTCATGACTGCGTGCTTAATTTTTGAGGTGTTTCTTACATGATCGATCATAGCAGTGCTACCATTTTAAATTCCCACCAAAATCTCCAAAGGGTTTCAATTTTCCCACATCTTCATGAACAATTAATATTCATTTTGTGATTGAGAAATGTACATGCTTATGAAGTGTGACAGAATGGTTCAACACATGTGTACATTATTTAATGTGATTAGGATAAGTGCATCTATCTTCTCAAATTTGGATTTTTAAAAATAGTAATGGGTATGCAGTGTTCTTTCCACTATAGTCTGTTTATTTATTTATTGTGAAACTGGGGACTGAACCCAGGGCTTGTGGAGCCATTTCCCCTAGCTCCTTTGTAAACTTTTTATTTTCAAATAGGGTCTTGCTAAATTGCTCAGGTCGCTTCAGGCTTGACATTCCTGCCTCAGTAGCCCAATTAGCTGGAAATACAGGCTTGTACCACCTCTCCTGGCTCACTATGGTTTTGATCTGCAGTTTCCTAATGATTAGTGTTATGCACTCTGCAAGACTCACTTAAGAATTTTCTTGCTGGGTGATTCTGATGTTAACACATTCCATCAACTTTTATTTACATGGCCAAATCTCAGTACCTGTCTGCTTTTTGAAAGATAATTTTTTGTCAACATAAGATCCATAATTCTTTCCTTCAAGCTTGTAAATTTTCAGCTCTTATTCCTTTATATGTTCTTTCTTTCTCTTTTTCTCCTTATCTCTTTCTGGAACTTCCACATTGCATATGTGTCTGACAGATACTTTAGACTCAATTCATTCTTATTCATTTTTTTCTTTCCGTTCTTCAGATTTGATAGTTTCCATTACCATGTTTTCAGAATCACTGTGTCTTTCTTGTACTTACTCAAAACCAGCCTTAAAATTTTTTCAGCGATTTTTCAAATTTTTAGTCATTTTACTTTACAGATTCTGGATTAATTTTTTTGTTTCTTTGAAGTTTTGCTGATCTCCCATTTTATTCATGCATCTTTCCTTAACTTTCTCCACAACCTTTAGCATTTGGACATCTTAACATAGTCATTTTAATGTATCTATCTGTATCAGTTTGGCATCATTTTTTTCTCAAACATAATTTCTGTTGAGAAATTTTCCCCTTTGAATGGACCATGATTTTCAAATTCTTTGTATGCCTTACAATTGTGTTGAAAACGACCTTTGAATATAATAATGTGGTAATTTTAGAAATCAGTTTCTTTCTTTCTCAGAGTCTGTTGCAATTTTTTTTATGACTTTTGTTTGGAACTTTAAGGCTTGTCTCCTGGATAATGATCAAACTGAGGTATAAATTTAAGGTCTTTACTAATCCTGCATCTCTGTGGGAGCAGACAAAGTCATTTTCTAATTTCTCAATCTATACAGTTGCTTTTGAATACTTTAAGCTTTACTGTCATGGTTACAAAAGGACATAAAAAGAAATGAAGGGAGAGAGTTGCTGAGGTTTTAAGTCCACAAGAAGTTACTTGAGTCAAAAGGAAAGGGGCTTACAAAAATGGAGAGAGATGTAACAGTAGACACATGTCTTATTGTCTGGATATCTGTGATTAATGACAGTAATAAGAGCACAGACCCTTAGAATATTTGGAGGACAAGTCTTTTTTGCTCTTGCTATTGTTATAGCCTAGTTCTAACCACTGCACATCTTTCTTGTTCTGTATGTGCCGCACCCCTCCCCCTTTAGGTTAGGTAAGTTTCCATTTCTGGTAAAAACCTTACATTTCAGTCTCTTGTAAACCCCTCCCCACCCCCTTCCACCTATAAAATGTGCTGTTCCTTAAGAAACATTTAACTACAAGGAGATTAGAGGATGTCTTTCTAATCTAAACTTGCTTGTTTGGAGGGAAATTTGCTTGTTTGCAGGATGTGCTTTCCCACAGAGGATGTTTGTCTAATCTAAACTTGCTTGTTAGCCCAACCCTTACTCTTGCTCTTCCCAAGAAATGTAATCTCTGTGTTCCTGTTCTGTAGTGCGCCACAAACCCAGCCCCACTCCTTGCATTGTGAGACCAGCAGCTGTTTGTGGTTTTACAAGATAAAAATGCTGCCCTGTAGCTGTTAGGTGCACAGTCTTCCATATTGGCTCCCGGAGGCTGCGTCGCCAGGCCTGGCCTAAAATAAAGCCTTTGCTCCCTAAATTTTAATTTCTTGATTCCTTGGATTTTATTCTGGGGTCCAAGCTATCACACTATCTCCTGCAGACTATGTACAGATTGCTCTAGAAATTCTTTCTTAGCTGTTTGTCATGGCACTGTGGGTGGAGGTTGGATGGGCTGCTTTTGCTAAGAAATTAAATTTACTAAAGTTAACTGAAATTTACTTTCTGGGCTTTTGAAGCCTCTCCCTGGATGTTGCAAGCTTTCAGTAGACTCTAGAGTTTGAAATAGTTATTCAGACAGATTCTGCCTTAACAATTGTCAGTTTCCTGAGTTTTCCTACTTCTTTGTACCTTGGGTGGTATTACCATCTTTAAATGAGAAAAAAATACTGTACCCCAGAGAGAAAGCCTATTGAAAGGAAAAATGTTGAGTACTTAGGTAAGGTGCAAGCATTTGAAAAAAAAAGTGTTGCATAAGAATGTCATCTTAGGTATGTTAACAATTCTTTGAAGTAATGCATTAGCTATAGAGTGTCAATGAAGTTCCAGAGAATGCAAAGATCAAATGTTATCGATATACTCCTGGATTATCCTAATATTCTCTTAAATAACCTAAAAAACCTTCTAAAAATGCTTATTTTTATTTTGATGCTGTCTCCCTAGAGCTCAAAATTCTTTTCAAAATTTCTCCCTTCTCCTAGCATTGTCCTTGTGAATCAAAAAATTCTCTAACTTTGATATCTCCTGGGTTTTGTCTGGTCTTCAGACCTCACATCAGCCAAAGTTTAAAAAAAAAAAAAAGAGCCTTTCTTCATCAAGACCTATGTTTACTTCAGAAGACATCATCTCTCTGTAAGTTCAGGGGAATAATTTAGTTCTTATTTTCACTGGTGCTTATTTCTGAAATCTAGCAGAACACCCACAAGATGGAGAAAATAGAGTACACGAGGGAGAGGGAGAAAGAAAAGGAAAGTAGCTAGGTTATGAGATTGATGCACTAGCTTGGTTGGGTATGTTGTGGAAAGGGAGAACTGAGATCCTATGTCATAACCGTGATGGGACAGTCAGAGCAAGCATTTAAAAGACATAAGACAGCGTAGGAGGTTTGACCATTAAATACTGTGGACTTATGAAATAAAACAAAATTGAGTTACAGAATGCCATATTTAAGATGACATTCTTCCCCAACACATTTTTTAAAAAATAAAATCTAGAATCACTGTTCTGAAGAGCATGTCATTCAATCTTGTGTCACGCTGCCTATGGTCAGTGTCAGGTGTCACCTTGCATTTTGATGAAACGAGGATGAGATGGGAAACTAGATGTAGGAGATACTAATCTGTACTCTTGTGATTTGGAGTAGATCTGTGGCATTAAAAGGCACCATCCTGAAGCACTGACTCTATTTTTCACTTTTGCAGGACTTTCTGGAGTGTCAAGGGACATAATAGACATTAAATTGGAGAAAAATTGAGTTATTTAAAATTCAAACGTAGGCATCTGGGGTGATTCATATTCATTCATTCTCGTTCTCTTTCAGAAATTCAGGACAGGAAACAGGAAGACAGGCTATTATTATGGGACGCTGAATTTGCATTTAGACTTCTCTAACATGACTGTTGGCCAGTCTTGCACTACATTGTTTTTAGTCCATTTGGAAAACAACATTTCTTTTCATTGGTGGTGTTTCCTTTCCGGTGGATGAAGTTCCACTAGCCTTTCCCTCCTTGCCTGCCTCGGTTCCCTCATTGAGAAGCTAAGACTTAATCTCGTGGGCATTAAAGAAGAAGAAAGTCAGCATTTATCCTTCAAATGTTTCCTTTCCTCATTCTCTTGAGTGCATTTGTTCTTGTCTCTATATGTTAAGTTCAAGAGTAAAGTTTGAAGAGTCTGGTAGTTATAATCTGAGAGGAGAAGTTTGTGTATTTTGGAGGTTTAATAGTGCTATTTCTTTATAAGCTACTTCTTCAATGTCATCTTCATCAGAATAGAGGTGTTACTGTGTATGTGTGTGTGTGTGTGTGTGTGTGTGTGTGGGTGTGTGTGCTGTGTGTTGTATGTGTGTATGTACTCTGAGTAATCCTTCAGCTTGTCTTACTATATTCTATTTCATAATTTGTTCCAAACATCAGTAAGGAAGGCAGGTATTATTTGTCAGATTCCTTTGTGCCTCAATAGAGTTGATCAATTCAGTGCAGCTTCATACAAGAAGAAAGTCTGCCAACAGTGACATGGAACTCAGAAGGACTTACCAAATTAAACAGAAGTGTGTGTGGAAAGATTCTAAGGTTTGGGAACTTTAACTAGTGTTGGTTTGGCTGTGAAAATAATAAAGGCTGCTTTTGAACCCCATGGCTAAGGTGACCATAGGCAATTCTTGAATTAGTCTATTTGCATTATACCAAATGATATAAAAAGTTACCATGTTTTGATAAGAGATGTGATTATTGGCATGCTTTTTTTCATTTAAATTTAGAATGAGCCTCAAAGATAGATGATAGGCGCTACTATTGCCTGTTTTAGATAGGGCAATGGTAATGAGGTTACAGAACTTGTGCAAGCTACACATAGCAGCTATTTAATAGTGGTAAATGGGAACAACAACAAATTAGACTGTGTGGAAGCCACCCTGTTATGTCACCCTCATATTAACTCTACATTACTGTCTCCATTTGACTATTCTCTCCAGCTCCGCCAGTTTTTTCCCCCCAAAATTGTAAACAGTAATTCACACATAGATGCAAATTGCAGTGCTTGCTAAGTCCTTATATTTTCTTCACAAATACTCTTTGGCAAGGGCTGCAGTACATCCTAAGAGACATGAAATTCAAAGGGGAAAAATCAGCCAAGCAAAGAACAATGTGGCCCAGCACAAGGGAATGGAAATAGGAAGCCAGCACTCCTGGAGTTTGGTGTACAGAATCTGGAAACAGAATGGAGTTAGCCTTCTAACCAAAGATGTTTGTCAGGCAGTTATTGAGTACAAATAGAATCAACCTCAAATTCTCCTGGGAAGGAAAAATAATTACGTTTTGGTTGAATGAGGTTTTATCAGAACAGTTTCAGAAACAGATTGAAAAGTTCCGGAACGACACCGGCATGAACATTGGACACATCCCAGTTTCTGTGCCATGTGGATACAGTACCCACAATAAGTGAATCATAGAAAACACAGCTGTCTTTCAGATTCACCATGATTAAAAGCAAGCCTTCAAGGAAGGAAGCCTTCAAGATTTTACTGCTGATAAATGATGCCATCTTGCATACTTTGGGAAAAAGTAGGCAACTTACAGTGTGAGCATTGAGATTCGAGATGGGAAGTTTGCATGATAAAGAGGTAACACTGCGGTGGCTTTTTGAAACCTTAAAAGTTTTATTAAACAATTGGGTCGGACACAATTGTTACATTTATTTAGCAAGATGATCAGAAAGAACTTGAAATTCTTCTCTGCCATTAATCCTGTTTTTTGAAATGCAAGCAAAAATACATGGTAAGGTAATTTTAAAACTTAACTATTCACCTGGAAGGGTATAAACAAATTTGTACCTTTCAAAAGAAAGACAGACACACCCTGGATTTCACTTGTGCCATGGGGAAGTTCATTAAGTTTAGGGTAGATATTGTGGATGAATTTAAACCAAAATAAAAATTAAAATATCACAAAATTATTGCATACTTGTTTTTTAAAAGACATCTAAGAATAAACCCATTAACATTTTAGTCTATGAAAGTAATCTTTATGGAGATTGTGGATAGTGATAGCAATTTCATTGCATAGAAGCAAAATACTCTTAGCCTCAGGAGGTATACATCTGGGTGCAGCTTATGAAACTCAGCAGTGCTGTGAACCGGTTGAACAGGATTTCTCCTGTTTTGTTAGGATTTCTCCTGAAAGACAGGTGAGGAAGAAGAGTTTAAATTTGAATATTGACAGAGTATTAGTCTTTCATAAATAAAGCCTTAAAACTGTTTTCAAGGATACGAAGTGATGCAAAGGTAATATTAAGAAAGAAGAAGTAAATTTCTGCATTGATGAGTCACAAATAATGCCAGCCAAAAACTCTGGAGCAGCTGGGGACAGCTCAGAGTTCAGATTTCAGGCATCTAAGGAGCAACATTTTGAAGCCTTGTCATAGACTTTGTACCCTCCCCTCAAAATGAACTTGGTTTTTAGGAAGCAACAACTAGTAAATAAAAGCTGATACAAAGGGACTCATCTGACCATCCTTCTGCAGGGAACGTCACCTGAGATCCTCTTCTACTCCATGTAATTGTGGTACAACAGGAAACCAGACGTGATTCCACGTGTGTGTGGAAGGAATAAGGAGTTAGCGGGATGTGAAAGCACGCGTGGGAGATAAGCAGGGCCCTAAGTGGCCCCAAGACAGAGTAAGACAGACGTTAGGTGACAGAGTTCAGTCTTGAAGAGGTGCTTTTTATAGACAGTCTTTCACTGACAATTTTCCCTTGTAAAGCAGTATAGGGAAAATTCATTTGGATAAAAATTTTCTCTTCTGATATGCAAAAGTCTTTATGTGTGATGTTTTAGTTTGGAACTCTCAAAAATGAACTCTGAAACAAAAATATGGGTACAAGCAATTCAGGGGATGATAGTAGGAGACTGAAGTAGAACAGAGAAGGTAAATTAGCTAATAAATGATGCATTGTGATTCCAGCAACAATTCAATTCTGCATGGAAACTCTGGGAAAAACGTAAAACATAACTCTCAGAATTTGCTATTCTGGGAAGAATGGAGCTGGGGTATTTAACATGCTGATTACCTCAATCCACTGTGGAATACACCAGGCTGTTGTTATTTCCCCAGCACCTCTGACCTGCTTGGCACACTGGTCATCCTGTCACAGCTTTGCTTCAGGCCCGGAAATGCTTTGCAAAATCCCAGGAACATGACGGGCAAGACAGCATGCACTACCAGAAGACTAAGCCTGTTAGTCTTCCAATTCCCTCTGCCTGAATGCCCGGAATCCAGTTGCTCTTCTACATGAGACACTAGGGAATGTGATGGGCTTGTAAGAAAGACAAGATATTTTATAATTTTCCAGCCCATGCAGGAGGCCAGATTTTAATTATATCTTTGCTTATACAAATCAGGGTCTTATCCATAGTGGTTTCCCAATAATTAGTCACAAAATTGTATTGAAAAGTACTGTCGTAAGGGAACTGGAAAGACTCTGAAATACAGGCTTCAACAGTTCTAACATTTATGTTTTAAGCCTGTAAACCATTAAAAATCCTTCTCTAAAATCTCGATGCTTTAAATTTTGTAATGACACCAATTGCAAAGATGATGTTTAATAAAGTTTTAAAAATAATAATGAGATAATTTGTGTATTTTCCATCATCAGGGAGTTTCTACACTAACACTCAGCTGTCGTGTTCTTATTCATCGTTTTTTATTTCACTGCACTCATTGTACCAACATAAATAATTCCTTTCACTGCAGGAAGTTATTAAATATTCTCATTATTTCTAATCTTCAAAATATGAGTTATATAATTCATATTCTTGGGATGATTCATTGTCCCTTTAGATTTACTTTCAAATCATTTCGTAAGGTTCATATCAGTTACTTTGGGGAAATTAATATTTGTGATTTGATTCCATGTCAGTAAGTGATAGATATAATCAAATTAAGTGATGATTTTTAAAAAATATTAGATGACTCTCATTCTTTGAAATACTCCTCTTCAAACACCCACGCTTTGGTCACTGCCACTTTCTGAATCAATTCTGTGAGTTTTATTTTGCCTCTTTTTACAGTTGTCTAAATGACCTGAATTAATTCACAATGTTAATTGGAATTTCTGTCAAAAACACTGCTGCATGTCCTCATTTACTTTATTAACCAGATCTGGCATCATGAAACTTCTGTCTCCTCTCTAAAATAAAAATAATCATGAAATGTAAATATTTTGAATTGATCCTGAAACTTGAAAAACTATGACAGTGCAATCAGAGATGCTCATGAAAGAAGACTTCCAGAACTTCTTTAGACAAGAAGTGAGGGGGAATATTTTGAAGGGATTAATGGCAATGTGTCTTTTACTGAACCAAAATAGTTTAATTTAAACATTCACAATATTTTAAACAAATTTTCATATTTTCTATTAGTCTATTAGTACAAGTGTGTAGTACATACTGTTCACATTCCTAGTAGGTAGCAAGTACATATAACCCATTTTAATTCCTTTTTTTCATCCTCTTTCCTTTCCTTTGATCCCCTTCCGTGTTTTTGCACATCTTTGCAGTACAGAATATTTACCTTTCTTGTGTGGAGCTGGGGCATGCATATAAAACATTCTTCATGGTCTCTTCCCTCTACCTACCCTCTCAATCTTTTGATCTCCTTTCCTTTGAAAATGATCTATTTCCCTAACTGGTATTATCTATCTTTTTTTGCCCTTTACTTTTCTCTGTGTTTCATGTATGATAGAAACAATGTGGCATTTACACTTTCGTGTCTGATTTATTTCCCTTAGCATCGTGGTCTCAGGTGCATCTATTTTCCTACAAATGATTCAAGTTTATCTTTCTTTATGACAGAGAAATACTCTATTATGGATAACTATTACAGTTTTAATCTGTTCATCTGTTGTTGGACATATAGGCTGCTTGTAAGATTCAGCTATTATGAATTTTGCAGTTATAAATATGACTATGAAGGTACATCTCTAATATGATGTGCTTCACTTTTTTGTGAAAATACCTAGAAAAGCAATAGCTGGGTAAAATGGAGTCTCTAGTTTTAATCTTTTGAATAGTATCCATATTGATTTCCACAGTGCTGGTACTAGTTGACATTTCCACCAACAGTCTTCAAAGATTCTTTTTTCCTCACAGCACAACCTTACCAGTAATTTTTATTATTTGCTTTATTGATGATGGCCATTCTTTCTGTGGTAAGATGAATTTCAATAGTAATTTTATTTCTTGAATGGCCAAAAATGTGGAACATTTTATCATGCATTTATTGACCATTTGTAATTATTCTTCTGTAAAATGTCTATTCACTTTGCTTACCTATCTTTTGATGAAGTCTTTTGTTTTGGAGGGGCTAATTTTTTTGAGTTTTTAAATTTCTAGATAAGAGTCCTGTCTGAAGAACTTCTGGCAAAAATATTTTCCCATGATGTAGGTTGCCTTTTCATTCTACTGGTTGTTTCTTTCATCGTTCAGAGGATATTTTATTTACTATGGCGACATTTGTTGATTCTTGGAATTATTTCCTGTGCAACTGGGTGTTGTGTAGAAAGTCTTTCCTATACCATGACTTCAAGCGTTTTGCTTATCTCTCTTCCCACAGTGTTTCTGTTTTAACATTTATCTCTTTTATCCGTTTTGAATTTCATGGGTCTACATTTAAATTTCTGCACATGGATAGCTACTTTTCCCAACATCATTTGTTAAAGACGCTTTCCTTTGATGTATGTTTTTGGTCCCTTTGTCAAAGATCAAATAGTTGAATGTAGTTGGGGTTGTTTCTGCATCCTGTATTCTGTTCCACAGATTCATGTACCTGTTTTTGCAACAGTGCCATGCTGTTTTTATCACTATAGCTTTGTAATATATCCTGAAATTTAGGGCTGTGATGCCTCCCATTTTGTCCTTTTTACCCAGAATTGCTTTTGTTACTCTAGGTTTCTTTTGGTTCCATGTAATTTACAAGATTGTTTTCTCCACTTCTGTGAAGAATGCCATTGGAATTTTGATTGGGGTTAAGTCAAGCACTTGCAATCCAATTATTTAAATATAGGGTGACCAAAAGTTGCATATTTTTCCATTAATTTTTATAACAGGAAATATAAAAATGATAATTTTATCAAATGTATTCAATATGAAAATTTACTGGTTGAAATGACATCTGCCTGACTGACACACAGGATAGTCAATATGTAAACACACTGCCAAGTAATTAGCAGGAGAAACTGTTAAGTTGTTCAGTCTGATTATCAATTTTGAAAGTTTAATGATTAAACTATCTTATTTCTGTCTATCTAAAAATAAGGGATATCTTTTGATTTTTTTCAGAAAGTCCTCCTGAATTTCCTTTGTTAGAGTCCTGTGGTTATTTCACTGTAGAGATATTTCACTTTCTTGGTTAGATTAATTCATGAGCATTTAATTTTTTTGATGGTATTATGCAGAATATTTTTTTCTCTGATTTCTTTCTCAGTGAAATTATTATAAATGTACAGGACCTCTAGTGATTTTTTATTTTAAAATTTAAAAATATTAAAATCAATGATACAGAACTAAAAATAGTGTATTAATAATGGTTAACATATTGCTTATTGTATCTTCAAAGTAATCAGTCAGAGTACGAGATATAGGCACAAAAACAAACAATGAAAGCACGAACTGTGCTATTTGAAGAACTAACAGATTAGTTTATAATTCCCTGTCACATGCATCTATCATCTATGTGTGCTTTTTCCTCCTTTCTCCTTTCCACCATCACAGTGGTTCTTTCCTTTTGAGCAGTATTTTTCTCTTTCATTTTCACAATACCTGTTGTACATTTTTAACCTTATTTACTCTTTCAGTTTTTTTTGCACTAAGGAGACAAGAGGATGTTTACACCTATAAGTTTATTTCACTTTTAAGTATGGTGTCAAGTTGTATACATTTACCTTGTAAGGTCTTGGGTTTATCCTTATTTAGAGCTGAGCAGTACTTCATTGGATAAAAATACCACATCTGTTTTATCCATTCCCTGGTTGATGGGCATTTGAATTATTTTCAAGAATTAGCTATTCCAGATTATGCTGCTATGAACATGTGTGCACACATAGTGCTGTGGTGTGATGTTTTCAATTCTTTTGGTAATATACCTAGAAAAGGAATAACTGGATTGCATTGGAGGTCCAATTCTAATGCATCTCTACACTGCTTTCCACAGTGATTGTACCAGTCTACACATCCACCAACAGTGGAGGATGGTTCCTTTTTCCCCACAGCCTTACCAGCAATGATAATTGTTTGATTTCTTGATAAGAAATAATCAAGTTATTTCTGGAGTGAGATAACATATCAGTGTTGTTTTAATTTGCATCTCTCTAATGACCAGTGGTGAATATTTTTTAATACATTTATTTACATTTGTATTTTTTCATCTGAGAAGTGCATTTTCATCTCAGATGCCCATTTTTGGATTTGGTCTTTGAATTTGGGAGTGTCCGATTTTTTTCAGTTCTTTATGTGTTCTAGATACAAGTCTTTTGTCTAAGGGATGGTGGACTAAACTTTTTTCCCTTTCTATGTATTTTCTTTTCACTCTGTTGGTGATTTCTTTTGATGTGCAAAAAAATTTTTATAAGATGAGATCCAAATCGTTCATTCTATGATATATATTTGTGCATTTTGAGTTTGTTTATGAACTTTCTGCCTACCCAAATATCTTCAAGATTTCTACCTACCTCTATATTTGTACACTGTTTTCTAATACATTTACTATTTCTCTTTTAATATTTAAATCTTTGAACAATTTTGATTTTAGTTTGCTGCATGGTGACAGATGTGTCTACTTTTAGTCTTTGACATGTGGAAAGCTAATTTTTCAGACACTATTTGTTAAAGAGGCTGTCTTTCTTCCAATGAACATGTTTGGTCTTTGGTCAAGACAAGAAGGTCAAGGGTCTTTGTAGTTGTGTCTGCATTTTCTATTTTGTTCCATTGATCCTTAAATCTGCTGCCCACCCAGTGCCATTCTGATTTTATCACAGTGCCTTTGTAGTATAATTTCTGGTCTGGGTCTGTGATCCCACCTGACTTGCCTTCGTTTCCCAGGATTGTCTTTCCTATCCTAAGTCTCTTTGTTTCCAAATGAATTTTATGTTTTCTCTAGATTTGTGTGAGATGTTAATGGCATTTTGATCAGAATTATATTAAATCTGTATAGCAGTTTTTGGAGTATAATCGTTTTCATTATTTTAGTTATTATCTATGAGCAAGGAATATCTTTCCATTTTATGATATCCTCCTAAATATTTTTATTGGAGTACTGTAATTTTCAATATATAGCTCTTTTTCAATTTTCAATATATAGCTCTTTTGTTAGATCAATTCCTAAGTATTTAATTTTTTGGGTGCTACTGAAAATGGTGTTGTTTCCCTCAGTTCACTCTCAATGAGTCTGTTGTTTTTGTGCAGGAATGATATTGATTTTTGGGTGTTGGCTTTGTATCTAGGTATACTGCCAAGTTTGCTTAAAAGTACCAGGGATCAAATTCCTGAGAACACACTTGCCAGGCAGGCATTTATGCCACTGAGCTAAATCCCCAACACTGCCAATTTGCTTATAATTCCAGTAGACTTTTGGTGGAGTTTTTTGGGTCTTCTATTTAGGTATCATGTCATGTGCAAATAATGATAATTTAACTTTTTCCGTCCCTCCCCTTCCCTTCCCTTCCCTTCCCTTCCCTTCCCTTCCCTTCCCTTCCCTTCCCTTATCCCTCCTATTTCTCTCTCTTGTCCAATTGCTCTGGCTAACATTTCTAGAACTCTTTGAATGGAAGTGGTGTTAGTGGACATTCTTGTCTTGCTCCTGATTTTAGGTTAAAATCTTTCAGTTTTTGTTGATTTAGTACAATGTTGGCTGTGGGTTTGTAATAAATGGCTTTTATCTGATTGAGATTGAGGCCATTTATTCCTATTTACTGTGGAATTTTAGCAGAAATGATTGTTGCATTTTATCAAAAGCTTGTTCTGCATCTGTTGAGAAAATCATGTGACTTTTGTCTTTAATTGTATAGATATGATATATTATGTTTATTCATTTGCATACATTCAGCCATTCCTGCATTCCTGGGATGAATCCACTTGGTCATGGTGTATGATCTTCTTGATGATTTGCTATATTCTCTTTGCTAGTATTGTAATGAGGCTTTTTGCATCTATGTTCATTAGGGAGATTAATCTGTAGTTCTCTTTTTTTGTTGGGTCTTTCTCTGATTTTGCTATCTTAGTAATACTTGCTTCCAGGAATGAGTTAGAGAGATTTGCTTTCCTTTCAATCTCATGAAAGAGTTTGAGGAGTATTGGCATTAACTCTTCGCTAAATTTCTTTTAGAGTTCAGCTGTAAATCCAAAAGGACCTGAACTTTTCTTTGTTGGTAAGTTTTTTGTTAAGCTTTCAATTTCATTAACTGATACTGTGTTATTCAAAATTTTTATATCTTCTTGATTTCACTCTGCTGATTTACAAGTTTCTAGGAACCCATACCTTTCTGTGTTCTATCCTGTGTGAGTAAAAGCTTTGGAAGTATTGATCTTCTGAATTTCCACAGGATCTGTGATGATTTCCCCTTTTTATTCCTCAATATCTGTATTCAATTTTTTCTTTCCTTTGCTTGATAAGGTTGTCTAGGGGTTTGTTATTTTTGTTTATTCTTTCAAAGAACAAACTCCTAGATTCATCCATTATTTGTATTGTTTTCTTAGTCTGAAGTGCATTAATTTCTGCTGTGATATTTATGTCTTCCTCCATTTTCTGTTCCTTGGGGTTGACTTTGTCTTCTTTTTCCAGAAGCTTAATGTGCAGCATGGTTGTTATTTGTACTCGCTCTGTTTTCCTGATGTAGAACTCCCTGCTTTTTGTATTTTCCCTTTAAGACTGCTTGCTTTCCTTGTGTCCCACAGGTTCCAGTACATTGCATTTGCATCTTCATTGCACTGTAAATATTGTTTAATTTCTTATTTAGTTTCATCTGTGATGCATTAGTTGTTCAGGAGGGTGTTATTTAATGTCCATGTGTTTATGAGGCTTTTGCAGTTTCTTTTGCCATTAATTTCCAATTTCATTACACTATGGTCAGATAATATGCATGGAATAATTTCAATTCCTTTGCATTTATCTAAGAATGTTCTTTGGGCTAGAATATGGTCTACTTTGATGTCCCGTGTAAAGCTGAGAAGAATGTGTATTTTGTTGTTGGTGGAATACTCTCTATATATATCTATTAAATCCATTTTTTCACATTAGATTTAGTTGTTGTTTCTTTGCTCACTTTTTGTCTAGTAATTCTACATCTTTGTGACAGTTAGTTATTAGTGTCCCCCATCACAGTTGTGCTTATTTAATTTTTCATATCTATTAATATTGTCTTATATAGTTGGGTGCACCAAATAGGTGAACACATATTTATGATTGCTATCTCTTCCTCTTGAATTTTCCCTTGACAAGTGTGTCAGGAAATTCATCTCTTTTGAGCATTTTTCGTTTGAAGTTCACATTGTCTACAAACAGAATAGCTACCCCTACTTTTTTCTACATTCTTATTCTATGGAATATTGTTTTCCAATTTATAACTTTCAGTCTCTGAGTTTCTTTTCAGTTAAATGTGTTTCTCACGTACAGTATGTTGTTGGATCTTGTTTCTTGGTCCATTTTGCTCATCTGTCTCTTTGGGTTGTGAATTGAGGTCATTTACATTCATGGTTACAACTGATATATATTGGCTTATCTTTGTCACGTTATTTTCCTGCTGTTGGTCTCCTGTTTTTCCCTTCTGTTTAACTGTTTGCCATGCCTGGTGGTTTCTTTCTCATATTGCTTAGCAAAATGTGGTCATTTTTATGTCTGTCTAGAATATCTTTCAGTACTCTTTCTAGGTTTCATTTACTGGACATGCATTTCTTCAGTTGTTCTTTGTCATGTAAAGTAATTTTTCTCTATTAATTTTTAAGATATTTTTTCAGGATATAGCAATATGAGTGAGAAATAGTTTTCTTTCAAGGCTTGAAATGCTTTTCTCCTCATTCTTCTTTACTTGGGTGTTTGTGTTGAAAAGTTGGCCATGATTCTAATAGGCTTCTCTTGATAGATGATCTGTTTTGTTTTTCTTCTAACAGTTTTTAAAATCCTGTTTTTGTTCTGAATTTTTTGGAATTCTGATTATTATATGTTTGGGTGTAGATTTATTCTAGTTATGGCTGCTTGAAATTCTTTATGTCAGATTCTGTTCTCATGCATGGGAAATTTTTGGCTTTTAATTCTGCAAATTTTCAATGTTATTTTTGTTGACTGCTTTTCATTGACACCTATTAGTCATATTATCTTTCTTTGCATCATTTTGGAGCTGTCAAATTGTTTCATAGTCCTTTGTTATTTTAAGTGATTTTTCCTTTTTTGATTGCTAGCCATTATCTTGCCTTCAAAGTCTGAAAGTCAATTTTCAGTTTTGTTCAATTGGTTTTTTTCTGCTTTCAATAGAATTTTTAATTTCTGGATAGCTCTTTGAATATGTTTTATATGTTCTACTTTTTTTTTTCTATATTATTCACTTACGGTTTCCTTCATTTTCCTGTGCTTCTTTTTTTAATCTAAGTCTTCTCTAGCTATGGTAAGAATTCCTTCATTAAGGTTGTTTCTTTTTTCTTTTTTTTTTTTTAACCTGAAAGAGCATTTCTGATCTGCTTTTCTCTGTAGCCTTGTGGATTTGTTTCTCTACTTCATCTGTCTTTTCAGAAACTTCAGGTTTGTGTCCTCCAATGTCTTATATGTCAATGTCCCCTGTGCATGTTATAGGTGGACTAAATCTGAGATTGCATTTTGTTTTTCATCTTGTCATTTTTTACCTCTTGATCATATTTCAGGGTTTTCAGTCTTGCTAATGTCATCTGCCCACTGTGTGTGTGTTAGTCAGGGTCCTACTGTCTCACAGTGTAGGCAGGTGCCAGTCACCTATATTCCTCATAGGGGCCAGTTCAGTGAGTTCTGGATTTTTCATGGGCTGACTAGCCTAGAAGTATTGATGTGAACCAATCATTAGTTCATATTGTAACTGCTGCTTCAGGCTTTTCCAAGTCACCAGATCCAGTTGGCCATGGTATATTTCCCAACTCGGGCCCTATAGTGTCATTGGGAGTCTTGCAGGCCCTCCCAGGGTCTGCTGGGTGGATGAAGGCCTCATCCACAATCCCTTTGGCCTGCAGAGGTCCTCTGGGTGGCAAGAGTACTCACCCATGCTCTCGTGAACCTGTCAATGTCCTTCAGGAAGGTGGAGGGCCCAACCAGGCTCTCCCTTGCCGGCTGAGGTCCTCTGACAGAAGGAAGGATCGCTGGCTCTCTCACTGCCTCTGCAAAATCTTTTAGGTGTGGAGAGGGGGTCTTGGCTCTCCTGCTGGCCTGCATAGGTCTCTTGGGTAGGGGGAGGCATTGCTGGTCCTGTCACTGGTCCACTGAGGTACCCTGGATGGAGAGAGGGGCCTCTAATCATTTTTGAGTGCTGATTTTTGTTTTCTCCTGCTATATTACTGATTTTGATCATTAATTCTAAGTGTTTTGAGTTGATTTTTGGGATCTTCTATACAGAGGATGATGTCATCTGCAAATAGTGATAATTTGACTGTTTCCTTTCCTGTATATATATTTTTTCTTGCCTAATTTGTTTTGCTAATGTTTTAATGTTTAAATTGAGTAGAAGTGGTGATAGAAGACGTCCTTGTCTTATTCCTGATGTTAGAGGGAAGTTTTCAGGTTTTTCTCATGCAGTAGTATACTGGCAACAGGTTTGTCATAAACCGATTTTATCAGATTCATCTAAGTTCCTTTTATATCAGTTTTCTTCAATTATTTTTTCATGAATGGTTATTGGATATTGTTAAGGCTCTCCTGTGTCTATTGAAGTGACCATGTAATTTTTGCCCTTGCTTCCAGTTTATGTGATGAATTACATATATTGATCTGTGCATGTTTAACTATCTTTCCATGCTTGAGTTGAAGCCTATTTGGTTATGATATACAACTTTTCAATGATGTGTTGCACCATGTTTGCAAGTATCTTGCTGAGGATTTTTGCATCTATATTCATTAGCGTGATTAGTCTCTAGTTCTCTTTTGGTAGGATCCTTGTCTGTTTTGGGAATCAGGGTACTGGTAGATTTAGGATTGGCTTTTCAATGTCATTAAAGAGTTTGAGGAGTATTAGTGTTAGAACTTCCCTTAAGTTTTTGCAGAATTTATCAATGAACTCTTCAGGACTGGGCTTTTCTCATTTGATAGATTTTTTTTTTTTTTTTTGTATTGCTTCAATTTCTTTACCAGTTACTAGCTTTTTCAGGACTTTGAAGTCTTTGTTGAATTTGATAATTCATGTGTATCTATGAATCTATCTATTTCTTCTGAATTGCTGAATTTTTTGGTGAACTAGTTTATGCAATATTTGTTAGTTTTTTTATTCTGTAAGCATCCATTGTGATTTCACCTTTTGTACTTTTAATTGCATTTATTTTAGTCTTTTCTGTCCTCTTTTTCATTAGATTGGCTAAGAGTTTATGCCATTTGATGTATGTTTTTGAAGAACCAACTCTTAGATTGATTAATACTTTGTATTCTTTGTCTCTATTTCATAGAGTCCTGTTCTGATTTTTATGATTTCCTTCATTGTATTAGTTTTGAGTTTGGCTTGCTCTTGGTTTTGTAGGATTTGGAAATGCATTGTTCTGTTATTTATTTGTGCTCTCTCTGTTCTTGTAAGGAATGCATTCATAGCTAAAATCTTCCCGCTTAGGAGTTCTTTCATTTTATATCATAAGGTCTGATGTGTTGTACTGACATTATCATTTAGTGGTGAAACTGTCTTATTTGTTGTTGGACTTTTTCTGTAGCTCATTGTTTAGCTAAGTGTGTATTGTTTAGTTTCCATGAATTTGAATAACTTCTGTGTTTTCTTTGTCATTGATTTCTAAATTCTTTGTGCTTTTGTCTGATTGTATTCATGGTAAAATTTCAATTCTTTTATATTTGCTAAGTCTGTTATGTTGGCTAGTGTGTGGTCCATTTTGGAGAAAGTTCCATGTATTGCTGAAAAGAATTTGTATTCTGTTATTGAGTAGGACACTCTCTAGATATTAAGTTCATTTGTTCAAAAGTATTGTTTGATTCTGATATTTTATTGTTGACTTTTTGCGCAGTTCATCTTACTATTTGTGAAGACACTGAGTTTCCCCCATTGCTTATGTATATTAGACATCCAAAGGTACTTTTATTAAATTGGGTGCAATGTTCTTTGGTACATGTATGTTAATAACTATTATCTTTTCCACTTGAAGTCTTCCCTTAAACAATATGTAGCGATCTTCTTTGCCTGTTTTGAGCAGTGCTGACATACTGCTCCAGCAGGAAAATGCCCCAAAAGAGCAGTCAATACTGCTATTTTGTGTAAGTCTGCTTTCTTATGTTGGGCAAGGGCCCTGCTACTCTAGCGTGGATCTGCTGCCTCATCCCCCTGCCCCCATAGGATTTTTTTTGGTCACATACCATATACTAAAAGATTTAGATGTTTAGTTGTTGGTTAACTCTTGTGTAGCATAATATTCTAAAAAAAAATTTCCCACATCAATGAAAATAACTCAAAGGTTTTTTTTAATCACATGGGTTATTAAAATGTTCACACAGAATTAGGAAACTATCTTCACAATTAATTTTGCTTCCATTTTATGCCTAGATATTTTAATGCAGACATTGGAATGGACACATTCATAGCTAAAAACTTCCCACTTTGAAGTTCTTTAATTTTGTCTTATAAGGTCTAGTGTGTTGTACTGACATTATCATTTAGTGGTAAAACTGTCTTATTTGTTGGGCTTTTTCTGTAGCCCATTTTATACCTGATTTAGTTGTCATTACTTGTTATATTGTTTTGTGGTACAGTCATCTTTCTGTCCTCGACTTTGGTCACAGTGTTGCTTATACTGATGGAACTTTTATAAGGGATTAAGAATGGTGGGAATGACATAGAGTAGAAGTGAATGCTGACGTATGGAAGTGACTATAAAGAGCAAGGTGAAATTTGTAAATGGTATTTAGTTCTACTTGTTCCCTGGGGACTCTGAAGAGATTTAGAAAATATAAAAACAAAAACGATTCATAGCCATGTGGGAACTCTCCTAAGCCCCATGACAGTTCACACTTGGCCCTATCTCAAGACCCGCATCCTCACACTCTCCTCCCTCTGTCCAGATGCTCCTCTCAGTGTCACCCTTCCATCTGTCTACCATGTGTGGGCACTTCAGTTTAAATTCCTCTGGCTGAGGAATTCATTATATCACTGCCAATCCACGTATCCTTTTTGTTTTATATTTTATGACTCACATAATCTTTCTTATCTCCTTTTTTAAAAATTTTATTTAAGGAGAAAAAGAAAAAAAAAGCAGAAAAAGGGTACAAGTTATACAGAATTTCAGAAAAAAATAAACAGGAAATCACTAGTTAATGGATTACATATTGTCATCTTAGAATCATTTGTTCATTACAAAATTAAAGCATATAAAGTGGACATTCAAACAGTGAAATTGCAAACAGTTCTGTTCAATGATCCAACAAAACTCAGTAATATCATTGTCTATCTTATACACTTAAATATACATGCAGTTATATCATTTAGAGCACTTTCTTTTCCTCTCTTTTGTACAATGACTATTACACTTTTTGGGTTTTATTACTCCCACAGTTCTTACTACTTTTTTGGAAGAAGATAAAACCAAATGTGACATAACAGAACAGAGTTGGTCAAATCAAAAGGGGGATACAATAGATAATGTAAAAACATAATACAAGGTGATCAACAATGGTTATCATAATGCCTCCCACTATCTCCAATAGAATTGCCTATATCATCAATCATAATAAAATTGAACAAAACTGTAAAGAATGAAACCAACAGAACCAAAACATTGGGGACATTACAGGTCTTCAAAAGTAGTGTTTCTAATCTCTTTAGTCTCAGCTATATCACTGAAGAATCTTTTCATAACCATTATAGTTAAAATACTGCATCTGCCCAAGTTGCTGTCTCTAGTTACTTCTATACTGTTGACTCATTTCACTTTCTTCATTACATTTATTCTCTAAAGAACATTGTTGTTTGTATTTCTCTGGGGTGTTTATTATCCATTGTTTTCCATTGAATTGTAGGCTGTGTAAGGATAGGGTCTCCATTTATTCCCAATTAAATTCACAGCTTTACGGAATGGGCTTATTAATTGATACATAATTGTGAATATTTCTTGATAAAAAATTTTTATCAAGACAATCTAAGACAAAAAGTTTTGGTTTCTCAAGGTATTCTAGGATTTCATTTTGACACACAATCTCTTTCATATATATTCTAAAAGTAAGGTTCTCCATGATCTATTTTCTGTAATCTGTAGCATTTGCAATCTGATTTTTCTGATTCTCTCAGACTTTCTGGAATCAAGACTTACATAATGGTTTTGAAAATGACAAGCTGTCAACATTTCATTTGTCACAGTCATCAGCCTCCCATTTTGGCCACAGAGAATTAAAGACAGGAAAGCTATAATAAGCTGGAAGGAATGTGCTAACATCCTCAACTACAGATTATT
Source organism: Cavia porcellus (assembly GCF_034190915.1). Taxonomy (NCBI): domain Eukaryota; kingdom Metazoa; phylum Chordata; class Mammalia; order Rodentia; family Caviidae; genus Cavia; species Cavia porcellus. Next base: position 62,386,082 of record NW_026947504.1, read on the forward strand.
TGAAGACAATCAAAAGTGATGAACCCCAACACCTGCAGAAGACAGGTGAAACTCAAACTCTGTGACAATTGGGAGGTCATTTGCCTGGCCACAGCCCTGAGGACTGTAGATCTTTGTTTTCTATTGTTTAAAGGGAAAACAACAATCTAGATTTTTCTAATACTTCCTGAATTTAAAATGTAGAATATATAATAAAATTTTTAAATTTCATGCAGGTTAAATAAAACTTGTTTCAGGTTCCTAATTAGTCGTCAGATTCCCTGTTATTAACTAAAATGATATAAGTAGATTTTTTTATTGTGCTGTTGTTCTGTTTCATAATTTAAGAGAATGTAAAATATAGTATTGCTTCTTTTAGTTTCAATATGCAGACCTAAAACCTTGAACATTGCTCCTTAAAAGATCTGTAGTGAAGAACTAATTTTTAAAAATTCTATCTGCCATGGTTTCAAATTTTTGAAACATACATTATTAGGAAAGTGATTGTATGTTTAGATATCATGGTAATTTCAAATATCTATAAAAGTTTCTATAAGCACAATCTTAATTTCTTTTCTCAGGACATTGGGGAGAAGTTGACAGTCCAGAAACACACATTAACTAGCTTGCCTGAAGGGAAAGCTAATAAACACACATATTCTTGCCTATGTTTTATAGTTTTTAGATATCAATCCTTATTAAGTGCAATAGACTAAAGGTCTATATCCCCCAAATCAAGTTTTGCATTAATCCCAGTACATTGGTATTTGGAGATGGGACCTTTGAGAAATGGTTATGTTATAAAGGTGAAACCATCAGGATTCACCTAAGTGCCTGATAAATCAAGTCTCAGAACCCACTGTGTGGGGTTACAATGAGAAGACAAATGTCTATGATTCAGCACTGGCCATCGCTAGACACTAATCTGCTGGCACCTTAATCTTGTAGAACTGCAAGGAATATCTTTCTGTTGTGCATAAGCCATTGAGTTTATTCTGTCTATTATCTATCTATCTATCTATCTATCTATCTATCTATCTATGTATCTATCTATCTGTATCATCTTTGGTGTTACTGGGGATTAAATGTAAGGACTTCATTCCACCCCAGTCTTTTTGAATTTTTTATTTGAAACAGGCTCTTGCTACGTCATTAAGTTGCCCAGGACTGGCAAATTTACTGTCTTCATGTCTCAGCCTCCCAGAGTGCTAGGATTACAAGCATGTGCCACAACACCTGGCTCACTTTAAGACGTTTTTATTAGGAACCTGAGTTGAATAAACAGTGTGGATTATGAGCAACTTTAAAGATAGTCTGTGAAATTTTTAATTTTTTTTGTTTCAATGCCTGGAACATGATAGGTGCTCACCAAGAAGAGTGAGAAATTTAACAAGGAAGTTGTACATTTTATGAGATTAAAATATATCTTAAATTTTTCCTATTTTTGATGTGAGAAAATCAAATATCACTAACATTCTGACATCTGCTCCCCAAACCCACATGGCTCTGAGTGCGAAAAGCTACTGTAAGGATCTTATACCCCATCTAACTTCATGAAGAGCTAAAAAGCTTCCTTGGCCTATCATTTCCTTTGGACTGCATTATTAGTGTATCAAAGCCATTTGATTTAATGTGTGATAAAGGACTCTACTGTCTAAAAACTTGGAATTTACCTATATCAGATTCCTCCCATAATGACTTTTTCTCATACACAATAAGTCAAACTGTCACACAGTACTGCTTAGATGCTATAATGTTAGCATGAAACTCATCTATCCAAATACTTCCTCAAAAGTTATATGTGTAAAAAGAATATTCTTTTTAGGTAGGGGGACTGAGAAAGACTTTACTTCTCTCTATCTTTCCATATTTCCTAGCTGCAGCTCATCTTCTGTAGTCTCATGCTTCCTACATAATGTCTGCATTCATCCAGATAGCTGTGACTCAGATTTCTTCCCCAAAGAACAATTTTTGTCAGCTCCTGTTTTCTGGAATGAACTGGCCTTGGAAATGTTGTAAAGCTAAAGTTAAGCAAAGAAGTATACAGGAAGAGTAAATCTATTCCCTAGGTTTAGTGGCTTTCTTCTTTCTTGAATAGTGAAATTTTATTTGCTTTATAAACCCTCACAGCAAGTGGTGAGGCACCCTGTCTCCTGTTACTGAAAACAAACACTCAGGCTTAGCTGAGATAATGACTGGGATTAGGAGAGCCATTCTCTCAGTGATCAACACAGCTAGGAAGAACTTTCTTGATTTCGTGAAATGATTGATGCTTATACTCAATATGTTGCCTAATGCCCTTGTCAATGCATTCTAAAGTTAATATAAATAATACAGAACTTTTGTTTGCTTCATAACTATGGGAAAGGCTATCTTTCATTCAAGTCATCTGGAACTTAATGAGGTGGAGTTCATAGTCACTACTGCCTAAGAAAAATCAGTAATACTAGACAGCAAAAGAACTGATTTGTACATTTATCTTTACTTTGGCTGGCTCTCTTCATGGCATGATATAAGACTTTAATGATCAGTGAACCAGCCTGTGAAATTTATTGAGAAATCTGAGAGCAATGGCTTTCTCTTCTTTGGAAGTCTGAAGATGCCAATTCATTTCCTTTTAGTATGTCATCTGGTTTGGAAGGCAGTCCTTTTTGGAGGCAGAACACTGTGAACCCCGAGCTTGGGAGGATAGGCTGGCTCCCTAGGCTTTGCATGAGTTGTACTTACTACAGTCTTGCTTTCTCTAGTGGGCCTGAAGCAAATCCAGTGAAAACCTGACCTGTGATCTCTGCAATGATCTTTTTCCTCAACTGATCTTAACAGAACCCAGGTATAGGTCAGTGGCTAGCCTGTCTCCTATCTAGTCATTTTTATGTTTTCCTGGATGAGACCTTGGGTCCTGTTCCACAGGCTCTCCTACTCCACCATAGAATCTCAATCTTCCACATAACTCAAAGAAAGAATTGGTTTCTGTCCCAAAGTCCCTCTTCTGACCTGTATTTTACCTTGTATTGTGTATAACTTTTGAAAGTTTCAAAGCTTGAAGTTGGATTCTGATCTTTTTCTTCTTTTCTCTATCTGAGTCTTGAAACATTTGAGAGATAAAGGAGACAGATGAAGATAAAAACAATAGCTTTATTGCAGATAAGACTTATACCTGATTCTATGGCTTACATTTATTTCTCTGTCAGATCTCTTAAACTAGTTCTCAAAACTGTACTCACCCACCTAGCCATGGCTGGTACTGAGAGACTGCAACATTTCCCACCTGGCCTGCATGGGAGTTGGAGCTATAAGCAATGCCACGGGGAGCAGAGGGAGCAGGTATTTTGTGCATCGGCTTGATGAGGAGGGGGTGGGAAACGGAAAGTCCAAGGCAGTTATGCCCGGCTCCTTTGTGAAACTCCAGGGTGCCTAAGCCAAAGCTGTTCAGTCTGTTATGTGACGGGTGCCTAAGCCAAGGGTGAAAGTCCGTTATGTTAGTTTCCACTGTTGCTGTGGCAACTTGTCACAGGCTGTGTGGCTTAAAACAAAATTTTATTACCTTACAAATCAGCAGTCTGGAAACGGGTCTTACTAGGCCACAGTGAAACTGTTGGCAGGTTATGTGTCTTCTGAAGCTTCAAAGGGAGATCCTGTTCTTTGCCTGTTGCAGCCTGTGAGCGCTGCCCACATTCCCTGTCATATGGCTCATTTCCAGTAGTGACTTCACCGCACCCTCTTCCATTGTCATATTTTCTTTTCTGATTCTGACCCTTCTCTTTCTCTCACCTATGAATACAGGTGCCTCTTGGATACAAAGGGATGCAATTTTCCCATGTCAAGATTGTTAATTTAAGCACAACAACCGTGTACCTTTTGACATTGTAATAATAACGTATTCACAAGTTTCTGTGATTAGGATGAGGATTTCTTCACGGATGACTTTTTTTCTGTCATAGATTCATGATGGAAACTAGGAAAACTGGGGACATTGACCACATTCCTATATGTTGACACTGCCATCTAGTTTCATTGAATCTGGACTTTAAATTGCGTACTGGTTTTCTATATGAAAACTGAGATTGACCTTCCCTGTGACAGCTGAGACTAGTAAAACAACACAACTGAATGCTTTAGAGACACATGTGAATATTTTTCCTTTAGAAACAATTTTGAGAAGCTGACATTAATATTTGCACTTTACAAACAAGAATCAACTCAGAAAGGATAAATTACTTTCTCAAATATATAGCTGGAATTTTACTTTGCTCAAAAAATACAATAGGGATAATCTTGATACTTAAATATAGTCTTTGACTTCAAGTCTGTGTGTATTCTATTTTTCTTACTGCTTCTTTACCTTTTGCCAGAGCAGATCCCTGGGCTCAGTGCAACCATTATGAACAGGTCTTTCCTGTTTGCTTGTTTATCCATCTTCATTGGTTTTATGTGGCTAAGGACCCATCATAATAATGACACAGAACAGAAACGAATTCCAAAATATCCTTGTATTTGGTCCCTTATGCTTTAGCCTTTCATTTCTATTTCAATACAGCTTCACAGAGAGCTTCTCCAAAGCAGCTGAGCATATGACCATATACAATAAAGGCATGCCTTTCATGGAAACTCAGGGCCAGATCCACTGCTCTTCCTGGGAAATTCGATGACTGTTTTTTCCCAGGCTCCAACACCAGCTCTGTCACAGGGATCCCGGATGATTGCCACAGGAGAGTTATACAAGAATTTAATGGGCAGAACAAGAACAGCTTCTTACGAAGTTATGACTAATAAATAGAATTAGTTCAAGTGTGTATCTAGGCTTTGTAATATAAAAAGCCATTTTCTGGGCAACCCAACATAGAACCTGGAACAAAGAAGATGCTTAAAAATATCTACTGAATTAAGATCCATTACTGAGTTGTGTCTAAATTGGTATTGATAACCATTCAATAATGCTCTGCATTCTAAAAGAAGAGAACATGGAATCAGCTGGGCTGCAATATGATTTTTGCTGTCAAATGTTTCATCATCATTAACAGTGGTATTTCCTGGAAGGCTCCTATATGTTATGCATTGGCGAGGAACCTAAAATGCCTACACATAGTTCTTTACCATAGTCTGTATTATGTGCAGTGAAAATCTCCTTTTGGTTTTATCTTTAATAAGACTGCATATAAAAGCAAGTTTTATCATTAGTATATATTTAATCATTGCTCTGGTAATAATAAACAAACAGGCACATATACAGTAGTGATGACAAGTTTCCCTTCATGGTTGATTAGAAAATAGTTAACAAAATTTTTAGATTGCCAAGATTATATTGGCAGAAAAACTCACAATGTCCCAGTTCATGCAGGCCAATGGCATTATTTTTGTTAATCTTGGATTTCTAAACTTCTCCAAGGAACAAAATTCCTAAGAAGTCTGGCATTGGCTTGTTGTGGTAAATGTGTTCAATCTCCCAGAAATCTCAAATGCTTGAGAAGACTTCATTGTATTGAGAAAGTAATATTACCTTTCTTTGAACTTATGTGCTTAATATTTACTACATTTTATTTTGCTTTTTCAAAAGTGCACTAGTTTTAAAATTTAATTACTCAAGTAATACTTTAATTAAATTTACATGTTTAAAGAGTTAAAGATGCAAGACTTATTAAAGTGAAAATTAATATTATTTCTTCTTTCACAGAGGCACCCTCTTTAAATATATATTATGTAAGGTTTTAGAATTTTCCTAAAATACATACAAATAGAATGTTTATATGAGTACCTCTAGAAAAAAACAGTTTTGGATGTTTTTCTGTTCAGCATGGATAATTAGAAATTAGATACCCTTCTCTTGCTTTACTTGGGCATCACATTGCACCCACCAACTGAATAGTCTTAATGCATTTATTTTTGTTAGATTTTGAATTACTGTACCTATGCAAATTTGATCGGTTTTTTGCTCCTTTCATTAGGGAGATATGATCATACTTTTGTTCATGTAGCACATTTTATTTTCCATGGAGTTCACAATGCTCTGTGTCTGATTATTTGCTTAGGTTTCTCTTTATGTAACATTAGTTTAATTCCAAACTTTCCAACACTTTTCCAAATCTATTCTCCATGTATGCATTATTATTAGGTTCATCTTTATATGGTAGTTTCTCTTGGGACCTTCTGGTGGGCTTCTTTTTGCTTCTTTTTATCCAAAGAGGATATGCCTAAGTATCCTCTTTGGGACTTAAAACTGAGTCATATCTTCTCTTTCCTGTATCGTACATCTTTTTATTTGTTTGCTTTTGCCTGTGGCTTGAACACTTATTTTTCTGGAATACATTTTCTGGTAATGAATACACATATGGGAAGGCATGTATGAAGAAAATTTTTCTGGTACTCTATACATCTGTGTTTCTGTCCTACTGTGACACTTAATGGAGATTTTGAGTTTAGATAAATATTCTTCAATAGTTTGAAGGTCTTATTCAATTTTCTTTTAGGCTATAATATTTCTAGTGAAAAGCCTGAGGTTTTTGTGTTGCCTGGTGCAGGATTTTTTTTTTTTTTTTTTTTTTTAATTTTCAACTCTGGGAGCTTGTATGATTTTTCCTTTAATTTCATTTCTAGAATGTCTTAAAATGATGTAAACTTATGTAAATTTAATTTTATTCAGTTGGCCAATTTATAAGACTTTTCTATCTGGAATTTGTATCATCTTTTCTGAAAAATTCTCTTAATCATTTTTGTGGTGATATTCTGTTCTTTGCTTCCTTTTGTCATGTAAGTATCGGATGATCCAGTCTTTACTTTGGTGTTAAGAAAATTTCTATCTTCTATTGTTTTTACAATGTTGTTTTGGCTCACCTTTTTTGTATCTTTTTCAAGTTTTCTATCCTAATGATTCTTTTCTGCTGTTAAGTCCTTGGAAGCTAATGTTTTTTAAAGTTCAATCAGGTAAAAACTTCTCATAATTCTAAAGCTGTTTTTGTTGTTGCTGTTGTTGTTGATTTCACTGTCATTACCTCATGAGGACAGAGGACTTTTCTAGCACTTAGCTGATACATGGGTTACAGCACTGGAATGCAGACACAGAAATGAAATCCAACTCTTACTTTTACTAACACAGACACTAATGAGATTTTTCAAAATGAAAAACAAAGTACTGTTGTCACTATTTTTTACTGTTTTGGATTTCTTTATAAATGTATGCTATTTTTGTCACATGTATTATGTATTATATATGATATATTGAGCGACTGGTAACTGTGTGCTTTTGATTTCTAAAGTGATATATACTGACGGGTACAACCAAAATGAACAACAGTTTTTGGAGCTACTTCATAATTTTTTAAGACTATTAAAGAATCCTGAGACAAAAGGTTTGAGAATTGCTACTTTAAAAATTACTTATTAAATCATAATTTCTCATTTCCCAGATACAATATTTTTCTTCTGTGTCTCTTAGGATAGTAATAATAATTTTTCTTTTAAATTTCCTTCTCCTTGGCTAGTCTCAGCTTGCCTGCTAAGTTGCTTTTTTCTATTCTTCATATTTTCTGTCTTGGAGTCTTTCCTGACATGTATTGTGGTCTTTAGTTCTCTACTCATGTAAAACTGGGGAATGGAAAATGATAAACTGTGAAAACTCATGAGAATTGGTGAAAGCTTTTTTGTTTGTTTTCCTTATAGTAATCTGGCTGTTGAAACACCAGGTGTAGAAATTACCATCTTTGGATATATTCTATTAGGTTGATTTAACTTCACAGAGAAGATTCTTGAAATTTCTTGTCAGAGGAGCACTGACAGTGTTACTCTCGTACTGGCAACTGAGCAGAGGCATTGTCCTGATGAATTTAAACATGCAACATACCACAGTGTACAATGAGGTAGCCCCCGTTTAACTGTTTTCTGTGAGATACCCTCACCTCCTTATCCTCAGTCCAAAGCCTGTGCTTTACTAGCTGCTCAGAATTAAACCTCAGCATTCTGATGGACTGGGCAGGGCAGCAACACAAGGGTGAGAAGTAAGTGTGAGATACAGAAATCTAATGATTCTCACATACCTTTAAATCGATCCTCCCTACCATGGTATCTCCCTAGATCCCTACTGCAAAGCTGGATTCCCCCTTTCAACTATCTACTATGGCGCTCAGGCTGCTTCTCAGTTTTCTCCATCACCAATTTAGGATTTGCTGTCTTTCTGCCCAGTGGATTGCCAGTTGTCCACTGATTTTAGGGAATTTAAACTGAAAGCAAGCAAGCTTCTAACTTCCAAAATTCTGTTGGCATTATCACCTCTCTTTTTCTCTTTGCCTTTGTGATTGTATGCGTGTTAAAAAATTGTTCACCGTAAATATCTCTTCTAGGATTTGCTAATCTATAGCAAAATTGGTTGAATGTGTTAATCGTGTCATTAACACAAAGAACCATGCCCATTTTCTGAACGGTCTCAGGCATGTGGCCAGTATTTTTTATGAATGCTTCACTCTGAGGATTCAGAAATTCTGTTGCTAGAGTTATTTTTCAGCCCTCTGCTCAGTTAATTTTAGCAAAGGATAGATACATTTACAAATCTAATATTAAAAATACCCTTTAAGAATTTTTTAGAATCAAGAGCCTGAATGAGTTTATTTCATTTCAAAGAGGTTGATTTTAAACTAAGAAAGATGAAGTTGCTATTTTTTGTACCCAGTTTTGCAATGATAAATGTTTCATTCTTCCACTTTTGGTGTTAGATCAGTGTTGGCTGTGACGAGAAGTTCATCTCCTTTAGGAAATGATATAAAAAGCGGATAACCTGAATATTCTATAGGCATATTTTTCAACATCAGAATGCATTAATATTTATAGAGCTCTATAATTCTTGGCCTCTAAGTCATGCCTCAGTAGTATTTTAAGGAGACTCTACACTATTTCAGGATATTATACTTGGAGGCCATTTAAGGCACAGCGAGTACTAGTATCATTTTTAGAAAAATGACTAACCAAAACCTAGCAATAGAAGAAAAGTGTCACTGCTCCCTGTCTTTATGATTAGTCTCTACAAAGATCTTTCTGTTTCCCCCTTATTTAATTAACTGAAGGAGTGACACTTCCTCATTTCACTGTCTTTACTTGGCTTCTGCTTTCAAAGAAGCAGTTTTCATATATACTTTAGGGAATTTAAACTGAAAGCAAGCAGGAAAATATTAAAATGGTAGTACTTTAACCATTCACTTGGGATGCTGGGAATGATTTCATTTTGATAATTCACCTTGCTATTAAATCAATTTTACCATGTTGATTATGATCTGCCTTGGGATACTATAGCAATAAGCAAGGTGGCCTGCTTGGAGTGAATAAAGGGCTATAAAAATTAGCAAAACTGACCAAGAATCAGGTTGCAAGATGGAAGTCAAAGATAAATACAACTAATTAATAAGAAAAAAAATTGCAAATCAGACCTGACAAAAACAGTGGCTTTGAAACTTTAGATATCAATTCAGTAAGGGCAAGGTGGGTCCTAAAAGTTCACATTTATCATATATTCTTTAGGTGTTTCTTATGGAGTGTTACAGTTTATGTCTGGATGTCCACCCAGAACCTCATGCAGTCAAGGGGGATGGACTCTTCAAAGACAGCTTGTTAAACCTGGACCTCCTGTTTTCGTGCCCTCACCTCAGGAAACAGATTTACAGCATTTCCAGCCTGACTCAGTAGGGCGCTGGGGTCCTCACTCTGTAAACATCCTCACCTTGTGCAAGAGAAGGGCATGGAGGTGTTGGGAGTGGGACACCTGCCCAGGGAGGGCAGCCTACATGCAATATAAGACAGGAAACAGGCTGGCTTCCCTTTGCTTGTTCTTGTTCCTTCTGCCACCATGAACCATTTCCCCTCATACCACCGTGCTTTTGAACCAGTTGATTACAAGCTGAAACCCCTACAAACTGTGAGCTAAATAAAACTTTCCTTCCCTACTTTGGGTGTTGGGTATTTTGTCTCAGCAATGGGAGAAAAGTAATTGACACAGGGAGGTAATTTATAAATTTAAGGACTATTTGTAAGGACTGTATAGGCTCTTATAATTCTGTATTGCTTTTTCCTCTCAGTAAAATGCAAATAACTAGTATTACAAATATGTATTGCTTACATTTTGTAAAGATTTTTGCTTTTGAAATCTAATGGTTGTAATAACTTATTTAAATTATGATTAGCTCTTGTTCTTTGCAATCATTGGGCACACTTGGAAATTATTATAAATTATTATAAAAATTGTTATAAAATAAAAATAACCAATAGGTTGTTTTTATCTTTAATGTCTTTAATGAATATTGAATTTAATAATTAATGAAGCTGATATATTGTATAGTTTTCAGATATTTTATAGAACTTTTGTTAATTTCAATTTTTTAGGTTTTCTCTGGCATTTTAGAGTCAATAATTGACTTTTACATATGCTAAGTGATGAAAAGTTCATAGGTCTGAGGTGATATGTCTAGAAAAAGCAGTGGAGAGGTTGGTGCTAACACAGGTAGGTGTAGGTCCTGGAGCATCATGAGGTGAGCCCAAAGCACAGAGAGCTTTGATCAAAATATTATGAAGAAACACTCATTTGGAAATCAGCATTAATAACAATCTGAAGAGATTAAAGGAGACCTGGTCGTGGCCTTCAATTATATGAATGCCTATCCATTTTTTTTTTAAAGACTTAAGTTTTATCGATAGGCCAGACTTGAGATCAACAGATGCAATCTATGTGATGAATTTTGATTCAGTATAAGAATTTTCTCAACCTTAGAGAGCCTTAATGATATAGTGAGCAGATGCATGAGATTATAAATCCCTGTACTTGTTCAGGCTGCATATCTACCTGTGAGAATTTTGTAAATAATACATGACTGTTTTACATGACTCAAGATTATCTCAAACCCCAGGTTTATGAGAAAAACTTTAAAATGCAGCCAATAGGTTGATAATGGATTGTGTCTGAGCATCATCTCTGAGAAATTCACCATGAAGTACATGTACAATCCCAAATAAATCTATTGGTACATGTAAAGCTATAGTTAGGGTAAAGTGGATTTATTTCAACAGCTTTATGATGCATTTAAATTGTTTTCACTAGAGATTTGCTAAGAGAGGTAAGAAGTGGCTTCTCAGGAAAAGGCCTAAGTGACATTTTTCATGAGAATTGAAACTGAACAATTATACAAAGTGTCATAATGGAAGCCAAAATTTTCACTATTGTGGATAAAAGACTTTATCTTTGGAGACAAAGAAATTTGTTTATGTTTTGAAAATCTTAACAGTTATTTGTTTTAAATGTTTCTTTCTCACTAGGAAGTAAAACTTCACAAGAAAACAAACCTTTTCCAGAGCATATAGATAGGGTTCTTTCTGTCTTATGTTTAACTCATAGTGGGGAACATATCTTTGAGACTTAGAGTGTTATGTATCAACTTAATAGCAACAAGAAGAATTTCATGCAAAATCATGCTACACTGATACAATGTCCCAGAAATAAGCAATGTTCTTAGCACATATCATTATACTACTATCATATTAGTAACAAAACTGAATAATCTTTGATATTCCAATTTATGATACTGATAACAAATAAACTGAAAATTTGGATCAGAATTTAAGAAGCTAAGGATTAAAATAACAGGAAAAGAAATAAAATAAAGGCTACATTGATAGAATTTTCTGTCTGGAAGGGCAAGAAAGAGCTAAGGCTATAGTATTTGATAGATTACAATGAAAGGTATGTTATTCATCAAATGTGTTTGTCCCCAAAATTTGTATGTTGAAATCTAAATTCCCAATGTGATGAAATTTGGTAGTAGGGCTTTTGGAACATAGTTAAATCCTGATGGTAGATCCCTCATAAATGGAATTCATGGTCTTACAGTGCAAGGAAGGAGTGAGCTGTCTTTGTTCTCTGGTATGCAATATACGCTGAGCAAATGGCCATCTGTAAACCAGGAAGCAGGTCCTCACCGGACAGTGGATCTGAATGCACCTTGTTCTTCCTGCCCTTTAAAACTATGAGAGATAAATGTCTCTCGTTGAGGTCACCCAGTCTTTGGTATTCTGTTGTAGCAGTACACGCTGCGTGCAGTGGTTAAGCTTGTGAGCACTTGACTGGCTTGGGAGCTGCCTAAGACTAGCAAAGCACATTTCAAGGTGCAAATGTGCAGGTAATGAATGTGTGACTTTGGTTTGTATCTGCTCCCTTGCCCTTCCTTCCTGGCACTGTTCCGTTGCTCTGCTTTTCCATCACCATGTACTAAACAGCTCTGCTCCATACCATCCTTCTATCATATTGTTTCTGCCTTACAGTTAGCTGAAGATGGACTGAGTCCCCTGAAGCCACGAGACAAATTAAATTGTGAATGTCAAGTATTTTGTTTTATAGATAACAAATATATCTCACTGAGGCAAGCATCTTGTGGTATGTGCGTTTCATTTACTTTTTGTCAGATCATGGTCTTCAGCAGTTCTAGAGTTTTTAATTTAGATGCTCTCCCCTGTGGTGCTCCTCAGGCCTCTTTCTTTAGGGTAGCAACATGATGAGTGCAGACATTACTCCACGTACCACTGGTGTGTATCCTAGGAGAGAGCTCTACAATGATGAACTGTAGCGTTTATATGTCAGCTTTTTGCACAACTGTTCCTCCTCTCCAGAGAGAGGAAGAGAGAGTGAGCATGAACATGTGTTGACTTTTTGTCCTGTGCAATATAAACAAAACTTCTATCTAGAGAAAAGAAGCTGGTTCCCTAGGTTTATTTCCTTTTGGGATGTAAACGGAGGACTCCAGGAAAAAGAAAGCAACGTTTTTCCAGAGTTGTATTTAGCTTTCAGGATTTACATTTCCTTCCTAAGACTTTTTATTGCTCTCTTTAACTCAGACTACCAGTACTCTTGGCTCAGGAAGATCGGACCAAGTAGAAACAGAATAATAATTGCTTCATGACACTAACAAATTTATAGTATGCCTTATATATTTCAGGTAGTTCATGACTGAATATTATTAGGACATTTAAATGAAATTTTGTTTCTTTAAGAATATAAGTGGCATACTATAAAGCTGTATTTAGCTGCAGATGCAGGAAAATCCTATTAATCTAATTGGTGAGAATAACATTATTTAATTTTTCTAACGCACTCAGTCTCTCATCTTCCGTAATGGCAATTTCATGCTTCAGCTTTGGCTTCAGATTTTCTGCCCCACTCCACCTATCACTTAATGACCTTGTCTTACACATAAATAAAGAAAAGGCAAACAGGAAACAGGGTCTGTCCTTATCCTACTATCTCCGAATGCACCCAGCATCTGTGTGTACCTTCATCGGTCTCCCCTTCCTCTTACCAAATTCGTCATTTATGCTCTGGACCTTGTCTACTCTCATCACCCTAAAGGCTCCCTTTTAAAGAAATCTCCTCTCCTTTTTGTGTTTTCCACATTTGCATTTAATATTTCGCTTCAAACACATGATATTCACCATCAATGCTATCACCCCTCTAGTCTACTTTCTATTTTGCTCTTTGTTCAAATTTTCAAAAATGTTATTAACGTATTTATTTCCTAGTCCACTTTCCCCATTTGGTATCTCATTCTTGCATCTTCTTTAAAACTGAAGCATTTTCTACCAACATCCCTAGATATTTCTATTTTGAAAAATCCTTAAAGTTCTTCTTATGCACATTTTACCAGACAATTCCATAGAAGCTAATTTTTCGTCTTTGAGACTATTTACTTTGGTTCCCCTTACCTCATTGGGTAGTCCTCCAGCCAAGATTATTTAATCTGACTTTCTGCAAAGGAAGATCTATCATTGATGCATAAAAGAAGAACAATCTCTAAGTGATGAATCATGACTGCATGTATTAAATACTAAGTACAAAATAAAATGACAGAAGTCTTACTTCTTCAGTGGTCATTATACACACTAAGTCTTTTCCTTTTGGTAGAGATCTGTATACTCTAAAATAAGTTAACTTTTCATTTTACAGATTCCTTTATTAGAAATAGCAGCTTCACCCATATAGACATCTTACTGCAAAATCATGAAGATGATGTGCTCTTCTAATAGGATTAGGAGGAGCGTGACTATCCTTTTGTCTTACATTTTTCAGATCACATAGGACATTCTTGAAAATGAACATGTGTCCAAAAGTCCAGTGAAAAAAGTATGATCAAAGAATTCACATATGTGTGAATTTTTTCCATTTTATTTTCCCTGAATCTCTTTAGGTTGTAGGAAAGAGTCACACATACTGAAAAATGAAAATTATCTGAGGAATGCATCAACATTTGTAGGAGCACTAGTCCTGGTTTGGCTCTAGATAATATGTTGTCTCTTAGATTTTAAACCTTTCCTATCTCTTAACTGTATAAAGAGTTGGAAATTTCTTGAAATAAAACATGAGACCTTAATTTTAATAAAACTTTATTTTTTAATCACATGAGTCTTAATGTAAATTGTTTATGGCAACAATTATGAGTTTTCAATTTGCACCCAATAGTGATGAAAAAGATCGTGAACTCTGTAATGTTTTATGTTATAAGTTCTGACTTATATCTTGTACACATTATGTAAAATAATTCCTTCAATCTCTTTTTATTTAATTTTTGAAGAACTTCTATTTAGGAAAAGAAAATTAAAACTAAGAATTATTATAATAAGTAATGTGTGGCTCAGAAATTAATCCATTAAAATCATGTAAGATATCAGTATTCATTTCAGTTCAGGAACACTTATTGAGTGCTTTGCAGTAAGTCGCAGCAAAACAAGTGACTTTACAAGGTCATCATTAATGGTATGCACAGTGCAGCACACCTGCTGACTGGTTTGGCAGGCGTTACTAATTTTGAACTCAAGTCTTTCACAATTAATTTATCTGTAGATTTCTTTACAATTGGTCTCAATACAGGTCACTTTCATGCCAGGCACAATATATTTACCATTTTAGTTTTAATAATGGCAAGGTGTGAGATTGCATTCTGTTTGCAAAATACTAGGTTATCCTTAACTGTTTCATGAATACAAAAGATGAACCTCCTGGGTCAGAAGCAAAATACTTTATGACCCAAGGTACAGTAGACAAGAGGAACACTGGCCCATTTTATGTTGATTATCTGAATCCTCGTCTCCCCAAAACAGATGAAAAGGGCCAGATGATACCTGAAGTTTGTAGCATGAGTTGGTTGTGTTAGAACTTTGAGTTTAGAGAACCTGAAACTTTTAAATGGAAGGTAAACATGCCTGTCCTTTGCTGCAGAGGGAAACACTATGTCTATCTTTCAAGGTTCCTTCTATAAAAAGATAATCTGTAACAAAGGGCACTCTGTCTTTCGGTTTGCAAAGTACACAAAAGCTCAGAATACCTGTGCAGGATCATCTCCCAGCCAGCAAATAGAATACTTCACTGCTTGAAATCAAAAGATTTACTCTTCCTCCAGGTATTACACACTCTTTCTCAGAAATGAGGAAAGTGATTGCAATTGCTTATACTGTAAGAAATGAATTAAGCCACTTCTATTTACAACTAGGAACTACTGTAATCTACAAAACTGATACTTTCTAGTTTTGTGTTAGCACATAGATCCTGTATCTGGATTAGACCCGGGTATCTTTATTATTGAGGAAATCAATTGGTATGCAGGCCATTTTAGCCATTTTAATTATTCTCTTGTTGACTAAACCACTTGTTATAGATACAAGTGCTGCTCTTTTTTGGTATTTATGAGATTAAAAAAATTTATTGTGTGTTATGGCTTGTATTTAAATGTCCCCCATAACCTCATGCAGTCATAGCAGGTGAGCACTTAGCGGGCAGTTGAGTCTAGCTTGGTGGCTGGTTCATTGTCTAGACTGGTGGTGTGAGTGTTGTACCCGCTCAGGGTCAGGAAACCCTCATACAGTATAAGGGAGGGAAGGAGGCATGCTTTTCCATTTTTACCCTTTTTTTTCTTGTTACCTTTGGTACTTGTATCTGCCATGAATGGTTGTTCCTAAGCCAGGCCTTGGAGTGAGCTGAGTATGGACTGAAATCTCTTTAAAATATAAGCTAAATAAACCTTTCCTTCCTTCATTTTGGGAGTTGGGTATTTTATCTCAGCAAGGAGAGAAAGTAACCAAGACATTAGGCAAACTTCCTAGTAAGCACAAAAGTAGAGAGAAGTATGTAGTGAAATGTAAGCATTCATCCCTGAATTTAATCGGTTATAACCTCAAGGTCCATCTTTTTTCCCTTTCATTCGCTTCTTCCCGCTCCTAACATTTCATTCCCTTGAATTACTTACGAAATCTCAGGCACTGAGATTTTAGTTGGTTCAGGTATTTTTCAAGCAAAGAAGTTTTGCTGTTTTTTAAAATTTTTATTTTGCATTGGTACATGTTTGCATTACAGAATAATTACTTTCTGTGTGGGGAGCAGGTTCATGTGTATAATATACCTTAATGTTTTCATCCTCTTTAATGAACAAAATAAGATAAAACATAGAGAATAAGAAATGGGAAGAGCTCGTTTAAATGGATGGACATTAAGCGCTGCCCTCTCATTTTGGTCCACTATGCTCTATGTTTATTCTAGGGCCTGTACCTGCTTGGCAATCTTGTGTGTGTCTGAACAAACTGTATATTTGAATCTTATTTGGGGGCCTGGCGTGCAAGTACACTGTGCCATACTTTTGTTTTTATTTTTTAAATAGTTCTGTTTGGTACTTATGAGGATGAAAGTTGCAATATAATAAAATTTAGGCACTGAGGGAAAGAACATTGAAGTGTTTTTCTCCTTTGGATAAAGATAAATAATATTTTTGGTAAATTTCCTTTTAACTTAGCAAAGATATCCATATGTCTTTGTCACAATTTCATAGATGAAGTGTGTGCCTTGATATTCCCTCTGACTTGCTAAGACAATCTGTCTGTGAGCAAATTTCTATCACGCCCCTCACTGATCATTTTTCTCAAGCTATGTATCATTCTTGTTTTCCTTTGAACTTTGTCTAGTTCATGTATAACTTTAGAAATGGGTTTTCAGAAGGTTAAAGCAGAAGACTTGGTCCCACAGTATATGTTGAGAAGGAAAATGGGTTATTTGTAGGAAATCTTATTTGATAGAGTTATTTGAATTAATATCTTAGAAGCACAAAGTGGAGATTCCTTTGAATTTTAGACTCTTCTGGGAGAAAATGATTTGTCTATTAGTTTAGGTACTAACATTTAATATCTGCGCATTATCCTAAATTTATTTTTCCAGCACTATTTTACTGTGGCCCAGTAATGGATAAACTAATTTTACTGTGGCTACAATGGGAAAAGAGATGATTAAGTGAAGAAGTCTTCCTTTAGGGATGAGGTTGTTGATTGTATCAATCACCGTAAATCAAATAACTCTGTATAGAATAAATCTCTCCCAGACTGTAATTGCTAAGAAAGAGGAAAGAATTGGGAAAGTCTGAAAACTAAAAATTAGTACTTAGGCAAAAGTTAAAAGTTCAAGATGTAAGTCTGGAGTAGTGACAATTAATTGTTAATTAAAAGTTAATTCATTGATGCCTCAGAAAACTTTAGAGAAGAAAAACATCATTGCCACTGTGGGCTTGCTCAGTGGCACTGGTGAGCAGTCTCTGAAATATCAAAAACGAGACAAAGGAATTTTGGTGAAATTGTTTTGAGACAATTATTTTTAAAAGTCCTTGTTATTTTGTTGGCTTTTAAGTGTCTCCTTTTGAATAGTGTAAATTCTTTTTCTTGCAAATTTTATCCACAACTTTTAATGATGCCGTCTGGTCATTGAGGACTTTTTTTCCTCCAGTTTACAGAATATTTTCATGTGTACTGTTAAATTTCTATGGAGAATATCCAATAAGTGATTATTGCATATTTTTATGATATTATGATACTTATGAATGTAACTTAATTTCTTCTCTTACACTATTTTAAATTGGAATTTTAACAAAATGATTATATTCCTATTGATGTCTTTAATAATATGTTATATATGGTATACCAGTCTTATCAAGTATTAATTATAGTTTTTTCTTATATTTCTATTGTACCAACCATTCTGGAAATTTTATTCTTTTATTTTTTTCAAATGTTTTATAAAATCACTGATTACAATTTTGCAGTTTTGTGTGTGACAACTTTGCATTTTATTTTTTATCACAGTAAAATAAAACAAGGTCTTTAAATAGAATATTAAAAGATTCCTTTTTGTAGAGTACCAGCAGTATTTCTATAGTACCTTCTAATAACACTGAGCAGAAGAGAACAGTCAACTGAATCGCAGTCTTGAGCTCTTATACAGTAACTGAAAGCCAGCTACTTAAGAGAATAAACAAAGCAAAGCACACTTCCGCTTCATCTGTGAAGAAAAGTGAGACGTGTCATGGAAATGACTGGAATTGACTGTATTCAGGCTCTTATTCATTAGCTGTCAACCTTCAGCTTGTTCATTGAATTCTGCTTTTTGAGGTTACTTATGCTTTATAATTGCAGAGGAAATAAAAAAATAATTTCTAGTAATTAAGAATTTCACTAATTTCTTAAGACCATTTCCATAAGATCTTTAGTAGATCTCAAGATCTCAAAATACCTGACTTTTAAAGACCAACCATGAAAAGCCTCTCACTTCATAGTAAAACGGGAAGAATGGAAACCTGATTGAGTTGGAAGTTGGGAAACACAGACTTGGGTTCTAATCTTGTTATTTTGGATAAACTACATAACCGCCTTTAACCTTTTATAAAATGTGGACAGGATTCTCTGCTCTCTGCTTACATCAGTGGGAGGTTAAGAAGGTGACATGAAATAATACATATCATATGCTTTATGAGCTAAAGAGTACTTGTACAAATATGTTATAATTCCAGAGTTTCCTCTTAATAAGTTATTTGAGGAATAGTCTTCCAGAGGAACAGGTTTGGGATAATCAAGGGTTTTGATCTAATGTTCTGTAAATCCTTTCCTTGAAATGTGATTCATTTAGTTGCAAAAGTGGTTAATTTAGATAATCACAAGGGTATATACTTTTCAACAACTTGTATACAATTTTCAAATGATCTATTTACTAATTCAGGTCCCTCACAAGAAAGAAAAGGCTATCACCTGTTGTCCTCTAAACACCAAACATGGGCTATATTACAAATATACTTCACCAAATAGTCAACAACACTGTTGCATACAGAATCTAAAAACGTCACATAAAGGTCTGTTTAGGGCAGGGTTTGAGTTCATCTGATTGTAATAAATTCACCTATTTTTGTAGAATTCAAAAATGTATTAGGAGGATGATGAAACCTGAGAAAATCACCAAGTTATCACTTTCCTGAAATTCTTTATTAACCGCTTTCAGGGCTGTGTAGATCATATGTAAGGCCAAAAGCAAGGTCATTCTGCAAGACATATTACTCCACTTCCCTCTTCGAAGTGTGCTTTAAGAGGCTAGATGACATATTAATTTATTGCACTGAAAAGTGAAACGTTTGCCTCTTAAAACTGTATGGATCTTAAGTGGCAGATTGAGACATTTAAAGAAATGGTGTAAACAAGATTCTCCATTTTGTAATGGTTAGTGAAATATACATATAGAAAACATTTGGCATGAATTGTATGAGTTCTCTGTTTAACTTTCCATGTTATAAACAAATCTTATTAAGTCTAATCTAGATATCAGAACCATGTTGTCTAGTGTAAGCTCTTTAAGGAACCACATTAAATATTTCATTAAGTCTTTGAGTTCACAGGATGAAACCACTCTTGATTTGATTTACTCTCCTCCTTAACTTTTCATGCAAAATAATACTCAAAAGAGCATATGGGGCGCTGACTTTTAATCCCAGTCTGTGTTCTGATCCCCATTGCAAATTTGCATCAGTGGTTTCACATTACTGAGTTAATCATTTTAGCCTTTTGGCAGGTCAAAGTATTAATACTACTGCTTCCTCATGTGGCACATGAGTAATTTAATAAACACAAAATTGATAGAGACACAGAGAGCTCAGTGCCACATCTCTAGTTCCATAACAAGTTGAATTTCTCAATAAATAGTTCATCAGTGGACTATGATTAAATGAATGAGCTCTAACAAAGAGTACAAAGCTCAGCAATATGGTGACTCTATTCAATTATGGCTGCTAATGTTACAAAGCTGTCATTTTCTTTAGCTTCAGGGAGACAGCCTTTGGCAAATCCCCTCATTACCACACGCGTTCTGTGAAAGATGTACTACAGTTTTAACATCCTGTCATGAGAGCATCAGTGTGTGATCAATAGGTAGGGCTTTGGAGTCAGAGAGGTTTGGATGCAGATCCTAATGTTATCTCCTACAAAAGATATGACTACTCTGAACCTCATTTTCCTATATAAAAAAGAAATAAGAGATTTGTATTAAGTAAAAATCATGCTAACCCAGAAATGGCATTTAGTAATCCTGCATCCCCTTGCTTATGAAGACAGGAGACAGAGGACCAGGGATGTATGATGAGGTTTACTTCAACTATTTAAGGATCAGAGGATCTTCTTGATGTTTCAGAACTGGACTGTGAAATTTGAATTTGGGTTCTCTATCTTACCCTCTTCTTCCACTGCCCATCCAGGTTTTCAGTGAGAGGGGCATCAGGTGACCCCAGGCATATCACAAGAAATAAAGCTGCTATATATGTATCAGCACCTTAATCTGACTCAGGTAGAATTTAAACAAATTGATTATATTAAATATTAAGCTCAGCTGATATTTATTGTTCTCTACCCTCAGAGTAAGTGCTAAGTGCTAGGACTATAACAAGGAAAATAAATATAGCCCCTGCTTTTAAGGAGAACATAATTTAGGGACGTAGGGGCCACATGTAAAACTTACCACCCAATGGGGTCAAATGCAACCAGAAAAAAAAGATGACAGGCCTTATCTAATATATCTTTCTTAAGGTTCATATTGAAAACAGGAAGGAGACTATCTTGGTTATATTTCTATCATTGCTGAGACAAAATATCCGGTGCCCAAAATTGAGGAAGGAAAGTTTTACTTAGCCCACAGTTTGTGGAGGTTTCAGGGCATACTCAGCTGGCTCAAAGGCAAAGTGGCAAGGCTTAGGGGCAACATTTCAAGGCAGCAGAAGACAGCAAAAGCAAAATATGGGGAGAGAAAGCCTCTTGTCCTCTCTTACATCATATGCAGGGAATTCTCACACCATCTCCATGCCTTGCATAAGATGAAAATGTTTACAAAGTAAGGACTCTGGCTCCCTGCTCTGTTGCTTAAACTTCTCAACTTCTGAAACTGACCCGATGTATCAACCATAACAGCCATTAAACATCTCTCTTTTATGGATTAGGAAACATCTGCACAGGGATTTTGAGTAGACCAATGTATTTAATTAGCAGAGTATAAAATATAATGACTGCTCCTTCTCCTGGTAGGTAGAGAAGTTTTCACAGACCAAGTGGTGTTGACACCTCTAGAATTAAGATGATTTGAAAGAAGTGATAAGACACAGAAGATTTCAGGGTTCAAAGATAAGCATATGACTCTGTCCTTTAAAAATGTAATGCTCAGAAATGCCAGGTTAGCAGAAAATAGGAGACTCAGCACCTGGAGACAGAGTGACCAAATAACAGATTTCATGACTACTACCAGCAGTGCTTGGGGGCAGGCAAAGACCATTGACATGGCGCCTCTTAGCTCTGGGAAACAAGCTGAAACCTGGAAAGCTACTGAAGTTCAATGCAGCACAAATAAAATGTCAGATTTAGAAGATGGTAGATGAACCAAGTGCTGGTTTTGTTTTTCTTTTTTTTTTTATTTTAAAGAGAATAAAATAAAGAGAACAAAACAAAGCAAATCATAACAGAACAATGCAAGTAACACGGCACTTCACAACAAGATAACTGGATAAAAACAGTAGCTACCATAATGTCTCTTTTCTTTGCAATAGTTGAGCATATCTTCACACACAATAAAATCAAACATAACAAAATAGCAAAAAACCACTCAAGAGAATGAAATAATTACAGAACATTCAAAACCAAATAGCAGGGAATGAATAAAACCAAATAGCAGGAAATGAATAATAGCAGTATCTCATTTTTCTTAAAAAATTTGTTTATACCATCACACATAATAAAATCTAATAAGACATAACAGGATAGACCCAATGGAAACAGAAGAACAAAAGCATGGTAGGACTTCAAACCAAGATGATATTAAACCAGCAATGGCAGCCATAATGTCTTATTTTCTTCAAAATAGCTGTTCATACCATCACACATAATAAAATCAAATAAAACAGAATAAAAGCAATCCAACCAACGAATGCAAACATTATTAAGACTTCAAAGCAATATAATGGGAAACCCTGATTACCATAAAATCTTATATACTCTTACCATTTCTTATAGTAGGGACACTATACAGTATTTACACATGTGAGTTTGATTCATTCACTTATGACTATCGTCTTAAGTTGCATCCATTTATTTATAAATATCTCAATGTGATCATTCTTTATATCTGAGTAATACCCCATTGTATAAAAACAACCACATTTTTTTTATCCATTTCTCAGTTGATGGACACTTAGATTGTTTCCAAGATCTGGCTATTACAAATTATGCTGCTATAAACATGGGTGCAATATATCACTGTGGTGTGATGTTTTCAATTCTTTTGGGAATATGCCAAGAGGTGGAATAGTTGGGTCAAATGGGACTTCCAGCTTTTTGAGGAACCTCCAGACTGACCTCCATGGTGGTTGCCCAGTCTACACTCCCAACAGTGCAGAAGAGTTCCTTGTTCCCCGCAGCCTCTCCAGCATTTGTTGTTGGTAGTTTTCTTGATCCTGGCCATTCTTTCAGGAGTGAAATGGAATCCCAGTGTGGTTTTAATTTGTGTATCTCGAATGACTAATGATGTTGAACATTTTTTCAAGTATTTATTTGCCATTTGTATTTCTTCATCTGAGAACTGTGTATTCCTCTCAGATGTCCCTTTTTGGACGGGGTCTTTGAATTTCAGTGGTTTGTTCTTTTTTTTAAAAATCCTTTATATGTTCTAGACAAAAGTCCTTTGTCTGAGGTATAGTTCACTAAGATTTTTTCCCAATTTGTGGGGTTTCTTTTCACTATGCTGCAGATTTCTTTTGACATGCAGAAACTCTTTAATAAGACATGATCCCAATTATTGATTTTGTGAAGTATTTCACATGTGACTTGATTCTTGTTCATGAATTCTCTACCTACCCCTATGTCTTCAAGATTTCTACCTACTTTGTCTTCCAGCAAATTCAGTGTTTCTGTTTTAATATTTAGATCTTTTACCCTTTTAGATTTTTTGTTAGTACATGGTGATAAGCATAGGTCTAGCTTTAGTTTTCGGCACATGGAGAGCCAATTTTTCCAGCACCATTAATTAAAGAGACTGTCGTTCTTCCAGTGAATGTATTTGGTTCCTTTATCAAAGATAAGGTGGTTGGCTGTGTTTTCACTTGTAGTTGTGTCTTCTAATCTATTCCATTGATGTTCAGGTCTGTTTTTATTCCAGTAACATGTTGATTTTATTTCAGTAGCTTTGTAGTATGCAACTCAAGTCAGGTATTGTGATGCCTCCTGCCTTGCCTTTGTTGCTTAGAATTATCTTTGCTATTCTAGGTTTCTTCTGTTTCCACATGAATTTTAGGATTGGTATCTCTAGATATATGAGGTATGCTAGTGGTATTTTGATTGATATTGTATTAAATCTGCATAACAATTTTGAGAGAATGGCCATTTTCACAATATTTGTTCTTCCTGCCCATGAACAAGGTATATCCTTCCATTTTCTGAGGGCCTCTTCCATTTCTTTTTTCAAGGTATTATAATTTTCCCTGAATAGATATTTTACTTGTTTTGTTAGATTGATTCCTAAGTATTTAGTTTTTTGGATGCTATTGTGAAGGGTATGGATTCTCTTATTTCTCTCTCAGTAATTTTGTTCTTACTGTATAGGAATGCTATTGATTGTTGAATGTTAACTTTGTATTCAACTACTTTACTAAGTTTATTTATTATACCTAGGATCTTTCAATGGAGTTTTGGGTGTCTTCTATGTAGAGTATCATGTCATCTGCAAATAATGATAACTTAACTTCTACTTTTCCTATCCTTACTCCTTTCGTTTCTCTCTCTGTCTAGTTTCTCTGGCTAGTATTTCCAGCATAATATTGATTAGGAGTGGTGATAATGGACATCCTTATCTTGTGCCTGATTTTAGCATAAAGGCTTTCAGCTTTTGGCCATTTCATATGATGCTGGCTGTTGTTTTATCATAGGTGGCTTTTATCATATTGAGATAAAATTCCATTAATTCCAATTTTCTGTAAGGTTCTTATCATGAATAAGTGTTGGACCTTATCAAAAGCTTTCTCTGCATCTATAGAAATGATCATGTGTCTCTTATTTTTTACTCTATTGATATTTTTACTCTATTGTGGATTACATTTATTGATTTACATATGCTGAACCATCCCTGCATTCCTGGGATGAATCCCACGTGGTTGTGGTATATAATCTTCTTGATGATTTGTTGCATTCTGTTTGTCAATGTTTTATTGAGAATTTTTGCATCTATGTTCATTAGGGAGGTTTGCCTGTAGTTCTCTTTTTTAGTTGGGTCTTTTTCAGGTTTTGGTATTAGAGTGATATTTGCTTCCAGGAATAAGTTGGGAAGATTTGCTTCCCTTTCAATTTGACTGAAGAGTTTGAGAATTGTCAGCATTATGTCCTCTGTGAATGTCTTGTAGAATTCTGCAATGAATCTATCTAGGCCTGGACTCTTCTTTGTTGGTAAGGATTTAATGACATTTTTATTTTCATTAATTAAAATTGGTTTATTCAGCAGTTTTATATCTTCTTGACCCAGCTTTGGTAATTCATATGTTTCTAGGAATGTGTCTATTTCTTCTGAGTTTTCAAACCTATGAAGTAGAGGTTTTTGAAATAGGTGCTATCTTCTGTATTTACAGAGGGTCTGTAGTGATTTCACCCTTTGTTTTCCTTATTGCATGAATTTGCATTTTTTCTTTCCATTTTTAAAATAAGGATGGCTAGGAGCTTATCAATTTTATTTATTCTTTCAAAAAACCAACTCTTTGATTCATTGATTCTTTTTATTGTTTTCTTAGTCTCTATTGCATTAATTTCTGCTCTTATTTTATAAGTTCCTACCTTCAGTTGGCTTTGGGCTTGACTTGCTCTTCTTTTTCTAGATGTTTGAGGTGTAGGATCAGATTGTTTATTTGTGTTCATTCTATTTTCCTGATGTGGAAATTCACTGCAATAAATTTTCCTCTGAGGACTGCTTTCTTTGTATCCCACAGATTCTTATAAGTTGTATCCCTATTTTTATTTGCTTGTGGATATTGTTTAATTTCTTAAATTTCCCCTGTGGCTCACTGATTGCTCAGGACTGTATTATTCAATTTCCATGTGTTTGTGGGTGTTTTGCAGTTTCCTTTATCATTAATTTCTAGTTTTATGACCCTATGATCTGATATCATGCATGGGATAATTTGAATTTTTTTCATTTACTTAAGTATGTTCTGTGGGCTAGTGTGTGACCCCCCTTTAGAGAATGTATCATGTACTGCTGAGAAGAATGTATATTCTGATGTTGTTGGGTGGAACAGTCTGTGTATGTCCACTAAGTCCACTTGTACACAGGTGTGATTCAGTTCTGTTATTTCTTTGCTGATTTTCTGTGTGGTTGATCTGTCTCTTTGTGTCAATGGTGTGTTAAGGTCTCCTGTTATAGTTGTGTTATTGCTTATTTTATTTTTCATTTCTGTCAGTACTTGTTTTTTATGGTTAAGTGCTCCTAAACTTGGTGCATAGATATTTAAGATTATTATCTTTTCCTCTTGAAGTTTTCTCCTAACTAGTATGTAGTGACCTTCTTTATCTCTTTGGATAATTCTTGGTTTGAAGTTCACATTGTCTGAAAACATAACAGCTATCCCTGCTTTTTCGGGGGTTCCTATTGCATGGAGATTGTTTTCTATTCTTTAACTTTCAGTCTAGGAGTTTCCTTTTGGGTCAGATGGGTTTCTTGTATACAGCATATGATTGGATGTTGTTTCTTGATCCATGCTGCCAGTCTGTTTCTTTTAATTGGTGAATTGAGACCATTTACATTAATAGTTATAACTGATCTATATTGGTTTATTTTTGACATGTTAGCTTTCTCTTGTTGCTTCTTTACTTTTCCACTCTGTTTAACTGTCTGCCTCGCTTAGTGGTTTTTTCCTATGTCTATCTAAAATGTCTTTCAATATTCTTTGCAGGGTTGGTTTGGTTGTCATGAAATTCTTCAGCTGTTCTTTGTCATGGAAGTATCTTATTTCTCTATCCATTTTGAAGGACAGTTTTGCAGGGTACATCAGTCTGGTTCATAACTCGTTTTCCTTTAGGATCTGAAATACTTCACTCCATGCTCTTCTGGGCTTCATTATTTGTGGTAAAGTCTGCTGTGATTCTGATAAGTTTTCCTTTATAGGTGATCTGTCTCTTCTCTCTAACAGCTTTTAATATTCTATTCTTATGTTGGATTTCTCAGATGTTAATTATTATATGTCTGGGTGTAGTTTTCTTTTGGTTATGGCTATTTGGAGTTCTGTATGCTTCACTGATCTGTATGTCAGTTTCCATTCTCATGTTTGGTAAATTTTCAGCTATTTCTTATGTCAATAGCCTCTTGATATCATTTGTGTTTTCTCCTTCTTTTTCATGTATCCCTATCAATCTTATGTTGTGTTTTATTTGCATCTTCTTGCAGCTGTTGAATTATTATTTCCTGATTCCTTGTTATTTTTAAAATATCTTGCCTTTCCTGTTCACCAGTTGCAATCTTGTCTTCAAGGTCTGAAATTCTATCTTCACTTTTGTTGAAATGGTTTTGTAAACTTTCAATGAATTTTTGATTTCCTGTACATCTCTTTGGATCTGTTTCATGCATTGTTTGTTTCTTATGTTGTTCATTCAGGTTTTCCATCTTTTTGCACTGTTCCTCTAATTTTTAACTATGTCTTCTTTAGATATGTGCAGCATTTCTTTCATTAGATTTATCATTTCTTTTTTTATCTGGGGGATTATTTCTGATTTGAGTTCTTTTATAGCTTCCTGAAGTTGTTTCTTTATTTCTGTTGTTATCATTTTAGGCATTTCAGATACATGGCTTACATTTTCTTCTATGTACATGGTTCCTAGGCTTGCTTAGGATGGGCTGGAGTTTTGAGATTGCATTTTGATCTTTTGTTTTGTCATTTTCCTATATTTCAGGGTTTCAAGGAATGCTCCAAAGTTTCTTCCATGCATGCTGGAAATCACCTTTGACTCCTTGGACTGAATAGAGGTCACTGGGCGTGCACAGTCAGACCCCTGGGAACCTCTGGTGAGTCTTCCTTTGATTTAGAATACTGCGTGGGGTCTTAACCACTGGGAGAGATGGTTTGAAGCTTCCCAAGGCTGGAAATCACCTCACTGGGCTTCAGCTCCAGGGACTGAATGGAGGTCACTGGGGGTGGCCCAGTCAGGCTTGTGGGGACCTCCTATGCATCCTCCTGTGATTTAGGAAGCTGAGCAGGGTCTTAACCACTGAAAGGGGCCAAAACTTTCCCCAAGGAAATCACCTCCAACTGTTGGTTTTCTAATCCCATCACAAAATTTTTATTGCCATGGATCCCCTGCATTGGCTGGTGCCTATTTTTGGTGGAGGTTAATATTCTCTAATCCTCAAGATTCAAAACACCTTGGGCTTATCTGGGTTGTTCTTACTTGCCCCATGATCACATAAGAGCAGTTTTCCTTGGCTTCCAGCTTTGTGTGGTCAAGATGAAGACTGAGAGTATAATTCACTGTCATTCAACTTCTGGCTTCAAAGACCCAACACTCCTTACAGAACTTTGGGAATGATGATGATTGAAAAATTGAGCTTATATTTCAGATAAAGTTCTATTCTTGAGTTCAGTGAATGGTCCTGTTTCTATATTGACCCATTTTGTAAATATATAGTCATCACAACATTAAAACATTAACTAGTAGGTTGCTTTTGTCTCAAAAAAATGTCAACAGATGCCTCCACTAGGATGGTACAAGTACATCAGTTAGGAGGATAACAAATACCTCACTGAGGCCAGAGGCAAGGTGCCAAGGAAGAAAGAAAATGTAAAGATAGGTTTTTTAGGTTTTTTACTATATAATGAAGGATCTTGGAGGAAATACTAAAACATTTTAATGTTATCTTTTATATATATATATATATATATATATATATATACTGGGATTCAACTCATGATCTTGTGCTTGCCAAACAGGCTTTTTTGCCACTGAGCTGTATCTCCAGGCAATGTTATCTTTTATTTTTCATATTACAGTGTCATTGTCATTTAAATAGTGAATGACAGACATTATTATTTTTTTAGGCATGTAACCCTCCCAGGAGAATTTTACATTTCACTTGTTAATCCAAATGATTCTCTAATTACTATAATTTTAGGGAGCCCATGGTCAAGTTCATCTTTATTATTTCTGTGTGGAAAGGGAACTGTCATTTTTAAAAATTTGATTATAAAGAGAACATACCAAACAAACAAACAAACAAACAAACAAACAAAAAATACAGAACAAAGCAGATCAGAACAGAACAATGCAAGCAACACAGGACTTCAAAACGAGAAATCAGGAAATCAATAGTGGCTACTACAGTGTTTCTTGTTTTCTTCAAAATAGTTGTCTATACCTTCCACAGAATAAATTCAAACAAAATAAAATAGTGTAAAGTCAATCAAAACAAAAGGATGAAAGCATTATATGCCTTAAAAACCAGACAATAGGAAAATCAACAATGGCAACCTTAATGTCTCTTGTTTTCTTCCATTAACTATTCATACCTTCAGATATTAAAATCAAATAATAGAAAATAGACTAAAACCAGTTAAAACCAATAATAAAAGCATTGTTGGACTTCAAAACAAGATGCTAGAAAATCATCAATGGCTACCAAAGCTTCCCATTTTCTTCAAAGTAGCTGTTCATACCATCACACATAATAAAATCAATCCTTATAAACTCTTTAGGAGAAGTTCTAGGCATGTATAGGCCTAAGCACATACATGACCCAATATAGATGAGCAAAATTGATCTAATCCTATGAATGCTAAGGAACTGTCTTTAAAAACACATGGAATACACATTTTCTAGGTGCAGAAAAAGTTTCTGATGCAATTTACACAGTGACTGTTTATCTGTGAAGTGACACAGAAGAAGACAAAGAGAACCATCTATTATTGTGTGACAAATGTTAGCAAATCTACCTGATTCATTTGTTAATGAATTCCATCACTGGATAGTTACTCAATACTGACTTCTGTACAATTTATTCAAGACACAGTGTTTCAAAAAGGAAAACAAAAAAAAAATGGAAAAAAATAGGAAAACTTTAAAAAGGATATGCAATGTTTTGGAGATATGGTGATATACACACAGACATAAAGACAGATGCCATTGATAATATTTATTCATTTATTAAACCAACTTAATGATTTTATTGATGAGTGGCAACTTTGTACTCGTATATCTCTGTGTGCAATCAAGGACACAGCATTAGAAAGGAGCAGGCAGCAAAATTAAAGAAAGCCAACTTCAAGAAATACTAATCTTCAGTGTTTTGCCCACGTTTCATTAAGTGTGCAGAAAACCTTAAAAGCATTTGAAATCTTTAATGACAATCAAGTTAAAATCACTCATCTATGTAAACTAACATTCTTTAACTCCAAATATTTGGTCTGCAACACATATGTAAGCAGTGTCTCATCATATAATTATTAAAATATTTTTCCTATTAGAAACCAACAACTTATTTTTTCTGCTTAGTTTTCTTTTGAAATAAGAACTATACCTTTTCTGATAACTAGTTCCTTTTTTAGTCACTTAACAAAAACTATAAGGGTAGGGGAAGAAAGTAAGATGGATTAAAAAATTTATTCCTTAAGAAAAGATAAAATTCATTTTCATAAATTTACAAGTTTTCCTGGTGTAATTTATTCTACTAAGCAATTAGACTGGAAATCAAATGCAAGTTTCCCTTTCTATCGGGGATCAGAATTATTTCTGAATTATAAGTTCTTGCGTATTATCTTAAAATCAAGTGACAGTCTGTTTCAACCAAATGAGTCTGATTTGAAAGTTAGAAGTAAAAACAAAGTATGTTGCACACAAATCCCAAGATGTCTTTCCACTGCAGCTCATTTTTGCAGAAGGGAGACTTTATCTTAAGGAGCCACTGAAGGGCAAGAGGTCAGTGAGCTGGAGCTTAGAAAGTAGCATCAGGCCCACGTTCCCGCACCCAGTAGGTCTATTCAGCCGTAATACAGGATATAGGTGGTGTTGGGACATGGCCTTTACTTCCTGGTTCTGCTAAATTGCCTTGATAATCAGCCGATGAGCCCAATCTGGAAGATCTCTGTGGTGCAGTGACCACCCATGGCACTGTTGTGGTAGACCACTGCAAAGAACTCATAGGTCCTGTGGCTTTTAAAATTCTTATTTTTAACCCTTGGAGAAAGAAGTTCCTTGCTGATCTCCAACTCTACGGGGCAGTCGATGTTCTTGACCAGCTTCTGGCAGCCTTTAGTGTTCTCATACAGGAGGTGCTTCAGGTGATGCATGAGGACAGAGGCAGCTTCTCTAGTCACCACCAGTTTATCAACATCCTGTTTCTTTTTTGTGGTGTAACCCTGGACAGATTCTCACACCACCAGGCTCTTGAGTGTGTCAGACTTGATATCCAGCTGCAACATGTGAAAGAGCTGCATGGTGGCAGATTCTCTTGAGTTCGGCTGGTAAACCACTGGCCTGATTCGTCTGCCAAAAATGCCAGTGATTGCAGTCAGAATGAAATCGACCTGGAGGTGACTGACATCTTGCTCCTGGGCCCCACTTGTTCTCATTTCTCCTCATGGCCTTCTCCTCGCTCTTCCTGTTCTTCATCATTGGCCAGGGGGCTTCAGGGCCCATTGGAAACCGTGAATTTTTCACTGTCTGGAGAGAGGAGCTTCTTTGGACTCAGTCTTTCCTCATGCAGTCCATTCAAGATGAAGCCCAGGTATTCTTTGGTGTCTTCCTCTCAATACTTTTCAGACAGGCTGGATTTGATGATCGTCAGGAGTCTGTGAATGTAGGTGGGCTCAAAGGCAGCTCAGGACTGATGTCCCCCATGATTTTATCTCCAAGAGCTTTAGATGGTTGATTTTTGGCAGTCAGCCCCTTATTTTCCCTTTTTTAGATTATTTATCTTAGAAAATTTGTAAATCTTATCTCTTACACTTTTAAAATAGAAATCTCCTTCCAGTCTCTTGCCAGCTTTACTATAGTCTTACTTAAGAATCAAGCAGTCATACCCTTAAAATGTAATCACGGGAAGGAATAGTAACCCTATCTACAGTTTTTGTGGGCAGAGTAGGACTCTAACATTAAAAAAACAGCAATTAATTAACATGGATGACGGAGTCACATAACCCAGCATTCCTCTAGCATGACCCAAGTCTTTTCCATTAATTTATTGAACTACTCTGGCCTTTTGTTTTAGTGGTGTTAAATTGACTCTCTGTCCTCTACTGTAATAATCTTTCTTATCTGCTTAATTCTGTTCTGTGTGAAATTTCTTTGTTCATACCCATACGGACATCAGCACAAGTACCTGTGGAGAAGCCATTCAGAATTTCCAGGTAAAATAATCAACACATAAATATTACAAATGAGATGTACCCCATCTAGGAACACAAAATACAGTATTCATAGGCTCTTGGTAGAGTATAAAAATGGCAATCCACTGTGTAGCCTCTCTTGTAGGACAAAAGCTTTGAATTTTGAAGCTAGGAAGGAATATTGTTTACTTCAGAGACTACACAACTTGTTTCAGAAGTAAATAATATTGGAGAAATAGCCATGCTGGCCTGGGAGGAGACCACCAAAAAGCCAAATAGCCAGACTTTCTGGTAAGCTGCACAAATCATGTGGAGCCCAGGAAGAGAAAAGTCAAATAGCATCTCTCATGAGCCTACTGGCCTGTATATTGAGAGTAAAGCACCCCACCCTCCCCTGTAAGCAAACAACTGGTTCAGAGGACAGACTGAGTTGATGGCAACTAAGGTACAAAGGAACGAAAAGCAACTAAATTCTTGTATTGTTTGGTTGATTTTGTAGGCCTGGGTCAGCAGTCTGAGCATATATTGGGAGGATGGCAGTATGTAATATAGCAAATATGGGGGGTTTCCTTCTGTCTTGTTTTTGAAATCCAATATTGTTCTCACTGTTTTGTTCTGATTGTTTTTCTTTATTCAATGTTCTGTTTTGATTTGTTTTATTTATTTTGATACTGAAGATTGAGCTCATGATCTCAAACTTGCCAGGCAAATGATTATGCCACTGAGCTAAATCTCCAGCCTCTATTCTCTTTGTTTTGGTTTGATTTGGCTATACCTGATAAAATGGACAACTATTGTGAAGACAACAAGATACACTATGGTAGCTATTGTTGTTTTCCCTCTATCCTGCTTCAAAGATCTGTACTAATCTTTTTTTTTTTTTTTTTTTTTTTTCTTTTTCCTTTTTATCGGTACCAGGAATCGAACTCACGACCGCCTGCTTGCAAGCAGGCGCTTATGCCGCTGAGCTAAATTCCCAGCCCGATCTGTACTAATCTTGCTGCTTTGTTTTGATTGACTTTGTTCTATTTTGTTGGATTTTATTACCTTTAAAATAAATTTTATAAAAGAAGTAAATAATATCTACTCAGTTGAATGAAAGTGCTATTTATTGCCTTTTCAATTACCTAAAGGTAAAGGATAGAATACTGAACAATAGTTATAGGACAAAGTATAAATGTTGTCAACCTTCATAATGTAAAGTGCGGGGATGTGAAAAAGGAGGAAATAGGAGAAAAGAATAAGGGTAAGGGCATGATTACAGCTGATGAAGGAAATAAAGATTTTAAATGCTTTGTTAAAAATATTGGAGCTAACAAGGAAACAATAAGCTCATTAAACTTTCACTTGTTAGGTCTGAGGAGTTCCCTCAAAGAGACTGGCTCCTCAATGCAACTCATTAGTAGGTTATTGACTCTTGTCACAGAAAACAATTTTAGGATGTGTCAGTGCATCTTGGTTACTTTTTCGTCATTGTTGAGACAAAATACCTGACTCCCAAAATTAGGGAAGGGAAGATTTAGTTCTTATAAGTTTGGAGGTCTCAGTCCATACTCAGCTAGTTTCAAGGAAGGCTGGCATGGTGGGGCTACCATTCATGGCCCCTGCAAAACAGCAAGGGTGAATCATACAAAAGAGAAAAGACATGCCTTCTTCCTGTCCTTACACTGTATGTTGGTTCCACTCCTAGGCAGGTGCAGCACTCACACCACCAATCATAGAGCTAGACAGAACCAATCAAATGCTGGATTTAGCTATGTCCATGATTGCATAAGGCTGGGGAAGGGCATCTAAACACAAACCATAACACAATGTGAGGCACAGAAAGGGTTTTTTTTAGGCATAGCTAGACATTAAGGGTGAAATAGGAAATACTCCTGGTGGAGTAGATAAAGGACTTTACTCTGATGACAGAATTTACATTGGTCCTCTCACAAAAGCAGGAGACACACTTTTAAGGATTCACTGAAATAAGCCAGCATCTGGTTGATTAATATCTCAGTTCTGTTTTGCCTAGTGCTGTACAAATTCTTATGGTTTGAGAAAGCATTCAGTTCCCAGGAGACAATTGGTTCTGCTTATGTAAGGGGTGCTCCCTGGGTTCATGGGGGTAATTGTTCCTCTTTGTGCAGGAAGTGATCTCATCATGGTATGGTTTAGTGGTCTGCAATGATCTGCTTTTCTGATATCCAATGTGGCTTTAGGTTTGAAGACTTCTAGGCATTTTTCCAGAGAGTTTGGAACTGGACATTGTAGAAGACAATAATCAGATTTCTTTGTGAGTCCTCAAAAGTAATTAGTTACTCCACCTAACTGTCTTCAGTTTTGAAGATGGATGGGATAGGCTAGGTAAGTTTATGGTCAGAAAACCTTTTTTTGTCACCTGTTCCTAAGTAATTAACATTCCTACATACACAGCTGAGCAGGAATCTGATTCAGACTTTTAAATAATGAGAGACAAAAATTTTAGTTTAATATTTCCTTTTTTGTCTATATTTCCTTTCCCATGCCTCACAAATGTACTGGGGCTATAAGGCAGAAAGAAGATTAAAATATTGAACTAAGTTAAATAATCAGATGTGATAAAATATACACTCAATGTTTTAATTTAAAAACTTTCACAGTAAAAGACACATTGCCATTAGTCTCCCTCAAACCACTCACCCTATTTTAAATACATTTATGCCATCATTCTTGGCACTTCTGAAACAGCTCTAGAAATCCTCTTGTATGTCTTCAGTTGTACTGCTGTGGCTGCCTGACTATCAGAATGGATTCTAAGGGTTTGCCTTTCATGGTCATTTTGATTTTAGGGACAAAAAAATGTGTTGAGATGCCAGATCAGGTGAATAAAGAAAATAAGACACAACATAAGGTTTTGACGAGCTCAGATTTCAAAGGCAGCATTTACTGTATTTTCAAATATATATACTGTATAGTTGCTCATAGGAAAAGACTTCCAAGAAGTACTTCAAAAGTGGCAAGAATGGTGAGATCAAAAATCTTAAAAGTGAGAAGTATGTTAAGAGGGATTAAACATTTATATATCTTTATCAACCATTATACAGTTATAAAAGTAACAATTTTTAAAGTTGTTATTAATTAGGAATATAGAAATGGTGATATTTAAAATATAAGTGTACTGTTTGAAAGCAAAGAAAAGAATTAAACTCATAACATTTTAACAGTTGTTGCTACTAAAACAAGATGAAGAACAGTGTGATAGGTCACTGTTTGCTTGTAAACATTTTGTACTATGTAATGCTTTAACCATGTCATTTATCATTTTGATAAAGACAACAAATCATTATATTTGTGTAGTTCCTCTTTAGAGTTTCCCTTTGGCTGCCATGCATTAAATCTTTTTATTTTGAAATGTTTGCATGAGGCAAGGGTGGCCTTTGTATCACTTTGGACTCTGATCTTTGAGACATCTCTGTGAGGTCATTGGCTCTGCTCTTCTCATGCAGTGAGCGTGGTCCTTTCTTTTTCCCTCACAGCCACCTAGTTCAGCAAACAATAGACTCCCTAGGTAACAGAATCTACCATTCTGGGAATGTTGCAGTGTAACACAAATGACAAAAAGTGATGAAACATTATAGAACTAAAATTTCTTGTCACAATTCTCTTTCCTTTCACAACTTGAAAATTTTGTTCTCATGATAGTCTTTGGAGTGTCTGAAGGAGTTAATGGGCTATTGCTTTGCTCTTATTTTTTAAAAAAATCTTCTTTTCTTAAACATGTATTTCCAGATTTTAAATTTCTCGTTTATTGCATCTTAACTTTTAGCTCTTTTATATTTTAGAACATGCTTTATTCTGTTTGTTAGCTTGGAAAAAACTTCCATTTGTTAATGTTCTGTTTGTTGGTGGCTCCCAGGGCAGAACAGAAAGTTTTCAGTATGCTCTTACTATCACACAGAGTTACACAAGAGCAGACAGGACGATCCATTTCTTGGATTCAGATATTATTTATTTATATTTTATTATAAGGATAGTGAATTTAAAAACACCTTCTAAATTTTTAAATTTATTTTTACCTAGCAGAAGCAAAAATTGTACCGATTAATAGGGTACCATGTAATGTCTTGATGCATCACACATTGCATAATTCTTAAATAAGGTTAGACATACCTACTTCCTCATTTATTTATCAGTTCTTTATGGAAGAAACTTTCAAGTTCTTTCTTCCAGATATTTGAAAGGTACAGTGCATCCTTGTTATCTATTGTCATCCTCCCATGTGATAGCACAGTATATGACACAAGTTCTTGTTTCTTTCACTTAATAGAAAAATGAATTCTATTTTCCTGATAAGTGCTTACTGGAATGGTGAGTCTTATGTGCTTACTATTCTATAACTGTTACTAAATGTTACTATTGAAGACTAGCATATTTGCTAATGAAACTAAAATGTTCTTAGTAGGAGAACAGGTGGAAGGCATAATTGTACAAAATGATATAATTTTTTAACTTTTTGTCACACCACATTACTGGTAAGCAAATTTTGCATTTTCATTAGTTTCTTGAACTCTGATTCACTCATTTGATGCACTCCCTTTAAGGGATTATTCTTGGTTAAAAATAGGCTGGTGCTTGAGAAATTTATACAGCAGTGTGGATTTAGATGATTTGAGATCCACTCTGAGTTAATAAAGGGTAAGTGGGAGGTGATTCTTGATTACTAATATGAATTTGTTAATTCATAGAAGGATGAGCAAAGAATAAGAAGAAAAGAAATATAAATGACATAAAAGATGAAGGAATTACTTTGAACAAAGAACATTTTGAACTAAAGTCAGCCAAAAAATATAAAAAGAAATTTGGGACTGACTAGAACTCAACAAAGTAGAACCTATAAACTACAGGTGAAATTACTGTAAAATTATTCTGTATCATGTGCAATATGCCATATAGGACCTATGATAGTTAATGAATTTGAGGGTGAATAAATTTAAGGACTCTGACTGCATGGCCTCCACGATTCCATGCAATTTAAACAACCTATAAATATAAAATCTCCAAGTTCTCTTGATTATTCTTTAGTTTCAGCCAGTTCAAGTGATCCCTCTAAGTCAGCTACACTGATGATAGATATTACAAAGAACACACGTGCAAACAAA
Source organism: Cavia porcellus (assembly GCF_034190915.1). Lineage (NCBI taxonomy): Eukaryota > Metazoa > Chordata > Mammalia > Rodentia > Caviidae > Cavia > Cavia porcellus. The sequence goes on from NW_026947504.1 coordinate 62,422,872, forward strand.
TCCTGTTGCAGGCCACTCCTGAATTACCCTACACTTCTCCCTCACTGCTCTTTACTCTGGGCCATTTAGATCTTGGGTTGCCTGTTCTCTGCACCCAGTTTCAAACACTGTTAACCCTAGCTGGGCACAGGTGCTCCTTCACTCTGTCTGTCCTAACACAGCTTCCCACAGCATCTCAGCTCCGTGCTTGTCCTCCTTTAAAGGTTGGACAAAAGCATTCTCCCTTGTTCTGCCACTATTGAGACGAGGGTGCAGCTCGTGTTTCTTCAGTATTAATGCTCTTAATCACAGTTTCTCTTCCTTCCCCACCGTGAAAAGAGTTGTCAGCTATTACTGTTTTCACTTCCTTCCCTCCTGCTCAGCTCTGTACACACTGTAGCTTCACTTTGTCTTTATTTTATACTTCCCTCTTCAGGATGAGTGGTGACCGTCACACTGCTGATGTCTGCAAGGCAGGCACCTCAAGCCTTAGCTTACTTGACTATGTGTAGAAGTGAGCATTCACTCCCAAACAGTCTTATGTTCCGTTTTTCTCCCACCCCTTTAGGCATTTTTCTGGGAAATCATTAGCTTTACTAATTCCCAGGATTCCTCTGGAATATTTTCTCTTTTAGCTCTACAACAGAGATCTAAACCACGCCTACTGTTGGCTACCACTCATCTACCCACACCTCTCCTTGTGAATCCCACATCACCCTTGTGATATCAGTAATTCTGAGATGCATATTATGTTTTCTAAAAAGTAATATTTAATTAGTGTTAGTATTTTAAAGCAATGCTATGTATGAATTGCATGTATTTTATTAAAAGATTTCATAATTAGAATCTTGGATAAAATTATCAAACCATGTACAAAAACAATATAACTAATAGATACTAAGCATTTATTATGTGCCATAAATTATTTTAAATTTTTTATTGGTTGAAATTCTTGCATCCTGAGACTCACTCTATCAAGTAGTACTATAGTCATGTCCATTTTACAAAGGAGTAGTCTGAAGCATAGAGAGGTATAGCAACTTTTCTGGAGTCACATAGAAAGAAAGTGCTGTAGGATTTGAATTCATGCCCTCAATTAGGCTGTGAGTTCTTAAATATCTCGTACTGCCTCTCGGGTACCCGGCAGAACAACATGAATGTTAACAAAATGTTTATAAGACATTAGAAAATAGATAAAATAGATATTAAATAAAATGACTCTCTTTTGAACATGAAAACAGAAAAGATCTCTGAAACAGGAAATTAAAAGTATTAGGAAAATCTATAAAATAGAAAACCCCCATGTTGTGATAAATATGGAAATATCACATAGAAATTTGGATTACAGTTAACATACTAGCATCAGTATGCTGATTTCTTAGGAAACTTTACATTCAGTTTACAATGGAAAGCATGCAGTACACGGTAAGTTTGTAACTAAAAGAAATTAATAATAGTATATTGTGTACAACTGGAGTTTTTTTCATTAGTCACTGGATAACTTTATTGTACAGTGAGTTGCCCACAGTACATATTGAATGAATTAGTGATGCTTACAAAGCTCTATATTATGAAATCAATAGTACATGAAACTGTGAAAATAAGAAACAATACATTGCAGGCACACTGGAAAGATAACTTGAAATGGATTAAAGATAACTGGAGTTTAAGAAAGTGAGTGATCTTTCTGGTTTGCCCAGGATTCAAAGTCCTGTATTCCAGGAAATTTCTGTCTCAGGTTGCCACGTCCTGTGCACCTCTCAAAGTTCCCAGACATAAGAACGGAGACAAGATTGAGAAATAAACTTAAGAGACAAAGCAGAGGTCAGGTTGGAGCCTTGTCTCTGGATGAGGAAAGGAATTGCTCAATGACTGCAGTGTATTTATTTATACATTTACAGAGTTGACATCTGATGAAACCTCTTTGCCTAACAGCTTGCTTGCCTCTCATGCCCTGTATTCTCTGGGCTGGACCACCTGTTCTCCTGGGGTGATCCATACCCTCAAGTGTTCCTTGGACACTTGGTGCAGCTCCACACGTGTGAATGATCACTAGCTCAGCTGCTCCCCACATCCAGCAAACTGCATTAGTTCTATCTGAATCTAAGCTCATGAATTACAATCTTTGCATTAAAAAACAAAAAAAAACTGGGCAAATCCCCAAGTGATTTCAATGCAATTTCTTTGTCTACGAAATTAGTCATCCTCTTACCTAAAAGCCTCTGTGGGCAGAGAAGTCACTGAGCCAGTATAGATCTGTGGGTTCTTGGAACTGGGACTGTGGGGTTTCCCAGACATGATCTTGCTGTGTGCAGCACACTTGCATCCCTCCATAAAACTTATCACATTTAGATTGAAGTGTAGCAGCGATGGTTCTCATACTTGTTGTCATCTCCATAGCTACAGTTGGTGCCTCAAAGTTTTGATTATTAAACTTATATGGGATCAATGAATGAGTCAGAGGCAAAAGTCCTTAAAATAGAAGAATGAACAGTCTTCTCCATCCCATCATTCCTACCCCACGACATTATTTTTCTGTATCACTCCCAACCTCAGAAAAATACCTCCTTAGATGACCATGTTCACTGTCAGTGAGGGAAAGGTGTAAGACCTTCTGGAGAGTGTAGGGTAGAATGACAGGCCAGGGGACCCTGTGGTAGCGGTAGGCTTAGGACTGGCAGACCATCGCTGATTTTGCATATACTGTATTTATTACAGCTTTGCTATTTCTGAGGATGAAATGTTATAATGGTACTATTTTTTAGAGACTCTGGAAACTGTTACGTGGTACTACTTTGTCGTGATGAAAGTGTCATTGTAAATATTTACCTTTCTCATGCCTCCTTTCCCACATTCTGCAAAATCATCTGAGCTTTCTTAGTCAATAATAGCAGGGGTAGAGGAGGAAGCTGATTTCAGAAAGAAATACATGGCTTATTTTATATGACCATTAATGCTATGATTTGAATTATGTGTTTTAAAATTATAGGGTTGAAGCTATGCAAAAATAGGTGAAGGGAACAGTAGCAGTAATTTCTGCAGATGCCACATGAATGAACTAAAAACAAATCACTGCAACACAAAATTCAATGACCTAAAAATATTGCTTATATTTGCATTTGAAAACCTGGGTACAATATAAATGTCTCTATTGAAGAAGGGTTATTAAGCACTTATTTATCCTAAATGATAGGCTACTTCCTTAAATATTAAAAGCCTATATTATATGTGAGAATTTCTGATCAAATAAATCATAGCCTTTAAACCAATACTTTTTGACCAAATTTCTAGCTTACTACTTTTTTTCAGTAGAAGCCTCATCAATGGGTGTTTTATAAATGTCTGTGGCCAACAATAAGAAAAAATAATTAAAGACTTTCTGTTATGGTAGACCAAGGGGTTTATATTATATACTGGAAAACTGTTTCAAAGAAACACAAGTCATGTTATCTAGGCTGTTGAAAATACATGTCAAACTTGTACATATTTGGCTGCAAGTACCCAGACTAGTTTTAAGCAGAAAGAAAGACTCATTATACAGATCCAAGACATCTCCTAGAACTCAGGGACAGAAAAACAGCTCGGATTGCGGAACATCTGCCTCTGAAACCTGCCCAGTCATCTCAGAAATGGATGCTGCTGGTCACAGGAGAGCAGCTGAGACTATAGATGACTCAGTGTGGATCCACCAACGTAGCCAGAAAAACATTCACTCTGATGAAAAAATAAACAGCAAATGTTAGACTCCTGAATTTGAGTTCATTCTGAGTCTTGCTACACGATGAATGTTAAAATAAATGACACTTTTCCATTTCTCCAATCAGAATTCTTTATTTGCTCCCCTGAAGAACATTTTGCTTAAAATAAAATTTTATTACCTGCACACAGCTTCCCACAGCAAAGACTGTCAAATCTTGATGTACAATTATTTTAAAAAAATTTTAAACATTGTGGCCTATTTTAGTAGGAGTTTGTTCACACATTTTGATGAAAACATGTTGCCCTCGGGGTTTCTCATATCTATGTGGCCCAAAATAATGCAAACAATTGTAGTTAAATGGGAATTTCTGATTTTCTATAGAGACAAAATGATTAATTCAGAATTCTATATAGTAGCCAGGTGTGGTGGCACACGCCTGTAACCCCAGCACTTGGAGGGCTGAGACAGGAGGATCGTTGGAGTTCAAGATCAGTCTGGGCTACAAAGTGAGCTCAAGGCTAGCATAAATTGCAAAGCAAAACCCTGTCTCAAAAAAAAAAAGAATTTTATATGGAAACAGTAGATTTTTAGTGTAGATTTCTGGGTTGATTTGCCTTGTCTAGATTGATCAGTTTTGATTCTTACAGATGAAACCTTTGATATTTGATGAAAAGGCTTCTTCCTGGTTCTCCCAAATTCATACATTGCAAATGAAAATTGTACACTGTCTAAGAACTCTTCTTTAAAGTTCTCCATGCTTAACATAATTTCTAAAGAAAAGCATTCTGGTCAGCTTATGATTTTTCATGATTCAGAAGAACTTGTGGATTTATACTTGATTCATTCATTCAATAAATTTTTTGACAGTATTCTCTGCTCAAGTATGGCAGAGGGAGTGAGGATACAGCAGTGAATAAAACAAGTAAAAATATTTGTGCTCATGCAGTTTATATACTTGTGGGAAAAGTCATAAACATAATCCAAAGTATATGCACAGTATAAATCAAAGTATATCATAACAGAAAGTGATAGATGCCATGGAAAGAAAAATAGAGCAAGGTAAAAGTCCTGGGAGCATGGGGGGAAAATTTAGTTTTAGGTTTAAAACTGGGTGGTTTGTGTGGAGGTCACTGACCAGGTGACATTCAGAACAAAGTTGTGAAGAGGTTAGAGATAGTGACAGAAGAATGCCCAGGCAGAATGTCCCTATCTAGAGAGCCTGGGTCTATGCATGTGCTTTAAGGATGCTGCAGCACAGGAGGCAAAGCTGAGGGCCTTCAAGTCAGGTTCTGTGGACCCTCAGGATAGGAGGCATTGAAATGTGTCCTCTTCAAATTCGTATGCTGAACTCAGTGCTTCAGAATTGATCCTGGGGATGGGGTCACTGCGGATGTGACAAGTTAAGTCAATTGGGCTCCAAACACAGGGGAAATTTGGGCACATGAGCACACACACAGGGAGAACACTACTTGAAGATGAGGCCATAGACTGAGGCGATGTTTCTATAAACTAAGGAATACCAGTGGTTGCCAGCAAGCCACAGAAGCAAGAGGAGCAACATGGAACAGATTCTCCTTTGTAACCCTGCCCCTCATTTATCTGTGGCATAAAACCACCTGGCACGTGTGCTACCTCGTTATGGTGTCCCTAGCAAACCGACACATGGGAGCTTGCTAGGGTGTCCAACCCTAAGAAGGCATTACAGTTTTGAGCAAGACAGGACACATTTCAATTTACTTTTTCAAGGGATATTTCTGGGTGTATCTAGGGAATACACTATCACGGAGCAAAGGTGCAATACTAAGGTCATGTATACAGATCAGAAGTGATAGTGACCTGGCTGGCAGCGATGGACAGACAAGAACTCGTTAATTCATAGATTATTTTGGAAGTAGAGCTGACAAGATTTTCTGATAGAGTGGATATAGGGATATGAAAGAGAGAGAGAGAGAGAGAGAGAGAGAGAGAGAGAGAGAGAGAGAGAGAGAGAGAGAGAGAGAGAGAAAGGGAAAGGGAAAGGAAAAAGAAAGGATGGATTATAGTAAGGCTTTGGACTTGAATTACTGGAAGTTTGAGTTTCCATCCATTGGGATGGGGAAAGCTATTATTAGAGTAGGTTTTTGTTCGATTTGGGAGGATAGTCAAAGTTTCAATTTTAGACATGTGAAGTGTGAAATTTCTAATGACAGCCAAGTCCAAGTGTTACCAAGCAGAAAAGCAAAATTTATTCATATCTCTTTAATGCTCCAAAGGTGCAGACAGAGATAAAATCCATCAAAAGTGAGAAAATAGGATATGGAGATATAATGTTGATTAATTTAATAACAAATATTTGTGGCATTAGATAGACACCGTAAGAATTAGATACACATAAAATGCTGCAATGCTGGAAGATAGATTAGACAAAAATTCCAGAAAAATGCTTCTGTTCTGCAGGCCTATCGGTGGCTTTACATAACTTACATTATTTATGCTGTATATATATTGAAACGGGGTAGAGAAGGCTAGTGTGGATAGTTAGTCATAAGAAATGTGACTGCATTTACCAAGATATATCACTTTTCCTGGTGCACTCCCTTCTGAGCTTGCAGTTACTTAGTTTTGTAATCTTGCTTATGTCTCTGTTCATGTACAATTAATTATGCTGAATGTTTTTATTTAATGCTCCCTGCCTCCTAAAAAGATCAATATTCTTGACCATTAGTCTCCAAGTTATTTTCTTGAAGCATTTTAGAGTCAATTAGAATGCAAATGAAAAGTGATCCCAAGTCTGGTATTTTAAGAATTAAGGGGCTTTTAAAAGTTGTTTATTTTGGTCTTGTACAGACAGTAACTCTAAGTGCCAGCAGCACTTTTACTGAGGGTTTTTAGAGCTGCTTTTTATGGGTGGTGGCAGAGCAGCGGGTGGGAGGTGGCTGGGGAGCTGGTGACCCAAGGAGCTCTGAGTGGCAGGCAGGCAACCAGCTGAGGTGGAGGCTGTTGAATGCAAGTGTGTGAAGAAACTTTGAGGGAAGGAGATGTGAAGACCAAGTAGGGTGATAGAAAATGTTCTGTAAGGTAGAGGCAAATGAAGAATTAGGAATGGAGCCTGCAGGAGGGGGTCTTGCATAGCTCTTAGTCATATACCTTAATAGGATTAGACTTCATTTGGTTTGTTGGTCTAACAGTAATAGGATAAAGATGATTTCTTGATGGAGATGACTGTAGTATCACTGTTTTACTATTGTTCAGATGCTAGTACTTTCCATACCTAAACCCCCTTGCCTGGGCAGTCTGGCAGAGAGCCTCTATTGTTCTATTGGTTTTGTTGGCATTAGATATTCCAGATCCCCCCACCCATCTCAGTGCACCTGACATGAATCTGAAATAAATGCAGAGATTCACTTAGCACAGTCATTTTATTGACTGGAAGTCTTTTAGAAAAAACGTTAGCTTCAGATAGTAACCAAAATTCCTAATACAGAATTCCCAGTCTGTAATATTTCTTTTCCTCATCTGTAATCCTAAAGGGTTGGGACAGTGTTTTCTCAGCTCATCCACCATAGGATAATGGTAGAACTTATTTCAGTTCCTTTTAGAAGCAATACATGACTTTCTTATCCGAAAAAAATCCGTTGTAGCTACTTGGATGCTTGTGACTGTTTAAACTTCTAAGGAAGGAAACTCCAACTCTTACAGAAATAAGCAGAGAGAGACACTGGTTCTTCTTTGTACCAAACCAACATTTCTTTCAAATAACTTTTTTAAATCCTTGTGTATTGCTTATTTTAGCTTACTTTGTCCGAAACACTAGCATTCCTATTTAAGGAGATCCTGTCATATTCACAGATCGTATGCTTTACCTCTTCCATAGCATATTCCTATGTTTCTCATTGACTACTCTTGGTTATCCCACAAAATACATGAGATTACTTCTTTTCACAGATAGGGGAACTGCAGTTCTAAGATACTGCAGCAAGGGTGACAGAGGAATCAAGTAACTAACTGGGGGTTAACTCAAATCCCAGTTTCTAAAACTCAGATTTCTCTATTACACTGTAGTATTTGACTGAGCAGAGAAGCCAGAGAAAGGGCATTTTAAGCAGAGAAAATTCATGTGAATAGATGAAAATGCCAAGAAAGTTAGGGGAACCCAGCATGACTCAAGGTTGCCAATATGTGTTATAGAAACAGTAATGAAATGGGTCAGCCAGTCAGCCAGTCATAGGACAAAGCGAGAGATTTTTATGTCAGTAATGTATACACACATGTGGGCATCACAGTGATATTCAGAACCATTCCTGGGTCATGCAGTTGGCTCACACTGTGTGATATCAGAGGCTTTGGGGACATAGTCCCTCACATACTGGGCCCTGTAGTCTCTTCTGATACAAAATTTCTAGTTATCAAAATTCACTTTTTTCAGATTTTCAGAAATTAATTTTTAATGAAAGGGCTTGTAGCTTCTTGGAATGATAATATTTTAAATGTTCTTAGCTATTATTATTTATTCATTCATGCATTTTCACTCTCCCAATCATAATGTAAATTTGTTCCAAACATTTCATTATGTGGAGAGATATAAAAAAGTGAGTTATGACAGTTACTGACCTTACAGTTTATCTCTAGTTACGGAAAAAAAAACTATTGATTACATTGACAAAAAATATTTTGATAGGCAATTGTGTAGGAGCTCTGGTCAGGGATTCTCTCTCACTGCCCTAGTAAACAGATGTTGAATGACCCAGAACATTCTAGAATATTTCCTAGATGACACAAAAGCATTAGGTGCCTCCTAAAGGACAGAAGGCTTACTAGGTGACAGGAATGGGTCTGAGGAAAGAGAGACCCAAGAAGAGAGGATACATAGCAGAAGATCAGAAATTAGATGAGAGCTATTTTTAAAGAATCAATTCAATTCACCCAGAGGTTAGAGTTCATCGAGTTGGTAACAAGACAGGGTCTGAAGAACAGGAAGGAACACTAGAGACAGTGCATCAGGCACAGGACATGAAGACTCATGTGTGTCTGTTGGTGGGCAACGTGCACAGGATTTTAATTTTGTGGAGATGATTGATGAATTTTAAAATGAAGAATGACACGATAAAGATCTATGGTTCAGAAGGATATGCAAAGAAATTATTTGAGAAGTGGTTGATTCTGTAGACAACAAGATAATAGAGTCGATGGGAAAAATGGCAATAGATGTATTTATGAGCTAGTCAGAGAATACAATGTATATCTATAATATAGATACACACGTGTAAATATAAACGTGTATATACTCCATCAACTCATAATATACTGTCATAATTTATTATATATTCATGAAATAGGATGGATGTGAAATATGTGGCTGTCTTTTGTTCTATTGCCTTCTTTTGAGTTAAGAAATAGAGAAATAGTAATAAATTCTTCTTCCTGTGAGTATTGGAGTTCCTGTATGTTATCACTCTATCTAGATGTCCACCCAGCCCTCATGCATCATAGACAGTGAGTTTTAGAAGTGGTTGGACTAGCATGAGTCAGTGTGGGTTAAGGATGTTGTCCTGGTATTAAGGATAACCCATCCTTGGTTTGGGTGGCATCAATAAATAAGTTTACAGTTTAGTTTACTGGATAAAATGTAACAGGAGAGAGGGAAGGCTGTTTGTCTGTTGCTGCCTTCTGCCTGCCCACTATGAACTCAAATCAATAAAAGCTTGAAAAAAATATTTCAAGTCCTGAAAGAAAACAATTTTGTACCAGATTGATGTACCCTACAAAGTTATCTTTCAAAATTAATATAGAGATAATACACTATCCTGGCAAAGAATGACTGAGGAAATTTGTGTTTACTACATGAAACCTAGAAAGACTATTGAAAGATATTATAGGTAGAGATAAAAAGGATCACAATTCTCAAAACAGTGGAAAGAAACAACCAACCAAGGAAAGCAATTAAACAAAGGGAAAAGGCAGGGAATCAACAACAAGAAAATAACATGGCAAAGATAAGCCAGTACTTATAAACATCAATGTAAATGGTCTCAATTCATCGATTAAAAGAAACAGATTGGCAGAATGGATCAAGAAACAACATGCTGTACACAAGAAACAACTTTACTTTAAAAAGAAATTGATAAACTGAAAATCAAAGGATAGAAAATATTCCATGCAACAGGAACCCAGAAAAAAACAGGGGTGGCTATTCTGTTTTCATACAATTGTGAACTTCAAATAAAAAATGATCAAAAAAGATAAAGAAGGTCATAGATACTCATTAAAGTAAAAATTCAAAGGAGCAGATAATAATTATAAATATATATTCACCAAATATGGGAGTACGAAACTACATGAGATAAATATTAATAGACATGAAAAATCAACACTGCAATAACACAGCTATAACGAGGGACTTTAATATTCCATTGTCACTAAAAGATACATGGATTAGACAAAAAGGCAGCAAAGAAAAAATGTTATGGCATATGCAAGAAATTTATCCATGGGATAATGAGATTTGAGAAACAAGTGAGGTTTATTTCAGACTTCATTGTTGAGTGTACTTAAGTCATTGAAACTGCTGGCTGGCCATGATTCCTTTGCTCTCTCTCTTTATCCCCAGTGAATTTTTAAGGTCAAGGTGATCATCATGGATACCACCTTTTTTGCACTACTATCATTGCTTTGGAATGTCATAAGGCATTTTTATACCTCTGGTTAATTGACAAATGGAATGTGGGCATTGGACAATTTGGTTATCCTGAGATAAACCCCTTTGTTTCCTGGAGTAATTATGACCCATTAAAGAAGAGGAGTCCTTTTGAGGATTTGGCCAAAGTTTACTCATTGTTTGAAGTTTAACTACTAATGAAGCATCTAAACTATAATTTATAGGCCATAAAATAAGTGAGGTTTTCAAGATTAAGATTTTGGGGAGTTCCAAAGAGAGAAAAGGGCAAAGGAAAAGAAAACAAATAGTGGGAGCTCAAACACCTGTACAGTAACAGAACTGAATCAAACTTGTGAACAAATGGGCGTACTAGACATTTGCAGAGCATTCAACACCAGAACACACATTCTCCTCAGCTGCACATAGGATGCTCTTCAAAATAAATCAGGTACTAGCCTCATAAAACACGCTTAAGCAAATGCAAAGGACATGAAATTATCCCATGGTCATTATCTGATAATAGTACACTGAAATTGAAATTTAATGATAAAAGAAACTACAAAAAACTACATGACATATGGAAATGAGATAACATTTTCCTGAACAACCAATGGGTCACAGATGAAATTAAAGAAGAAATGAGACAGTATCTACAATGAAGTTAAAATTTAGACGCAACATACCTGTGGGTTGAATGAACTTGTGGGATGCAACGAAAGCACTTCTCAGAGAGAAATATATAGCACTGAATTTTCACATTAGGAAAACAAAACAAGCAAAAAAAAAAGCAACTAATGCTGCACCTCAAGCTTCTAGAAAAAGAAGGGCAAATCAAAGTCAAAGCTCATAGAAGGGAGGATATTATAAAAGTTAGTGAAGAAATTATGCAGTTGAGACTAAGAAAACAGTCAAAAAATTAATGAATCAAAGAGTTGGATCTTTGAAAGAATAAGCAAATGTGATAAACAGCTAGCTAACCTTATCAAGAAAAGAAAAGGAAAAAACTCAAATTCATACAATGAGGAATGAAAAGCATAAAATTACTGCAGATACTGTGGAAATTCAGAAAATCATTGATGCTTTCTTTGAAAATTTTACTCTCATAGGATGGAAAACTCAGAAGAAATGGACAGACTTCTAGAAATCTATGAATTAAAAAAATTGAATCATAAGGAAAAGATTTGAACAAACCAATATCAATTACTGAAATTGAAAAATATTAAAAACTTACCAACAAAGAAAAGCCTAGGTCCTAATGGAATCACAGCTGAATTCTACAAGAAATTTAGAGAAGATTTAACACAAATACTACTCAAACACTTTAATGAAACTCAAAGGGAAGTAATTCTCCCTAACTCATTCTGGAGGCAGATATTACTATAATACCTCAACCAGTAAAAGACCCACCAAAAAGGAAAAACTACAGAACAATTTCTGTAATGAACATAGATGCAAAAATTCTCAATAAAAGGCTAGCAAATAATCAAGAAGATTATATAGCATGACCAAGGGAAATTCATCCCAGGAATGGAGGAATGGTTCAACATATGCAAATCAATAAACATAATATATCAGTACAACAGAGGCAAGGACACAGATCATATGATCATCCCCATAGATGCAGAAAAAGCTTTTGGTAAAGTCCAGCACACATTCATGATAAAACCCTACAGAAATCAGAATATATAGTCTCTACTTCAATCTGATAAAAACCACAAATGACAAAAGAACAGCTGGCATCAAACTAAATGGACAAAAACTGAAAGCTTCCTCTCTAAAATCAGGAACAAGACAAGAATGTCCGTTATCACCACTCCCATTCAATATAGCTTTGGAAATATTAGCTAGATCAATTAGACAAAAGAGAGAAATAAAAGGAATAAGGATAGAAAAGTAATTATTTAAATTATCATTATTTGCAGATGACATGATATTCTACGTAGAAGACCTGAAAATTTCCCCTAAAAATGGTAGATGTATAAGCAGATTAGACACAAAGTTAACACTCAAAAACCAAGAGCATTCTTATACACAAATAACAAACTTACTGAGAGAAACATGGAAATGACATCTTTTATAATAGCATCTAAAAATGAAATACTTGGAAATCAATCTAACAAAAGATGAGAAAGAGCTATATATAGAAAACTATAGTAATCTGAAAAACTAGATTGAAGAAGGTATCAGAAAATGAAAAGATATCCCTTGTTTTTGGATAAGAATAATTAACATTCTGAAAATGGCCATACTCCCAATACTGCTATAAAGAATTAATGCAATTCCAATGTAAATACCATTACTGCACCTCACAGATTTAGAGGATACATCCCTAAAATTCATTCCTTGTCTTAAATTCTAGACTTCTCTGTGCCACTGAGTACCACTGGAAATGTACAATTTGTTCACCTTCTTGAATTTCTTTAGGAAGCAGCTTCCTTGAAGGACAAATGGTACATTACAGCACAGCAAGTAATCAAATGAAAATAAAACGTGATATAACCACAAGAAGTGACAAAGAGAAGCTTAAAAATATGTCTAACGGATTGATCATGGAAAGTAGGATATCTTAGATCAAATGTATTTCAGAATATAAAATAAAAATGTGTAAAATCTTACTCTAGATGGTGGTAGTTGTTCTGAGTAGAGGGAAATAGAAAAAACCTGAAAGCTAGAAAAATTAAAAATCAGTATGAGTAGACAATTTGGGGGAGTAGAGGTATATTTCATTTTCCTTCAAATGGAGCTACAACCTTGTAGACATAAATAAGCAGATTACCACATGATCATCATTGAAGCATTAAAGTTACGGAAAAAATACAAGAGAATATTTGGCTATTTCTGTTTAAGAGCCCCAAACATTCTTCTGAAAATCTGATCTTTGGTACAGCTACAGGAATTTCCTATTTTCTTATCAATCAATCCTAATTTTGAAGACAATGAGAAGAATAAAACCATTTTAACCAAAGGGAAAGTAAGATTCCACTGAGTGGTCCTCAGCCGCAGTACATTACAGTCTTGGATAACTTTCCACATTTGCATGATCAAAACACAAATGACTGGGAATTAAGATCAAGGAAATTTATCTCTTTAGAAGTCCTTTATTACTTAGCATTTCATGCTCTACAAAATAAATAACAAAATAATAACAAAATAATAACTAAATCATAACATTCCAAACATTTACAGCTATCCCAGACTGTCAAGCATCTTCTATTACATTTAAATGCATTAGCATTCCCTCATCTTACTCCAAATGTTGAGAGTTATAAATTACAACTGTCTTACAAAACAGGTAGTGCAAATATACTGCCCCCTTTTATATTTTGTCTTTTAAAAACAGTATCATTTAAATATACAACAAAATGCACATATTTCAGATGTGCAATTTGAAATGTTTGGACTGAAGCTCAGTATCCTACTATCTTGTTTGAAATTATCTTGTTTGAAATTTTGTATCATTGTTTTTCATTGCTTTTTTGTTTTTCTCTTTAAAAGAAAAAAGAAAAACAAATTAACACAAAAATCTCTGTAAAACAATAAAATTGTTCAGGGAGTAAAAATATAAGTCATATATATTATACCGGAAGAAAATCACATATAGAAGGACTTATATCCAGAACGAAGAGAGAGAGAGAGAGAGAGAGAGAGAGAGAGAGAGAGAGAGAGAGAGAGAGAGACAGAGAGAGAGAGAGAGAGAGAGAGAGAGAGAGAGAGAGAGAAAGCAAACCAATTATAAAATGGAAAAACAATTTACATAAACACTTGCTTCTTGAAGACAGTTTCAAACCTGCATGTGATCAACATGGTCAACATGTTTAGCCTTTTGGGAAATTCAAAGAAAATCCATAAGATTGTACCATAAACTTATTAAAATGTTTGAGGAAAAGAACTCAGACCTCACATTCCACCAAAAGAGCATATAGTTCATACAGTGTGCTTTTGGTGTTTTGCTGAAAATATCTTGACTGAGGCGAAATAAACTTTTTCTCCTGTGTTTTCTTCTAATACATTTTTTATATTAGATTTAGAGTCTATGATCTCTTTGGTTTTAGCTGTAATGAATGGTATAAGATATGAGTTGATTTTCTGTATTTTTTTTCCTGTAATCTTAAGTCCTAAGGTCGTTACTAATTTCGGATCACAAGAGAAAATAATGTGTCTTTATGCATCTGCTTTGATTTTAGAAAATGCATGTCAGCAAGTATGGTAATAAAGTGGTGACTAATTCCTTTTGGCAAAAGTGACAGATTTCTGGAGGGGCTGGGAACCTTTTTAAAGCTTTGTGTCTTTCGGGTTAGTTCTTCATTCTGTGTGTAATAAACTTTCCTTTAAGTAATTCAAGGATAGTTTCAATATTTGTACTTTAGAATTCTAAAATACTAGTAAGACATGTAAAAATAGGAAAAAAGAAGTCATGAAAACTCTTGAAAATTCACGTAATCTGTCCCCTAGTCAGACTTTACATTTTACGTTGGTTTTTGAAGGAAGGGAGTGCCACACATTAAAACTGAAAAGACAGGAGAATCAGGAGGTTGGTGGATAAAAGTCATCTTTGAAGATTTCAAAATAAGGGTATCAGAATCACTTGACATTGAGGTTATGTGTATATGTGTGTGTTTAGATAAAATATTAGGGTCAGATAATGCTAAGACGTGGGCAAACCCATAAAACAGCGGAAGCCTGCGTTTCTGGAAGACTACTTATCTTGAGAACACATAATCCTTAGGGGACTTTTCTTACCTGCACTTATGTTAGTGCTGCCCCCCCTTCCTCTGCATTTTTTCTGGGCTGACACTGCACATCTGCTCTTTTTCCATATTATGAATTACATTCATCCAGCTTCCCCATAGGGAAGAGGAACAGCCTCCATATAATCAGTGGCCCGTGGGAAGCTGCCGGGGAGTTTCTAAGGTTGTTGAACAGATGGCTGGAGGCTACTTTCAGTTTAGATTCCAATAAGGGCATCAGGCACCACCTCTTGGGGAGGTGTTAAAACTAACTTCCAATATTTTATGTTTTCAAGCTGGCAGCCATCACAGCTTTATGACTTGTCCCACAGGAGCCAGTAGAGCTGGCCTGTTCTCTACTAGTATACATGTGCTATGGAGCTGGCTGCCTTCTTGCAATTATTGCTACATAAAGAATTACTAGAAATTAGGAATGAGATTGTCTGTGGAAGTAACAGAAATATTGGCCACATGTGCATATAAACGTGATAACAGAGGCACAAGGAAAGAGAAAAATCACTATTCAAAAATGCCTACCTCTACATCCTGAAAATATGATTCTTTTGTAATACACATATTTCTCCTTTAAAACACAATGACCTTGCAGCGAAATACATTCAGCATACAATAATTTATTCTATCTTTTCCTCAGAAACAAATGGTGGAAAGACATTTGTAGGTCAAGTTCAATTTGTAGGTCAACTTTAATTTATAGGTCAAGTTCTAAGAATGTTTTACATTTTTAGTCCAATTACTAATTTTAAAGCCTTTCACATATATTACTTTATTTGCTGCTCAGCAAATTATTTATGACAAGTAGCACAGTATTATTATTATTATTATTTTACAAATGAAGAGGTTAAGCTTAGAGATATTACCTGATTTAATTCAAATTCCAAGTTTGAATAAAGTATATAGACAGTATTCAAATCTGAGTCTTCTCATCCCAGGACCTTTGCTTTTTCTAATTAATGTGATTGAAAAACGGTGTTGGGACATACAAGTCCAGAATAAATATGAGGAGCCTCTGGAGACGGAAGAAGAGGGAAGAGAAAGAGGCTTTCAGGAGCCACAAAGGGGTGATGTACCACCGTGGGGAGAGAACAAAGGTGGAAAACATTGAAATGACTTTCTGTGTCCAGCAGCAGGGCATCAGATGCTCAGAGAAATCCCTTCCTATGCATGATGCCCAAAGATTCTGGACAAAAGCAGTTTTCAAAGCAGAGAGACTGTTTCAAAGTGCTGTGAGTGGTAGGTGAGTGGTGGGGTCAGAAAGAGCGCAGGCCAGCAACAAGAGGAAGTGGGCCTGCAGCCCCTGTGCTCCAGCATGGAGCATGCTGGA
The DNA here is from genome assembly GCF_034190915.1 of Cavia porcellus. Taxonomy (NCBI): domain Eukaryota; kingdom Metazoa; phylum Chordata; class Mammalia; order Rodentia; family Caviidae; genus Cavia; species Cavia porcellus. Next base: position 62,439,254 of record NW_026947504.1, read on the forward strand.
ACGCGTGTAGGGTCATTTAATTATTACTCTCCAAAGTATCCACACATCAAATTTCTAACACATTTGTTTTGCTTGTCAATTAAATTATCAATAGATTTTCCAAAAACTGTCAACTCTGGAAAAAGGCTGGAAGTGAGAATAAAATGTAAATAAATCAAATTTTTGGAGTTGAGGGATATTAAAGAACTGTTCTAATTCATTGCTTGCCTGTTTCATGCCAGATACATTATGGCACTCTGAAAATAAGTGTTAAAGGGCTAGTCATCCAAAGGACCAACCTAGAGAGTTGATGTTATTTACCTAAAAGCACATAGAAATTGTGAGCAGACAGATTAAAAACCTAGGTCCATCTGATTGCAAAGCCAGTTCACTTTTTCATGAGCATAGCTGTATTTCACACTCTATCTCAGTCGGAGAAACTGAACTCCACTTGACCAGGTCTGCGTTGCTCAGCTTAATGTAGAAGTGAGAGACAGTATAAGTAACAAGGAGAGAAGTAGGGACTGTTCTCCATCCACCCCGACACTGCAATCCACAATGCTTTCCCTAGGTTGAGAGTTTAGTTAGGGAGAAACGAAACTTCCCAGCACTCAAATAAGAGAAATGGGGCTTCCCCTGTGTCTACATTAAAATGAAAGAGAATCAGTGCTGGGTAAAATGAATTTAACTCTTTATTAAATCAAAATTAATTTGTAAAATTAATTATTCAGATTATTAAAATTATTGGAGAAAGAAGATAAGACCTGTTTTATGTGAAAGGATTATTCTCCAGGCTGTGAAGGAACTCTTCAGGCAACTCATGACTCAGGCCCTTTATTAGTATCCTGTTGTTATTGACTTTCCTGACCACTGACTTGAATCACACCTAGTTTCTTTCATCTCTACTGAAGTTGGTAATATTTATTGTCCGGCTGCTACAGAGATCACTGAAGTTTTTGTTTTAAAAATCTTTGAGTTTTTAAGAGAGAATTTTTAAAAGTTGAAAGTGCTATTTTTATTACAAAGACATAAAAACAATTAAGTGGAATAACCAGCATCAAAAAGATACCAAGATACATGAGTTTCAGTATAAGGCATTGCTGTCAAAGTGAAACCACAATACCTCTTTACATCCTGGAAAGCTACATATTGTGCGCATTCCTTAGGGTTTCCTCCCTATAACATGCATGATGTGTGTGTGTGTGTGTGTGTGTTTGGTGACCGAGAGGGCAGGAGGAGGCAAGTGGGACAAAAATACCTAGGGACATGAAATGGGAATGACAGTTTCAGCCTCTAGTTTTTAGCTCTTTGTCTCAAAATGTTTAATATAGTAAACTTATTTCAGCAGTCATAACAATAATAAACATAGTCACAGTGACTGATATGAAAGTAATCTCCATGAGCATTCACATGAACCGTCCGATCATACAGAGATCACTGAGATTCAGGGCTTCATGAAGGAAGCACAACTGCCCGATAGAGCCCAAAAGTGAGGGAAGGAGATAGCAAAGTCGAAAGTAGCACCCCAAATTCTACACTACCACCCGCTGCACCTCTGCAAGTTGCTTCCATTGAATGAGAAAAATGTCTGTATTTGCTTAGACCTCAGTCCTAACTGATTTATGGACTGAAGGTCAGTCATTTGCTGTACACAGACCACACCATTGTGGTCATTTTGGCATCCAAAGAGTAGAGAGAGTTCCATGTAAGACTTTGCGTTGAATTTCTATCATTGCCTCTGAGAGGGGGAAGGTAATATTGCTGAGAAAATTGGACCCAGAGAATGACTCATTATCTGTATGACCCAGAGACAACTGAAGTAAACCTTGAGGACCCCAAATGACTCTCCAGTATGGTCAAAACAAGGTACGAGGGGTCCCGGCAGCTGCTGGACTCAGATTCTTGGCACATCACAGATGCACCAGCAGCCCTTGCTGTACTATACATCACTGTCAAACAGGGTTTGGGCGACCTTCTCTTCTTCCTTCCTTCCTTCCCTCCCTCCCTCCCTCCCTCCTTCCCTCCCTCCCTCTCTCCCTCCTTCCTTCCTTCCTTCCTTCCTTCCTTCCTTCCTTCCTTCCTTCCTTCCTTCTTCTCTCCCTCTCTTCTTTCTTTCCTTTCTTTGTTTCTTTTCTGATTCATTCAAGGTAACTGTACTGTTACTACAGTCCTTCTGTGACTTGCTTAATATAACAAAATCTCATGCATGATGGTTAAGACTCCAGGACAGTGGATTTTTGATTCTGCTTTGTAATTGTTGTTTTGTTGGAAATATTGTGACATGGTATATAAATAATATCAGGATGTTGTAGTTACTTAAAATTTCATTAAAAGTCCTCGCTATAGAATAAACACTATATAAAAAAATATCTTCTTACCCTATATCTTTCTCTTCTCTTTGAAAAACTAAAAACTCATCTAATTTATTGTCTCTAAAAGGACATTGGAGACAATGCTAAAGCTTTGTTATACCACATATTATAAAGCAGCAAAAATGCATGAGAGCCCCCAAGTCTGGAAAGAAGCACTATGTTTATTTCCTTTGAGATATCTCTATTCCCTTTCCGGGTAGAAAGTTCAAAACCATTATTCTCAAGTTCCTTGCCTTCTGGGATGCATGGAACCAGGTGCCTAATCTGTATGTGTTCAAAGTATTGTGATGAGCCCTCTAGTCAAAGGCAATCAGTCACCCTGGAACTCTCATTGCACTGGGCACACAGGCTCTTCCCAGCTGCAGATGCTGGGTTTCTGAATCATGCTTGAGCTGCATGAAACTCTCGGAAGGACAATGCCTGGAGGTGACCTTTGAATCATGGCTTTTCAGTTTGTGCCAGAGGATAGAGAATCTTTCCTTTTCCGGAAACTCTGAGCTTTGTTTTTTTCCCAAACCCTGAAGAGCCTCTCCTTCCTAGTGCTTTTCAAAGGCACTTTTATTCTTATTCCCTTGGGGAGCCACAAGTCCTGAGGCAACAAAGTGAAGTGAGTGGGGAGGGAAATTTATAGGCAAGAAAAGCACAATTTAATAGTGCAATAAATCATCTTGCCATAATGATATCATGTCTGTAAATTGGGATTTTCCCTCTTAGAGAATCTTTTAAAGTTCCACAGAAGGAAATCAAGGGTGAAACTGTTCTATTGCTTCATGAACAAATGAGTGTATACAGAAAAGATATAAGTACATTAAAATATACATATATATACAAATACACACATACATATGTGTGAGTTGTGTCTTTCAAATTATCAGTTTGTCTTTTTTTCTTTTACAAAAGTCTTAAGCTTTTTATTTTTACTTTATTTTTAATGGACAACGATTGTATAAATTTATCACACCAATGCGATGTGTTGAAATATGCTCATTTTGTGGGATGGATAAATCAGGCTATTTAGCACATTCACTGCTTCCTGTCCTTTTTGTGTGATGAGAAAACTTAAAATTTACTTTTGCAGCAATTTTACTATATGTATCATAATGTTAGTAATTACAGTAATGCTTTGTACAACAGATCTCTCCAGCTTATTCCTGTGGCCCTTCTGAAAGCTTGTGTCCCTGGATCAACGTCTCTCCAATCTTTCTATCTAGCCACGTAACATCCAACTTGAATTTCTGCTTTTGTGATTACGACAGTTTTAGGTTCTATATAAATGAGATCTAGTGGTATTTGACCTGTGCTTATTTCATTTATCACAATATCCTTCACATTCATCAATTTTGTCAGAATTGCCTTTGTCTTTTGAATATTTCTAAGTTCTACCGTTTCTAAAGGATTAAAAACATTTGAAAAATCAATCACTGTATCTGCCATGAAAATTTCCGTCACTGATTCCATTCTTTTAAGTTTTAACTAGTGATAAATTTTATTTTAAACACATATAGGTACTTACTTTAAACTTCTTGTCCATTTGAAAACTGTCTTTCACTAGTGACATTTGTTACCTCTGTGGAGTGTGGCACTCTGGACTTAATGGAGGCATGTGATACAGAAGGCATAGTTTTGATCTTTTGGAGGTGTCCATTATGTGGGGTATAGGTCATAACTCTGGAGAACTCAGAGAGAATAGTACAAGTAATGACTGGAAAAAAGTGAAAGCCAGATGTGCTTTAAAGAAAACAGAAAAATTTTGGAAGAGAAACCATTGAGCTAGGTTGATTTGATAAAGCAGCCAGGAGTAAAGTTGCATTTAGTATACCAGGAAACTTCACAATACTGGGGGAAAAATCTGAGAAACCCGGGAATTTCTCTTAAAGCCTCTGACAAACTAGCAGACTAAAAATTGAGAGCATTTTATTAAAACTATCCTTTTTCACAGGAACTAAGTAAGACCGGCTCAGTTGCTGTAGACTACCAATCACAGGGGAATTTCCCCTTGGAAAGGGCAAGAAACACTGGGGCTTGGCAGACGATGCTAATTTTGTATTCAGGAACTTGAGTAAAGCAGTGCTTTGTGAATAAGCAGTTAAAGGAGTAACAGAGAGTGAGCCCAGAATTCACAGCAGAAGGAAGAAACCTCGTTATCTGGCCTGATCCTCTACATACCAGGAACCTGAACTACAAGGGAGAAGGTGATACACAGCGTTACCTGGTTTGTCAACAACTAGGATCATAACCTATGTGAAATGAATCTATTATCCAAGATGGTCTCAACAAAGAGTCCTGGGATTTTTTTCTAAGGATTGCGAAGGAATTTCCTGGATTGGACGTAGCAGAGGATTGCTCACCACTTACTCAATTTACAGCATTTCAGAATGCCAGTTTTCTGAAGTTTTAGTATGCCTGAGAAGTAGCAGGGAATAAGAATGAACAATCACTGAGCAGATTATATTAGTGATTTCCAGTAAATAAAAGAGCGTTCAGCACTGTTCTTAATTCATGCCATATCCTCCAAATATTTCTCCGTGTGTCCTGGAATCTCTTAACGTTGTTTCATACATTCCCCTAGCTTTGGGAGAAAGGAGAGGTTTTTCATTAAAGATTGATTCACTGTCAGGAAGATTTCATTAAACTATGTGTCTGTTACATTCTTGAATCCTCTAAATTCTACTTTGTGTATATTCCCGTGATGAAAATCTAATTCTTCTTAAAAAGAAAAACCTCTTGAGATCTGACATTGCAATTCAGAGCACAGGTTTGATTGTACATGATCAAATCCTGTTAACAGCTTTATTTTTCATTGAGTTCATGAACATAGCAATTGGCTTAGTGGAGATTTGCTGAAATAAGGATAATTATTTAGAGATAATAAAATAGTGAAATTTCTATATGAAAATACACAACCCCTGATGTGATATGTATTAAAATTACCTGGTCACCATCTCTCCACTTAGGATATTTTCAACCTTTTGCAAAAATTGTCTATGCTTTATAAGTTACTAGTAAGTCAATGACCTTTTCCACTAATATAGGGATTGCAGTTTTCCACATATTAGGACACTGTACCAGCTTTACAGAAACAAGAACTATCCCTGAAGCCTATGGTTTCAAAACAACACTAATAAATCTAGAATTTTTGGTATAATGTCTAGCATTTAGTAATTCTGAGATCATCATTGGATCCCATGTGTTGATCCCAAATCAACACAAGGCTAATGAGATATTTTAGCTCGTTCTCCCATCCAGATCCCAGAGGGTGACTTTGAAGCAAGAAAGGTGCCGAGAAGAATGCAATTGAGGAGTATAATAATTTTAATCACATATAAGAGAACTTCTCACAAAAATTCAAAAGTACATGAACAAAAGTTTTTTCAGCATGAGAATTTGTAATTTCTGCAATAGCCACATAATGGACCAACCAGCTGCTCCAACTTTCTGTACTGTAGTTCCTTCGCTTGTGACATGGAACTAATTAAGGACTCACTTCATAAGCTTGTTTGGATCTAATGGCTAGGATGGATAAAACACCTAAAGCACACAGGTAAGACACAATCAACACTGGCTCTGTGTCTGGCAAATCAGTTCCTGCAGGTGATTTTACAGATTCATCTTCACTGCCTTTAACCTAACTAGCTGAGGGTATCACCAGTTCCCCCAGGATCTAGTGCTGGAACCATTAAAGTTTGTAGCCAGCAGTATTTTTATTTAAACGAATTGAAACCTAATAGAATAGAAAGTATCAAAGAACATTACATATTATCAATGTTGTTTTGTGCTGTGTGTATATCCAATCATCTGTTGATAGGTAATACTGCAAAGCACTATCAACAGATGATTGGATAAAGAAAGGTATGTATATATAATGGGCTACTACACTACCATGAAGAATGACAGATTTGAGACATTTGTAGAAAATGAATGCACCTGGAAAATGTAATATTAAGTGAAATAAACCAAACACACAGGTTTAAGTATGATATGGTAGCTCTCATTTGAATGAAGCAAAGTGAAAACTAAGAGAATAGAAAGGATGAATAGAAGGAGGCATTGGATGTGGATCTGTTGCATAGAGAAGTGGTTCAAAGCAAAAGCATGAAGCATGAGATGGAAAGGAGGGAGGGAAATAAGTAGAATAAAGATAGGCCATCTTCAGAAACGTCATACCTCAATTAATGTAAATATCACATGCTAAATATGAGGTAAGATTAACAATATCAACAGAAATGAAAAATGATATATATGGAAGAAGAAGGAGGAAGGAGGAATAAAAGGGAAGTGAATTTAAAAAAAGAAAGCTGAAGTGTGCATATGCATCCACTCCCCAGGATGACTGAAAATTACAGGAACTGCAAACATGAACCAATAGAAATCAATCAATCAATCAATCAATCAATCAAATAAAAGGAAAAAAGTATATTTTGGGGTGTTAGATTGAAATGGAAAAGTATGTTTTTACTAGTCAAGCTCAGAATTTAGAATTTACTGGAGTATATGGTGCCCCCAAATTTCCTTTTTTCTTTAGTGGCTCAGTCTTCTGTTAATTGGGCAGAGGGCCCTGGAGGAGAGGCAGGGTGCTTGGGGACCTGATCTTTCCTGGCAGAAATAAACTCTCTGTGATCCATTTTTCTCCTTTATGAGGTATGGACAACAGTATCATCTCTCAGGTCTTTGTGAGGAACAGACAAGTACTGCAAGCACACTATTTTTATGAAACATTAATTTTATCATGACTGCTATCTTTTACGATGCCAAGCACAATGAGGTCTTTTGCCTTATGAACCACATCCCTGTGTAACCTCTGGTTTTCTTTACTCTGTGCCTTTTTGTTGTTGTTTTGGTTCATTTTCCTGCCTGAAACTCCTTCCCGTCTTTCTTCAAGTCTTAGGCACTACCTGTCTCCTACCATCTCAAATATATGTATCTTTACTCAACACATTCTAAAATAAAAATATTTAATATGTCTAACCTCTCCATTAGACCGTCACACTTCCCAACTTTTTATTTACTGTTTACTTTCCACAGCTTTGTTGAATGTGTGCAGGAATGAGACACTCTGAAATACGTGCTGGGGAAGCTGATTTCTGCATTTGGCTTTTACTTCTCTCTCCTTCATTCTTGTTCTCTAGTGCCCTTTTTCACTCAGTTCCATTATCCCATGTCCTATTTCTAGTGTATACATGCCATAAATAATGGCTAAGTGAGGGGTAGCAATTATCTTTTGGCCTTTTTTATTGCAGTATCTTCAAGGGAAGCTCTTATAAAATGTATTCAAGGGAAACTAGTAATTTTAGAAGAGACAAAGTGACTAGATGAGAATGGTAACATGTCAAACTGCTTGCGTGTTGTGACATGATGTTCATACACTGATATACGGAGAGAAGAGAACCATGGGAAAGCTTGCCACCCAGAGACGATAAGCAGAACGAACAATCTGGTAACTCTCTGAGTCCTTTTCTTATTTAGGCATCACTTCTAGGGAAAGGACAAGTGTCCTGGGGTCACTGTGGTATCCCAATTATGTTCCACACTCTGCACTGCAGAAAAGGAGGTGTTGGTAGTCTGGTGACCTGAAAACTTCTGATCCACAATCCACTGTATAAATAATTCACAAAGCAATTTCCAGAAGGCCATGATAGTGTGACATAGAAATCAATGATGCCTGGGCACAAGGACAGAGGCTTTTTCAACTCCGAGTCCCATCAGATGGTGAGATCATTCTTTTGGCTGCTGAATGTTTGCCCTGCTGTCACTGCCAAGTTGCTGGGTTGATTTATCAGGAAACAGAGGTAACAGTCACCTTCTTGCCACTGTAAGCAGATTTTTGTGAAAGAATGGCCTAAAAAAGTCTTCCGGTCTCTTTTATCTGTTTATTCCTCCAGGAGTTTTCTTTTGACATTTACTCAAGCATATAATACTGAGAGTTCTAATACATTGAAATTGTTCCTGCTGAGATTTAAATAAGTTATCTTACTGGAGTCAAGATTTCTTAGTCTTTCCCAGAATATTTTAAGTGATTTTATCTAAACAGCTTCCAGTCTTGATGTAGACTCAGTGCGTTTTTTAAAGCTCCAAACTATTCAATTTGCTATTGAATGCATGTTATCAATGACTGTGCTTTGCTAATTTTCTAACTGTTCTAATAATGATGATGTCATACATGTAGAACTTTTCCTTACTGAATCCTCACTTGTCTCATAGGAAACAAATACCTTGTTGTGTCATTCAGTGGAAGTCATGTCTGTATCCTGTTGTGAATCTAGTTACAAATCATTTTGAGATGCTTCATCTCCTTTAATCCTCATAATGATACTTTTATGAGTTGTGTTAGCTCATTTTCTGCTCTAATAACCCAATGCCACAGACTAGGTAATTTACAAAAAAAATTCTCTTAATACCAATTCAAGATTGAAGGGCTTTTTCTAGGGATGTCCTTCTTATCAGCAGAGTCCTTAGGTGGCACAGGGCATCACATGGCAGATACAGATAGTGTGCACGTGTATTTATCTATTGTGATGTGTCTCTCTTTTATTATATACTGTCGTGGTTACTTTTTCCCATTGCTGAAGCAAAATACCTGACAAACAAAATCAAGGGAAGAAAAATTTTTTAACTCACAATGTGCGAAGGTTTCAGTCCATAATCAGCTGCTCCTAGGCAGGCTGGTTTGGCACAAGGGCAACACTTCAAGGCCACAGGAGACAGCAAAAGCAACAAGAGCAAGAAGGAAAGGAGAACAGGCCTCTTCCTCCCTTGTGCTGTGTACAGGCCAGCCCCTACTCCCAAGGCAGGGATAAGACTCACAAAATCTCTATGCCCTCTTCTTGCAGAGGATTAGGACTTTTACAAAGTAAGGACCCTGGCTCCATGCTGAGTTACGTAAACTTGTAAACTTCTCAAGATGATGCAGTGTACCACCCATAATACATGCTCACCAAGATTTAGTCATGGACGCTCTACCTGATGACCCTAACTTTCATGACTTCTCAAATTCATCAATTTTAGATGTTGTAGTTGGATCACATTTCCAACCTCTTAATATATTACAATGATTAAACTCTAATGTGAGTTTTGGTGGTAAATCATACTCAAACCACTAAATGAGTATATTGCTGTCCCCACTCATAAAAATCAGCCTTGTCTAAAAGACAAACAACCAGCCAAAGGAAATTTTTAAAAGGCAGGACCAACACCCAGCTCAGCTTCTTAGTCTTTTAAGATCTATGGCACATCTTTGGTAGCCTATCCAACAGCCAGAATCAGCTACTTTTCTATCAAAATATCTCTATTTTTTAACCTTGCTTCCATATCCCTTGTTACAGGGGAATAATCATGGTTAGACTTAGATAATCAAAGGTCTTTTGGGCCCTCACAAAAGTGTTCTTTCTAATAGGAGAGAGGGATTTGATGAGAAAGTCTTTCTACCTTGCACATTTCTTGGTTCCTGCTAGAGAGTGTCCTGTGATATTTTTGAGCTTCAGCTGGCTATTTTCTGGCCCTGTTGGCAAATGACATGTGTAGCATGAAGAGGATGATTTTCTGGAAGAATGAAAAACAACCGGATGGGGGCTGGGGATTTAGCTCAGCGGCATAAGCGCCTGCCTTGCAAGCACGCAGTTGTGAGTTTGATATCTGGTACCGATAAAAAAAAAAAAAGAAAGAAAAGAAAAGCAGCTGGATTTATACTACTGGCAGTGAGTTTCCAAACCAAGGTCTTGTTACATAAGCAAATATATATTTATATTTTGAATCATTTTAATGAGATTTTACTTGTATCTGATTGCATCCTCACTGATGCTCTATTCTTCACTTAATCTGCTCTTGAGACTCTGATGAGTAGTTTCTAAGATTCTTCAGGTTTGCTGGATCATCTCCAAGTCTGGCAAGTGCCGTGACTTACTTTCAAGACTTACAAGTCTGGCAAGTGCTGTGACTTACTTTCTTAGCCCTGTTTTCAAATCTCAACGGCCCATAAGAAACTATTTAACTTTATGTTAAGAGAAGATCTCATTTGCCAAGGATCCTTCCCTGTTCAGTTCTGCCTGCCTTTCCTTGAGCATCCTGTTTCTCCACATTAGTGTTTTTGAGTCCTTTTGCTCCTCCTTTCCCCCAACTTTTCTTGTCATGTTTGTTTATGCCCTAAATTTTGGCCTTACTTTGCTCTCTGACATTTGTGCTGTTTGACTATGGCTTGGAACTTTGATTATAATAACTTGGCTATTAATTTGTGACTTACTACCTTATTTTGGATCCTTATAGGAGAGAAATGATCTTTATTATGCATACAATATTTTATAAGAACTGTTTGAGGTATTTACAATGTTGAATATGTAAAAGGAACCTGGAGTTAGTATTATCTTCATTTCCCATCAGCAATATTCTTAGAAATGTACTGAAACCGACACAATTGAGTGACTAAAGGTAATGAACCCAGGACAGCGGCCAGTTTTGTTGGACTATGTATTAGTAAACTTCTCATGGCAAGGACCAAATTCCCAACACACACAATGGAAGGAGGTTCATTTGGCTCATGGTTTCAGAAGTCTTAGTCTCTAGATGACTGGCTCCAAAGCAGGAACATTGTGATTGAAGGGTGTGCTGGAGCAAAACTGCTCAATTTTTTGAGGCTGGAAAGAAGAGGAGAAGAATAGCACCAGTGGGTGGGGGGTTCCGGGGTCAGGTATAGACCCCAAAGTCATGCCTCTATCACCCACCCAAGCACACCTAGAAGAATGCTTTCTTCCAGTGGGAAGCTCCCAACCAATCAAGTTGACAGTTAAGATGAACTATCACAGGCTTCAAAGTCATCTCTTCCAACTCTATCAAGACTCAGCATAAATCTTCAATGTTTAATTTATCTTCGCCAATCTTCTGAAGAATAAGTTTTCCTAGAAAGCTTATTTATGACTACCAAGTCTTCTAAATTTGGTTTAGACAGCCACATGACAGGTGTATGTTTTCAGAAATGTGTTTTTTAAAAATTTTATTTAAAGAAAGACTATCAAAACAGAAAATGGGTAGAAATAATACATACATTCAAAGAAAAAATAAACAGTAAGAAATCACTAGTTGAAGTTTACATACTGTTCTCATACAAATAGTTGTTCAAGATACAAAAGTGGAACATATAAAGTAGGAATTCAAACAGTGAGACTGCAAACAGTTCTGTTCAACTATCCAACAAAAACTAGGTGATATGTTTGTCAATCCTATACATTTAAACATACATGCAGTTATCCATATTTTCATTTATGTTGAGATTAAACAAACTAAGGCAGGCTAAAATCATTATAACAAAGAATAATAGTATTGCTGGATTTCACATCATGACACTCGGAGATGAGCACTGGGTATGTTAGTGTCTCTTTTTCTTCAAAGTATTTGTTCATTTCATCATGTGTCATATGATCAGTTCTCATAAACTGTTTCTCATAAACTGTTTATCTATAAACAATTCTGTTAAAATACATGAATTTTAACATGTATTTCTACCCTTTCTATATTAGAGGGAGAAACAAAACAAAGCAAGACAAAACAAAACATATTCCTATAAATACATGAAATGAAAGAGACATATAAGACCACTGTACAAGGAGTTCTACCATGGTTCCTGTGTTGTCTCTTGTTATTTTCAATAGAATTGGCTATATCATCAGACACAGTGTATTTGAATACATCAGTACATAACAGTATTAATAAAAACACAACTTTGCATATAGTATAAAACTTCAAAAATAGGCAGTTATCAAACCAAAATGTGTATTGTAGAGTCTTGTCATCTTCAGTGTAGTTGTCTGTACTCTCAGACTTGATACTATGCATCATATCAGTTTTGAATAAAACCTATCGATACCAAACAGCAATCAAACAAACCAGATTTAAATAAAATCAGTAATGATAAAACAGTATAAGTCACACAGGACTCCAGATTAGGTAATAGGAAATTAAAGATGATTACTGTGCTATATCCTGATGTTTTTGGGATAGCTGTCTGTGTCCTCAAATCTAATGCAAGTAGACAAACAGGGATAGAATAAAACCTAAGCAGAGTAATGTGAGTAATGCGAATTTTAAATCCTGATACAATATTAACAATATCTTCTGCCATCTTTTTAAAGATTTTCCCTCCCCTTTCTCTTCCCCAGGGTACACTGTGCATTTTTGGTCTGAGCAAGACCCTTGGTTTTAAATGGTGGGGGGGGCACCTGCTGTTTACCTAAGTGGTTCTGAATCTTCTCTCTCCTGGGCTTGATCTCTAATTGTATTTCTTTACCCTTAAAGCCTGTCTTTCCAGCCTATCCACAAATACTGGTAATAGTTGTCCCTATTACTTTCTGGTTCTCTGTCACATAGAGTATTGTTTTCTCATATTTGATTTTCAGTCCATGTACACTTTTTCGTGTTAATTATATTTCCTATAAATACCATCTTGGTGGACCCTAACTCCTGATCTACTCCACATATGGTTCTTTTTTTTTAGTGTATCAAGACATCTATATTAGAGATTATAACCAACCTTCTCTGCCTCATTTCTGTTATGTTCTTTTTTTGCCATGAATTGTCTGCTTATCTTCTTCATTCTGTTTTCTGCTCCATTCATTGAGGCCTCTCTGCCACTGTTCCTGGAATCCTAGTACATTTCTTTCTCTCTAGAATGCCCTGCAGTATTCTCTGTAGAGTTGGATTGGTGGTTGCGAATTTCCCAAGTTCCTCTTTGTGTGGGAAGCATTTCTCCATTGATTTCTAGAGAGAGTTTAGCAGTGTATATCAATCTGAGCAGGAGGTTATTTTGTTTCAGGGATTGGAATATTTCACTTCAGGCTCTTCTTGACTTGATGGTTTGTGTTGAGAAGTCTACCATTATTCTAATAGGCCTCTCTTTATAGGCAATCTGTTTCTTGTCTCTAACAGCTTTTAATATTATGTTCTTATATTGAATTTTTGGGATATTGATTATTATATGTTTGGGTATAGCTCTGTTTTGGTTGTAGGTGGCTAGATTTCTGTAATATGCCTCATACATCTAAATATCACTTCCTTTTCCTGTGTTTGGGAAGTTTTCCTTAATTATTTCTTTGAATAGCCTTTTTAGTTCTTTTGTTTGTACCCCAGCTTCTTCATTCACATGCTTTATTCTCAAGTTATAGATCCTCTTGTCATCTTCTAACCTTTGTATTGTTGCTGCTTGTTTCCTTGTTATTTTTAAAAAGGTTCCTTTCATAATCCCACATTGCTAACCTGTCCTCTGGTTTGGATAATCTATCCTTAGTTTCTTTCAAGCAGTTTTGACATCTTTCCATAGAGTTTTAAATTTTCTGGTAATCTCTTTGACTCTTCTTCATATATTCTATATTTTCTTTATATTCTTCATCAAATGGTTCTCTCCCTTGTTTGAGTTCCTCCTTTCTTCCATCTGTGTCTTCTTGAGGGGTGCTTAGCATATCTTTTATTAATCTTCTTATATCTTGCTTTACTTGGCTAAATATTTTACTTTTGAACTCATCTATGAGGTCCCAGAGATAGGTCTTTATGTCCACTGATGCCATGTCTGATATTGCATGTTTGCTGTTCTCATGGTCATTTGTATTTACCTGTCCTGGGTCCGTGTTCTCAGGGTTGGGACCTGGGGACTTTTTGTTGTTGTTTCCTCTTCCCTTCTTTTTTGTTTCTTCCAGGAGGCCCCCATTTCTTTGTTGGTTACAATTCTTCTGAAGCACGCTGGCTAGGTGACCCTTCCCACTGCTGTGTGCTAGTGAGTTGCAAACAGGGGCCTTGTATGCTGGCCCCTACCCTCCGGATCAGTCAACCTGCTGAGGCCTGCACTGTGTTACTGTGTGCTGCCTCCCCTCTGGATCAGTCAGATTTCTGAGGCTTTCACTGTGTTAGTGTGCACTGCCACTATAGGGAATTTATTTCAGATAACCTATTGGGTCTCAGCCAGGTCACGTGACCCAGGCCAAACTCACTCCACCAATCCTGCTCGGGAAGGAAACAACTGACTGAAGTCACTGCTGCCCCTTGTACTTGCCAGTCCTACCTGGTCCCAGAATGTTGTCCATCAGAGCCTCCCTTTCTGTGGAATGGCTCCACTTTCGTCACTCACCACAGGTCAGTGCAGGCTCCCCGCCAGTTCAGCTCTCCGTTTGACTGGCTGACCCCCGACCTCAGTGTGACTGCTCCTCCAATCAGTTGAAGCAGCAGGACCTCGGCAAGTTGCCCACTGCGCTGGGAGCACTGAACATTTAGCTGTTCCAATAGTGCAATCAACTGTACGTTTAATTGGTTCTTATCACCTTAGTTTCTTCTTGGGATGAGAGAATTCATTTTCCTCTCTTCGGGGCTCCCCATGCTGTATTATGTTGAGTTCTAAGTTGACTATCTAAGGGAGCCTCTGTATCCAGCTGTGATCTATCTGCCATCTTTGCTCAATCTGAGAGATGTGGTTTTAGACACCATCATTGTGTGAATATCACAGATTTTTAAAAACTAGATGAAATAGCCTATTGCAGTCTAGACTGTATGTGTAGCCTACTGTTCCTCAGCTGAAAACTTGCACAATATACTATGGTACTGAATATTGTAGATGATTGTTGCACAGTGATCAAGTATTTATATGTCTAAACATGCCTAACCATAAACAGGTGCATAAAGATACAGTATAAAGTTTGCAAAGCCATCTGCCTCTATAGGGAACTTAGCATGAGTGGAGCTTGCAGGAAAGGAAATCACTGAGTAGTCAGTGTGCAGGATGATGCTGTGCACTGCTGTAGACTTCACAAACACTATGTCCTTAGCTGCCACTAAATTCTTTCTTCCATAATAAATTGAAATTTTATAGCATTTTTTCTTATCACATTTTGATTTGTTTAATTTATTATTTTATAATAGCTTAAAACCCTAACAGGTAGAAATACCCAAACATATTTCTTCTTTATACCTTTGTAGGCTTTTTTCTAAATTGTTTATGTTTTAATAATACATGCTGTTATGGTTTGATAACTAGTGGTCAACTTAACGCCAGCTGGATTACATCAGCATGCATTGAGAGAAGATGCTCCACCTGAGGAGGGCTGCCAGGATAA
This sequence comes from Cavia porcellus, assembly GCF_034190915.1. Taxonomy (NCBI): domain Eukaryota; kingdom Metazoa; phylum Chordata; class Mammalia; order Rodentia; family Caviidae; genus Cavia; species Cavia porcellus. The sequence continues at coordinate 62,454,684 of NW_026947504.1, forward strand.
ATAGGTGGAGAAGAAGAGAGGTGTGGAGAGGGATTGAGGCGTTATGGAGGCATTGTTAGTTCTCCTACGAGTTGCTGTCCGAGCTGTTGGTTCTGGAGAAGCTTTGGTCTTCACATCGAGCATTGCTTCCTGGCTCCAGAGGGGAAGACATGTGCTGCCTGGTCTCCAGGGTGAACTCCTCACACTGCTTCCTGGCACGTACCCGACTGTGCTTGTCGCCGGAGGAGCTCGGGGCCTCCATGTCGCTGAGGACAGCTGTGGTTCCTTTCAGGACAGCCTCGCTCTTTGTTGTGAGTGTGACTTCTCAGCTCCAGTGTAGAACCCTCATCCCACTAGCACAGCTCCTTCATCCTGCTGGCATGGACTTTCTGGCTTCCACCGCTGACCCTTGGGTCTTCCTGGCACGAATCCGTAAAAGAGACTGGTGTGAGTCCTTCTTGTGGGCTCTGGACTTCCAGTTGGACTCGTGGAGGTGTTGTTCTGAGCTCTGGGTTTTTATCTGGACTCATGTGGGACTTGCCATGGGGTTTAGACTCTTGACTAAATAATCTATGTCTTGGTGTTGTGGATGGATTTCCTGGTTCTTCCTGTGTTAACTTTCAGTGACCATTATAAAAATATTATAAACTCCGTGTCCTGACCTGAATTGTTCTCTGTGTACAACCCCAGACTACAACACATGCTTATGATACATAATGATTACATTCATTTTGGAGAATTGGGGATAGATGATTGAACCTGATCCCTTTTTATCTTGTTTACTCTCTCCCTACTTCTGCTCCCTGCCTGTTTCCCTTCCCCACCTCCCAGAGGTTTACTTCCTTGTTTCATAGCATCTCTTCATTATTTCATTGTTGATTTTATTTATCCTTTGGGTATTAAGATCATATGATATTGAGTTTATTCTGTCTGATTTAATTAATTAACATTAGGAGTCTCAAAATCCTTGCATCTTCCCACAAATGACATGGATTCACCCCTCTTTTGGCTGTATAACACTCCGTCGGGTATATATACCACATTTTCTTTATGTATCTGCATTTAGGCTATTGGTGAAGTTTAGCTATTGTTAACTGCACTGCTATAAACACAGGAATGCATGTGTAACTATAGTATGATACATTTAACTCTTTTGGAAAGATATCGAGGAGAGATCTATCTGTTCAAATGGAATTTCAATTTTTAGTGTTTCTTAGAAACTAGATTCTAATTTTTGTAGGTGTTGTGCTAATTTACACTGCCACCATCAGTGTAAACAGACTCCTTTTTGCCCAAATCTGACAGAATTTATTATTTTTTATGCTCTTGATGATAACCATTCTTACATGAGTAAGACTGAATCTCAAAGCTGGTTTGATTTTCAGTTCCACCATTGTTAAAAATGATAAACATATAAGGCAGAGGGAAGCCCATCAGCGGGGCTGTGAGCTTAGTTCATCATGTCACTTTGTACCACGCCCCTTGGGAAGGTCTGAGACTAGGGCCATCCTTGAACTTTAAGGAGGTGGGACCCCAGAGAGTGGGACTCTGTGCTAGGACAGAGTGGGCAGGAGATGCCGGGCAACCTGCCCTCTGGGAGAGGCCTGTCAGATGCCTCCTTAGCTGGAGATTGAAAAATGATGAACGTTTATTTCATGTACTTACTGGCTATTTGATCTGTATTTCTTCTTTAGTGAAGTGTCCATTCATGATATTTGCTCATTTTTCAACTGGATCTTTTATTTTTTGAGGTCTAATTTTTTAGTTCTTTTATATATTCTAGTCATTATTGTTCTCAAGAGTAGATGGCAATTTTTACCATGTTCCATACATTATCTCTTCACTATTTACTGATTTTCTGAGAAGCTTTTAAATGTAATATAAATTCATCTGTTAACTGTTGGCATTATTGGAGTCCTGTTCAGGAATTCCTTGCCTATGCTATGACTTCAGGTGTTCTCCATACTTTACCTTCCAGTAGATTTAGTGTTTCTGTTTTGATATCTAGGCCTTTGATTGATTTTAATTTGACTTTTGTACAGAGAGAGATAACTAATTTTCCCAGCACAATTTGTTAAAGAGCCTATTTTTCTCTACTTTATGTTTTCAGCCCCTTTGTCAAAATCATATGTCTAAAAGGTGCATGCGTTTGTTTCTGTGTCTTATGTTCTATTGCATTGGTCTACATGTTTATTTTTGGATAATATAATTCTTTTTTTATTACTGTAGCTTTGTAATATAACTTGAAATCCATGATTGTAATGTCCCTCGTTTTGCTCTCGCTACTTAGAATTGTTCTAGCTTTTCTGGTTCCATATACATTTTAGGACTTTTTTTTTCTAATTTTGTGACAAATGCTGTTAGAATTTTGATTGGAATTTGTATTTTTATTCTTCTTTGGTAATAAGGCTATTTTTACAATATTGATTCTTATGTCTTGCCTTCTTTGATCTCTTTCTCAGAGTGCTATAGTTTTCTTTGTAGAGGTCTTTGACCTCCTTTGATTAGCTTGATTCCTAGGTTTTTAATTTTTTGGAGCTATTTTGAATGATGCTGTTTTCCCTTATTGATGTACAGGAGTGCTCTTGATTTTAGTAGGTTGATTTTGTATACTGCCACTTTGCTGAATTTATTAGTGCTAAGCATTTAAGAGTCTTGTGATTAGTGCTAACATTCTTCTGATACAATTTTCTGGGTTTTCTATGTAAAGGATCATATCATGTGAAAATAAAGATAGTTCACCTTCTTTATTTCTGATTCCTGTATCTTTTGTTTCTTTCTCTTGCCTGATTGCTCTGGCTAAAGTTTGAGTACTCTATTGAATAGGAATGAGTATGAAAACCCTTGTCTTTCCCGATTTAGAGGGATGCATTCAGTTTTTGCCCCTTAGTATAATATTGGCTGTCAGCTTGTCATAAGTGGTTTTATCAGCTTAAGATAAGGTCCTTCTATGTCTATTTTTCAGGTTTCTAAAATTCTGTTAGAGTTGTGTTCTGTATCTATTGAGATGATCATCCAAATTTCATCTTTAATTTTATTTGTGTGGTGTATTGCATTTATTTACATATGTTGTTCCATCCTTCCATCCCTAGGATGAAACTGATTTGGTCATGATATATTACCCTTTTGATGATTTGTATCATTTTTTGGTAATTATCTTACTGAAGAGTTTTGAATCTACATTTGTGGCCTACAGGGTTTCTGCAGGGATGCGAAGAAAGAGGAAGAGGAAGGGAAGTATAACTGGAGAATGAGAGAAGCTTTCAGAAGGCTTTAAGCAGTTAAAATGCTAATGAAAACCTCATGTTGGAAGACTCCATACATATGTGTGGTGAAGTAAACCTTACATGGCAATAATTGACAAGGAAATAATCAATTTGTGCACAGTTGCACATATATATACACTTTCCATATATTTCCCAAGTGGACAATTGTCGAAAAATTGAAAATACCAAGTATTATGTTCTGTTTATAATTGTACACGCTTTATTTTTATTGGACTGGTGGTACAGTAGATTTATTTATACCAGCTTCCTCACAAACACATGGGTAATAGGTTTCTGTCCAATTGCTGATAGATTAAGGGTGATAGGAGTATCTTAGCTCCCTTATAATCATAGGGGCCACCATCATACATGTGGTCTGATGCGTACCAGTGTATTGCTATGTAGTGGTTCCAACTACAGTTGGAAAGCAAGGAAATGTCACAAGTGCCTATCATGAGGCTTTCTCTGAAATGACTACAGTGTCTGCTACACGTGCAGGCAAGAGTGGTTTGTTTAATAATTCTTGGTGAAGATGTAGTACTGAGTCTTTTTAACAATTTGACTGGGAATCACCACTTGATATTTAATATTAGCTGTTTGTTTAAAAAGTAGTAACCTAACTTCTGTCTTTTTGAGACTGGGCATCACTATGGAGTTCAAGCTGCCTTCAGCTCACTTTTTACCCCAAGCTGGTCTTGAATTTGCAGTGATCCTCCTGCTTCAGTCTCTCAAGTGTTGGAATTACAGATATGCACAACCATGCCTGGCTCATTAACTTTAATATATGTGTAAGCTTTGTATTTTTCTGTATACAGATCCATTGACTGAAAAAGTTGGTCTAAATTTAGTATAATTGCAGTATGCTTGCTTGAGTATTTTTTATACTGTTTATAGTGATTCAAACTTTCAGAATCAGGTATTCAATAATTAAAGTTTATCTAAATAAAGTATACTTTGAAAAGAAGGAGAATCATATAGTATAGCTATTATGTTGGATTTTATTCATTTTTTTCATTTTATGAAAAAACCTAAAACAAAATTTCATAACAAAACTATACAAAAAAACCAATAGTTAATACATTCTATATTATTATCTTTAAAGTAGTAACTCAGAGTACAAGATATGGGCATAAGAAATTCTTCAACTGATATTAGCACAAACCTTCCTTTTCTATGAACTAAAAGACACTAACAGTATAGTAACTTGAATTTTATCTCTTTCCCCTTCCTTCCTCTCCCCTTTGCCCTATTCTAATTCTTTTATTCTTCTTAACAATTTCTTTCCATTTCATAATATCTAATACACATTTTAGACCTCATTTACTCTTCTAACTTCTCAAACTGGGGAGACAATATGATGTGTACACATGTGAGTCTGATTCATTTCACTGATGAGTATGGACCCCAACTGCATCCACTTACCTACAAAAGTCTCAAGTTTACCATCTTTATGGCTGAATAGTATTCCATTGTGTAAAATCTTTTTTATTCATTGCTAGATCAATGGGTATTTAGGTTTTTTCCAGGGTTTAGCTATTACAAATTGTGCTGCTGTGAACATTGTGGAACCTAGATTGCCATGGTATGAGGTTTTTAATGCTTTTGGGAAAATACTGAGAAGGAAACTATCTGGATCAAATGGAACCTCTACTCACAACTTTTCTGAGTAATCTCCACACTGATCTCTGCAGTGGTTGCACCAGTCTCACTCCCACCAAAAGTGGAGAAAGGCTCCTTTTCCCCCACAGTCCCATCAGAATTTTTATTGGTTGATTTCTGCTGTCTAGTCACTCTTTCTGGAGTGAGACGGAATCTCAGTGTTGTTTTAAGTTGAATATCTCGAGTGACCAACGATGTTGAACATTTTTCATATGTTTGTTTTTCCTTGGGAATTCTTCATCTGAGAAGTATTCATTTTGGATGCCCATTTTTAGATTGGGTCTTTAAATTAAGGGAGGTTTGAGGTTTTTTTTTTTTTTTCAATTCTTTATATGTTTCTGATAGAAGTCCCTTGACTGAGGGACAATTAGCTAAAACTTTGTCCAAGTCTTTTCACTCAGAACGTGATTTCTTTTGAAGTGCAAAAGCTTTTTTAATATGATGAAGTCCCAGTTGTTAATTATTTGAAATATTTCCTGTGCATTTTAAGTTTTGTTCATGAACTCTGCCTGTCCCTATGTTTTTAAGATTTCTACCTATTTTCTCTTCCAGTAGATTTAGTGATCCTGTTTTAATATTTAGAACTTCAGTCTGTTTTGATTTTAGTTTAATGCATGGTGATAGGCAAGGGTCTAATTTAAGACTGCAACATGTAGGAAGCGAGTTTTCAGCACCATTAATCAAAAAGGCTTTTTCCAGCAAACGTGTTTGGCCCATTTGCTAAATACAAGGCAGCTGAGTGTGTAGTTGTTCTGCATCTTCTATTCTGTTCCACTGATCCTTAGGTCTGTTTTCAGCCAGTATTATGCTGATTTTATCACAGTATCTTTCTAGTATAGTTTCAAGTAAGGCATTGTGATGCCTCCTGCTTGCCTTTGTTGCCCAGGATTACTTTTGGTATTCTAGATCTCTTCTGTTTGCAGATGAAATTTGGTAATATTTTCTCTAGATCTGTGATGTATGCTAATGTATTTTGATAGAAACTGCATTAAATCTGCATAGTAATTTTGAGAGTATAGCCATTTTCACTATGTTGGTACTTCCTAACCATGAGGAAAGAATATATTTCCATTGTCTGATATGCTCTTCAATGTCCTTTTTCAAAGCACTGTAATTTTCAATGTATAGATTTTTGCTTCTTTTATTAGACTGATTTGTTTAAGTATTTCATTTTGTGGGCTGCTACTGTAAAGGATGTGGTTTCCCTAATTTCTCTGTCAGTTTGTGGTTTGTGTACAGGAATGGCATTGATGTTTGAGTATTGACTTAGTATCTAGCCACACTACTGAATTTGGTTACTTAGAAGTCTTTTGGAAGAGTTTTTGTGGTATTTTTCTGAGTATCATGTCATCTATGAATAACAGTAATTTCACTTCTTTATTTCCTATCCTTAGTCTTTTATTTTTTGCAGTTGCCTAATTGTTCTGGCTAAGGTTTCTAGAACTACATTGAATAAGAGTGGTGATTTGGTTATCTTTGTCTTGTACCTGATTTTAGAATGAAAACTTTCAGGTTTTTTTTTTCTTATTTAATATTATATTGGTTGTTGGTTTACTGCAGATACCTTTTATCAGATTGAGCTAAAGGCTACCCATTCTGATTTTCTGTATGGTTTTTATCAGGGAATAGTGTTGGATTTTGTCAAAAAGCTCTCTCCGTTTTTGATCATGTGATTTTTGTCTTTGGCTCTGTTTATATGGTGTATTACATTTTTGATTTGCAGATATTGAACCATTCATGCATTCCTGAAGTGAATCCCATTTGGTCAATGTGTATTATCTTCTTTATGATTTGTTGCATTTCATTTGCTACTATCTCATTAAGGATTTTTGCATCTGTATTCATTAGGGAGATTGGCATGCAGTTCTATCTTTTGTTTGGCTCTGTATCTGGTTTTGATTTCAAGGTAGTACTTGCCTCCAGGCTTCAGTTATAGAGAATTGCATCTCTTTCAATATCATTAAAGAGTTGGAGGAGTATTGACATTACGACTTCTCTAAATTTCTTGTAGAATTCAGCCATAAATCCATCAGAATTTGTGCTTTTCTTTGTTGGTAAGTTTTTTTTTTTTTTTTTTTTTGCCTTTTTTGAGATGGAGTCTCGCTATGCAGTTCAGGCTGGCCTTCAGCTCTTTTTGCAGCCCAGACTGGTCTGGAACTAGCAAGGATCCTCCCGCCTCAGCCTCCTGAGTGCTGGGTTACAGGCATGAGCCACCACTCCCGGCTATTTACAAGTTTTTAATCACATTTTAATTTCCTTAACTAATACTGGATTATTCAGAATTTTAAAAATCTTGATTTAGCTGTGGTAATTCATACATATCTAGGAATCTATCCATTTCTTCCGTGTTTTCCAACCTTCAGAATAAAGATTTTCACAGTAAGTACTGACCATCTTCTGAATGTCCTCAGGATCTATCGTTGTTGTATCTTTTTTATTCCTCAACACACATAGTGAAGTTTTTTCTTTCCTGTTTTAAAATAAGATTGGCTAAGGGTTTATCAATTTTATTTATTCCTTCAAGAACCAGCTCTTCAATTCATTAATTCTCTATATTGATTCCTTAGTCTCAATTGTGTTAATTTTTCCCTGATATTTATAATTTCATCTCTTGTATAGGCTTTGAGCTTAACTTGATCTTCTTTTTCCAGAAGCTTGAAGTGCAACATTTGGTTCTTTTATTTGTCCTTATTCTGTTTTCCTGACGTGAGAATTCACCACTGTAAATTTCCCTCTCAGATCTGTTTTCATTGCATCCCACAGATTCTGGTATGTTGCATCTGTATTTTAACTTAACTGTAGATATGTTTGATTTTTCTTTAGTTTCATCCATTGCCTATTGGTCATTCAAAATGTTGCTATTTAATTTCTACATATTTATGTGCTTTTGCAATTTCTCTTGTCATTAACTTCCAATTTCATTGCACTATGATCAGATAATATGCATGGAATAATTTTAATTCAATTGAATTTATTTAAGCATATTCTTGGGCTAGTATATTGTCTGTTATAGAGCATATCCCATATTCACTTGTGGACACTTATGTTGTTGGGTGGAACACTCTGTAAACGTCTACTAAATCCATTTGTTCACAGATATGGTTCAGTTCTGATATTTATTTGTTGATTTTTTGTCTAGTTGATCTGTCTGTGTGAAAATGGGGTGTTAAGGTCCACTTCTGCAATTGTGTTATTGCTGATTTGATTCTTTATGTCTATTAATGTTTGTCTTATATAGTTGGGTCCCATAGTTGTCTCATGGTTGGTGAATACGTATTTATGATTGTTATCCCTTCCTATTGAAATTTCTCCCTAATAAGTATGTAGTGACCTTTCATATCTTTTTTTGATCATTCTTGATTTGAAGATCACATTGTCTAAGAAGTGAATAGCTACTTTTGATATATTTCTGCATTCCTATTTCATAGATATGTTTTCTGTCTTTTGACATTCAGTCTATGAGCTTCGTTGTGAGTTAAATGTGTTTCTTATATATAATATATTGCTAGATATTGTTTCTTGTTCCATTCTACCAATCTTCTTTTTTTTTTGGATTGGTGAATTGAGGCCATTTACAATGATGATTATGGCTAGTATATATTGGTTATCTTTGTTATGCTACTTTCCTGCTATTGATTTCTTGCTTTTCTCTGCTTAAATGCTTGCTCTCCCTGGTGATTTCATTCTGTTGTCATTTTTGAAACTGTGGTACCCTTTTTAAAAGAAATGTCTGTATGCAATATCTTTCAATACTCTTTGTAGTGTTAGTTTTGTTTTCATGAATTTCTTCAGTTTTTTTTTTTCATGAAAATATCTAATTTCTCCATTAGTTTTTAAAGACAGTTTTACGGGGCACATCAATCTAGGTTGCAAGCTGTTTTCTTTCAGGACCTGAGATACTTTACTCCAAGTACTTCTTGATTTGAGGGCTGTGTTGAGAAGTCTGCTGTTGATCTGATGGTCTTTTTCTTAATAGATGATCTGTTTTTTTTTCTCTAACAGCTTTTAATATTCTGTTCTTGTGCTAAACTTCTATGATCTTGATTATTATATGCCTGAGTGCATATTTATTTTGTTATGGATAGGTAAAGGTTCTATGTGCCTCACTTATCTGTATGCTAGGTCATCTTCCCGTGTTTGAGAAATTTTATGTTACTGCTTCTACCTGTAGTGTTTTTATACCTTTTGTGTTCACTCCTGCTTTTTTGTTAATATTTATCAGTCTTACATTGTTTTTCTTTGCATTGTCTTAAAGATTTTGAATTATTATTTCTTGATTCATTGTTATTTTTAAGAGATCTTTCCTTTGCAATCACTAGCCATGATCTTGTCTTCAAGGTCTGAGTTTTGCCAGCTTTCGGTAGAAATTTTAATTTCTGGAATACCTGTTTGCATGCATTTCATGTATTCTATTTCTTTTCTATATAAGTCTTTCACTGTTTCCTTTATTTTTCTTCATCCTCTATTTTTTTAAACTTATTTTTTACTCTAGGTTTACAGAACATTTCCTTTGTGATTGTTTTTATTTCTTCTTTTTTTTTTTACCTAAGAGATGATTTCTGATCTGATTTACTCTATATTCTCATAAATCTGTTTCTTTATTTTGGTTGATATCATTTCAGAAATTTCAGGTTTGTGTCTTCTATTTTCTTCTATCTTTTTGTTTCCTGCACTTGTTTTGGGTGAGCTGGAGGTCTTCAATTGCATCTTGCCTTCTGTGTTTTCCTTTTCTATTTCAAAATTTAAAATTTTTTTTCTGTGTTTATCCTTGTTCATTTTTGTATTAGGTAGCTATATTACTGCTATCAAGTCCCCTTAGGTACAGTCTATTCATCAAGGATGCCTTCTGTGTATAGGAGAGTTTTGGCTTGTGTCTGTCCCAAGATCTTACCTTCTTCATTAAGAGTGAGATATTGGTATCTGGTATCTTTTTGTCTCAGTTTCCAGTTCTTTGGTGATGTACTGTGGTGAAGTTTTCAACCTAGAACTTCCCAGTAATGTTACAGAAAAGTGAACAACTGTTTACAACAAATATAACACTTTAACCAAAGAAGTACAATTAGCAATAACAATAGCATCAAGCACTGTTTAGAAACTGACAAACTGGTAGCCATTAATTTTGGACCTTAAACCATAGGAGCAAAATCTGTAATTACATAACAAATCAAAGCATAAACTGAGAGCTTGTATTCAAAGTGTTTCCTCCTTGGTAGAGTGATTTTTACCTTGTGGTGGGGAGATTTAAGTAGGATAGGAGATAAACAAAGATAACTGAAAAGAAAGTAGCAGAAAGACTATAGGACAAAGCATGATCATTCAAACTTCACAAAACTAGTAAAAAGGTCAGAAGAGAGAAAATAAAGGAGTAAATGAGATTATCTGAATTTAGTCTCTATGTTTGGGTCATGAGATTATTTTTCTGTGGCTGCAGTTCTCCCAAGCCATTTAGAAAAGAGAAGAATATATAACCATACTACTAAGTTTTTGTTAATTCATCTAACAAAATAGATTGTATTGTCATTGTTTGATTGTCCACTTTTTATGCTTTGATTTTGTAACTTAAACCACTACTTCTAAGACAAAAATATGTAATTTATCAACTAGTGGTTTCTTACTGTTTTTTGAAATTCTGTATTATTTCTATCCTTTTTTTGTTTTGCTTTTTTTCTCTACATAAAAAAAGAAAACATAGGAAAAGAGACAGAAAAAAAGAAAACAAAGTGTTATGGTTTGTGTCTAGGTGGCCCCCAAAGCCTCATGCAGTGATGGAAGAGGCTGAATCTAGCATTTTTGATTGGCTCATTCGTTGTCTAGAACTGGGATTGATGTCATGAGTGCTGCACTCCCCAATGTGTGGAGCTAGCTTACAATATAAGAGAGGGAAGAAGGCATATTTTCTCTCCCATTTTTGCTCCTTTCACTATTGTCAATTGAAGCCACCATGAACTGCTGCTATCCTGCCTTGGAGCTAGCTGAGTATGGGCTGAAACCTCCAAGAGTGTAAAACAAATAAACCTTCCCTTCCCTAACTTCAGGTGTCAGGTATTTTGTCTCAGCAATGAGAGGAAAGTAATCAAGACACAAACAAAAAATTAAAAGAAAAGAGATTGATAACAGGGGCAGCCCCACTTGCCTACTTCTAGTTTTTGTGTCCCTTTGTCCCCAGTCACAATGCTGGTTCACCTAACTTACCACCCATTGGTTCATATTGTTATTGTTGATTTGGACTTTTCCACGCCACCCTCCTCACCTGTCGATCCTATGTGCCCTACTTAGGAATCTACTATATCTCTAGTGTTCCATCTGGTCTCTGAATCTTCCCACAAAGTTCACCTCAATTATAGCAGCGGTGAGAGGAGGGACCATTCCCTGAGCCTTCCTTGGGGGTTCACCTGCGTTGAAGAGATGGCACTGATGAGAGAAGTTGCCCTCTGTGTCATTCACCTGAATCATCTATTATGCTGTATTTTGGAAAATGTTTTATGACAGAAAAATAAAAATTTAAATTAAAAAAATAAGATTCCAAACTGCATGCACTATAAGGCTTCCCTTTCATAATGAATATATGTGTTTATGCAAATGAAATAAAAAGATTACATGCTGTCTGTTTTCTCTTGAATTCTTCTATATTTTCTTTTTTAATGATAACAGGAAATTATGCACAAAGAGAAAAAAGATTTATTTTTTTGCATTAATAATTCCTAAGAGTGAAATTTTCTACTTAAAGCAATTTAAAGTAATTGTCTAAAAAGTCAAGCACATTTACACATAACTTTTCAACAGTCTATTTCTATAACAAATGTTCACAAGTATAATGATTTCTTTAAATATTAATAAATATTCATATTACAGTGAAAATGTAGAGTGGTCCTCCCATTGTGAGACAATGGAGATTTTTATATGCAGCACCTTACCAGTAGGCTACTTATGGGTTATTCCAAGTTAGTAGCAGAGCATACCTTGACCTTCATATTACATGTAATGCAGTGTGATTGGATGATATTAAATCTAGGCAAACAAATGAGTCAGTGGTATTTTTTTATATTGGTAACCTAGGAAAGGAAAATGAAAGCTTGAGAAGAGTGATATTGATAGAAATTTGCTTGGGGAATGGAGCATATTAGGTTGGTCATATTTGATTGTACAGCCACAGAGCTCTACCCTGGGTAGGTTACAAGCTAATCTGGGTCATCAAGAAGGAAACTTTAAGATACTCTCAGCCTGTTGATGATCTGGAGGGAGAGTTTTACTGGGAGAGAGAAGCAAAAGTAAATTCTGTCAGGCCAGCAAGCTTTGAAATAGTAAATAAGAGTCAGGAATTGGGCATGTAGATGGAGCTCAGAGAGAGAGGAAAGCCGGACAAGAGAAAGCCAGTTCCTACATAACATGAGCCTGGCATGCAGTTTTACTTTACATATACTATTTCACATTGAAATAAAAGCCAATTCGCACAATAGAATAATACAGCTTAAGCACTTAAATGAGCAATGGATTGCCAGACTCAGAGTCTCCAAAGAAATTCATCTGTGCCAAAAGGAAATTAGAAGCTATAAAAATGATAGTTTTTTCTAAAAAAATGAGAATATATAATTGTGAAACAGTGTCTCTGGTAATGGATGAGATGCAGTTACACTTAAAAAAGAAAAAAAAAACAGTCAATACACATTTTATGGTTGATAATGTTGTTTCAATTTAGTCTTTCTAGAAATTCAAATGATACAGCTCAGCAACCGTGGCTGCAATTGTAAAAAATAGTTTAGTTTATAAATAATATGGAATAGGGTCTAAAAGCTACCGTGCAGAGAAAGAGTTAAGTCAAAGCACACAGCCAGTTAGGCTTAAAAGTAGAAAATGGAAGAAAAAGGATATAGTTAAGAACCCTATTCTCAAGGAAAAATTTCTTAGGTAAAATATGGTAAATTAGTTAACAACTGTTTTCTACATCAGGGCTGGACTTCAATAAATATATTAATTGTTTGAACTCAGCTTCCTTTAAATTCAGCCAGCCAATTAACAGATTTTATTCTAAATGTAACACCCAAATATTTATTCTCAACTCACAGAGACACTTGTGACAGGTGATCACTGGATAACTCAACCTGTTCCCACTCACTGCTTAAGTACATAATGCCAAAATAAGGACAGCACCCCATAACTCCACTTTCAGAGTTCCCTCAGGAGCTATTTTTCTTTTTATATTTCTAACAAACACTTCCCCTTTGAACTCTTTTTAGTCTATGATTTCATTTTGTAATTTAGTGAGACAGACGACTCAGATTGTACAATGATTGTTGTTTTACAATGACTATGATTCTGGCAAATATATTGCTTTCTGATTTATTAACAGAAAAAAAGGAATTATTTCTTTATATTATACTTCATATGTATTGCCAACATGGTTAAATCCTGTATGCCAACTTGTCTAAGTATTTTTGAAATCACAACTTAAATTTTATATTTAAAATTTAGAGTTCTCATTTTTCAAAAGCAGCTTATGATGTAGTCTATGACTCTTTGATGAGTGATTTAGCAAAAGAAGTACAAATATGATTATAATTCAAATCAGAATTCAGTGGAACTCTTGCTACTGAATGTGTGGGCACCATAATTTTGCACAGTGGTTTTATCAAAGCACAAAATCTGGAGAGGGAGAGACTTAACTCACCCTATCCTTGGGATAGGTTGCAATATCTATTGTAACTTCCATCACAAAAAAATAATTTTTAGGGCACATCAGTAAGAGACATAGAGGGATGTATGTGGCAGACTTTTAAAAGTACACACTCGAAGATATAGAATGTGAGCCCTCACGAGAAAGATACAGTTATGGCCTTGAACTGGGTACGTCTACGGGACATTTGAGGGTAGAAATCTGTAGAATTTGTGTCTATGGGAAGAGAAGGCAAAAGGTGATGGTCCTCTCTGTAGAGAAGGGGTGACGATCAGTTCCAGGCCATGACCACCACAAGTGAGAGCTGCAGCCTCCATAAAGGGAAAAAGTCTTCTTTGTGAGTGAATACCAAGGCCCACGCTACCAGTAGAAATGAATGGCCCAGACTTGTGTCATGGGAAGAAAAAAAGTACTTAACCTGGGTTTGTGTCTTGAACTTGTTTTTAAATTATGATGTTCTTTGTTTCCTTTTTACCTAGTGTTATTTCTTCTATCATACTTTTTGAGGATGAAAATCCTATTCTGCGCAGATACATAATTTTCACAAATGGATTGCATTATAGTTGATTCACATATAAACTGGCTTATATCTCCATATGTTTAAAAAAATCTTAAAAATGCATCCAAATCAAAGGACCATCTTACTAGCATATGAAAATGTGGTACCCCAAGAAATAATATGCGTATAGAGGATGACTGTTTTAAAGTAACACAGAATGAAGAAAGAGGTGTTTGTAAATGTGAAAGCTTCTTAAATTCTGTAGTTAGGAAGGAAGCAGCATTTCCACAATTGTCTGGGCTTGGTGTCAGACCTCGTATCATGTCTGCCTCCACCAATTAGCTATACAGTCATGAGAAGGCAATTGATCTCTGTGTGTCCCTGTTTCTTCCTTGTCTCTAAAACAGAAATAGTAATGTCTTCTTCATGTGGTTGTACCAAAAACAGTAAACATGTATAAGGAATATATTTTTCATGATGCATAATATATGAATGATATACTGTTATTATTTTACTTTTAAAATTAAAATAGAGCTAATTCTTGTGATTTTTAGTAATTGAATTCTATCAAGTAACTATTAAGCACACTGAATTAGCAATTTTTTTATTTTAAAAGAATAAAAAGAGACAAAACAACAAAAATGACTTAAGATTTCAGGATAAGATTGTAGGAAATTAAAAATGATTCTTATATTGCATATTGTTATTTTCAAAAAAGTTGCTCAGATTACCAGATATAAGCATTCAAAATTGATCAAAGAATATAAGCACTAACTTTTCCTTTCCATGAACTATTAGAACTAGTAGTGCAAGTATCTTAACTATCACACACACACACACACAAACACACACACACACACACACACACACACACACTCCCCTGCCATCTTTTCCTTTCTCCCCTCCCAGTTGTTTTTTTCCCTCCTTTGGAGCAGATTCTTCCCTTTTTACAATATCTATTGTACATTTTGGATCGTATTCACTCTTTTAGTTTCTAGAGACAATATGATGTTTACCCGTGCGATGTTTACCTGATTTATTTTGCTCTAGTTACATCTATTAACACATAAAAGCCTCAAGTTTCTCTCTCTTTTTTTTTTTTTATAACTGAGCAGCACTTCATTGCATAAATATAACACATCTTTCTTATGCATTCCTTGGTTGATGGGTATTTAGTTTGTTTCCAAGTTGTGCTGTTGTAAACACGGGTACACACATATCACCGTGGAATGATGTTTTCAGTTCTTCTGGGACATGTTCAGAAGCACGATGACTGGGTCAAATGGGATCTCCAATCCAGTTTTTTGAGGAATCTCTATACTGATTTCCACGGTGGTTGTACAAGTCTGTACTCCTACCAATAGCGGAGAACAGTTCCTTTTATCCAGGCCCACCAGCATTTGTTAATGGTCAAATTTTTTAAAATTTTAAAACAAACAAAAGAATGAAAATGATGATACATTTTCAAAACAAAATATAAGAAATTAACAATGATTAGTGTATTGTATATTTTTATCCTCAAAGTAATTGATCAGATTGCAAGGTACAGGCTTGAAAACATTATCAAACAATGACAGAACAAGCCATCCTTTTTGATGAGCTAACAGAGATTAGGTGTATAATTATTTGTATAATTATTATATATATTCTTCCCCTTCTTTCTTTTCTCCTTTCCTCCATCCCCGATGTTTTCTCCTTTGGTTCAGTTTCTTCTTCTTTGACCTTCACAACATTTGTTGCACATTTTGCATTTTATTTACTTTTTCAGGTTTTTATGCTACAAAAACAATATGATGCTTACAGATGTGAATCTGGTTTATTTCACTTATGAGTATGGTCTCAAGTTGCATCTATGTACCTATAAGAACCTCGAGTTTATCCTTCTCTATAGCTGAGAAGTACTCCATTGTGTAAAAAGAAAACATCTTTTTTATCTATTCTGCTATTGATGAGCATTTGGGATGTTTCCAAGATTTAGCAATTACATATTATAAACATGGGTACACATATACTGCTGTGATATGATGCTTTGACTCCTGGGAAAATACCCAACAATACAGAAGGACTCTCTTTTGCCAGTAGCCCCACTAGCCATTGTTATTGGTTGATTTCTTTATGATAGTTTTTGTTTCTGGAGTAAGATGGAAGCTCAGTGTTGTTGTAATTTACACATCTCAAATGTCCGGTGTTGAATATTTTTTCCTTTATTTAATTATCCATTTATAATTCTTCATCTGAGAAATGTGTATTCATCTCAGATGCTCATTTTCAGATTGGGTTTTTGAATTTAGGGGGTCTGATTTTTTAAAATTCTTCCTATTGATTTTTTCACCTAACAAATGTGTAGTAAAGGTTTTTTTAAGCTCTTGAATATTTTTGGTTTGAACTTCATTGTGTCTGCAAACAGACTAGCTATCCCTGCAATTTTTCTGGGTTCCTTTCACCTGGAGTATTTGTTTCTTTTCTTTTTTTCTTTTTTTCTTTTTCTTTTTCTTTTTTTTCTTTTTTTTTTTTTTTTATTGGTATCAGGGATCGAACTCACGACCATACGCTTGCAAGGCAGGTGCTTATGCCACTGAGCTAAATCTCCAGTCCCAGAGTATTTGTTTTTAACCTTTGACTTTCAATCTGAATTTCTTTTTTTAAAAAATGTGTTTCTTGTATGTGGCACATTTTTGGATTTTGTTTCTTGATCCACTCTGCCAGTCTGCTTCTTTTCATTGGTGCATTGAGGTCATTTACTTTAATGGCTATAACTGATATGTGTTGGCTTATCTTTGTCATGTTATCTTTTTTCTGTTGATTCTGGATTCTTCTCCTCTGTTTAATTGCTCATCCTGCCACTTGCTTTCTTACTGTTGTTTTAAAAATTGTGGTCATTTTTATCTCTTTCTAAAATATCTTTTAGGTAGTCTTTGTAGGGTTGGTTTAGGGATCATGAAATTCTTCAGTTCTTTATCGGGGAAGTATCTCATTTCTCCACGGATTTTGAAAGATTGTTTTGCAGGGTACATCAATCTGAATTGGAAGTCATTTCATTTCAGTACTTGAAATACTTCACCTCATGCTCTTCTTGACTTGATGGTTTGTGTTGGGAAGTCTGCCATGATTCTGATCATCTTTCCCTTGTAGATGAACTGTTGCTTACTGCACTGGCGGACTGTCCAACAGTGGGTGCCACTGAGGGGCGCTGCTGACTGTAGGTCTCTGGCCCCAGACTCCCAGCCCCTGTAGGCCTTAAAGATGGTTTCTGGGTGTGTAAAGGTTGTGGAGCTTGGATTCCCAGTCCCCTGGGCATCACTGAGTGTTCCCAGATGACTGCGGCACAGGAGTATGAGTATGGAGATCCCTTTCCGCCTCAGAGATTGTTCTCAGGTGTGAGTGAGTCAGTGGGTGCAGCTTCCCTGTCCCCACAGGCCTTACTTAGGGTTTCCAGGAGACTGTGGGCCACTAAGCATGGACCGCATTGGCCTCACTGAGGGTTATTGGATGACTGTGGGTTGCTGGGTACAGACTCCCAGTTCCTTATGGGCATCACTGAGGGTTCCCTTGCAAACTTTTGGTAATAATATTTTTGTCATTCTACCAATTTATAATCTTGTTTTATGTACGCAAGTTGAAACAAGAAGGTAAATATGCGCTCTTTTTTTTACTTCAACTGGGAATATGCACATGGGATATTCAAAGTTTTCACAGCTCTGATCATGGTTATAGCCACAAATTACTGCAGAAGTGCTAAGAGTATTGATTTGAGGTTTACTGATAAATTTTAGTGAGGTGAATGCCATCTGCAAAAAATGAAGATTAACTATGATAATTCTTATTGCTCACATGAATGGATCTTTGTATTGGCATTGTTTTAATTACTTTTCTCATTGCTGAAACAAACAAAATACCTGACACCCAAAGTTAAAGGAGGAAACGTTTATTGGCTACAGTTTATAAAGATTTTAGTCCATAACTGGGTGCTCCAAGGTAGTGCATCATGGCAGAATGGCACTGCAGAAGGGAAACAGTTGATTGCTGTCAGAAGCAGCAAAAGCAGCAAGCGTTAGCTGTGACAACAGGCCTCTTTCTGCACCTTATCGTCTGTCTAGGCCACACGACATTAGGGCAAGTAGCACTCCCACCCACGATGGGCCTTCACATTTTCCACACCCAGAACTGTGCCAAACAATTGGTGGACTAATTTAGTAACCACTCATCCTTGATCCCAGCAGCACACACTCTAGAACCAGCCACATTTTTTATTACCACCTGAGGCTTTGAGAGGGCATCTAGAGAAAAGCTATACTTACAAATATGAATGAAGTCTCTCAGTGTAGCTTTGAGACCAACTTTAGGTGTCTCGTTGAACAAAGGTTGGAGCCATGATTCTGATTCTGCGTCTTCCCTTCATACGTGTTCCGCTCAGGTTTCACACGCCTGTTTGAGATCCCTGAACATGGCAAGACTTCCCTGGCTTTTGGGCTCATTTGTGTGGAATTTCCTGTTTCTGATTAGACAATGCTGATCAGCTCAACCTCCAGGTGCTGGAATCCCACAATGTGAGTGCAACACCTAGTCATTTTCAATGCATGTGACCTAGAACAAGCCACAGAACCTCTCCGACTGCAATCTCCCCCTTTTAAAATAAAATTGTAATAATAGAATTATTTACCCCAAAGATATTAATGAGCATATATTCAAAACTCTCCATATAATGCTTGGTATATATAACAATCTTGTATTTCTCTGCCTAGAAGAACTCTTTCTGAATCTCACCTTAACTCTACTTTCTCTGTGAACACTTGGACAGTTCTCCAGGCACAACTAACAACTTTTCTCCTATGCTCTCAGATCACTTTTGATAATTTACACCTGAGGAAAGTTTTGCTGACATTCTCTTGCCCTACTCAGCTGTGAGCCTCCTAAGGACAGAGACAGTTCCTTCTAGGTTTTGTTTCTAGGCTGATCATCAAGGAGCCAGACACATAAAAGGTGCTGAGCTTTAACTGATATTTAGTTGAATTGTTTTTAAATACAATTTGTAAAATGTAGTCTCTTGAGTGATCAGAATGAAATGGTTGGGCAAATACAGAATACTTGCTCCTTTTAAAATATGAACCATAAGAATGGCATAATTTATTATCTTTAATCATAAGCATACACAAAAGGTATCCAAACTCTGCAGAATAGGGTTTCTCAAGATGAAGTTATAATTACTGAGAATTTTTACTACTTTCGTAGATTCCTAAAATCTACCCAGATCTACTGAATATGCGTATTTCACAAGCTCTGTGCATCATGTTTGACCATTCCTTTCATGGTTGCAGCCGAACTTTCCTGAATAATCTGAAATGTTGGATTGCATTTAGGTGTAAGTGGTTTGGTGGGGGTTGTTCTGTTCAATATGCTCAATATACTACCTCATCTAGAGTAAGGTAGTAATGGAAAGATCACAATAACTACTTTCTAGTTAAATGAATAAATTATGCTGAAAAAAAAAACAAGTTTAGAGTTCCCATTACATACTTCAGATTGTATTACTGAAGTGGGGGGGGGGTCGTACAACTCACCATTTTTCAAGCTTCATGTGGTTTGAAGGAAATCTCTGAGACTCATTTTATGATATAGAAGTGCGTGGAGCTAGAAATCTCCATTTATTTCAGAAATAATGGTTATTCTGATTCAATGAGAGTGATCATCTTTTTACTTTGAAAACAATAACCAACATATAACCCAAGAAATTGTCTAACAAATGAATCAATTGTAAATGCCTCTCTGGTATGCAATTTCACACATACCTATCCAATCTTTATTACTAACCTCTCCCAATGTCATCTAATAATTTAGTATGTAATCTGTTATCATCCAAGAATTTAACAGTGGTCTGGTCATTTCCTGTTCACTGTTCCTTACTATCAGCTGGAGCTCTTTAGCTATTCCTAATCTTTTGGAGAAAAGGTCTGATAGTATTTGGTAAAGTTACACAGACACAAACTCATTGCAGAATTTCATGTAAGTCCTCCAGATCTTAAGCACCACAGATCAATCTTTC
The DNA here is from genome assembly GCF_034190915.1 of Cavia porcellus. Classification (NCBI taxonomy): domain Eukaryota; kingdom Metazoa; phylum Chordata; class Mammalia; order Rodentia; family Caviidae; genus Cavia; species Cavia porcellus. The sequence continues at coordinate 62,474,798 of NW_026947504.1, forward strand.
ATAATTTCACACTCAGGACATCTGCAGAATAGTATATAAATATTCTGCTAGGATATATGAATTCCTCCCTCAGATTCTGGCTGATCCAATGTTAATTGTTCTTTTTCCTCCTTGTCCACACCCAACAATCTCAAGCTCATGCATCATGATGTTAAGGCAGCAATGCAGATTAAAAACCTCTACATACCCATTCCGATTGCTGCTTTTTAGGCATTTGAAGTAGAAAAGCCCTTTAGAGTGTCTGTAGGTGCTGAGTAGGGAGTAGAAAAATTTCTACATCTTCCAGAAGATAAATATTGGTTTTTTAAAAATTCTTATTTCATTAAAAATTTTAAAAATTATTTTTTTGAAATGGGTTCTTACTGTGTTCTCAAGGCTGATCTTGATTTGTGAGTAAACTGACCTCCTGAGAAGCTGGAACTAGAGCTTACATGACTGTACCCAGCTGAAACTAATATTCTGGACTAATATGCTCTGTGCATATAGGATGTGTCTGTATCAGGGTATTCTTTTGACAAAATCACAAATGGTGATTGTTACACCTGAAGGGTGAGGACATTACTAGAAGGCATGGTGAGAAACTCCAGAAGAAGAACAAAGGTATGTCCACTTGCACCACCCACTCAGAGAAGCATAACCACACTCTCTGCTCTCCCAAATTTCTCGAGGCAGCAAACCCTTCCACCCCTGTTTATTCTACTATTGCATCTTGCTGATTCCTTTCTCAGAACTCAGTCTACTCCAATGGGAATGATTCAATTATCACGGCTGCTTTTATGAGCCTGTTCATGTGGTCTCTCTCCTTTGCCTTTAACTTATTTGGTGCTAAAATCCAGGATAGGGTGACACTCTTAAGAGGAGCTCCAAGCCTTATCATGAGCCCTTGTCTTAAAAGACGCCAGTCACCCTGTAACATTGGCTTCTCAGACCCTATCCAAGATACTCCTCACTGTCTGCAGATTGAACAAATATCAAGAAAACAATTTATACTTGTGCTTTACATATACTAAGACTGATGTAAATGATCTTCTCTTCTGGTTATTCAACAACTGAGATTTAGAGACAAGAATTAAAGGTATAACTGGGAAAAAAAATACCCAGCTAAGATCTTAGCTCTGGCCCAAGGTTACCGAGCAGCCAGGACATGAAAGAATGATTTCTACAGAATCCTACAACTTTTGTGAGTCACCTAACCTGAGCAAGGAGCTTGCAGGAACCCAAGGGCTAGAGATCAACAAATGTACATTGTGGCAGAGGAGGGTCACCAGAGAAAAATATCTCCCATGCTTTCACAGAAAGTAATATGGTCAAGCAAGACTGTGACCTTTCCTGGCAGCTGCGACTGACAGAAGAATGAGAGGCTCTGTATATGGTTCCAAACTTAATGCCTGCGCAGGCTTGCCCGACCTTGAAAGACAGCAAGTGGTCATTTTATATTAACACAGGGCTCATTTTAAACTTGGTCTGAAACACCAGAAAAAAAGTATAAACTAAAGAAAGAGAAATTTTTATCATCTATGTGCCCTCCAAAGTGGCAGTTAATTATTCACTGTAGACAACACTAAAAAGGAGATGAAAAAGTATCTCAAAGACCAACTTTAAAAGGATCATACACTTTGATTCTGGCAACTCTATCAGCTGTCAGGATAGCAAGTCAGAACTCCTGGACACATCACCTTCAGCTAAGCCCTGGGAGTCAGAGGCTGTCGCTGAGTGTGAGTAACCATCCAAATACTTGATAGCTTTAGATACATATCCCGACAGCAGTGCAAGGAAGTACTTGTACAATTATAAAAGCTAGATGTTGTGTGTGCCTTCGTCTAGAAGACTATTCAAGATATTACATGGCATGTTACTGTCATGTCAGATTTTGCCCAATCACAATGATGACTGTTTTCGTTAGCCCCTCACATTATGCTACAGCCTGAGTCCTGGGCTGTAAGAGGGAGATGTCCCTGTTGACTGTTGTCACAGCTCTCATTACCTCTCTCTGTTCTCCATGGTAATATCCTTCCCCCTGTTTTTCCATTCTTTCCCTTAGCCTTTTATGCAAAAATTTAAAACCTCTCTGCTCCTCCCTTGATCTGCTAAGATATCCTATATCCAGTTGCTTTTTTTCATTACACTCTTAACTGTTTCACTCTGTGCTCCTCCTGTGACTCTTCCCGACCCTTCCTTCTTTCCCACCTGCAACCCCTCCACCCAGTGCCAACTCCTCGCTGACCACAGATCCAGCTTATCTCATTCCCCTCCCCCACCCCAGCAGCCCCTGCAGGGCCTCTTGCTGTGGCCCCTGCAGCTGCTTACCCTCTTCCCCCAGAATCTCCTGCCAGACACTGCTTCCTAACTCTAACACTCTTTTTCCCCACACAGCAAGGCTTTTCTCCAACTCAGCACTGGCAAGCTTATTTCACCCACATGCTGTGGATGCAAAAATTAAGGTATTTCCTGGTCTGGGTTGATACTTTAGTAAATGGATAGAGACCTTTCCCACTGATCCAAAAAAGGCCTCAGCCATTGTTAACTTCCTCCTACTGACAGTGTTACAGGCAGCTGGGTTAGTTAGAAATATTACAGGCAGTCAGACAGGGCCGGGCCCTCAAAGGAGCCAATACAGAAGACCTGATACCTTGCAACCTTGGAGGAGATAAACGCCTCTCACTGTGGGTCAAATCTCAAAACAAAAGGCAAAGCAAATGCACCCTCATCCTAAGGATTGATAAGTCTAAATACTTCTCTATTGCCCTGAGGAGGTCAGGAGTCTCTATCCTACCCCATTACAGAAAAAGTCACTGTTCTGTAAGTATGCCCACTTGCTATGTGACTCCTTCCCCATTTGTCCCTGATTTGGTCAATTTTACCTGAACAATTAATCGTTTTGGTCGACCACAGTTCCGACCCACTTTATGCCCACCTTGTGAGTCTCCTTTTTCCCCATCTTGGACCTTGTGATTTTGCTCTATAAAAGTCCCTAGAAAAGACAGAGTCTTTGACAACCCAGTCAGTACCCTTTCTGTCATTCTCCCAGACAGAAACTTTCTTTCTCTCAATAAATATATTCTGCTCTGAACCTCCATTGCTCCTAAAATTCATTCTTCAGTTTTAGAGCAGTAGACATGAAGTCATCCTGGGCATATAGTAGGTTGGGAGTTTCATTCCCCTGTATCAGTATTATCCCTTGATTAGGCCTGCCTGCCTCTATTCAAGTAGACAGTGGCCTCACTTTTATTAGTCAAATTACCAGGAGGTGTCTAAGTGGGTTGGTGTCCAGTAAAATTTCCATACCCCTACCAGTCTCAGTCAGTTAAGAAAGATAGAGATCATGGCTTCCTCACGACCCACCTCACTAAGCTCTTGCTCTAATTCTCTAAAGACTACATTTCTATCTTCCCAATCACTCTGCCTCACACCCAAGCCAGCCCCTGAGAACCTACAAAATATAGCTCATTTGAGGTTTTTTTTTTTTTTTTTTTTTTTTTTTTTTTTTTTTTTTTTTTTTTTTTTTTTTTCCCATATGGCTCTACCTTTCTGCTTGAGCCAAGCCTCAGCTCAGAGGCCAACCAGATTAGAGAGTACTTTCCAGTTCTGCAACAGCCCGAAATGAGATATGAACACACTGATAACCTTCTCCTACACCCTGCCTTATGAAGATAGCCTAGCACTTTTGTCTTAGTTAAAGATTTAAACCGCGTACCCTATAGCCTAGGTGGGCAGGACCATTCTTAGTCATCTACACTACCCCGATGATGCTCCATCTTTTGAGATCCTCCATAGTGGATACACTGCTCCCTGGTGAAGCTGTGTCCTGCTAATTCACCTATCTCCTCCTTGTGGAAATTGCGAGTAATCCCTACTTCCCTCAGGCTGACCCAGTTTCCAGAAGACACCTGAAGGCCCTGCCCCTCCTTTTGTGTTTCTTGTAGAATTTTGCAGTGAATCTGTCTGGGCCTGGGCTCTTCTTTGTAGGTAAGGACTTAATTACATTTTCAATTTCATTAATAGAAATTGGGTTATTCAGCAGTTTTACATCCTCTTGACCTAGCTTTGGTACTTCATATATTTCTAGGAATATGTCTATTTCTTCTGTGTTATCAAACCTATGAGAGTAGAGGTTTTTGAAATAGGTGTTGATGATCTTCTTACGTCTACAGGGTCTGTAGTGATTTTGCCTTTTTTGTTCCTTATCACATGAATTTGAGCTTTTTCTTCCCTTTTTAAAATAAGGTTGGCTAAGGGCTCATCAATTTTATTTATTCTTTCAAAGAACCAACTCTGATTCATTGATTCTTTGGATTGTTTTCTTAGTCTCTATTGCATTGATTTCTGCTCTGATTTTTATAATTTCCTTCCTTCTTTTGGCTTTGGGCTTGACTTGCTCTCCTTTTTCTAGCTGTTTGAGGTGTAGCATCAGGTTATTTATTTGTATTCATTCTGTTTTGCTGGTGTGGGAACTCAGTGCAATAAATTTTCCTCTGAGGATGGCTTTCATTGCATCCCACAGATTCCGGTAAGTTGTATTTGTATTTTCATTTTCTTGTAAGTATTGTTTAATTTCTTCTTTAATTTCCTCTGTGACCCACTGATTACTCAAGAGTGTGTTATTTAGTTTCCATGTTTTTGTCGGATTTTTGCAGTATCTTTTATCATTAATTTCTAATTTCAAAGCGCTATGATCCAATAACATGCAAGGGATAATCTCAACTTTTTTGCATTTATTTAAATATGTTCTGTGAGCTACTATATCATCTATTTTAGAGAATGACCCATGTACTGCTGAGAAGAATGTGTATTCTGATGTTGTTGGGTGGAATACTCTGTGTATGTCTATCAAGTCCATTTGTTCACACATGTGATTCAGTTCTGTTATTTCTTTGCTGATTTTCTGTCTGGTTGATCTGTCCGTTGGTGTCAATGGTGTGTTAAGGTCTTCTGTTACAATTGTGTTACTGATAATTTGATTTTTCACTTCAGTTAATACTTGTTTTATATAACTGGGTGCTCTGGAATTTGATGCATATATATTTCAGATAGTTATCTCTTCCTCTTGAAATTTTCCCCTAACCAGTATGTAGTGACCTTCTTTATCTCTTCTGGTCATTATTGGTTTAAAGTTCACAGTGTCTGAAAACAGAATGGCTACTCCTGCTTTTTTTGGGGTTGCTGTTGCATGAATTATTGTTTTCCATCCTTTGACTTTCAGTCTGTGAGTATCCTTTTGGGTTAGATGGGTTTCTTTTTTTTTTTTTTTTTAATTTTATTTTGAAAGTATACAACAGAACAAGTCAGAATAAAGCCAACTAAGATCATACAGTGAAATTGGTACAGAACTTCACAGCAGGTTACCGGGATAACAGTAATAGGTATCACAGTATATTTTGTTATCTTTATAATATTTGTTCTTTCAATCACGTATATCAAAATGAGATGAAAGATAGAACACTATAGAACTTATCAAAACAGAATATTGAATAGAGCAGTATCATTAATCAGAAAAGAGCAAAACAGTAATAAAAATATTTGCCTTCAAAGAAATGGTAGAAGGAAGTCTTCCTTATTTGCTATGGTCAACTTCTCAGGAGATGCTCAGATTTCTGATTCCCATTTGCTAATGGGTGGGGTGGGGGAGAAGGAGGATAGGGTAAGTGGGATATTTGACTCTAGGCCATGTAGCAGTAGGTTCACTATTGCTTAGCAGGGAGGCAGGATGGTCATTTGGTTTCACAGCGTCCTCAGTTCCAACACGGCATGGATCTAAGGATCTGCTGCTGGTTCTCCCCCTGGAAGGGCTGCAGTCAGCCAGACCACCATCGCTTACCAGGGAGGGGTGGTGCTTGCCTGGCTTCCCAGTGTCCTAAGTTCCAACATGGCGTGGATCTCAGGAGACACTGCTGGTTCTCTCCCTGAAAGAGCTGCAGTCTGCCACACTGCTGTGCTTACCAGGGAGGAGAGGTGCTTGCTTGGCTTTCCAGGGTCCTAAGTTCCAACATGATGTGGATCTCAGGAGACACTGTTAGTTCTCCCCCTGGAAGGGCTGCAGTCTGCCACACTGCCTCTGCTTACCAGGGAGGGGAGGTGCTTGCTTGGCTTCCCAGGGTCCTAAGTTCCAACATGAGATGGGTTTCTTTTAGACAGCATATGGTTGGATTTTGTTTCTTGATCCATTCTGTCAATCTGTTTCTTTTAATTGGTGCATTGAGACCATTTACATTAGTGGTTATAACTGTTATATGTTGGTTTATTGTTGACATGTTATCTTTCTGCTGTTGCATCTTTATCTTTCTGTTTTGTTTAATTATCTGCTTTGGTTAGTGTTTTTTTCCTAAATGTATCTAAACTGTCTCTTAATATTTTTTGCAGGGTTGGCTTGGTGATCATGAAGTTCTTCAGCTGTTCTTTGTCATGCAAGTATCTTATTTTACCATTGATTTTGAAGGATAGTTTTGCAGGGTACATCAGTCTAGGTTGGAAATCATTTTCCTTTAGGATCTGGAATACTTCACTCCATGCTCTTCTTGACTTGATTGTGCTGAGAAGTCTGCAGTAATTCTGATAGGTTTTCCTTTATAAGTGATCTGTCTTTTTCTCTGACAGCTTTTAATAATCTATTCTTGTGTTTCCTCTTGACGTCCTTTATGTAGTCCCCTTCTTTTTCATTAATCCCTATCAATCTTATGTTGTTTTTCTTTGCATCATCTTGCAGTTATTGAATTGTTATTTCCTGATTCTTTATTATTTTTAAAAGATCTTTCTTTTCCTGTTCACTAGCTGCAATCTTGTCTTCAAGGTCTGAAATTCTATCTTCACTTTCACTGAGGCAGCTTTTACAGCTATCAGTGGAGTTTTTGATTTCCTGTATACCTCTGTGCATCTGCTTTATGTATTCTGTTTGTTTCTTATATTGTTCATCTAGGGATTCTATCTTTTGGTTTAGTTCCTCCAATTTTTTAACTCAGTTTTCTTTAGATATTTTCAGCATCTCTTTCGTTTCTCCTATCATTTCTTTTACCTAGGAGATTATTTCTAATTTGAATTCCTTTAAAGCTTCCTGGAGTTGCTTGTTTATTTCAGTTGCTATTATGTCCAATATTTGAGATGTATGGCATATATTTTCTTCTACATACATTGCTCCTAAGGTTTCTTGGAATGGGCTGGAGGTTTGAGATTGTAATTTGGTCTTTCATTTTGTCATTTTCCTATATTTCTGTGTTTCAAGTGTTACCTGAAAGCTTCCTCAGGGTCGGTTGGAAATCCACTTCTATGCCCTCAGCTCCTGGGCCTCTGGCACCCTGTTCCCCCAGGCCACCAGGCTTCTGGAACCAGTGGCACTCTCCTGTTTGCTTAGAACTCCAGAGTCCCAAACAAGCTGGGCTCTGGGGAAAGTGGGCACCCGCCTGCTTGCTTAGAACTGAACAGTCCTCCAAGCACACAGGGAGGTGGAAGCAGGCGCCCCAGACCAGCCTAGCTATTCCACTGCACCCAGACAGTGTGAGGGTCCCAAACAGGCTGGACTCCAAGGACAGTGGGCGCCTGCTTGCTTGCTTAGAACTCCACAGTTCCCCAGGTACAGCCAGAATGGGGAGGCGGATGCAGGCACCTCAGACTCGCCTAGCTGTTCCAGTGCACCCAGAAGGCTCGAGGGTCCCAAACAAGCTGGGCTTGGGGGAAAGTGCATGGGGCACTTACCCCAGCGCACTATGCCTCTGGAACTGGTGGCACTCGCCTCCTTGCTTAGAACTCCACAGTTCTCCAAGCACAGCCGGAATGGGGAGGCGGATGCTGGTGCCTCAGACCTGCCTAGCTGTTCCACTGCACCCAGAAGGCTCAAGGGTCCCAAACAAGCTCTCTTTGGGTAATTTCTTATGTGGGCGAAGATCTCCTTTTTCAGGACACTCTGTGTGACTTCTCCCCAGATGAGTTCAAATTATCCTCCTTGTCGCTACATTCTTTTGTTGGGCTAGCCCTCCTGTTCCTTTTGCCATAGCCCATGGTTTTAACCTCTTGCCCCTATTTCCAATGTTCTCTCTAAAGAACCTCATAGTTAATTCATTCCCCACTGAATAGGTCCAATCCTTCCTTTGCCAACCATTTCTGGCTTTGTATCTTTGTATCTTCAGTCACCTATATGGCCACTCCAGGCCCTCCTCAGGTCTGGATCCTTACTAACTTCACATAACATCTCCTGTACCATCCTATCCCATCCCATCCCATGAGATCTCTCTCCTAATTAAGGTGTCCATGCCACCCACATGCCTGCATGCATGAAGAAGTCATATGAAAGAGCCCCCACCTCCTCTACTCTTTTTTACTTCTTTATAACAACAGAGAAAGGAATATCACACCCCTTGGGTGAGGCCATTACCAGAAAGCAGAGTGGGAACCCATAGAAGAAAAAAAAGGCAAGTCCTTCTGCACCACCCATTTGGAAAAGCTGGACCACACTCTCTTCCTTCCCTGATTCTTCAAGGCACCCAGCCCCTTCCCTGCATTAAAACCCTTTGCTCTACCCTTGCTTCCTGCTGACTCCTTCCTCAGAACTCAGTCTTCTCTCATGCAAATCATTAAACAGCCAAGCTGTTCCACAGAGCCTGTTCCACTGGTCTCTCTCCTCTGTGCTTTTAACAATGGTGTAAATGGGCATTGCAAAATGTACTTTGTGTATTTCCTAGGCAGCATTTTTCTATGGTTACCTTGGAAAGCCCAACTTTAGTTTTCCATAAAGTTATTGTCTTGGGTTTTGTTTACTTATATTCTATAAACTTGTTACTAGTTGAACACCAAGTGCTCTTCCATGAGTATAACATTTATCTATTCAGATCAGCAAACTTTCTAACAATGTTACTTCTCAAGATGTCTCCCCAAGCCTTTAGATCTGCTCCTTGTGACCTGGGCATCCTCTACACCTGGCACAAGCTGTCACTCTTGATGATGTCTTTCACACTAGTGGTGGGATTCCATTACCTTTCTTCTATGTGCATGTCTGTTTGCTGCTTTCCACATTTTCACTTGATTTATCATACTTTGTTGAAGTATATCCTTCAAGTACTTTCCTGAGAAATAATGCATAAAATGTAAGTTTATCTGAGATTTTCAATTTCTGAAAACATTATTATTTCATGTTCATATCTGACTGATAATTCACCAGGCAGGCAGGTCCCCCAGAACAGAGACAGGGAACCTTGACTCACTCCACTCAGAGGGCAAGTTTCAGCTTTGCTGACCTTTATCACACAAAAATAATTTTCAGGATGTGCCTGTAAGAGGTATAAATGGGTCTTCTGGAGAATTTTTAAAATGTACATGCAAAGAGAAGGAGTTACATTGTGGCCTTGACTTGGATACACTTAGGAGGATTTGTGGGTGGAAATCAGTGGAACTTACGAGTCTATAGAAAAAAGGAATTCAATTTACAATAAAAGGCAATGGGTCTTTGTATAGAAAAGGGTGATGGCCCATAGGTGATAGCTACCACTGGTGAAAGAGGGCAACATAGCTATAACAGAAAGGCCCATTTTATAGGGCAAGGACAGCCTACTTACAGGTAAAGGCCCTTTACAGGTAAAAAGGAATTGCCCAGGCTAACTTTATTCTTAAGAAGCTTAGAAATTTTTGACCAAAACTGTGCTTTTATTAAATTACTCTAAAATTACAGCTTTCCTTGTTTTCTTTTCTATCCATCTTTTTTTTTCTATCCTGCATCAGGTGCAGAAAAGAGTTAACATAGTAAGCCTTGCAATGCTGCCGGTAGAAGTGCTTGCTTACAAGATTTTCCTTGGGCTGTTGTCTGAGAACTTGTACTATAAACAACTTCCTACACTCACATAAACATTCCCTTGATGGTAAGAGTATTTTACTATACTTAAGTGTTTGTGCACATCATGTAGTTTATGCTCAACACCTGCTTTCCTCTTTAGGAATGTGGATTTTTGACACATGTTAGGCAGAGGGTCCTTGGGCAATAAATCTAATGAGCTTCTCTGGTAGATAACATTTCACAGTTGATGTCAAATTTCTTTTGGAAGAGTTAAGCATGTTATGCACAACTCCACTGGGGAGGAACTCTTGGATGCTCAAAACAGGCATCTTCAGAATTTCACCCCATGCACCTTTCTCTTTGCAACTTTTGATTTGTATATTTTTCTAACATAAAATGTGTTCTCTAAGTACCACAAGCAAATCACCAAACTTGACAGTGATCCTGGGGCCCTCACATAGCTGGAGATTGTTTCTCTGTCAGAAAGCATTTGGCATTTCTATTTTTGACCTTCCAAATTGTTAAGAAGTCAGAAACTGATCAAAGCTCTGACTTCTGTATGCAGTAATCTCTTTCTGTCTCCCAAATCTTTTATATTCTTTGCTTTGTCCTCTGTGTTCTGGAATGCTGAAATATCAAAATGATGTGGTTTTGTGAGCCTTAATTTTCATCTTTCTGCTGGTCTCTCAATGAGTCTTTTTAATGTAGAGGGTTTTGTCATTTGTTAATGGATCATTTTCACAAATTAATTTTTGATGATTTCATCTCTTCAACTTTTTTCTGTTCCCTATCTGCATTCTCTTTGTTTAGATATTAGACCTTTTAATCTAGTGTTTGAATATTGCTTCTTCTCTCTGCTATTTTCCATGTCTTTGTCCAATTTTATGTTAAGTTCCTTTGGGTCTATCATCAAAATATTCTATAGCATTTTTCATTTCTTCTGTAATAGCTGTAATTGATTAGAGCTCTTTTGTGTTATTTGAGTTTTTCTTTTTTGTGATACTGTGGATTGAACTGTTTTTTAATGACATTATTTTTTATTCTATGGAAGTATTAGTGATACATGGTTTGAAATTATTTTCCCTCGGAACACTATTACTACCTCATTCTTTTGATTCCTTTTATATTAGAGACCTTGGTCACCAATCTAATTCTTGGCTATTTATATTTAAGATTTGGAAAACAAAAATCTTTTTGAAAGCTCAGAATTAGTGGATTTCACTTTAGAACTCCCTAATTGTGTCATCAGTACCAAACCCCACTACTTGCCTAAGTGAAGCCCAATTAAGTGGAAAGAAAATGTATTGAGAGACGGAAGGTGACCTTTTCCAAAACGGTATAGGAGGGGACAGCTTATTTTTCCAGGAAGCTGAGTTAGGGTGGTTCATAGTCTTCCTAGACTGGTGGGTGTTTTCTCACAGCAAAAGGACCAGATGATGCAGCTTCCTGGACATCATTCTTACTGCCTGGACATGAGATCATGTCATATAAAGGTCATATATACTGTCATCATCATCATCCATTAGTTGTGTATTACTGAATGGCTAGATAGGCTGTAGGGTAGCGTAGCTGCACACAAGCTGATTCCTACCTCTTGGTAATGAGTAATAAAAATAGCAGGTTTAAATTGGTTTAGCTGTAGTCTCTGGCCGAGTGGTTTCCTGAGCCTCTCTACTGGTGAATTTGCTTTACTTTTTGACTGCTTAATATTTGGAGAATAAGCCAAAGGACAAAGATGGTAGAGGCCTTCTCATTTCTTCAACTTTGTTTGGTGACTCCTGTCCCATCCAAAACCCATCTACTTTATTCTTTTTCAAAGATACTCTATGACTTCAATATTGAGATGGAGAAAGATATAGGGATGTGATTTTTAAACAGACTGTGACTGGTCTTCTCTCCCATCCTTCTGCTCTTTCATTGTTTTCACTTGGAGAGTAATTCATGGAGACCTTTGGGAATTCTGTTATTCTGATTGGAGACATAAATCAGGAGTTTCTTAGCTTTCCTTGTTCTTGGCCATTTTGGAGTCAGTAAGTCTTTCCTAGTAACTAGTATGGGTAGCAGAAAAGAGATTTCTTAATCAACTATGAGCTATCTACCAAAGTTTGTTGTTGCATTCTATCTCATTCTCTTACTATTATCTTAGAAGAAATTTTGAAATCATGAAAGTAAATGTATGTACTTAAAATACTCTCTTGATCTAGAAGTTTTGATGATCATGTTACAAATATTTGTTAATGACAGTGGACAATCAGCAAAGTACTAGGCATACAAACATGATGTAAAAGTTTATAAATTAATGGTTCATTTGAGACTTACAGAACATTCTTAGTGTGACTCTCAAGGTACTTTGTCAATCAGTTTTACCTTGTGGGCTTATATAACCTGAAATATTTACCCTGGACATTCACAGTTATACATGTTTCATTACTATCTCTGGACTTGTTTTTCTTCCAGAATATTTTCACAAATCTAAATCTAGAATTTCCCTTAAGCCTCAGCCCAAGGCCAATTTTCTCTTGACACATTTCAGCTGAAATTTTTAAATGTCTCTAGTACCTCTAGTTTACTCCATAGGAACCAACACTAGAATATAGAGTATCTATAATTATGTTTGGAAATTTCATTTAAACACCTCAAGAACTAAACTTACATAGTTATGGTCATTTCACTCTCCCACAAAATTTAGTTTCACCCTTAAGTACCTCTATTAACTTAGTCTAACCTTTAGGAACTACAAACACAAAAAAGATTCAGGTCTAATGGCAGAACTCAATAACAATTAAAAATTTTCAGTGTCATTCTCTGGAATTATTCACTCACAAATAATGCATCTGTATTCATTTGTCCTTTGCCTACTTGAAACCACATCATTAGCAAAATACTTGATACTGCTTGCACAAATCTTTTAATAGCAGTGTGGCTTATAGTAGCAATTCAAGTGATCACTAATAGAGAACCAGATTTTAAAAAATTCTATAGTTAATTTACCTAGTGAAATACTATGAAGCTAATAGAATGGATGAATTTGATATTAATATATGAATATAGTTTCATCTTCAAAACATATTTTAAGGTAAAACAAAGAAGATGAAGACCGGTGTTTATAGCATGTTGTTTTAGTATGAGAAATAGAAAATGTATTTGGATGTGAGTTTGTGTGTATACGTCTTTGTACTTAATTAAAAAAAAAAAACATGAGAAAATAATGTCAAGATCAACAGATGTTTACCGCATTGGAAAAATTAGTCAGATGGAGGAAACAAAGATGACAGTAATCAGTGAAGTTTCCTTATCATTTAGCTTCCTTTCTGAAAACTTGTAGAAGTTTTATATAATTAAAAAAGATTAAAATAGAAAAAAGTAATCTCTAGAATTTGAAAAACAGCAGTAATAAAAAGGAAAACAAACTCAACGAGCTAATTTACTTTATGCCAAGTTGACAAACACACAGGAAATAATTATTTTAAGTGAGTTTCAGTACAGTATTCCAGTTATACATTTTAAATGAGATTTGTTTTATGGAAAATATTATCTCATAAACTGTAATAGCTAATAATCATTAATGATTCCTGTCATTGTTATTTTCAAACTATATAGAAATGGTGTCATATAAGCAAATAGACTACTTAAAACATTTGATAACTAAACCCTTTAGAATAAAAGAAAAAAGATACAAGTAAACAATGAAGATATTAAGTAAAAGCCATGTATTTTTAAGTTTGCAATAAAATAATGCATAAAATTTCTGTTTTATACATGCTTTCTAACTCTGTCCACTAAAGAGTGTAGACGGAATGGCAGCACCTTATCAGTGAGTTTCCTTGAGCCCTGATTGTGGTATTTCTAAAATTGTTTTCTACTACCACAGAAAGCAGATTTACTTTAAAAATTACTTTAGTTCATGGAGAGAGGTAAAAAAAATGAGCAAAATCATCCTGAGGTATATAGCCAGAAAGGAAAACTGTTTAGAAAAATTAATGATGTTATTTCAGCAGTATGTAGAAACAATTAAAGAGGGCATGCTCTTTTTCAGGATAAAATAATTCAAGAATAAAATATAAATAACTACAATTGATTAAAACACATGAAATATATGAAAATATGTGAATTACAATTAATACTAAAATACATTTTTTGTAAATTGCTCCCAAGATAGCATTAGATATTATGGGAGAATCTAACTATTACTCTGAAAAGTGATCAAGAAGGAGAAAGAATTAAGATTTTATCCTATCTTAGACTCAATAGAAATACAGAAGATCATCAACACCTATTTCGAAAACCTCTACTCTCAAAGGTTTGACAACACAGAAGAAATAGACAGATTCTTAGAAACATATGAAGTACCAAAGCTAGATCAAGAGGATGTAAAACTCCTGAATAACCCAATCTCTATCAATGATATTGAACATGTAATTAATTCCTTACCTACAAAGAAGAGCCCAGGCCCAGACGGATTCTCTGCAGAATTCTACAAGAAATACAAACAAGACCTAATACCGACACTCCTCAAACTCTTCAATGAAATTGAAAGGGAAGCAATCCTTCCCAAGTCATTCCTGGAAGAAAATATTACTCTAGTACCAAAACCTGGGAAAGACCCAACCGAAAAAGAGAACTACAGACCAATCTCCCTAATGAACACAGATGCAAAAATCCTCAATAAAATATTGGCAAATAGGATACAACAAATCATCAAGAAGATTATACACCATGAACAAGTGGGATTCATCCCAGGAATGCAGGGATGGTTCAACATACGTAAATCAATAAATGTAATCCACCATATCAATAAAGCCAAAAGTAAGAATCACATGATCATTTCCATAGATGCAGAAAAAGCCTTCGATAAGGTCCAACATTCATTCATGATAAGAACTTTACAGAAAATTGGAATAGATGGTCTTTACCTCAATATAATAAAGGCTGTCTATGACAAACCAACAGCCAGTATCATACTAAATGGCCAAAAATTAAAAGCCTTTACTTTAAAATCAAGCACAAGACAAGGATGTCCTTTATCACCTCTCCTATTTAATATAGTACTGGAAGTACTAGCCAGAGCAATTATGCAAGAGACAAAAATAAAAGGGGTAAAGATAGGAAAAAAAGAAGTTAAATTGTCATTATTTGCAGATGACATGATACTCTACATAGAAGACCCCCTAAACTCCATTGAAAGATTCTTAGATATAATAAATAAATTCAGTAATGTAGCTGGGTACAAAATCAATAATCAGAAATCAATAGCATTCTTATACACTAACAACAAAATCACAGAGAGAGAAATAAGAGAAGGCACACTCTTCACACTAGCAAGCAAAAAAATGAAATATTTAGGAATTACTCTTATGAAAGAAGTGAAAGACCTATACAGGGAAAATTATAATACACTGAAGGAAGAAATTGGAGATGATCTCAGAAAAATGGGAAGACATCCCATGTTCATGGATAGGAAGAACAAACATTGTGAAAATGGCCATTCTCCCAAAACTGTTATACAGATTCAATGCAATCCCAATAAAAATACCATCAACATACCTTATAGATCTAGAGAAATCACTCCTAAGGTTCATCTGGAACCAGAAGCGACCTAGAATAGCAAAGGCAATTCTAAGCAACAAAGACAAAGCAGGAGGCATCACAATCCCTGACTTGAAGTTATACTACAAAGCAACAGTAGTAAAATCAACATGGTACTGGAATCAAAACAGAGCCGAAGATCAATGGAATAGATTAGAAGATACAACCACAACTACAAACACACTCAACCACCTTATCTTCGATAAAGGAGCCAAGCAGGTTCACTGGAAAAATGACAGTCTTTTTAATAAATGGTGTTGGAAAAACTGGCTCTCCGTTTGCCGAAAACTAAAGCTAGACCCAAGCCTATCACCATGTACTAAATTAAAATCTAAATGGATCAAAGATCTGAATATTAAAACAGAAACATTAAACCTATTGGAAGACAAACTAGGTAGAAACCTTGAAGACATAGGGATAGGTAGAGAATTCATGAACAGGACTCTAACCGCATGGGAAATACTTCCCAGAATCAATAACTGGGATCACCTCTTATTAAAAAGTTTCTGTAAGTCAAAAAAAATCTCCAGCATAGTGAAAAGAAAACCCACAAATTGGGAAAAGTTCTTAATGAACTCCCCATCAGACAAAGGACTGTGGTCTAAAACATATAAAGAATTAAAAAAACTCAGACCCCCAAAATTCAAAGACCCAGTCCAAAAATGGGCATCTAAGATGAATACACACTTCTCAGAGGAAGAAATACAAATGGCAAATAAATACATGAAAAAATGTCCATCATCATTGGTCATTAGAGAAATGCAAATTAAAACCACACTGAGATTCCATCTCACTCCTGAAAGAATGGCCAGGATCAAGAAAACCAACGACAACAAATGCTGGAGAGGCTGTGGGGAAAAAGGAACTCTTCTACACTGTTGGTGGGAGTGTAGACTGATACAACCTTTGTGGAGGTCAGTCTGGAGATTTCTCAAAAAGCTGGGATTGGAAGTCCCATTTGTTCCAGCTATTCCACTTCTAGGCATCTTCCCAGAAGAACTGAAAACACAGTGATATATGCGCACCTATGTTTATAGCAGCACAATTTGTAATTGCCAGATCTTGGAAACAACGCAAATGTCCATCAACTGAGGAATGGATAAAAAAGTTACGGTATTTCTATACAATATACTACTATAGTACTCAGCTATAAAGAAGGATCACATTGAGGTATTTATCAATAAATGGGTGCACTTGAAACCATACTCATAAGTGAACTAAATCAAACTCGCATCTGTGAACACTGAATAGTTTCCCTAGTGTAGGAAATGATTCAAATATATAAAAGTACGTGATAACCATGACTCCCCATTATATGGCTTTGAAGCCTTATAAAATTTTCACTCATTAATTGGAATGGCTTTATTCTGGGCTGTTTGATATTATGGCCTGTGATGCAATGAACAGCTACTTTGAAGAAAATAAGACATAATAATAGCTAGTGCTGATTTAATACCATCTTGTCTTAAAGCTGCACCAAACTATGGCTGTTCTGTCTCCATTGATTTTATCATGTTGTAATTTGCTGGATTTTATCGTATGTGGTAGTACAAACAAAAATTGTTATAGGCAAAGAGATAATATAGAAATCATTGATCATTTTTTTTCTGTTAGCTGGTTCTAAATACTCTACAGTACATTCATCCATTTGAATGGTGTTACACAGTCTTGATATGTTTGATGCTATAGCATAGGAAGTTATATTCAAATATTTCAAAGAAAAAGACACTATGGTAACTACTACTAAGTCGGGTTATTTGCTGGTGAAGCACTAGGTTGCTGAAAGTGTCATGCTTTAACCTGTATTGTTATGTTGTTATGCCCCCCTTTATCTCATCCTCTCCCTTAAAGAAAAAGGATAGAAGGGAAAAGAAAAAAATGCAAGTTAGTTACACCATTAGTGTCACTTGGTTCAGTGAATAGGAAAGGTTGTGCTAATATTGATTGAAGAAATTTTTATGCCCATATTTTGTACTTGAGTGACTAAAGGTAATGATGTATAATTTACCAACAATTGTTACTTTTTTATTATTTTGTTGTGAAAATTTGTTTTACCTTTTCTCCTTAATATTAACAAATAAAGTAAAGAAAAAGATTTTATCCTATCTTTTCTGTACCAAATATAATCCCTTTTGTATAATGTTTATCTGTAATGATGAATTTGTTTGTACATAATTGATAACAGAGAAAATAGAATCATTGGTATCATCTGAATATTTGTGTCTTCCAACGAATTTATATGTTGAAATATCAACCCTAACATGGCATTAGGAGGTAACATCTTTGGGAGATGATCAGGGAATTATTGTTCTTATAAGAGCCCCAGAGATCTGCCTTTTCCTTCTGTGAGTGAGATATAGTGAGAAGGTGCCATTTTTTGGGCCTGAAAGCAGTTCTTTTTCAGAAATTGCATCTGCTAAACCTTAATCTTAAGATTCTTAGCTTCAAGAAGTGGGAGAAATACATTTTTATTTCTGTATAAGTACCCTAGTTTATGACATTTTTGTTACAGGAGCCTAAACAGATTCAGACAGTCATCAAAACATAAAATCCAAAATAAGCAGTTTTTCACTTGGTGAATTTCTTCCAGTACTGCATGATAACCATTTTAAGCAATGCAGTAATTGCATTGTGTGCATCATAGCACCTGCAGAAGAATACACAGATGGTACACACTCATTTCCTTTTCTGTCTCTGCAATTACCCATGCTCACTGCCTTCCAAGAGTATACCAAGTTTATCTCCTGAATTTGAAAGGTATGTAATATGGAATCTAAAATTTGAATAAGTACCCCGGATAAAAGAATCCAAAGAAGAAATGCAAACTGAAAACTTTGTATACTGAAGAGAAGCTTGAAATAATAAAGTGTTTTGAGATCAACAAGAGACTACATTACTCTTAAAGACTGTATACCTGAAGGAATTCACACTGTACACCTGGGAGAAACTATACTGTGAAAGTAAAAGAAACAATAGATCTTAATAAATAACAGTAATCATGTTATTTCATTGAGATTGATGAACTTGCCCTGGACTGCAAGAAAAAGTCCAGAATGCTAAAGACAGTGTCTTCACTTAGGTGCATCTAATCTCACTGCTGCCTACAACTTGCTGCTTTGTGAAAGGGAAACACTGTTAAAACATCAAAATCTAGATTTCTAGATTAGGCTAATGCAGAAAAAATTTGTTAGTTTATTCAAAAAACAATGATCTTTTTTCCAAACTCTTTATTGTAAATTAAAAGTTAAAACACAAGTAAAAAACAAGTAAATGTCATGTCTACTGTCAAAGCAAAGTCCATTATTTACTACGACATTTCTTTATTTATTAGGAATTTAACATTTTAAACTCTACTGTATTAAATTGGGCTTATGTACTTATACTGACTATGAAATTAAATTCATGCGTCATCCCATAAACCCAGTGTCATAGTTTATGTTGGTGGCCCCCAGGCCTCATGCATTTGTATTGTGCATTTGTGATTGGTTTATTGTCTAGCCCTTGGATTGGGGGTGTGAGTGCTACACTGGCCTAGGGGTGGAGCCAGGATGTAATGTAATGGCAGGAAGAAGGTGTGTCTCTCTCTCTCTCTTGCCAGTGTCTTTGCAGCCACCCTGAACTGTGGCCCCTCCATGCCACCCTGCCTTGGAGCCAATGAGTATGAAACCTCCAAAAACTATAAGAAATAAACCTTTCTTTCCCAACTTTTGGCATCAGGTATTTTGTTTCAGTGACGAGTAAAAAGTAACTAAGATACCCAGTGATGTTTATGAGACAAAACCTCAAAATGCAACAATTTTAGGAACACATATGCCATTTTTCAGAAAAAATAATTGTAGTCAATAAAGAATTCCAGCTAATAAAAAAGGATGAAATAGTGAACATTATAAATTTTTTAAATCCTAAGAAACAACAAAAAAAAAGATTTATTAATTCTTTTTGGATATTCATTTAAACAAATCAATAGAAGGGAAAAAGTAAGGAAATAAATATAAACTTGGTATAAAATAATGTTAATGAATTATTGTTAATTAGTTTTAGGTGGGAAAATACTTTCCAGTAAAGTTAAACAAACATCCTTATCAGTTAAAGTTCCATTTTGCAGTGTTTATAAGTAAAGTGACATAGTTCTTGCAGTTAAAATAATACTGCAAAAATTTAAAGGTTTTAATTTATGGATTAAGATGTGGAAAGACATATTTTTATCATTGTAGCACTAAGAAAGATCTTGATAATACAAAAATTATGCATATGTCTATAAGACTCTATGAGAATAGACAGGAGAAATTAGAGATTGATAGGAGAAGTTTACAAAAGCATAAAACCTGTAAATACCTGAGAATGAATCCAAGACTTTCCTTAAAATGTTCAGTGAGAGCCATTTCAAGTGCACATATTTTTCAAAAAGAAGTCCTCAGTGACCAGGAGAGGTAGGACTCGGGCAGTGCAGCAGGCGTGGGTGGGAGTGGAAGCTTTCGTATTGTATCTGTGACTTCAGGGCTGGAGGCTGGGGGTTGGGCTAAGCAGGTTTACTTTCAAACTTTTAGCCAGTTCAATCACTTACATACAGGATGACCAAAACTTGTGTAACTTTTTCATTAATGTTTGTAAGATAATATAACAGGAAATATTAAAATGACAATTTTATTCAAACATTCAATAATTTCTCTGGTATTGTATGCAGTATCTTAAAATATTCCATGTACAATAAAATGTTTCAGTCTGCAAAGTAGTGTGTAGACTCTTTCTGAATTCTTTTTGAATTATTATCTGTCTTTGAACAACATACTTTACACTGCTGTGATGGCTTTTTTATGTAATTTTAATATAATGTCTCCCCACATAAGATAATGGTGAAGACATCAATGATGGACATCCTGACCGACATTTCACTTTCCTGTAGATTTCAATTATTTGGTGTATCAGACTTAATATACATTGCAGGTGACTTTTTGAGCCACATTTTTGAATACGTAGTAAATGACTTTCATATTGTTTGGTCCAGAAGGTGCATATGTATTTTATAACAATGTTTCTTCCACTTTTTATTACAAGATGGTTTGTTAGATATTGGTCAACTTTCTCAACACAGATCATAGAATTATTATTATAATCATTTATTACTATTGGAAGTGTTTAGTTTCATTTCTTCTTTCAAATGTTATCATGTCTGCATTTTGGACAGCTGACAATAAGGAGATAAAGTTTTTGTCTTTCCACTTCATAACGCACACTTTTTCTCTTTGATGAGCTAATGTTTCTTTCTTTTCCAGTTTTTCTTTTGCAGATCTTTTGGCCCTTCTTTCCTATTCAGTCTCAGTATCCTAAGTGCATCTGTTCTGTACTATAAAAGAATATTAGTGAGGCTGAATAAATGTAGATTTCATATCTAATGTACATATGGTGAGTTTTTAGAGACTTTTGCACAAAATTATAGGTTATTTTTCACAAATAAAATAAACAAATTAGTAAAAGAAAATAACCACAACTTATTATTAGACTTAGGTAGAAAGAAACATCAAAAGTGAACACAACATTTTGAATAAAATGTATGCAAAAATAGTCAATATAAAACAGATGTACGAGTGTATCTCGTGCAACCAAGAGTCAACTGATTGAAATGACACTTGTCCAAGCGATGCTTGGAGTAGTCAGTACAGAAACAAATGTGTTGCGTGAGGATGCTGGGAGTAGAATATTGGTGATTAAAGTCAGAAGCTCAAACACTGATCAAATCACCACTAAGAGAAACCTAACTTTTCTCCTCATCTTAACTACACGCACAGGAAGGAATTCCTGCTGATTAGGGGAAGCAAAGCTATGCAAAATTATTTCCCAGCTTCCACTGTGCTTCTGTGCATAAGATCTGGTAGTCAATAACATTACTTATCACGAAAAGCAAAACTGTAGGATTCAAATTTAACATTGCTTTAGAGAGGAGACGGCAAAGAAGAAGGAACAAGTTCACAGGAGGACCTGATGCTAGAACGGAACAAATCAGAACTTTAAAATAAGTATTACAAATACGTCTAAGGATTTACAGGTAAACATGGAAAGAATGGATCAAGAAAGAAGAAATAGCAGACAAAGAAGACTGCAAATGAATTACAGAAAGTTTCTTGATATAAAGCAAATATCAAAAATAGAAAATACATAGTTTTAAAAGCAGAGTAAATTCCACTGAAGAAACTAAAAGCAAAAACAACTTAATGCAAACTACATAAAATGCACTATAGGAAGAAAAAAGATTTAAAGAGAAAAAAATGTCAAATAGAAGTGAGACAATATATCAAGTTATATATAATTTTAATGATGTAGAATTTAGAGATTCTGGGGGGGGGAACCAAAAAAATACTTAAAAGAATATCAACTTAGTACTTTCTAAAATTAGTGAAAAATCTGTATTCGCAATTCCACCAAACTAAATATATCCCAAACAAGAAAATATGCCGAAATCACTGTATTAGTTAGCCTTCTATTGCTGTGAAAAAAATACCTGAGAAAATCAACATAAAGAAGGACAGGGAGTTTTAGTTCTGTCTTATTTTTTAAAAAGCTTTTTAGCTTATTTTTTTTCCAGAAATTTCAGTCCATGGTCTTTTGGTCTTATTGCTGGATTTTGGTGAGGCAGAATTTTGTAGAATTAGTAACTGGTGGAGTAAAACTGCTTACATCATGGAGGTCAGGAAACAGAAAGGGTAAGAATACAGGCCCAGTGGCTTCCTTTCTTCCACCTAAGTCTTCTATGCCTTAAAGGTTCCATTACCTTCTGATGATGCCACTGAAATGTGACTCCATGAATTAATATTCTGTTGAACTTAGAGCTCATGATCTGGTCACTTTTAAAGGGCTTAACTTTTGAACACTGCTGCATTGAACACCAACCTTTCAACACAGGAGCTCTTTGGGGACATTTCAGTTTCAAACCATAAAAATCAGGTACACTGCAGTTAAACTACATGGAAAATACTTAAAAATCTAAATAAAACTAGGTTGTAATGAGATCAGAGAGTTCTCAAAATATAAAATCAATGTAAAAAAATTGTATTTTTATTTAACTAGCAAAAACAATTTTAAAAAATGACTACAGCTTACAAAAGCATACGGAGCTATAAATATCTGCAAATAAATCCATCTTCTCACTAAAATGTTTTGTATGTTTACTGAGAACTATTTTAAGAGTATAATATAGATGAAGAGATATATCAGTTTCATGAGTTGGAAGATTTAATATTTTATCTGAATAAATTACAAAGTCAATGAAATTTCAATCACAAATACAAGAAGGCTTTTGTAGGAATTCTCAAGTTGTTACTACAATCCAAGCGTAAGAAAAATGTTCCAGAAAAGCAAAAAGATGATAAAATTGAAGATCTTTGCATATTTAATTTTAAGAGTATAGAGTTATTGATAGTATATAGTTCTGGAGTAAAAAGAGAAAGATGAATGGGAACAGAGAAGAGTCTAACTATATTCAAATATCTGATGGTAGCATCAATGTAGGTCAATGAAGAAAACACAATCTCTTCAATAAATGGCATAAAACCAACAGGATATCTCTGTGGGAAGTAAGTCCCAACTAAATCTTGATGTATGTACCACACATGATATACAAAAATTATCATGAAGCATCTTAGAAATAATATAGAACTTTCTGTATAAAACACAGATGGATGCTCCTGGATTTCCAATAGCGGTAATACACCAGCTCATTGAAAATATTATATAACAAAAATATGTTTAATACACTTATTCAACCTCATAACTTAATTAACTATAGAGTACCATTTGTTTTCCCCTGTGATTACATCGTGGCTGACCGGGAGTTGCAGTTTGCTGATACTGCCAGCATTGTGTGAGTTTTCCAGTGCAAGTCACTAAGCCCAAGGATAGATAAGATGCAAAATTTAAAGAACAGTTCCTCCTGAATGCATGTCACTTTTGCATTATTATAAAGTAAAAAAAAAATTATAAATTGAGCCATCCTTTGGAGATTCCCTATTCAGAAAAGCATAGCACATTGGAGACAAGCAAAGGTTTCATTGTAAAAAACAGTTCAAATACTATAACTAAAAAGGAATTTAAAAATTAAACTGGAGTTAACCAAAATTTTAGCCTTCTCTTCTTCAAGAGGTACTGTTACTTTTTTTTAAAATTTTATTTAAAAGGAAAAAGAGAAAAACAAAACAAAACAAAGCGGTGTAAGAAGGTACTGTTAATTAAGAAGCAAGTTACAAACTTCCTGATTCTAGTGAATGATGTAAAAGGCTGTCACTTCCTTACAACAATAAAAAGTGAACAAACAGAAAATCAAAAACTCATCTTAATCCTATCAGACAACAGAGATCAAAATGCAACTAGCTGCCCTGAAGCAAAGAAACAAACAGATAAAGATAATCACAATATACCAGGAGGAGAAAATTTCACTGAAGGAATGCTCTGTACGTAACTGACTAATTGTTGGAAATAATTAAAACTCAGGAGATAATACTTGCTGAGAAAGAATTGTGTTTCTGTAATTTGTGAGTTACACATGCAGAACTCTGCTAGCTTGTCACCATAAGAGAAAGATCCCCTCCTGCTTCTGGCAGGGAGAGGGGAAAGTGACCGTTTTGAAATACAATCAACATTCTACCATGATAGGCAGTACATTGCCTGAGAAGCTTGGGAGATGCTCACCAAGGTCCACAGAACTCAGATATGGGGGGAAAATAGTAATCAACATAAAGGGAAAACCTGTTAGATAAAACCCAGTAGTGGGTGTTTACAATAGCAAGTGGTGCCCTTTCTTGATCTGGCACTACTTACAATTTGGATAAAGCTTATCTTGCCCTAAAGGAAGAAGCCAAGTGTAGCAGCAGCTCCTGAGCTGCAGGAAGATGCTCAGTTCAGCAGCTGCCACCCAGTGCCCATCCAGCCTAACTCTTCTCACTGGAAGTCAGGCCCCAAGAGCAAGATGTGTGCAAGAGATGGCTTCCTCAGATCAGGCACTAAGGAAAATATAAGTTCACGAGTCATTCAGAGGGGCGATGACTGATATACAACGGAAACAAACAAAGGGCATACTCCTGGCTAGGGACCTAGAACCAGACACTGAGGGATCCGTGACAGTGAGAACTGCAGAAGCTTGCAGTGTCTATGACCAGTGGGAGCAGGGCAGACAATGGACTCTCCCACAAACCCTCACATGCTGCTGAGCTCCGTGCCCTGTGAGTTTCCTCACACTGCTTCCCAGACTCTGCTGAACTCCGTGTAAGAGGGCTCTCTTCCTTTAAACACCACCGAAACACCAGTGAAAACTGTACAAGAGTCCAAGACAAGACAATGATTTCAATATGTGTGAGGTTATGGGGAGATGTTTTGAAGAAAATGAGAGACGTTATGGTAGCCATTGTTGATTTCCTATTGTCTTGTTTTGAAGGCCTGTAATAATGCTTTTATTTTGATTGGTTTCATACTGTTTTGTTTTGCTTGAATTTATTGTGTGTGAAAGCATGGACAGCTATTTCAAAGAAAACAAGATCATTATGGTAGCCACTGTTGATTGCCTGTTATTTTGTTTTGAGGTCCTGTGTTGCTTACATAGTTCTGTTCTGATTTGCTTTGTTATGTTTTGTTTTATTCTCTTTAAAATAAAAAAGGAAGACAAAAAAGTCTCTGTGAAGCTGAAGAGTTGGGGTGTGAGAACACTAGGAGAGGAAAAATAACCTAAGCCAGCCCCCGTGGAGGCTGTTTTTTGCTAAGCTCCAAAAAAACCACTAAAATGCTGAGTCAGACTTAAACCCACAAAACAAAAGTAGGTAGGAAAAAGTGGCAAAAAAAAAAAAAAAAAAAAAGCTGTCAGAGTGATGCACAGGCATGAGACTTAGCCTCCTTTTGACTACAGCAGGCACTGAATTTTCCAGTCGAAGGAGCACTGGGTAAAATGGGAACACAATTACCAGGGAGAGCACAGAACGATGAGACAAGTTAAGAGGACGGTGCAAACAGTACACATTGTGGCAGGATGTCGCAGGAGCTTAATATTAGAGTAGCTCCCTGTCAGTGTAAGCAGCATGGCCGCTCACCCAACCCTGAGAGCCCAGAGTCCCCAGAGAATAGTGCCCTTTGAGTTTCTTTTTGGTTTGTCTATTTGATATTTTGTGCATTTGATATTTTGAGTTGCTGGCCGTTGTGTGTGTGTAGTTATAGCGAGGTGTGCACATTTCATGCGTTGCTTTTCAAACATTCCGTGTAGTAACATCACATATGCCCACTGCAGAGGTTGTTTCTGGATGTTACCTAACGTTCCTTGACTGTTCAGCAGACACATACGATCTCACTTCCCTTCTGTCTATAATATCATCCTCACCTTCCCTTCTCTTATTTTCTTTCATATTTTCTATCACTTTACTTCTCCTACTACATTTAAAAAAATTATTTTTGTTTCTTTTCTTTGCTCTTCCTCCTTTCTATCTACTTATTTTTGTGCATAAATTAAGATTAAATACTACAGTATCTTAATATTTCACATTAGATTCTCATCAAAGGTTGTTTCATAGGATATCTAAATTTGAGTTTTTATTTAGTGGACTCAATTTTCTTGTATTGTTTTCCACAGTTCACCTAAGGTCCTTCACTCAGTTCATTTCCTTCTCACGCCTTTACCAATATTCCCATTTTCTACTTTCATTTCTTGTATAAAAATTTAGTTTCCTTCTTTTTCAGAGTAAATATGGGGAACATATTTTATGATCAATTGTATATGTGTGCTAGCTATGACTTCACAGTGGTGTGCAGTGACTGAGTGGGTTTCCCTCACATAAAGTCATTGCTTACATCTTCTAAATGGAATATATTCTTCATAAAGACTGCTCCACTTTCTACTTATAATCCCTCCTGTGTTCTTCTCCTCTGTCTCCACACGTATCCTCTCAACCCACTCTTCATGCTCGCTTCTTTACTGGTATAAAAACGTCATCAGAACTACATCTTAGTTTGTCTGCCTTGTTTCTCTTTAGTCCTCTGTTTTTCTCAATTTGTCTTCTTTTAAGTTTTTTAAGTTTTGTCTTTTTTCTTACATCATCTCTTCTCTCCCACTTTTCTGTCTATGATTACTAATTGTTTTTCGAATTGGGTTTTTGAAAAAGGAGAAAACATATTGAATAAATTCTAAAATATATGTTGATTTACATTTAATACAAAAACACATGGATAATGAAAAAACAAGGTAGTAAGAAACCTTAAAATACTCATAATTCCCCAACGGTTGATCTAATGAGCACTGAAATGGTGCAAGTTTGAGGCAAAGAACTGAAAAAATGGTCAAAATTGTTGATGAGACTATGGAAAAACAAATAATCGACTATATAGGATACTCAATGAGATCAAAGAAAATGTAAATAAGCAGACAATTGGTTTAATTAATAAGATATTCAATGAGTTTAAAGAAAACACAAAATGATGAGTGAATTAAAGAAGACAAGGCAAGATATGAATGATCACTTAAGTAAGGAGTTTGAGGCTATGAAAAAATAAAGATAATCTTGGAAATAAAAAAATATACTTCAAAACCATCCCAATAGACGTAATCAAGTAGGAGAATTTCAGAACTATTGACAAGAATGTCATGGTAGATAACACTTTCAATGTCTTAAAACAATAAGAAATTATGAAAAGCTGACTCAAAAGTTCCTAGAAGATTCTAAAGGAACAAATTATAAGAATAATTAGAATAAAAAAATGGAGGATACTAATGATATAAAATTTAGTCTGCAAAATCATTGCAGAAAAATTTCCAAATCTAGAGATTGAAATGGGTATTCAGGTAAATGTGGCATTTACATCCACCAGTATATAGGATCAGAAAAGAACCTCTCAACAAAAGATCACAGTCAAAATTCCAGAAATTTATAACAGAGAGAAAATATGAAGTTATGAGGAAAAAACCCCCACACATTAACTTCTAAAAGCAAGCTTATCCAAGTAACAGCAGCTTTCTTAGTACAAACCTTAAAAAGCAGGAAAGACTGAAGTGATGTTTTTTAGGGCTTTGAAAAACTTTGGCAAAATAGATTACTGCCTTGTGCAAATTATCAAAATTGATGGAGAGTCAGTTGTGGTGGTACACAGTTGCAGTACCAGCACTTGGGAGGCTGAGGCAGGAAGATTGCTGTGAATTTGAGGACAGCCTGGGCTACACAGTGAATTCAAGTCCAGCTTGAACTACATAGTATGACCTTCAAAAACAAACAAACAAACAAACAGCAAAATAAACAAAACAAATTGATTGAGAAATGAAAGCATTCTACAACAAAGAAAATCTAAAGAAATTCATGGCTAACAGAAAATCAGAATTTCGAAATTACTTAAGTGCATTCTAAACAGACAGTGAGGCCTATATCACCAAAGATACCAAAGGAAACAATACATCTATCTGGAACAACAATTGAGCAAAAGGAAAACTGAAGGAATCAGCACTGGACAGGAATCAGTAATAATGTTCAGTGTAAATGATCCTAACTTCCACATCAGAGACAAAGCATGGCAGATTGGATCAAATAACAAAACTCAACTATACCCTGCCTGCACAAGGCACAACTCACTCACCAAAACACTTAGAATGAAAGTGAAACTATAGAAAATGTAGCTCCATTCAGTCTGAGCCTTAAAACAAGCAAGAGTAGCTATATTTATTTCAGACAGAGTAGATTTCAAAACAAAACTGATCAGATGAGACCAAGATCACTGCATATTAGAAAAAGGAACAGTTTTTCAGGAAGAGAGAGATAACAATTATAAATATATATTCACTGATTTATGGCATACTTGATTGCATAAAACCAATACTTCATGACGTAAAAGGACAGATAGCTATCAATACAATCATCATGTATGACTTTGACACCTGACTCACAAATACACATGACAAAAAAAGCAAACACTCAACAAAAGTTATGAGTTGAACCACACCATAAAACAAAGATACCTAACAATATCTATAGTGTTTCATCCAACAACTCGGAATACACATTATTTTAAGATGCTTATTTATAATGGACCATAATTTAGGCCATAAATCATGCTTAAATAAATGCAAAAACTTGAAGAACTCTTTTGCATCCTGTCAGATCACAATATTGTTAAGTTGGAAATTGATAGCAACGGAAACCATAAATTTACATAAAAACGTACACATTAAATTATACATTCCCAATAATCAATGGGTCACAAAAGAAATTAAGAAGTTTCTAAAAATCAAATGACAAGGGCAGTGCAGTATTTCAAAATCTGTGGAAACAATGAAAGAAGTTCGAAGAGAAAAGTTTATAGCAATTAGAAAAAAGGCATCTTAAAGTAAATCACCCAATGATGCATGTCAGAGTCCTAGCAAAGCACTAATTCAAATCTAAAACTTGTAGAAGAAAAAAAATTAAATATCAAAGTGGCAGTCAATGAAATTTAGCCTAAAAATACAAAGTTTCAAGAAATTAATGGATTTGTTCTTTGAAATAATAAATGTAGTTAGTGAAACCTTATCCAAACTCACCAAAGGAAAGAAAAGACCTTTATCAATACAATTAGAGATGAATGAGACAAAGCCAAAAAGATGTTGCTTTAATCCAGATGACTATAAGAAACTGTTTTAAAATTTTACATTCTAATAAATCATAGAATCTAGACTAATTAGATAAATTTTTAGATGCATATGGCTTATGAAAACTGAACCAAGAACATAAAAATAAACCTTGAATATATCAATAACAGACAATCAAATCAAGTAGAATTAAAGACTCTGCAAGCTAAGAAAAGCCCAAGAACTGATGAATTCATCACTGAATTTTGTCACAACTTCAGAGCACTAATGCCAATAATTAAACTCTTCTACTCAATTGAAAGGGAAGTAACACTATCAAATCCATTCCTTAAAGACTAAATTACCCCAAAATCTGGACAAGGACTACACAGGAAAATTATAAGCCAATAGCTAGTGAACTTAGATGCCAAAACCCTCATCAAGATACTTACAAAGATGATGCAACAAATCATGGAAAAGATCATACATTATGACCAAGTCAAGACATCTCAGGGGAGCAAAAATAATACAATATATGTGTCTTGGTGACTTTTGTCTCATTGCTGGGACAATATACCTGACAGCCAAAATTAGGGAAGGAAAAGTTTATTTAGCTCACAGTGTCTGGAGGTTTCAGTCCATAATCAGCTGACTCCAAGGCAGAGTTGCAAGGCACAGGGCAACACTTCAAGGCAGCAGCCAGCAAAAGCACCAGAGCAAAAGGGGAGGAGGGGATTAACCCCTTCTCCTCCTTTACATTGTAAGCAGGCCAGCCCTCTCCAGGGCAGGCGCTTCACTCACACCACGTCTATACCCTGCTCTTGCACTGGCTGAGGATGTTTACAATGCGGAAATCTTAGCTTCCTGCTGAGTCTTTCAGTTCTTTCTGTCAAATTTCTAAACTTCTCAAGGTGACACAATGTATCAACCATAATAATATGTAAAATAGTACACTTGATGTGTCACGTACATATAATTAAGAATAAAAATCAGATGATCATCTCAATAGATGCAGAAAATCTTTGCACAAAAATAAATAACTGTTCATGACAAATACCCTGATTAAAATAGTATAGAAAGATACTTCAAATCAATAAAAACAATTATGATAAGCCTTCAGTCAGCATCTTATTAGATGAGGGAAAACTGAAAGCATTCTCTCTAAAAGCAGGAATGACACACAGGTGTAAACTCAGCCCTCCTGCTCAATATAGTTCTTAAAACTTGAGCCAGGACAATCAGAAAAGAGAGAAACTGATACGAATTAAAAAGAGGTCAAGCTAATTTTACTCATAGATTATATAATCTTTCACATACAAAACTCAAAAAATTTTACTAAAAATACACGTAGAGTTAATTGACAAATTCAAAAAATTGATAGGACACAAAATCTATACACAAAAATCAGCACTCTTCCTATATACAATGACAAACCTACTGAGAAAAAAATACAATTCTATTCACAGTAGCTTCACAGAAAATTTCATATATATATATATATATATATATATATATATATATATATATATTCTACCTAACCTAGGAGCTAAAAGACCTAATAATAAAGTACTCTAAAGACAAAGATTGAAGCAAACATTAGAAAATGGAAAGACATCCCCTGTTCCAGTAATCAATATTGTCAAAGTGACCATATTACCAAAGATGATATATAGATTTAATGCAATTCAAATTCAAATACCAATAGAATTTGTCACAGTTGTAGAAAAATCAATAATGAAATGTATATGGAACAAGCAAAAATACAGAATAACTAAAGAAATTCTGAGCAATATGAGAAAAGTAGGAGGCATTGCATTCCTTGATTTTAAGCTGTACTGTGAAGCCACTGTAATAAGAATAACATAAAAGTGACAAGATAGATATCTGATCAAGGGAGCAGAATGTAAGATGCAAGAGCAATCCCATAAAACTTTGCATCCGATCTAAGGCAATGATGCTAGAAACAAGGAGAAAAATATAGCCTCTTTCACAAGTGGGTATAAAACCATAGCCTGTTTCACGGGTGGATAAACTGGTTATCTACACAGAGAAGAATACATAACACCAGACCCAAATCTCTCACATCGCTAAAATCGAACTACACCAAAGACTTAGATAAAAAACATGCATAATGAATTTGCTGAAGGTAAACAGCTGGAGTCTGGAAGACGGAGGCACAGGTAAGGGCTTTCTGAAGAGTACCTAATTGGAAAGAAATAATCAATAACTAACAAATGGGAATGTATCAAATTGAAAAGCTTCTGTACAGGAAAAGAAATACCATCTACAAGACAATATACATAATGGGAAAGAATTGCCAGTTATTTCTTTGATAGTATCTAAGCTAGCATCTAGACAATATAAAGAACTAAAAGAAAATTAGACTCTCCAATAAAGTAACCAATCAAAAAATGGGTAATTGAACTGAATAGACACTGCTCCAAAAAGAAATACAAAACTCCAATGACTCATGAAAAAATGCTCGGCATATTTGGCTATTGGAGAAATGTCAGTGAAAACACTAAGATTCCATTTTTACTTCAGTAAGAACTATCATCAAGAATTCCAAAAACAATGACTATGCTGAGGATGAGGGGAAAGGATCTTTTTCCACTGATGATGATCTTTTTCCACTCCAATCCCTGTGGAAATCACTCTGGGTATTCCTCAAAAGACTAAAAGTGAATTGTTTTGACCAGGCTGTGCATTTTCTGGATATCTTCCCAACAGCACTAATGACACCTTTGTAGTGATACATGCACACCTGTTATGTATAGCAGTGCAATTCCCAATAGCTAAATTTTGGAAGCAGCCTAGATGCCCATCAACAGATGAATGTATAAAGGGAATTTGTTATTTATAACTGAAGGAATATCACTCACCCATAAACAGGGATAAATTTAAGTTATTGATGAGATGAATCTGAGATTCTAATGTGGAGAGAAATGCACAGCCTCTGACGCAGAAAATCAAACACTGCATGGTTTCTTTTATAAGAGAAACCTAAAATCTAAATAATTTAAAGAGCAAAATAAAAGAGAGATAAAAGAAAACAGAAAGATAGATGTTTTGGTGATGGAGAAATGGATCTTGAGGAATAGGGATGGCAGTAAAAATGATATTCTATGTAGCTACCACCTATCTATCTTAATTCCCCAAAACAAACATAATTATTACTTATCAAAAACATATACAATAAAAATTTAGTAATATGAAACCTTGTCCTCTTTGTGAGTGAGTATGTGTACATTCATTATGGGGAACTGGTATCGTAGTAACTGATGTCTACACATGTGACATCTTGATCATTTTTACTGCCTCTTCCCCTCTCCTCCAGCCCATACCACAGACCAGCCAACTTGTTCTACTGGAGCCTAATCCATGTGGAGAAAATGAAATGCTAATCTACAGGCTCCACTTACAATGGGACTGATACTCTTCTAGGGAGAGATACCTCGATTTTCAGACCTTAATTCATGATGTGTTGTTCACTAAAGTGAAAACTTGTATATTTTCTCTATGGCTTGTTAGAAATGTATGCAATGTCCTTCTTCTTAACTCCTATGGTTGGCATGAAGACCAGGTGTATCGCAGCATGGGGTGGTGGTGAAGTGCCTTGACGTCTCCAAGTGTGAAAATAACCAGTTCCCTGGAACATAAAGAAAGCCTCCAAGTTATATTCATGGTCCAGTGGAAAGTTACAGATTCTAGCCCACCCAAGTGAAGCGTTTAAAAGTGATTCCTACTCTTTTGTTAATGAGTTTGTCTGGTTTTTCTTATGAGAGTTTTGATGCCTTTAGCTTTTCTTTCCCTAGATTAAGGACACTTTCCATTTTGCTTTTCTTCCCAATTAAAGCTTTTTGCATGATTTTCTGTTGTTATCGCAGTTTCAGTTTTCATCACCACTGAAGCAAGTTCCCCCATGCATTCTGTATAAAATGCTAGTGAATTGTTTCACTTAAGGAATGAGGGAAGCTGAAAAGGACTTGCAGAGGTCTTAGTTCAGAGGCATGGGGTCCAATTCAGAATTTGAAAAAACATTAGGTAAATATTTATGACAAACTGTAGCACACCCACTTAAGGAGCTATTAGTGATCAAAAGAAATAAGCTGTTCACATATGAAAAGCTCTAAAGGACATTTGGCTAATATTGAAGATTGAGAAACGTCAGTATGAGAAGGCCACATACTTTATGATTCTAATGATGACATTCCAGAGAAGGCAAAAATTTATAGGAGCTCACAAGTGCAGTAGTACCAGGCTTAAGGGAGGGGAGAAGATGGAGATAAGTAGAGACCAGGGCATCTTTAGGTTAAGGGAAGTGTTCTGTAGGACACTGTAATGATGGATAGATGACACCATGCTTTTTCATAATTCATAGAATTGTACAATATAAGCATGAACAATAAATAAGCTATGACCTTTAATTTAAGGCTAATGTACCAATGTTGGTTCACTGATTGCAAAAAAAATGTACCACACTAATGAGATGTAAATAATAGGAAAATTTCATGTCTCTTGAGGTTGGAGAGTAGATGAGAGTATATGAAAGCTTTCTGTACTTCTGTGCAATTTTTCTGTAAGCCTATAACTTCCCTGAAGAGTAAAGTCTATTATAAAAATGAAGTTATTATAAATCCCAAATCTATAATTAAATCAACAATTAAGAATCTCCTGGGAGACTGAGGAAGAAAGATCACAAGTTCAAATCCATTCTGGGCAATTTAGCAACTCTGTTTCAGAATAAATTTTAAAAGTGCTGGCAATGCAGCTTAGTGTGAGGGCCCTGTATTCCCTCCCCATTAACACAAAGAAAAAAAGTTAAAATGTAATACAATTAAAAATGAGCAGATGTCCTAGAAGTTTTACCAAAGTCATGTTTTGGCGGGATCATACTTAAAGAAATGCATTTACATACTATTCATCAAATAAACGATAATTTAAATTACAATGAAATATCACCAACTGACACTAGAAAGGCTAAAATTTAAAAAGACTAATGCAAAAACTTTGCAAGGATATGAGATAACTGGATCGCTTCCTTATTCCTAGAGGAAACATGCAGTGCCAATAACCAAGCTAACAGTCACTTTAAGCATACACCTTTCTTATGATTTATCAATTCTGCGCTTTCTCTCCAAGACATTCCAGCAAATTCTTATTTCTACAAAAATATGTACCCAGGAATGTTGAGTGCAGTTTTATTTGTAATAGGAAAAGCCTTGGAAGCAACCCAAAATGTCTCTCAGAAGAAAAAGGAATAAAAATAAAACATAACATGTTATTTTCATAAAATGAATCCTGCTTTAAAATAAAAGAAGTGAACTACTCCCACAAACATAGAAAAGTTTTTAAATGTATTCTTAGTAAAAGAAGCAAAAGAGTATATTGTGATTGAAAAAATCTTCCCCTAGGCCGGACAAGGGCAAGAGGCTGGGAGGAGGGCGCTGGGAGGAGGCTGGAAGGCAGAACAAAAGGGGCTCTATCTTGAGGTCAGCTCTTCCCCGCCCCTAGGAATTTACCTATGGAGCAAAATGAATACCAATGGGCTACCTGTGCATCACTAATGCCCCTCAGCCCCACCCCAAACCTAAGCTACATGTATGCCCCCAGTCCACGTGTCCGACGGAGAGAATGCCAGCCCCCAGTGGGTCAGGGCCTCTCTACCTGCATTCTTAAAATAAAGGTCATTTGTATTTCATACTTCTTATCTTCTCAGCCATGACGGCATTCAGGGACAGGAAAAACTTGTCCATGATGATAGAAATCAGAAGAGTGATTGCCTGTGGGAGTCAGGAATATACATTTTGTAAATAAAATTTTATTGGAACACAGCCACAGTCATTTGTTTATATGTTGCCTGTGGCTGTGTTCACACCACAACAGCAGGGCTAAACACTTAGTGACAGGGACCATCTGGTTTGTAAAGGAATGTTTACTATGTTTACTATTCTCTTCAAACAGAATGTTTGCTGACCCCTACTATAATTGAATAAGACTACCAAAATATTACTCACTGTAGAGCCTGGGCAGATTGGTGGGGATTCATTTAGCTATTCTCTCTACTTTGGTAAGATTGGTTGAGAATTTCCATTCTAAACTATAAAATTTGAAAACTAAGAACTGTAGGATGCTTTTCTTGTTAGACTATTACTTCTGCTTGAAAAGTCTGTGGGAAAAATGTAGATTCTGTGCTGTAAAAAATAAAGGTGCTAACTAAAGAACCTCTAATTTTCTGTTGTTTTAGCTGTAATTTCTTTTACTGTTACCTTCCTGACCATCTTCATTTCAAGACTGTGTAAGATCTAGTTTTTATCCCCTTATCCTTTCCCCAAAGGTGCTACCTACTTCCCTGGTGGAGGAGGCTGACTTCAGGCTGGACCCGCCATTAGGCTCTCTCTGCCCCACCATGGAGCCAGCAGTGGGAGGGGACAGATAGTCATGCATGGATAATGGATGATGGTCAGCCTGAAGGTGAGACCAAGAAAGCTTACTCCAGGCTGAGCCCCGCTGCGTCAGCTTTGCCCCTGGGTGTGGAGCAAAGCAGAGGCATGGCTGACCTGGGCCAGGGTCCTGCCCAGTTGGGCTGCGACCCTTTCTGGGGTAGCCCAATAAACATTGTGGACTCTCAATGGCTGGTACCAGGTATTTCAAGGCTGTTGTGAATGCTGTAAACATTCTCCTCCTAGCCTACCAAAAGCTCCCTATCAAGCTGGGGGAAAAGGATGGGGGGATCCAGGCATGGGACAGCCCTTATGCTAGGATTCTAACAGGTTATACCAAGAAAGCAGGCAGCCTGGGGCAGGGGCAGCCAGGTCCTGAGGATGACTGACCCACACTCATGAATGCTTTTGTTGAGTAGCAATCCCTAAAAGAGGAATTCTAGATCCCAAAACAGCCCCCGGGGAGGTGGGCCGCTGTACCTACAAGGAGCCCTGCATTCCTCACTGGACAGCTCCTCGGGTTCTAGAATACTACGTAGTACCAGACCAAACAAGGTCTTGAAGATCTTTTAAATCCTCAAACAAAGATTGAATTGTGCTCAGCAGGTCTTTATTTTCAAGTGACTATTCCAATTTTAGCTTACATGTTAGCTGAGGTTACTCTGCTATTTGAAATCCTTGAAATTGTGTTCAGTCCCTAACCCAAATTTTGTCAGATGCTTGATGCCAGTCCCATGGTTCCTGCAGACTGTGGTGCTTTACATTCTCCTGTTAGTTCTGTCCCCTCCGCTGCTGCCTGTCTCTTCCTCCGATTGTTCTCTTTTGTCTTGTCGCACCAGCATGGAAGTAGCACAGCCAATTTTCCTTCTACAAAATTCCAACCTTGCTGGAATTTTTGTATATTGCAAAACTCATTAAGGCTTTGTAGTTTATGGAACAAAATGCATAACAATTCGTATGTTTTAAAGATTGCTTTGGTTCTCCTGCCACTAAATACTGACTGCATTTTTGTGGGGGCTTTACCTTTGTGATATGTTGTTTAGGCCTCTCTTTCTAAAGGCTTTCTTCAAATCCATGTCCATCCTTTATGTACTTCTTTTCCTACTAGGATGGTAGGTTAGAATGTCCTCTAGGAATTTAGATTCTCCTTATTTATTAGATAGAGCAATCTCGCTGCTGTCCCCTTCTTGACTTCAAGATAATTTGTCTTATCCAAAGGTCCATTTTTGTGCTAAACAAAGGGGCTTCACACACTATGTTATTACTAGGAAAAAGAAATGAATTTTGGAATTGAGAAATTGAATATCCCAAGTTTGCCCCTTTATTGTGTTATTTTTGCTTTTTTTTTTTTTTTTTTTTGAGAACCTAAATTTCTACCTGTATTTTAGAGTCAGGTTGCAAATAAGGTCACTTAATTTTTAAAGTAAAGATTCCACTGAATTTATAAATCAACTTGTATACTATTGCTGTATTAACAACATTAATATTTCCACTCCAGAAACTCTAAAGCGTCTTTCCATTTACTGAGGCTTTTTAAAATTATTCTTATTATTATTTCAAAAATGGTTTGCATTTTCTAGTAGGTTTTGAACTTTTAGGTGAAATTTATTTCTATTTTATTGTTTCAATGATATTCTTAAAGAATTTTTTTAAATGTTCATTTTCAAATTGATAATTGCAGCCATATAGAAATAAATTGAAGTTATGTATTTATATTATAACCATTTTGAATCCATTCATTTGTTCCAACAAGTTTTAGTGGATTTCTTTCCTGTGGATTTTCTATAGCTCTTACTATTCTGAGATAATCTATAGATTACCTCTGGATCTTAGAATTTTATTCTGATTATTATTTTTCATTTGTTTTGTCTGATTGCATAACTAGACCCTAAATTAAAATATTGAACAGAAGTGGCAAAAGTAGTGATCCTTTGCTTATTCCTGCTTTTTAGGGAAAAGACACTAAATGCTTCACCTACTGGTGTTAGTGGAGGCTTCTTAGGATGTCCCTTCATCAGGTCAAGTTCCCTTCTATTTCAGTTTTTGAGGATTTATTGTTATTATTATTATTACTAATATTATTAGGTTTTGAATTTTGTCAAATATATGTTCTGCATCTGTTGAGGTGGTTTTCTATTTTATTCTAGTAATACGATATCATGCATTTACTGATTTTTGGGCATAAAACCAATCTTTTCATTTTTGGATAGCTCCTACTGGTCATGATATATAATCTCTTTGACATGTTACTGGATTCATTTCGCTGGCATTTTGTTGAGGTTTTGAGCCTTTACTCATTAGGATGTTGCTGGTATTCCTCATAGCATTTTTGTTTGTTTTTATTTTTACTTTTGGGTTTGCTAGTGCTTTCACAGATCTGGTCGGAGTCAAGAGGGATGAAGGATGAGAACTCAGACAGCTGCAGAAATGTTAAATCTTACCTCATGTGCTCACTCAGTTCACTCGCATATTCAATAACAATTTAATATAAAGTCGCTACTCAGACCTCTATATTGTGAAAATAGCAGTGAGTAATACAAGAGGACCTTTATAACCATATACATATGAAAAGAAACATATAAAAACTAATAACTGTATGTTATTAGTAAACTTACTAACTGTAAAAGTTAGTAAGTGATTAGAAATACAGAACATGGAAAGGGAAAACAAGTTCAGGAAAAAAGGAAGCCCTTAGGAGCATCAAGGTGGCACATAAATAGAGACCTCGATAGAGTGGATGCGTAAGTCATGCACGTATGTGGGAACATCTCTTGAGACAGAGGAAGTAGTAAGCGCAAACTGTGAGTCAGAAACATGCTTGAGGTGTTTGAAGATTTAAAAAGAGGTCAGCGGAAATGGAATAGAGTAAGCAAACAGTTATTAATTAGAATTATATTCAGCTATGCAAATAGAAAACATATTTATAGTAATTTAATAAGTAGGACCTCAAATTGTAGCCATGTTAAAAAGGCTCCTATGGTAGCTTCAGGTTGCCATCAGGAACCTAGTTTCTTTCCACTTTTTCTCTCCACCAACCTTGGCTTAAATTTCCAGTGTACAGTGCTGCCTTGTGGCTGATTTACTCCTATTTGCTCTCCAAAGTTCAGTCAGGAAGGAGATGAAAAAAAGATTTAAAATAACATGCAGGCTAAATTAGTCCTTTGAAGGTATTTTTCATTTTGGAAAACTAAGAGGCAACTTCTGTTTAGTAGCCTCAAAATGGCACAGGAATGCTCCTTGATACAGAAAAAACTACGTGTGACCAGGTGTTCAATGGAGGCTTTTAGGTGGGCAAATCATGATGTGAATAGCATCGTGATTCTTTCAGAAGGAAAAAAGAGAGAGAATAATTTTGTTCAGTCAGCTAATAGTCTCTGCTTTCTGAGAATAGAAACACAGAAAGGCCTGAGATTTTAAAATGGACAAAGACCTTAGTAGACATTTCTCAAACAAGACATAAATAGAGCCAACAACATATGAAAAAAGCCACTCAATAGCAATAGCCGTCAAAGTAATAACCACTAAAATAGCTGCTATAAAAAGTATAAATTTTAATGAGAGTACTTAGAAAAGGTAGATTCCATGTACCCAAGTGGTGGATGTGAATTAGCACAGAGCATAATATAAAACACTGTGGAAGTTCTTCAGAAATTAAAAATGAAACTAACGTTTGTATCCAAGGGAAATGAAATCAGTATGCACAGTTCATCTGTATTTGCATGGTGATTGTACCATTAGTTATAATAGCCAATATGTAGAATCAATTTATGTGCCTATCAGTAGATGAATAGAGAAAGAAAATGTGATATATATATATATATATATATATATCCACAATAAAATACTATTCAGTCTTTAAAAAGAAGAAAATCCTGCCATTTGTAACAATATAAATGAAATTGGAGGGCATTATGTTATATAAACTCAGGTACAGAAAGACAAACATTGCAGAACTTCATTTGTATGTGCAATGTAAACCATTGAACTTACCTTAGCAGAACAGAATGGTGGTTATCAGGAGTGGGAGAGTAGGAATTACAGAGATATTGTTGCAAAACGGATACAAATCTTCAGTTAAAAGAACAAGTTCAATGGTCTATTTTACTACATGCTAACTTATTAGAGGCGTGAAAATTGCTAAGGGAACAGAATTGAAGTATTCTTACTATAAATAGATGATAAATATATGGGACAACACATATATTAAATAGCTTGATTTAGCCATTTAATGTGTAATAAATGTATAGTTACTTTAAGTATATCATATACCATAAGTATATGTACTTTGGTTTATCAATTAGATGTACAATTTTAGAATTAATAATAAAAAGAGAAAATATGCCAAGAATACAAACTAGCAGTTAGTAAAATAAAAACTCAAAAGACCAACAAAAATAGGAAACAAAAGAAGAAATGTAGTTAGGGGTAGGTAATGTTAGCATTCTATGTTAGAGCTACTGAGTTTTATTGGGTTTTACTGAGTGAGATAAAAAATTTTGAAGATTTGGGTACAGAAGTGTTAGATGACTTGATATCTAGAGGGGTTATCTAGAGGTAAAGCTTTGAACAAGAGTTTGCATACAAATGTACACATGCTTATTTGAGAAATGAACAGACACTTGAGGACAGAGAGAATAAAAGGGGAAATGAAGGAAATCCAGATAGCCATTACCGAGACCTGAGTTGATGCCATAAAGTCTTAAGATACTGCACATGAGGTACCCAGTAGCATCTTCCCTTTCGTCATTCAGATCATGCCTTCTATCAAGCACAGTCACTGAGCTTTCAGGATTTGCAAAAATATTCAATGTAAAATAGCAATGAAACCAGCTAAGGTCTCTTTAGTTGCAGTGACTTCCGAGGTTAATGAATGGTATTAATCATTTTCTTACTAAACAATCTGTTTTGGATTTTCCTTACCTTCATATAACACATCAATAACCCATGCTGTTTGCCTTGTAAGATCACTTAAGTCTTTAATTACCATTCTTTATATGAACTTTGAGTCTTCAATTTGCCTCTTTGCCATAATTTCTGATTGTAAGAGTGGCAAGCCATCACCAATCAGATACTGAGTGATAGGCACTTCCTACACTAATTGTGCAGCATCAGTGCCATCTTCTCAGGATAATTAAGGCTTTGTAACTTTACCACTATAATAACTCCTTTCTTATGCCATTTTTTCTTGCTGACTCTTTGGTATGATGCACCCAAGTGATAGGGTGTTGGGCACATCCTCTGTCCCTGGTGAAAAAACTCCCCCACTAGGAATCTGGTTATCTCATAAAGCAAAGGTTGTTTGTCGAACTAAGTACACAATCTTCAGACAAGTCACATATGTAATGCTAAAGGGGCCCAGTCTTATTTATGCCTTTTTATTCTTGAAACCTATGCGTTCTAAATACTGGAGACACACTTCAGTGTTTGCTGAATGTATATACTGAGTCCTGAAAGACATTTTCCTAAACCCACAAGGTGTTGTCCATTGGATAACATTCTAGCCAACTTTTGATAGACCAATTTTTTCCCACTGTAGTAGGCCAACAGCTTTTGGGTGGAATCTGTGAGTAACTATGAACAAGTACTCACTGTTACTCCTCTTTGCTGTAAAGTAGGCTCTGCTGATACAATTTTGTACAAGTTTGTATGCAAATGAGTTCTCTAATAGGATTCTCAACATTGAAAATGGTTAAGTATTAAATTTGGTAAGGCTGAATTAGTATCACTAGGGTTAAAGTGATCTCCTGTAATCAATGTAGAACTAATTACCTTGTCTTGTCTTCTAAAGATATGGTACTAGCAGGGATGTAATCAGTAAAAGTTCAGCCTTGTGGAGAGGAAGGCATGCTGTGGTTTAATGCATAGCTTCCATTCCTGACATCAGGGTACTATGTACATGATCTGTTATATAAGCACTAGGATAAAATGAGGGCACACAAGCAGGATTGAGTCATCCTATTGTGATGAGAATTTTGTCTAAAATTTATGCTATCTGGTAAACATAAACTTTAAAAATACAAGAAATACACCTTACACTGAATTCTATGGGTCCATCTTATGGATAACAATTCCCTAGGGTAATGTTTCCATGGAAATCTCACAACTCCCCAGCCACTAATGACTAAATAATTCATCACTGCTAGGATTTTGCAGAGTATCTGTGACCCAGGCCACTTCTTCTATCATATAAAGCAGTAAAACTATGTACTGCTCTCATATTTATCCACCAGGGCTTTCTTCATCAGCTTCTGAATTAATTTATAGTGTAGAGGTGGTATGTTTTTGCAATCTATGGAGTTGGCCAATTTATGAATCTTCGTCCTTCTTGATCATTGTGAATGGCTTCCAAAGGGGAGGGGAGAGATTTGTGCAACAAAGGTAAATAAGACAGGAGTTGCATGCATATTGTATTTATTTTGTCCTTAGAACAAGAGCAGACTGGCTCCTGAGTGCATCAAATCTATTATCTATCATGAAATACATTTCTTTCTTTCTTTCTTTTTTTTTTTTTTTTTTTTTTTTTGTCTTTTTTCCTTTTTATCAATACCGGGGATTGAACTCACGACTGCCTGCTTGCAAGGCAGGAGCTTATGCCACTGAGCTAAATACCCAGCCCCTATGAAATACATTTCTGTTATATTCCCTAGGCTTGTGACTTCGTTGGTTTGATAATATTTAGTTAAATGATGGCCATCTTCATTTGTACTGTCACATGATGTTCCATGTCCATGCATTCAAACTCTATTTCAGCTCATTAGCATAGCAAAGATTGCTTTTCAGAAGGAAAGTAATTCCCTGCCATCAACACACAGTTTTGTTCCAGAAAGCCAGGGTTATACATTGTGACTTCTGTTAGGTCTTGCCAAAGACTTCACACATCAATGATACAGATAACTTTTATATCATTTAACTGCTGGGTCACATGACCTATGTGCCAGGGTCACTTGAAGCACAGTCTTGCAGGTCAGAGCATCAATCAGCACTGACAGCTTTCTTAGTAACTGGTTAAATCTGTCAGAGAAGTATGGCCACATTTGATATATATTGTCTGAAATCCAAAAATGTCTCACAAAAAGCTTTTCTTACTGATAGAAGGAGCAACATATTTAATATGCTGTGGAGTACTGAACATAATGAGATCTAATGGATTCAATTTTTATAGAAAGCAGAAAATTTGTACAGCTCTGGGATAGGGAATGAATACATTCCAGTGTCTGTTGCCCTTCACTTTCATTAAAAAAACTACTATTTTTGAACTATTTAATGGAAATTGACAATGAATTTATTGAATACTTACGCTTGTCCCACGCTTAGAAATTAACTAGTTTCTAAAACAGCTACATTTGAGGCATCCACTTGTCAAGTATATGGTTAGTGCATGTTCTTTGTCATTGTCTAATCATTATAGAAAATATATCCTTTGACTTTGTATTTTTATTAGTATGTATTTGTCATACATATTAATCATTAATCACAGGGAATTTGCACCTTTATAAAATGTATCTTAATTATTTTTCCCATTCCCCTGTCCTGACTTCAACCCTTCTTCCTCTCCCCATTTACAGTATACTTCTTTCCACTTTTTCCTTTTAATCTTTTATACCATTTTCCTTCCTCTTTATCCCTCCTTTCTTCTTCCTATCTTAATGTTTTTCCTACTTTCCAATATCTATCCTCCATTATGTTTTTTATTTACATTTGGGTTTCTCATACAAGCGATCCAATGAGATATTTATACTACATGGGACACATCACTTTAAAACTTGGATGATGATCCTAATTCCTGTAATTTCTGCTAGTGTATGGTATTTTTTCTGATTTTTTACCTTTACGAGAGTCAGAAGACAGGGTTATAGGGTTCCAGGTGGTTTTTCCTAAAATTAGTTCTTATATGGGCCAGAAAGCCAATGTGATAATTATGCTAACCGATTAAGTATCCACATTTCAAACATATACCCATATATATTCAAGGTCATATTGAACCCATGGTAATGTAGACTTGGACTAGAATTTTGTCATATGTTTCCCTGAAGTCAGTACTTTTAACTGGTGGGTTATGATGGTGTTGAGATTCTCCTAGTAAAAAAGGTTAGTGAAAATCCTCTTGTCCTTGAAAGGCTTGGTAATTTTCTTTTTGCATAACATAGTTAATTTGGTAAATCACATCATGACCCCTTTTGTTAAGGAGTATAGAAACCTCCTGGGTCTCCTTTAATAGTATGCAAGGTACATTTGACTAATGGACTTGGAACTGTTCACATAAGAAAAAAGGGAATAAAAGACATTTTTCCATTATAGTGTCTGATTGTAGTCTTCTGATTGTCATCTCTTGATTTTTTTCTTATTATTAAAAGTCCTATTTCTGTGTCCTTTTTCACTCCCGGGAACAATATAAAATATTAGTAATCTTCAGATAATTCTGTGGATATAGACGCCATGATGTCCATTCTAGGTTATTACTCATAAAGGTCACTAAATATACCTTGTCTCCCAGATTTTTATCACTCTTGTTACAAACGGGGAGTCAAGTTCCAATTCTACTATCAGTCTCAGCCTACACAGGACAATTATTTCTGAGCATCTCAAAGAAGCCAGTGGATTTCTTAACATTCAATTCTTTATTGTTATGGCAAAGTGAGTATCCTCTGACTGCTTCCAGGGTCAAGAGATACAAGAGAGCCAGGCTGTCTTTCTCTGGTTATGCCAATACCTGATCTAATGATAGATCTGGAGGCAATGGTGAAAGAAGATGACAAACCTTAAAGTGGATAAATATATCACCGTGCAAGTTGCCAGCTCAGTGAAGTATGAGATGACCTTCAGGCAAGGGAGAAAGAACTGCTTCCATTATTCTGAAGGACTCAGGAGAATACAGCAGTTAAAACCCTCAACCTCTTTTATCTAAACGTATCTTCCTATCTTTCTATGTACCCTTCTCTAATTTTACGTAGGAGACATGTTGAGGCTGAATTTTGACTCCTTTGTGTTACTCTTAGATCATCTGTAGGATGATAAAGAATATGCTACAACATTGTCTAAGGAATTAAGAAGCATTTCAATTGGCTTCCAATTACATTCATTAATGAATGCTTCACGCAGTGTTAACTTCTCTGAAATTCTGAATTTGTTGTGCTGAATTACCAAACAGGATCTTGCATGCTTCCCAAACTCAGGTAACTGACCTCCCCTTGGAGCAGAAAAAAGTGTGTAGTACATATTTGAATCATATACTTG
Organism: Cavia porcellus; assembly: GCF_034190915.1. Lineage (NCBI taxonomy): Eukaryota > Metazoa > Chordata > Mammalia > Rodentia > Caviidae > Cavia > Cavia porcellus. The sequence continues at coordinate 62,519,367 of NW_026947504.1, forward strand.
CAACATGAAGAAACTTGCAACTAGGAGGAGGGAACTATTCAATGATAACTCTCAGAACAGAAAAAAAATGGTATTTAATATAGGTTGTCTTCAGTTCCTTGTCTGGTAAAATTTCAGAATAATGAAAAAATTCCTTAATATCTCCTCCAAAATATTGTTGTTTCTTTGCTAGCCAGAAGTTCAGGCTCACAATTTTTCTGTCATGCAGAGAATCAGAGATAGACCCCTTATATCTGGTTAGCTTGTGAGAAATTTTTCCAGAGAAATGTTTGAAAGAAAAAATGGTGTTATATCAAACACAGATGTGAAGTAGACCATCAGTGACAACGCCTATCATTACCCTTTCAGTGAGTAACAAGTTGGAGAATGCTGAAGGCAGAGCCAAAGTAGAGAACATCTACTTCAAAATTTTGGTTGTATTATAAGTAGGGTCCATATACTTTGACATATCAGACATAAGACCTTACTGGTAAGCCATATTGTAAGCAAAACAAGAGATCATTCAGGAAAATGTGCTGAGAGTTAATGCTTCTTTAATCTAGGGAACAGAGTAGACTCAGATGAGTAATAGGTTCTTGTGATATTTAGTAAAATGTCTCTTTTTCTTTGGCACTGATATTAAAAATAGCTTATTTTGAGGTACATACTTAGTCACCAGGTGAAAAGCCAAGTGTGCTTGCTTGATGATAAGAAGGCAAAGCTTAAATCCTCGTTTGGCTCATGACAGTGCTTATTTTCTGATTGTTCTTAATGCTAGTTTCTGTTCTCAAACTCTAGTGTTTGTACATAAAAGAATTGCCCACTCCCAAATGGTATCCACATCTAATATCTGCGGCCTGTGAAAATGTAATCTTATATAGCAAAAGGGACTTTGCAAATGTAACTAAGTTAAGAATCTGGAAAGCCTTCCAACATGTAGATTTTCCTCAATTATCTACATAAAGGGCACAATGTAAGCATAGGGTTCTTCTAGATTGGTGCTAGAGGCAGGGATAAAACTGAGAACTAGAGTTAAAGATGTTAAGTTGCTGACTTTGAAGATGGAGGAAGAGCTTACCAGCAAAGGAATGAATGCAGGTGGCTTCTTAGAAGGACAAAGAAAGGGATTCTCCTAGAAGGTACCACAAATTTATGTTGTTTTAGATCAACAAATTTGTGGTAACTTGTTAAGTCACAATAGACAACAATTTCAAATGTCAAAGGCCATTTCCTGTTTATAACTTCTGGAATTTCCTGTTTTCCTTCTCAGATTTCCATGAGATATAGACTCAGGCATGCTTCATTTAAATATTTGTGTCTTCCTGGCAATTATGTTTTCCGAGTCTGATGAATTGGGCTGAATAACGAGAAATTACAGATTCTGTTTTTTTTTTTTAATTTTTAAAATTTTATTTAAAGAAATACTACACAAAACAGAAAATGGGTAGAAATAATACATACATTCAAAGAAAAAATAAACAGTAAGAAATCACTAGTTGTTGCTTACATACTGCCTTCTTACATATAGTTGTTCAAGATACAAAAGTGGAACATATAAAGTGGGAATTCAAACAGCGAAACTGCAAACAATTCTGTTCAACTATCCAACAAAAACTTAGTAGTATGGTTCTGAAACCTATACACTTAAAAATATATGTGGCTAGCCATATCTTCAGTTATGTTGAGATTGAACAAACCCAAACAGGCTAAAAATCCTTCTGAACAAAGAATAATGGTATTGCTGGATTTCATATCATGACACTCAAAGATCAGTGAGCACTGGATACTGTAATGCCTTTTTTTAAAGAAATTCTATTTAAAGAAAGTCTAAACCAGAAAACAGGTAGAAATAATACATACTTCCAAAGGAAAAAAAAACAGTAAGAAATCTCTAGTTGATGATTACAGATTGTCCTCTTACAAATAGTTGTTCAAGATACAAAAGTGGAACATATGAAGTGGGAATTCAAACAGCGAGACTGCAACCAGTTCTGTTCAACTATCCAACAAAAACTTAGAAATATGGTTATCAATCCTACACACTTAAACATACATGCAGTTATCCATATCTTCAATTATGTTGACATTGAATAAACCAGAAGAGTCTAATATCACTCTGACAAAGAATAATACTACTGTTGAATGTCACCTTATGACACTCCAGGATCAGCACTGGGTACTTTAGTATCTCTTTTTCTTCAAAGTATTTGTTCATTTCATCATGTGTCATTAAGATCAGTTCTCATAAACTGTTTACAGGTTCTATGCATGCATGAATCTTAACATGTATTTCTATCCTTTCTATATTAGAGGGAAAAACAAAACAAAGCAAGACAAAACAAAACATATTCCTATAAACACATGAAATGAAAAGGACATATAAGACCGTTACACAAGGAATTCTACCATAGTTCCTGTGTTATCTCGTTATTTTCAATAGAATTGGCTATATCATCAGACATAGTATAATTGAATATATCAGTACATAACAGTATTAATAAAAGCACAACTTAGTATATTGTGTAAAACTTCAAAAGCAGGCAGTAATAAAACCAGAATGTGTAATGTAGTGAGTCTTGTCATCTTCAGTGTAGTTGCCTATACTCTCAGACTTGATACTATCAATCATATCAGTTTTGAATAAAATCTGTCAAATTCAAACAGAAATCAAACAAATCAGATTTAACTAAGATCAGTCATGATAAAACAGTGTAAGTCACACAGGGCTCCAGATTAAGTTAATCAGAAATTAAAGATGATTACTGTGCTATATCCTGATGTTTTGGGGATAGCTGTCTGTGCCATCAAATCTAATGCAAGTAGACAAACTGGGACCCAATAAAATCTATCTAAGCAGAGTGGTGCAAGTAATGTGGGTTTTAAATTCTGATACACTATTACCAATATCTTCTGCCATCTTTTTTAAGACTCTCCTTTCTCTTTCACTTCTCCAGGGTACACTGTGCATTTTTGGGTCTCATCTAGACCCTTGGTTTTAAATTGGGTGGGGGCAACCTGCTACTTATCTAAGTAGTTCTGAATCTTTTCTCTCCTGGACTTGATCTCTAATTGTATTCTTTTACCTATTAAAGCCTGTCTTTCCAACCTATCCACAAATATTGGTTAGTTGCCCCTATTACTCTCTGGTTCACTGTCACATAGAGTATTGTTTTCTCATATTTGATTTTTCAGTCCATGTATTCTTTTTCATGTTATATTTCCTATAAATAGCATCTTGGTAGACCCCACCTCCTGTACTCTATGTGTGGTTCTTTTTTTTTAATTTAGTGTATCAAGGCCATCTATATTAGAGATTATAACCAATCTTCCCTGCCTCATTTCTATTATGCTCTTTTTTGCCATCAGTTGTCTACTTGTCTTCTTCTGTTTTCTGCTCCATTCATTGAGGCTTCTCTGCCACTGTTCCTGGAATCCTAGTACTTTTTTCTCTCTCTAGAATGCCCTGCAATTTTCTCTGTAGAGCTGGATTGGTGATAGTGAATTTCCCAAGTTATTCTTTGTCTTGGAAGCATCTTGTTTCTCCATTAATTTCTAGAGACAGTTTTGCAGGGTATATCAATCTGGGCTGTAGCTTATTTTCTTTCAGGGCTTGGAATATTTCACTTCAGGCTCTTCTTGACTTGATGTTTGTGTCAAGTAGTCTGCCATGATTATGTTGGCCCTTCCTTTATAGGTGGTCTACTTCTTGTCTCTAACAGCTTTTAGTATTCTGTTCTACTGAATTTCTGGGATCTTGATTATTAAATGCTTTGATGTAGCTCTGTTTTGGTTATAGGTGACTGGAGTTCTGTATGCCCCATACATCTGTGTCTCATTTCCTTTTCCTTTGTTTGGGAAGTTTTCCTTAATTATTTCTGTGAATAGCCTTTGTAGTTCCTTTGTTTGTACCCCTGTTTCTTCATTCACATTCTTTATTCTCAAGTTAAAGATCCTCTTGTTGTCTTCTAGTCTTTGTATTGTTACCGCTTGTTTCCTTGTTATTTTTAAAAAGGTTTTCCTTTCATAATCCTACATTGCAAACCTGTCCTCCAGTTTAGATAATCTATCTTTAGTTTCCTTCAGGCAGTTTTGCCATCTTTCCACAGAGTTTTTAATTTCCTGGTAATCTCTTTGAATCTACTTCATGTATTTTTTATTTTGTTTATATTCTTCATCAAATACTTCTCTCCTTTGTCTGAGTTCCTCCTTTCTTCCATCTGTGTCTTCTTGAGGGGTACTTAGCAACTCTTTTATTAATTTTGTTATATCTTGCTTTACTTGGCTAAATATTTCCCTTTTCAACTCATCTATGAGGTCCCGAAGATATCTCTTTATATTCACTGGTGCCGTGTCTAATATTGCCTGTTTGCTGTTCTCATTCTCCTTTGTATTTATCTGTCCTGGGTAAATGTTCTCAGGGTTTGGACCTGGGGAATTTTTGTTGTTGCTTCCTCTTCCCATCTTTTTTGTTTCTTCCAGGAGGCCCCAGTTTCTTTCTTTGTTGTTTACAATTCTTCTGAAGCACCACTGCAGTGTGCTAGTGAGATGCAAACAGGGGCAGCATATGCTGGCTCCTCCCCTCTGGGTCAGTCAACCTGCTGAGGCCTTCACTGCGTTCATGTGCACTGCTGCCATAGTGAACTGATTTAGGATAACTTATTGGGTCTCAGGCAGGTCACGTGACCCAGGCCAAGCTCTCTCCACCAACCCCATTCGGGAAAGGAACAACTGGCTGAAATCACTGCTGTCCCTTGTTCCTGCCAGTCCTGCCTGGTCCAAGAATGTCATCTGTTGGACCCCCCTTCTCTGTGGAATGGTTTTTTTCCCATCACTCACCACAGATCAATGCAGATTCCCCACTAGTTCAGCTCTCTGTTCAGCTTGCTGATCCCTGACCTTTTGTGACTATGTTTCCAGTGAGTCAGAGTGGCAGGATTTTGTATGGCTCGGTAAGTCACTGCTGCTCAGGTTTGGGTGCTGCAGTGGGAGCACTGAACCTTTAGCTGTTCCAGTAGTAGCACCAGGACTGTATATTTGATTGGTTCCTCTCACCTTAATTTCTTCTTGGGATGAGCGAATTCATCTCCCTCTGTTCAGGACTGCCCATGCTATATTATGTTTAATACTAAGTTGACTATCTGACATAGGTAGCCTCTGTAGCCTGCTGTTATCTATCTGCCATCTTTGTTCCCCCAAAATTACAGATTCTGCTTTACTGTGTTTTGTTTTGCTTATGGTAAACCTGCTTCTGAGGAGTTGGCCATCACCTATCGCACATTTCAGCACTTTATATTACAATCCCCACTTTAAAAGATAAAGATACTATCTGTTGCAGTCTAAAATGTGTTTCCCCAAAATCATATGTTGGATAGTTAATCCCCAAGGCAGCAATGTTTAGGAGGTGGGACCTAATAAATTAAACAGAGCTCTTTAGATGGATAAATGGTAATATAAAAAGGGCTTTGGACATTTCTAGGTAAATGGATGTACTTTGAGGCCATATTCTCAATGGAAATAAATCAGGTAACATGTTCAGGCATCACATAGTTCCTTAATGTGAGAAACTGAAAGTGTAAATAAGAACTAAAATGTATACTAGATATTGGGAAGTAAGGAGAAAATGCTCAAATGGGATGGAACTAGGGAGGAGGAGAGAGCAAGGAAGGGAAAAGAAAAAATAGAGAAAAAAGGGAAAAATGGAAAGCAAATTTTGCAAATAAAGAAGGGAAGTGGTGTTGAAGGGAAGGGAGAGGAATGGGGGAGAAAGAGAAGAATCAAGATGTATCATACACAGGTACATATTCCTTATGATAAATGCCATCATTTCATATATATTAATATATACATAAAATTTATCAGTGTAATTAATTAATATAATAAATAGGCTTTTGGAAATGTGTTTAGTCTTTCTTTTGACATGAAAAGACACAGGGTTTTTCTCCAGAGAATGTAATAACAAGGTGCTATCTTAGGATCAAAGTCTTCTAGTCTCCAAAACTACAGAAATACATTTCTGTTCTTTCATAATTACCCAGTCTGTGAAAAGGACCCATCATGATAGATTATCTCTATACAAATGGAAAGGAATAAAACTCTGTAGTACAAAGATCCCCAGAAGCTAAAAAGCTGTGGTCATAAGTTCATAAAGGGATTTGGAATTCCATTTAATCTTCTTGCCAAATGACATTTAATAGGTCTACTTGGGATGAAATATTTTCCCATACCCCCTTTTCCTAAGAGCATGATTCTTTCACTCCTTGTGTTAAAGGTTTATCTACCTAGTCTTAGACTAGTTTGCTGTTATTGTCTGAGAAATTGGGAAGTGATATCAACATACTTATCCATCTGTCCTTACTTCATGGAAGCAAGTACTACACTGTTAATTTCTGTTTTTTCTCTCTGTATTTGCATGGAAGCATATTCAATAGTTGTGTGAACAGTGCCAAAACTGCACTTTTGTAAATGTATTCCTGGTGCCCTAAAGTCTTACAAATCCTAATCGGCTCCTCCAGAATGCAAATATTCTTTGGAGAGATGAACTTATATATGCTCTTATCTGCTAACTCCTTCAGGAGAACTGAGTGCTCACTAAACTGCAGGATCACTAGAAATGGTATACTAGCATTTAATGAAGATCCTCTTCATCCTACAGTTCAACATATATGCATATTAAAGACAGCAGAGCTTACAATTACACTGCTACACTCTTTCTGTTTCACTACACTAAAGAGAGTGTATTCTAAGAAGGAACATAAATTGACATATATTTATCCCTATCCTGACAGTTAGTAGGTCAGCCAAGTAAAATTTAGGCACACAAGTTTACAGTAAAGTTTTCTTTGGATTTAGCATTATTATAAAGTGACATTTTACTAGGATGAGGAGTACGAGCTAAACTAAGAATAGAGCTATGGCTTTTAACTCCAGCTCCTTCCAGGTTACTGCCCTAAATATAGTGATTTATAGCGACATGTCATGCTGATTTTGATCTTCTTAAAGAAGAAAAGTTTCAATGCATTTTTAACCTTTTGGTATTTCCTTTATCAGAGTCAGAGAATGTCTGGGTCTGTGGGGTATTCCAATATATTTAGTAGCTCTCAGTGTTCATCTTTCTTTTGTGCTTTTCTTCCTTTATTTTACTTTAGTATCTCAGTGTTTGGAGGACTTCCCTAAACCCTTTCAGTAAGAACATAAAAAGTAGTCTATCTAGTATTTCTAGTAATCTCTGTTGTTCTGAATTTTATGACATCTGTGATTTCAAATATTGAAATGTTCAACCAAGGGAAAATAGTGATTCATTTTTTGCAAGCTAAATTGGACTCAAGAAATCTTATTGTCAAAATTGCTTTCTGTTAAAGATACAAATGCACATAGTCCTCAACTTAGAACTGTTCAATGTATGATTTTTTTTTTCAGCTTTAAGATGGTGCAAAGTAATGCACCCTGAGTTGAACCATAGTTTAAATTTGGATTTTTTTCCTGGGCCGATGATATGTGGTATGATGCTGTTTTGTGATGCCTGCCAGCAGTGAGTTCCAGATCACAGTCAGCCTTGTGGTCACAGGGGTAACCTCTGAGCCTCTCCACTACACTATTGCCAACCTACCTTGTTCAATAAATTAGGCATATTATACACATTTTTATTTGATTTTATATTTTCGAGGGTCTTTTCAGGATGTAACCCCATTGTAAATTGCATCTGTATTGGCAAAACACTTTATAAATTAATGAAATTCTATGAAAAGGCAAAGACATTTTAGGAATTCTATCTCCCTGGAAGAAAATTGTGTAATAAGCAGCCTCCAGCAAGAAGGATAAGGGACCCATCTGCATTGTCTGAACACAAACCTGGGATTTTAACTGACATCACTGCTTCTGCACACAGTTAAAAATATTTGGCCTTGATTTTCTTTTTTGTTTACTATTTCATAAATACTTTGGCTTTTTAAGAATTGAATCTTAAAAAACACTAATGGTTTAAAAATATTGTAAACATGAAGAGGTGCCTTTTATCTTCTCCTCTGGAAAAATTTTTAGTAATAAAAGAAAGAAACCAGTAATACACCATATTTACCATTCAGAATTATCTAAGTTTTGCTTATGTTGCCTTTGTTTATAAGAATACTTAAAATATAAATATATGTAATATTAAATGGTATTAAAATTTAAAATATGGAACTGAAGGAAAGTATACTAGATACAGTCCATGAATTATTTCTAGTATATACAATGATCAATTATTCTCATTACTAGGTTACTAGGGAATTTAATAGCTGACAATTGACATTTACTCTTCCAATTAGTTTTTAAAAGTCTTTTATTTAAAATGATCATTTTTTTAGAATCATAGAAAAACTAATTACTTGACTTATAAATTTTTTTTAGCCTCACATTTTGAATACTTAAGCATTTTTAATGTTGAAAGTTTTTGGTGTCTACTTTTTAAACCATGCTTTGGAATTGAATGGTACTATAAGAGCTACAGGAAAATAAATCTGGCAGTTGTGGACAGAATGGATTAAAGAAGTGGCACAAGCAATGGGAAGATTATTTTGAAAGCATTTGAGTTTCCCAATTTAGAGATAATGACAGCTGTGGTTTTTTCCAGCAATAGAAGGTATGAAAAACAGACAAGACTGATGCTCTTGGGTTAGGAGCACTTGTTTGCAATTGATGGTTAGCTCTGAGGTGACCAAGCAGACATCTTCAAGGTAATTTGCATTTTTCTTAGGAAACAAAAACAATATATTGTATCTAAAATCCTGGTCTTTTAAATCAGACAAGTGTATTCTGGTTAGCTTATTGAGGTTTCGGCTCCTCAATGGTCCAGAGAGATAGCAATATTTCTTAAGGATTTGTAGAGAATTGCGGCTATAAAGTATTCTGTGCAGTGCCAGGTTTCTCATCACTATTTGTGGTCTCAAAAGGAGATTGTCAGTGTTAGTCTCCACATGATAAAGATAAATGATCCTCATTATCAAATTTATTCCATGGACTTGCTGACTTGTAATAAAATAAAACAGAGTTTTTGTCCACTAATCTAGTTGCATTTATGTCTTAATTCTTATGCTTGTTTATAATACTGAGCTAATTGGAATCTTTTCATAAAGTTCTTCTCCATGAGCCTGAATTATGCATGAGGATAGTATTTACAGGATTTTAAGGGCTACAGTCTCTGTGATAACAAGTATACTTTCTTTATAGGCATTTTAACATGGCAAATAGGTTAGAGTCTATAAAAGTGCAATGCTGACAAGTTCTCGAGGTCTGAATTGCCATTCTTTTAGGAGCTATTATCAATACAGAGCCACTGGAGTTTAAGTAACTGTTCTAAGAGTAAACCCATACTCTGGCTCCAGGGCTGTGCTAGCATCTCTAATGTACCAAGTTATTTTAGGAGCAAGTGTTCTAGGGGAGTAAAAGTCTTTTAAAAGGATACTTTTGGTCCATCTGCCAAAAAGGAGTTACATTATTGGTGACATACTAAGCAACACAGGCAACCCTTTAGAAAAATGTGAATGAAGGATAACATATTTATTGTATGTATAAATGGATGCTGTAATAGTTTAAAAAGTATTTTAAAAGTGCATCCTAGTTAGGTGACTGAAATTATATTATCGGCAGATGTTAAATTTTCCTCTAGGACTGTAACTTGTGAGTGTGAGTCTCTGTTCACATCACCATCTACATACCTGACAGTTTCCTTTTTTTCGTTTCTTCTTTTCTGTTCATATCTCTTATAACATCATAGAATCAGAAATAAATACCTCTTTCAGGTTGTAGATTATGTATGTGTATATGTACAATTGAAAACAAATGTTGATTTTATTTCATTGTTAATATTTAAAGCTAGGATATAAATGTCTAGATAGTAAAGTACCTTCAGTAGAATTTTCATTACTGAAAATGTGCTATTATTCCTTCTGTGGTAGTATAAAGCAAGCAATGGAGAGATTATTTGACTAGATAAATTCTCCTTACGTTTCAAATTTTTTTGCTTGAGGTCAAGAAAGAGAAGAATCTGTCTTCCAAAGGGAGATATTGATAAGCCAAAAGATGAAAATGATAGAAAACTTACGTTTCATTCCCAAATAGTGAGACTGACATTTTCATTTTTGAAAACATCCCTTTAGAGATTAATGAAAAGCTTAGTTTTTGGCCAGATATGGATTTTTTTCCAATGCAATACAAACACAAATACATCGGCCAAATAGCTCATCTTTGGATTAAGGTTGTTGCTTAAGTTACAGTCTCCAAAATGAATTTCTTCCTGTTGAGAAATTAATCATGTTTTAAAATATAGCACCAAATTACTTGTCTTGGTAAATAGTCATTTCCTGTCTCAGAATTATTGTCTTGAATGGGGATCATTAGTGTACATGGCAAGAGCAAGGAATACAGGGATTCAATCATAGTTCTCAAATTTACTGGCCTTATGTCACTTTAACTCAAACTCACTGATGGCATATGTGAAAATGCAAATGCTGACCTTGATCCACCTACAACATACTGCTCTAGATCACCTAACATTTTATCTTTCCTGTCTATTCACCACCAAATTGTATGACAGCACATTAATAAAACTTGTATATGTGAAATCATTTGGTGGGCTTGAAAAACCATACAAATATAAGGACTCATGACAAATTTTCATGAGTGAAAGCTGAATGTGAATAATTAATACTCACATATTTGATGATACAAACAATGTCTGAAGAATTTGGAATGTTTATTTACTAAATATACACAAAATGAGGCTTTCAGAGTGTATTAATCCTTAATCAGTGCATCAAATTTTCAGTGAGTTTAGAGACCAGCGGAGGGATTTTCATGTGGTAAAATTTTTCTTTTCCCTGAGAATGTGCTGTTCTTGGACATTTACTACACTGCCCTGACATATTTACAGCGAATGCCTCAGGGAAAAAATAAAACAAAAGTAGTTTCTTCCTAAAATAAAATGATAGCATCCTAGGGGGTACTTAAGAGACTGGAACACTGACTATCTTGACTAAAATTTTTTTTCTGGTCATCAATAGCTCTCTAAATGACCACCACACTGGTTTGTAATGAACCTGTGTCCCTTTAGCTTTCTAACTAATGATATTGTAAGCTGTCAACCCATTATTCTCTAACTGATGCTTATAAATTGATTATGCAATCAAGTATTTTTGACTTTCTATTAAAGTGACAGTAAAAAATTTTTAGGAAGTAACACTAAATTCCACAAAACAAGTAGAAACTAGGCATCAGTACAACTGAACAACAGAGCATGGGGGACAAACTTGAGAAGAGGAGGAGGGGAGAGATGGGCAAGGTCTGAAGGGAATCAGACTGGACTCTACAAAGTGAGCACGCACTGAATGTGTGGAGTGAGAAAGCAGGATTCACACTGTGCAGAGCAGCGCCTGTGAGTCGCATGCAGAGTAACAATCAAAATTCTATACATTGACTAACGTAGAGCAGGGAGAAAATGAGGTGCCAGGTCCTCAGTGCTCCCTTCCTCTTCATGAAACAGCATTGGATGAGGGTCGGATGGAGGCGGCAAAGATGGGAGACTTACATCATTCCCATTACTAAAACTTCCAAACAGAAAGCTGCTGCCTCTTTATGGATCCATGGGCTGATACAGAGATGGCATGTTCAGAGGGGAAAGTATAGTAGTCAGAGGGCAGAAAAGTGCCTCAGTCAAAGTTCCCCCCAAAAGAGGTCTCTAAGTAGACACACCGAAGCTCCCAATATATATTTACGTCTGTGAGTATAGCTGGCTGTGGGCTGTAGCAACTGGTTAGCAGCTCAGTCTGACTTCAGCTCTATCAAGAAAACCAAAATGTGTTAGTTGTTTACCAGATCTGATGCAAGGGGACCTCCCCTAAGCCCACTCAGACAAAGCCTTGTAATTGTCTGTGGCAAGTTCTGAAAGACCACATATTGAATTTTAGGGTTGGAGGCGGGCATCTCACCATAGTGAATGGCATTGTGGGAAAAAAAAAATGTGACTAGTAGTTTCTCCAGGCTAAGTGGAAATAAGCTGAAGAATGGGCAAGGTGGGGTTTCAATCTACCAAATACATGGGACAGTTTTAGGCTGATGAAGAAGGCGTGGCCCTGAAGTCTGGTTGCAGGTTTTTTCCTTATTGGTAGATCTTAAGCACAACATGTCTAACAGTTGTGAGTAAAAAAGAGTTGACTTTTCATCTACAAAACAGGATAATAATAACTGCTATGGAGCTGGATTAAATGAAGAGATATTGAGAAAATGCCTGGTCAAAATCAATGCTGGAAATCTCCTATTTCAATCCAAAGTTGTATTCATAGGTTGGGTTCAGAACCTTGGACTAAATCTCACCCTGAAGGAAAAGCCAGCTCTTTAAACCTAATGTAGAGATAGGCTGAGTAATGGCCTCCAAGAAAGGTCTCATCCTAATCCCTAAAACCAATAAAAGTTACTTTTGGCAGCTAATGGGCCTTTACAGATATGGTTAAGTATATTGGATTAGTAGATTATCCTGATGACTAGGTGGACCCTTATATAATTTATGAGGATTTGTTCTTAGAAGAAGAAGGCAGAGGGCGATTTGACTTGAGATGGGGAACAGGCATTGTGATGACAAAAGCCAACACCGGAGTCCTGTGGTCATCTCTCAAAGAACGTTGACAGCCTTAGCACATTGAGGGAACAAGAGCCAGATTCTCCTCCTGGAGCTTCTAGAAACAATCAGCTTTATGGACACATTATTTCAGCCTAGGCAAATCCAACTAAGACTTCTGACCTCCAGAACTATCATGCAAAATTCATATTGTTTTAAGTTATTAAATTAGTGCTAACTTGTTAGTGTGGCCACAGGAAATTAATAGAAGTGCCTCAATTACCAGTTAATTGTCCGCACCTGAGGAAAGCTCGGTTTCTAGCAATCAGACTTGTCTCAGCTTTGTTCTCTCTGGATCTATCTTTCTCTCATGGTTTACATGATTCTTCATTGAGAGGTAAAGGAACATAAAGAAATTATCTTTGCTAGAAAAAGCTGAGAAGGTACAGAACAGGCCAACGTGACACAGAGAAATAGAAGTTCATCAGTCAGGAAGTACAAAGGAAGCATTCCTTGGGGTCTTACGTCAGCATAAGTTAGTGGCCAAGTGACATTTGAATTTTACTGTTGAAGTCACTTTATAATACTCCTTACTGATGTAGCTTAAGGAATTTATTATAGTGTATATTCTTATAAATTTTTAACACAATTAATGATCTGTGAGGCACATTTTTCATTTTCTGTTGTAAATTTCCTTTTTGAAGTGCTATCTGAATTACCAACTGACAAAGATTTTTGTGGCCAATTCTATCATTGCTGTGTAACTGATCTTAGGCATTTAGAAAACAGCTTTTAGTCCAGTGGGTAGATTGGCATGTGCTAAAGGCCACCAGTTCAGCCTCACATTCACTTTGTTTCACTGCAACAGTGAGAAGGTTGATCACGTGGGGCACCTCGCAGACCAGCGATGGCAACGGTGGGGACCTGTGAGCATACCAGAAGGGGCCACATTCACAGGTCCTACAGCCACAAGCTTGGCTCTGCTTTCTTTGACATCATTCCCCTTTTATTTATCACCTCTTCTGCCCATTTCCCAGTCCTTTAGCACTGCAAAAGTTTGCAGAGAGAAAAGTATTGCAGAAAGGAGGAAAGAATGTCTTGAGTCCTGTAAACCAATATCAACAGTAGTCAGCAGCTATTGCAGAAGCTTACAAGAAGTAAAGGTGAAAATTATGAACATAAGAAAAATTTGGAGTGGATGTAGACTTCATTCATCTGAGCAAGCTACGTGTTAGGAACTATAGGTCAGAGTCTTATTTGCAACAATATTTTTGCTCTATGAACAGAGGATGGTTTTGTGATTTATATAAATGAATGGAGGGTAAAAGAGAAAAATTGTCTCTGACTTCTCTGAGTGCCTATTGTAGATTTTTAAAAAATCATTAGTCCCTTTCATGGGTGTAGTAAACCCCGTTAGATCATCTTCAAATAATTTTGTATCTTTTGCTTGGCTTGTGGTTGTACTATCACACATTAATCTCTGTTTCTTTCGGATGATTTTTCACAGAGGAGGCTGTTTTAAGCAAGACTGATTACAATAGCATGAAGGTCAGCTCTACATTTTTCTCCTTGGTAATTTCCTACAGTTACAGAGTAGCTGGGAGAGGCAGAAATAGATATTTGCCTGATAGCATATGAAGGCCCTATTAGCACTTTTGCAAAGACTTCTTTCTGAAGAACTCAACAAGGTCCATTATTAGTAGTTGTAGAGTTACATAGAGACTTTTATAAGAAGTGGTGTTTCAACATCTGGAGCTGCTCAGCAATAAAGGAATGATAGGAAAGGAGTCAAAACAAAGCCTTGGTGGAGTTTATTAAGAATTCTACAGAGGGGATTAGCAAATACAACAAGTGTTTAGGCAAAAGAAACTCATATATTTCTTCTGTGAGATTATTATTTGTTTGAATTTATGGCATTACTTCTCTACTTTGTCTATTTCAAGTAACTTACATTCAATTTAACTAATGCACTCTTCCAACTGGCAATATGCTACTCATTCCTATCATCCATACAAATCATGTCCATCCTTTAAAGATCAGTTACAACTTCACTCTCTGATCTGCCAGTGCCTGATCATTATAACATCCACTGACTGCATCTCTTACATTAGCACTTAATTACACATCAGTGCTTATATTGTTTTCTAACTTTTCCACATGCATATATCTTATCTTCCCTACAAAACTGACATCTGCTAAAAGTAATGAGCCATACAAGGCCAGCTATATATGAAGTTTTCCTTACCCTCATCTTTTAATAATTAAAATTAACCTCCTTGTGTTGTGTAAAAATGAATAACTTGAGATTTTCAGTTAAGTTTCTATTTTGTTATTGAAAAGACCAGAGAAATATGCCATGACAATTTAAAACAATCTTTATGGATGATTCCTTTCTTTACAAAATTTATTATGTGCATATCAGTTGAGAGCCAGGCTGTTGAGAGCCAGGAAATGTTTAAATTTTGTATAGCACTGTAAGCTCTGAATATCTCTTTTCTTGATGTTTTGTAAAGGTCACTTCCTGGCAAGGTAGACTAAGTGACACAAGTAGCTTCACAAAAGACAGCATATGAGGATACAAATCTGAAAAGGTGTACAAGTCAAACTAGAGGACAAATTTTATATAACTGCAATAATTGCACAGTACAACTTGACCATTAAATATTTTAATTTCTTCATATTACAAAAATATTTTAGTTTCATCATAGTTGCAAAAAATTCTTCACTAACCATTTAGCGTGGTTAATGAATTTCCCAGGCAGAGGAAATTCAACCTCCCTCTTAGCAGTAGAGGAGGGTAGCAGTTGGATGAATCTTTAGAACTGAGATGTAATGTCGAGGCGGTGTAGTGGTATATATTTTATTTCCTTTTCCAAGCTATCAGTTATACATGACTGAATATGAGATATCTTTTGTAATGAACTCAACTTTAGAATTTGAAGACAATGGAAAATTAGTAGAGTATTCTTCCTTCTCAAGGGGAAGCCCTCTGCTGGAAGGGAGGAAGGACATTCTGGTTTTCTATGCTGTGAAGAGATAGTCTTCCTTTTTTAAACAACAGCTGGTTTTTCAGTTTCCCATATCTCTTGAACTGAAGACCAGATAGGTTTTACTCAATCCAATGTTCATCTACCTTAAAACTATTGCCAGACCCTTAAATTCAATTGTTTTATTGCAAATCTTGGTAGATTAAGAGTTCCCAGTTTTTGTTTTCCAAATAGAGACATTTTAGTAAGAAATTGAAATATACTTTAGTAGAGATTATTGACCAGATACCATTTTATGGTGGAAGTTCTTGATAAATTAGCTGTGCTACTGCTTCTTTAAGCTAAAGAATAAAAAGTAGTATCTCCTGTGATCCTCTGAGTCTTCTGGAAGTATTTTGAATCATTTTCTAAGAGAATATTCATTTATATTCAGTAAGCATTTAAAGTTCAATCCTTTATACTATTTACATCACTGAAGAAAGAAAACATGCAAACAGCAAATTATAAAAATTAGGTAATAGTAAATAATTTTGACAAAGACATCAAAATATTACAGTAAAAATAGTATGGAGCAGGTGAAATTTTAATTGAGTTTTGATGAAAATCTTTAATAAATATATAAAAAGTGAGCAGCCCTGTGGGCTGAGATACTTAGAAAAGTAAAGACATTGTTTGCTGTAACTAAGTATATGTTTCTTATGTTAAAGGATAATTTCTAACATATTCATGTAAGTCACATTGACAATCTTTCTATTCCTCAAATACCTTTATTCTTACCTCGAGGACCTCGTACTTGTTATGCCCCTTACCTGGAATGTCCACCTTTATCTCTTCAACTGTGTATGTGCTCCTCATGATTTGACACTATATTCGACTGGCTTTCACTGCAATGTTAAATGTGCTTTTTCTACCCACTCTATCCCCTTCTTCCAATGTAAGAATTTTTGTAAACATATTTTCAATACGTAACACTGAGACATTTGGTCTTTAGGTAGTGAGATGTCAATAGAGTCTCTGTGAAGTGTTATATGTAAGAGGAACCTGTAATCTCAGAATTTTGGAAACCTGAAGCAAGAGGATTAAAAATTTGAGCCCTGCTTGGGTACCTTAGTGAGAACTTTCTTCAAAGTAAAACAGAAATTTAAAAAGTGTGTGAAGAAGACAAGAAGATGGTGGCTTGCTAGGTAGCTGGGTGGAGAGCCTCTCTGGGAAAAACAGCTCAGACGCTGGAGTTTGACAACATGGAGAGGGCCGGACGAGTGGAGAGGGACTCTCACGAACCCAGGAGCAAACTGTGGGAAAAAGAAAAATAGGAAGAGGAAGGAAAAATGTGGGTGGAGGGCTGCAGCCAGACACACTTACTGAGACCCATCCTGGGCTGTTGCTGGGCATGCATGGAGTTGGAAAATTCAAGGTTGTACTGAAGCCACGGCCACAGATAACGGGGATTGGTGAGCCCGGGGCCCTTGGTGGGAGGTTATGGCACAGCGTGGAGTGGAGCCAAGGTGGAAAGCTGCATTAATTCTCAGTGAGTGCTGGAAATTGGGTCCCATGGTGGGTGTGGCTGGCTAGAAGACATCTTGGAGGAGGGCAGAGCCCGGAGCTGTGGTGGCATCAGTTAGCACCCCTGACTCACAGAGGATTGGTGGGATCAGCTTGGACTGAGCCATGCCCTTGGTTGGGACCCAATAGCCAGGGACAAAACTGTCCTGACCCTGTGATGTCTGTCAGCCACAGCACAGCCTAAGTTGCTGAAGGCATTTGCCAGCTGACTGGCTCAGAGAAGAGCAGTTAGCCCACATTCCCTGCGGCACCTCAGATACCAGCAAACTGGAGAGGGCAGCAAAACCCCAGCCAGCATGCTTCAAAAAACCATGAACAATGTGCAGAGGGCCTGAGACCTCCACCTCACATCTGTGTGAAAGAAACCAGAAACATGACAAGAGAAAGAAACAAGAAAAACCTCCAGCCATGGACTCTGGGAAAATAAGTCCAGGAGAAGTAAATACAGAAGAGAACCAGTGCAGTAATCATGCAATATTGGCCACAACATCAGCAGATATAATGAAATACCTTCATGACCTCATACATGAACTTAAAACTGAAATTCTAATCCAAGAGAGGCAAGATATAAAAAGATTAATAAAAGAAATGCTATGGCCCTCTCAAGAAGACCCCTATGGAAGAATGGAGGAACCCAGAAAAGGAAGAGAAATCTTTGGTGAATAATGTAAACAAAATCTAGAATACATGAAACAGACCCAAAGAGATTACCAGGAAATTAAAAACTACATTAAAAGCTGGCAAAATGCCTTGACAGAAACTGAAGATAGCCTTTTGAAGCATGGAGAGAGATTTTCAATGTGTGATCATAAAAGAAAAGGCCTATTAAAAATAATAAGGAACCAGGAAGTAATGATTCAAAGACTAGAAGATGACAAGAGGATCTTATAACTTACGAATAAAAAACGTGAGTGAAGAAGCAAGAGTAACTGCAAGTGAATTACAAAGGCTATTCACAGAAATAATTAAGGAAAACTTCCCAAGCATAGGAAAAAGAAATGATATCCAGATAAATGAGGTATACAGAACTCCAACCAACTACAACCAAAACAGATCTACACCCAGACATACAATAATCAAGATCCTAAAAATCCACCACAAGAGCAGAATGTTAAAAGTGGTCAAAGAAAAGAAACAGATCATCTACAAAGGAAAAACCATCAAAATAATGACAGACTTATCAACACAAACTATGAAATCAAGAAGAGTCTGGGGGGAAATAGTTCAAGGCATGAAAGAAAAAAATCTCCAACCCAGATCGATGTGCCTTGCAAAACTCTCTCTCAAAATTAATGGAGAAATACAATGTTTCCAAGATGAGGAGGAACTGTGGGAGTTCATGGCCACCAATCCAACCCTACAAAAAATACTGAAGAACATTCGAGAGAGAGAGAAAACAATACCAGGATTCCAGCAACAGTGGCAGAGAGGCCTCAATGAATGGGTCAGACAGTGGAATGAAGGAGAAAAGTGGACAAGAAATAGCAGAAAAATAGAATAGCAGAGATGACACAGAGAAAGTGGGCTATAATCTCTAATATAGATGGCCTTGATACACTAACAAAAAGAAACACAGGCAGAGTAGATTAGGAGGCAGGATCCATCAAGATGCTCTGAACAGGAAATATACCCAACCTGAAAGAGGGTTAATAAACTGAAAGTCAAAGATGAGAAAATGATGCTCAATGTAACAGGGAACCAGAGAGAAATAGGGACAACTCATCCAGCACCCACAGATACATGGGAAGTTATGATACTTTTGTGCAGTGTAGAACTACACAGCTAGAATGAAGGAAAACCTTGTGGCTTTAATAAGTAAAGGAATACAGTTCAAGATCAACCTCAGCACCACTCAGATAGATAACGGGTTGACCACCTAATCTAAAAACTAAAGGAGCTAGTGGGACCCAAAATATACAAAGCATCCTGAGAACAGGAAGGTGAGGAACTGCTTAAAAAAGGAAGGCAGACAACATTGTTAATAGTGTATCAGGATTTAAAAGCCACAGTAGTTTTATTGCTCTGTTTAGTTAGATTTGAGGGCACAGACAGCTATCCCCAAAATAGCAGCCTATACCACAGTAACTATTCTTAATTTCCTATTAACTTAAACTGAAGCCCTGTATTACTTACATTGTCTTACTATGACTGATATTATTTGAAGCTGGTTTGTTAGACCACTGTTTTGCCTTGACTGATTTTATCCAAATTTGGTATGCTTGATAGTATCAAGTCTAAGAGTAGCAGTAAACTACTCTGAAGATGACAAGATGTAATAAGGTACCCATTCTGCTTTGATTATTAACTGCTTTTGAAGTCCTACAATGTCTCCAAAGTTGTGTTTTTATTAAAATAGCTATGTAATGCTATGTATGCTATTATGTCTGATGATATGGACAATTCTATTGAAAATAACAAGAGAAATCATAGTAACTACTGTAGGTCACCTGATATTGTGGTTTTGTATGTCTTTTTCATTTCATGTTTTTCTAGAAATTTGTTTATTGTCTTATTTTGATCTGTTTTTCCCTATAATACAGAAAGGATAGATATACATGTAGAGATTCACATATGCAGAGTATTTCTAAATAGTTTACGGGAACAGATTATATACTGCATGATGTAATGAACAGATACTTTGAAGAAGAAGAGACACTAAGAAACCCAGTGCTAATTCTGTAGCAGTATGATATAAAATCTAGCAAAGCTATTATTCACTGTTCAGAGTGATATGAGACTAGTCTCTTATGTTCAATTTCAGCATATATAAAGGACTTCTACTTTGAAGAGAATGAGAGACATTAAGGCAGTCATTATTGATTTCCCCAATGTGAGGTCTTGAAGACCTAAAAATCCTTCATCATCCTATTATGATTATATTATTTCAATAGTGTTCAGTATGTATTCAATATGTGGCAAGATGGGAACAACTATTTGGAAGAAAACTAGAGACAATAATATAGACAGTGAAGATCTCCAGTGGACTTACTTTGAAAGCTGTGTTTCTTTAAATTGTTTCCTTGTGATCTGTTTTGTTCTGTTTAATCTTACCCTCTTTAAAATAAAAAAGAATCATGCATGTGAAGAACCTATAACCAGTTTACAAGAAATTGTAATTCATGATAAAATGAACAAATCAGCACAGTGCCCAGTTCTGATCCTGTAGTGTCATGATGTGAAATCCAGCAATACTATTATTCTTTGTCCAGAGTGATTTTAGCCTGCTATGGTTTGTCTAATCTCAACATATATGAAGATATGGATAACTGCACATATGTTTAAGTGTATAGGTTGATAACCATAGTACTAAGTTTTTGTTGGATAGTTGAACAGAACCGTTTGCAGTCTCACTGTTGGAATCCCCACTTTGTATGTTTCACTTTTGTATCTTGAACAACTTTTTGTAAGAGGACAATATGTAATCATCAACTAGTGATTTCTTACTGTTTATTTTTTCTTTGAAAGTATGTATTATTTGTACTCATTTTCTGTTCTGTTTAGTCTTTCATTAAATAAAAAAATAAGTGTGTGAGGCTGAGTTTTTTGTCAGTGGTCGATTGGCTTAGGGTTTGACCACTCAGTGAAAAAAAAAAAAGAATGGACAATTACTTGCTTTTAAGATTCTATTTCTAAATCAGAGAGAAGAGTTTATTCATGGGTTTAGATGGGGGGGGTCTAAACTTCTTTGTACCACAGCAAGCAAAGGGAGAGAAGTTAAATATATTTTACTTGAAAAGATGACATGTCACAATGGTTTGCATAACCCTTGGTGAATAATTTTCATTGATTCATTTATGCACTAAAGCCTATTTTTACATCCAGTTATGTCACAGCTGCACAAGTCTTAAAAATTTTAGAAATGTAATTCTTTATAATTTTCTTTTAGTATTCTTTCTTCATTGATCTGCTGAAAGTTTACTATTACTATATTAATAGTAGACTATTAGTTACAAGTTGTCCTCAGCCAGTGTTTGAAAAGTAAAAGTGACAAAATTGAGAATATCACCCAATTGCTTGAAGTAACAATTGTTTTCTTTTCTTTTTTCTTTTTTTGTTGTTTTTTTAACACAGAGTCTCATGATGCAGTGCAGGCTGGCCCTGAACTCACTATGTAGACCAGGCCAGCCTCCAACTGGAAACAATCCTCCTGCCTCAGCCTCCAAGTGCTGGGATCACAGGCATCTACTACCACACCCCACAACAAAAACTGTTTTCTTGCGTGACCTGGGTTCTGACATCCTACTCAGAAATGTATTTCTTGTATTAATGTCTATGTCATCCCTTGATTTGATAATCATCACACAGCAAATACGAGACAACTCTGTGAGCTGCAAGGGGATGTGTGACACAAGTTTTCCTGCACCAGTGGTGGTTAAGCATGACTGCGACAACCTGATTGGCTTGGGAGTCACAAAGAGAACCAGTGGGCACACTTCTGGGAGTATCTGGGTGGATGATGAAGTGAACCTTGGATACTCTGTCTGACATCTCACCTCTCCTCTCAGGTTCTGCCCTCCTGTTCTGTTTCCCAGTTGCCATCAGTTAATTAACTTTGCTCCACCAGTTCCTTCCACCATGAATTCCTGCTTTGGAGCCCCCTGATCAGGGCCTGAACATCTCTAAAGCTGGGAGCCAAATTAAGGAGCTGTCCATCTCCTTTGAATTGGGTGTGTTGGGTATTTTGTCTCAGCAATGGGAAAGTTAATACAGCCACAAATTTTAAACTTGCTCTATGTAAAAGATCAACCAACTAAATTTGGGTGAGTTTACTTGAGGGATCTTTATTCTGCTTCATTGATGTGTGTGTCAGTTCCTTCAGTAGTGCCATATTGTCTTTGTCTTGGTAATGTTACAGTAATTCTTCAAGTCAAGTATTGTTAGTACTCTGAGTTTGCTCTTCTGATTTGTGTTGGATTCTGGGTCTTTCCCAGCCTCTATATAAACTTTAGAATCAGTTTATCAATCTCCACAAAGTAATTTGATGGAATTTTGATTCCAATTTCATAGAATTTGTAGAATAAGTTGGGAAGAACTGACATTTTGATAGTGTTGTCTTCTTTTTGATGGCCATAGGCTATCTCTTTATTTACATCTTTTATTTCTTTTATCATTTATTGTGATTTTTCTCATTTAGATCTTGAACATAGATTGCTATAATATGTAAAACTTCATGTAAATGGATTTGCATTTTTCATTTCAAATTTCAATTTTTATTTGTAAGTTTATAGGAAAGTAATTGTGTTTTCCATTTTAACTTGTATCTTGTAAACTTGCTATAATTTTTATTAATTGTAGGGTTTTGTTCATTCTTTAGGACATTCTACAAAAATAATAATCTTGGGTATACAGTTTTTTTATTATTTGTTTATTTATTCACTTGCTTTCCCATCTGTCTGTCTTTTATTTCTTCTCTAAAATTGTTATATCTCATTTCTGGTATAATGTTGAGGAGGACTGTACCAATCATCTGCTTTATTTTAGGAGAAATCATCTAGTTTCTCACTCTTAGACATAATTTTTGGTGGAAGAAGTTTCCTTCTAACTCTAGTTTTCTAAATAACTGTTGTTTTTCTTAATGCTTTTTACTTTATATTAATATGATAATGTAATGTCTTTAGTCTATTGATGCAGCAGCTTGCATGAATTAATTTTAAAATGTTGAACAAACCTTGCATACCTGGAATAAATCTAATTTGATCATGATGTATAATTAGTATACGTTGTTGAATTTCATTTGCTAATATTTTGTTGAGGATTTTTATATCTATGTTCATGAGAGACATTATTCTGCAATTTTCCTTCCTTTTAATTTGTCCAATTTTAAAGTTTGAGGAATGCTGATCTCATAAAATGGGTTACTAAGTTTTTTTCTCTAAAAATTCTGGAGGAAATTGATATATTTTCTAATTAAAATCCTGTCAGAATTTACAAATGTAAGTATCTGATTATGGTATTTTCTGTCTGAGTAGATTATTAATTGTGGACACCAAATTCTAATAAATATGGGTTGTGATGGATTATATTTCTTTGTGTCAGTCTTCCAAGTTTGTGGCATTTAATGAATTGATTTTATCTAAGCTGTCAAGTTTGTGGGCACAAAGTTGCTCATACTATAGCTTTGGCAGACTTTAATATCCATGGATCAGGAATAATGGTTTCTTATTCATATTAAATTTTTGCATTTTTCTTTTTTTCCCTCTAGCAGATGGTCTGGCTAGAGTTTATCAGTTTTACTGATCTTTCTAAGAATAAACTTTTGTTTTTATTGATTTTCTGTACAGCATTTCCATTTTTAATTCTGTTGTGTTTTTTTCTTATGAGTTTAATATGCGTTTATGTTTCTAGATTTGGAGTTAGATTATTGTACTTCATTTGTAACTTATTCACTCAGTGCTATGCCTTTCCTTGCAGGCATGTTGATCAGGGCCTCTGCCCATCCGAACTGTGATGAGTAAATGTCTTTGTTTCACCCACTTAGTCCATGACATTTTTCCTGAATTTTTTCATTCATTTTTAATATATCCTTTTAATTTTCAATCTTGTTTTTATTATTTTTATAAATAATGACAATAATGTACACATTTATGGAGTACAACGTAATGCTTTAATACATGTTTACCATGTCAGATCCTTTTATCAGGCTAAGTAAGAAGTCTATCAACTCACACACTTTTTGTAAATTAAAAATATTTTAAATCCTCACCAACTTTTAAAAATACAATGAATTATTACTTATTATAGTCAGCAATGGATCATTAAGACTTATTTAACCTGTCTAAATAAAGCTTCATACCCTTTGATCGAAGTCTCCTCTTTCCCTGTTTACCTCTACTCCTAACTTCTGGTAACCATCATTTTTCTCTTTATTTCTGCTGATCAAACTTCCTATGCATCAGTAAGATCATAAAGTATGTGTCTTTTGGTGCCTGGTTTAATTCACTTCACATAATTCCCACAAGATTCACTCATTTATATCATCTCATTTAGCAGATTAATGATACTCTACTGCATATACAACACATTGTATCAATTTATCTGATATCTATTCATATAATGGTGGACACCTATGTTGCTTTCGTATTTTAGCTGTTGTGAATATGCTACATGAGAACACACATATCTCTTCAGCCTAATGACTTAAATTCCTCTGGATATACACCAGAAATAGGACCATTGGATCATATGGTAAATGTATTACTGGTTTTCTGAGGAACGTCCATACTATTTTTTATAATGGCAGCACTAATTTAAATTTCTACCAACAGTACACCAAAATTCTCTTTTCTCTATGGTCTTACCAACATTTACTATCTTTTGTGTATTTTTTAAAGTAATCAAACTGAGAACCAAACTGAGGGCCTGCCCCCACTTCTTTTGGAAAAGTGTGAGGTTACATTTCACTCTGGTTTTACCTTAGACTAGCCTTGAGATTAGTTATGATTGACAGTTTTCAACTGACAAGTTGATAGTTTGGGTTTATATTTATTATTTTTCTTTCTTTATTTTGTGGTAGTGGAGACTGAACTCAGATTCTTCATTTTGAGCTGCATCTCAAGCCTCTTTTATTATGAGGCACAGTCTCACTAAAATGCCTACGCTGGGCAGGAACTTGCAATATTCCTTGCATCGCCCCCCACAGTTCTGGGATTACAGTCATGTGCCACATCATTTCTGTATGTATTCTTCTAAGAAATGTCTTTTCAGATTCCCTCTTCATGCAGATTGGATTGATTTGTTTTTGAAGAGCTAGGTTGCTTATATATTTTCAATATATATTTCTTATCATATTTATTTTTGCAAATATTCTCTGTCAAACTCTTGGCATATCTTAACTCTATTTTTTCCTTTTAGTTTGATGCAATCCCGTGTATTTATTTTGTCCTTTATTATGTGTGCTTTTTGGAGTCATATCTAAAAAATCTTTGTCCAGACCCAGACTATGGAGCGTCTCCTATGTGTTTTCCTATTGTAGTTTCAGGTGCTATATTTAGGATTTTAAACCATTTTGAGATGATTTTTTTTAATATAGTGTAAGTGTCCAATTTCATTCTTCTATTTGCAACTATATACTTCTCCTACTATCTTTTGTTGAAGATGCTATCCTTTCTTCTTTTCTTTTTGACATCTTTTTTTGAAAGTCAAAATTTGACCATAAATGCATAAGTCTATGTCTGAGCCCTCCATCCTTCCTGAGTGGTCCATGTGTCTGTTTTCATGTTGTTTGATTACTACAATTTTGTAATAGATTTTGAAGTCATAGTATGATGGCTTTAGCTTTATTCTCTGCATAAATATGTGTTGGCTATTTAAAGTCTTTCTTGTGGTTCCATACAAATTTGAGGATTTCATTGATTCTGTAGATCACTTGGAAATAGTATGGAAATTTCAATCCATGAACACAGGATGATTTTCTATTTAATTGTCATTTACAATTTCTTTCATTCATGTTACATGATTTTTAGTATGTACAGCTCTCAGTTTCTTTGCTAAATTACCTTTACTTTTTTAGTGATCCTATTGTGAATGAGATTGATTTCTGAATGTCTTTTCCAGATAGCTGATTGTTACTATAAAGAAATGTTAGTAATGTTGTGCTCTGATTTTGAACCTTTCACCTTTAGTTTTGAATTGCTTATCAGTGCTAACAGATTTTGGGTACCTTTAGTGTTTTCTACATAGAAGATCATGTCAATAACAGGGAAAATTTTGGGGATTTTTTTCCTACTGGACAACTGTTATTTGATTTTCTTGAATAATTGATTTGACTGAAACTTCTAGTTTGATTGAATAGAAATATTGAGAGTCGGTATCCTCATTTAGTCGCTGATGTTAAAGGAAAAGTTGAAAATGCTTCACCACCGACTACGATGTTAGTTAAGGGATTTTCAGCCTTTACTTTATTAAGATACATCATTTCTGTGCCCAAATTATTAAAATTGTTTATCATGAAAGGTTACTTGATTCTGTCAAAAATTTTCAACATACACTGAGATGGTCATATGGATTTTGTCTTTCATTTAGTTAATTTGTTTTGTCACATTGATTGATTTGTGTATGCTGAACCATCCTTGTACTCCAGGGATAAGTACTTTTTTTTTAATCATAGTGGATGACATTTTTAGGGAGTTCTTTTATTTAGTTGGTAATTTTTTGTAGAGAGGTTTTGGATCTAGGTCGTCAGAGATATTGACCTCTAATTTACTTTGCATGTATTGTTCTTACTTGGTTTTAATATTAGGGTAATTATAGTGTCATAACTTGAATTTAGAAATGTGCCTTTATCATGTTAAAGTCTTTGGAAGTGTTTGAGAAGAACTGGTATTTGGTATTCCCTAAACATTTTGTAGAATTCTTTCCATTAAGTCATCTGGTTCTGGAATCTTGCATTTTTTTAAAGCTCTATTTGCTAAATGAATTTGTAATTATTCATCTAATCTCTTTTTTTAATTGTTAATTTGTTCAGATTTTTTCCATTTCTTTTCATTCAGTCTTCTAAGTTTTTATGTTTCTAGGAATTCATGCATTTTTCTAGGTCATCCTGTGTGTCGACATTTAATTGTTCGTAGTAGTCTCTTATGACCTTTGTATTTCTGTTATATCAGTTGTAATATCTTCTCTTTTGTTCCTGACTATATTTGAATCTTTTTTCTTAGTCTAGCTGAGAAAGTTTGTTGATTTTGTTTGTTTTTTCAAGGAATTAACTTCTATTTTCATTTATGTTTACACCATCTTTGTACCATTCATTTCACTCATTTCTATTCTGATTTTAATTCTTTTTTTTTCTTCTGACTTTGAATTTAATTTTCTTTTTAGTTCCTTGCGGTGTAATATTAAGTTGTATGAGATCTTTCTTTCACTTTGATATAGGCATTTATTGATATGAATTTCTCTCTCATAATCACTTTTGAAGTACCTGTAAGTTTTAACGTATTTTGTTTCTATTTGTATTTGTCTCAAAATATTTTTAATTTCTCCTTTAATTCCTTCTTTAACTCCTTAGTTGTTTGAGGCATCTTTCCTTTCCATATCCTACTTGCCTACCTATTAAAATCTGGTCGTTTGTAGTAGACATTTCTCATTCAGCAGACAAACTTTCTTCCTACCTTTGGAAATATGCCACTCTGTGACTTTTGAGTAGGTACAAGGATCCTACTCTGACAAACCTGGTTTTTGGAGTCCTGACATGTTATCTAGATATTATTCCTGAAATTTTGAACTTGGAAAGAAGTTATGAGAAGTTGGATGACTGTTTGAAACACCTTCTATTGGTAATTTCATGATATCCACAGTGCTACACTAGGTACACAATGGCAGTGTCAACAGTGTGCTAGAAGTGTCTTGTATTGGCTTTGCCTAATTTTTAAAATTTACAGAATTTTCATTATTTATTAAGCATGTTTGCTGTTAAATATTAAGTTATATAAACATAACTATTATATTAAAATTATATTAAATTATATTAAAACAATCATTTTCAGTTTCTGAAGTTATTTATGTCTACTTCATATGTGTAAGAGAAATACTTTACGTATACGTACTGTAATGTATATTTTACCACATTTTCCTAACAGCTTGCAGTAGTATCAGACTGAGACTTGAAGTGTCTCACAATGAAAATATTTTCAGCATGAAAAGTTGAGAAATATTGCAAGTCATTAGAAAGCAGGACATCACACTAGCTGCCTAAAGGTGCTGATGCCAAACTCAGCATCCGCAGTCCAGACGGTAGCAGCGGGCTCTGACCAGCCTGTCCAGTGTGCCACTGCCACTCTTCTTTCTGCTCATTTTTTGAGTCTGAACGTCTAGCCTTCCACGAGTCTGTAACCTAATTCTAAGCCTTCTGATAAAATGTTATATTTTTGCTCAAAGGAACCTGTATCTATTATTTCAAATATGAAGCCTAAAAGGGTTTATAAAATACTGAAAGTCTATCACTGAGAACCAATGAAAGCATTTTTCCCTTTTACTACAGGTAGCTCTTACATTTCAATATCTGCACTAAACACAAAATTGCAATGTACTTGTTTATGCCTTTATGTCTTCAAGGCTAGGGACACTGTTTTTACATATCTTTATTTCTCAAGGTTCTATGGCCAGGACTGGAGTAGAGAAGGTAATAAATAAATACTGGGCTGTTGTTTGTTGATTGCATCTCTAGAGAATCGGAGTGTGTGTGTGGTGCCAGTTTCAGATATATCCTGTGGGATCAACACTTCTGAAGTAATCCGCTTCATAACTATGATTCAGAGAAGCTAGATAGGGATGTGAAATCTGAATTATTTGTTTATTGTCACTGAAGCTTCCTAATTCAGAAACTACAAGCACCTGGGGAAGAAATGATACAGTGACATTATTGCTCAGGACCTGGAAGAGAATGTCTACCAAATATCCTCCCAAAGAAACTACACTGAAAAAGAATAAAACAAGACAGATTTAAAGATTGAATGACATAAATACAAAATAAAAGTATCAAAATTTACTGAATGGCTGACCAAAATAATACTATTAATGAGGGGGGAAATGAACAAGCAAAAAAAAAAATACAGAAAATATAAAGCATATGTGTGAGAAAATACATAAAATTTAGCAAAGATTCTGAAAAGTTCTACTATTTACCTATTTTTGAGGCGTTTTATGGGCTACACTTAACTTCTATCTAGTGCTGTTAATAATAAGAGATAGTTTATCAGTGTATTTGTCACTCAAATTAGAAACATTGTTACTGGTTCACCTCAATCTATTGTAGTTTTATACAGTTTTAATTGACATAATAAGTTTCACAGTGGGTATAATGATTTATATAAATGTAAATTCAAAATTATATTCTGATAAGATTAGATGACAATTAGTTTTTAAGTCAACTTGTGAACTGCATTGTCAAAGGAAAAAATGTAATGAAAAGTTTCAGGGAAATTTGCTTGTCACGCTAATGAAACATAAAGCAATCAACACCAGGTTTGTTTGTTACATGATTTTGTACAAGTTTTATTAACAGAACAGAAATTTTAAGAATATTCTAACGCTTTTCTTTGAATTAACAAATGAAAATACTGTAGCCAAAAAAATGAAATGATAAAGGCAAAAATCATACTTATCAATGTTTTTTAAAAAACAAAAGAATTAAAACAGCCAAGATCCCAAAAATGGTAGGGGCATGCATAGCATAAAACCAGTTCTTCACAAAAGCATTGGCAAAAAGAAAGAAAGGGAGAGAGAGAAAGAAAGAGAAAGAAAGAAAGAAAGAAAGAAAGAAAGAAAGAAAGAAAGAAAGAAAGAAAGAAAGAAAAAGAAGGAAGGAAGGAAATCATCTTATCATATCTATGAAAGTCAGGATGTTTAAGAAGAATCTGCAAAATCTTGGTAAAAAATGACTTTTTCAGTAATACTGAATTATAATTTGCCTGCTATAGATTTAATTAATTTCAGCTGTAGAACCAGTGATCTTTTGTAATTCATTACATTAGGAAAGCACCACTTTCATTGTTAGGAAACACTTTATTGCCCCAATAAGATCATTCATACCTCCTAAGGGTTTGTAAATTGTAAACAATGTATAGATTTTTATGTAAATATTTCAAAGTGTTTTAAGAATAACATTTTCTATATTTATTTCTTAATGTAAATCTTGTGTAGTCATAATACCTTTGATATGTTCGTTACGCTAATGACTTTTAAAGAGGTATTCATTATTCAAGTGGCTAGATTTTACTGAATTATTTGATAACAGTAATGTTATTGAATTTTATTAAAAAGATATCACACAGAAATTTAACTTTGAATTTGCTGAAAATAACTTGAAGCCACATATGGTCATTATTTTAAAGTGTTTAAATAGTAGTTAAAATTATATTAAGTGTAAAGTACAACACATTTAGTAGCATCATTGAAATCTTTGTTGACATATTTCTATTTGTGTTCAATGACTAATATAGATATATGTTCCACCATAGTTATTTTTTAGTCTATTTCTCCTTACAAGTCTACCTTTTCTTTTTTTTAAATTTTATTTAAAGAAAGACCAAACAAAACAGAAAATAAGTAGAAATAATACATACGTTCAAAGAAAAATAAACAGTAAAAAATCACTATTTGATCTTTAGATACTGTCTGCTTACAAATAGTTGTTCAAGATACAAAAGTGAAACATATAAAGTGGGAATTCAAACAGCAAGAATTGTGAGAATTCAAACAGTTCTGTTCAACTATCCAACAAAAATTTAGCAATATGGTTATCACTCCTACAAACTTAAACATACATACAGTTATCTATATCTTCATTTATGTTGAGATTAAACAAACTAAAGCAGGC
Source organism: Cavia porcellus (assembly GCF_034190915.1). Lineage (NCBI taxonomy): Eukaryota > Metazoa > Chordata > Mammalia > Rodentia > Caviidae > Cavia > Cavia porcellus. The sequence goes on from NW_026947504.1 coordinate 62,549,791, forward strand.
TAAAATCATTCTAAACAAAGAATAATACTATTGCTGGATTTTACATCGTGACACTCCGGGATCAACACTGAGTACTATAGTGTCTTTTTTTTTTTTTTTTTTTTACTTAAGAAAGACTAAAAAAAAAAATAGAAAATTTGTTAGAAACAATACATACTTTCAAAGAAAAAGTAAACCATAAGAAATCACTAGATGATGATTACAGATTGTCGTCTTACAAATAGTTATTCAAGATACTAAAGTGGAACATATAAAGTAGGGATTCAAACAGTGAGACTGCAACCAGTTCTGTTCAACTATCCAATAAAAATTTAGAAAAATGGTTATCAATCCTATACACTTAAACATACATGTAGTTATCCACATCTTCAATTATGTCGATATTGAACAAACCAGAAGAGTCTAATATCACTCTGACAAAGAATAATACTACTGTTGAGTGTCACATTATGACACTCCAGGATCAGCTCTGGGTACTTTAGTGTCTCTTTTTCTTCAAAGTATTTGTTCATTTCATCATGTGTCATAAGATCAGTTCTCATAAACTGTTTACAGGTTCTATACATGCATGAGTCTTAACATATATTTCTATCCTTTCTACATTAGAGGGAAAAACAAAACAAAGCAAGACAAAACAAAACATATTCCTATAAAGACATGAAATGAAAAGGACATATAAGACCATTACACAAGGAATTCCACCATAGTTCCTGTGTTATCTCGTTATTTTCAATAGAATTGGCTATATCATCAGACATAGTATAATTGAATATATCAGTACATAACAATATTAATAAAAACACAACTTAGTATATTGTGTAAAACTTCAAAAGCAGGCAGTAATAAAACCAGAATGTGTATTGTAGTGAGTCTTGTCATCTTCAGTGTAGTTCCCTATACTCTCAAACTTGATACTATCAATCATATCAGTTTTGAATAAAATCTGTCAAATCCAAACAGCAATCAAACAAACAAGATTTAACTAAGATCAGTCATGATAAAACAGTATAAGTCACACAAGGCTCCCGATTAAGTTAATCAGAAATTAAAGATGATTACTGTGCTATATTCTGATGTTTTGAGGATAGCTGTCTGTGCCATCAAATCTAATGCAAGTAGACAAACTGGGACACAATAAAATCTATCTAAGCAGAGTGGTGCAAGTAATGTGGGTTTTAAATCCTGATACACTATTAACAATATCTTCTGCCATGTTTTTTAAGACTCTCCTTCCTCTTTCACTTCCCCAGGCTACACTGTGCATTTTTGGGTCTCACCAAGACCCTTGGTTTTAAATTGGGTGGGGGCAACCTGCTACTTATCTAAGTGGTTCCAAACCTTCTTTCTCCTGGACATGATCTCTAATTGTATTCCTTTACTGATTAAAGCCTGTTTTTCAAACCTATCCACAAATAATGGTCTAGTTGCCTCTATTATTCTATGGTTTTCTGTCACAGAGTATTGTTTTCTCATATTTGATTTTCAGTCCATGTACACTTTTTCATGTTAATTATATTTCCTATATATAGAACCTTGGTGGACCTTACCTCTTAATCTACTCCACATGTGGTTTTCTTTTAAATTTAGTGAGTCAAGTCCATGTATATTAGAGATTATAACCAACCTTCTCTGCCTCATTTCTGTTATGCTCTTTTTTGCCATCAGTTGTCTGCTTGTCTTCTTCATTCTGTTTTCTGCTCCATTCATTGAGGCCTCTCTGCCACTATTTCTGGAATCCTAGTACCTTCCTCTCTCTAGAATGCTCTGCAGTATTCTCTGTAGAGCTGGATTGATGGTCACGAATTTCCCAAGTTCTTCTTTGTCTTGTAAGCATTTTGTTTCACCATTAATCTCGAGAGACAGATTTTCAGGGTGTATCTGGGCTGGAGGTTATTTTCTTTTAAGGCATGGAATATTTCACTCCAGGCTCTTTTTGACTTGATGGTTTGTCTTGAGAGTTCTGCCATGTTTCTGAGGGGCCTTCCTTTATAGGTGATCTGTTTCTTGTCTCTAACAGCTTTTAATATTCTGTTCTCCTACTGAATTTCTGGAATCTTAATTATTAAATGCTTGTGTGTAGCTCTGTTTTGGTTATAGGTGGCTGGCGTTCTGTATGCCTCATACATCAAAATATCATTTCCTGTTCCTATGTTTGGGAAGTTTTCCTTATTTATTTCTGTGAATAGCCTTTCCACTTCCTTTGTTTGTACCCCAGCTTCTTCATTCACATTCTTTATTCTCAAGTTATAGATCCTCTTGTCATCTTCTAGCCTTTGTATTGTTACTGCTTGTTTCCTTGTTATTTTTAAAAAGGTTTTCCTTTCATAATCCCACATTGCAAACCTGTCCTCCGGTTTAGATAATCTATCTTTTGTTTCTTTGAAGCAGTTTTGCCATCTTTCCATAGAATTTTTAATTTCCTGGTAATCTCTTTAAATGTGCTTCATATACTGTATATTTTCTTTATATTATTCATCAAATGGTTCTCTCCTATGTTTGATTTCTTCCATTCTTCCATCTGTGTTTTCTTGAGGAGTGCTTTGCATCTCTTTTCTTAATCTTCTTTTCTTTTTTCTTTTTTTTTTAAATTTTATTTAAGGAGAAAAGAAAAAAAAAGCAGGGAAAGGGTACAAGTTGTACAGATTTACAGAAAAAAAATGAACAGTAGGAAATCACTAGTTAATGGATTACATATTGTCATCTTAGAAATAATTGTTCAAGTCACAAAATTAAAGCTTGTAAAGTGGACATTCCATCAATGATACTGCAAACAGTTCTGTTCCTTGATCCAATAAAACTCTGTGATATCATTTTCTATCTTATACACTTAAATATACATGCAGTTATATAGTTTGGAGCACTTTCTTTTCCTCTCTTTTGTACCATGACTATTACACATTTTGGGTTTCATTGCTCCCACGGTTCTTATTACTTTTTTGGAAGAGAGTAAAACCAAATGTGACATAACAGAACAGAATCGGTCAAGTCAAAAGGGTGGACATAATAGATGATGTAAAAACATAATACAAGGTGATCAACAATGGTTACCATAATGCCTCCCGCTACCTCTAATAGAATTGCCTATATCGTTAGTTATAATACAATTGAACAAAACAGTAAAGAATAAAACCGACAAAACCAAAACATTGGAGACATTGTAGGTCTTCAAAAGTAGATAAAAGTAAACAAGAATGGGCGTCATAATGAATCTCATTATCTTCACAGCTGATGTCTAAACTTTCGAACCTGATACTATCCAGCAAAACAGAATAGGGGAACATCAGTTAAAAACCAGATGGTGAGAGTAATACAGGGCTTTAAATCAAGGTAATGAAAAGTCAAAGTGGGTTACTATAATATATCCTGCTATTTTTTTTCCTTTAATTAAAAGGATAAAGATAAAAAAGTAAATAATGGAGTGGAGATTGAGATAAAAGAGGGCATAACAACGAAACAGCGCAGATCAAAACATAACCATTTAAGCAGAATAGTGTTTCACCACCAGATAATCCTAACCTAAAAGTAGTTACCATATTGTCTCTTTCTTTGAAATCCTTGAGTACAACTTCGTATACTGTAGCATTAAGTATATCAAAACAATGTAAAACCATTCAAGAGAATGACAGCATTACAAAGTATTTAGAATCGACTAACAGAAAATGAACAATGGTTTCTGTATAATCTCCTTGTCTTTAAAAGGTTTTTGCTTATACTATCGTACATAATAAAATCCAATAAGATACAGCCTATTTTATATCTTGCATTACTTGGCTAAATATTTCCCTTTTGAACTCGTCTGTGAGGTCCTGAAGATATCTCTTTATGTCCACTGGTGTGTGTCAGATATGGCATGTTTGCCATCATTCTCCTTTGTATTTACCTGCCCTAGGTCAATGTTCTCAGGCTTGGGGCCTGAGGACTTTTTCTTGTAGCTTCCTCTTCCCACCTTTTTTGTTTCTTTTAGCAAGCTCAGTTTCTGTTTTTTGTTTGTTTGTTTATAATTCTTCAGAAGCACACTGGCTAGGTGACCCTTTCCACTGCAGTGTGCTAGTGAGTTGCAAACAGGGGCAGTGTATGCTGGCTCCTCCCTTCTGAATCAGTCATGCTGCTGAGGACTACCCTGTATTAGTGTGCGCCACTTCCCCTCTGGGTCAGTCAAACTGCTGAGGCCTTCACTGCATTTGTGTGGGCCACAGCCATAGGGAATTGATTTCAGATAACTTATTGGGTCTCAGGCAGTTCACGTGACCCAAGCCAAGCTCCCTCCACCAATCCCATCCAGGAAGGGAACAGCTGACTGAAGTCACTGCTGCCCCTTGTTCCTGCCAGTCCTGCCTGGTCCCAGAATGTCATCTGTTGGAGCCTCCTTCTCTGTGGAATGGTTATATTCCTATCAGTCACCACAGGTTCCCCAGTAGCTCAGTTTTCTGTTTGGCTCGTGGACCCCCTACCTCAGTATGCCTGCATTTCCAGTGAGTCGAAGCAGCAGGATTTCAGATGGCTCAGTAAGTCGCCATCGCTTGGGTTTGGGCGCTGCAGTGGGAGCACTGAACCTTTCAGTGTTCCAATAATAACACTGGGACTGTATGTTCGATCGGTTCTTCTCACCTTAGTTTCTTCTTTGGACAAAAGATTCCATCTCCCTCTGTTCAGGACTCCCCACTCTGTATTATTTTGAATTCTAAGTTGACTATCTCAGGGAGCCTCTGTAGCTTACTGTTATTTATCCACCATCTTTGTTCTTCCAAGTCTACCTTTTCTTAACTCATTTTGGTTCTATATCATCAATTATATAAATGCTCATGACTACATTGCACAAGTTCATTATGGCTTAACTTTAGACTGTAGCTTTAATAAATACAAAATTACATTTCAAATATTTTTCTTCCCTATCAAAACTATCACTTCAACTATATTTTCATCATATTTGGATATCATGCATATCCATTCTTTGAACATTACAAACATTTTGCTTTTCTTGTATTTCTTACAAGCAGCATTATTTTTATTTGGATAAAAGCCTAGGCATAGGCTTGCAAACATATGAAGATAAACTCCATACTTTATAATAATTTCTTTAATCACTTCCTTGTAAGGAAGAATTTGAGCTTCTTTCGAGTTTGTAGTTTGGATATTTGTAAGTGTATGATGAGCACCATTCTTATGATTGATACATTGTGTCAACTTGAGAAGTTTAGCAGTATAACTGAGAAACTCAGCAGGGAGTCAGCATCCTTATTTGTAAATTTCCTGTGTAAGGAGAGAGCACAGAGATTTTGTGATTGCTACACCCACCCTAGAGTGCAGGGTGGCCTGTGTACCATATAAGGGAAAAGAAGAGGCTTGTTCCCCCTTTTGCTCTGGCTGCTACCTTGAAGTGTTGTCCCAGTGCCATGCCACTCTGCTTTGGAGCCAGCTGATTATGGACTGAAACCTCTAGAGTGAGCTAAATAAACCTTTCCTTCTTTTGTTTTGGGTGTTGGCTTTGTCTCAGCAATGAGAGAAAAGTAACCAAGACAGTCCCTATATCCATAGCTTCTAAGGTTTTAGAGATTTAAAAGTAAGTGTATTGTAATTGATTGAACTTTCCAAAGTGACCATTAAAATGTTTGAATTGAGCATAGCAATAATGACAAGTTATGGTTCTATAACATTGATTTATTCTTCCATTCAGCAATTAATGATGAGGAGGCACTCTCTGGTGAAAATGAAAGAATAATGTATTTTTCTGCCAAGCGAATATTCAGTAGGCCTAACATCATTCATCAAATAATCCATATTGTCAGTTTCATTATACACTGAATTCCCATTACTGTACATTGAATAAACTTTTAATCTGTATATATTTTTTCAGTACCACAATGATTTATTATCATGATTATTATTACTATGATTTCTTTATGATTTGGTCTTTAGGTCTGTCTTTTGAGAGTGAACATAATGCTAAACTGTATCTAGGAGATCTGTGATGCTTGTGAGTGTGTGTGTGATGAGGAAATGAAACTTTAATTAATGAAACATGAAACTTACTGAGCTCTCACAAAAGTAAGGCACTTTGATATGAGTCCATCAAAAAGACTTGAAAAGGGGAGTGAGCTCAGCTAGTGGATGAGACAGGAGAAAGCGATGTGAGAGTTCAGGCCTTTTGTAAGGTCCATCAGAATTATTCCTTAGGCTTTTCTGTGGGATTTTGTTGTATTTTATTTTTGTTTTAAAGAGAGTGAAACAAAACAAAACAAAACAGAACAGAATAAAGCAAATCAAAACAGCAGTGCAAGCAACATAGTACTTCACAACAAGACAACAGGACATCAACAGTGGCTATCAGAAGCCTCTTATTTTCTTTCCAAATAGCTGAGCATACCTTCACACACAATAATATCAAACATAGCAAAATAGTATAAAATCAATCAAAAAATGAAAGCACTACAGGACTTCAAAACCAGATAACAGGAAATGAACAATTACTACTATAATATCTTATTTTCCTCAAAAAAGTTGTCTATTCCATCACCCATAATAAAATCAGATAAAACACAGAACAGAGCCAATCAAAACAAAAGAACAAAAGCATGGTAGAACTTCAAAACAAGATGATAGAAAACCAGCAGTGGCAACCATAATGTCTTGTTTTCTTCAAAATAGCTGTTTATAGCACATCACACATTAAAAAAATCAAACAAAACAAAACAGAATGAAACCAATTAAAACAAATGAATGAAAGTATTATAAAACTTCAAAACAAGATAATAGGAAACCAACCATGATTATCATGATACATCCCATTATGTTCAAAATAGCTGCCCATAACATTAGATACAGTAAAACCTAACAAAACAAGACAGAACAAAGGAAACCCTAACAAAATTTGTGAAACCAATACAAAAGCTCAAGACAAGAAAATAAAAAATTAACAGTCGTTACCACCTTTACTTCCAAAGTGTTTCTTCCTCTATCTTCTTACAATAACTATTTTGCTTTTGGATCCCATTAACTCCTCTGTTTTTTATGCTAGTGCAAACTGTTTTGTTCATGAACATGATCTCCAGTTGCATCCTTTTACATACAAGAGCCTCAAGATTATTCTATTTTATAGCTGGGTAGCTTTTCCCTGCATGAAAATATCACCACTTTATCTATTCTGCAGGTGATGGAAAAGTTGCTCTTGCTTTTTTGTTGTCTATTGTCACATGGAGCAATTCTTTTCTCTCCTTTGATTTTCAGTCTATGAATTTCCTTTCCAGTTAAATGTATCTCTCATATATAGGATATTGAAGGATCTTGTTTCCTGACCCACTCCCTGTGTTTCATTTTACTGCTGAACTGAGGCCATCTATGTTAGTGGTATAACTGGTATACATTGGTTTGTCTCTGCCATGCTATCCTCCTGTTGTTGGTCCTCTATTTTTCCACTTCATTCAATTGCCTGTCTTACTTGATGATCCTCCTCTGCTGCTGTTTCTGGAACCATGGTCATCTTTATCTCTGTCTAGAATATCCTTTATCAATCTTTGTAGGGCTGGTTTGTTAGTTATGAATTCTTTCAGCTGTTCTTTATCATGGAAGTATCTTATTTTTCCATCAATTTTCAAATATAATTTTGCAAGGTATATCAATCTGGGTTGGAAGTTGTTTTCTTTCAGGGTTTGAAACACTTTACTCCAAACTCTTCTTGACTCAGTGGTTTATGCTGATAAGTCTGTCGTGATTCTGGTTGGTTTTCCTTTACAGTTATAAATTGGTTTCCTTTATAAGTTTATAAGTTTCCTTTATAATTTTTTTTCTCTAACAGCTTTTAATATTCTATTCTTGGGCTGAATATCTGGGATCTTGAGTATTGTATATCTGGGTGCAGATTTTCTTTGGTTATGGCTAATTGGAGTTCTATACACCTCACTTATTTGCATGCCAGATCCATTTCCCATATTTGGGAAGTTCTCTATTACTTCTGTAAATGCCGTTTTAATTTCATTTGTGTTGACGCTTACTTCTTTACTAACACTTATAATTCTTAAATTATGCTTCCTTGTGTCATGTCACAAATGTTGAGTTGTTACTTCCTGGCTCCTTTGTATTTTAAGAGATCTTTCCTTTCACAGTCACTAGCTGCAGTCCTGTCTTCAAGGTCTGAAAGTCTATCTTCAGTCTCTTTCAAGCGGTTTTGCCGGCCTTTTGGCTGACTTTTTAATTTCCTGGATCTCTCTTTGAATCTGTTTCATGCATTCTAATTCCTTCCTATACTCATTCAAACCAGCATTAATTTCCGTCATTTTCCTATGCTCCTCTTTTTTGTCTGTGTCTTCTTTACACATGCTAAGCAATTTTTTCAGTATGTTTGTGATTTCTTCTTTTCCCTGAGACATTGTTTCTGATTTAATTGGTTTTACAATTTCATGAAGTTGTTTCTTTACTTCAATTGCTATCCTCTCAGAGATTTCAGGTGTGTGACTTCCATTTCCTTCCATGACTGTATCTCCCAGACTTGTTCTTTGTGGACTGACGGTCTGAGACTGTCTTTTGCTCCTTTGTTTTGACATTCTTCTGGGTCCCTCCCAACAAGCTGGTTGTGGGGCCCATGGCACTTCCCACACTGATTGCCCTTATATGGTGTAGGAGAATGGGATAGGACCCTGAGTTCTTCTGACCCCAGATTTACAGTGAGGAATCAGGGCACTGGGTGGGCTTCTCCAGACCTGTGCAGCTACACTGGGCTTCCCTGATGGCCAGGCGTATGTGGGTGGGGCTGCTTCTCTCAGCCTGTGTGTCTACACTGGACTTCTGTGATGGTGGCAGGCACACAGTGACATGTTTCTCTGATTCTCCCAGTGGATGATGACTGCCTGAAGGAACCAAGGCCCCCCCATGGTGGAATACAGGTACATGGGGCTTGCCTTCCTGTGTGTCCCTGCTCCTGGTGGCTGCCCACAGGAAGGAGCCTTTCAGTGGCAGCACCTGGCAGGTGGAGGCAGATCTGTTGTTTTTCTCTGCCCATGCTGGCTGCCTACAGAAAAAGGCCTTCTGCTGGTGGCAGGCAGGCAGAAATAGATCTGTCCAGCTCTCTCTTCCTGCACTGGCTGCCCACAGGATGGAACTCCTTCAGTAATGGAATCCAGCAGGTGGAGGTGGATCTGCTAGTTCTTTTCTGTGGGGTTTTAAAGAAAACACAAAATGGAGAGACCTTAATTGCAAAACTCCTGGCCAGCGTCTGTAGAGTATGTTAAGTCTTGGAACAGTGAAATCAAGAACAAGTGTACTAAGTGACAAATAACCTCTCAAAAAGGGGAGGTTTTAACTAGGCCAAAAATGACAGGGTATGACTGCATTTCAAATGACTTATATCAGACATAAAACTGGATGCCAGCAGCAGAAGCCACATTAGACAAATTAATTACATATGCTTCTTAAAAGCATCATCATCATATATTTTCAGGTATAACTGAATTTGCACTTCAATCACACCTCAGCTACAAACATGCAGCAGTGATGGATAATATGAAAATGGAAAATAAAAACATTTATCTGTTTAACTGATACTGAAACAGCAAATCAAAATGATAAGATAGACTAAAGGTAGTGAGATGTTACTTTCTGAATTATGACATTAGCATGCTGGTCAAATTTTTGACTATGTAGAACTGAGAGGAAAAACTGGTCCATACAAAATGAGGAGTCTGAGGCAGACTTAGTATTACAGGAAGTAAAGACATGGAGTATGTCACCCTCAAACACTGTTTTGAATATGGGCAAGGCCAAAAATCCCAAGACAATTTATTTCTGGGACATGAAACCAGCATTAATTTCCAAGTTAAAGCATTACAAGAAAACTAGAGACAAATATCCTTTGTTACTGCAGATACAATAAACTTAAAAAATTAGAAAAATGGTTTTTGCTGCATATTGAAAGTATTTAACACTATGGTAAAGATACAGTGTCCTAGAAAGATAACAAATCAATCAATGTAATACAACACTTTAACAGAATGAAGGGAATTATACAAATGTTCATCTCACTTGATGCAGAAAAATCATTTAACAATATCCAATAGCCTATCATGATAAAAGCCATTTAATAAACTAAGAAAAAAGAAATGTTCTCAATACTGTGAAAAGTATTTATGAAAACTCGCATCTGACATTACACTAAATGGAAAAATGAGGGCTTAGGATTTAGCTCTGTGGCATAAGCACCTGCTTGGCAAGCAGGAGGTCATGAATTTGATCCTCAGTACCAAAAAGAAAAATAAAATAAATGGAAAAAGATTAATAGCTTCTTTTCTAAGGTCAGAAAAAAGGAAAGATATCTGCTTTCACTAGTTCTATTCAACATTGCACTGGAAGTTTTAGTCAGAGAGAAATTTCAAGAAAAATACACACACACAAAAAAAGGTTTCTGTAGGTAGATTTAAGAGGAGAAAATTTACAAACTTAAAAGAAAAAGATAAAACTATTTTCACAGATGGCACTATACTTTGTATAAAAATCCCCAAAGAATAGTTATGAAAACTATTACAATAAGCAAATTGGCAGATTTTTCAAATTGTAAGACCAACATACAAAATTCAATTGGACTTCTACACATCAACAATGAACTATCTAAAAAGGAAACTGTACCATTTGTAATAATGTCAAAAAGACTACAAAACTTATGAACAAATTTAATCAAGGAGGTACTAGTTTTTCACACTTTCACACTTCTGCTGGTGGTGCCAGGTATAATCTGAAAATTATAAAACATTGTTTAAAGAAGTTGAAGAAGGTTGAAGTGAAAGGAAAGATTTTCTTGCGCACAGATTAGAATATTCAATATTCTCGGGTTCAGGAGAACATGGCAGATAGATAGCAGCAGCTTCGGAGGTCCTCTGAGAAACCGCACTTAAAATTCAGGAATGGTGCCTGGCGAGAAGTCTTAAGCAAGGGGAGATATAGTTTGCCGACCCAGGAATGAACTAAACTAAGAGAAACCAACTAGAAGCCCAATCCCGGTGATATAACAGGAACAGATAAGGTCTCAGCACGGAAGCTGGACCCCGCGCCACTGGAAGCTGCGATTTGAATTTCCTGCAACTGCTGCTGCATCCCAATCGGCACAGCAAGGAGAGAGACGTGAAAGTTCTAAAAGTGGGAAGCGGTGAATGGAGTTGAGAGCGGGACTGGCCGGGAGCCCTGCATCAACCTGTGGTGAATGAGCAGATCAGGGACCCTTCCATAGAGTAGGAGGTTTCAGCAAAGGACATATTAGGACCAGGCAGACTGGCTGGGACAGGATGCTGTAGTGACTTCAGTCACATATTCCCTTCTCAAGCGGGATTGGTGGGGAGTGCCTGGCCTGCGTGAGGCCGCTAAGACCCAGTAGGCTAGCCCAACCGAGGTCCGAGAGCCTGGAGGTGCACCCTAGCAGTGAAGCCTTTGGTAGGTTGACTTGGAGGGGCAGGCCCAGCATAGGCTGCCCAGGTCTGTGTCTCCCTAGTACACTGCAGTGGGCGGGAACACCTTTGGCACAATTCAAACAAACTGTAACCAACAAAGATAGAAACCGGGCCTCCTCTATACGCTTGTATAAAAGGAACAAAAAATATGGGAAGAGGGAGCAACAAGAAAGGGTCCGCGGTCCCCAGTCCTGAGAAACATGCAATATCAGATACGGCACCAATAGACATAAAGTGCTATCTCCAGAGCCTCATAGACAAGTTCAGGAATGAAGTTATTAACAACCTGAAGCAAGATATAAGTAGAATAGTTAGAGAAATGCTAAGCACCACCCAAGAAAAAACAGATGGTGGAATAGAAGAACAGAAAAAAAGGGGAGAATTGTTTGATGGAGAAAACATAGAATATGTGAAGCAGGTTCAAAGACATTACCAGGAAATTAAAAACTCTATTGAAAACTGGCAGAACAGCTTGAAAGAAACTAAGGATAGATTATCTGAACTGGAGGGCAGATTTGTAATATGGGAGCATGAAATGAAAAACTTCTTAAAAATAACAACAACAACAAAAAAACAAACAGCAACAATACAAAGGCTGGAAGATGATAAGAGGATCTATAACTTAAGAATTAAGAACATAAAAGAAGTAGGGACACAAACAAATGGACTACAAAAGCTATTCACAGAAATAATCCAAGAGAATTTCCCTAATTTAGCAAATGGTAAAGATACTCAGATGTATGAGGCATACAGGACCCCAGCCACCTACAACCCAAACAGAGCTACACCCAGGCATACAATAATCAAAGTTCCAGATATCCAATACAAGAACAGAATATTAAAAGCCCACAGAGACAAGAAACAGATCACTTACAAGGGAACAACCATCAGAATTACAGCAGACTTCTCGGCATAAACCATCAAATCATGAAGAGTGTGGGGGGAAATAATTCAAGCTTTGAAAGATAATAACCTCCAGCCAAGATTGATATATCCTGCACAACTGTCCCTAGAAATTGATGGAAAAACAAGGTGCTTCCAGATAAAGAGGAAATCGGGGAATTTGCAACCACCAATACAACTCTACAGAGAATACTGCAGGATATTCTAAAAAAGGAAAACACCAAGATTCCCGAAATAGTGGCAGAGAGGCCACAATGAATGGAGCAGAAAGTGAAATGAAGAAGAAAAACTGACAACAAATGACAGAAAAAGAGCTCAACAGAAATGAGACAAAGAAGATTGGATGGCAGGAACAACTATTTTGGAGAAAACAAGACATCATAATAGCTAGTGCTGATTTAGTATCATCTTGTTTTGAAGTTCCATCAAACATGTATTCTTCTGTCTCCATTTGTCTTAAAAGGTTGTATCTTATTGGATTTTATTATATATGATAATATAAGTAAAAACTTTTATAGACAAGGAGATTATACAGAAACCATTGATCATTTTCTGTTAATTGGTTCTAAATACCATGTAATAATGTCATTCTCTTGAATGGTTTTATAGTGTCTTGATATGTTTGGTGCTATAGTATATGAAATTATACTCAAAGAGTTCAAGGAAAGAGACACTATGGTAACTATTTTTATGTCAGAATATCTTGTGATGAAACACTATTTTCCTTAAATGGTTATGTTTTGACCTGCGCAGTTCTGTTGTTATGCCCTCTTTTATCTCAATCCCTTTTTTCTTTTAATTATTTACTTTTTTCTTTTTATCTTTTTAACTAAGGGAAAAATAAATAAAAATCACAGGATACATTATAGTAACCTACTTTGATTTCCTATTAACTTGATTTGAAATCCTGTATTGTCCTTACCATCTTGTTTTGACTGATTTTCCCCTATTCTTCTTTGCTTGATGGCACCAAGTTCAAAAGGATAGGCAAAACTGTGAAGATAATAAGATTCATTATGACGCCCATTCTGGTTGACTATTATCTTCTTTTAAAGTCCTGTAATGTCTCCAATGCTTTGGATTTATTCTTTACTGTTTTGTTCAATTTTATTATAACTGGCAATTCTTCTTAAAATAGCAAGAGGCAGTATGGTAACCATTGTTGATCACCTTGTATTTTGTTTTTACATTATCTATTATGTCTATCCTTTTGATTTGACTGACTCTGTTCTGATATTTCACATTTGGTTTTACTCTCTTCAAAAAAAGTAATAAGAACTGTGGGAGTAATAAAACCCAAAATGTGTAATTGTCATTGTACAAAAGAAAAGAAAAGAAAGTGCTCTAAAGTTTATAACTGCATATATGTTCAAGTGTGTAGGATGGATAACTATATTATTGAGTTTTTTTTTGATCATTGAACAAAACTGTTTGCACTCTCACTGTTTGAAGGTCCACTTTATATGCTTCAGTTTTGTAACTTGAACAACTATTTCTAAGATGAGAACATGTAATCTATTAACTAGTAATTTCTTACTGTTTATTTTTTAAATTTTGTATTACTTGTACCCTTTTTCTGTTTTTTTCTTTTTCTCCTTAAATAATAAAAAGTCTACCTCAAAAAAAGAATATTCAATATTCCTATGATGACCATTGCTCCTCAAAGTTATCTGCAGATGCATTATAATGCTTATCATAAACTTCCCATGTGTTTTGTTTTTAAAAATGGAAAAACCAGTTTTGAATCTCACATAAAATGAAAGAAACTCTGAATACCCAAAAGAAATTTGAAATGGGCAAAATTAGAAGTCTCACATTTTGTTTTCAAAATTTACAACTATGCTATGGTAATCAAAATTTTGCTGCTTACACAGGAATATATATATATATATATATATATATATATATATATATCAATGGAAAATGTTAAAAACTCACAAACAAACTCATAATACTGTGGTCAGTTGATTTTTGACAAAATCCAAAATATTTCAATGGGTAAAAAATTAATTTCATCAGAAACACACACGTAAAGAAAAAAAACCTAAGACCTTTATTTGATATTATCTACAAAATTTAATTAACAACTGATCAAAATCCTAAGCCTAAGATCTATAACTATAAAGCTCTAAGGAAACATAAAAATAAATTTTCATGATCTTTATTTATGTCTCTCCATAAAAATATATAAAACATATATTTAAATATATATTAAAACATGTTTTTATCTATGACACCAAAATCATAAGAAAGAAAAGGATTTTAATAAAACCTTAATAAAATTAAAAGCTGTCATAGATCAAAAGACTAGATATTTCTCCAAAAGAAGTTATATAAATGACCAAAAAGCCTATATGAGAAAAATATTCATCATTAGTCATGAGGGAAATGCAAATGAAAGTTATAAGAAGATATCAATTGACAACATTTTAACAACTATAATAATTATTATATTTAAAACAAAATTACAGTTTTTTTAAGTATTGGGGAATGAACCCCAGATCTTATCCATACCAGGCAGGTGCTATACTACTGAGCTATATTTCTACCCCAAAATATCAAGTGATGATGAAGTTGCAGAGAAATTGAAACACTCACATGTTGCCAGTAACAAGGTGCATGTTGTGAATACTTTATAAACTATCTATAGTTCCTGAAGGTCTACATGTATACACAAATAGATGAAAAGCAGGTGTTCAAATAAAGAATTGTATGTGAAGGTTCATGGTTACACTATTTGCAATAGCTAAAATTGTGAACAACTCAAATGTCCATCACCTGTTGAATGGATAAGCAACATGTGTGTGTGTGCACACGTGTATTTGTATTATTGAGTCATAAACATGAAAGAAATATTTAGAGATATCTACTATGATACGAATGAGCCTTAAAAACATTAGGAGAAGTATAAAAATTTATAGAGATAGAAAAAAATTCATAATTGCCTGGAGCTAGGGAGTGAGAGGCAATGGGAAATGACTACTTAATTGACACAGAAAGGTTTCTTTCTGACATGAAGCAAATGTTATGGAAGTAGATAGCAGTGATGAATTACACTGTATACTAAAACCCACTGAATTGACAATTTATAATGGTTGAAATTATGAATCTTATGTTTAGTGAATTTTTCTTTGACAAAGACATATAAGGACACATTAGAAAAACAAAGTTTGACAAATTATAAACTGTATAGAGACAGGAAAATATTCAAATATTTTATTAATTATGAAACATGGAGAGGGAATACCAAGATGGCAGAACAATATGCAGCAGAGAAAGAATCTCTTGAGGAGTCACTGTCCAGATGCTGGAGCATAGCAATGTGAAGACAAGAAGAAGAGAAGTGATTTGCCTGGGCCCTAGAAGAATCTGAAATGTGAGTCAAAACCACAGAGAGAGTGAAGAGGGAAACTTGAATGAAGAAGAAGGAGGTAGCTGGTGGCACATTCTCCTTGAGACAAGACTCATTGCTGAGAGGAGCAGTTCAAACCTGTGGACACATGATGATGCCTGGTGGTCCCAGAGGCCTCTAGTAAAGAGGCACAGCAGTGGAGGAGAAAAAGGGATGTGAAAGACTGCACTTGTTGGTGGTGAGTGCAGAGAGTTCAGCCCTCCCACAGGAGAGAACAATTGGCCTGGAGTCATCTTGGAGATGGGTCAAATGAGATGAGAACTTAGAACTGTGGTGGGCTCCATCTAGAGCTCCCAACTTGGTACAGACTTGTGAAGGTGATCGGAAGGCAGCAAGCTGACTGAGTCTGGTCTTGGCCAGAAAATTCAGGCTTACTGAGATTATCAGTGACCCCATCAAAAAGCTACTGCTGGCTTGCTGGGATAGATTGGCACAGATTGGAATTCTGTCTACTGCTACAGGTTGTCTACTAGTGAAAGCAGTTCCATATCTGAAAGTGAATTTCACTTCCCTTCATGATGAGTTTATTTTTGATTTTTGTTTCTTTTTTTATCCTTCATTGCTTGATCTTTTTTCTTTATGAGTCAGAAGCTTCTAGACTCTTTGTGGTTGTGATTGTGTACTGGTACCATTTTTATCTTTTCCTTCTCTCTTTCACTCTGGTCTTCTGCGCCAGTTTCCCAGTTAGTGCGATTCCTCCTTTATCCTTCAACCTTCTGAGCTCTTCGTCCTCCTCCACTTCTCTATTTCTCCTTAACTTATTTTAAATTTTATCCCCAGAAAACAAAATTGACATATTAAGAACTTGTATGCTACATATAATTTTCTGATTTGTTTTAGATTTTGTTACAGAACTACAAATATAATTCATACAAATGAAAATGGCAAATTAATGGTTAGCGCAGTTTGTTATTCTCTAGGTTGTGCTAAATGTTATTGACTGCCAAAAGTCACATAAAAATTCCATTGAAATTATGCATAGCAGATTAAGCCAATTGAGGACAGGATCTCAGATACAGAAGACAGGCCTGCAGTTAATGATCAAGAGAAGGAAAAATTCTCAAAAATAGCAAGGGACCATGAAAAATCAATCCAGTAGCTGGTAAGTGAGACAAAGAAGAATAACTTAAGATTGATTGTAGTCAATGAAAAAGCAGAAGATACCACAAGTGATATTAAGTGATATAAAAAACACTGCTCCCAGACATCAAGGCAGATAACTTTCCTGGCAGAGAAAAAGAATTTCACATAAAGATGAGTGAGGCTTATAGAAACCCAATTAGTCATGATCAAAAAAATCCAAAGTTTGGCATATCATAGTCGAGATTCCAGAAATTCAAAACAAGAATGGAATCTGAAAACCTCTTAGGAAAAAGAAAAAAATTACCTATAAAACAGCTGAATTCTCAGAAAAAGCTGTCAAATCAAAGAGAATTTGGAATGAAGTATTTCAAGTTGTAAAGTAAAATAACCTTCAACCTAAATTTATGTATCCCACAAAACTATATTTCAAAACTGGTAGAGAAATAAGATATTTTCATGACAAAGAACATCTGAGAAAATTTATAGCCACCAAACCAGTACTCCCAAATGTTTTAAAGGATATTATAGAAAGATATAACAAACGCTATAATTCCATGAATCCCCAACAGGAGGAACTTGCCAGGCAGGGAAAACAGAGGGAGAGGGATGGTGAAAAAAGTGGTAGAGCCAACTACAGGGAAATAAAGTGACAAGGATAAGTCAATATATATCATTTTTAACTGTCAATGTTAATGATCTCAATTCACTAATCAAAAGACATAGACTGGCAGAATGAATCAAGATACAAGATCCAACAAAATACTGCATACAAAAAAACACATTTAATTCAAAATGAAATTCATAGACTAGAAGTTATAGGATGAAAAACAATACTCCATATGTCAGAAACACAGAAAAAAGCAGGGGGTAACTGTTCTATTTGCATACAAAGTCACTGTCAAGAGATAAAGAAGGTCACTACATCCTTGCAAGGAGAATAATCAAACAAGAAGATATAATAATCATATATATATATATATATATATATATATATATATATATATCAAATACCAGTGCACTCAACTACATAAAACAGATACTAATGGGCATGAAAAATCAAATAAGCCCTCATACAATTTCATTGGAGGATCTCGATATGCTGCTTTTACAAAAAGACAGATCTACTAGGAAAAAAAATTAAGTAGGAGAATTGAACCAAACTTTTAAACAAATTGACTTAGTCAGTGATTATAGAGTTGTTCCACACCAAAATCAGAATACACATTCTTCATGGTACATGGATATTCTCCAAAATCAATCTCATACTAATTCATAGAACATGCTCACGTAAATACAAAGGAATTGAAATATCCCATGCATATTATCAGACCACAGTGCAAAGAACTTGGAAATCCATGGCAAAAGAAACTACAAGAACTTCATAAATACATGGAAAATAGATAGCACCCTACTGAAAACCAATGAGTCACAATTGAAATTGTGAATGATAATGGCAATGCAACATGCCAGAACTTATTGAACACAAGGAAAGCTATCATAAGGTGACAATTTATAGCAGTAAGTACCCATATCAGGAAAACAGAGAAAAGCATGTATAACTGACTTCATAATGAACTTAGAACTCCTAGAAAGAGAAGTGCAGCTAAAAAGCTCATACAAGAGAAGAAATTATACAGATCAATGCAGAAATTTAATGCACTGGAAAATAAAAAAATTACAAAGAATCAATGAATCAAAGAGTTGGTTCTTTGAAAGATTAAATAAAATCAACAAATCTTTAGCCAACCTATTCAAAAAAGGAAAGAAAACTCCAATCCATGCAATTAGGATGAAAAAGGTATAATCACAGTAGACCTTACAGAAATCCAAAAGATCATCAATGCCTACTTTGAAAACTTGTATTCTAATAAGATACAAAATGCAGAAAAATTTGCATATTCCCAGAGACATATGAATTACCATAGCTGAATCAAGAAGATATAAAAATCCTAAGTAAATCAATGTCAATCAATGAAATTGAAATTGTAATTAAAAATCTACTAACATGGCTCTACTACTAATCTCTGTTAGTTCATCCAAGAGAATAGTTTGTGCTTTCATTGTTTGATCATTTTTTCCATGCCTACATCTTGTAACCTGAACAACTACTTCTAAAATAACAATATACAGTATATTAATGTTTATTTCCTACCATGTTTTGAAATTCTATAACATTCTATCATTTTCTGTTTGTCTTTTTAAAATTAAAAGTATGTGCACATACATAAAAATAACCTATCAACAAAGAAAAGCCCAAGCCCTGATGTATTCACTGCTGTATTCTATAAGAAATTTAGAGAAGACTTAATGCCACTACTTTTCAAACTCTGTAATGGAATTGAAAGGGAAAATATTTTTTACAAATTTATTCCTGGAAGCAAACATTACCCTGCTATCAAAACTGGAGAAGGGCCTAACTAATAAAGAGAATTATAGGCCAATATCCCTAGTGAACATAGATACAAAATTTCTCAATAAGATACTGACTAACAGAATGCAGCAAATCACCAAGAAGGTTATACACCATGACAAAGTAGAATTCGTCTCAGGAATGCAGGGATGGTTTGACATATGCAAATCAATGAATGTAATGCACCATATTAACAGAGCCAAAGATAAAAATCATACAGTCATCTAAATAGATGCAGAAAAACCTTTTGACAAAGTCCAACACACATTCATAATCGAAACTTTACAGAAGATCAGAATAAATGGTCTTTATCTGAATCTGTTAAAAGGCATATGACAGACCAATAGTCAACATCATTCTAAGTGAACAAAAACTGAACAATTTCTCTCTAAATGCAAGAACAAGACAAGGATGTCCACTGTCTCCACTCTTATATAACATAGTCCTAAAAATTTAACCAATGCAATTAGGTAAGAGAAAGAATTAAAGGAATAAAGATAGGAAAGGAAAAAGTTAAATTGTTATTATTTGCAGAAGACATAAAACTCTATATATGAGACCACAAAAGCTCACTAAAAATTGGTAGATTTAATAAGCAAATTGAATAGCATAGCTGGATACAAAGCCAACACTCAAAAATCAATAGCCTTCTTGTACAGGAATGACAAACTTACTGAGAGACAAATCAGGGAAGTAATGTCTTTCACAAAAACATCCAAAAAAATGAGATACCTAGGAATCAATCTAATGAAGGATGTAGAAGATCTGTACATTGAAAACTACAACACTTACTTTTAAGTAGGAAGAATCAATATAATGAAAATGGCCATACTTCCAAAACTGTTATAGATTTAATGCAATTCTGATCAAAATTTCAATAGCATAACTCACACCATTAGAGAAAACAATATAAAAATTCATCAAGAACCAGAAGAGAACTATAATAGCAAAGGCAATACTGTACAACAAAGGCAAGACTGGAGGCACCATATTCTCTGACTTGAAACTCTATCATGAAGCTACTGTAATAAAAACAGTGTGGTACTGGCAAAAAAAAGACCCAAGATCTGTGGAACAGATTAGAAGATGCAGAAATAGCCACAGACACCTTATCTTTGAAAAAGATGCCAAACACACTCACTGGAATAAAGACAACCTCCTTAATAAATGGGGCTAGAAAAACTGGTAGTGCACATGTCAAAGATTAAAACTGGATTTATACGAGGCAGGGCTAAGAGAGCAGATAGGTAACAGCTGGCTACAGAGGCTCCCTGAGATAATCAACTTAGAATTCAACTTAATACGATGTGGGGAGCCCTAAACAGAGGGAGATGAATTCTCTCATCCCAAGGAGAAAGTGAGAAATGAACCATTCAAACATGCAGTCCCAGTACTATTATTGGAACAGCTAAAGATTCAGTGCTCCCAGTACAGCAGGCAACTTGCCGAACCATCTGAGGTCCCACCACTTCAACTCACTGGAGGCGCAGTCACACTGAGGTCAGGGAGCTGAGCTGGCAGGGAGCCTGCATTGACCTGCGGTGAGTGATTGGAGTAGAGCCATTCCACAGAAAGGGGGGTGGGCTCTGGCAGATGACATTCTGGGACCAGGCAGGCCTGGCAAGTACAAGGGGCAGCAGTGACTTCAGTCAGTTGTTCCCTTCCTGAACGGGATTGGTGGAGTGAGCTAGGCCTTGGTCACGTGACCTGGCTGAGACCCAATAGGTTATCCGAAATCAATTCCCTATGGTGGCAGTGCACTAACGCAGTGAAGCCTCAGAAGTTTGACTGACCCAGAGGGGAGGTGGCACACAGTAATACAGTGCAGTCCTCAGCAGTTTGATTTGGAAGGGAGGAACCAGCATACGCTGCCATTGTTTGCAACTCACTAGCACACTGCAGTGGGAAGGATCACCTAGCCAGTGACAGAAGAATCATAACCAACAAAGAAAGAAACTGGGGCCTCCTGAAAGAAACAAAAAGATGGGAAGAGGAAGCAACAAGAATAAGTCCCCCGGTCTCAACCCTGAGAACACTGACCTAGGACCAGTAAAGACAAAGGAGAATGAGAACAGGAAACATACAATATCAGACATGCACCAGTGGACATAAAGAGATATCTTTCAGACCTCATGAGTTACCTCATGAAACAGATATCTTTCAGACCTTCCGATGAGTTTAAAAGGAAATATTTAGCCAAGTAAAGCAAGATATAAGAAGATTAACAAAAGAGATGCTAAGCATCCCTCCAGAAGACACAGACAGAATAAGTGAGGAACTCAAACAAAGGAGAGAATCATTTGATGAAGAATATAAAGAAAATATAGAGTACATGAAGCAGATTCAAAGAGATTACCAGGAAATTAAAAACTCAATGGAAAGATGGCAAAACTGCTTCAAAGAAACTAAGGATAAATTATCCAAACCAGAGGACAGGTCTGCAATGTAGGATTATAACAGGGAAACTTTTTTAAAAATACCAAGGAAACAAGCAGTAACAATACAAAGTCTAGAAGATGACAAGAGGATCTATAACTTGAGAATAAAGCATGTGAATGAAGAAGCAGGGGTACAAACAAAAGAACTGCAGAGGATATTCACAGAAATAATTAAGGAAAATTTCCCAAACATAGGAAAAGAGGCAGATACTCTGATATATGAGGCATACAGAACTCCAGCCACCTACAATCAAAACAAAGCCACACCCAGGCATATAATAATTAAGATCCCAGAAATTCAATATAAGAACAGAATTTTAAAACCTATTAGAGACAAGAAACAGATCACATATAAAGGAAGACCCATCAGGATCATGGCAGACTTCTCAACACAAACCATCAAGTCAAGAAGAGCCCGGAGCAAAATATTCCAAGCCCTGAAAGAAAATAACCTGCAACCCAGATTGATATACCCTGATAAACTGTCTCTAGAAATTGATGGAGAAACAAGATGCTTCCAAGACAAAGAGGAACTTGGGAAATTCGCAACCACTAATACAACTCTACAGAGAATACTGCAGGCCATTCTAGAGAGAGAAAAAAGTACTAGGATTCCAGGAACAGTGGCAGAGAATCCTCAATGAATAGAGTAGAAAGCAGAATGAAGAAGATAAGCAGACAACTGATGGCAAAAAAATAGCATAACAGAAATCAGGCAGAGAAGGTTGGTTATAATCTCTAATATATGGTCTTGATACACTAAATTAAAAAAAAAACAAACCACACGTAAAGTAGATCAGCAGGTAGGGTCCACTGAGGTGCTATTTATAGGAAATATAATTAACATGAAAAAGAGTACATGGACTGAAAATCAAGTATGAGAAAACAATGCTCTTTGTGACAGAGAACCAGAGAGTAATAAGGGGAACTAGACCAGTATTTGTGGATAGGTTGGAAAGACAGGCTTTAAAAGGTAAAGGAATACAATTAGAGATCAAGTCCAGGAGAGAGAAGGTTCAGAACCACTTAGATAAATAGCAAGTTGCCCCTCCAATTTAAAACCAAGGGTCTTAGTGAGACCCAAAAATGCACAGTGTACCCTGGAGAAGTGAAAGGGGGTGAGAGTATTAAAAAAGATGGCAGAAGATACTGTTAATAGTGTATCAGGATTTAAAACCCACATTACTCGCACCAATATCCTTAGATAGATTTTATTCTTTTTTTGGTAAGATATTATTCTGTTCCAGTTTGTCTACTTGCATTAGTTTAGAGGGCACAGACAGCTATCCCAAAAACATCAGGATATAGCACAGTAATCATTTTTATTTCCTTTTATCTTAATCTGGAGCCCTGTATGACTTATACTAATTTATCACGACTGTCTTAGTTAAATCTGGTTTGTTTGATTGCTGTTTGGTATCGATAGATTTTATCCAAACTGATATGATTGATAATATCAAGTCTGAGAGCATAGGTAACTACACTGAAGATGACAAGACTCTATGATACTCATTCTGGTTTGATAACTGCCTGGTTTTGATGTTTTATACTATATACAAAGTTGTGTTTTTATTAATACTGTTATGTACTGATATATTCAATTATAATATGTCTGATGATATAACCAATTCTATTGAAGATAACAAGGGACAACACAGGAACTATGGTAGAACTCCTTGTACAACAGTCTTATATGTTTTTTTGTTTCATGTGTTTATAGGACTATGTTTTGTTTTGTTTGTCCCTCTAATATAGAAAGGATAGAAATACATGTTAAGATTCATGCATTTGTAGAACCTGTAACAGTTTATCAGAACTGATCTTATGACACATGATGAAATGAACAGATACTTTGAAGTAAAAGAGACGCTAAAGTACCCAGTGCTGAACCTGGAGTGTCATAATGTGACACTCAGCAATAGTATTATTCTTTGTTCAGAGTGATATTAGCCTCCTTGGGTTTGTTCAGTCTCAACATAATTGAAGATGTGGATAACTGCATGTATGTTTAAGTGTATAGGATTGACAACCACATTACTAAGCTTTTGTTTGATAATTGATCAGAACCATTTGTAGTCTCGCTGTTTGAATTCCCACTTCATATGTTCCACTTTTGTATGTTGAACAACTATTTGTAAGCGGACAGTATGTAAAATCAACTAGTGATTTCTTACTGTTTATTTTTTGTCTGAACATATATATTATTTCTACCCATTTTTTTGTTTTGTTTAGTCTTCCTTTAAATAAATTTTTTAAAAATTTGATTTATAACTTTCACCATATACTAAATGCCATTGAGAATATATCAAAGATCTAAGTATTAAAATAGAAACATAAATCTGCTTCACGATAGATTAGGCAAAACTCTTGAAGACACTAGTGTAGACAAAGACTTTATGAATGAAACCCCAAACACACAGAAACTATCACAAAGAATCAGCAACTGGGATATCATTAAATTTTTTGTGCAGCAAGAAAAACCACCAACAGAGTCAAGAGACAACTCACAATGTACAAAAATATGTTTGCTTGCTGTTCCTCACACAAAGGGTAATTATCAAGAACATATAAAGAACTCCAAAACAATCAGATCTCCAAAATGTAAAGACTCAATCTAAAAACGGGCATCTGAGATGAATACGCATTTCTCAGACGAAGAAATACAAACATATAATTAAATACATGAAAAAATGTTCAGCATCACTGGCCATTTGAGAGATGCAAATTAAAACAACACTGAGATTCCACCTCACCCCAGAAACACTGGCTTATTATCAAGAAATCCACCAATAATAAATGCTGGTGGGGGTATGGGGAAAAAGGAACCTTTCTCCACTGTTGCAAGAGTAGACTTGTGCAACCACTGTGGATATCAGTATGGAGATTCTTCAGAAAGTTCGGGTTAAAGGTTCCATTCAATCCAGATATTCTTCTTCTGGGTATCTTTCCAGAAGAATAAAAAACATCATACCACAGTAATGTATGTGCACCCATGTTTATGGCAGCACAATTTGTAATAGCGAGTTCATGAAAATATCATAAATGCCTGTCAACTCAGAATGGATAAAAAAGATGTGATATTTTATTCACTGGAGTACTATTCAATTACAAGGAGAATAAACCTGAGACTTTCATAGATAAGTGGATCCAATTAGAGACCTTATTGGTATGTGAAACAAATCAGACTCATACGTATTATCTCCCTAGTGTGAGAAGCTGAAAGAAATAGTATATATAGAGTTAAAATAGTTTTATTACTAATTTGTCTCAGTTAATGTTGTTTGGAAAATTAAATGCAGATATTTTGTATTCTGTGTAACTATTTTAAAGATATAAATATACAATGTGTTAACCACTGTTAGCCTCTAATTTTTTGCCTTTTGAAATTTTGTTTCATTTTTTTCTCTTTAAAAAATGTAATTTGGCTGTAATGTAATTTGGACTGAATTGACAAATTAATTCAGATAAATGCTCTTTAAAGGAGACATAACTAAAGGACAAGGATATATTACCAGAAAAATAAGGAAATGAAAAAAAAGGAAAAAATCAACTCCAAAGAAAATTAGTTTGCCTATAGTTATCAGACAAATGTAAGAATCAACATTGTAGAGGAAGTCATTTATAGTGCCAAAGACTGGATTTATCATGCCTTTATTTTAAAATAACATACTGTGTGCTGTTTTGACCATACTCTAGAAATCACCTTGACTTCCACCCTCAGGGTCCTCAGGGGGAAATGTTAAGGTCACGCATCAAAAAGGAGTTTAAATGATTAATAATGCAGTAGCCTTTGATTTCCATAGAGACAGACCTGTGATAGCATGTAAGACAGGTTGAGTGATGGCTGAGGAGTTTTATCTTGCTAAATACTTGATAATTAAACTCATTGTGTCTCTGAAACAAAATGACAGTAAAGAGAGTCTGATTTAAAGACATGGCTTTGTGATAAGAGGATGCCAGAACCTGGAAGACACACAGGAAAGTAATTTCAAGAGAGCAAGAAAGTAAAAACCTGGTTTATAACGATTTTTGAAATGCATTAGCTTCCAGTCTATGATCAATTAAACAAGATTTAATTTAATTAGTATTTTTTAGTGATTTTCTATGTACGTTTGTGAAGGCTGTGCTTTATAATTAATTTATTGATTGTTGATCTTTAATATTTCCTTTAGTTTTAAGCCTGCTTTTTATATATGGGAATATGAGAATTTTCACTAGTTTTTTCTGTACATCAACAGATTTACTTTATATATTTTGAGAATATTAGCTGCACGCAATTTAAATCTTCCAGGTTCTGGCATCTGCTTATCACAAAGCCATGTCTTTAAATCAGATTCTATTTACTGTCAATTTGTTTCAGAGATGCAATGAGTTTAATTATCAAGTATTTAGCAAGATAAAACTCCTCAGCCATCACTCAGCCTGTCTTATATGCTATCACAGGTCTGTCTCTATAGAAATCAAAGGTATTATTAATCATTCAAACTCCTATTTGATGCATGACCTTAGCATTTCCCCCTGAGGAGCCCGAGGGTGGAAGTCAAGGTGATTTCTAGAGTATGATCAAAATTACCACAAAGTATGTTATTTTAAAATCAAGGTGAGCATAATTATATAATAACATTAAGAATAGCAGTAGCTACTAACTATTAAATACCCTAAAACTTAGTAGGTCCCTGATGCTTTGCAAATGATATTTTGCTAGTACCTATTAAAGTCCCTGACAATATTACAAGCATTTTATATGTGCTATCTTGTTTAACCCTGAAAACTCTAATAAAGCAAGTATTGGATTTTTCCCATTTTTATAGGAGAAATGCAAGCTCAGACATTTTAAGAAACTTGCTGAAGGTTACAAAGCTAATAAGGGGCATTATAGGAATTTACTTCAACTAAGCTTTATAAGTCCCGTGTCCAAACTATTAATGCTGTTATAAATTATCTTTCCATATCTTATTTTATTTATTCATTATGTTCCAGATAAGACAAGCAAAGCCCACAATCGCAGAGCTAGTCAGTAAGCAGAAGAATCCTCGAAATCAGTTTGCCTGATTCCATGCTTCTGCTTCTAACCCTTTTGTAGGTCTATTTAGATCACAGCCTCGCTGAAAATATCTCACTTTCATTGGAAAGGAAATTTCAATTCTGAAAAAATCTTTAGGTAGGGACTCACAATTCACCATTAAAATAAACCTTTTCCCCCTCAGTCATGACTTTAGCTAACAGATACCTCAAAGGGATTTTTGAACATACAATTATAAACAGTGGAACAGAACCCCTTCAATGTTTTATTTTAACTTGAGGCGTATAAAGTTGCATTTATTTTTAGTCTTTTGATATAGGGCCAAGAACGTTTTCTCTGAGTGTGAATATACAGTTTGGAACTTTTTGTTATCTTTCTTGCCAAAGCCACACACATTAGATGCATTTGCTAGGATCTTGAAACTAAAGTAAAAGTAGAATTTAAAGCCATTCAAGAAACAAGCTAGCTACAGATTCCTCCTGAGTCTTGCCACATATTTAAAAACATTTATAGTTGTTTGGCATCTATATATTCACGCATTGTGACATGTTCTAAGAAAGACATTGTGGGGCTGGGGATTTAGCTCAGCGGCATAAGCGCCTGCCTTGCAAGCAGGCAGTCGTGAGTTCGATCCCCGGTACCGATAAAAAGACCAAAAAAAAAAAAAAAAAAAAAAAGGCATTGTAAGTAGATTTGATCATTGCATGAACATAATAGCATGAGCTTAGACAAAATAAGATGGTTAAGATATCAATAAGGGATATAGTCTTATGAGACCATTCATAAATGTAGTCCCTTACTGACTGAAATATTATGGGGTACATAACTGTATATTACATATACAACATATTTAACACAAGCATATACAATGCCATGTAATATGAATATTATCGATAAATGTGCCTGCATGTATTCAGGAATTTATATAAACTTATAAGTAGATTTATATCCTTAAGTATGTATTTAAACACACAGACACATGCATATATTACTAACATCAATTAATGACATTCTTTTTCTAAGCATTTTACCTTTCAGTGGAAAAAATTGTGTTTCTTTTTGTGCATCTGTTTATGGGGTTTCTGTTTGTGAAATCTAAAACTATGTTAATTGGTTAAGTGCAAAAGGCAACAGCAGAAAAGAACGCATACTACTGAGTGCTACAAGCACCCACCCCTGCTGGGAGCAGTACAGGTGTCCAGTGGACAAGGAGCCCACTACCTGCAGGCGCACTGTGTTCCCTGGGCATTAGACAAAATGTTTCTCAAAAAGTCTGGATAAGACCTATGTGGAAATGAAGGACACGTGTGGTTATAGTTTTAATAAAGAATTGTTTTATTTCTTCTGATATGAGCCTTGTTATACTTCTCTGGGTTACAGCTCTCACAATTTTTGTAATGTGCTATACTTTTGGACAGCCTTAAAAACATTTTAAAATTTCAAATTTGAATGAAACAACAGTGAGTGACAGTAACCTCGGGTTAGTTCCACCCATTTCTTTAGTACTTATGAAGCCTTTTTCAATTAAAACTGTTTAACTGTGTTTTTGCAACCTGAGTACACACAGAATGAGCTGAAGGGCTTTTAAAACTGACAGCTGGACACCTGCTCTGATGAATTTGATATGATTGATGTGGGGTGCAATTTAGGTATTGAGAGGTTTTATTTTTTTTATAAGCTTTTTTTTTCTTTTTCTTTTCTTTTCTTTTTTTTGTACCGGAGATCGAACCCATGACCTTGTACTTGCCAGGCAGGCGTTTGTGCCACTGAGCTAAACCTCTGGCCTCAAAAGATCTTTCATATAGTCTCTTTGCTTTGTCTGTGTGTGTGTGTGTGTGTGTGTGTGTGTGTGTGTGTGTGTGTGTGCATGCCTGGGATCAAACTTACAACCTTGTGCTTACCAAGCAGGTACTTATGCCACTGAGCTAAATCCCTGATCCCTAGGTATTGAGAGTTTTTAAAGGCCCTCAGGAGATTTTAATGTGCTGTCAAGGATCGAACAAGAACCTAGAAACTCTTGCAGGCTCTGAGGATGCCACTAAGTCCAAACCAAGGAACGTGGAATCAGGAAGTATCCATTCTGACCTGGTACAGGACTGGTTTAGTTCACTTATTCAGATGCTAGACAAAGCTTGGCATTATCTCAACCATTTATAAAGACTTATTACAAGAAAAGCATACATTTGAAATGAAGTATCTAAAGTCAGTTCCCGAGCATCCATCCATCCAAGCCTTTACCCCAAAACGGGCTGAGGTAGTACACATAAAACCATCAGTATAGCATATGCTGAACTAATGCACCTGCCTGTCATCTACTCACACAGAAGATCCATCTGCTGCCAACTGGAGATCAGCCCAATCCAATTTCTGGTGGTGTCCAGCAGTACAGCAGTGGAAACTGTTGGAGGACACTTTGGGAACTTTGGGTTGTTGTCCTCGAGAAACTATTGACTGTAGAGAAATCTCTTTATCTTTCTGGAGTTGGATTAGGTGATAGTTAATTCTTGGACACTGAACCTTTATATTGCCTTGTATTTCAGTCGCTCATTGCTGTGTTTGTGGGGTGAGGATTACATTATCTACTCCTTGTGGAGGTGATCTTTTTTGTCTGATACACCTGTGAGGACAACGAACTTGGGACTCTGAGAAGGTTACACCAGTGCATGATTCTGCCTTCTCCAGTGAATCTGGAACATTCTGTTTTTTTTTTTTTTTCCTATCAAGTGTTTTTTTTTCCTCTTAATGTGGCAAGCTCCTGATGGGATCATCTTTCTATAGCTAGAGACACATAACAATGAAAAGGTTCTCTTGGCATTAGGCTCAGCTTTCTTAATCCTTCCTCTGGAACAGGCCATGATGTCTTTCATTAAATTTTCATGGTAAGGTCCAAGACTCAAGTTTCAGTGTTGGGCAAAAATAGTTCAAGTAGGCCTCCTTTGCTTCATGGTCTTGTCCTGGGACCCCATCCCACAGTAGGAGTCATGAAACTTGTGTAATTCAGTCAGTGTCTCCATGGTTATGGGTTGGGGCTGGGTTATAACTTTATCTTATGATCCTTTAGCCTAAGTCCATATTCTTTCTTGTCACAATTTGCAAGAAGAATGTTTGTTTCAGAGACAGTTTCTAGTATTTTTCAATTCCTTTGCTCAAATAACCTCAAGATTCAACCCATAGTTGTCCCACCATAAATAAAATATGTTTACTAGGCAGATAATGTAAAAATAAGCCTTGATTTCTTGATGAGGTACAATGTCTGTTTTTCTCACTCTTTTCCCTGTTACTGTCTGGTACGTAGAAATTGCTCAGTAAATATCTGCCAACTGAATTAATAACATACAACTGTTTGAAAGATTCTAATCCCTCTGGCACCATGTTGGTGGTGATACATTGAGGCTGTGATAGCAGCCAAGCGATGCCAAATGAGTTCTTTATCACCTTTTCCATGGCCACAGCCACCTGTTCTGATTTACTACTGGGTGGTAAAGAAGCTGGTACAAATTTGAGGAATTAGATTGTATAATCCAAAGAATGAACAGTATACGTGTTTACATTTAATTCCAAGTTTGTTTAAGTATTTACTATCGCTTTACTCAGTAATAATTTGAACATGCTGAGAAAACAATCTTTTAAGTCATTTCTGCATACAATATTATCCATAGTGAACATATGAAGTTTGAAATAACTGTATTCTATATATGAATGGTTATTTTTATAAACCAAAGACACCTGAGCTATATCTAAATTGCATATTAAAATAACTGAGTGGGAGAATCATAAATTAACATCTGCATGTGTCTCTGTGTGTGTTTCTGTGTGTGAGTTAGTATGACATCTAAATTACAATTGGGTCAAAATCAAAATGTAAGGTAGCATATATTTGCTTGTCTCTCATTTTGACATGCAGTTTCCTCATTTCTCAATTGTTTTTTCTATTCCCTGAGCAGTGGCTCATATACCTCTATTCTCTGTCTCTTCCCATTATTAGCTTTAATCAAGAAATTATCTAATAGAGATTGTCATATTTGGGTACAAATAGATCTTTTAAAGTTCAATATGGTATTTTCAATACAAATTTATTTCAACAAGTAACTATATGCCTTTAATTCAAAAACAAAACCTTATAGAATATTCTAAATTCGTAGAATGGGAGAGACCTGTCAGAGGCAGGATTATGGGGAAAGTTTAGTGACTTTGAGAGACAACTTACCCATGTTGCTGAAATCAAACTTATAGCTGGTTAAGTTCACAGTGTCTGATCCTCAGCCTGGATCTTTGGTACTCTGTTCCTTAGCTGGCAGCTCTTAGCAGTGAGTGTCAGAGAAGATTGATGGACAAGTTTCAAAAATAAGAGACTTTGGGATTTTAACATGAGCTCTTACTTTTAGCTCCTTAGACAAGTTACACAAGCTTTCTTGGTGTTCATGTCCTTCTATGTAAACTGTAAATAAGTTAGTGTGATGATTAAACAAGATAACTTAGACAATGTACTACTCTGTAAATCAGAAACTAGTGCCTGTCAGTAAATACTTGTATGTGTGCCTTCCTGGGCACCTGCACAATGCATCTGTCAGTCGAGTCTCTTCGACTTAGATGCTTGAGGGTAGCTGAGGAGTGAATTCAGGGAGGCACCCTGTGCAATAAGAGATAAAATGTGAGCAGTGAGTAGATGGTCCTACCACAGGATGAATAACTGAGAACTACTGGAGAGATTACAATGAAATGCTCACCAATGAGATCTGATTAGTGTGGATGGTGGGCAGAAAGAAAGGCCAAATGGGTTTGTGTTGCAGCTGGCTTCGACTTGAACTTCTGAATCATCATTTTATTATTTCAGTTCTTGGCTTATAATGCAGCACAAACACTGCCATCAAAAATAGGAAGTTATATTGTAAATTAAATGTCTCCACTGAGTTGGTAACATTTCTAAGCTATTTGCAGTTGGCATACACTAAAATAAGACATTCATCCCCAAAGAGAAAGATTCTGTTTTCTCTCTGTGACTTTAATTGGACAGCAAGGGCACATACATCTTGAATTTTATTTACTGATGCTAAGGAAAGAATTTCTGGAAACACAGAGACCTGTTGAACAAGCACACCTGCCCTAGAATTGCACTATATTGATTGGATGCTGAAATGAAATGGAAGAGTCTGACTGAAACATTTCTGCTTAATCACCAGTAAAGGGGATTGAAAAGGGAGATTAGAAAACCCTGCATTGTTGTACTCCTAAAATCAGAGATCTCTATTTGCAGTTCAGAAAAGTCTGGTTGCATAGTAAAATCTCGATTAGTTGGAATTCCTTGTACATATCTCTTGCAAAGTAATCTCAAAAGATTTAGCACAAATACTTTTTCGAAGAAAACCTAAGGAGTAATACAGATGATACAGAGCTGTCTGTCTCCACATCACTGGAACTTAGCACAGAGAACTGTAACAATTCAAAGTTAGAGCAATCGCCTGGAACCAGGAAGAGCTCCTGTAACCAGAGAGTATTAAGTTGTCTCTTTTTGCACTTCATTATAAAAGGAATGTAGACCAATACATTGAAGGATGTTTTACCAAACCAGTGCTGAAATTAAAACAAAGCAAAATGTATTTTCTGCTTCAGTTTATGTCTATCATGACATTCAGTTGATTACCAGACCTGTCCCTAGATATTCTGTGGGAATGCTTCAATCCTCTTTTTAAGAGACTAATTAAGAAAATAAGCATATACAGCCACATCTAAAAGATCTCTGTAGGCGATCTTCAGGAAACGATTACCTAGTTTTCCTTTCTTTCCATGGCTATTTCCAGTGAATGTTATCACAAACTGAAAAACTGCCATGTGAGGTCTTTTTGTAGTAAAGCACGGCACTCACAGAAGAGAAATACTGTGAAGAAAGGAACAGCTCTTCCTCTTGGGGGAACTCCTGATAGGTTACAGGCCTCTTGATGGAGAAGAATGAGCTCAGAGTTACCGTTCATCTCATAAAACTAGGGTAGAAAGATGTGACTGAGTTGCTTCAGATTTGTAGGTCCTTCTGTACAGGAAAACTGATGATTGGGGCCAAAAGAAGGAAAAATCTGGGAGAGATGGGAATTCAGAGGATAAAGACCTTGAAGTTGGCACAGGAACCAGCCCAGTTCATTAGTTACGGGACCAAGGATCACTAATCAAATATCCAGAAGTTATGTTTGCCTGTAATGTCCCTGGCTTACTACTGCTCTGGTGACAATGTTTGATTTCATCACTATCCGTTTCTACTCTTGTCGATATCTCCCTTACTTAGGCTCACAATTATCAAATTTTCCTATAGATATATTCTGTGTAAACACACACACACACACACACACACACACACACACACACACACACCTACCTTTATGCTCTGTCAGAGAAATGAAATTCTTGCTTTTGGATAAAACCATTTGCAGAATGGGGTTGCAATGCACAAATAAATCACATGCACACATTTGTTTTCCAGTTTGTACAAAACCTTTTGAATCCATCCCTCTAATACTGAAGCATACAAATTCTGAGAAATAGGTTTATAAAAGATTAGATCTGCTTAGTTTCATTTTGCTCCACTTGATTACTGTCTACCTGACTCAGCCCTGTCTTTGGAGATACGTGATAGCATCTAAACATCATCAGTATGGAGGACTGTGTCCTTATATTTTTGTAACTGACTACAGTTATTATTCAGTGAATGGTTCCTTTTCAATCAGTCTTACATAATTTATCTGTAGAAGTAGGAGCTAGTATACCTTACTGTTTTAGGTGTACTTGTGAATAAATAACTAAGACCCAGACAAGTTAATTGGCTTAACCAAACTTACCTGGGGAACGAGTATCTTTATTTCTGTTGTTACTATCAATTTGAAACATATCTCTTTTAATTAGAGAGGGGTTTAACAATGATTTTTTAGGATTATTTCTGTTCACAGATAAGGAAGCTGAAATCATAAAGGGTTAAGTGGCCAGTCCAAGGACACACTGGGTCTCCATGCATTTAGTTCATAGTTCTTCATATAAGTACCATGAACACTAAACTCACATATTTCAGAATCCATAGGTAGCTGTCTTACCTGGTGTGGGGGGGTGATAAATATTAGAAAACCTCTATTTCTGATATTAAATTATTGGGCATATGTCTCTAGAAAACTTATTTTACCAGTTTTTAACTACAGAGTATAAGAATGTCTTTAAAGAAATTGTAGATAATTATCAAGAATCTTTATAGCATATAACAAAAAATTCTGACATGAAAATATTGTCCACTTTTTCCCTGGGGAAAGGGAAGAGTAGTGTGGTTGGTGGAGA
The DNA here is from genome assembly GCF_034190915.1 of Cavia porcellus. Taxonomy (NCBI): domain Eukaryota; kingdom Metazoa; phylum Chordata; class Mammalia; order Rodentia; family Caviidae; genus Cavia; species Cavia porcellus. Next base: position 62,583,794 of record NW_026947504.1, read on the forward strand.
CAAATCAATCAGAGATTGGCAAGAGAACTGTGTTTTCAGTCTTAGTCATATAAAAACATGCTGTTTGGGAGAGACAGTACCTGGCAATCATGGCTCAAGGATGAGATCAATAAACAGTGTGCTGAACGTAGACGAGAAGGAGAAATACAGAATGAGTCGAGTCTTTGATTATACTGTCTAATCATTGAATTAGCTACTCCATTGATTTTTGGTATGATGTTCTGGAATCAGCTCTTACGGTGATTTCAAACTGTGTGTCTTCCCAATTCTGCATTTGTAACTGTTGGTTAGCACGTAGTTACCTGCGACAAGAATATATAGATCAAACTGGACACACTACACACCAGAACTGTAGAGTGTTGTCAAATATTTATTAGTATAAAACTGGATATAAAAATTTTTAAGAATATGTCATACTAAGTTAGATGATTTGGTACTTGGAATTGAGAACATATTAATTGATACAATACTCTGGCCTTGAAAAACTTATCTGTTTAATACTTAAGTATAGTTCAAGTACCTGAATAAAATTAATTACACTAGATTGCAGCTGATGTGGTACACATTTAATTTGGGAGACCTGTCTCACATGGCCATCAGAGAAAATGTATTCAGTTTTCTTTTAGTTGGGACTTCTGACTCTCTCCTGACCTGAGAGCTAGAAGCTGCAAGACTGAAATTATTTATTTATTTATTTATTTATTTATTTATTTATTTATTGGCCTTTTTCCTTTTTTATTGGTACCGGGGATTGAACTCACGACTGCCTACTTGCAAGGTAGGCGCTTATGCTGCTGAGCTAAATCTCCAGCCCCAAGACTGAAACTTTTGTTACTGCTCCACTGTGGCTTGTATAGTAAGTTAATGAAAGGAGGCAACCATGTGGGAAAGAGGTTTCTTCAGGACTGATGGCATCCAGAGGGTAAAGTTTCCAGAAGAGACGCAGCAAGGAGGAATTTTAGGAGTCCTGAATTCCTTGAGCAACATCAGAATTCTAAGATTCTGCATGATTGGGCTGATGCTGAGAACACTGATCTTCCCGTTGCCTGTGAACTTAAACGTAGCACAGTTTTCACTGTACCACTTACCTATTTTTAAAAGAATAATAATGGTAAGCAGTCACAAGTACAAGTTTCTGGGAAAGGGTACATATTAGGCATAAGATCTAGATACAGTTTCAGTAAAGCAAAACTCCAGTCTTGCTCTATCTGGCTTATGTGAATCATTTCCCTTCATTGTATGTTTCCTGTGTTAAAAAAAAAAAGTGCAGTAAACTAAATGTATCAAAATAATTTTTCTTTTGTGAAGCCATATCAAAGTGGTATTATTTTATGATTTTACAAAGTTGTCACTAATCAATGCATTCAAAAAATATTTATTTATTTATTTATTTGGTACTGGGGATTGAACTCACGACTGCGCACTTGCAAAGCAGGCACTTATGCTGCTGAGCTAAATTCCTGGTCCGATCAAAAAATATTTAGTGAGTATATTATCTGCATAGTACACAAATCTTGATTTTGTTATGGCAAAGCCAAGCGACCATGGAAAGGCACTTAATATACCTGAGCACTCATTATCTCATGTAGGAATGGGAAGAATGATATGTGTGAGCCACACATTTGTGGAAGAGACTAATGAGATTTTAGATGTTACAATATTTATATAGTCCCATAAGGAAGAGATAGTTATAAGCATCACTATTCAAAGGGAATATTTGTCATGTTTTTGGATATACAGTGTCTATCTGTATCCCTCCCATTTTTACTCAGGTTTTCTTATGTTCCCTTGATAAGAATATTCCAATGTGTGTAGTTCTAGAGGGAGGGTTGTTTTGGTAGCCAGTCAGCCAATCATTGACACCTTCTGCTGCTTTTCTTTAGGAATCTGAAGGATCTTGGCCAATCAAATGTTTCCTTCAGCTTTGAATATTCAAATATCTCACAATTCTTGTACCCTGCCTTGTGCCTAGGCCTTTGGTTTCTAATTTTGACATCTAGGACTTACTTTTTTGTGTGTGCACTTTGCTTTCCCAATTATATTTGATTTTCAATTGTTAGAGAAAATCTTGTGGAAGCCTGCCAAATGTATGTCCTAACCAACTATTGATGTTATATTTTGTCTTGAACCTTTGGTATTTACCTTAGAAAACAAAATTAGCACCCTCAAAAACAAATGTAAATATTTTGGAGACAAAAGGTATGACTAATGCATATTTAAGACAATCTAATGATGGTAATTTTACCCTCAATAACAAAGGAAAATTGCTGTCGTTGGTTCCCACTAGCAAACATGAGAATATCAAGATAGTTCTGCATGTCATGGGTGCATGGTTTTCCTATTTGTAAAATAAACAAGTTAGTAGAGATGCAAGACATACTATCATTGCCACGCTCCGTTGTAGATATTACCAATGTGGTGCTTCACGTGAGGCTGTAAAAGAATTTTAGGAGGCATAAACTCAGAGTTTGAATTTTCTACTTGTGGCTATTGGCAGAAGGAAAGTATTTTCTTATACAAACTATCCTGTCCTTTAGCTGTCAAGGTGAACCAACTGTCTTCCCTAAACATGTCTAATTGATCAATTGTTTAATATCATTTATTAAGAAACAAACTATGTGAGAATGGCATTCTGTGTTGAATTTTTCAAGAAAAGGATATAATGCTACTTTTCCATAGGCAATATGGTCAAACTACATTTGATTTGACATTATTTCTAAGGGTTTTTTTAAGGGTCTCTCAAAGTTGACAAGGATTCCATGCTGCACGAGAGAGTGGGATAGAGTAGTTGACATTCTTATGTTAGTATCAATCTTTCTTTCTCAGATCTTCTAGTTCAGAATAATAATAATAATATGAACAAAAGAAGAAAAAGAACTATAAAGCACTACTTGTGTAGTACCCATTCTGAACTTGTCCAAATTTTCTAATCTAAAAATCATCTCTATGTATTTGGTCCCCTTTTAATTTATAATTTATGAGTGAATGAACTAAAGCTCTAGAAAAAAAGTCTTTGATATTCTCCAAGTCTAGAAGTGACACAAACCGAATTACATCTGTCCAGAACTTTACTGTATCAAAGTAAGGGAAAGGATGTTTTACTTTGACATTGCACTACAGTTGAAAACTCTGTATATTGCACATTTTAGAGTATGAATAATGGTTTTGTTTACTTATAAGGAATATGCATTGTAAACTTGGCTGAGTTGTAAGGAGAAATTTTATAGTGATTCTACATTGGTCCTTTGAGATTTCAGAGTAAAATGAACAGAGGCAACTTAAAACCCACCACGGCTCCCATAAGGCATCTTTATCCAGAGTGATCAATGCATGGATAAGCAGCACATGTAGCTGCCACTGGGAATTCACAAGGCATGTCATCAGGAAGAAGGGTTGGAAGCTGAAAAATCATAATTTCTTTAAACCTAATTTTCCCCAAATTTTGACTATGTGAGCTTTGATTGATTGCATTTATTAAATAATGCTAATTTCCAGCAGTACTCCTGCTGCACAGACATAAGGTAGGAAATGTGAATATGCAAAACTACATGGGAATAGCATCGGTTTAATTTCTCCAGAACTGCCATTATTTTATGCTTCATTGATAAGCAGTGTAATTCACGCATAAATCAACATGTTCAAAATACCCAGCAGGGCAACATAAGTCAGTATAACATTCATAAAATACACTGTGTCATAAACCATAAAATTATAACTATACAAGTATACAATTCAGGAGTTTCCTGTATATTAACAGCTAATAAACCCTCAGTGCTATGCAGCTTTCAAAAACTTTCATTACCTCAAAAGGAAAACTACCAATCCACTGTCAGCCTTTTTTCCACTTTTACCCAGGCTGCTAGTAAACAGTAGTCTGTTTCCATTCTCGGTGGATTTTCTTTTACTTAATGTTTCATATAAGTGGGATCATAAAATCTTTTGTGACTGACACCTTTCACTTAACATAAATTTCTCAAGTTTCATCCATATTTGAGCTCAGATAAGTACTTGGCTCTTCTTTAATTGCCAAAATTCCATTATTTTGATATATTGTATTTTGTTTATGCAATATTCATCTTTTAAAGAAATTTGGACTGTTCCCACTTGTCAGCTGTTATAAATAATATTGCTATGAGCATTCACTTACAAATTTTTTGTGTGATTGCCTGTTTTCGGTTCTCTTGAGTATATACCTAGGGAATTGCTGGGTCATATAGTTCTACTCTAATTAATATTTTGAAGAACTGCATAATTTGTCCACATCCACACCAATGCCACCACTGCTCTTACTTCTGACTTTTATAAGTATTATTATTATTATTATTACCTTAAGGGGTATGAAGTGATATCTGCATGTCTTTAATGGTGTTCAGCATCCTTCATGTGCTTTATTGGTAATTTATGTAACTTGTTTGGAGAAATGTCTAGGCAAATTATTTGGTTACATTGAGTTGTCTTTGTATTGTTGACTTACTAGGATACACATTTGCACGCACACACACACTATATATATCTATACACACACACACACACACACACATACACACACACCTATCTTCTATGAGATTTAGAGTTTTTAGCTTTAAGGGCTATGATCAGTTTTGAAACATTTTTGTATGTGGAGTGAATTACTATTCAGTTTAATTTTTGCATCTGACTGTCTCAAATCATTTGTTGAAAAATAAAAACACATTCCAAATTGAGTTGTGTATTAATTTCTCAAGCAAATCATATCAAAATACCACAAATAGTGGCTTAGAGTCCAATTTTCTGTAAGCTTCTTATCCTGAATGAATGCTGGACTTCATCAAAAGCTTTTTATGCATCTATAGAAATGATCATGTGATTCTTGCTTTTGGCTTTATTGATATGGTCGGTTACATTTGTTGATTTACGTATGTTGAATCATCCCTGCATGCCTGGGATGAATCCCACTTGATCATGATGTATAATCTTGATGATTTACTGCATCCTATTTGCCAATATTTTATTGAGGATTTTTGCGTCTGTGTTCATTAGGGAGACTGAACTGTATTTCTCTTTTTTTAGTTGGGTGTTTCTCATGTTTTGGTACTAGAGCAATATTTGCTTCCAGGAATGACTTAGGAAGGATTGCTTCCTTTTCAATTTCATTCAAGTGTTTGAGCAGTGTTGGCATTAAGTCTTCTTTGTGCTTCTTGTAGAATTCTGCAGTGAATCCATCTGGGCCTGGGCTCTTCTTTGAAGGTAAGGACTTAATTACATTGTCAATTTCATTAATAGAAATTGGAATATTTAGCAGTTTTACATCTTCTTGATCTAGCTTTGGTATTTCATATGTTTTTAGGAATCTGTCTATTTCTTCTGTGTTACCAAACCTATGAGAGTACAGGTTTTCAAAACAAGTGTTGATGATCTTCTGTATTTCCACAGAATCTAGTGATTTTTCCTTTTTCATTCCTTATTGTATGAATTCGAGCTTTTTCTTCCCTTTGTTAATAAGGTTGGCCAGGAGAGGCTTATCAATTTTAATTATTCTTTCAAAGAACCAACTCTTTGGTTCATTGATTCTTTGGATTGTTTTCTTAGTCTCTATTTCATTAACTTCTGCTCTGATTTTTATAATTGCGCCCCTTCTTTTGGCTCTGGGCTTGACTTGCTCTTTTTTTTCTACGTTTGAGGTGTAGCATCAGGTTATTTACTTGTATTCATTCTGTTTTCCTGATGTGGGAACTCAGTGCAATAAATTTTCCTCTGAGGACAGCTTTCTTTGTAACCTACAGATTCCAATAAGTTGTATTTGTATTTTTGTTTGCTTGTAGGTATTGTTTAATTTCTTCTTTAATTTCCCATGTGACCTGCTGATTACTCAAGAGTGTGTTATTTAGCTTCCATTTGTTTGTGGGATTTTTGCTGTATCTTTTATCATTAATTTCTAATTTCTTGGTGCTATGATCTGATAACATGTATGGGATAATTTCAACTGTTTTGCACTTATTTAAATGTGTTCTGTGGGCTAGTGTATAGTCTACTTTAGAGAATATCCCATGGCTGCTGAAAAGACTGTGTATTCTGATGTTGTTGGACAGAACACTCTGTATAGGTCTATCAAGTCCATTTGTTTACAGGTGTGATTCAGTTCTGTTATTTCTTTGCTGATTTTCTGTATGATTGGTATGTCCATTGGTGTCAATGGTGTGTTAAGGTCTCCTGCTATCATTGTGTTACTTGGTTTTTCATTTCTATTAATACTTGCTTTATATTACTGGGTGCTTTGGAATTTGGTGCATATACATTTAAGATTATTATATCTTCCTTTTGAAATTTTCCCCTAACCAGTATATAATGACCTTCTTTATCTCTTCTGATCATTTTTGGTTTGAAGTTCACATTGTCTGCCAGCAGAATAGCTATCCCCACTTTTTTTGTGTTCCTTTTGAATGAAGTATTGTTTTTCATACTTTGACTTTCAGTCTTTGAGTATCCTTTTGGGTTAGACGGGTTTGTTGTAGATAGCATATGGTTGGATTTTGTTTCTTGATCCATTCTGCCAGTCTGTTTCTTTTAATTGGTACATTGAGACCATTTACATTAATAGTTATAACTGTTATATGTTGGTTTGTTGTTGAGATGTTATCTTCTTGCTGTTGCATCTTAATCTTCCTGTTCTGTTTGTCTGCTTTGCTTAGTGGTTTTTTTCCTAAGTGTATCTAAACTGTCTTTCAATATTCTTTGCAGGGTTAGCTTGGTGACCATGAACTTCTTCAGCTGTTTTTTGTCATGGAAGTATCTTATTTCTCCATCCATTTTGACAGACAGTTTTGTAGGGCACATCAGTCTATGATGGATATCATTTTTGTTTAGCATTTGAATTACTTCACTTCATGATCTTCTTGACTTCATTGTTTGTGCTGAGAAGTCTGTTGTGATTCTGATAGGTTTTCCTTTATAAGTGATCTGTCTCTTCTCTCTGACAGCTTTTAATATTCTATTCTTATGTTGGATTTCTGGAATGGTGATTATTATATGTCTGGGTATAGTTTTATTTTGGTTGTGGCTATTTGGAGTTCTATATGCTTCACTGATGCTGATATCTGTTTCCAATCTCATGTTTGGGAAATTTTCAGCTATTACTTCTCTAAATATCTTCTTGACATCCTTTATGTTGTCCCCTTCTTTTTCATTTATCCCTATCAATCTTACGGGTTTTTTTTTTTTGTATCATCTTGCAGATGCTGAATTGTTATTTCCTGATTCCTCGTTATTTTTAAAAGATCTTTACTTTCCTGTTCACTGGCTGCAATCTTGTCTTTGAGGTCTGAAATTCTATCTTCACTTTTGTTGAGACAGTTTTTACAACTTTCAATGGAATTTTTGATTTCCTATATATCTCTTTGCATCTCATTTATATAATCTGTTTTTTTCTTATAGTGTTCATCCAAGGATTCTTTTTGTTTAGTTCCTCCAATGTTTTTACTGTGTTTTCTTTAGATATGTTCAGCATCCCTTTCATTTCTTTTATCATTTCTTCTTTTGTCTGAGAGATAATTTCTTGTTTGAATTCCTTTAAAGCCTCCCAGACTTGCTTCTTTCTTTTAGTTGCTGTTATTTAAGGTATTTCAGGTGTATGGCATATATTTTCTTCTAAGTACATAGCTCCTAAGGTTTCTTGGGATGAGCTGGATGAGACTGTATTTTGGTCTTTAATTTTGTCATTTTCCTATATTTCCATGTTTCAAGTGTTATTCCAAGGCTTCTCCAGGGCCTGTTGGAAATCCTCTTCTATGCCCTCAGCTCCTGGGACTCTGCCTGCCCAGTTCCCAGGATTGAAAGAGGGTCACTGGGGGTGGGGCAGGCAGGCCCAAACCCTGCAGGGCTGATGCAGTGTAGCAGGAAGCTGTGAAGTTCCTTGGCTAGTGAGAGCAATGATCCCAAACTCCCAGGCTCTGGTGCAGGGACAATCACCTCAGCTCACCCAGTTTCCAGAATTGAGGGCGCAGGCATGCTCAGATATCCAGAGTTGGCCAAGCACGGCAGGAAGCCAGGAAGTTGGTGCCGGCAGTTTGTACATTTTTTACAGCTTTACTTCAAGAATAGCAGTTAGTCTTCTGTTAGATTGTATCACTTTTCAGTACCAGTTAACTTCCATTTTGTTGCACTGATTAATATCTTTTTATTTCTAATTCACTTTGTACATGATTAGTGTAAAATTTTTCTCTATGCCAATAATTTCATTTCCAGTAATTTCTGTTCTCAACCTTTATGGTTCTAATTATGCTTTAGCTTTATTTATGTCATAAATTTATGAACTACTTTTAAATTTTATTTTCTTGTTTAATAATCTCACTTTTAACTTTAATTTCCTTGACATTAACCTCATCTTTCAGCTCTTGATTTATATCTTGTTCTGACTAAGGCATTCTACTGTTGGTCTAGTTATAAAAAACTGATTTCCCATATTGAGTTTTCTGAGCTGTGAACTTTGACTTCTGCTTATGCTCTTTTGCTCTAATTTTGGCTCTAGAATGTTTCACTAGATTCGTGTTATTTCTCTTCATCTCAGTTGTACATGGGCAACTCAATTATCCTATTTTCTGTGATCTTACTTAGTTGATTTTTTATTTCTGTGGTCAGTTTATATTTATCTCTCAGTTAGCACTAGAGACCTTAATATTTCTTGTCCTAGTGAATGCAGGTCGAGATATACCAATTTTATATAATCTCAGAAGTGCTACCCCCTGTGGTACTACCACTTTATTCTGTGGTTTTCATTCTCCTGTAATCAATGAGATGATAGACCATGGATAATTAGTACCTACTCTCAGGTGCTTTGGCATTTAAATGCTATACTTTCTATGTGATAAAATACTACTGATTATAAATTGCATATGGCTTCAATGAAGCCATATTAGAAATTGAGGAATCTGGAAAAGTACACAAGACTTCTACCGACCACTTTTGCCTCTTTAATAGTGTTATATCATCCAGGATATTCTTTTCTGATTTTTTTTTTTTTGGCTTTGCTTTGTTCCATATTGACTTCATGGTTAAGTTATTCCTCCCATACAAGGGCTATTATGGCTTCCACCATTATAGATAATCCCGTTTAGCTATCCTAGTTCTGAGCAGCTTTTTTATGCCAGTAGTTCTAGTAAATTCCTAGAGATACATAAAACTGGTCTGACTGAGTTTCCATCTGTCTCTTCAAATAATTACTGTGATGGATCATGGAATGCAGTGCTCAGAGTGACCAAACCTGTGTGACAGGTTCCTTTGTGGAGCTGATAGTATCAGCAGCAGCAATGCTGATTCACAGGAATGCAGCTGTTATAAAGGAAAACTTGGATACTCCCATCAAAGGACAAGAAAGATTCTGTTTCCACTATGTTTCAAAGTCCCTGAGCTATTTAGCATATCATTTGAATTAGTAGTTCTCTGATAGGAATATGTAGTTACATAGTTGATAAATATATTAATATTCTGCAAGCCACAGACTTCTATGTCTTCACTATAGCAATGATTAATTATTTGATATGTATAATTTTATAATGTGACATATCTTATTAAATATTTGATAGGCATGATTATGACTATAATGATAAAAACATAACAACCTTTAAAACTTATTGAATTCTTATCTATTTTTTTCTACTTTCAGAAAATTATTGATGTTTGGGATAGGATCAAATTTGATTTTCTCTGACTTCAAATTGTGTGTTGAATAGGATCAAATTTGATTTTCTTTGACTTCTGTTTGGGTTTTATCCAAACTTGTCATTAGAAAGTCTGATCTTATTTTGCCTCTACTTCATTCCTTCTAAAATGTCCTTCAATGTTCAATTTTGATGAAAGTAAAAATTTTTTGAGTGTAAAAGTATTTTTGCTTCTTGTTTAATCTTTTCTTTACTTCTGCCTATATCTATCCACAATTTTATGGTTTAGGTTTTATTCTTTTACTTCTTTTGTATCAGTGAGGTTTGAATTAAAAATAAGGAATCCTTATAAGAGAAGCTGCTTCTATGTTTGAAAATTACATGCATTTCATAGATGTGAAGATGCCCGGTCAGCATTCTGTGAAATGACTTAATATACACTTGATGGTGATGTCCTTTTGTGATATGAATTATAGATAAGAGGCCTAATTTACCTAAAAGGCAATATATGAAGTGCCCAGAATTTGACATTTCTCATATTATTCAGGAAAATTTATTAATATTTAAAGATGGCAGTTTATTACTAGATTATCTTTAAATTTGAATTTGACAGTTTAATTGTCTATTGTCTCTAACAGTGTAGCAGTTCTGTGTGGGATGGAGCTTTTTGTAAAGTTGACGTTTTTTGTCAAAAAGTATTCAGAGTATCTTGGAATACAGAGATATACTAGATGCTATTGAATCTTGTTCTAGTATATTGAAAAGAAACAAGAACAAAGACATCTATAAGTAATTTTTATTCCAAGTTAGTTTATTCCTATAACACAACAAAATGCCTACATATTTATGGTATAATGATACCAGGATGCAGACAGACTGTCAAGGAAAAAATCTTTAAGGAATCTTACCTGTCATGACTTATATATCACTATGTTTCTTAAGTTACTTTCATAAATGCTCTAGGATACACAATAGCTTTCCATTTGCATTTATCAATTATCTTTCCTGCAAATTTCAATAACAAAGACAATATCTTTTATATAAGCTCACAGAGATCTTACTTGTGACCCTAACCTTTTCTTCTTGTAAAATCATGTTTCTGTCTGATATATCCCTTCTGCATGAAGTATTTTATTCTTTAAGACTCATCTTTCAGTACAGACCTGCTAGTGATACACTGACACATTTCTTTTTGCTTTGCTAGAAAGTCTATTTCATCTGCATTTTCAAAGCTATTTTACTATATATAGAGTCTAGGTTGACTTTTTATTTTTACTTCTTTTGCTTCCGTGCTTTTTAATCTTGTACTTTAAAATTTAGATTAACATTTATTAATTGGACATATTAACAAGGTTCATTATGATATTTCCATACTATATACAGTGTTCTCTTTTCAAATTTCACCATCTTTTTTTCACTCCTTCCTACTGACCACCCTACTCAGTCTCTAGCAATCACAATTTTGCAGCCAGTTAGGCTCATTTCAACTTCTACATATGAGAGAAAATATATGGTACTTGTCTTTTACATATCTGACATTTTACCTAAGATATTTTTCTCTAGTTCCACCAATTTTGCTGCAAATGACAATATTTCATTCTTGGTTACAGCTAAATGACATTCCATTATAAACATATACTACATTGTCTTAATGCATTTACATATCGATGAACACAAGTTGATTGCATATCTTATTTTTTGTGGATAGTGCTGCAATAAACATGAGTATGCACATTTCTCTTTGGTATGCTACTTTCATATCCTTTTAATACATGCCCAGAAATGGACCGTGTGATATATCTATTTTAAGTTTTTCTGAGGAATCTCAGTACTGGTCTCCATAATGGCTGTACTAATTTAGATTATCATCAGTCGTGTATAAGTGTTCCTTTTTATCTACATGCTTACCAGAATTTGCTGTTGTTATTACTTAATTATAGTCATCTAATGAGATATATCATTGTAGTTTTGATTTTCATTTTGTTGATGGCTAGTTTCTCAAGTATTCATTCACTTTTTAGATTTTTTCTTTTATTAAGTGTCTATCCAGATCATTTGGCCATTTTTAAACTGTATCTTTTTAATACTTTTATTTCTTTATACATTCTGTGTATTGGTCCTCTGTCTGATAGTTAGCCAATATTTGATCTCATTCTGTAGGATATTGATTGTTCTTTTTGATGTACAGAGTCTTTTTAGTGTTATATAATACCATTTGCGAATTTCTGCTTTTGTTTCCTGTATTTTTGCATTTCTACTAAAATACTCATTGCCCATACCAACATCTTAAAATGCTTTTCCTACATTTTCTTTCATTGTGGAGTCTCAGATCATTCATTTAGGTCTTTTATCCATTTTGAGTTGGTTTTTGTATAAAATGAGAAATGGGCTTCAATCTTCTGCATACAATATGTCAGTATCTAATTTTCAGAGCACTATTTATTTGAGGTAGTCTTTTCTCTACTATTTTTTGGAACTTTGTTAAAAAACCATTGGTTGTAAGTGCTTGAATTTATTTTTCAGATCTCTATTCTGTTCCATTGGATGTATTTTTATGCCTATATCATGTAGTTTTGGTTAGTATTGCTTTGGAGTGTTTTTTGAAAACAGGTATTGTGATGCCTTCGGATTTGTGTTTTTTGCTATTTGGGGTTGTTTTTTGCACCTGTATAAATTTTTGGAATAGTTTTTCTTCTGTCATGAAGAATGTCATTGCTATTTTGATGGAGAGTCTGTTGAATTTGTAGAACACATTGGGTTGTGTGCACATTTTAACAACACTAATACTTTCAAACATTGAACATACAGTTATTTCCTTTTTTCAAATTCTTCATTAGCTTATCACTGACAATTTTGTAATTTTTATTATAGATTGAATTCATTATTTTTTATTCCTGTATGTTTTGGCAGCTACTTTGAATGAGTCCTTTTGTCAGCAATTTCATTATTGGTGTATATGAAAGCCACTGGTTTTTGTGTGTTAATTTTCTATCTTGCTATTTTACTGAATTCATTAATCAGTTCAAGGATCTTTTAGTGGAGTAACTTAGGATTCTCTCTCTCTTTTTCTCATATATGGGTGTATGTGAATATATATTGTATATAAATGTCCATGTCATCTGCAAAAAAGCAATAATTAAATTCTTTTTCAATTCATATGCATTTTATTTTCTTTTTCCTAACTGGTCTGACTAAAATTTTCTATTTTAAGAGAGGTAAGAGTGTACACACTTGTCTTGATTCTCATCTTATTAGAAATGCTTTCAGTTTTTCTGGATTCACTATAATGCTGGTTATGGGTTTGTCAAATACAGGCTTTATGATGTTGATCTATGATCCTTCTGCTTATAATGTTCAGAGCTTTTATAATGTTGACTTTTATCAAATCCTTTTTCTGTACCTATTGAGATTGTCACATAATATTAATTCCCTTTTTTATCCATATATTATATTATGTTTATTGATTTGGATATGTTGTAATCATTCTTGATGATGGCGAATGCTTTTTGTTTTTTTGTATGGGGATCGAACAAATGACCTCACGTTTGCTAAGAAGGAACTTACACCACTGAGCTAAACTCCCAGCCCAAATGATCTTTTTAATGTGCTGTTGAATTTGATTTGCTAGCACTTTTTTTGGGTTTTTTTATAGTTATGCTCACAAAGCTATTAGTTTGTAGTTTTCTGTTTAGGTTGGGCCATTATGAGTTTTGTTAAGAAAGTAATGCTGGTCTCTTAAACTGAATCAGGGTTCCCTTTCAATTCTTTGGGATAGGTTGGGAAGAATTGACACTAATTCTTCAAAAGTTGGGTAAAATTTAGCTATTAAGGCACTCCATCTTGGGTTTTCTTTGGGGAAAAAGACTTTTAATTAGTGAATCAATCTTATTCTCTGTTATCAGTTTATTCAGCTTTTTTCCATTGTCTCTATGGTTAAGTTTGGTGGGACATTTGCATCAAAAATATATCCACTTCATCCAGGTTTTCCAATTTGTGAGTAAATGGTTTTTCACAATAATCATAAGTGAACCTTTATATTTTTGTGATATTTGTAATTTCCCCCTTTTCACTTCTCATTTTACGTATTTGTGGTCTTTTTATCTTCGTTTGGTTACTTCTGTCTTGGTTACTTTTCTCTTATTGCTGAGACAAAATATTTGATGTCCAAAATTTAGGAAGGAAAGGTTTATTCACCTTACAGTTTTCGGAGGTTTCAATCCATACACAGCTGGCTCCAACGTGGGGTGGCTGTGCTGAAGGTCAACAATCATGGCAGCTATGACAGATATTGTAAGGGACCAGAGCAAAAGAGCAAAAGGGAAAAGCACACCATCTTCCCTCCCTTATACTGTAAATTGGCTACTTTCCCTGGGTGAGTGCAGTGCTCACATTGCCAATCCCTGCACTAGGTAGCAAACTAATCACAATGCTGGACTCCATCACCTTCAAAAGAATTGTTTGTCATGACCACATGAGGCTTGGGGGGACCTCCAAACACAGTCTGCAACCGTTTCCTTTCACATTTGTGTAGGTAACTTAACTTAACTTTTAAAGAATTGTTTCATTGATCTATACTTTTTATGTCAATTTATTTCTGCTCTAATCTGTGTTATTTTTTTCTTTTTGTTAATTTTGAGTTTGGTTTGCTTTTGTTTTTCTATTTACTTGAGATGGATCATTTAAATTTTTTATCTGTTCATGTATTTATTTTATAACTTTTTATTTTCATGCTGCTATTTTTGAATCCCATAATCTTTGTTTTGTTGTATTTCCATTTGGATTTTCTTTGAAGAATTTTTAAATTTCCAAGTTGATTTTCAACAGAACAGAATTGAAGATAGAGAATCCTCCCCAGACATATTCAACTACTTGGCCTTTAACAAAGGGTTAAAAGTAAATATTGGAAGGAAGCCTGTTCAACAAGTGGCATTGGGAAATCTGGATGACTGTTTTCAGAAGATTGAAAATGGACCTTTGTCTCTCACCTATACTAAATTAAAATCAGAGTGGATCAAGGATCTAAGTGTTAAATTAACAGAAATATTAAATCAATTGGAAGATAAAATAGATCTCACTTGAAAACATAGATATGGAAAGGATTTTCTAAACAGAACATCAGTTGCACAAGAAATAACAAGAATCAACAAATGAGATTTTTATCAAACAGAAAAGCTTCTATATAGCTAAAGAATCAATCAGAAGAATGAAGAGAAAATCTAAAGAAAAAGGAAAAAGGTTTTGGTCAGCTACTTCTTAGACAATGAACTAACATCTAGAACTAAAAAAAAAAAACAAACAAACAAACAAAAAAAAAAAACAAAACACCTGAAATTAGATTCAATCAAGAAATGGGCAAGAAAAATGAACAGACACTTTATAGAGGAAGAAATACAAATGGTCAACAAATACATGAAAAAGTGTGCAATATCTTTGGTCTTCAGAGAAATACAAATTAAAATGATGTTAAGATTCCATTTTACTCCAGAAAGAATGATAATCCTGAAGCAATCAAGCTATGATAAATGCCAATGTGGATATAGTGAAAAAGGAAACTTCTTACATTGTTGTTGCAACCATTGTGGAAATACTTATGGAATTTTCTTGAGGAATTTAAATTAGAAATTGCATATGAGCCAACTCTCCTCCTGCTAGATATCTTCTACAAAGAGTTTAAGTCATCATACTACAGTGATACATGCATACCAACGTTTATAGCAGCACTATTCATAATACCTAAATCCCGGAAGAAGCCAGGATATCCATCAACAGATGATTGGATAAAGAAAATATAGCATCTACATATAATGAAATACTATTCAGCTATAAAGAAGGATAAACATGAGGCATTTGTGGGAAAATGAATGCATCTGATAAATATAATGGTAAGTGAAATAAAACCAGACACACAAGAGTAAGTACTGTATGATAGCTTTCATTTGAGTGAGGCAAAGCACAAAGAAAAAGATGCAAGACAGATAGAAAGGGATAAGGGGACAGATCTCTTGCAATGGAGAAATGGTCCTAGGGAAGAAAGACAAGAGATGAGAAGAAGGGGGAAAAGAAGAATAAATAGATGCCATAAATGAAGGCCTAAAAACTCCAATTAATATAAAAGTATAGATCATAAAATGATAAATGACAAGTAATGTCAACAGGAATGAAAAATAGGTTAGAGGAACTGGAGGAGGAGGCAGGGGAAGGGAAGGGAAGGGAAGGGAAGGGAAGGGAAGGGAAGGGAAGGGAAGGGAAAAGAAGATTTAAAATACAGAAACTGCTATAATAGGTACACGTAACCATTTTCCAAGATGATTGTAAAGTACATGAACTTCAAGCATGTGCAAATAGAAACAATTTTAAAGTGTTTTATCAGGCTTCTTGTACTTGAGTAATTTTTATAATGTCATATAACCTCTTAATGTATTCTATTATGAACAGAAAATATACATGATATAATTTTAACTTTATGTAGTTTGTTGGCAAAAGCTTTTTCTAATTCTATAGGTTTTCTGCTGACTTTGTTGGTTATTTTCTTTAAAAGTAAAAACTTTTAATTTGATATGATCCCATTCATTGATTCTTAGAAGTATTTCCTGTACAACCTGGGTTGTATTTCACAGAGTCCTTGTCTATGCCTATGACTTCAAGAGTTTTATTTAGTTTATAACCCAATAGGTTCAGTGATTCTGTTTTTAACATTTACTTCTTTGATCCATTTTGATTTAAATTTAGTTCATGGCAAAAGATATGGGTCTAGATTGAATCTTCTGTTGGATATAGTTTTTCCAACACTCCTTATCTTGAGGCTATCTTTCTTTCCTTGGACAGAGGAATAATATTTAGAATATATGAAGAACGAGAATTGCACTCCCAAAGTAGAAATACCAATCAAAAAATGGGCAAGTCAATGAATAGACAGTTTACAAAGGAGTACAAATGGCCAAAAATCCATGAAGAAATAAATGCACATTACTGGCCTTTAGAGAAATGCAAATTAAAACAATATTGAAATTATACCTTACCCAAGAAAAAGTTACCATTATCAAGAAATCATATAATAGCAAATACTGACAAGGCTAGAGAAAAAGATATCCTTGTACGTTTTTGGAAGGAATTTAAACTAGTACAACCATAATAGAAATTATTACAACAATTTCTTGAAAAACTAGAAGTAGAAATTCCATTGATCCAGGTTTTTCCCTTCTAAGTATCTTCCCCAAAGAGTTAAAAATACTATATTACAGTGATATGTGTATTCCCATGTTTACAGCAATGCAGTTTATAATAGCTACATCTTGTAAACAGCCTATATGTCCATCAACAGATGAATGGATAAAGACAATGTGATATTTACACAAATGAAAAATATGTGCTGTAAACATTTAGTAATACAAAATAAGTAAAGTACAGAATTTTCCACTCTGGGAAAAATGTGTTAAGACTTGTGTTTTAGTCTAATACAAAGTTCCAGGCACTAATGAAATGTATGTGCATTCAACAGATGTTGGATAGAATATTCTGTAAACATTTTTTAGTACATTTGATCATAGTATAGTTAAATTCTGATGTTTCTGCCAGAGATGTAGTTCAGCAGCATAAGCACCTGCCTGGCAAGCGCAAGGTCCTGAGTTCAATTTCTGGCAACAAATAAATCTGATATTTCTTTATTACTATTTTTGGGGGTCTGTATGATCCTCTCATTGAGAAGATTGGATTGTCAAAATTCACTCCTGGTGTGTTGGAGATTACCTATTCTTTTTATCTAACAGTATTGTTTTATAAAACTAGGTGTTACAATAATAGGTGCACATTGACTTATAATTGTATCCTCATGTTGAGTCGATCTTTTGATGATAAAAGAGAGATCCTTTATCTCTTCCACAGTTTTTGTCTGAAAGTCTTTTTTAAAAACAAGTTATTAAGTGCAGTTATTCTTGCTCACTTTAGGTTTCTGTGTACTTGGAATATCATTTTTCATCCTTTCATTTTTAGTCTCTCTGTAGCTTTATGGTGAAGTGAGTTTTTGTATGCAGCATATTTTGGGGGTCTTGCTGATTTATCCATTCAGTCAGCCAGTGTCTTTTAGATAATTTAGCTCACTTGTATTAGATATTATTATTGATAAGTAAGAATTTCTTACTTCTGTGATTTGGATAATTTTTTAAAGTTAGTTTGAATATTATGATTTTCCTGCATCTCTTACTTTTGAGAATTGCTGTATTAATATTTGATTCCTTTGTCTCTATCCTCCCAGGGGAATTTACATATTTTCATGAGGATAGTTATCTTTTTTCTATTATGGTTCTTTTGTTTGGCAGTTATTTTCTTGCTAGAGTGTGTGTGTGTATGTGTGTGTGTGTGTGTGTGTGTGTGTTTTCCAGGAATCGAACTCACAACCTTGCACTTGCCAGGCAGGTGCTGTGCAGATGAGCTAAATCCCTGACCCAGCAGTTACTTTCTTTCATACCTTGGAATACAAAATTCTGCTACTTCCTGTTCTTTAATGTTGCTGTTAAGAAACCTAGTTTTCATCTCACAGGGATACTCTTACATGGGAATTGGTGTTCTCCTATTGCAGATTTTTAGAGCTCTTTCTTTGACTTGCACTTTTGATAGCTGGAGCATGCCAGCCGTGCTGATCGTGTGTCTTTGGGGATCCTATGAACTTCTTGTCCAAGACTAAGTAAGTTTTCTGCTATTGTTTTATGTAATAGTTTTTATGCACTTGATTATTTTCTTCTCCTTTGGTTATCTCCACAAAAGTGAGTGTGTTCAGGCTGATGGTGTGCCAAATTCTTGAATGTTTTCTGCATCCTTCCTTCCTCCCCTCCTTGCTCTTGTATTTCCTTCTTTTGAAATCCTAAATGATTAGATATTCATTTTTCCTTGCTCTACTATACTCTTAAAGCTTTAAACTGTAGTTATTAATTTTCACTATTTATATTTTGTTTACTATCTCTGCTGACTTTCTCATTTACCGTCTTTATAATTTCATTTGACCATTTATCTGAGTTCTTGTGGATTTCACTGAGCATTCATTTTTAAAATTATTTTATCAACTATTTTGTCCTTACTGATTTTTTAGGGTCTGTCATTATAGCTATTACATTCTTTTGGAACCAACATACTACCTAGTATTTTTATATTTCTTATATTACTTTGTTGAGAGTTATGCAGCTGCTGGACACGATCACTACTATACATCACTATCACTATTCATGGGATGGTTTTCTTAGTAAGTGGCCTTTTCAAGATATTTTTGGGAAGTTTGGTTTGTCTTATAGTCTTGGCTTTGTGTCCAGCTTGGCACCACAGTGTGTTCTGTTTATGGTATCTTTGACTATAAGTAATGACTTTGATCACAGTGCACCCTGCAGCAGGCAGTACCACGTGCTAAATGCCATGGAAGAGTAGGGATACTCTAGTGAAGTGATGACAAACCTTTTAGAGCTTTCAGTGATAACGAACAGCCCACTATGATACTTGTGCCATAAGCTCACCACTACTGCTAAGCTAGGAGTGGTGCAGACAACAGTGGGTGTGGTGCTTGCTGTGTACCTCTTCTGTCAGTGGACATTTCTCCCATATTCTTGATGCTAGGTCAGTTACTAAGAAAGGCCTCTGGCACGTGGCTGGCCCCAGAAGCAGCAAGGGCTCCAAAGTACTTGTCCTCCAACTGGTCAATAAGGTGGACCCAGGAGGGTGGGGAGAGGCAGCGGCAGGCACAGCAGTATCTCTTCTGTGTTGTTCACCTCAATCCACGACAGCAGTGTGTGATCACATACAGTGTGGAGGTGGGGTAGCAGTGGGAACCACGATGTTCCTGTCTCCTACTTTGGTGATGCTGGTGACTGGGGCAGTGACTAAGCCGGTATATCCCTCAGCCCTTGCAGTGATAGCACAAGCCTAGGGGAGCCGTAGCTAGAGCATGGATCTGTTCCTGACTTTCAATTACAATGTGCCTGGGAGCATAACTGCAAGTGAAGCTTCAGTAAAATTCTTGAAGGTCACCTGTAGGTGCCGGGAGCAGGGCAATGGCTAGAACTTTATTCAGTGGTTGCTGGAGAAAATCCTTAGTATGCTACTATGTAGGGGACAGCTACAGGAACAGTGGTATTTTTTCTCATACTGCCAGCAAAAGGGGTGTGAAAGCGGAGGGCCTGAAGGAATTACAAGACAGTGAAGAGAGTCCACACGTGCCTGACCACAGCCTCTGTCTCAGAGAGCAAGCACCCTGATCTGACCCTGGGAAGGAGAAGAACCTTCCTTTGTCATCCATATTACTACATCCTCTACAGCACAGGGCTTGCAGAAGGCTTGTGCTATAGACAATCTGCTGGGTTACACTGGGTTCGTGAGGAGCCTGCTCCCTGAGCCAGAGCAATGGGATGTCTGTGAGATCCCAGAAATGGGACTGTACAGGACTTTCTGAGCCCTAAAGAGCTCAAATTCAAGCTATAGTTCATGTATCAAGATGACTTCTGGCTAAATGAGTTTCCAGGTCCACTACGAAATGATGTGAGATCTTTTCCAGAGCAAAGATATTATGCTGATTTTAAATTACTTATACAAGTGGGTTACAGGCTGTGAAGACAAATTTCCCAGTAGCTAGGAGTTCCAGCACCATATTGTCAGAGTTTGTGGGGATTTTCTGTCTTTCCCTTACCCCTGAATAGAGAGCCGCTCCCCTCCCCAGGTTTGAAGCTAGAACAGCACACACAGAGATGTTTTCTGGCTCTTTCTGTGGTAAGATCTCAAGTTTCTGCCTCTTCAAATTTTCTGGTCTCTGTTGCTGCTCTCCAGTGTTCTCCCCAGTTACTCACCTCAAAATGCAGCTGTACACAAGCTGTGCAAATGCTTCTTCCCTGAGGAGGAGTTGAGCTGTGGGTACTCGTGTTTAGTCATCATGAATTGCTTTCCGTTTCAATTCTTTAAAAATACTTCTCCATAATTTACCAATCTGCATTGTTGAAAGCAAGAAAGAGCCTTTTATGTTTCACTTTCTGTGTGTGTACTTTTCCTTGGGCCACTTTTAAGACGTTTCCCTTGATCATTGATTTTAATCAGTTTGATAATGATGTATCATGTTGTGGTTTTCTTTACTCTTTTTGTCCTTGGATTATTTCCAGTTTGTAACATCTGTTGGATTGTTATTTTCACCAAATTTGGAAAATTTCATTCATCCTTTCTTTCATCCTTTGGGGAATGTAATTGTGTATTTGTTCGGCTCTGTAAAATTATCATGATTCAGTGATAATATATTCAATTTTTACTGAGTTATTTTTCTACCTTTTTGGGTAATTTTATTGTCATATCCTCAGGTTTTCTCATTTTTCCTCTTTAATGGATGTCTTTAATATTATATTTAATGTACCATTAATATTATCAAGCATACTTCATTTTTATATGTTCAATTCTGGTTTTAATATCTCCCAAGATACTACTTAACCTGTTCAACCTTTCCTCTAGCTTCTTGAACATTGTGAAGTAATTTATATTTGTTTAATTTTTTCCTTGTCAATTCTATCAGCTGTGTATTCACATATTTTACTCATCAGTACAGTTTGTAATTTTTCTATGTTTTTTCACACCCAGACATTTTTAAGTTAATGCCAAGCATATAAAGTAAGTTTTATTTTGTTGTACTGCATATTTTTACACTATAAATATTTGTAACATTGTGTTAGAATGTGATTAACTTAATTGTGAATATTCAACTCTTTTGTGTGTTGCTTTGAGTGCTTGTTAGACAAGATCAGAGCAGTGCTTCATCTGGGTTAACTTTTTCTCACTAAGGTACCCCTGGTATTATACTCAAATCCTCAGTGATGAGGTTTTCCATTCTAACTGGTTATAAGAACTATTGTTTTTCTTCTTGCAGGCTCTAGTGACTTTTTAATGATTCTGGTCTTGGTAGTTTCTTTATTTACACCAGCTTTCTGATAAATACTTTAGGTAATGCTTCCTCAGATACTTAGCCTCTCTCTCTCTGTCATTCTCTCTCTCCTCTCTCTGTCTTGCTCTTTAATATTCCTCTCTGTCTAGAGTTCTCAGAGTCTCAGCTCCATCTGTAACTCATGGAGACTACCAGCCTCTGTTGTCTTTTCCTTTTTTTTCCTCTTATGCACAATCTGTAAACCCTCCAACATGGTAAACTGGGAGTACTACAAGTTCACCTTATACAAATATTGTCCAATTCTTTATGTACAATATCTTAGTAAGTTTTGACAAATATTTTATCCAGTTTTCTGTTTATTTTAGGTGAGATGGTGAGTCTGCCCTATTACTCCATTGTGTGTAGGAGTGAAGTCAGAAAATATTTTTATTGGAAAAGAAATCAATGCATTTTCCTTCAACGTACTTTTGCTCTTTTTGTTCCTCAGTGTTTGCTCCTCACTTAACAAGCTGCTATCCCTGGAGAGTCACCGTATCCTGAAATGTCATTAGCAATTGTGAATAAGAGTTTTCTCAGCAGTACAGTAGATGGACCAGTCCCTGAAGCTCAGTGAATTGTATAATGGAACTCTCAGAAGATGAAATAGGAAGGATCCGCGGGCCAATTCTCTTGGCATCATACTTTCACAAAATTTCTAGGATTTAGATGCATCCCAGAAAAACATCAAAGTATTTGAATTGACCTAGATTATATTTCCTATGATAAGACAAAATATTTCACGTACAGTTTTCTACATTTAAGACACCAAGAATCCTCGGGACAAACAAATGTAAGAAGAAGAGAGGAGCGGTTTATTTTGCTGAAGAGAATGATGACATCAGAAATATTTCACCATGTAGCATGCAAGTGATTATGACTTATAAGAAATGTGTGCAAGAAAGGGAATTTCTGTGAAAATGGAAGAGATTCCTAAGGAAAGTAAGTTCTGAGTAATAAGACTGAAAACAAAATTGGTGAGAGGAAGCAAGGTGTGTGAGGAGCGGAGAACACATACATACAAATCATAGACAACAAAATAACTTAAGATTCACAGACAGAGTATCAAGAAGTTGGTTGTTGGCAGTATTCTGGGTGTAATAGAGCACATTGTGTTAGGGTGGAAAATTCACATTATGCACACTGACACTCCTGCCTCTTGTCTCCTCAGCAGCCAAGACTGAGCCATAGTGGCACTGTTTTCACATCCTCACAGTTCTTCTCAGTTTAGTTTTCCAACTCTGCAAGATGAGATACACTATCCTGTTATGCCCAGAGTTAACAACTCTTATTCGTCACTTGTAACACGATGTTAGTGGAATGCTTATTTCTCTTTTGTAATAAGAAAAGTCACACCTTACACCTTCCCTTTGATCTACGCCAAATTATATCAATTTATCTCTCTTTAGCACATTGAAACATATCTCAAATGATAGTGCTTCATATTTAAAAAATCTTCACTATTAATAAAGCATAGAAGTCTTAAAGTAGATTTGTATGTTGTATAAACAAAAATTATAGTCATAATTCGACGCTGATATAATAAAGGTTAAATGGTTTTCTCAATACCATGTAGCTATTAATTTGTAAGATCTAGGAAAACAAAAAGTGTCTTTGTAAGTGTAATCTATTTCAGTTTAATTGGTTTTTCATCACTTTGTAGATAAGAGTTCTAGTTTTTCATTCTCAACTTCTAACCTGAGCTCTGCAGCATGGGTAGGCAGAATTGCTCTGCTTACTATTAAGGAATATCCAGTCATTCAGAAGTCTATTTGTGAAAATTACTTGACTACTCATTGTAATTTGCTGTTTTGTGCAATTTATTCCCCTGAACACCCCTATGAGGGAAACATTATACATTTTGTGAGGAAATAGAATAGAGAGTTTAACTAACTTACCTACGCTGAGATAGCTACTTGGTGGGGTTGGAATTCCACTCATCATATTGTGTAAACTAATTAGGCTGTTTCTCTGGCTTAACCCGTTTTGAACTGGAATGCTTTTTAGTTATTCCTTTAGTTAGTCACTTCTCAGACATTTCTCTGGCTTCCCAAAGTCCCACAGCCACTGCCATGAAAGTGCAATTGGTATAAGGATGAAATCCAGGCTATCTCTGGTTCCATGTCTGCACACTGCAACTCCAACCCTTTCATTATCATTGTTCTTTCAATCAGAAAAATCATTCATGAACCCTGGAAAAGTGAAAATCGTGTCTGTTGACTAACCACTTATCTCAGGCCTTAGTTATTTGAGCTTCCATTTGACGCTAGGCCTCCTAATACAGAACGGAGTAGATGCGCCTGAATCTGGAGTGCTGTGTCTTTCCACAGTCTGCTCTTTGTTGGCATGAAAACCTGCCCACTTCACTGTACAAACGTCATCCCCTGGGTTAGTGTCTGCACAGACTGCAGTGTGTGGGTGCTTTTCATCACCATCTGTATTTTACCTGTAGGAGATCTTAAGAGCATCACCAGCTGTTACACATGAATGTGTGAAGTTCTGAGTCCTCAAGGGAAAGCATAACGTAAGGACAAAATCCTGTGCTGTAGAGGGCATGCAAGTGTATGAAACACGGGGATGGAGAAGGGCGAAAGAAGTCTTCTTGTGTAGAAGTTCGTAATACAGCATTCTGAAGCCTTTTAATGCCGTCATCAAGCTGGAGATGGTTAATCACATGTACAAACAGTGAATTACAAGTAACGAACAGGTTTGTTACAGCCAGAGTTGGCTTCTGTGTATGCCTAAGTGCTGGAAAGACAAGAGATGCAAGCAAGCTCAGAATATAAAGCCATGAAACTTGCATTTGTGGTTGGTTGGTGGGAACATATCACCACATTTAGTATTCAAATTTTCTACCAATATTTCAGAAGAGAAGAGTAAATACAATTTTGGGGACTTGGGGTGCAGCCTGAGAGAAGGACATATATTTAAGATATACTGATTTGTCATAAAAATTAATGATGTATCTGCATCTGCCTAAATATAAAGATACTATTTTCTCACTAACCTTGTAGAAAGATAGATGACCTAGTTTGCTTAGAGTGACATTATACTAAGAAACACAGTTGAGGGACAAAAATTCGGCTTAATTTTTTCTTCTGACAAACTGTAAAGGATGTTAAATACAATTATCATTTTCTTTTGAAAGTCCATCAGTATAGCTTTTAGGCTTCCCAGGGGTAAAGGGAAGTTTAGAGGAGACATGTTGCTCAGGTTCTCTTCATTGTGGGCTCACCATGGTATGCAGGCTTGAGCTATTGTGAGATTTGTACATGTAAGTAACCGTCTCCAGCTTGATGACTGGCCTTAAAAGACTTCAAGATGCTATATTATGAGTGGGATTCTGGCAAGACAATACCAAAGTAATTTCCATTTTTAACTAAACCATTACATAGTCTTTGGAATTATCTCAATGTACAGGGGCTCTTTCAGGCCTAGTAGAGGTGCTTTGAAATTGAATCATGTCTCACAGGTCTGAGGGTTTCTAATAAATCTATATAAAGAATTGTTTTCAAATCAACAGGGTTATTGATAGAAGATTAATTAAATACATGCATGAGAAATTTTGAAAAAAGATTTCATCATCATCATTATTTAATTTGTATGGGACAATTAAAGAAGTGGTCTATAGTTATCTAAATAATTCCAGAATGACTTAGTAAAAATAAAGGCAGCACTGGTAGATGATCAAACCTTTTGATCCTTACCTATCACTAAAGGCTTTTTAAGGTTAATATATTTATCAAACCATATTTCAATTTAAAGGGATCTATTATGTAAACATCAGTGAGTCAATATATATTCAAGGATTAATCTGTACAATATGATGAGTTGTAGATGCAAAAATATGAAACTGAAGTCAATGGAGTTGGAAACATACTGGTTTTGTTCATACTTGGAGGTTACATGTTCACAGCTAGTGATTTATGATCTCATTTAATGTTCCAAGGCCTTCTTGAAATATTTTAAATGTTTTTACCAAGTTTTTTTCCAAGTAATATCTCTCCCTTCTCCCTAAATTCCCATAGCATTTTGTGTATATGTTTATTATAGTTTGCCTACTCGTTAGTGTAATAACAGCCAGGCTGTGACTCCTGCATGGCAAAGATTACCTTAGTAATACTAAAAACAGCAGCAACAGTACACTAATCAGACACTTTTTTTTCGTTTTTCAATTAGTGGGTGTTGAACCTTCTACCTTCACATTGAGCTACATCTGAACTACATCATAACATTTTTTATAAGGTGAGATGTAAGTTGCTCATGGGCTCAAACTCCTAATTGATCCACAGCACCCCACAATGCCGCGATTAAAGATGCATATCAGTGTGTCTGGTTTACGAAGAACTCTTGATGTTGCAAATGCTGAGTTCACTGTTGAGTCTCATGTATCTTTGGAATATTGCAGATAAAAGTATTATTTCATAGGTGAGGCAATGAAGTATCAGTGATATTAAAGATTCTACATATAGGCATATATTTAGAAGGTGAAAACGAGGAAGTTGAAACCCTGACCCCCTGACTTTCAGGGTCCTTGTAGTAATCAAGCCTTCTTATCACTTACCAATACACAACACCAAACTTGGTTTCCTTCTGTTCTCATCCATGGCATGGCACAGTGCTTTGATGGATGTCCCAAAATTCTAGTTGAATGAAAATAAATGGTGGGACCTTGAATTTAGATGTGGGTGTTCAAGATTTATATCTTACTGTAAAAGCGGTCTCATTTACTAATAAAAAAGATGGATTGAGAAAAACTTGCCGATCTCTTATTTTCTTATTCTTTTTTGTGCTACTATAATAGAATACATAGATGATCTACAATAGCTAGAAATTTACTGGCCCATCATGGTTCCCAAGATTGGAAGTCAGAGATCCAGAGACTGTATTCAGTGAGGATCTTCTTGCTATGTCATTCCATGGTGGAAGGGAAAGAAAGGATGCGTCAGTGAGCAGGAGGATGAAACTCATCCTGTTATGACAACCCACCCTGTGATAAGGGCACTGGTACATTCCAGAGCAACGTGCTCAGAGGCCTGTGCATCTCCTCTGAGACTCCAGGTCCCAATGCATGAGCTTGAGGGAGGAAACATACTCAAACCACAGCAGGCGTCTTTCTGCTGGTAAAAGTCTGTACTCAGGTCTGATTATCCTCTCTGATATAGCTTCATGCCCTGGAGTCTTTTATTCAATCAGTGCCCTTCCCAGCAATGATCCAGGTATTGGCTCCTGCCCTGAGACTCACGCATGTGATCTTGGTAAAATGACTGAAAGAAAAGACAAATTAACCCTTCAAAAGTGTAGATAATTTTATCACACTAATTAATCCCATTCATTTTCATTGCTTTTTCTTCCAAACTCTACTTTTTCAACAACTAATTGTTTTAGAGCTTATATACTTTTTATCTTTGTAATATTCATCATTAGTAAGGGCAACCAGCAGGGAACTCATTGACTGTATTATGTAAATACCAACCCCTGAACGTGTTACAATGGTGTGCAGTTGCTCAAGTGTTCTCTAGAACTCTGGAATTTCCTAGTACATATGGCTTTCATTGTCCAAACTACAACACTGTCTGGCAGATTAGAACATTTGGTTATCCTGGCTATGGGAGTATAAAAAAAAAAAAAAAAAAAAAAAAAAAAAAAAAAAACATGGCTTGGTTTGAAAAAGGCCAGAGACCATTTCTCAGCAGAAGTCATTCTAATGGCAAATTTTCAGACTTGGCAGGTGGAATGGTTGGTTCTTTAATAGCTCAGCCTGGAGGTGCCCACTTCTCATTCTCTAAGATCCAGAATTACTATCTGGTGAGGATGTAGTAATATTATCTCTAAATTTCTAGTAATATTGATAAATGTATTATTTCTATCAGGGTAAAAAACACTGATAAATATAAAATTTCTATCAGGTAGGCAGAGACTTATGATATCAGATCCTTTCTCTACACACACACAAACACACACACACACACACACACACACACACACACACACACACACCCCTAAATGAGACAGAATGAAAAGAACACAGACACAGGTAAGTAACTAGCCTTTTTGAGTGAAACAGTCTTTAAAAATTACTCCCTATTAAGTCAGTGACGAACCATCTGATATATTTCATTCCCTTCTGTATTCAAAACCTGAGGCATATTGCAGAACATCTAGAATGAAATGCTTTTTAGAATTTTAAATCTGTGATATTTCACCCTGTAGATATCAAAGAATGACGACTCCTTATGAGAGAAAAAGAACAGCTAAGTATGTAGCAGTCTCTTGGTTTCCCGGGTGACACTGAATCACTGATCACAGTTCTGGGGCACAGCTGAGTCGCTGCCGAAGCTCTCATGGTCGACCCAGGCAGGGGCACAGGCTGGAGCCCATGCTGAGGACAGATGCTCTGTTTCCCTGAGGCAAAGCTGGACCTCTGGAGACTCGCTATGGAAGAGTAGTTTAGAAAACATAATAATTGCTGTGATTATGATTGTGAGTACCTTTTAATTGTGGCAAGATCATACCAACTATCTTGGGAAGGAAAAATGAGGTCTTATGAATAAAGGACTACTTAAGTATTTAAATAAATGATTATAACATACAACTTTAGAATACTTGGCTTTATACTATCTTTGAAGATAAGTACTTCCTGTACAGTATGGAAAATTCATGCTTGATGACCAATGCTACGGCAACAGAGCAAGAGTTTTCCAACAAACTATAGTTGAGAAGATTAGAATACATGTACCATCAAACAGAACAGTAGAAAACCTTCTGCTAAAAGGAAAAAGAGAAATTTGGAGACCAATAATACTAGGATGGGTGTCTGTGTCCTCGAAATTCTGTGTCTCTGTCCTTGAAAGTAGGATCCAGGATTTTCTATATTCTGAACTTCAGGAAATCCCAATCCCAATACTGATGAAAACTTAACGAGATTGAAAAAAAAAATTGAAGAACTTTTGAGTTGCCACTCTGTTTTCACCAAGAGCTAGAGTAAAAAGAATTTTCTCAATAGATAATACTGAAGTAGACTCTGGAGACCTGCCAGGAACCCAAGACTTCCTAAAATTCATGCAGAGAGAGTAAAAGAAGTTCCAGGTAAGAATGAAGATGCTGAAGCCAGAGTTTGACCAACTCCTGTTACACCGTGTTCTTTTTTATAGCCCTGACATATGGCCTTTCTTTACCGTTTTAAAAGGCTATAAAAAACAAGAAGATGACAGAAGAGAAGAATTAGAAGAAATATGTATGACAAGGATTGTATGTTATCTTTGAAGCTTAATGTATTTAATCTTTAGTCCTTTATAGAAAAAGTCTGCCAATCTCTCTTCTAGACCATAGCTAAAGAAATCTTGAGGAATAAAAACACAGCTAGAGGCACCACAATCCTGATTGCAAAATATATTACAAAGCTACAGTAATTAAAACAGCATGGTTGTACTAAAAACATTCATCAACAGAACAGAATATAAAGCCCAGAAATAAATTTGCACATGTATACTAATCTGATCTTTGATAATGGTGGTGACAACATACAATCAAGTAACGACAGTCTCTTTAAGTGGTTCTGGATAATGAATATCATATACATAAAGAATAAATTATAGTTTTTTTAATGAAGGAGCTCAAACCTAGGATTTTACTCATATCAGGCAAGCATGATATTGCTGAGCTTACATTCCCAGGCCAGAAGCCAGAAGAATTAAATTAGAACTTTAGCTCAAACCACAAACAGACACAGACACACACAGACACACAGACACACACACACACACACACACACACACACACACAACACAATAACAATTTAAATATTCAATCAATAAAAGTATAAAAGTAGCACAAGAAAATATAACAAAAATCTTTACAATATTGGTTTAGGAAATGATTTTTTTATATGATCCAAAAGTAAATGGTTTTTTTTGTTTTTGCTTTTGTTTTGTTTTGTTTTGTTTTGTTTTGTTTTTGTCTTTTTCCTTTTTATCGGTACCGGGGATCGAACTCACGACTGCCTGCTTTCAAGGCAGGTGCTTAAGCCGCTGAGCTAGACCCCCAGCCCCCCAAAAGTAAATGTTAAAAAGCAACAGACAGATGGGAACTATTTCAAATATAAAAGGTTCTGAAAGGTACTTAAAATAATCAAGACATGAAAACTCAGAAGAAAATATTTGCAAAACAAATATATGATGAGTGGTAAATACCCAAGGAACTTAAACTATGCCATAGCAAGAAAATAAGTGACCCAGTTAAAAAAAATCTGAAAATACATTTCTCAGATAATACACACAAATTCCAACAGTATGTGAAAACATGCTCAAGATCACTACTTATTAGAGAAACACAAATTAAAAGTACTTCACACATGTTATATGGTATTATCAGCTAGATGTAAGGTAACCACTGTTGGAGAGGACATGGGGAGAGGAGAACACGTGTACACTGCTGGTAGGAATGTGTTAGTATGAAAACGTTTCACCACATTACTCAATAATCCCACAGCTAAGTATGTATCAAAGGAAATAAAAAAATCAGTATTCCAAATACATATCTGCACTCCTATGCTCATTACATTACTCACAGCAGATAACACAAAGAATCAAGACAAATTCTCTTTAATTTATGAATCTATAAAGAAAATGTGATATGTATTGTTGTAGTTCATATCTGGAGTAACCTCCCCCCTGCCAAACAAATGAAAAAAAAAATTATCATATGCTTAGAGCCAGTGCTTTGGATTGTAATTGGATTAGTTTTCAGTTTTCCCAGAAAGGAACCACCTGGAAGGTTGGAACAGAGAATATCTTGATTGCTAAAAGCAGTAGCACTAAAAAGAAATTCATTTCATAAGGACAATAGGAAAGGGTATCTCAGGAATCAGCTATACCTGGACCTTCCTAAGGTCAAAGGCAAAAAATTGAAAAAATTTATTTTGAGAGAAAACCCCCAGAGAATCCTGTTCAAGAAAGGCAGCCTCGGGAGCTGGTTCCCTGTGATTCAGTTCAGTGTTCAGCTATCCAAGCACTAAATGGTCTCTATAGCCATGATCCAATGGGGCCTGGATATTGCTCAAGTGGTTGGCAGACAATGCCATGATTCGTGTGATGCTGGTTACAGGCATACAGAATGCAAGAGTTGGGGATCATGTAGGTTTCCATGCATATTTCAGAAGAATGCTTATGACACCAGGCAGTGTGACACTAAGAGGGCAGTGCATGAAGCTGTGAGTGAAGCTGCACGTGCAGTGCAGATCCCAGGAAATTGATGATTTCAGGAACTTGGAACACCTGCTGAAGAAAGCCGGAGGTAACTGTGTACAGCCACCCCAGGAGAGAGGGTATGAAGGATGCAACCAGCAATACTTTATGGTTAGGACTCCCCAAGCCTCTAGATTCACATCTTACCTTAGGTACTAGACATGGAATTATGGTATTTAATGTTTGACCTGAAAAGTTACAGCATTGCTTTAGTTCTAATGCTTTTTTTTAATCCTTATTCCCCCCTTTGGAATGTTTAGTCTCTACCACTGGCTGTCAGGAATTCTCATTTTCTTCCAATTTTCACAAGGATCTACAAAACTTGCATCAAATCTAAAGGGAGACTTTGGACTTGGACTTTTCAGAATGTTGAAACTATAAACTTTGGAAAATCTTAGAGATATGATAGATATATTTTGCACAATGAGATGTGCATAGGGCTTTTGGACATCAAAGGCAAAATGTCATTTGAATCTGGAATTTCCCTTCAAAGTCTCATGTACTCAGAGGTGGAGGTTTTGGAAAATGAATTGTCCTCATCAGTGGATGAGTTTAGCACTCAATGTACTGTTGAGAGGTAGAGGCTTGTCAGAAGATCTGGGTGTCTAGAGGAGCTATCTTGAATGGTTTATCTCCCTCCCCACCTCCTTCCTTTTCTCTCTGCTTCCTAACTACCATAACATGAGCAGTTTTCCTGTGAGGCAGGTTCTTCCTTCACAGTGCATCCACTTTTGAACCTGCCAACTGGGAACTAAAACTTTGAAACTATGAGTCAAAATCAACACCTCTTTCTTTAAGTTTCCAGTGTCAGATAGTATATCTTGGTGACAATAACAGTGATTGTGATAGAGAGAGAGAGAGAGAGAGAGAGAGAGAGAGAGAGAGAGACATAGAGAGAGAGACAGAGAGAGAGACACAGAGACAGAGACAGAGACAGAGACAGAGAGAAGGGGATACTATCTGATTATCATAGAAAACAACAGGGATGAACCTTTAGAATATCACACTAAATGAAAAGAACCAGGCACAGAGGGACAATTATTGCATGATATCACTTATATATAACAGCTATGAAAGTCAAACAAAAAACAGAGTATCATAGTTACTAGGATTGGAGGTGGGGAATGTGGTGAGGATGGAGGGATGTTGGTTAAAGTGCACAAGGTTTCAGTAAGGCTCAGTTAGTTTGGAGATATATTGTGTAGTATGATGATTAATAATCATGTAAAGTATATTTAAAAATTGCTAGGAGATTAGATTTGTTATGTTCTCAGCATAAAATTATAAACATGTGATGTAATGGATGTAATGATTATCTAGATTTCACAATATGTATGTACTTAAAAATTTTATAGCATATAACATATTTTGAGTTTTCAACAATTCCTTATTAAAACTCAGGTAGTGTTACACATACTTTGTAATGTGCATTATTTAAGTGATTACAGTTATAAATTTGGCAGTGATAAAAAGTTATAAATTTTGTGTTCAACACACGAAGAGAAACAAATTCATGTTATTTATTTTATTGTCACTGAGACACCATACCTAGCACCAATAACCTGTAGGAGTAGAGACTGATTTTGGCTTACGATTAAGTTCAGTCACCTCACTCCAAGACAGAAGAGCAAGGTAGCTGGAGGCAGAGAAGTTGGGAACAGACCGTATCCACTACCTGCCTCTTTTGCTCAGGCCCCACATCCCAAAACATATTTAGCTATGGGCTAATGAATATACCACCTCCATGAGTCAATGAAAAAATGATTATTGAAAAAGGGAATTTCATTTTTCAAAATGTATTTAAACTACTACAAATGAGTGTTAAAACTCCTTTGAGTTTGGGTCTAAAAGACCTATTCTGGGGGGGGGGTAACACCTGCCTCTGTAATAGTCACAAAAAATTATTTTCTAAAAATTACCTTACAGGTTTATGAAGTCATATAAATTATTTTATCATATATCTATTCCTATAGTAAACTTGGACAAATTCCATAATTTTTTCATGGGCACATTTTAGGTGTTCAGTAATAATTAATGCAAGATTGAAATGTTTTATGCATCCTAGATATTTTCAGTATTCCCTTGCAGCACAAAGAGTGGTTGTGGTAACACCCACTTTTGTTTCTAACTCATTTTCCACAGCTGTATTCATCCTGCCAGATGAGCTGCACGGCTTAGTATCCTAGAAAATCTGTGTCCCCAATGACGGGGGCTGGTGCTCAATGTAATTCACACTCATGGCTAAACAATCTGTAACTTCTCTCTGGGCTCTATCAAGGACTTTTTAATGAGAAAAGAAGGAAAAAATGGAAACTAAACTTTTGTAAATGGGGAGAGGAGGAAGGATTGAAGGGAGAGCAGGAAAATGGGAAAAAAGAATCAAGTTATATCACATACAGGTGCAAATTCTCTATGATGAATGTAATCACTGCGTATATCTAAAATGTTCCAATAAAATCTGACTGGAAGGAAATTTTCTTTCAGATGAATGAATGACTCCTTAGATCTTGTGTAGTGAGGATTATACAACTTTAACATGGAAAAGCTTGATCACAAGAAGAAAAAAAATATGGCAGCCTGATTTATGCTCTTCATGTTAACTTAAATCGATAGATTTTTGTTAGGATTAGTTTTAGATTTACATAAAACCTAAGCAGATAGTTTAAGGAGTTCCCATTTATCTCTCCACATTTTCTCATATTTACACCTTATACATTATGATACAATTATTGCAACAAATTAACCAAATTAATGTATTATTACTAACTATGCACCTGTTTTACAAATTATACTTATTTTCTTTTATTTTTTTCACCAAAGTACCTTCATTTTAGTGTCACCTTAGGTTCTTGGCTGTTGAGAGATTTTTAGGATTTTCTTATTTTTGATGGATGAATTTATAGCCAACTGGTCAATTAAAATTTTGGATAATCCTCCATGGGAATTTGGTATTTTTGAAGTGGTGGTTTTGTGGAAAAGAGTACAGGGGTGTGGATGTATGTATATAACTTTATTTAAGATTTGAGCTCACAGCAAAAGTAGCAGGAAAACTCAGCAATATCCTTTATGTCCCTAGCTCAAATATACATAGACTTGCCTGAAATGGATATCCCACACCAAGATAGTACATTTGTTACACTTGCTGAACCTATAATGATACATTATCAGTGAAAGTCAGTAGTTTGCATTGGAGTCCGTTGTTTGTTATCTTTTTTTGCGTGTACAAGTATATAATATATGATGGTTCCATTATAGCACCATTTAGAGTGTTACTACTGCACTAAAAACATCTGAATCAATTCAAAACTTTTATGGTAATTTCTGTCAAATAAAAACATGGTGTTTTCTCATCTCCAGACCTGACACCAGGTGTCAACACATGGAGTCAGCGCCAGCAACACAATTAAAGATGATGGTGTGACTAAAGACACAAGAGACGACTTCCAGAACTTGCTCAGGAAGTGGTGAGAAGGATGAGAGAAGGATGTTCAAAGTAAGCACAAGTATATTCAGGGAGGCTAACGACAATGCATCTAAGTGTAATGCATCTTAAAACTTTTTGTAAATAAAACATAAATCAATAAAACATACTTTTTCATCACAACTCATATACTATGTTGCATTTTCAAAGTCTTCTTTTACTTAGTAATGCAAATTAAATTTTTTCCCTATCTTTTCATAGCTTGGTAAATTATTTCCTCAGAGGACTTAGTATTTTATTATCCATTCAGCAACTGAAGGACACCTTGATGGTTCCCACGTTTTGACATGACTAAAGTAATCCTAACCATCTGTGAAGGTATCTCTGTAGATATACTTTTCCAGTTCCTTTGGATAAATACCAAAGAGTAAGACTTCCATCTTCTAAAGTGGCTGTAGCATTTGGTAGTCCCGTCGATAATGAATGAGACATCCTATTGTTCCACATGCTTGCCAGCTTTTGGTGTTGTCAGTGTTTTAAAATTTGACCATTTTAATAAATTTCTGATCATGTCACTAAAAAGTTATTTCATTCATAGTCACAAATATGGTGAAAGATATTCTCTATAGAACAAAAATCTATATAATTTACTTCAAATTGTCCTTAATAGGAGGACATCTCTTCTCCACTTTATTCATCCAATAAGCTATATTAATTTGGATTTATGAACATTTTATAATCTGTGATTTCATCCAATGTTACTTTATTTTATTGCTCAGTTTTGGCCATTGGAGGGCTTCTATTTGGGCTTCCAAACACTTTTAACATATCTGCATCAATAGTAATTTCTTTTACTGAACAAGGTCTTATTTCCTGCCATTGATAAATGCTCTAAATTCTAGTATATCTTGTACATGGTCCTCAAATTAACAATTTCTCCAAGGTTCCTGGGGAGTTCATTTTATTACAAAATCATATTGAAAACCAAATGTGGATGTTAGGTGTGCTCATGGTTACTGGGGTATGATTTCCTTTAGAACCTTCTAGATTACAAGGAAAAGAATTATATGCACGTTTGATGACTCCTTTATGCACATATATCTATAGATATTTCTATGTATATCCATCTGCATCTATACCAAGTGTTTTACTGATATCTCAGATTCTAACCCATTACCACAAGGATCATTTTAACTTCATACTCTAGCTTAGCTGTAAATTCCCACTTCAAAATAATGAGAAACTTGATTCCCATCCGCTGCCATCTATTTACATATTCCTTCAAATTCAGGACACAGGTATAGCAACGTGAGAATTGCTCACTTGGACTCTGATAATAAATAACTTATTCAACTAAAGTGTTTCTACTCATTTCTATAAAGTCAGTACTTTACCCTCTTGTGTGACCTTATATCACAGACTCATAATTATTTTCTTGTTACAAGCTCTGTCTCTTTGGGGATCTGTTGACTTGAGTTTTTAGGATTTGCTTGCATCAGAGTTCAACGCTAATGCTATACAATTGTATGGGTTTAACAAGCACATATGCTGCTCTCGTAGAGTATCGTATTGAATCATTCCATCTCAATAAAAATCTCTCGTTCTCAGCCACCCATATGTGTCTTCGCCAAAGGGTGGAAGTCATTAATCTTCTTTTTATCTCTGTAGCTTTGTATTTTCCTAATTATCTCATAATTGGAGTCATATGATACATACATTTTAAGTTGGTTTCTTTCACTTAGAAATATGAATTCAGTATTTTTTCATGCTTTTTCACAGCTTGATAACTCACTTCTTTTTGTCATGGAATAATATTCCATTACGTATATGTACAATAGTTTGTACAATCACGTAATAAATACATTTTGATTACATTCAGCTTTTAGTGCTTGTGAATAAAGCTACTGTGTATAAATATTAGTGTGCCAGGTTTCAGGTGGACACATTTTCAACAAAAGCTTATAAATATGGAGAAGTATGATGGTGGGTGTGGTAAGTCTGTGCTTAGATTTGCAATAAATTTTCAAATTATCATTTAAAATTCCTGTGCCATTTTGCAGCCTCACAAGTAAAGAATGACAACTCTCGCTGCTTTATATTGCAAGCAATTGGTAGTGTCAGTTTTTATAACTTTTAATCATGCTAATAGGCTAATTTTAATAGTGGTATCATTTTGCTTTAATTTGAGATTTTTCTAATGACAAATGAAATTTAACAATGTATCATATGTTTATTTGCTATCTGTATTTTTTGGTGAGAAATCTGTTCCAATCTTTTGTCCAAATTTTAATTAGACATTTGTTTTCTTTTCAATGAATGTTAAGACATGCCTGTATATTTTGGAGATGAATTCTTTACCAAATATGTTTTGCAAATATTTTCTCCTAGTTTGTGGTTTGTGTTTTAACTTAGTAACATCTTTAGTGGCAGAATTTTTAAATTTAATGAAGGGCAATTTGTCTATTTTTATGGATCTTGCATTTGGTGTTGTGTTAAATGATATCATATGCCTAAAGTTACCCTGATTTTATCTTGCATTATGAAAGCTTCATGTTTTTTGTATAGGTATATGACCCCTTTTTAGTTAATATCTCTGAAAGGAACAAGGATTGGTACGTAGATATGCAATTTTCCCCAATGTTTCTTCAAACATTTTTTTGAAGAGTCTACCTTTCCATAGTTGTGTGTTTAGGGCACCGTATTGAAGAGTAAATGACCACATAGGAGTAGATCGATTCCGGATCTCTCCGTTCTTTTCTGTGGATCCATATTGCTTTGATTACTCCAGCAATGTAATACATTTAAAAATCAGGTCTGCAATTTTTTGTCAAGAATGCATCAGCTGTTTGCAATTTTTCATGATTCCATATGAATTTTAGAACTTTTTACTGTTTATCAAAAAAATCATGGAAATTTTGATAGCATAACAAAATGTGTAGGTTACAGTGGATGATATATATTTAACAATAATTTTATCATACCATGAAGGGAGGATATTTTCCCATTTATTTGTCTTCTCCAACATCTTTCATCATTATTTACAGTATTCAGCGTACAGATCTTTTACCTCCTTGATTAAAACTACATGTAATACTTTTGGTTTTTATGCTGTTGTGAATATAATTTCTAAATTTCTTTTTTGGATAGTTAGTCATTAATTTATAGCAATGCCTCTGCTTTTTGTATGTTGATTTGTATCCTATAATTTACTGAATTTATTTATTAATTCTAACAGTATTGAGATGAACTCTATATACAAGATATCATTTTCTGAAAAAAATCTATTTTACTTCTTTTTTTCCACTTTTGATTAACTTTCATTTCTTGTCTTTACTTAACTGGCTGGTAATCCCAATACTATATTGAATATGAGTAGTCAGAATAGGTGCCCTAATCTTGTTCATAATCTTAGAAGACTCTAAGAATCTTAGAAATACGATGCTAGCTATGTTCATGTTATATAGTTTTTATTATATAAAGGTACAGTTCTTACACCTAATTTATTAGGAGTTGTAATTATCAAGGCATTTTGAGTTTTGACAAATGCTTTCTAAAGCACCTATTGAGATGAAGATATGATTTTTTTCTTTAATTCTATTAATGTGATATTTCATGTTTATTCATTTGTGTATGTTGGATTATCTTTGCACCTCTGGTAGCCATGATGCACAGTACTTTTAAGGTGCTATTGGATTTGGTTGTTTAGTATGTTGTTAAGGAGTTTTTCATTCATGGTCAAATGATTTATGATAATCAGGGAAATTTGCCTGCAATTTGCTTATTTTTTTGTTTTGTTTTGTAATGCTCCTCTCTGGCTTTGGTAACTGGGCAATACTTGCCTTATGAAGTGAATTTGGAAGTTTTTTCTTCCTTTACGGTTTGCTTGTAGATGTCTCCCCAAAGCCTGCTGTGCTCATAGGTGGAGAGTTTTGAAGGTGGCTGAATTAGCGTGGTGAGTGTGGATTAGGGGTGTGATACTGGAGTAAGGGTATGTGGATAATGGCAGCCTCACCCTGGGTATGAGTTGCACCAGTCAGTAGGTTTGTAGATGGAATATAAAGGAGGAGAAAGGTTTTGTGCTGCTGCTTACCGCTAGGCTGCATGCTTCTTTCCTGCCTGCCACACACAGTAGAAGGCTTCTCCTCTGAGACAGCCCTCTGCTGTGCTGCCCTGCTTTGGAACCAAGTGACTGGACTGAAACTTAAAAAACGTACACTGAAATAAGCCGTTCTTCCTTTAACTCTTGCTATATGGTATTTTGTCTTAGCAATGAGAAAAATAAGATACCTCTTGTACAATGACAGTTTGAGAAGACTGGCATTAATTCTCTTTAAGTGTTTGATAGAATTTACCTGAAAATCCATCTTGCCTTGACATTTTTTGTTGAGCAATTTCTAAATAGTGTGCCTACTTCCTTACTTATTAATATATTTAGATTGTATATTTCTTCATGGTTCAGTCTTTGTAGGTTGTCTGTTTGCAGGAATTGATTATTGTCTTCTCTAGTCTATCCAATTTATTGGGATGCAATTATTCATATCGTGTTTTGGTCCTTTGTATTTCAGCTGTATCCTTTGTATTTCTACATACTTATGAGAATTTGTTTTAAGAAAAAAATTGACAAAATATGAAAGACTGGCAAAAATACAGCAATGCATGTAAGACTTACATGTTGCTAGCTGGCATAAAAACGTTACAGTTGCTTTGTAGAAATTTGACAGATACGAAATTAAACATAGAGGTATGATAAAAATACAGCAAATGTTCAAAGTTTTAAATATATTACAGCATAGGGGAAAGACAAAAGGAGGAAAAGATTATATCTATGTTGGAAAACATATAAATGTATGTATGTATATGTAGCAAGTTAGATAACTCTACTACTAGTTTTTCTTAGTTCAAAAAGAACAGTTTGTGCTGTCATTGTTTGATTGATCGCTTTTGTGTCTAGATTTTGTAACCTGAACAACTAGTTCTGAGATAACAACAACATGCAATATATTCCCTATTTTTTATTTTTTGAAATTCTGTATCATTTATGTCTTTTTTGTTTTGCTTTTTAAAATAAATAAATAAATAAGTAACAGCTAAAAGCACATTGCTATCAGCATACTCTCCCTTACTTCATATTTTCTTAGTGCATCTTTCTTGCCACTTTCTGAGGCAGATCTGGAAGTCCCTTTTCATGAGTGTCTCTAGTTGCACTGTCATGGTTGCCTCCATGCTCTGAATCACTTCAAAATATTTATCTTTCACGGTCACTTTGACTTTGGGGAAAACCCAGAAGTTCTGTGGTGCCACATCTGGTGAGTAAGATGGGCAAAGACAAACCACAAGGTTTCTACAGGCCAAGTTACCTTTCCACTGAAACCTGACAGTGATATTTACCATACTTTTGATAATACTTCATAAAAACAGGAAAGAGGACTTCCAGAACTGCTTCCTAAACAAACACAATAAGATAAGTGCATTTGAAGAAAAGGTGAGTATTTTGAGAGGTATTAATAGTAATAAGCCTTTTACTGCAGTGGTTTTAAAAATGTAAATATTTACTGAATATTTCAATCATATTTTGTACACTTATGACCCAAAAGTCACCCTCTCAGGTATTTACTCAAGAGAAATGAAGAGTTATACTCACACAACTGTATGAACCTTTAGTCATAATTTTCCCAACCTGGAGTCAGCTCTGACATCCCTACACTGGAAAGTATGCTTTGAAAGCTGTTGTAACCTCAATAAATGAGTATTATCTAGCTATGAGAAAGGATGAACCATTGAGAGATATAATAGTATGGTTTACTCTAAAATATATTTTGATATGTGTAAGAATCCAAAGAGCATATCATATGATTTAACTTCTATCACACTGTTGAAAGGAGAAAGAGTAGGAACCAAGAAGAGGTCTGTTGTCTTGAAGGGCTTAGACAGGATGAAAGAATTTGGGGGGATGATGGAAACAGTTGTATCATGACTGTGGTAAGAGACATGACCTCAAGCAATTGAATTAAAAATCATAACAGTTATTTCATAAAGTGGAATTTTATTGGACATAAATTTAAATTTTTATTTTAAAATGCTAAAAAGGAGGGTAGTATAAAAATATTTTCAATGTAGAAAGGAAATGCAGCATG
Organism: Cavia porcellus; assembly: GCF_034190915.1. Classification (NCBI taxonomy): domain Eukaryota; kingdom Metazoa; phylum Chordata; class Mammalia; order Rodentia; family Caviidae; genus Cavia; species Cavia porcellus. The sequence goes on from NW_026947504.1 coordinate 62,624,155, forward strand.
TGGGATCATTCCTTTCTGAAAAAAAATGGAAGAACTTTGATTATTTGTAAAAATGTGAGGCAAAATAAAAGAATTTCAGACAAGCAAAACTCACAGAAGTGGTTGGCCTGTGACTTTTACCATAAAAAATAATTTGTTTTCTTTTCAGCTAAAGGATAATGAACCCAGATAAAAGTACAAGATTGAAAACTTGGAAACATCAAGATAATGAGTAAATTATAAAATAGTAATATACTGGAAATACACAGCAATAAAAAAGAAGCTTTGCTATAGTGAAAGGCCTTGATGAATCTGAGACATCACGCTGAGCAAAAGAAGCCAGGCAAAAAGAGTACATACAGTATGATTCCACTGACAGAGCATCCAACTGTTCCAATTCTATTACAGAAAGTACCACGTCCTGGGAAGCTCCGCAGATGAAGACAAATCTCATTGCAGACCATGACACATCTAGTCATATCATATTCATATGGAATTTTAAAATGAGCTTAATCAAGACAAGTTTATAAAAGAGCAGAGATTATTTGATCTTGAATTTTAAAAGGGTAAGAAAGAACTTTCTGCAGTGAGGAAATTCTCTGAAGCTGAGTGGTTGTACTATGGATATATATTCACTATATATTCAGCATTATGGTCATGCATACATTCTCTTTACGAATATTACACCTTATCATAATATTAGAATGAACACTATATGACCTCAGCAGTGTCTGCAAACAGATTAAGTTTAGCTTTCTCACATGTGTAGTGAAGATAACAGTATTTGTCTCTCATGATTGCTGTGAGATAAAAGTGCCCAGCATTCAGGCGGCATTCGATTAGTTTTGGTTACATCTTAGCAAATCTGATGGAAATATCTCTCCTAAGGGAAGATTTTTCTGCTTCTGGAAATTTACTTCTGAGAACTTGAGTCATGCATTAGCCTGTGATAAGTTATTTTCTTTCACTTTTTCTCTTGGCAGCCACCTGTGATGAAAACAAAGCAGGTAGCTACATGCTGGCAGCTAAGAATAACAACAAGAAATCTTTTGAACTACTTGGCTTGAGGAGCTCTGCAGACCACTTCACTCACTTGCTTTTACTTTTATGGGATGAAATGCTCAGATTTTTCATAAGTCAAATTCTTGAGCATTCAGAAAATCTGTAACCTAGAGTACGATTCTTGTGACTTTTGGAAGTACACTGAAAGAGGGCCAAGAATATTAAGAGGGCCTGACAATCAGCAAAGGATGGTATCCTCCTGGATTTTCCATTTGCCTCCTTTACATAGTCTCTGGGAAATTTTGCATTACAAGATTTATATATAAATATATGTATATATATATATATATATATATATATATATATATATCATATTCTATAAGTACAAAGCTCTTCTAAGTAGAATATTGTGATAATTAGAACTAATAAGGATGTCTTTTTAAAATTCCTTCAGTGGCCTTTACTCTTTTAATTTTAAATATATTTTAACTGATACACAAAATTATACACATATATAGTACACATTATATACATGTATGTATTGTCAAGTTTAAATCAGATTGAACAATCTATATTATAAGACAGTTATTTTCATCATGGTAAAACTTGCATAATTTTCCAGTTTTGTAAATACATAGTACTTTATTTCTATGTATAGTTACTTTCCTGTGTAATAACACACAAAACTTCCTGCTTCTAAATGTACTTAGTACCCACTGGTTGATGCTTTCCATTCATGTCTTCCCCCGCCCCAGCCTTTGGTATTCACCCCTTCATCCACCTCGGTGAAATAGCTGTTTAATGTTCCACATTTGGATGGATGAGATCAGGTGATGTTTATCTTTTTGTGCCTGGTTCATTTCATATAAATTAATAATCTCCATTTCAGTCTACATTGTAAATGACACTGTCTTTCTTTTTTGACAATTATTTGTTCAATAGTATGTTTGTAATGCTTACAATGAGGGTCATTCTAGTTTCCACTGATGTGACATACATCAACTTACAGTTTAGAACCTGGCATTGAATGTGCCGTCACTCCACTGAGTTGAGCCAGTTACCTTGCTTCTCTGCATCTAAAAATTGAGAACAATAAGTAACACCTGCAAGTCAGGATTATTGTAAAAAAAAAAAAAAAAAACTTGTGGCAACGTTCATTCAAAAGCAGCTCATACAACAAGGCTGCTGTATATGAGAAGTCTTTTATCAATTTCAAATGACTTCTCAAAGCTGAGGAAATTCAACGTGAGATTAGAGAGCAAAGACAGAATGACAGTAGCCTTGCCTCAATTCGATCCAGCTATCTATAAATGTCCTCAGCCATGCTAATGTTTACCTCCCTTGCCTGTGTTTTGGCCTAAATGAAATACTCTCCCATTCAGAAAGATTCTGTGCATTCAGTGTGTGATAAGCCCTTGAGAAATATTAAATAACAAGGATGTTAATTGCCTCAAGGAATAACTGATTCTTGTTTATTTCTTGGAGAATGAATAGTTTCTTGCCAGCTCTCTGAAAGGAAGGAGCTGAAGCTTATAGAACATTGAAGATTATAAAGGCTGAGGTATCATTTTTTGACTGTCCATAAGTTTGTCAAAAAAGAATTGTACACATTAGAAATATTGGTTCACAACAAGAATAGATTGCACATTATACTGAAAAAGATTTCTAATTTACTTTATACAAAGACATTTTGTACACTTGTTAATATTTGAATTCTATTTGTAACTTTTAATCTACTGATTTGATGTTGGAGATGACATAGAGCTTGGGCTTTATTCAGGCACATTGCTTGAATTTAAAGCCTACTGACTTTTGTAGTCTGTATCAATTCATTGCTTTAGAACACCAACTTGATGATTTGATTTCAGTGATCAGCATAACTACCCAGCACGCTTCCTTTCTGGGGCTTAGAACGGCTGTGGGTATTTGGGAGCTTAAAGCAGGCCGATGTTGTCTACTTCTGACTGCAGGAAGTTAAGATCATCAAGTCTTCCCTCCATATACCCCATGGTTCACGAAACCTCATTCTTTGCTTAAGTACTATGGAGGCCTTCGTAATAAGCAAATGCTGATAATCGGTATCTCTGTTTTGTTCCTGGGCCCTGTCAAACCCTCCCCTCCCAGGAAAGCTGCCAGTCACTCTGAAACCCAGACAGCATCACTAGGGAGGAGTGAACAGTTTGCCTGCTCTCAGGCTGGTTTTCTTCCTAAGCAGAAATTTCAAGCATTACCAAGCAGCTGTCTTTCTAACTCAGGAAGGATATTTTAAAAATATATTAGTCGAGAGGAGGAGCTGGGCGGATCCGGAGTCCCTGCAGAAGCCCGTCCCTTTGTCTGAAGGACTGAATACTTCTGCAAGCAGAGAGGCATCGCAGCTTCCTGAGGCACCTCAGCCTGTGGTGAGTGCCCAGCACAGTCTGCCCAAATCTCAGACTGTTCCGGACCCCCCAGGCTTCTGGGTGCAGAGAAGTGGAACAGTGGGTTAGAGGCCACTACAGCTGCCTCCCCATCCCCCCCGGCTACACTTGGAAGTCTGCTGAGCTCCTGACGGATGGGCGGGCCTACACTAACCCCCGAGCCCAGCCGCGCCTAGCCATCTGCCTGCAGAGGAGGAGCTGGGCGGATCTGGAGTGCCTGCAGAAGTCCCTTCCTTTGCCTAGAGGACTGTGGATATCTCTGCAAGCAGGGAGGGATCACAGGCTCCTGAGGCACTGTGGCCTGTGGAGAGCACCCTAACCCGGCTGCAATTGAAGAGCTGTGGATCTTCCAAGGGGCAGGTGGGCGCACAGTGTCCCTGAGGCCCAGCTTGTCTGGAACTGCGGAGTTCTGAGCAGGCAGAGGAGGGACACTGGTTCTGCAGGCCCAATGGCTTGGGGTAGTGCGGTGTCAGAGGCTCAGTAGCTCCAAACATAGAAGGGGATTTTCAACAGATCCTGAGGAAGCTTTCAAATAACACTTGAAACACAGAAATATACAAAATGACAAAACGAAAGACCAAATTACAACCTCAAACCTCCAGCCCATCTCAGGAAACCCTAGGAGCAATGTATATAGAAGAAAATATATCCCATCCACCTCATATATCGGACATAATAGCTACTGAAGTTGACAAACAACTCCAGGAAGCTTTAAAGAAATTCAAACTCGAAATAATCTCCCAGATAAAAGAAGAAATGATAAAAGAAATGAAAGAGATTCTAAATATATCTAAAGAAAACACAGATAAAAAATTGGAGGAACTAAACAAAAAGATAGAATCCCTAGACGAGCAATATAAGAAACAAACAGAATACATAATGCAGATGCACAGAGATATACAGGAAATAAAAAACTCCACTGAAAGTTGTAAAAACCGCCTTAATGAAAGTGAAGATAGAATTTCAGACCTTGAAGACATGATTGCAGCTAGTGAACAGGAAAGGAAAGATCTTTTGAAAATAACAAGGAATCAGGAAACAACAATTCAACAACTGCAAGACGATGCAAAGAAGAATAACATAAGAATGATAGGGATTAATGAAAGAGAGGGAGACAACATAAAGGATGTCAAGCGGATATTTAGAGAAGTAATAGCTGAAAATTTCCCAAGCATGAGATCAGAAACTGACATCAAGATCAGTGAAGCATATAGAACTCCAAACACTCATAACCAAAATAAAACTACACCCAGACATATAATAATCACCATCCCAGAAATCCAACACAAGAATAGATTACTAAAAGCTGTCAGAGAGAAAAGACAGATCACTTATAAAGGAAAACCTATCAGAATCACAGCAGACTTCTCAGCACAAACGATAAAGTCAAGAAGAGCATGGAGTGAAATATTCCAGATCCTAAAGCAAAATGATTTCCAACCAAGACTGATATATCCTGCAAAACTATCATTCAAAATAGATGGTGCAATACGATACTTCCATGACAAAGAACAGCTGAAGAACTTCATGAACACCAAACCGACCCTGCAAAAAATATTGAAAGACAGTTTAGATACACAAAGGAAAAAACCACTAAGCAAAGCAAATAATTAAACAGAACAGAAAGATAAAGATGCAACAGCAGAGAGATAACATTCCTACAATTAACCAGCATTTAACAGTAATAACCATTAATGTAAATGGTCTCAATGCACCAATCAAAAGAAACAGACTAGCAGAATGGATCAAGAAACAAAATCCAACCATATGCTGTTTACAGGAAACCCATCTAACCCAGAAGGATACTCACAGACTGAAAGTCAAAGGATGGAAAACAATTCTTCATGCAGCAGGAATCCAGAAAAAGGCAGGAGTAGCCATTCTGTTTGCAGACAACGTGAACTTTAAACCAACAATGACCATAAAGGACAAAGAAGGTCACTACATACTTGTAAGGGGAAAACTCCAAGAGGAAGAGATAACTATCTTAAATATATACGCACCAAACTCCAGAGCACCAAGTTATATAAAACAATTATTAACAGAAATGAAAACTCAAATTATCAGTAACACAATTGTAACAGGAGACCTTAATACGCCATTGACACCAAGGGACAGATCAACCAGACAGAAAATGAGCAAAGAAATAACAGAACTGAATCATACCTGTGAACAAATGGGTTTGATAGACATATACAGGATGTTCCACCCAACAACATCAGAATACACATTCTTCTCAGCAGTACATGGATCATTTTCTAAAATAGACCATATATTAGCTCACAGAACATATTTAAACAAGTGCAAAAGAGCTGAAATCATCCCTTGCATGTTATCGGATCATAGCGCTCTGAAATTAGAAATTAATGATAAAAGATACTGCAAAAATCCCACAAACACATGGAAACTGAATAACACACTCTTGAGTAATCAGTGGGTCACAGAGGAAATTAAAGAAGAAATCAAACAATACCTAAAAGAAAATGAAAATACAGATACAACTTACCGGAACCTGTGGGATGCAATGAAAGCCGTCCTGAGAGGAAAATTTACTGCACTGAGTTCCCACATCAGGAAAACAGAACGAATACAAATAAATAACTTGATGCTACACCTCAAACAGCTAGAAAAAGAAGAGCAAGTCAAGCCCAAAGCCAAAAGAAGAGAGGAAATTATAAAAATCAGAGCAGAAATCAATGCAATAGAGACTAAGAAAACAATCCAAAGAATCAACAAATCAAAGAGTTGGTTCTTTGAAAGAATAAATAAAATCGATAAGCCCCTAGCCAACCTTATTAAAAAAAGGGAAGAAAAAGCTCAAATTCATGCAATAAGAAATGAAAAAGGAGAAATCACTACAGACCCAATAGAAATACAGATCATCAACACCTACTTCGAAAACCTCTACTCTCAAAAGTTTGATAACACAGAAGAAATAGACAGATTCTTAGAAGCATATGAAGTGCCAAAGCTAGATCAAGAGGATGTAAAACTGTTGAATAACCCAATCTCTGTTACTGAAATTGAAAATGTAATTAAGTCCTTACCCACCAAGAAGAGCCCAGGCCCAGATGGATTCACTGCAGAATTCTACAAGAAATACAAAGAAGACCTAATGCCGACACTCCTCAAACTGTTCAATGAAATTGAAAGGGAAGCAATCCTTCCTAAGTCGTTCCTGGAAGCAAATATTACTCTAGTACCAAAACCTGAGAAAGACCCAACTAAAAAAGAGAACTATAGACCAATCTCCCTAATGAACACAGATGCAAAAATCCTCAATAAAATATTGGCAAATAGGATCCAGCAAATCATCAAGAAGATTATACACCATGACCAAGTGGGATTCATCCCAGGAATGCAAGGATGGTTCAACATACGCAAATCAATAAATGTAATCCACCATATCAATAAAGCCAAAAATAAGAATCACATGATCATTTCTATAGATGCAGAAAAAGCCTTCGATAAGGTCCAACATTTATTCATGATAAAAACTCTACAGAAAATTGGAATAGATGGTCTTTACCTCAATATAATAAAGGCCATTTATGACAAACCAACAGCCAGCATCATTCTAAATGGCCAAAAATTGAAAGCCTTTACTTTAAAATCAGGCACAAGACAAGGATGTCCTTTATCACCACTCCTATTTAATATAGTACTGGAAGTACTAGCCAGAGCAATTAGGCAAGAAAGAGAAATAAAAGGGGTAAAGATAGGAAAAGAAGAAGTTAAGTTATCATTGTTTGCAGATGACATGATACTCTACATAGAAGACCCCCTAAACTCCATTGAAATACTCTTAGATACAATAAATAAATTCAGTAATGTGGCTGGATACAAAATCAATACTCAGAAATCAATAGCATTCCTATACACGAACAACAAAATTACAGAGAGGGAAATAAGAGAAACTGGACTATTCACATTAGCAAGCAAAAAAATGAAATATTTAGGAATTACTCTTACGAAAGAAGTGAAAGACTTATACAGTGAAAACTATAATACACTGAAAAAGGAAATTGAAGATGATCTCAGAAAATGGAAAGACATCCCTTGCTCATGGATAGGAAGAACAAACATTGTGAAGATGGCCATTCTCCCAAAACTCTTATACAAATTCAATGCAATCCCAATAGAAATACCATCAACATACCTTATAGATCTAGAGAAATCACTCCTAAATTTCATCTGGAACCAGAAGAGACCTAGAATCGCAAAGGCAATTCTAAGCAGCAAAGGCAAAGCAGGAGGCATCACAATCCCTGACTTGAAATTATACTACAAAGCAACAGTAGTAAAATCAACATGGTATTGGAATCAAAACAGAGGCGAAGATCAATGGAATAGATTAGAAGATACAACCACAACTACAAACACACTCAACCACCTTATCTTTGATAAAGGAGCCAAGCAGGTTCACTGGAAGAACGACAGTCTCTTTAATAAATGGTGCTGGAAAAACTGGCTCTCCATTTGCCGAAAACTAAAGCTAGACCCATGTCTATCACCATGTACTAAATTAAAATCTAAATGGGTCAAAGATCTGAATATTAAAACAGAAACACTAAATCTATTGGAAGACAAAGTGGGTAGAAACCTTGGAGACATAGGAGTAGGTAGAGAATTCATGAACAGGACTCAAACCGCACGGGAAACACTTCCCAGAATCAATAACTGGGACCACATCTTATTAAAAAGTTTCTGCATGTCAAAAGAAATCTCCAGCATAGTGAAAAGAAAACCCACAAACTGGGAAAAGATTTTAGTGAACTCTCTCTCAGACAAGGGACTCTTGTCTAAAACATATAAAGAATTAAAAAAACTCAGACCTCCAAAATTCAAAGATCCAATCCAAAAATGGGCATCTGAGATGAATACGCAATTCTCAGATGAAGAAATGCAAATGGCAAATAAATATATGAAAACATGCTCATCATCATTGGTCATCAGAGAAATGCAAATTAAAACCACACTGAGATTCCATCTCACTCCTGAAAGAATGGCCAGGATCAAGAAAACCAACAACAACAAATGCTGGAGAGGCTGTGGGGAAAAAGGAACTCTCCTGCACTGTTGGTGGGAGTGTAGACTGGTACAGCCTTTGTGGAGGTCTGTCTGGAGGTTTCTCAAAAAGTTGGGATTGGAAATCCCATTTATTCCAGCTATTCCACTTCTAGGCATATTCCCAGAAGAACTGAAAGCATCATACCACAGTGATATATGTGCACCTATGTTTATAGCAGCACAATTTGTAATCGCCAGATCTTGGAAACAACCCAAGTGTCCATCAACTGAGGAATGGATAAAAAAGTTGTGGTATTTCTATACAATGGAATATTATTCAGCTATAAAGAAGGATCACATTGAGATATTTATCAATAAATGGGCGCAGCTTGAGACCATACTCATAAGTGAAATAAATCAATCTCGCATGTGTGAATACCGAATAGTTTCCCTAATGTAAGTAATGATTCAAATATATGAAAATATGTGGCAATCATGATTCCCCATTATGTGGCCTTGAAGCCTTATAAAATTTTCACTTATTAATTAGAAAGGCTTTATTCCGGGCTTCTTGATATGGAAATATTTGAAGCTATAGTATATGAAGTTTTATCCAAATATCTCAAGGAAAAAGACAGACACTATGGTAACTATTATTCTTTAAAAAAATTATTTAGTTATTTCTTATGTTTATTTTAATTAAGGGAAAAATTTAAAAAATTAGGATATATAATAGTAACTCTTTTCGATTTCCTATTAACTTGTTTTGAAGTCCTGTAATGCTCCCACGATCTTGTTTTGACTGATTAGACTCTGTTCCATTCTGTGGGATAGTATCAGGTCCGAGGGTATAGGCAACTACTTTGAAGGCAGTAAGATTCACTAAGATGCCCATTCTGGTTTGACTATTGTCTCCTTTGGAAGTCCTGTAATGTTTACAATGTCTAAGTTTTATTGGTCTTGTTCTCTACTGTTTTGTCCAACTTTATAATATCTAATGAGATAGACAAATCTTTTTAAGGAAACAAGAGACAACGTTGATAACTATTGTTAATAACCGTATACTCTGTTCTACATCATGTGCTAAGTCTATCCTTGGTTTTCACTGACAGCTTTGTTCTGCCATATTTGACTTTATTCTCCCCCCCCCCAAAAAGTAATAAGAACTAAGGAGTAATAAAATCTAAAATGTGTAAATTTTGTTGTAAAAAGAGAGGAAGGGGAAAAAAGAGCTCTAACGGATATAACAGCAAGTGTGTATAGGGATGTTGAATAGCTGACTATATTAATGTTTTTTGGATCATTGAACACAGCTGTTTGTAGTCTCTCTGTTTGAATGTCTACTTTGTATTCTTTGATACTGTGATTTGAGCAACTATTTCCAAGATGATAATATGTAATCTATTAACAGGTGATTTCTTACTGTTATGCTTTTTTTGTAGTTCTGTATTATATGTAACCTTACACTGCTTTGTTTTGTTTTGTGTTTTTCTCTTTTTCCTCTTAAATAAAAAAAAAAATATATTAGTCATATTCCTTTCATGTGTAGTTTAGGAGCAAACGCAGGCCAAAGTGCTCCACAAACCCTTGCCTAGGGAATGTCCCTGTCTCCAGTCAGTGTCTTTTTGTTTCTGCTCATGATAGTATATTAAAAATGAGTGGTTGTACCACCACAGCACAGACACTGTACTATACACAAGCCAGATAAAAGTAAAGCCTTTACTTCTGTTTGGTAAGAATCCCAGTGCTTTCATGGATTACAAGCTTTCAAACCAGTCTGTGGTGCCACCTGTTTTCTTTTGTTGATTGATCTGTCTCCCTCCTCTAGGTTCCTGACGTGTAGTTTCATGAGGATTACTAATTTCCCTTTATGCTTTGCAGTCTGGGTGATTTGCCCTTTCTCCTCTGTAGTAGATTTTCTCTGACTAGTTCTTCATAATTACTGTTCTCAATAACAGCTTTAATGTCATCACTAAGTCTTCATAGGGATTACATTTGTTTACAAATAAATGTGGAAATATAAATGGAGACCTGAGGGCAGATTTCACACAATCACTACCTTGTTATTGCTCGAGGGTGTCTTTATGAATGCGATAAAAAAATATATCGAATGCTGCTGCTAAGTGCTTTCCATTATAGTGATCTCATCCATGTGTTTCACCCCATCTGACACCATCTGACTTCTAAGTCTTTCCCCAAATTAAAACGATAGGAAAGAAATATTTCAAATCAATTCAGGACATTGAAGAAGTCATGACTTTGCAATGAAAGACACTCACAGAAGAGAACTTTCAGAACTGCTTCAGGAACTGTTGAGAATGATGGGTTAAGTGTGTTTTAAGTGCGGGAGAGTCTTTTGAGGGGAACTGATGTCAATGTGACTTTCCTTCTGATAACATTTTTAAATGTTTAAACATTCACTGCATTGTTTGATCACCCTTTGGTAATAAAATGAATGTTACAACTCTTTAAGCAGGCCCCACTGACTTGAAAGTCAATCCCTACAGAGCATTGGCAGAGGGCAATGGCTGTGAAATTCAGCTTTGGGGGTTCAAATCCAGATGCAGCAAATTTCTAAATGTGTGAACTTGGATGGATTGCTTAACTTCTTCTATCTCAGTTTCCTTTCTGTGTTTTATAAGAAGTTCTTTTACAGAGTTTGACAGTGTTCAAATGAGGATATGTTAAAGAAGCACTTGGCACCGTGATCAACACTGCCTCAATAAATATTTATCATTATATTTATAATATTATCGGTGTCTTCCTTCTTAAATTTCTTTGAATATGTAATAAAAGTTTCCACTTAACTCCAAACTGGGCTTAGGTATGTTTGAACATAACTAGCAGAGCTGCTGGCAGGAGCCAGTTGAGCAAAGGTTTTTAGTGAAAGGTACAGAAGGAGTGTATTTCTGTGCTGAAAAATGGAATGAGGAAGACAACTTGGAGTCTCTGCCAAAAAGTAGTTACCCATTCTGATCCAGCAAAGTCCAGCTGAATTAGTTTTAAAGGTTGAAAATTACATCCACAGAGAGAGGGGTTTTACTCTAAGTCTGTATAGCTTGTTAGAGGCACCGTTTTCACAGGGATTCTTTCATGTAGGGCGATAAACCACTGCTCACTTGAGACCCTGAGCCATGGAGTCGGGGATGCTTTCGCTTTATATGGAACAGCAGCTCCAACCTGAAGAGAAATTTGATTGCTTGCAGTACATCAGCACTTCAAGGTATGTGGGCAGCACACAGAGATAGGATCTTTGTTGTGAAGCCAGCCTCCTTGATGTGACAAGGGCTGAAGCCATGGAGACATGCCCCAGATGGGTTCTGGATCCATGGACACTGATATTGAGGGCATCAAAGCAGGAGAGCAGGACAGATCACTCAGTAATACTTATGAGGGACCTCAGAGACTCCCAGGGATAATTTTCTGACATATGGGGAAGGGGTATTAGTGGTTGTATCTGAGAGTGAGCAAAATATGCAGAAACCCTATCAGTTGAACACGTTTTAGTTTCTAGTCTGTGTAGCCTGCATCTGTAGAATGAACATAGGCTTCGAGTTATGCTATGGAAGAGGGGCTGCTGTTTCTAGGCAGCTGTGTCTTCTCCTGATAAACTGATCAGGTCTCACTATCTCTGTTTTCTCCAGCTTCCCCAGAATTATGCTTTATTTTACATCTTAATTTTGAGATCAAAAATATATTTTCACCTATAAGAATTATGGTGAAATATGGTGAAATATATTTTCACCATATCTTTTATAAGAACTAGTACTACAGAAGATTAGAAAAGGTTTTTGAAAGGTAGTACATGTAAGAAGTACAAATATATAAATTTGTTTTATGAAGTAAGCTGGGGATAGGCTGAGAGTGGAAAGGCAGAAAGTGACAGAACAAACGTTGAGTCATAAAGATAGTTTTTATCAGTATCATGGTCCAGTTTAGGGACTAGGGAATTTGTTTTGTATTCATGTTAAGCATATCTAAAGATTAGGGGTGCACATATGTGTGTATGTAAGTGTTGAATAACACAGTACCTACTGCTGCTATGGACAAACTTGAAAGTTTCAGTGGCTCATTTTAACAGAGCCCAGGTAAGGGTTCTCTGCTGCAATTGACCATATTTAGTTTTGACTTTCAAGGTTACCCCATGGATGGATAGAAAGTTAGCCCTGCTGTCAGCGTAGGACATGACTTCTGTGCTCATGCCTTCTAGGGCTTGACTCAGTTTGAAAGAACTGGACTTCTGTGGTCACTTTCCAGAGTTACTGACTGTAGTAGACTTAGTCACCATCTTGGCCCAACCTAAGCCAGCTCTGGTGTTGGGTTGCTTTAGGTCTTGAGCGCCCTCGTGAGCAACCAAGAACTTGCTGTCATCAGGCCTGCTTCACAACTGGACTCAAGTCTGTTTCCCCCCTCAATTCCAAAGGTATTTATTGCCTCACGTCTGAGCATCCAACCCCAGTTACAACAGAACTGAACTTAAGAAACCCTGAAAATTATTGCAAAGAGATCGTGCAAGTATCATCTTGATCCAAACGAGGCAGAATTCACTTTTACAACCTAAGCCAAAAATCGAGTCAAGTTCTCCAGCTCCTCATCTTAGGCAGAATCAGAGAAACTCAGAAATAGTGGCTTATTTGAGATTATACAGTCTATTTTAGAATTCAGATTGCTGGATTTTTTTTATCCTTCTGAGGAAATGGTACAATTTTGTTTTTTAGCTTTAAATAATAACAGCTATGTAAGTGTCCATCCATTCATATTGCTTTTAGTTCAGAAAAAGACAGAAACAAATTTAGAAATAAATTATAGCAACTATGTAGTTCCTTAAAGAATGCATTTCTTTATTTTCCTCCCTGTCATGGCCTACTTTTCCTATTTATCTTTGCTTCAGGCCTTTTTTTTCCCTTTTTCATTTATATTTTATTATGTTATTGTATTTCTACTGCAAATCACTTCAAATTCTCTTTCTTAAGGGTGAGTCAGGATGTACGTAAATAAGTGGATAAGTATATCAATACGTGAAAGCATAATTTGGTATTCTCTGTACCACGCATCCTATTACGGACCCTCTCATTTCAGCGGGGCATCATTGTGGGAACTTTTCCATATTATTTATAGAATAAATAGAGATACAGAAGGTCTGGTTGAACTAAAAAATGACATGTAAGACACCTGCTAAATAGCTACTGTATATTAGAAATTCTGGTTTCTAGGTGAAAAATGACAATCTGACTTATAAAACTTTTTTCTTAAGAAGGGGCACCAATTTGGGAGATAAAAGTTTCCAAGAAATTATTTATTGATTTCTTTGTAGAGAATCACATGTTGTAATCCTCCAATACAGAATTTTCAACACATGGATTTGCTGGGCTCTGTATTCATAGCTCCTCAGCTAGGGAACAGAAGCATCATTCTCTCAGAAATTTTTTCATTGCATTTTCTACCCACTTTAGAGAAACAGCTCCAATACAGAATTTCAGGATCTTGTAATAAGCTTCCTATATATTTTCTCAGTGTGCCATTTTCTTGCAGTGATTTTTTCACTATTCTCTTTTAAGGCTTTAGGCTATATCTTAATTATAAAGTTCTCACACACTGTGGCTGTAGGTAATTCTCTATGATTCTAGTCCTATGCATTTTGGAAATTTTATACACATATATACTTAAATCACCGATCCATTGGAATTTATACTTTAGTATAAACTGTTAATTTAGATGCATCTTATATTTTTCTAAACAGCTACCAGTCCCCTTTATAAATTTCTAATATTTTCCATACCGAGATATTACTTTTATTAAATTACTATTTGCATTTATTTAGATTAGTGGATTTCATTTTGGTATGTCGGTGTTTATTCTTGAGATCGCATCATGATACCAGTAATGTTTAGGTTCACACTATGTTTTAATGTCTGATAGAGCTGGACTTCCTCAGCGTTCTTTTTTTCTGACTATTCTTGTCCTGTTTTATCTTTATATGAGTTTATAATCACCTTGTCTAGTTTCAAGAACAAAGCCTGTTGGCATTTATATTGAAATCATGTTAGAGATACAGATTGACTTTGAAAACTTTGCCCTCTTTGATATTTGAGTCTTCCTTTCTCACACTTTCTGCCTTTGCATTTGTTCATGACATTTTTGTCCTTCTGAAGAACTTTGAAGTTTTGTTCCCATAGAGCTATATATCTCCTGTGTTTTAGTAGGTTCTCTCAACTGTTTGTTTCATATTATCTCTAATTAATGATAAATTTATGACTTCTTTAAATTAACTAGCATAAAATGTCAACAGATCTGGACATGAAAACTAAAATCCTGAACTACACTATGCTGCCTTCCAGACTGGACCAACTTCTTTTTGCTCTCAAATATGCCACTCATCTTTACTCCCAGGACTTGGTGTTAGCTGTCTCCTCTCCTCTGGAACAATTTTTTCCAGATTTTTGTACATCTGTCTCCTTGTCATTCAGTGTTAGCTTAAGCACAACCGCTAAACTATCCTAAGCCAACAGTCAAGAACAATTACATATATAAATTTTCATTGTAGATATTTTAAAATTGATTTAATCAAGGTAAATTTTTTGTTATATTACTGAATATCTCTCTCTGTCTGTCTCTCTCTATCTCTGTCTCTGTCTCTGTCTCTCTATCTCTCTCTCTTAGACTCCCAGAACCATGATGTCACATTGTAACACATTGTGAGCTAGAAATATCAGCTGGGACCATTAAAAAGGAAAAAGAAGCTCATTGTACTAAAGAATCAAAGCACAAACCATTCTTTTTATGAGCTAACAGAGATTAGTTGTATAATTGTCTATCATCTATTTATATCTGTATCTATCTATATAAAACCCTTCCCTTTTCTTTTCCTCTTTCCCTTATCCCAGTTGTTCTTTCCTTTTGAGCAATTTCTTTCCCTTTCTCTTTTACAATATCTACTGTACATTTTGGACCATATCTACTCTTTCAATTTTTTATACTAGGAAGACAAAATAATGTTTGTACATGCAAGTCTGATTTACTTTACTTAGTAGTATGGTCTCATTTACCTGCAAAAGCCTTGAGTTTGTCTTTCTTTGTAGCTGAGTAGGACTCCACTGTATACAAATATGAAATGTTTTTTATCCATTTAGCTATTACAAATTGTGCTGCTATAAACATGGGTGCATATATATCACTATGGCATGATGTTTTTAGTTCTGAGAAAATACCTAGAAGAGAAATAGCTGGATCAAACGTGACCTTCAATCTTAGTTTTTAAAAGAATTTCCACACTGATTTCCACAGTGATTGCATCAATCTGCACTCCCACCAACAGGAGAGAAGGATTCCCTTTTTCCCATGGCCCTGCCAGCATTTGTTATTGGTTGTTTCTGGATGACACCTTTTTTTTCCTGGATTGAGATGGAATCTCAGTGGTGTTTTAATTTGAATTTCTCAAATGACCAATGATGTTGAACATTTTTCCACATGTTTACTTGCAATTTGAATTTCTTCATCTGAGAAGTGTGTATTCATCTGAGATGCCCATTTTTCAGATTGGGTCTTTGAATTTGTGGGACCTGATGTTTTTCAGTTCTTTACAGATGACATGATACTTCACATAGAAGATTTCAAAAACTCCACCAAAAGACTACTAGAGAGAATAAGCAAATTCAGCAGCATAGCTGAATACAAAATCAACACTCAAAAATCATTAGCACTCTTGTATACAAACAACAAACTCACTGAGAAAGAAATTATGGGAGTAATACCTTTCACAGTAGCGTTCAAAAAAGTGAAATATTTAGGAATTAATCTAACAAAGGATGTAAAAGATCTATATATTGAAAATTATATTACTCTGAAAAAAGGAGATGAAAAAAATCAGAAAATGAAAAAGATATCCCTTGCTCTTGGATAGGAAGAACCAACACTGCTAATTACTTCCAAAACTGTTATACAGATGTAATGCAATGTCTATGAAGATACCATTAGCATACCTTACAGAACTAACAAAGACATTCCTAAAATTAATCTGGAAGCAGAAGATACCTAGAATAGTGACGACAGTCCTGGGCAACAAAGGCAAGGCATGAGGCAACACAAGCCCAGACTTCAGATTATAATACAAAGTTACTGTGATAAAATCAGCATGGTACTGGAAAAAAAGTACCTGAGCACCAGTAGAACAGATTAGAAGATGCAGACACAACTAAAATGATGCTCAGCCACCTTATCTTTGACAAAGGAGTCAAACATGTTCACTGAAAGAAGGATAGCCTCTTTAATAAATGGTGGTGAAAAAATTGGCTTTCCACATAGTGAAGACTAAAACAAGTCACATATTTATCACCATGCACTAAATCAATGTCAAATTGACTATACTTATGTATATATATGCATATATATATATATATATTAAACATACTGGAAGACAAGGCAGGTAGAAATCTTGAAGACATGTGGGTAGGCAGAGGGTTCAAAACAAAAGGGAAACTACACAGGAAATACTTTAAATAATCAACAACTGGGATGTCATCTTATTAAAAAGTTTCTGCATGTAAAAGCTATTACCAGTAGAGTAAAAGAAAACCCACAGAATGGGAAAAAATTTAGCCAGCAGTCCTTTGGATAAAGGCTTACACATATCTTTTTGACATACTGATTTTACTTTCTGTGGACAGATGTTTGAAAGCGTATTCATTAGACCATCTTTCGGGTCTATTTTTACTTTTTTGTTGAGAACTCCTTTATGACTTCTACTGTCTTCCTTTATGTTCTACTGTCTCCTTTACGACATACTACTTTATGACTTCACTGATACATACTCACTAACAGTGTTATAAAGATTCCCTTCTCTCCACATAAGTGCCAGACCTGTTTTCTTTTGCCATTTTGATAATAACTATTCTAATAGGACTGAGGTTTTAATATACATTGCCCTGAAGATTACTGGTAAAAATTACTGGTTGATCAGACGAGAGGGCTATATTATAATACTATACTAGAGTACATCAATGCTTCAATTTTAATGATGGGTGTATCATATAGACAGAAAATCAGAAAGGAAGCAGCAGAACTGAACTATACTTTAGACCAAATGGACCTAAGAAAATGTACAGAAATTCCATTTAACAGCAGCAGACTTCTCAAGTCCATACATAGAATTCTACATTAGAGAACGTGAAATATTTTCCAGAATAAATCATATGTTAGGCCACAAAACAAATCTTAACAATTTTAAGAAGATTGAAATTATCAAGTATGATTTTCCAATTACAATTATATGCAACTAGAAATCAGCAATAGGAGGAATTTTGAGAAACTTACATACATGTGGAAATTTCATATCCCTTTTGATTTTGTGTTTTGAGAGGAGATAAATTAACTATTTCTAGAATACAAACAGACTTGCTGAAGGAAAATTACTATGAGACTAAGAGAAAAATTATCCAGTTTTAAATCAAATTCCTTCTACAACCTACTAGGCAGATGATCTTCTAACCCTTATAAAGGACAATGATACTTGAGTTTTATATTTCCTGCAAGGAAATCTGCAGAAATGAGAGCAAATTCCAAAAGACGCTGAGCAATTTCTGGTAACAGATGCTACATTAGGTATATTTAGTAGATGAATCTATTTATTGGGTTGTCTTATTAAATGCAATGTTGTTGTTAATACCGCTGATGAGTTTCAATTCTTGATACTGATTATATCAGTTTATGTTGACCAAAGATGTAAGGAAGGGGGCTTAACATGCTGCTATGACAATTGTTTCTCATGGAAGTAAGGACCATAATAAGTGGCAAAGCATTTATTTCTCCCACTATTACATTCACATTTGCTATGTGGTGCCTGTTTTTTTTTTTCCATTTTACTTATTCTTTTTATTTACTGTTCATGACATAAAGTTTCAATTATGGTGTAACTAGTGGTCTCAGTATCAAAGGAACATAAAAAATTTGAACCCCAGTATTGCTCTCACCATCTTGCTTTGACTGATTTTACTCTATTCTCTTCTGTTTGATAGTATCAAGTTTGAGGGTATAAGCAACCACTTTGAAGGCAATAAGATTTACTACGATGCCCATTCTGGCTTGACTATTGTCTTCTTTTGAAGTCCTGTAAGGTCTCCAATGTTTAGGTTTTATTGGTTCTGTTCTGTATTGTTTTGTTCAATTTTATTATACCTGATGATATAGGCAACTCTTTTTAAGATAGCAAGAGGCATTATGGTAACCATTGTTGATCACCTGGTATTCTGTTTTTACATCATGTACTATGTCCATCTTTTTGTTTTGACTGACTCCATTTTGTTTTGTCACATTTGGTTTTATTCTCTTCAAAAAAAGTAATAAGAACTGAAGGAGTAATAAAACCCAAAATGTGTAATTGTTATTGTAAAAAAGAGAGGAGAAGAAATTGCTCTAAAGAATATAACTGCATGTATATTTAAGTGTGCAAGATAGAAAACCATATTACTAAGTTTTTGTTGGATCATTGAACAGAACTGTTTGCAATCTCACTGCTTGAATTTCCACTTTGTATGCTTTAATTTTGTAACTTGAATAACTATTTCTAAGATGACAATATGTAATCTGTGAACTAGTGATTTCTTACAGTTTATTTTTTTGAAATTTTGTATTACTTGTACCATTTTACTGTTTTGTTTTGTTTTTTTTTCTCTTTAAATAAAAAAATTTAAAAAAACAGACCACAGAGCAATCAACTAGAAACGACTCTCTGAGGTGATGCCTACTAACGCAAAGAGAAGGTGCTAAGCAGTTATCTACTGAGCAATATCAGTGTCAACAGATAAACCAGATAATTCGTTCTGTGCTCCCCAACCTTATTTTTCCTTTTCAGACTGGAATTACTAGTGAATGCTGAAAACTTTGGCTTGATGCTAATTCTGTAGGTTCTGTGATGGCTAGCCTTTCACATGGGCCAAAAGACTTGCTTTTCTTTGCTTTTGCATAACCCAAAACCTGAGTGAATAGCCACTTTTATGGCAATTCTTGCTTATACACAACAAAAGGTATTGCTCCCATGTATTTATTGTCTGTTCATGCAATTTTTATGGTCACCTAAGGCTTTCTATTTTGCATGAATTTAATGTCTATATTACTCATGGATTTAAGTAGCTACTTAAGAAGGACAAAAGAAAAAACATTCCCTAACTCTAGATTCTAGAAGTAGAGTCCATAAATAACATTAAGCACAACTAACAAGTTATTTTCCACACCAAAGATTGCCCACTTCAATCCTCCCAAAAAAAGACTGCCCGTCAAGGAAACTCTATGGGGATCACCCTTTCTTGGTCCATTTATATTAAGGCATACTATTGATTTTTAACTCAAGAAATATTCTGAGACTTCTGGTAAACCTTTAAGTAAATAACAATGATGTTACGTAAATCTATGATGAAGCAGGCCATTATAATTAATTTACTCAAGTTAACATATCAGTAGATATATTTTACAACTAAAATAAGCCTTTAGAATTAATCACCAACAATATTGTTTGATTCCCTTTTTCTTTTTTATCATTAGGTAAGTAGTGGAAAGAATGTCAGGTGTAGTTTTTTCTACAGAGACATCCAAATGGGAATTAATTGCCAATATCTATTTAGTACCTATTAATTATCTACTTCTATCCTTAATAGTGAGGAACTTTTCAGAGTAGAAGATGGTGGCATAAAAAAACCAAAATGTTAAAATGAGAGAAACAACACAAAATCTTGTATTAAAATTAAATCTCATTGCAGTAAAATAACTACAAAACGATATATACGATGATAGGAACCATAAGAATGCTAGGAGTTTTACAAAATGAACTACAAAAGACAACATGAATAGGAAAAGCTTCATAAAGAAGTGAGGTCTGGGATTTGATGGATAGAGCAAAAGATCTTAATGGGCATGGAGAGTGAGATTTAGCTTTGTAAAAATAGGTCAAGTACCTCATGTACACAGATAAAAAGAGGATAAAGATAATGACTCTGTAGTCAGAGAAAACACCACCTTGTCTGAAGGTGAGCCTTCTTGCTACCTGGGGGAAAAAGGGGATATGAGGGGAGGAAAAACTTGAAATTTTATAAACAAAGGAGTACTTGAGGAATGAGTCTCATGTCAGAATATGTAAGGATAAGAATGTCCTCGGCAGTTAGTCGGAACACATAAAGATACAGAGGATTTCTTAACTGTCCCTATTTTCAGGAATCACAAGTTTCTGGTAAAGTTCACAATTGTCAGTAGTGTGAAGTTGCCTAATGTAGTTCCTAAAGGAGGATTGAAAACACCAAACCTGAAAAGGAAACTAACATGGCATCATAAAGGCTACGTGATGCATGCCAAGTTAGAGAACAAAATAAATACATCTTTTTCTGTATTTGATTATGATATTCTAGGTAATTCATGAACAAGTTAGAACAGGGCAGTTAAGAACACATATTAGGCTGTTAGAAAGGGAAATTTGATAGAAGGCTGATGTATTTCATATATAGAGTAAAGGATACAAGCATGATACCTAGGTTCAAAGGGCAGAAAGAAGAGAATAGTCAGTCAGTAAGGAGGGTGTTTGGGGAAGAATAAACTACGGTACAGTTGACCCACCAACCTCTTTATTCCACATCCACAGACTCAACAAACCATAGACTGAAAATACTGCATCTATCCTGAACAAAGAAGTTTTCTTGTCATTTATGTAATTTTGTATAACAACTATATAATATTTATGTTGTCTTCAGAATTATAAGAATCTAAAGGTGAGTTAAAGTATGTGGAACTTATGTACAAGTTATATGCAAATACTATTCCATTCTGTGTGGCCTTTGAGTTCCCATAGATTTGGGTATCTGCCTGGGATCTTGGAACCAATATCGCATAGAGACCATTGGAGGACTGTGTATTGTATTTGAAAATATCAAAAGCATATATAAAACAGTATCTGGACAAGAATATGCTTCAATAAGATTTTCTTAATCTTTTTTTAGACTCTTCTTCAGTATGGTTTTTAGTAGGAAATTGATCGGCAGTTAGTAATGGTGCCCAGGTTACCAAGAATGGGCATTGTTTTTAAAACTATAACATGCAGTTGCAGAATACCAAACAATTTTGGCATCAGGAGTCATAGTCAAGATGCCACTACCTTGTGAAATGGCCATAGACTGAGAGTCAGAGCACACGAACTTGCATCTGTTATCCTGGATGATCCTGGGACAAGTCCATCAGCTCTCTGAGTGAGCTTTTATAACTAGAAGATGTAATATCTTAGAGTGATTTGCACAACCCAAGTGCTAAGCAAATGCAAATCTTTTATGCTACTTTACTTACTTCACTTTGCACTTACTGCTAGACAGGATATAGGGCAATTTACAAACATATAAAGACTAAAATGATAGTATCAACGTGCACAATAATCATGGTATTTTCTCATTTAGTTTTTAGGAGTTTTAGGGGGATGAGTTTCTCATTCTTGAACACAAGCTTAGTTACTGTGCTATATGTTTTCTGTGCTCTTTTCTCATGATAATCTGAGATGTAAATACCATAATTTTCTAGAAAAGAAAAAGTAAACTTAAAAAGAAATGAAAGATCACAATTCAGTAGTAACAGAGGAATTAAAACTCAAGTGCCCTTCTCCAAAAATTTAGGTCTTAACGTTGTGTCACATTGCCTTTTAGAATTCAAATAGAGAAATTAAGTAAGGCGGAAATTAAAAGAAAATAGTGTTAGTCTTAAGGTTCTACAAAATTTCACTGCAGAGTTCTTTAGATTTGCCATGAGCAAGATATAAATTAGGCTCTGAATTTTTAACAGAGAGGAAATAAGATCAGCTACATAATCTACAGTGTCAGGATAAAGTCATACCAAGTGCTATGGAAAAATAAGGTATTCTAATAATAACAGTGGAAAGAAATGTCTCTTGAGGGTTTTAACCATTCTCATTTTTCTCAGCACTGTCTTTAACACGACACAGATAGTATAGTATTATTATCATTGCATATGTAATACAATGTTAAAATTAGTTTTAACCAAGATACAGAAATACAATGGCCTAGAATTTCAAAAGTTAAATTGCACATGCATATGTATTCTACCACCTTGAATTCTCAACTAGATTTCACAAATGCTTGCCACAGTGAAGGAAAAGATCTGTGTAAGTACATCTTTGGAAGTGCTCTTATGCTGTGATTCCCACCTCCTACCCGGAGGGTAGGTACCCTGCAGGAGGAGTAGAGTGGGAAGCAGTCTTACACCCCTTCACCTTAGGCCTAGTGAGAAGTCAGTTTCTAGTGAAAACATTCATTCTTCACTGACTACCCTAGCTATTCCCTTTAGGAATTTGATCTGAAGTCTAGGGAAGGATTGCATTTGATTCACTTCATTAAGGTGTCAGTAGGTACAGTGAAATGATGGTAAACAGACATGATGGAAAATAGGAACAGAACCTGCATCCCAAAGCGCAGCCACCTGGGAGCCAAGGCCTCCTAAAGCCACGTCCAGGATTTAGAGAGAAGTACTGAATCTGAAGACAGCAATGTTAGTGGCTTCTCACCAGGAGTCCCTCTGTCTGGTCATTGTTGAGTGTCCTCATTAAAGAAGTCAGAATGGTCCCCTTCAGGGCACTTGCTGTGCCAGGCAAAGCCACATTCTGGGGACTTAACCAAGGAGATGTTTCTTGGCTACTATTAACAAGGGCAGCACACATTCATCTTTATTTTGGTGTTTACTGAGTGTATGCTGATTATGCCTTTCCAACAGAATGATGCTCATTCATATGTACCTGTCAAGAAAGGACTTTAATCAATTAACAAACACTTAATGAACACAAAACAGTAGACTAAATTCCCAGTGAGACATGTAAGAACAAGACCTTATAACATATGCCTTAATTATAAATATAGAAATTCAAGACAAATATAGGGACTTCATTAGCTTACCTGATGTACCAAGGCACTAGTAACACTATTCTACAATTGGTATGTGATGGTTTCTACTTTGGACCCAAAGAAATCATCCTCCACATATTAAAATATAAGCTGAGGCATTCTACCATGTTTAATATTCTATTTTATCTTCTTTTATACTTTATTTCAGTTGCCAATAGAACACTAAATAACTAATCAGATACTATGCTTCCTTTGTGCTACTTGTATAATCCCTGTATAAAATCAAGTGTCTTAGTAAAGCCCGAGAGCCATTTGTGGTTTAGAGTTTCCTGATCCTTAAATTATTTGCTCCACTAAATTCTTGAAAATTCTATCAATACATAGTTACAATGGAATATTATTCAGCCATAAAGAACAAAGTTGTCTTATTTGATCTGACCTGCTATAAAGTTGCCTGTTATATAATTAAAAGCTTGTGGACACTTTTGATAGTTTGAGCATAAGCATTCTCTGTTTACCAGAAGTGAATCAATTACAATGATGTTTCTCTTATGTTTATAAATCAAGCAAGGTTAAGATCACTTATGAAGGCTAACTAGCTTTGTCTGCTCAGGAATTCTTCAAATGTTTTCCAATTTGATTACCTTAGCACATGGAACCAGGCCTGGATCACTGGTGGAGATGCTTTGTTATTTACTGAAGAAGTCTTTTTCTTTTCTTTTCTTTTTTTTACTTCAAGAGACAAACCCCTGCAGGCAAAGTCTACCACTCTGAGTTCACGTGGAGATCCCAAACAGTGCCGTCTGCTCCTGCTTTGTAATACCCTAGGCTCCCCTCCTTGGCTTTTCTATCTTAGAATTGAGTGACTCCTTATTCATTTATCAAATCATCCATCTTCATTATTTTGAGCTTTTTAATCTTTAGTAATGGAACTGGTTGACTAATAGGTCTCTATTAAAGTCTGCCTCAGAGCAGAAACTTCACAGGGGTCAAATGAGACAAGAGTTCTTATAAAGAAGCCTTTGGGCATTCTTTATTCTTTTCCTTAATTTTAAATCTTTTGTTCCATTTGATGAATTAGCTCTCAGCTCTCTGTTATCCAGGACAATGACAAGAAGCGATGACACAGCTTATCACTGAATCCTTCACTTGGTTTTACTGAACTTTCGTACATACATCACAAGAATGTTACTTAGAAAGCTTTCATTACTATTCTCCCCTAACCTAGACACTTGGCTGGGTATGGAAAAGTGTACCCTTTTGCTAATTTCTCTTGTCTTTTTTTAGACTTTCAAAGACAAAAGTCATCACTAGTCAAATTATCCTCTTTATTTCAAACCTACAGTTCATAGAAAATTATAGAGGAGAATTTCTATTGCTACCTCATTCCATCCACCACACTAATGCTGAAACTCTTTCTACACAGTTGTCTTGCTTGCCTTCTCCCTGTATGTCTCATTTTTCAAAGTTTAATCACTGAAAAAATTTCAGCCGAGGCTCAACAAAGCTGTGGACAGATGCATGCTGAAGACAAATGAGTTTTGGATAGAGAGACTTACTATTGAGGTAGTAAGGAATGTAAGATTTCTTGCTTCCTAGTTTGTTTTTGTTCATACAATGTCTAGGTCTGTGTTGGACATGTAATTTGTATAAAGCTTTTGAATTTTCAAACCAGTTTTTACATGAAATATGTTACCTTGAGAGATTTCTTATGACACAGAAAAGAACGTTTGAGGCTGAGTCAGACAATAGAATAGTGATCTATTGGTTCACACTGCTTGAAAAGGAAGCTAGGATGAGAATTCATTTTCTGTGAACTATGTCCTTTGATGCAATATTTAATGAAAATTAAGTCAATATTTAATAAAAGACAAGTTTTCTAATTTTAATACAGGTGTATGGAAAGCATAAAGGTGGCTTGTGATTTGTCTTAGATTTCAGATGAAGACTTAAATGACTTCTTTGATTTTCACTAGTAGTTAGAACAAAAAGTGTACGCTGTTATGCTCTTCCTTTTCTGAGATTTAGTACCAACAGCCATAAATTAAGGAGGAGAGATTTAACTTGCTTTATGATTTGTGAGGGTTTAGTTAATGGTTAGCTAGCTCCAAAGCAGTAACATCATAGTGGAAGAGTATGACAGAACAAAACCTTCAGTTCTGGGTTCTGGGAAACAGCACCACAAAGAAAATAACCAAGACCCAGATGTAGACCCCAGGTAATACCTCTATGATCTAACCAGACACCCAGATGTGCATTTACTAATCCTCTAGACAACTTCAAAGAATGAAATTTATAAGTGGTCTTAACTGTAACATTTCATTCCTTGTTAACTTGGCAACCAAACACATATCCTTAAACCATATCTAATCTCAATAAATACAATAAAACATTTAATGTAACAATAAACATGCATACAATGAAGTACATAGCAATCCCTTTACTAAAGTCTTGTCAGGTCCAGCATTTCTCAAAAGTCCTCATCATAACCTCTGAGATTCAGGGCAAAGCCTTAGTTGTAAACTTCTGTAAAATCAAAAAAGAAAATTCCATAACTCTAAGATATAATGTCATATAGTAAATATTTCCATACCAAAAGAGACAAACAGAAGAATAGAAAAGAATTAAACCAAAGCAAGACTGAAATCAAGCAGGACGACATCAAATACTGCAGCTATATGAGCAGTACCTGGGCTTCACGGTGGTGACATGTGAGCTCCAGCGGGGTATCGGGGCCCCATATCTTTGGTCTTGCTGATTGCAACCCACTTGGCCTCTATCTCAGGATGCCTGCACAAATGACCTGCAGCTTTCATGGCTTGGTGCATCACATTACTGGCATTGCCAACTTGTTGGGGTTTTCACTGAACCTTTGGCTTCATTCTTGCAGTTTTATGCATCCACTTGTCAGAAACACACTACATGATCTCCTAGACCTTCCTCTGAAAGTTGAGTAGGAGCCTCCATGATCCTGCAACTTGTATATTCATTCTCTTCCTTTTTTGTTTGTTTGTTTTGAGATGTGGTCTCACTACGCACTCCAGGCTTGCCTCACACTTGGAGTGATCATCCTGTCTCAGCTTCCTGAGTACTGAGATTATAGGCAAGCCCAGAACACTGAGTTGCAATTCTTATGCTCTGCACTTCTGAACAACTAGCATAATGAGGATGATGCCAAGGTCTGCCACCAGCTCAAGGAGTAGTCAAACCCCTCAGACTATCCCTGAAGATGCTTTTGATTGCCTGGATGACTAAGAATGACGCAAATATTCAAGTAACCAATTCTTTTTGTGGATTTTATTGGGTAGGGTGTTCAGAGGCTCTTCTCAAATGACAGAGTTGCATTTTTGCACCCTTGAGTGTCTGATAAGTGATGTCTTTTCTAAAACACCCTCAAGACAATTTCTTTTTGTTCCATTTCAAAGTACTTGGTGTTTTGTTAATGACATTGATCTTTTCAGTAACCAACATTTTTTGGCCCCAACTTTACACATTTTTTTTTTGTCTAGAATTTAAATTTTTCAAATGTTACTTGTCTGCTTTTTCTTCTGGTTTGCAATACACATCTAGCCAAAACAACTCAGTACATTAGCCACAGCCTGGACATTGGACTGCCTTTAAATTTCCTATGCCAGGTCAACTCCTCAGCCCTTAAAAACAGTCTTCTTCAGAGTCTCCAGTCATGAACAAAATGTAGGAAGTTGTTTGCCAGACTTTAACATGTGTGACCTGTAGTCCATTTGCCAATGAAGTCACCATATGAAAATTTAGGAGCCTGGGTTTTACTTTTTTGTATTCCTAAAAGCATTGTGGTCCCCTGAACAGAGACAAGAATTATATATTAATCTTTCCTGATAGTATTATAAGGTTTATGTGGCCAGCATCTTCAAACATTTCCAAATTCTACTCACAAATCAGACTCAGTAACATCTGAACCACATCAACAGGTTCAATTAGAGCAAAGGTCTCAATTCTCTGCTACTAATTTTCTATATTAGCCCAATTTCTTATCATTGAGGCACAATCCCTGATACTCAAAACTTAAAGTAGGAGATGTTTAATTTGTTTCTTGGTTTCAAAGAGTCCAGTACATCATCTAGCACCAAGGCAGAAACATCACGGTAAAAGAGCATGGTGGAGTAAAGTTGTTCAGTTCACAGTGACTAGGAAATAGAACAGGAGAAGAGGACAAGAAAGGAAGGGGTCAGGGAATAATATGGACACCAGGATCATTCCTCTGTCACCCATTAGACATTCTTAGAAGTACACTTTACCATCCCCAAGGCTAAAACCC
This sequence comes from Cavia porcellus, assembly GCF_034190915.1. Taxonomy (NCBI): domain Eukaryota; kingdom Metazoa; phylum Chordata; class Mammalia; order Rodentia; family Caviidae; genus Cavia; species Cavia porcellus. The sequence continues at coordinate 62,651,730 of NW_026947504.1, forward strand.
CAGTGAATAAAGTTGACAATAAAGCTTCATCAACATATGCATATATTGTCTGTAATTTAAGAGACAATGGAAAAAGTGTTTAAATGGAATGAGAATGATTTTTCAAGTAATAGCAGCCTATGAATTCAATCTGCTGCTTTCAAGCTCAAATTTAAAAGAGCTTTGCTGGGAGATGAATCTGGAAGCTTTTTTCTCTCTGTGATTCTTTGTTTTTATATTTGTGATCACCATTTAGTCTTTATTTTGAACATATTACTTGCTTAGATATATAGCATTGATTTCCCTGCTTACTTCTTTTATTTAAATTTGTAGTCTTCTATCAATATCTCTGACCAACACACTTTTTTTTGATAGTAGGTGATCAATATAACGAGGGAGCTACCTGCTGAGGTTTTATGACCTAAACTTTGGAGTTGCAGTCAATATCCTGTACCTGTTTATAGTTGCCTTTATTACCTGCCCAATGCTAGATATGTCTAATTCATTCGTTAATTAGAAGTGTTATGATGGAATAATTTCATTATTTCTATTACTTAACTGTGAGAAACCTTTGAAGATTAATGCCAAATGAAATATTTCTTTGTCCCTTAACTTTATGATGACCTTATTTTTAATAATGAATTATTAGGTTTACATCTCGTCCTTTTGATTTTTAATTTTATTTAAAGAAAGAAAGAAGAGAAAATTTAAAAAAAAATAGAAAAAATGAGATAAAAGTAGAATACAGAATTCAAAGAAAATCATAAAATCACTAGTTGATACATTACATAGTGTCTTCTTAACAATAGTTGTTAAAGTTACAAAATCAAAGCATAAAAAGTGGCTAGGCACTCAAACATCGACAGTGCAATATCTTCTGTTCAATGATCTTACAGAAATTTAGTAATATGTTCATCTATCTTACACACTATACATACCATTACATCCTTTACAGAGGAAACTACCATCCTGAAAGCCTCTTTTCCACATCTTCTCAAGGACCGGTTGCTGTTTGCACAGGCGCAGAGTTGTGTGATGCCCATTTCTTGGTGTCAGGCCAGTGCTCAGCATCCACAACTCCTGTCAAACATCGGTGTACCGGAAACAAGCTCCAGTAGCCCCCTCCTATTTCTGAGAGCTCGTTACACCATTTAAGATGCTAATGGTTTTTTCTTTCACCATTTATGAGATGAGGCCCTTACCGAAAGCACTATTGAAAAATCCATTTAATGGTTAGGATGAAGCCCAGCACAAGGCAATATTCTTCTTTGCAGTTCTCCTTGTTGAAATGCAAACAGCTTTTTTCCTGTAGTGTATAATTGTGCATGTGTATATATGTATTTTACCTAATAAAATATTTTGATTAATACAATTGTGGGATAAGGAATGTTATATTGTTGTATTGTTAGAGACAAAGTAAGAATATATGGTTTTCATCATATGAAAAGCTACTGATCTAGGAACCCTAAAAATCACCCAGTCCGTTGTCCCTTCTACAAACTATCATCCACATGCTCAGGCAGGTATGGTGCCTTACACACAAACTAAATGGCAGACCTTGGGCTTGGGCCTACTTTCCGGGTCTCTAGTTCTTGCTATCAGCCCGGCTTCCTTCCTGGCTTATCACTTCAGGTATGATATGCTCAAGAGAGATAATTCAGAAAAATTTCATTTTGGTTTGTGTGTATGCTATAGATACTCATTCCCTCCACACCACTGCCCCCTGAACATGGGCCATACAGGCAGGACTTGTTCTCCAGAGAGGAGTTGGATGGAGGTGAAACTCATAACTCTTGGATGACAGATTACTAAAGTGCCTATTCTTTGAACTCTTTACAAAGGTTTAAGGGCTTTAACAAATTAGAAAGACTTTGAACCTCTGTTAGTCAGAATTCTGTTACTGTAACAGCCACCTGATGGCACAGACCTGTAATCGCGGCACCCTGAAGGCCAAGGTCTCAAGTTGGATCTCAGCTTGGGCAATGTGGTAAATTAGTGAGGGCCTCTCTGAAAAACAAATGACAAAAGACAACATGAGGAGTCGATGGTATCGCTCAGCATTAACCCTGGGTTCAGTCCCCAAACCCCTAGTGCCAAAACAAAAGCCCAAAATACAAGCACCTGAGATACTCAGTTTACGAAGTGGTAAGGTTGATTTCGGTTCATGGATTTGGAGGTCTGGGTCTATGAGCGATCGCCCCTGCACATGGTGACAGAAGCATCTTGCAAAGCCAAAGCTCTTGCCTCAGGAGTAGGCAGTGAAAAAGGGAAAAAGAAAGAACCGATGCTCCCAATCCCTTTAAGGCACAACCCTATGATCTAACTTCCTCTCTGTAGGCTCCACCCTTCTTTAAAAAGGTTTTTTATTTTTATTAGTGCACATTTGTAGTGCATGACGATGCATTCACCCTGGGAAGTTGGCACATGCACATAGCACACACAAATGCTTTTCCCATTCTCTTCCCTCCATCTCTTGGTACCCTGCCAGGACGCACAAGATCTGTTTCCCTGTTTGCCATTAACTGGCTTTAATTTTGCTCTTTATTTATATTTTGGGTTTCTCATATAAAAGAAGCTGTGTGGAAGTTAAGTTTGTGTGTCTGATGTATTTTACCTAACATAAGGGTTTCAAGGTGCATCTATGTTCCCCAAAATTACTCAAATTAATCCTTCATGGAAGAATAGGACCCCACTGTGTATGTTTACCACATTTTCTTTATTCATTCATCTGTTGATGGACATTTAGGCTGCTTCCAAGATCTAGCAATTCTGAGTTGTGTTGCTATAAGTGAGAGTTTTCATGTATCACTGTAAAATGATGACTTTAACCCATTCATGAAGATACCTAGAAGTGGGATATTTGGGTGAGTGGAATCCCTAGTTTCAGTCTTGAGAAATCTGTACTGATTTCCATAGTGGTTGTACCAGTTTGCATTCCTACTGACAGTTCCCTCCTGCAACCTTGTCAGCATTTGTTATTATCTGATTTCCTGAAAATACCCATTCTTTCTGGAGTAAGATGGAATCTCAATATTGTTTTAATTTGCATTTTTCTATGGAGGCCCCATGTCTTAAAGATTTTAGTACTTTTCAAGAGTGCTGTGCTTTCATGGGATCTTTAGGGGACTGTAACATTTAACCTACAGCAAGCCTAAGCCTGAGTACTTCATAATATCTGGAAGTGGTTTTGGGGTAGAATTGCCAGGAGTAGACAACTTTTGATTGACAGGTAATACTTCATTGGCAATGGAGTTAAGGGTGGGAAGAGAGGAGTAGGTGTCACATGTTCAGTTTATCACGCAGTAAGCTGGACGAATGGTCAGTTAACGAGCAGAGGCCCTCCACACAGAATGGGGAGACTCACAGAGCAAAGGTTTAATCATTCTTAGGGGATGTGTGTCTGTGGACTTTATTTATTATTGAAATTTCCAAACAAGAACATTTATTCATTCATTTAGTTATTTGTTGAAACAGGGTCTCACTGTGTTGTCCAAGTTGACCTTGAACTCACTATGTAGCCCAAGTTGGCCTCCTAAGTGCTGGGATTACAGGCAGGGACCACCAGACCTGACCAAGAACTTCTATTTTACATGGGGGACTGGTAAGGGAAAAATAACCAAAATATAGACAAAGTGAATTTGTCTTTGGCATTTCCATCTTTTTTGGGTCCTGGATCCATTCTTTTCAGCCTGATACCTCCAAATCCCAAGTAAGAGGTTTTTTTTTTTTTTCTAGTACATCTGAGAATAGCTTGGAATGTTGAATAAATATTGTTACAGACTTTGTAAAAGAAAACAAGCTCTCTATAGCATTATCTTTTTCTAACAGTGGTAATAATTTCCTGCCTCCATTCTTTTTGTGGGGACTGAAATTAGGGCTTCCCACATACAGTACTAGGCAAGTGCTCTACCAACAAGCTGTATGTCAGTGCTTTGTAAATTCTGAGATAGTCTCACTAAGTTGCCTGAACTTTTACCATCCTCCTGCTCCAGCCTGCCAAGTTGCTGAGATTACAGTGTGTGCTCTCACAGATGATCTCTGTTTCATTTCGTTATATCAACACGCCATTGCAGAATGGTCACCATGAGTAAAGTACTTCACCATATGCCAGGGACACAGTGGTGAGAGCACTGACTATAGCCGGCAGGAAAAGTCGTGCTACAAAGGAGTGCCAAATGTCTCCCTGAGTCCCTTCAACTTTCTGTCCTGGTAAAACTATCTCTTTTTGGTAACAGAAGGGAACAGGGGTGGGCGGAGAGAAAGAAGGACTATGAATCAGCATGTTAGCTCTGAGTGCAAAAGCCGAGGCTGAGGGTACCCAGAGTTGGGGAAGGCTTTATTGGTGCGCTCTTCAGCCTGTCTGATGTTCTCTGTGTGGAGCAGGGATTACCCACTCTCTTGCCAGGTTTGTCATGGTCTTACAGATGGAAGGAGTTTCACTTCCACTCCTATTTACTGTAGACTATTTTAGGGGCAAACTCACCACACTGACTGGAACCTGCTGAGGTCTTCTGTTTGGACGAGGGGTTCCTGAGTCTCCCATCCAGCCAGGATGGTAATCCACGATAGTCCAAGGTTCTGGGAGAAGGGGTTGGATGCAAATATCAATTCAGGTACCAGGTCCAGGAGGCAGGTGGGTTCCCCAAGGGATGGGCCCACGGTGGCAGTCCAAGATATCTCATTTGTGCTGGGCATGTCCCAGGTGTTCCTGGTTGAGGGGCAGACCAAGTGGTGGCAGTCCGAGGTGACCCAGGCCTGCCAGAGTGGCCCAGGTGTTCCTGGGGAGGGTCAGGCCCTGTGGAGGCAGTCAGAGGTGGCTAGGTTGTACCGGGGCATCCCAAGTGTTCCCGTGGAGGGTGAGCCCAGCAGCGGCAGTCCGAGGCAGCTAGGTCATTCCGGGGCATCCCAGGTGTTCTCATACGTTTGGTCTTTTTGATGTTGATCCAATAATTGTCATTGACATATAGCTAACATTATATGGCTTATTCACTTTACCCTTTTTCTTTGTTTTTAATTTTATTTTAGAGAAAATAAAACCAAGCAAAATAAGATAGAATAAATCCAATCATATGAAGACAGTACTGGTAAGTGACACAGGATTTCAAAACAAGATAGGAAATCAACAATAGTTACTATAATGCCTCTATGGTCTTGTCTTCAAAATAGCTGCCCATATCTTTAGACATAGTTAAATTAAAAAAAAAAAAAAACAGAACAGAGTAGAACCAATAAAAACAAAACAATGAATGCAAAACAGGACTTCAAATCAAGATAATAGTACATCCAAGATGGCTACCATAATATGTCTTGTTACCCTCAAAATAGCTGCCCACACCTTCAGATATAATAAAATCAAACAAAATAAAACAGAATAAAACCCAACCAAACAAAACAATGAGAATGATACAGGACTTCAATGTAATGGGAAATTAACAATGGCCATCACCTTCAGAAGGAGATCCCCAATGGATGCCACATTGCATATTGATCAGACTACCAGCTGTAGACCTGCACAATCAGTGAAACACTAAACAGTACAAGAATTAAATTATGTACTACCTCATTAGCCATTCATCACCGCAGCCTGTGTTTCTCCAGGTCAGCTAGTTGCTTACAGAGATTAGCTCTTCTTGCCTCCCTGCCCGTGTGTAGGAAGGTGTTGGCGTCTGACTGTCTCCCAGTCAGCCTGCACATGACGCCGACTCACAGGAGGTTTTACCTTCCTGTTGACTTCTTGTTCTCCTGCCCTGCAGTCGGTGAGTGGCAGCGACTCCTGGGAGCGGGCTGGTGTCTGGCTCTCCCCCAGTCAGCTTGCTCATGGCCCAGTTTATCCTATTTCTAAATTTCCTTTAGAGATTAAACTTTGTATTTCTTCATTTACTGGTTATAAAAAGTCAAACGCAGAAGATAGAATCCTTAGCTGTCTTCTGGTAACTTTTTGATTAGTTTCCTAATGTACTCATTAATTATGGCTAATTTAACTTAGTCTTCCTTATGCTGATTTAAGGAGAACATTTTAATTTCTCAGGGGATTAAAAATAAATGCTCCTTGGTGTTCCCATTTGCTTGCTGCTGTCTACCTTCCTCAATCGGCTACACCCCCACCTTTAACTACCTGCTATAAAATTAGCAGAAAGAAAACACTAAGTTCTTCTTTAATATTCTCAATTAATCTTACGACACCCACTTCCCACTTACCTCTTCCATATCACTGTCAAGGCACAAAGGAAAATTCTTCTCACCCTTCCCAGCTCCCCAAGCCCAGCCAGTTTACCTTCCCATGCAGCAGTGCACACAAGCACAACCGTGTGGACATAGACTGCGGTTGTATCTGGAATGAGACTCTGCCATGATAGCATTTTCCCAGGTTGGTTTCTGTTCTTGGAACAAAAGGTTTATATTGTTTAATCCGTATTAAGTGATCAGTCAGTGCAGACAAGAGGAACAAATGAAAATCAAGAGTTGTAAACTGGCTCCCTGAGCAACTGAGAAAAAGCAGGAGGTAACATTGAAAAAAGTGAGTCACGTAATCTAATTCTGATGCAGATGCTTTGGCTGAATATTTTAGAAACAGCACTTTATGTTTCCCAAATGATTTTACAAGTGTTTCTCAAGTGATTTTTATCCACTGCTAAATAATTTCAAGTATACTTAAATTTTAAACAATATTCCTAAGAAATGTTAAATTGTACATTGGTTATTGTTTTAAAATATTAACAATGTTACATCAGACTTACATATATCTTCTCTTAAATTATGTAGTTATCTGAATACTTAATTTAGGTTATATGGCATATAATTACTTGTTAGCTATAAAGATGTTTATTTTTTTCTTTAATATTTTTCTTTTAGATTCTGTAGATCATAAAATGCTAACACATGGTAGGAAGCTCTGTTCACACTTAGGACAGTATATTTTGAAATAAAAAATTATTCCTGGGTAAAAATTACAGCAATTTTCCTGATTTTTTAATCCTTAATTTATGTCCTTTTTTTCTATTGATAGTGTTAGCTGAAAGCTTTCATATAAATTTGTGCTGTATGCAAATTTATGATTATTAGCTAAATAAAGCAGAAGAGCTACGAGAAAACAGGCACCACTGAAAGTGAAAGAAGGGTGAAAAGAGGTTCCAGCTGTCACAAAAGTCCTTAAGGAGACCATAATAATTCCTGCCCTGTCACTTTTCTGTTCACCCTTGAGATGGGCATGATACATTTAGTATTTGGTGATTTCATCTCTCGGACAGAGCTGCAAAAGGATCTTAATTCCCACTAGGATCATTATTGTCAAGGACAGAAGACTTCCAGCTTCTGTAAAAATTAACTCTTTAACATAAAATATATACCTACAAATAAAGAGCAAAATAGAAGAGAGATACATAGAGGGCAGAAAGGAGTTCAAATATTTCTATTGTTTCAAAGCTATTTTAATATGTATGCTAATTTGTTTCCTTTGTATTGTTCCTTTATTTTAGTTTTTTTAAAAAGAAACTTTGTGACATTATGTTTCATTGAAAAAATCTTTTTGGTCTATATCTTGTATCCTGAGTAACTTCTTTGAACATAGTGATACACAGCGTATTAACTACTGGTGCTTCCTGATTACTTTTCTTATGAAATTTCATTTTTTATATAATAAAATTTTGATTTTTGAGCAAGTCTTTTAAGATGTCACTGTGAGCCCTACTGATGAGTGCACCAGAAATACAGACCACAGAGTCATGTCAATCTATGTACTGTCATCGGCTTTACAGTTTATACACATATATATAAATTTACAATCAGACATAAAGAATTACTTTGAATTTTTTCCATCTACAAATTAATTAGAATAAATGCAAGCTTTGCCTATTCTAATGACATGTCTCCCAAAGCTCTTCACTTGCCCTGTGATGTGCTTTCTATGGCAGGCACTCTGAGAGCGAGCTCAAAGATGCTCTGGAGAGAACTGGTGATGCTGCAGACCATGCAGCTCATGCTGGCACCGAGTGAATGACCTCACAGTTACTCATTCTGTTATATGTAGATTATCATTGCATTTTCTATTAGGGTTTTAAACATGTAGGTTTGTAACCTAAATATTCCCTCTAAAATAAGTCTTCTTCCACATCTGTCTTCCCCAGAGAATAGAGCCTATGAGCTATTGGTGTCAGATTAATTTGACATAAAATTGCTTATTTCTGAACATTTCTCCAGAGTTACTGCATAATTACCTTTGAGGGAAGTACCCCAGAATCTACATGCTCATGAAACTACACATGAGCACATTTTTGAAAATCACTGTGGAAGCACACTGTCTTACATTCCACAGTGTGGCCGCTTCCTCCAATCCTACCTCATGACACAACTCCCCAATTATTTACTAGCACCTCCAGATGCCAGAGAGAGTATAATTCAATAAGAGGTTGATCCTGCCATAAAGATGCCGACATGCATGAAGACATGGAGCCTCAGTACCCACCTCAGCTGATGCTGTCTTCACTTTCCACAACGGTAAAGCTAGATGGAGACCAGATGACCACTACCAAAAAAAAAAAAAAAAAAAAAAAAAAGAAAGAAAAAGAAAAACCCTTATGTTATATGCTCTCTCGGCCGCATCATTTCCCAAAGGTAATTACTATTCTGAATCTTAATAACCTGTGTTTTAGAATTTTAAACAAAATGTCATATTTGGATTTGGGCTTCTTTGATTTTTTACTCTCTACGTCTTAAAATTTCACCAAATATCTTAGGTGAAAACTCATCAAGTACGTAAATCACTTTGAAAAAGTTTGCTATATGAGTACGTATTCGAAGTACACGAAGTTTACGCTGATCTTAGGGAACAAGTACATGCACATAATATGTCTTGATTCTTTTTCATTTCCCTTCCCTCCCCCCTACTTCTGTCCTTTAGACTCTAAACGCCCTTTTCCCATTTTCATTATTATTGTTATTTTTAGTTCATGTTTCTTAAGATACAAGGCTTATATTCTTTGAAAGTATTTGACATACATAGTGACACATTTTAAACCTTTCTACTTCATCATTTCACGCTTTCCCCAATCTTGGGTCTCAGATCTATTTCTATTTGCAAAAGATCTATCGCCCTGTTTCCTTCTATAAATCTTTGATTTTGCTCTTTATTTATACTTTGCCTTACCCAAATGGTGGACAACATTCACATATGGTATTTAAGCTTGTGTATTGAATTTACTTCACCTACTATTATATTTTCCAGATTTATCCTTTTCCCACAAATGTCCCAAATTTATCCTTATTTATAGCTGAGTAGTATTCCATTATAGATACCACATTTTTCTTTATCCATTCATCTGTTAATGAACAAACAGCCTGCTTCTAAAATTTAGTTATTGTTAATTGTGATATCATAAGCATTGCTGTAATAAGGAGATTTTAGCTCTTTATGGAAAATATCTACAAAGTGAATGCCTGAGTCAAATAGAATTTCTGAAAAATCTGTATACTGATTTCCATAATCCTTGTACTTATTTACATTCCTATCAGTTTAAGAGGAATCCTCTTTCACCACCAAATGCTTCCAGGTCAACACTTGATATTAGAGTTTTGGATGACAGCCATTCATTCTGATGTAAGATGAAATTTTAGTGTTATTTCCATTTTATCTAATGGTTTTTAGATGCTACACTTCTTTTCATCTATGAAGTTGATCCTTTTAGCCTGGCTAATTTGACTTCTGAAATTTGTTTCTTTGGTTTCATGAAGTTGCCAAACAGTCTGCTGATTTTTCTATCATTTTATCAGCAGGTTCTCTAATTCTTTCTCAGTCTAGGCCAAGAATCATGAAATGCCTGGGAAGGGTAAGTAGCTCAGTACGTACTGATTTGCTCTTCCTGATTCCTCATCCCCAGAGTCTTTGCCCTATAAACCCCTTATAAATCTTCAGTAATTTGATGTCTTCAGACAGATAAATGATTTTTGTACTTTATCTAGATTTTGTCATTTGGATGGCACAAAAGAACATATAGACCAGTGACCTTTTTGGAAATAAAATGCTCTATCCCATGATCTTGTAGTAATGCAAAAACACATCTGAGCCATTTATTTTTTGTTCTAGGCCCCTATCACCATATTACAACATGGAATGATTTAGAACAAGAATAGTTATTTACTTGTGATCATAAAGCTGTAAGTGGACAAGAGTACTTGGGAGGGATGGTTAATCTCTGTATGAAGCTTCAGATTGTCAGCTGAAGAAAAAGTAAGTGATACCTGGGGAAGAGGACTGACGGTCATCTTGGGATTTTTGTGCAGTAAATAGGAAGTGCCTCAATGCAACGATCACACGCGTGCATAAAGGCAAGTGAAGACTTCTATGATCTGGCAGAGGAACACAGTAAAAAGAATGAAAACTTACTGGAGGCAAATGCTAGAGGAGCTGCCAACTGACCTCTGTCTGAATCAAATAAGTGAAGTTATGAGAGAAAAAAGTCAGTAGTATGTGCAACACTGAGCATATAATGTCTTAAAGTTTTATTAAGGAATTTGGGCTTTATATACTATGAGATAACATGGGTGGATTTTAAGTAAGAGTGATAGGTTCTTACTTGACTTTATAATGATCATTTTGGCTGCTGTGTGAATTGAATAGAAGGTAGAGATGAAGTTACCTTGGACTTGGAAGACAGCAAGGGAGGGCGTTACTGAAGAGAAGGTGTGTTCAGGATACATTTTGGAGGTAAAGCATAGGACTGGCCAATAAGATAAATGAACAGAGAAAAACTTTATTTGTGTTTTGTTTTAAATCTCAGCAACAAGGTGAACTGTGATGCTCTTTAAGGAAGTAGAGAAGAATAGGGGAGACCAAGTAGGCTGGGGTGCATTGTGATTTAAGAGTTCTTAAACATGTTAAGTTTGAGCTTCCCTCCTGTTAACTAAGCATCCATGTACCCAAGAAAGTAGTTGGGCACATAAACAGAGCTTTGAGGAGAGACCACGAGTAAGATTATAAAGTTGGAAGTCTTCTACACATCCATAATATTGAGAGTCACTGAATTGGATAAAGTTGCCAAAAGAATTAATGCAGGCAGCAAGAAAATAAAAGCTGTAGCCAAGATTTTTAATTCATTGAAATGGAGAGAACTACTTTAGATTACAATGATTCATTGGGAATAAAGCTTAGAAGGAAAAAATTTTGGTGACATAAGTACTATAAATTCTCAAATATTGCACTAGTTATTGTTTATCAAAAATAAGGAAATGAAGACAAAATATTACTGCCCTGAGACTTCAAATGAGCAGTGAACAAAACACAGCACAGGAAACAATGTAACTGAGAAAATATCTCCTTTAGATTCCACCAGGCCTTGCCTCTTATTTTATTTATTCAAATGGGTGCAGAAAGTTTATAAAACTATCCAATTTCCAAGAAATTTAACCTGTTTTTATTGGGATGCTGCTGGACAACAACATATCATTAATTTCTTCTATAAATATATTACAAAATGAGAAAATTCTTATTCATAACAAATAGATATGCAAATCATCAGAAGTTTAAAAATATCTTAAAAGACGTTCAGCTGCATTTATAATCAATAAAATAAAGTTAAAAAACATTACAGGAACATATTCATTTAATTGAAAAGAAACAAAAAATTATAATTCTATTTGCTAGCAACTGGGAAAAATGCAACTAGTCTATAGTGTTGGTGGAAGTGAGATTGATGCAATTCTGGTGAGAAAAATTTAGTAGTATCTTGTAAAATTTAAAACATGTGCACCCTATACTCACTTGTGAGTGAATTTCCTGGAAGAAATTTTTCCATGTGCACCATAAGAAATTTTAAAGACTGTTCCGTGCAGAATTATATGTAATAGTGAAAAATTGGGAATAGCTGCAATTATAGGGCTTAGAAGAATAAATACATGAAATGTGCTATATTTAAATTTCAAAAGACAGAACAAAAAAAAGGAAATATGGTACTATCATATACTAATTTGGAAAATATTACTGTAAATGAAGAAGTCAGAATGTAGAAAGATACACATTGTAATTTCACATTTATGAAAACATTTCATATAATATGACATCACTATATTATTTGTGGATATCTAGATAAATGAAGAAATATAAAATACTTAACTTATAACATTCACTCTAAATTTATTACAGTAGACAACTGTACCATAGACAAGCATGAGAGACAGAGCTTAATCTATTTCATTAATTCATAAAATTAAATAACATACATTAAGCCATTAAAATTGTACATGCATTATTCATACATTCATTCGCTGCTTACATGTGTCTGACATTATTCTCAGTACTTTTCTAGATTTTCTATTTCTCAAAAATCAAAAAAAGGAGTCAGAATTAAGTAAAGGATTTTTAAGAGTGCATTGAAACAAATATTTCTCTTAGTAAAAACTCAAAAGCTGTAATTGCTGAATAAAAAGGTAATTAAAATTAGATATTTTGGGCTATGCACTTAAGAATTAGCATTCTTGAAGTCAGGCTTGTGGCTCATCCATTCTCATTTCTTTTACAATTCAGAGGACCTTTAAATATCAAAATGTTGTCGTTTTTTAATTCATTAAAATGAAAAGAAGCCTTTTAGGTCACTATAGTTCTTTGAGAATAAAGCTTGGCAGGAAAGAGTTTTAATGATAGAAGAACTACTTAATTATAATACTGATTATTATCTTAATTACATAGTGTTCACCTTTCCACTGGCTGAGGACTTTGTTGTCTGTAGTTTTGAAATTCAGTAGACACATTAATATCAAATAAGGAAGAGGATTCAAGTGATTATTTCTACTACAAATGGGATCTCAGATATTTCAAGATAGTTTTGTGTCTCTAGAGGCTATTGGTAACAAGATGCTCAAAACCCTCAGAATGAGATATGACAATCAGATGAAACATCCCCCAAAGCTGAGTAAACTGTTTTTAAAAAACTTCCTTTTTATGTTTAATAGAAAAACATGATGGCTGTTGAATTTCAGTGGTCTCTTTAATTACCTGTATATGAGACTGTTTCATCTCTAAAAGCAAAACAGCAAATTTAAATTATATCTCTTGTCTGACTTAGGTTTCCCAGTTAGGAAACAACCTGCTTCTGGCTGTACGTGCCAATGACCTCCTTTTGAAAGTACAAGTAGTTTGTGTCAGTAACACAACCCATGGAATAGCCATCTAGCTGTGCCCTATACAGAATTACACTGGTTGTATCCAGAAGTGTGTGTGTGTGGCAGAGACAGAGACAGAGAGAGACAAAAGGAGGGAGACAGAGAGACAGAGGCAGAGTCAGAAACAGACAAAAAGCAAAAGCATACACAAAATTTGCAAGCAGTAATGAGTAGGGGGAAGTGGCACATTTCTGACTGTTGCCAACTCTGAAGTCTAACTTCACTCTGGCTTGCAAAGCAGTCAGGACTCTTGAAGTATTAAAAGTGGCCATTGATAAAATAAGAGGAATTTTAAGAAAGAAAAGTAGACATTTTAAACCGCAAGACCTGCCTTCAAATACAGTGTGCTTGTTTACACAAGCTGACAGAACAGATAGTCCCAGGGCTCTGACTCATGGTAACATCGATTGGAGAGAGGATGAGTCATCCAAAATATACAGTTTTCTTCTCTGAAAATCTCTCCATCTTGCAAAAGATTTGTGTGCCCCCAAATTCTGCAAAACCGTAGCTTTCTTGAGTGTCTCCACAGTATAAAGAGCCAAGGGCTCTATATTCTTTTTGTTTCTAAAACCAATGGCACAAGACAGGGTAAAACTATTACAAGTCCGGGTTCCCAGATATACCATTGCAGAGTCACTATAAAAATCACTTGTAGGTTTAAGATCCTTAAATGCTAAGAAAAACTTCACCTAACAGAATCTCCTTATTCCCAACCTTATTCATTAATAACTAATAGGTAATCAGAACTATAATTTATTATCCCCATCTCTGACTACCTGGCAGACATACAGAGAAAGAAAGAGGAAAAAAAGATGATAGATAGATAGATGGACAGATACAGAAAGACTGAGAGAAGATGCTACAGTTTAGATCTTTTTTGCTTTTTGTTTTAAACTGGTACCAGGTATCAAACTCACTCCTGCACTTGCAAGGCAGGCACTAAGCTAAATCCCCAGCCCCGACGGTTTAGATCTTAAGTGTCCCCTAAAGGCCCACGTGTTAAAGGCTTAGTTTCCTGTTTAGTGCTGTGGGAGAAGCTTAACCAGGCAGGGCTTACTGGAAAGTCTTCAGATCACCTGGAGTTTGCCCTGGAGGGAATAGTGAGATGCCAAATTATCTCTCTCTGCCTCTCACCTTCCTTCTGTTTGTCTCTCCATTTCTGTCTGTCTGTCTGTCTGTGTGTCTCTTTCTTTAAGAAAATTTCCTTAAATTTCCAGTCATGAATCAAACAGTTTTGTTTTGTATTCCTTGACCCACTATGCATTCCCCACAGTGATATGCTATCTCACCACAGGACCAAAAGCAAATGGTCCATTCAGTCATGGACTGAAACGCCCAAAACTACAAGCCAAACTAAATTTTTTGCTTTGTAAGTTGATTATCTGAGATATTTATTACAGTAACGAAATGTTGACTAACATATTTGAGTATATATTCATGTGTATACATATATATACATGTATATGTAAATGTATATGCATGCATTTGCTTTGCATGTCTTTGTTTATCTGTTTGTATGTGTTCACCTGTATATACGTGTGCATTTAATAGAAAAGAGTCGTTAATGTGGAAATCCAGTGCTGCAAAAACTCTTTTGGTTTTTTTTACATTATGAGACTCCAGCACATCCTGGGAACTTTCTTGGTAGCTGCCGGTTGTGACTGTTTTTCCTATCACTGCAGACAGGACATTTTTTAGTATACTATATTCATTGATGTGTTCTTGGCTAGGAGAATTTGGTTTCTGTGGTGGTAAATGTTAAGGAAGTTATACTTAAGGAAACTAAATCCCATAAAAATTAGAGTTACATTTCCATATGCTTCAGAGTTTACTAAAATCCTTCCACATACATTAATTTATTAATTTCTCAACAAAACTCTGTGCCTATATTAACACCTTTCTTATGTAAGAGGAAAATGAGATAAGTGGCTTGTTCAGCTCCTTACATTTAGAGTTACACTGATAGAACAAACTCCAGGTCAAATGTCATTTGAGCTAAAAATAACATTCAAGTAACATTCAGCTTCCTATAGTGTTGCTTCAGACGAAGCAGGATAGTGGGAAGATGCGATATGGAGCATTATGGGTTTCATACAAGAGGATTAACGATGAGATTACACCAATTGTTCTTAAGACTTCCTGGGAGTGACACACGATGTCCTCACTCAGAAGAAGACACAGCTCTGCTTGCCACCACTGGTATGGAAGTCATACAAACCTCACACAGGAAGGAACAGAGAATATTTGCAAAACTAGATAAAGATTAGTCATAGAACTGTTTTTCCTCACATTGTGTTCCTGTGTCTTATTATCCGCACTTACCTATATAGCAATAGTTTTAAAGAACTTAAAAGTAGATGGAAAATTAAGAGATGTCCATTCACTGTGGTGGGATTTCCTTTGGAAAGTTTCATCAGCCAGACAGCCTACCTGTGAGACAGACTGAAACCGACATTTATGGAGCACCTCCACCCAGTATATTTCATTCACTTCCCTCGCCAGCCCAAAAGTGTAACTCTCATCCTATTTAGGTATCTCTGTCAGGAACTTATACAACTTATTCAAAACCACAACTAGACCTAATACTTGAACTGTAGGGGAACAAAATCAAAACCCAATTCTTATACATTATATTACATTTTAATGTGAAAGGGCAAAAGAAGGGCTCATCCTGTAAATAATGGTGTTAGAAAGCATTGCCTGTTTCTTTTTTAAGCAATGCCTCTCTCAGTCAAAGGCAATACTGTTTTTCCTTCTGACCTCTAAGAACACTTCACAACATGATCTTGCTAGCATTAGCCATTGCCAGGGGGCCAGATACAGTAAATAGATCAATGATCCAATGCTATTAAGCTGCTTGTTTGAAGAAAACAAAGAGTTCACAGGGTCTCCTTGCCAATCAGGCATTAATGTTAGATGTCCTCCAAGACAGCCTCCTGAGAAGAGTGCCTACACACAGTCGTAATCAGTACAGCATTACACAAGGGTAAGTGTACCAACCTGAAACAATGAACATTCCTGCAATTTCTGTACCTCCTCAAAAAGAAGCAACGTTTAGACTGTTTTCCAAATGTAAGCTTTAATTCACTTGAACCGTTTTTGATGCAGCCTCATGCATGATCAACTCGTAGGCTGTGCTTTTTGGTCAGTTTTGGACTCAGACATTCAATATGTAAATTATACTTTTTAGAAAAATTACATCATCTAACACATCACACCTATGCACCTGCATTTTAAGTATATTCAGACTCTGTTATGATTACTAAAATGCAAATTCATTCCATTAAAGATAGATTTAAATTTGAAAGCCTCTTGCGAGCAAAAACTGGGTTTATTCAGCGTCATGCTTATCAGATAAAATAGTCTGTTAATGTATTTATTTTAAGTATAAAATCTTGAATATGCCATTCTTAAAAAAGAAGGGATGAAAATAAACAAGATTACAATTTTAGGGTAACTGATAAATTTAAGAAGGGATTCTCATAACTAAAAGGTTTGGAAACTACTGTTTAAGATACCTAATTTGTTTGTGTTCAATCTTCCTCAGTGTTCTATAGATAGAATGACATTGGGTGTCTTCACTGATTACATGGTCCCAACACTGCATATTTTGATTTATATCTACACGTCCCACCAAACCTCATGCAGTTATAGGTGAGGCTTTTTGAAAGGGACAGAATCTAGAGTATGCAATGCTGGGACTGACTCATGATGCAATGATAGGGTTAAGGGTGTTAGGATTAAAGGTGTGAGTCTCTCCCACCCTAAAGGAGGGTAGCTTGGGTAAAATATGAGAGACAGGAAGAGGGCTAGGGTCACTTGCTGTCATTTTCGTGTTGCCTTCTGCCTGCTATGAACTATTTCTCCTCTGCCATCCCATCCTGCCGTGAAGCCAATCAATTATGAAATGATACTTCTATAAATTGTGAGCTAGATAAACTTTTCTTCCTTTAACTTTGTGTGTTGGGTATTTTGCTTTCAAAAACGAGAATAGTAATAAGATACTGCATGTGAAATATACATAAAGTGACACTTTATATACTTACGAAATAGAAAATGCCTTTTCTTCTCATTTAAAAGTCATAGAAAGCTGAAAGTAATGATGTACACCTGTAATCCTGCCTCTTGGGAAGCTGAGACAGGAAGATCACTGCGAGTTAGAGGACAGCCTGGGATAATGTTATTCAAATCCACCCTGCACTCCATAGTGAGACACTGTCTCAACAAACAAACAAATGCTGTAGAGCTCATGATATCATGATACAATGTGAGATGCACAAGGGCTTTAGAAGATGGTGATTGAGTATTGACTTTACTTTTCAGCTCCTTAGGCCCAGACATTTGCCTTTCTGCAAGGACTTTCTTACATGAAAAATGGAATTGCTAATGTAGACCTGGGTAGAAATTTAAGTCATTTCCATAATGTGAAGAATTACATAATAAGCACTGAATGAGGTGTGCTTTTGGAAGGAAACATGACTTTCCAGATAATTTTAACAAATAAGCTCAGTTAGTCCATAGTGTGTCAGCTTGGAAAAAGTCCTAATGCAGATCCTTCAGCCTAACTCTAACCGTGACTTTCCCTGTCTATTGATGTGTATTTTCTTTCTAAATGCAGATATGTCAGATAGGAATGACATCAGTATGAGCTTGACATTCTCCTGTTAAATCAGCAAAGTGCTTAGGAAAAAACATACACGTCAACAGCGTTGGTAAATTAATGAAAGAGGTAACATTTCAAAACTCTCCTTGCAAAGCAGCAGGTCATTAATTCAGTCATAACTACTTAAATCACTGCAGTTTCTCCTTCTAATGTACATTTAGTCACTTTTAGCTCAGGTTCCAATGTTCTGATACTCAGCACAGAAGGAAATACATACGAGGTCTCTGCAAATTAACTGAGTTGGGCTGTCCGTGATGGGCAAAGGGTCTCCTGGAAACAAGGAGCTTCCACAACCTGCCTTATAACCCTTATAAACCTTATAAACCTTTGTCTGAAAACCTGCAGTTTTCAGGCAAAACAGAGGGAATGAAGTAGAATTTGACTGCTTTGCTCCTTAGTAATTCTTTTCCTAATTCTTGTATTACATTCAGACAAAGGATAGTAAATGTTCTCATTATGAAATGATTACTGTGTGAAATAACACATATATTAATTAAAGATAGTCACTCCACAATGAATATATAATTCGAATCATCATATTGTACCAAATAAATATATACAATTTTAGCCATCAAATAAAAAAATACTTTATAAATTAAAAAAATTGACTACCACACTCAGATTTATGACCTAAAGCACCTGTTGGTGAGGATTTCAATAACTCTAAAGAAAACACAAGTTAAAATACAGATAACACTGAATCTGAGGGGCCCATTTTCAAAAAAATAAAAACCCCTTGTAATTCAGAGGAGCATAGATGAAAATACACTGGGGATTCACAGACATCACCTGTATTTTCAGTTGGTATTATTCCAGTTTTTTTCCTTATTGAAGAGTATTTCATTTAAAATTAAGAAAAAGTCATTGTGGTAACAAGTTATCCACAATATACATATAAAAACACAAGCCTACTTAGCATTAATTAAGTTATTTTGGAATTATGAAAGGGAAGCAGATTTAACAGGGATTTTAACTCATTAATTTCTTTTAATTATTGCAGTAACACACTTGTAAGCCAGAGAGCGACTCCTGAGAAGAGTCTTAGTGCTAATTTTGAAGGTACAAGTAACAGTGATGTTCTGTAAGAATTCTTCCTAGGTCTTTTGGTGATACTGTATTCCCTGTTCAAAGATCCCAAAGCCTTCCTCTCAGATAAGCAATCTACCTAAACTATCTGGAAATGTAAGCTATTTTACTTGGTAGGTACCTTATAGGTTACTTAGAGGACATTAATGTACAAAAATTTAGGGCATGATTTGGTAAAGTCTGTTGTTCATGTTCTTCAAAATGTCATCTTATTCTTAGGAGATGGCTATTTTACCTTAAAAGATTTAGTCTAAATTATAGTATACCTTCTCATGTATGGAAAAGTATCACTACATAGTCTTAGCATTTATGTTAATGGGGAACAAAATAAAAAGAAGAAGTGAGGGAAGGATGGATGGTGAAGAAGGAGGCCTGGCTGCCTTTGGGAATGCCAAGAATTAGCCTATAGAACCAGCTCTGGGAACAGCAGCCATTTTATACCACGAATATGGGAGCTACAGATAGTATTACACTTTCCTTTGATCATTGCTGAATATACAGCTAACTAATGAATAAAAGAAACCAAGCTCCTCATTTGTACCACATTTTGGTGCAATTACAACTGTGTGAAAAAAATACTTCTCATTTTTTTATTGTCTGGCATCCACCTTGAAATCTTTGGGAAAGCTAGGATCATGTTAGAATCAACAAACTGCGTCTTTGCTGCTATTACTATAACCACTCTATAACTCTCAAAATATATCCCATAGTTGTTTGCATTCCATGATTCATTCTGGGGAAAAAATGACTATTTAAACCTAGAACAAGCTTACATTTAACAGGTATTTTATTTGACTTTACCAAAAATTCCTAATTTTGGTGTAATTTGAATTAATGTTCTGATCTATGACTTAATGGAAGTGCTACCTGACAGTTGGTATTTATATAGTAGAAGCATTTCCTCAGGTACACCTCAAGTATGACAGCATTTCTTGATGTTGTTTGACTTAATGAGATTCATGTTAAATATTCATGAGTCATTGAGCTGTCTCCTGACCTCTTGATTAATTTTTTCTTTAACTGGTCTAAACACCCGGCTGTATGTTAAGATTTTTATCTTCTTTTTATACAACATACTGTTTCTCAAGTAAAATGTGACATTTGAATTGTTCTTTTGACCCCCCTAGTGGCTTTTATATAAATTACAAAGAGATTCTAACAGTGCCTGGAAAAAATTAACTAGAAAGTGACAGGGATCTCTTAAACTGAACAACATAATCATTCTACGTTGTTTATTTGAGAGAGAATATTTCACTAAAATAAGGCCAGTTGGAAATAAAATTGAATTGCAAAATTCAGTCAGAATCTCAGACTTAAAAATCTTTGGATGAAGGAGTATTTACAGCAGACTAAAATCAAGAGTTATATCTTTTTTCACTGAAGGTTCAGAGCTAGGCAACAAGAGACCAACACAAAGAAGCCACTATTTCGGTACATAAAAGCTCTCAATTTAGTGGGAAAAACAGAGCTATAGGGATTATCACGTATTAGTTTGTGATCTGTGTTAAACAAAAGCGTATGCACCAGGCCATGGCATTCAAAGGCAACACAAAGCAATTCTGCATGGAAGACCTCAAGGTAACAGAAAAGTTTGTAGTGAACATAAACTTTAGTAGCATCCTGAAGGCCAAATAAGATTACTGGACAAATGGAAAATACGGTTGGAGGGACTATTTTAGGCTAAATGAAGTCAGGAGCAAGGGTTCTGATATCTGAAGGTGAATGGAATGTGTGGGAAACGGTACCATGTGGGCCCAACAGAGGGAAGTGTTACTGAAAACAAAGTTAGGAAAACAGCGTGGGTGCAGGTTGAGAAAGAACCAGTCTGAGCTGGAACTCTTTCCACAGACAGCCTTTTAGATTGCTTCAGGAGAAGTGTTCCTTGACCAGAACTGTGATTTTAAAAGTGGCTGGGGGTGTGCACAGAGTCTGCTGGAAGAGGAGGTTATCTTTATCTTTGCCAAAATGAAAACTTTGTGAAACCAAATAGGAAAGCTTTGTGAAATTATGTTTCATTGCAAACCCTGTTTTGAAAAATGGCCCTGAAATTAAGATAATACATGTGCAAAAAGAAAATGTAGTCTGAGAACAGATATTTCAATGTTCTTGATAATCAAAGGGGATTACATTATGATCTGGGGGATCATTATAATCTTGTGTAAAATCCTTCAGAAAAACTAGGATGTTTAGCACCATGTCTATGATATACCCCTTTGTGTTTCCAAGACTCTTGTCAAGTTCAAGGGACACTGTGTGGACAGGATCTGGAATGTCCAGGTGAGCACTGGTGTCTGAGGGACACCAGAACCTAGGAAAATTAATGTTATCTGCAGGTACTGACTATTTGCCTTATCCTTGGCATTATGGCCATACAGTGGAACAAGGAAAGATAATAATGTTACAGCCAGGTAGTATACTCTATAAAACCTCCGTCAGAACTGAGTACTGACAGGGCACTGTGGAGCGCTGTAGTCCAGCTGGCAGTCCATGAATACTTGGAGTTCTCGCTAGCCCTGTCCAGCCCACTTCTATCAGGTCAGGTCTTCTTGCAATTTCCTGTCTGGCTAGACACCCTCGGACATTTTGGTGATGAGCCATTCTGAGTACTTTTTGGCAGCTTTCCTGTCCAGCCTTTCCTTTTCTGCCAAGAAGTCTCAATGAACCCATATCCTTTCCTGCTGATTCTTACACCTCATGGACCACCTTTGGGTATTTCCATCCAGCACACTTTGGCAGGTTTGGAAGTCAGGAGCTTTGGTATTCCCATTGAATCACAGGCCTATTTTTTGTAGCTGATCAAAAGAAGGTCATTTGATACTGTGTTAAGGAGGAGAATAAGCTTTATCAGAATAACTTGTTAATCCTATGTGCCCTGATCCCTAAGTAAGATGCTGTTACTCTGAAGGAGTCTGTATGTAGCATGCATAAGATTGTTTCATTTTCCTCAGAGCTGTGAAACTCAGTCTGTTGTAATATGGAAGAGGTCTCTGCTTGGAACATGAAATTTCCCTTCATAATCTCAAAATAAAAGTAGTACACTCATCAGTCTTAAAAGTTAGACATGGTAACATAAATGAGGCCTCAATTTTTGTTAAAAAAATAAACAGGTGGGGGTGAAAACTGTGAGCTCTGGAGTCTACTAGATATAGACGCATTTCCCTGATTTATTATTTACTGGTCCAGGCTTCCTGGACTTCAGAATGAAATAACAGTGCCTGCTTATTGTGATTATTTCACAAGACAATGACTGCAAAATCCTTGGCATATCAAAACATTTAATAGATACCAATCGTTGTTATTCAATGTATCTTTGCTTGCCATTTGATGAGTTCACATACTTATTACAAAAAGCTTTTACTTCGGGAGCTGATATATACTTATGACGAACATTTTGTCAAAACATTTTTGCCCATTAAATCATTGATTCCTTCTTGAATATACTATATGCTTCTTGAATATACTATATGCATTTTGATTTTGATTACTTGTATCTCTATCATATACTTTCCTAGGAAATTTAGGACTTAATGCTGTCTTGTGCCTGGCATTGTTGACATTTTTCATGCACACGAGCAAAGTTATCACTGCTGTTATTGGGCTGCCCTTTCTATCAGTTCCTCTACTCTCATGTGTGTGTTAAATAACTAAGATGTTCTTGTTCTCTTCCTAGGAACCTTAGCTCAGTATGTGGGATGTCCTTGGATCTTTTGTAGGGAAATGTAAAAAGATTAATGTGCTTGGCTGGAAGGATTTTATTCATTTATTTTGTTGGTCTTTGTCTTATCATAATTAAAATGATAAATTTTTATTTAGTCTCAGTTTTATGAATGGCCTGAGTATTTACATTAATACTTATGACCTATTTGACAACCTATGGGCACAATTCTTCCAGCTTTCAATCAGGCTTATAATTTAATTGGTTTTCTCATAATGTAGCTCATTGACCTTGACAAATAGAAGGTACTGAATGAATATTTTAGCAGATTGACCAAATTTAATATCTAAAATCATTGTTTTTGCTTTATATACAACATAACTTTTCACAAGAAGAAAAAATACTTAGTGGTTCTACTAATTTTCTGTAACAGATTGGTCAAAAGTTTCACACTGAGATAAAAATTATGAATAAGCCTGCAAAAGAAAATGTACTGTGGGAGGTTTGCGACTGACATTTGTGCTGCTTTTGTATGTTTTTAATTCTAAAAGAATCAACTGATTCTTCTTTTCCAGCTACATTTTTGTATTAAATAAAATGTTTTCTGGCATTGATATGTGTTAGGAAGGGTATTTTCCACTAGCTCAAAGCTTGTGTGTGCTGTACTTAGTACAGAAATTCAGGTGGTCTTCTACTAGTACATCTTGGAAAACAGCTCCATGAAAGGAGTGTTAACCTCAGCACGTAGAGGAGAGGTAGAGACCAGAAAGTGAAGATCAGTGTTCCTTTTAAGGTTAGTCCTGGTTAGTGACACACAGGTGGTAACATACAGCTCAAGTTTTCATCTTTTATTCCCAGCCATCTGCCCCCCAAAGAAGGAAAACTAATTCAATTACCTAGGAGGG
Source organism: Cavia porcellus (assembly GCF_034190915.1). NCBI lineage: Eukaryota > Metazoa > Chordata > Mammalia > Rodentia > Caviidae > Cavia > Cavia porcellus. Next base: position 62,675,167 of record NW_026947504.1, read on the forward strand.
ATTTGTTCTGGTTTTCCATGGAAGAGTAAGATACCTACAGTCTATGGCAATTTATGATACATTTCAAAATAATTAAGAGTCCCAAGTTTCCCAGCACATAGAAATGGTAAATGAATGAGGAGATAGATGTGCTAATTATTGTATCATACTTCATACATGTGTAATTTAAAATATTAAAGTATAATAAGGCAAAGAGAAAATAATAATTGCTCTATAATGATAGAATCGGGACTCAGGTTGTAGCTCAGTGGAAGAACAATTGCCTAGAATGTGAATGCCCTGAGTTCAGTCTCCATTGCAGAATATTGATGTTCAGCAGAGGCTCCTGCATCACGAAATTTCATTTTAGCAATTTTACTTTAGAAAGTAGACACTCTTATCGTCATTAACAGATAAATAAATCAAACTCTGGATGCGAAACTGATCTGTCCAAGGTCACATAGGCAGGACAGACTCAGATGCTGAACTCTCACAATTTAGCCTCCGAGGTCACAATGTAATCACTGCACTGTAACTATAATTCACCTATTATAATAATCTTATGCAACTATCCACAGTATTGCTAAATGGAGAGAGATAATGTCTACAAGATATGATAGATTAGATTTTAACAGCTTTCAAGGAAAAAATACATTGTACCACTCTGTTTTAAGTTATTGGCTGCAGTTTTCTGAGATTAGACAAGTTACTGAATGCAATTAAAGCCATACAAGCTGGGAGGAGCCTGGTAAACCCCTCAATATCTTGCTCCTACCTGCCTGGGGTGTGGTATTGAGTTACCACACGCAACCAGATGGAATTCAAATGAATGGTGACCTAAGCAAGCACTGTCTACTCCCTTTTTCCTTGGTTTCTTTATGAAAAAGTGAAGAGAATGTAAAAGTTACTAGCTCTTGCTTTAGGTTTGCATATACTTAATATTAACTCAGCCTTTACTCACTAATTAGTTAAACATCTCTTTCCATGATTACGTTCCTTCAAAATATGTAATTTATAGAAAGGACACTGTCTGCTTCACTGTATCTTTAAGTACATTAGCTTTTCACAATGTTTATTATTTTGCTTTATTGTCTTCCTTCTCTGTTTTCATGACCATCTCTTCCTAAATGTATCATCTCAGCAATTTCTCCTTTGTTTCTAGGCAGTTGCAATATTTTACATCTAACAGTTATTATTTTTTTGTCTTTTTTATCAGTACCAGGGATCGAACTCATGACCACACACTTGCAAGGCAGGCGCTTATGTCACTGAGCTAAATCCCCAGCACCAACTAACGGTTATTTTATAGCTGTCATAATAAAAGTATAATAAGCTAAAGAAATACATAGAAGACATGAGAATACAGAAGATCATCTTTTGATATACTGATGCATATTCTGTGAATATATACCTTTACATAATTGAGATTAAGCTAAATATAAATGTTTCTTTTCTTATAGTTACTCATTTAATTTTAGCAGCAGATAATTATTCACCATATTATTTAAAACTTCTATCAAAATAATTTAATGCTGGATAACAACAAACTGTGTACTTTTCCATAATTTAGCTAATTGTTCTTTTTTTGAAGATTTGGTGGATTTCCAATTTTTCTTATTATAAATACAGTATTACTATGATTACCTGTTTGGATATAAATAATTGCCCAGAATTGTGATTATTTCCCTACTCCCTTTATTTACAAGCAGGAAAATTTTCAGTCAAAAATATGAATCTTTGAGTAGTCCATTCTTAATATATGTTAGTAAATTCATTATGAGTCAGATATTTCTATTTTTTGTAACCCTAACAATGGACTCAGAGTGTCTTTCTACTACAGCTTAGCCACAATTTAACCTAACTGCAAGTGAACAATACTTTCCTTAATTTGTAATAAAAATGTTAAAAGATGAAACTATCTTTGTTCCTGTGGTAGCAACACCAAAAATGATAATACAAACATCATATTTCTTGCTGACTTATAGAACTGTGGACTTGAGGAGATGTTAGTACACTGAAATCTACAGAAGAATCATTCATAGTTGAGCTGAGAGCTGTATCATCTTTCAGAGAAGAGTTAACCTTCCTGATCTGGGTTTGTTTGGGCAGGTGGGACAAAAAAACGTACAATAGATATTGCTACAAGGAAAACTAAGCAAACTAAGTTTTTAAACGTAGCAACAACAGGGACATCAACCTTTCCCACATTCCCAAAGGCTTATTAAAAGCTGAATTGATTGATCTCAGATTAGATGGCCTATTCTTGATTCTAACAGTAAAACTTGTGTACAAAAGAATTTAAAGTGTTCTAATATGTTAGAATGGCTGATACATTATGTCAGCTTAAGAAGTTTATAAGTTTAACGGAGAGACTCAGCAGGGAGCCAGGATCCTTACTTTGTAATATCCTCATCCTGTGCAAGACGAGGGCACAGAGATTTTGTGAGTGCTACATCTGCCCTGGGAGGGAGGGGTGGCCTCTGTACAATACAAGGGAGGAAAAGAGGCTTGTTCTCCACATTTTGCTTTGACTGCTGCCTTGAAGTGTTGCCCCAGTGCCATGCCACCCTGCTTTACAGCCAGGTGATTATGGACTGAAACCTCCACAAATTGTAAGCTGAAAAAACCCTTCCTTCCTTCATTGTGGCCCGCAGGTATTTTGTCTCAGCAATGAGAAAGAGTAACCAAGACACTACCATATCTTTTGAAAGCAGATGATGGTAAAATAACATGAAGATGGGAAGGTTACTTTTTTATGTGTTTCCTTTTGCATTTGCCATATTCTATATTACATAATAAAAGTGTTAACAGTTGTTAAATATATTAAAATATGTCTCAGGCTCATATAAATTAATCTTTAGTTGAAATTTTGGCTTTCAACATTTCTAGAATTGTTGTTACTGATATTACTATGATTTTACAAACTCACTCATACCACTGGAAGTATGAGAAGGCTGACTGATTTCTACAATAAAGGAATTTACGGTTCCCCCAAACCAATGTTTTCAACCTCAGAACTACTGAAATCTGCCGTCAAATAAATTTTTGGCTATGATGTGCCACTCCGTTCACGTTAGTATATTTAGCAGCATCATTGTTCTCAAACTTTTACACTATCACTCCACCTCTTTCAGTTATAATAATCTAACATATCTAAATATATAATCTAAAGTATATCCAAACATGGACAAACATAACTTGATGTTCACTATTTCCACTGGCTGAGAATTTTCAAGCTACACCAGTTTACCAGAAAGAAGCTAAGATCTCAACCAGAAGTGAGTAATAGAGAATTTTGTTAAAAGGAAAGTGACCTGAAGACTTGGATTCATGTGAACAGGGATCTTTTTTCTCTCTTTCACACTGTTTTACTTAGAGTACTTTATAAAAAAGGATAGGACTGCACAGCAGGAAGTGAGTGGTTGGGCAGCTATTATGGAAGCTCTACATGTATTTAATATTCACTCTCTGTACACAGCCTTCCAGCCTGAGCTCTGCCTCCTATTAATCAGTGGCAGCACTGGATTCTTACGGATGTGTGAGTGCTACTGCAAACCAAGCACACAAAGAATCTAAATTTCATGCTCCTTCTGAGAATCTACTTTTTGGTGTTCTGGGATGGAGCTGTGATACTAGCACTGAGAAGTGGCTACAAATACAGATAAACATTGGCAGAGAGTTTTAATTGCAGTGTTGCCAGTCAACACCACAGCTGGAGAACTATTCAGGTCTTTGAATGATTACATGCCAGGAAAACTGAACTTATTATTTTATTACTATATGCATGGATGGAGGGCATGCCATGATTGGTTGACTTTCCGGTTTTGCGACAAGTGTCAAGGAAGTCACTTCTTTATTTTTCCTTTTCAATTTTTCTTTTCGTTTGGCTTTCATTAGTACATGTTCACAGGACATAAGAATTACACTCACTGTAGGGAATTGGTACATGTGTGCAACCCATTTCTTTTTTGCTCCTTCCCTCCTTCCCTCCGTCTCTCTTTTACATTTCCACCATAAATTCAGTTATTTATCTTATAGTTATATATATAGTTAATTATAATATATACAGATTGAAAATAATAATAATAGGCCAAAGAACATACAAAACATATAAAACAAACAGTTGCACTAAACAAAGTACACTTTTAGATATACTGTCTGTATCAGATTACAGTATTTAAAAAAAAAGAAGTCACTTGTGAATGTGGGTCTATGCACCATAGCATCCATACAGAAAACCTGAATGGCTACCTGAAAAAAGTGACACTGAACTTAACAATATTTTTCAGGATGATTAAAATTATCAACGTATTAAAATACAAGTCCTTAAAACACATCTTTTTGAACAATTCTAAGAGGAGACGGGTGAAAAACACATATCTTATCTTATCTTATCTTATCTTATCTTATCTTATCTTATCAACAGCAGTGAAATAGTTTTCTAAAGGTAGATCACTGACCAGAGTTTTTGAGTTATGAGAACCACTGCAGGAATTGCTTTTGGAAAAATAGTCACCACTGACAGTGCATTTCAGGAAGACAGAATAGGTTACAAAACTTGCTTATTAGTGTGACATATTCAACCTGCTCTACGAACTCAATCTGTCATTAGGGGAAAATGACAGCTGTGTTCAAGTCAGGAGATAAAGTGACTGCATTAAAAACCAACCTGAAATTACGGGAGTGATGAGTGAACACTGAGATTTTTGGCATATTAAAAACATCAGCAGATATTTTGAAAGACTCTGAGCCAAGGCCTTCTGGTACATGATCACTTACCTCAGCTTTCAAAAGATTTTGAACATTGTTTCCCAACCACAAACTTGGAAGAAATGGATCTGTGACTCGTTAACAGATAAGCGAGGTAAGTTGATCTTCTTTGTGTTAGAAGATAATTAACTGTAAAAGATCACAAATGATATCTTTTGGGATGACTTCAAATCCCCATATGTTCCAGATTAAAATCAAGATGGAATAGTCTGAGTTTGCCACAAGAGTGCTGGAAATCCTGTTTCCACTGCCAACATCTTAATTTGTGAAGCATGGTTTTCTTCAATGACTGCAACCAAGATGAGACTCCTGAGTAGACTGGACAAAAGCAATACCCCCTGTGTGTCACCGTCTTCCATCACTCCTACACAGGACACTTAGTTGCAAGAAGACTAGTTCAGGGCTCCCACTGATTCTGAATTACAACTCATTAGGTAGTTATTTGAGCATATATTACAGTGTAATAATAGTAACAATAGCTATGAAGATGAAGTATTGGGTAAATTTTCCAGAGTGCATCGGAAGTAGTTTAACCCTTTGTCTCCAGGAGTTAGCTTTTAGACATCCATAGACTGCTATGAGTACAGTAACTTGATAGTAATTCATACTTGAAAGGCTTTAGATTTTTATTCAGACAATGAATGCCAAATAAATGTAGGGATAACAGAAGCAATCTGATGAGCTATCATTGCTAGAAAGACTCTGCTATGGATGGTCTTTATATCAGCTAGTAATTTACAATAAATTAAGGGAAACAATGTCTGAAACATAAAGACAATGTGTTTTTTAAAAATTTGCCATTTGAAGAAGTTTTAGTTTTGATTTATAGAAAAGTCTTCAAGGTACTATAGATTTATGATTTGACTTGCTATCTACATAATTTATCACCAAATTTTATTAAAGAGAAAAGTAAAATAATGTAAAAATATAATCCACTTTGAGATACATCTTTGAATTCAGGTTTATTCCTAGACATGGGGGACTTTGGTAATTCTTTTATTAAAAAAAAAAAACTTCATTACCTTGTTAAATGAAATATTCCTTGGAAATTATTCTCAATTGTAGAGTCTCAATTATTTGTTTACTGCCTTTGAAGGGATGGCTTTTTATTTATTTGAAATGAATGGTATTAGTTCAGGGATCATCTAAAATAAGATTTTGGATATTATAAATCATAACATTGCACTCATCGCCACTATTCTAAATCAGATTAACTACATGAACTTCCCAGACTAAGATCAAGCATGCAATATATGGTAGATCAAATATGCAATTAATATATATTTCTGCCCTGGTCTGTTCCAGGCAAAAGTAGACAATGCTTATATTTGTGGGAGGGACCAAAAATAATCATAATTTTATATTCTGGCACACACAGAAACTTGAAAATAAATATTTTTAAAAGTTATGGGTTTCCTTGGGTTTTCTTTTTATTCTCTCTGACTTAGAGTGAGAGTGAACAGAAACAGGGTTCACTGGGTGGGTAGATGGTAAGCCACATTTTAATATCTGACAATAATAACACAGGTTTGTAGGGCTCTTGTATTGAAACAGCGTTTCCAAACTTCCCTGACCTTCTGACAAAGTACAATTGGATCCAACATGCTTAAGTCACAAAAGACAAGGCTTTCATTGTTACTGACCCATTTCCACTGGCACTCTCTTATTTGACATTTTTAGTTACTACTATCCGTAGTAAAAATCAAAAGGATTGGTCTCTCTGGAACAGCTAGTCTATGGAGAACTCAGTTAACATAAGAAAGAGTTCATTAAAAAAAAAAAAGCTTCCCATGAGACAAAATTTGATTGTATAATGATTTATGTTAAGCTCGGATCTGGCTTCATTTAATAAGAGGTTATCTGTTTCCTTTTTAGCGACTAACCTTGAAGTTTGCCAAACTCTACAGGGTCTAACTCTTCACTTTTTATATGGTCCAGCTTCAGACTTAACTCATATTTACCTCCCAAACTCCTTTGCATACTCCAACCATGTTCTATTTGAAATGATACACAGGCTTTGCATGTTCATCGCCCTTTTGATATTCTACTTTTCTACCTATCATCTGCAAGAAACTAAAGATATAGTGAAATCATTTGGAGCTAGAGATAAAGTCAAGGCACTGTCTCATTCTGCTGTCTCTAAACAAGTAAACTATATACACTCCACCATTTCACCAGTAGGTACCTTTCCAGAGTTCACACCTCTCTAGTTAGTAAACAGACTTATGAATGGAAACAAAAAAGGTCAAAATGATGCAGAGTATTTCTTTGCTTGCTTTACTCCTGGGCCATTTAATCAGATGCCTATAATTAAGGACACACAAATAAGAGTAGTAAGCAATAGAAACCTCTATATCTGCTTCAGCATCTCTGTTTTTGGAATAGAGTACTAATATCCCTCACATAGGTATCTTCAATTTGAACAAACTAAGAATTTCAAATCTTTTCAATAAGAAGATAGAGAATTAATAACTCATTTGAAATTATCTATAAGTATGTTATAGAAAAACTTGGGGGAAGAAAATTTTCTTTCACTTTTGAAAATGTGATACTGCAGACATTTGCTATTTCAGTGCACTGTTTCTTAGCCTCAATTTCCTGGACAAAATGTAAGTTCTACAGAGGTTTCCTGGGGATAACAGTTCTCAGTGGAATCAGATTAAGGATAACAATTTTGAGCTCTTAATTCTTAGTTCTGGGCAAAAGTCACCAACATTATGCTTGTTTTTTAAATTAGACAAGAGAGTCCTCTGCTACCTCCCTTTAAATTTTCTCTTCCGTACCAGGAAACACCAATGGGAATTTCCTCGCCTCTCAAAATTTGTTTTCTCAGACTACAAATGAATAGTTTTTCATGGACATTAAGAATATTTTTTCATTCAATATGAAAGCCATCCTTTAACTTTACTCCATGTTTATTTATTAGGCTTTCAGAATGGACACCAGAAATAAGAAAATACTAGGTATCCTCTTTCCATCTAGAAAAACCCCCTTCTCACTCTCAAAGTAAATTCTAATTAGTGAGCTCTTAGTCGCTGTTTCAAGTGGAAAAGGGTGTAAAGAATATATGAACAAGAATGCATTTGGAAGTGTCACCAAGGCTGCTAGAGAAAGAAGGAAAGTCAATGGAAATCCATACACATAACTACTATTTAATACATTATATAGTGTAGAGAGCTGAGGGACACTTACTGAATTGAAGTTATGTCAACTGAAATTACTCAAAAAATAGAAAAAAAGAGAATTAAAGAACTGTGGGACAATGTGGAGACAGTTTAAACAAATGGAAAATTAGAGTCCCAACTGTAAAAAACAGATTTGTGGATAAAAAGCAAAAACAAAGCAAAATGAACCAAAAAACTTTTAAATAAATAATAGCTGAAAAACTTACAAAAATAACAAAAGAAATCAAGTCACATCCCCCAAAATTATACAAAATACTAAAGGTGATAAACATCAAAAGCAGAAATAAATTTTAAATTAAAAAACATAAAAGCAACACACTTTGCTACCTTATAGCCAAACTACCAGAAATTACAGATCAGGAAAATACTTTTCTGCAGGAAAATGGCACATATTTGCAGAGGAATAAAAGAGAGAATAGCAAAAGAAGAAACAGACCCCTTGAACCTCCAGCTGTTTGAAAGTATTTTAAGAGACATGTACTTTATGCCAATATAATCAACAACTCAGATGGAATGCTAAAATTGCAATATTCATACTCCTGTAGGAAATAGAATGTGAGGAAACACTTTCCAACACATTTTATTAGTCTAGCATTTCTGTAGTACAAGAACAGGATAAGATATACTTTGAGGAAAAGAAAGTACAGACCTACATCTCCTCTGAAAATAGACACACACATCTTTAGCAAAACATTAGCAAATCAAATCTGAAAATAAATAGTAATATATGAATATCAGGAGGGGTTTATCCTAGTAAGGCAAATTATCTCAATGTTTAAATATAACTATGTTTTACATGTTAGTAAGACTAAAATTAAATGTGATCAATTAAAGTAAAACATTTATAAAATTCAACATCCATTCATGACAAATAATCAAATTCTCAGCAGACTAGGAATTGAAGGGAACTTGTCTATGTAGTACAAGTCAGTTTTGAAAGATCTACAAATCATACCATGCTTTATCATGAAGAGCTGAACAGTTCCCTAATACCAGGGAGAAAAATGAAGACGCCCGTATCACCCTGTGATTCCATTCCCAGAGAGTCATTGTGTTGATCAGTTTTCCGTTGTTGTGAATAGATAACTGACATGGGGCAGGGGACATAGCTCAGCAGCACAGCTCCTGCCGGGCTGTGAGAGGCTGTGATTCCTGGTACAAAAAAAAAAAAAAAAAAAAGTAAGATAAAAAATAACTGACATTAAAAAATTAAAGGAGAAAATATTTATTTTAGCTCACGGTTTCAGAGTGTTAGTCCTTATTTGGCTAAATGCGTTGCTTTTGGACAGGGGGTGAAGTGGGCATGTGAAAAGTGTGACAGTGGAAACTGCTCACATCATAGCAGCCATGAAACAGACAGGAAGAGAGACCTAGAAGTGTCTGTGGATCAGGGTTACTCCTCCATGATACAGTCCCTGTAACTAGGCCTCACTTCCTGTTTCTCTTTCCAATAATTTCCATGTACTTACAAAATCATCAATAGAGTATTCACTGCTGAAGTTAGGGCCTTCATGATTCTATCACTTCCCAAAAGTCTGACAACTAAGTTTCTAAGCATAAGAGGTGGGGAGGTTGGGGCTGGGGATTTAGCTCAGTGGCATAAGTGCCTGCCTTGCAAGCAGGCAGTCATGAGTTCGATCCTTGGTACCGGTAAAAATACAAAAATACAAAAAAGAGTTGGGGAGGTTGGAATATTTTAGAATTCAAATGGTAAATGAGCAGAAGGGTACAGATGTAAACTTCTAAATCCTGTAGAATTTTATTCATATAAAGTGTAAAAGCAGGCCAGAGTAAAAGCTTGTGATGAAAGATGCTTTTTGGGAGGGTGGAGATCACGGCTGAGAAAAGAGAACTCAGGGGCTGCCCAGTGTGCTGCCAACGTTCCGTTCCTTGTGATAGCAGGTGGCAGCTTGAACACTCATCCAGCTGCACACTTCCGCTGGTGTACTTTCCTACATATAAAATCCGTCTGCTGAAGCCTAAGCTTCCTTGAGATCACAGCAGTGAGCCAGAGGAATTTGGAGGTGGCACAGGAGTTAGCCTGTGGCTTTCATACAGTTGCTCTGTCAGTGTCAATTCACCATATCCCGATGCTTTGAGAGTTTCAAGAATTTCTTTCTGTTTTTTTTTTTTTTTTAATTTTCAGTGTATTCTGGTGCATTTGGCTATTTTCACTTTTGCTAGGGCACTAACGAGCTGTTCTATAATGTCAATCGTGATGCTATCAACAGTTCACGGATTTTGGTCTCTCCTTGCATTCATCCTTCATGAACAATCTCTTCCGAAAGCCCTCAGATCCCATCTCCCTGGCAAGGCCTCTACAGTGCTCTTTGAAGATCCAATTTCCTTTTTCTCATTCTTTTTCCTCTCAATCCCACTCAAAGCTATTTTAAGATACCTTGATAACCTTTCATGCTGCTTTATTTTCCTAGGGGATATCTCTTCTTTTTGTTAAAACAGTTCCATCAGAAGTAAAAAAAATAAGTGAAAATTATCTTTGTAATAACTGTAGTATCCATAAAATATATGGAGTTATACAAATCTATATGTAATTAATGTGTACAAATTATACAGAATTAAGCATAATTAATATGTAACGACCTTGGAGATATATACTTATCATCACATACTATGTCATAAACATTCTTCCTTTTTTATTCATTATTATTTTTGAAAATGATAAGGACACGACATAGCTTCTACCCTGTTGATAGATTTTAACTGTATGTGATATGCTGTAATAACAGGCCCCTTGAACTCAATCATCTTTTATAGCTGAAACTTTAGTCTTCCACTAATGTTTTCCTGTTTCCCTTCTCATATACTTTTCCAATAGCCTTGATACTCTTTGACTCTATGAATTTGATTGGATTCCTTAAGTAAGTAGTATCAAGATAGTATTTATTCTTCATAAATACTGATAATTTATTTAAGTTGCTAAAAGAGTATGTAGAAGTGCATTTTCCTAAAGAGAATTTTTTATGAAAATCAAATCTCCATTGGATTCAAAAAATATCTTTGTCTTATTTTGGTTTTCAAAAAAGGAATGGGAAATGGAGAAACATTGGTGAAGTTTTGTTTTTCTTGTTCAAATACATCGTGCATGTATTTTTCTACCTGTTGTTTATGTGACTATAGAAATGTTCCATGACAATGTTACCTTGACTCTTATAAGAATAACAAAGCATATTGGTAAATAAATATTGATATATCATTCAACTTGAGGCAGGTGTTGTTTGGATAAACCCAAAATGTAAGATGCTTCGTTGTGCTTTTCCTCATTCTTCTTTTCCTGTGGCCCAAGTAAGTCGCTGTCTAATGCAGCCTCATATATACAGCTGAGTGAACTAAAGAACTGAGTGAACAAAAAGTGAATCAGAGCAATAGCTGTGTTTAAAGCAATTTATTTTATTTTAACTTAAAAGTGAAATAGGGTCTTTTTTGGAGAATTGGCTCTTTTTTTTTTTTTTTTTTAACTTGGATTGGAGAAGGGGAAAGTCAATTCAATTATCTTAAGAATCCATTAGCTAATGAATGGTTTTATCAACGTTCCCAGAAAAGTTTGGCTCAAGTGGTTTGGTGGGCAGCTGCTCAGTTTAAAAAAGACTCAAGTGGAAGTACGCTAGGACAGAGGTGACCGCAAATACATTGTAAATCAGAATGCACCATTTGGTGGAGATCCAACCTCAGAGAGCTGAACTAAAGAAAATGTATTCATAAATTCTTGTATTTAAGCCACAAGCTTTCTGAAATTTTAATTCTTTGCTCTGAAAGGCGAACAAATGATTGAATTCCTTGAGAACTTGCACACATTTTAGGCTTGGTGAGAATATTGTGTCTATAAACGCCTGTCTCGCTAGCGTCGAGCTTCAGGCTCAAATACTTGCATCATAAATTCAGAAGGAGAAACTGATGAGTGTCATAATTTTGAAGGTTTGCATCATGTATTTATTAGTTGAAGAAGATTTTCTTAGCCCTTTAGGTACATAGTCTCTTCCTAGTTACCATTCTACCTTGTTAGAATGCAATTCAATATAATTGCATTTCAATAGAACGCAGTTTCATTCTGCTTTGGGAGCTGGAACAGTTTGTCTTGTATCTCTGCAATTTATAACAGAGCCAAGAACATATAAGTTATTCAATATTTAACTGAATGTCTAATTTATTAGTTACCAACATGTTCATAAGGTACATTTTTAAATCTCCTAATTCTGGGAATAGTGGTGGCTATATCTGGCTATATCATAAAACCTGTGAATGTTTGAATAAATGGCTGAATGAAAGAATGAATGAATGAGTAAAATCCACGTGAAAACCATGTGATGAGTATAAGAGATAATGAGTCTATTTTGAGTCACTGTAAGTTGCCAAAACACATTTCAGAAAAATTTCAATATTTTATATTTGCAATGCATACTTTGGGTACCTGATATTCTAAACTGAATAACATTTTTCAAAGTTCCTGGAAGCTCCTTAGCTCACTTATATCTTCTATAATCAAATGAGTACCAAGTAGCATTTTTTCATACACATGATGAAGTTGTATATAGACTTCTTAATGTCCTCTTAATTTTCTGGACACTTTTCACTCATTTATTTTTATTATTATAACTTCAACCTCCACAAACAATTGTTGAGATCTTATGTATGACAGATGTGGGCACTATAATGAGCAGTAGAATTCTCATTACATTAAGCAGAATAATGACCTTCTGAGATAATATATCTTATCTCAGAATCTATGAATATACTTTAGATGGCAAAAGGGACTTTGTATATGTAATTATATTAAGCAGGGGGGTAGAAAGTTTACCTTTCATTACTCAGGGTAATATAATCTAATTATAAGAACAGTCAACGTTGTGGCTCTGTTTAAATGTCCTCTCAAAGCCTCATGCAGTCATAGACGGAGCTTTTTCAGCGGTGGCTGAATCTAGAGAATGTGACTGATCATACTGCAATGCTGGGGTTAAAGATGCTCAGATTAAAAGTGGGTGATTACTAAATAATGCAGTCTGATTGGTTTGTCACTGCCCTAATCCTGGTAACCTGGATGTGATGTAAGGACAGAAAGAAGTTTGTCTTGCCCTCTTGCTTGCTTTGCTACCTTCTGCCCATCATGAACTACTTTTCCTCTGTGACACCTGTCTGCTCTGCCTCCCTGGCTTGGAGCCAGATTATTATGAGTTGAAACCTCTACAAACTGTAAGCTAAAAACACATTTCCTCTTTAATGTTAGGTGTTGTGTATTTTGTCTCAGCAATGAAAGAAAAGTAACTAAGTCAGTTTCAGGGAACATGATACAACAACAGAATCAGAGATTGAAGTGATACAGGGTCATGGGTGCTGGGGTTAGGCAAATTTGAATTGCTGAAAAGGCAGGGTAGAAACACACTCTACTTGTGTTGTAGTATGGGTTTTCAAGGGAACAGATTTAATACAGGACACACAATTTATGTACTACTTTATAATATTCATCTAAAAAGTCAAATACAGAAGAATACAAGAGATCTGTTTACACGCTAGAGACTTAAAGATCTGGCTGAGGTCTGGATTCTGCAGCAATGTCCTACACAAGTCCAGCTGAGGACCTAGAGCCCATGGCAATGGAGCTACCTGAAGTCCTGGAGCCCGCAACAATGTGTCATGCAAGTCTGTATTAAGGATCTACACCCAGAAGGCCCAAAAGCCCATGGTGGAAGTTAGAAAGCCTGTGCCAGTGGTGTGAAGGACCTGTGCCATCAGGCTGAGAGGAAATAATGCTCAAGGTAAGAACCAGAGCTGCCCTGAAGAGAACTAAAACCATCCTCAGCAACAGTGAGGACCCAGGCTCCTCCAACTATGAGAATAGCTGAGTTCATATCAGGAAAACCAGCACGACAAGCTTCTCCGGGAGAATCAACAGCACGCCACTTTCACTCTAGTTCTCCTTGAATGCTGTTGGCAGCAATCATAAGGTGAACCTTCCACACCCAGAGCCACATTGACCCAGTTCAGCTGCATGTACAAGTTGACCATTGGTTAATGCACCACAACTTGTTTCCTTGACCTTCCAGAAAGATTGCACTGCTACTGATACCTTGACACTAGCTTATTAAAATGCATCTCAGACTTCTAACCTTCAGAACTGTAAATCACTAAATATGTTTGTAGCATAGAACACTCGTTTGTAATAAGTTGTCACAGCAGCAGTAGGAAAACGATTCAGTGAAACACGTGATGTGCAGCTAACCTCAAGGCGCTTGCAGAACTGTTGTTTTTGATCTTTTCCCATATGACAGTCGTCCAGCCCAGGACGTCTCTTCATTCCCATTGGATTCTCTACAGCATTCATTACAACTTTACGCTGACCTAGGGTTTAACTCTTCATTTCCAGCTGATTGTTTTTACTATTCCAAGTCAGCGAAAGTAACTCCTTGCTGGTGGCTTTCCCTATTTCTGATTCTTATATTTTCCACGGGCTAACTAAAGTAATTTTCTTACCAAGCCACTTGATCGGAGAGATAGAATCTCCCAGTGTTGTGGGCTAACTAATCTCTCACAATGGTTATGTAGTGAACCAACACTATCAGTGCTGATTCCAGATCTTTCCTCTACATTCCTCTACATTCTCGACACACACACAGCCCTTCTTCTCTAGGCCAGGGTGCTAGTAAACTCTTCATTACTTTAGAACTACTTTTCTGGTAATATCTGTCATTAATTATCACCTAAAAATTGAATACTCTTGAATTGAATTTGAAAATAGCATACTCTTTCTCTTTCTGCACTTTTTTTATATTCTTAAAATGTGCTTCACAAAATATTATCTATCAAAATTTTATCTTTCCTTTAAAGTAGAATCTGGGGCTGGGGATTTAGCTCAGTGGCTAAAAGCACCTGCCTTGCAAGCAGGCAGTCATGAGTTCGATCCCCTGTACTGATAAAAATAATTATTAAAGTAAAATCCAAAAATCCTACAATAAAAAGCAAACCACCAGCACATTAACTGAAATTTGTCCCTCTTTTAAATGGTTATATTTATCCATTTATTTATTCCATGGGTATTTATAAGTACACACATGTATGTACAGGCTACCCTGCTGGTGATAGAAGGATAAACCAAAAAAAAAAAAAAAAAAAATGTTTCTTTTGTGTGACTTTCAGTAAGGGGGACAGATATTAGAATCACATAATCATTAAAATAAAACTGCTCAAGGGAAATATACATAGTGCTATTGGGACACATTGGGAAAGACTTCCGAGCTTAATCTGAGATCTCAGTGTCGATAAAAAATAAGGTTGAGATATAGACAGGGAGGATCCCAGGCTGAGAGCACAACCTATACAAACATTTTGTAGTGGAAATGGTCTTGAAGCACTTGGAACACTGAAAGAAAGTTGGTGTGACTGGCACATAGAGAGGAGCATCCTCGAATTAAATGGGCAAACTCCAATATTTTTAGAGTGTCCGAGGCCATGTTATGGGTTTTAAGGCTCATTGTGAGCCCAGAAATTGAAATATTTTAATCAGGAAGGTGATATAATCTAACTTGCAGTTCACAAAGATCACTGAGTGCATGGTGGCAATTTAGTTATAATTAACGAAGACAAAAGAGGATGCAAAGGTCAGTTGAAGTAGCCTAAGTACAAGCTGATGGTAGCTTGCACTGAAGTGGAGATTGTGAAGCTGGAAATTAAGATAAGTACAATGGGGAGCAATTTGGGAAGTAACAACAGAAGGATATTGCAGAAGACTGGAAAAGAGGGCCAAAGGTTGGAGCAAAGAAAGATGTATGCAAGATAACATGCACAAAAAAGAGAGAGAAGGTGGCAGGACCATTGCTGTGAAATAAGCAGGTTTGAGACTTTGCAGAGTGTAAGATACTGCTTGTTAGAACAGTATATGTTACACCTTCTCTAATCAACCTTCTTTAAAATAGAGACAGCATCCTACCATTTATGCTTCATAGCATCAACCATGGTAGACACCTTAAAACACTGACTAGACGAGTTAAATTCCCCCAAATTTAGTAATTACTCAGCACATTTACTAAGGGCGGTGAGACCAGTGTTAGGCAATTCACAAATATAACAAGAAATACTGAAAGCATATTATTCATCCAAATCTTTAATTTTTGTACAAGATGACAAAAAATTGTAGACATTGATTTCAAATAATACAGTGGGTAATCTGTTTATGACATCTGCAGAGACTATAATCACTAACCATTTTTATTTAGGAGGTTATCGGTGCAGTCAAATTTTGATGTTTTGAAATTACATAGTTTCATAGTAAAAGCTCAGTAGGCTAAATACATTTCCTAGCAGTTTACTCTTAGCTGACTTTTTCTCTCTGTTATTATGAAAGTGTGTCACAGTGCCTCAGTGACATCTTGTCTATTTCCCTGAATTTATCTCTTAGCACCAAAATAAGTGATTAAGTGAAGAAAGTTGTGTTTTAAAACAAATACTCACTATTTTCTATCTTTTTCTACTACTGAGTAATGTAATTTTCATCATCACTCAACTTATTTGATACATAGTTTCCTCACTTATGAATGGAGAATACTTGCAGTTTCAAAAGCCATTCAAGGAGACTCAGGTAGCTATAGCTGACCCAATTCCATGCTCCTTCTTTTGTAACTCCTCCCGAGGCCTCTGCCAATGGTTTTCTCTAATGAGAGTCTTCCTTCCAGTGTGTGGGGGAATCTCCTACAGGGAATCAGGGGAAGACTCTTCCTGCGGGCAGGTCTCAGAATAGTGGCAGGCTGGAGTAGATTTGTTGCCTCTTGCACAAGGAGAAACATTGCGGGAGGTGTCCAGAGCCAGAAGCAAATGCCTGCAGTCCTCTCTGCTTGCTGTCTCAGCCATACAAAGTTTTCAAATTTCCATTTAAGACAGAACGGAGCAAGAAAGAGTGTGACCGTGGATTCAGACTGCCTGCCTGCCTATCTTTGAGTGCTATCACGTTCTACCATACAATGGTGGGTGAGCTACATTATCCCTCTGTGTCTCAGTTGTTTCATGTTTGAAGACAATGTTAATAGTACCTAATTCTAGAGCTATTAGACAAATTTAAAGTAGATAAATATAAAGTGCTTAAAACAGTGTATAATAGCAAGCATACGAGTCATTCAGTTGCTGTTAGGGAACTTGTTCAGTAATGGTAGTAGAGGAAAAAGGAGGAGAAGAAACAGAAGAATGAGAAAAAGGGAGGGAAGCTCATCTTGCCTGCAGAACACAGCTGAAAGCACCGCGCTTGGCATTCACGGTGCAGGTTCTCTGACTCACGGTGCGCTCCGGTTTCACCCTGCTGCGTCTTCCAGCTGGTGGCCCTGACTGCATTGTTAGAACCCAACACGCATTTCCTCTTCTTCTCACTGCTGTTTAGCATTAGTGAGGGTGCCCTCCCTTTCCTTCTCGGTTTACCAAAACTACATCTATCATTCAGCTTTAGGAGAAATTGCGTCTTTGTAAAGGCTTCCTCATAATCTAGTCAGGTTCAAACTATCCTGCTTCCTCTCTGTCCACATTTGTTATTTTTCTCACATGGCCCTTCTTTTCTTTCTGTTTCCTGTTATAATTTGAGGTGTGTCTTTCAGGGTCCCCAATTGAAGGATGCATTTCTTGAGAGTATAAACCTTCATGGCTGTTCTCTTAGATATCAAAGTTAATTTCTCTTTCTGCTGGGTTAATTTGGCCTGTGAGGACAAGGCCAGCAGCAGCCAGAGAAGCCAGCGTCCCACACCCTTTCCTGCCCTTCTCCAGGCGTGGCTGGCTTTGCTCTCCCATGTCACATACCTGAGAGTCCACTGCAAATATACAGGGAAGTGGCTAGAGACATTTTTGCAGCTTTGAATACAACCAATAACTAAGACAATGGGACAAATAACTGCTTTTACTACAGTGATATTCCTTCACCAGGACACTTTTGGAGACACATAATCTGTCTATTTTAACATTAAGCAACATTTATTAAAAGCCAAATGTAAATGACTACCCCAGCTGCACAGTGATTCCATGTCTGAGCAATAGTGATGCAAAACATAGAGGATGAAATACTTCTGGCAAAAAGATAGAAACTCAAGTCTGCGAATGAATCAGGAGGTAGAGGTAAAGTCAGTCTTTGAAGCCGAAACTTTACAACATATTCTTCATGACATACTCTAAATTAATATAGACTTCATTTTTGTCAAGCGAAAAATTTTTTAATTTTACATCAACAACTGGAAGAATGAAATCCAACCAAGGCTTAATTTGCATACTTTTCTCTCAGGACAGCTGTCATTTTGGAAAAGTTTAAGTATTCTACATTTTTTGTTCCTAATTTCAAGTTCCTTCATGACTTAACATTGAAAATGTCGCATTTCTCACTCATATATTACTTCTGCTTAATTTCTTGGCCATACGTCAGAGGTTTTTGCATCCATTTTAATTTTTTTTTTTTTTTTTTTTTTTTTTTTTGTCTTTTTCATTTTTGTCAGTACCAGGAACTCAAGACTGCCTGCTTGCAAGGCAGGCGCTTATGCCGCTGAGCTAAATCCCCAGCCCCTTCCATTTTAATTTTAAATAATTGAAATAAAGTGAGATATCTTATGTTGAATAAAGAGAGCATTTCTCTTTATACATTTCAATTGTTGTTTCATTTTTTTGTTAACGTTGAACATAATCATGTGTCTCAGTTACTCTTCTCTCTTGCTGAGTCCAAATACCCACAGATAGGGAAGGACTGGTTGATTTAGCTCACAAGCTGTAGAAGCTTCAGTCGATAATCAGCTGGCTTCACAGCAAAGTGACATGGCACAGGGGCAACGTGTGAAGATGGCAAAAGACAGGAAAAGCAACAGAGCAGGAAGGAGGGGAGAGCAAGTGTCCTTTCTCCCTCATGTTGTAAACTGGGTACCCTACACACCCTAGGGCAGGGGTAGCACTCACACCATCTCCCATTCCTTCCTCTTACACAGGATGCAGATGTTTAAAAAGTGAGGACCCTGGTCCTCTGCTGAGTGGTTTCACTAAACTTCTAAATTGCTCAAGTTGACACAATGTATCAACCATTACCTCACCATAAGCAAGTAACTAAGAAACAAGTTTAGGTATTTGAAACAATGTAGTAGAACTCTTTAAATGAAGTAGATCAGAAGAATTTTTCACATGACACTGTTTGCCATCTAAACTACTCACATGCTAAAAATGTTTTCTTTTACTTATGCCAATTTTGATTAACATGTTCAAAAGGAAGAAATTCAGAATTGAGAACAAATTTGATGTTACAGTAGATGTAGGGAGATCTAACTGATACAGAGGAGGAAGCAAATAGACTTTCTCATCTCTTGCTCCTTTGTTGCTATAAACTAGAGAATATGATCCAGTTTTGCCTGTAAGGGTAATGGATAAGGTAGGACAGTCCATTCTCTCTTCAACACCTCTGTGCTGTGCCCCTAGGAAGCCCTGCTGAGTAAGACAGTGCGGACTTCTGCCTGGGAGGCTCTTTTTTGGCTCATTTTTTATTGTAATTTCATTTGTATTAATTAGTAGTTATTTAAGGTTTTTATGCTCAAAATATGGCAATCCTGATAAAATTTATCTTCCTGAAACTTACAAATAGTCATAAGGCCATGTTTTCAGCACATGAACCCCGAGCATGCTCAGCAGAAAGATCTTCTATAGAAGACCATTTTTGACTTAGAAAAGCTTTCTGGAAAACAACCAGGGATTGATGATCTACAAAACAGAAACTTTAGTTTTTGTGTACTTACTTTTAAGACCCACTTTACCCATTTGGTCTTGGGCCACTGGAGTCACTTAAGAAGCTAAATAAAAATATTTCTGTTTCTGTCTCTGCTGCATGCACTTTTATGCACATTTATGTTTGTACACATTATGTGTCCAAACAAGCCAAAATTAGTATTTCTAATGACTTCAAAGAGATTATTTTTTTTGGCTAAAATACAAAACACCTCTTAAGTACTGTATGTTAGAGATCACAAAAATACTTTGATATCATATAATCTACTTGAGGAGAAAATGTTTACATATATGCATATGTGGGTTTTAAATGTTAAATGAATCTACTATTTATTAATATATGTTGCTACTTTTAAAGAACTTTCTTAAGCATATGGGAAGTTGAATTTGATAGGAAAGTTATCAATATCCGTATTTTAAGGATAAGGATTTGACATGGATAATTAATAATCAACCTATGATACAGTTCATACATGGTATGGTCAGAAATAGGAGAGACATCTGAAGTCTGACTTACTGTCTGCAAGTGTCTCATTTGTCCTCCAAAGGGCACTATGCAGTGGCATAAACTCACATTAAAATAAAAAGATTTGTGGTCACAGGACTTGGAACCATACCATTCTCTCAGGAGAAGGCTGAGAAGAGAATCTGACAGTGAATGAGGCGTGATGCCAAACAGGGGGAATGACCGGATTGGAGTAGGGCCACGGCGAGACTGGGCAGTGCTGAGTGGACAGGAGAGTCAGCAGCTGGAAAGCAAAGGCAACATGAGAAGGTGCTTCTGCCACATCGGTGTGTGACGAAGCAGGGTGAGTCAGCAACGGGAAGAGCAGGAAAAGGTTTTCTTTCAAAAAAGATTTCACATGTCTGAACTACCAATAATAAGAACGGGTATCAATTAAATAACAACATGTGCATCTATCCAAACCTTGTGTATACCAGATTTAAGAAAGAGAAACAATTTTTCCTGCAATGAGTTAACAAAAAGCCTATCAAAATGCCAGGATATGAGAAACCCATACTAAAATCAATGTAGAAATACAAACGATCTGAAGCAGAAAAAACAAGTTTTTTTAGAAGTGGGGAGGAGTTTTACTTCCAGCTTCACAATCCACTATAAAGCTGTAATTTCCAAGCAGTGTGGTCCTGGCATATGGACGGGCCCACACATCAGTAACGCAGAGTGGAGAATATTTTACATTTATGAACAACTGGGGTTTTTTCTGGGGGGGGGGACAAAATGACAAAGCAGTTTATTGGGAAACATGATCCCTGCAACAATAGGAACTGGAATAATTAGATATCTACATACAAAAAGAATGATTTAGATCCGTATCTTTCACTGTATACAAGCTATTTCAAAAGGGATGTCAGACTTACATTTTGTTGATTTAGCCACAAAAATTTCTTAGGAAAGAAAAAAATTTTTATTGAGTTTTATAAGCTTTTCCTGATATATCATCAAAAAGATGCACCTTAAAAGGAAACAGAATGATAAAATAAATTTCATCTCGTACTTCTGGGTTTTTTGTGAGCTATTCTGTAAATCCAGGAAAGCAATAGCGTCCTTTGAGTGAGCAGAAACCGTTCTGTGTCCAGAAGCTTGCTGCTCATCCTCTGCTCTGCTCTGCGTCAATAAGCAGTGATAAGCACCTATCAGTAATGCAGTAGTTCCCTGTGGTTATTGTAACAAATTACTGCAAAATAATGACTTAAAATGATACAAATTTATTATCCCCAATTCTAGATGTCAGAATCCAAAATCAGTCTCACTGGACCAACGTCAAAGTGCCAATAGAGCTGGCTCCTTCTGAAGGCTGCAGGGTAGGATGTATTGTCTTACTTTCTACAGTTGCTGTAGCTCACCTGCACTGCTCTCTTGGCCTCTGCCCTTCTCTCCACAGCTCCTTCCTCTTCTCCCTGACATCTGCCTGCATCGGCACAGCATCTTCCCCCCTCACTCTTCTGCCTCCCCCACTAAGACCCTTTAACCACCGCGTGCCCAACTGGATAACCTGGGATAACCCCCCAAACCAAGGCGCTTCTGTGAATAACGTTTACAAAGCTCCTTTTATAATGTAATATAAAATATTTGCAGAATCCAGGGATTAGAACAAGGACATTTTAGCAAGGCTAGTTTTCATTCTATTACAGTAATAACTAGTATTATCAAAAATGTTAATTCTAAAGCTAGCAAGTGTATCAGTTTTTCAGCTGATACAGTGAAGCTATGTAGAATATTTTGATATACACAGTTCAATCACAAGATTTTCCATTTTAAAGGGAGAGAGAGCAAGCACATGCCTGTGTAAGTACAGAATGTCAGATTTGAAAGCTGATTCTGCATTTTTACTTTGAGGCTAGGAAACTAAAAATACTACCATATGCAAATTGCAGATATAGAGATTACGGTGTGAACAGGCTATCGCGTTTCCAGCTTGTGGAAGAGGGTATACTTTTGGGGTAACTGTAGGACACCATCTGGTCGAATGTTTAGGGTGACGTTATGTACTTTTTTTCTTTCTTTCTCTCATCTTATTCTTCTTCTTTTCTTTCTTTTTTGATTTTCTTAAACATCTGGTCTCTTTTAGTGGATTTTTATGTCAGATAATTTAAATTTTTCTTGAGTTCTCAAAATAACCACACATACCCTAACTTCATAAGTTTTTTCTCTGCTGAATCTTAAATCCTAGATTTAGGTATAATAATGTTAGATTTAGGTATAATGCTAGATTTAGGTATAATAATGTAAAATAATAGTGGTTCTATTTCTTTCAGATTAATGATTTTATAGAGTTTTAGCACATGAACAAAATCTTGAAAAGGTGATAAATCTGATGGTATGTTTTACATTTTTTACATCTGTCTCCTGGCATTCTGCTCTATACTTAGGAGTAATTATTCCCCAATGAAAAGTTTATATATTCATTTTTATTTATATATTGGTTGTTCTAAAATAAAAAGTCAGTTTGTTTTTTGGAAATAAATGTTTGAGGCAGCCTAATTTGATATGAAAATTTCAGTGGCATCTGTAAATTTCTTCCGGAAACCAACTATGCAAAATTGGGATAAATTTCCAGGACTCTTTAGAGCCAAATTTTGTACTAAGTTGTCTACAATGTACTTCAAATGGTGGATTGGAGTTCACAAGCCAACAACTGCTAATTCTGAGAGAGTGCTTACCTAGACGCCTGCCTGGGGCAGTGTGGAGTCTTTCAGCTGCTCCCAAAATCTGGTGCCTGTTCAGTTGGCTTCTAGTACACATAAAGGAAGAGCCTCTAGCTGCAGTGGAAAGGGGTTTCCAGTTGGGAAGGACTGTTCAGGTAAGTGACTGACTGGGGGATTACCTAGGACTGAGACATGAATCGCAGCCGCAGATGAAATGCTTTGCCGATGCTGGCTTGACTGATGTCATTTTGCCCTTACATGGTGGACATCCTAATTATCCACCCTTTACACATGAGAACTCTAATGCAAAAGTGAAAATCATGTCTCCATTCTCTCAACTGCCTTTAAACTTTTTCTGGATCCACTTCCTGATATTGTTTTAAAGTGAGGGTTTGGATCTCTGTTTGGATTTGAATAGAAGCTTAAACACTTACCAGCAGTGTTACTTGAGCAACTGTGTAAGTTGTCTCAGTTTCCCGGTTTGTAAAATAAAGATAGCAACAGTAAATAGCAACACAAAAGAATGTTACAAGATTAGTTGACAGAGTTCATGGAGATGACTTCTAATGATTCCTAAGACATACTAAAGATCAACAAGTCTTCATCCTTTCTTTATTGGTTTCTTATTCTTTGTACTACACTATTTGAATTTTTTCGTAATTAGTAGCTCCCTTAAGAAAAAAGACTCTGCCTTGTTTAGGACAGATCATTCCATTAATATTTATTCAGTTTGTCTTTTACTTTTGCACATACATTGTGAAACATGGTTTTTGACCACATTAATTAAGAATGTGACATCTGCTAGATTACATAGAAACACTGCGCTGTACACCAGTAGCTGCTGGGAACAGATTCCACGGGAAATAGGGACTATTTATCTGGTCATGTGCTTTTTATTGGCTCCTGTCTCTGCTGGAAACACTTGCTTTGTATAATGAACTCTCACTAATTATACTAAAAATTTTTTAAACTCTTTTTCTTAGTTGCTATCTCATTAATTCATACAGAACTTGTTTTCAAAATCTGTCCTAAGCAAAATAAAATTTGGGTGAAACTGCAGTGTAATTAAGTCCTTGTTAAAACAGCTTTTTGCTAGTGGCAGAACACGTGGGAAACATCTAGATTTCCAGATTGCTAGTGAATAGCATATGTCCAAAGAAGTCACACAAATTAACCAATTAGTTTATCAAGTTACTGGCAATTGTTACGTAAAGTTAACAGAAAATTAGAAAAGTGTTTTGAGCATTTTAAAGGAATCAAACCCAATGCTGATTATACCCAAGAAAAGTTGGTCCAGGAAATTTACTTTTGGATATGAAATCTGTTGGAATATCTCATTTCTTTTCTACGCTGGAATGGAAACAAATGAAGGAATTCATTTTATAATGCTTTGAAAAATCTTATTGGCAGCCTTCAAAATAAAGCACTATTGTTACTAGTAGATGAAATCAACCTACAAATTCTAATAAAAATAAAATAAATACAGGGAACATCTTACTTAAAGTTATCAGGATAACTGGGTAACTTATAATTTTGTTGCTTGTAAGTATGTGATCAGCTGTGTCCAAAATAATACCAGTAGTTATCATTTTTGAAATTTTTCTAAGCACCAGACCTTTTATATTTTATATCTTTACTTAATATTCACAGTTTCTGAGAATTATGATTATCATCTTACATGTAAGGATCAGAAAAAGAAATTGTGAGATTTCAGATTTGCTCAGAATCATCCAGCTCATAAAAGGCCCATGCCTCATATGTATTCAAATCCATGTCTAATCAAGTATAGGAT
Source organism: Cavia porcellus (assembly GCF_034190915.1). NCBI lineage: Eukaryota > Metazoa > Chordata > Mammalia > Rodentia > Caviidae > Cavia > Cavia porcellus. The sequence continues at coordinate 62,699,791 of NW_026947504.1, forward strand.
CCTGCTCTTAATTTTGAACAAGATCCAATACCACTCTGACTTGCTCTGCGGATCCTTGTTCGTCTGTATTATTTGTATGCTCTAACTACTTTTAGTACTATATAGTGTACTTGTTCAGTGCTATCAAAGTGATCCAGGGTATTTGGCCTTTAAAAATACATGATAAGCCCTGATGATGAGTTCTTCAAACTCAGTATCAATATCAAGACACTCTTGGCTGATGTGGCAAACAAAAGTACTCTGCTCTCATTTTGCTTTGAAAATGCAAGTGTCATTTTTCTTATCTTATCCTAAAATAAATCAATAAACTTAGCATGGCTGTACATGCCATAAATCTCAGCACTTTATGAGGTTGGGGCAAGAAGATTTCAGGTTTAAGCCCAGTTTGGACCAATGAACTAGTTAGAAAGATATTATCTTAACAAAAAAAAAGTAAAAATCAAAGAAAAGATAGGTCAGCAAAGAAAAAGTGAAATTATCATTATTTGCAGATGAAATGATATTCTACATAGAAGACCCCAAAAATTCCAACAAAGACTTCTCTATTTCATAACTAAATTCACTTGTGTAGCAGGATACAAAGTCAACACGCAAAATTCAACATTTCTGGACACAAAAACAAACTCAGTGAGTGAAGTGAGGAAAATCACACCCTTCAAATAGCATCCAAAACATGAAATTCTTAAGAATCAATCTAACAAAAGAAGTAAGAGATCTATATATTGAAAATTATAGTATTCTGAAAAAGGAGATGGAAGAAGGTAATGGAAAATGAAAAGATATCCCATGCTTATGAACAGGAAGAATCAACATAGTGAAAATGACCATATTCTCAAAATTGTTACACAGATTTAGTGCAATCCCAATCCAAATGCCATTATCATAGCTCACGGAGCTAGAGATAATATTTCAAAAATTCATTTGGAATGACAAGAGACCCAAAATAGCAAAGGCAGTCCTCGGTACAAAGGCAAGCAGGAGGCATCACAATTACAGATTTAAAATTATACTACAAAGCTACTGTGATCAAATCAGCATGGTACTGGCAAAAACAGATCTCAGGATCAGTGGAACAGATTAGAAGATGCAGACACAACCCCAAACACACTCAGTCACCTTACTTTTGGACAAAGGACCAAACATTTCCACTGTAAGAAAGAAAGCCTCTTTAACAAGTGGGACTGAAAAACCTGGCCCTCTGTATGAAAAAGACTAAAACTAAATCTACTGTCACAATGCAGTAAACTAAAGAAAAAACAGGTCAAAAATACAAATATTAAAACAGAAACATTAAATCTACTGGAAGAGAAAGTAGGCAGAAATCCTGAAGACATAGATGTAAGCAGAGAGTTCATAAACGAAATGCTGATTGCACAGGAAAAAAACATAAAGAATTAAAACTGGGATCTCATCTTATTAAAAAGCTTTTGCACATCAAAAGAAATCACCAACAATGTGAAAAGATAACCCACAGAATGAAAAAAATATTTAGTCAATTTTTTCCTCAGACAAGGGACTTCTGCTTAGAACATAAAAAGAATTGAAAAAACTTAGGCTCCGTTAATTCAAAGACCCAACTCAAAAATGGGCATCTGAGAGGAATACACACTTCTCAGATGAAGAAATGCAAATGGAAAATAAATCTACTAAAAAATGTTCAACATGATTGGTCATTCAATAAATGAAAATTAAAGCAACACTGAGATTCCATCTCACTTCTGATGTTAGATTAAAAACCTTTTAGCTTCTCACTATTGGGTATGATAATAACTGTGGGTTTATCATACATTGTCTTACTGCTTGAGGTACATTGATTCTATACCTAATTTATTGTGAGGTCCCTTTACCATAAAAAGATATTTAAGTTTCTTGAACATATTTTTCTTTGTATGAAGTATCTAATACTATACTGCATTCTTTTATTATATACCACATTCATGGATTTGTTTGCATTGAATCATTCTTGTATTCTTAGAATAAATCTCACTAGACTATGGCATGATACTTTTAATGTGTCTTTGAATTTGGTCTCTATTGTTTTATTGAGAATTTTTGCATGTATTATCAGGATTGCTGATCTATAATTTTATTTTCTTGTGGTATCCTTGTCTGGCTTTATTGTCAAAGTGATGCTGGCCTCACAAAATGAGTTTGAAAATATTCTTTATTCTATTTTTGAAAACAATTTAGAAGACATATCTTATTTTTTTTTAACTATTTGATAAATTTCACCGCTGAAGCTCATGATTCTGGGCTTTTCTTGCTTGAGATATTTTGATTATTCATGCAGTTAATCTCTTTGTTATTGGTCTGCTTTAATCTTTTATTTTTAATGATTCAGGCTTAGTAAATTGCAGGTTTCTAAAAATTTAATTATTTTATCTAGCTTATCCAACTTATTAACTTAATTTTTCCACAGTGGTCTCCTATTCTCTACATCTCTGTGATACAGGTTTTATGTCTACACTTTCATTATACTTTTATTTATTTCATCTTCTTTTATTTTCTAGATAGTGATTTTCAGTTTTGTTTTTCTTTTTAGAAAATCATCTTTGATCTTCTTTTTAGTCCTTTTCCTTTGTTTGCTTTTTGTCTTTTTTGTTTCTGTTCTACTTATTTTTATTATCTGAGTTTTTACTACTAGCTCTGTGGGGATAGAGACTGAGGTTTTTATTTTGTTTTTTAGATCTTTCTTTTTTCTTAATATAGATTTTCACTGGTATGTACATACCTTGTAAAATTATTTCACCTATTTCTCATAAGTTTGGGTATGGTGCATTTCCATTTGCCTAAGACATTTTCTAGATTCCTTTGATTTCTTAGATTCATTGGTTGTTCAAGGGTATATTTTTTATTTCACATCACTGTGATTTTTCTAGATTTCTTTCTTCTTAATTTCTACTTTAATTACATTTTGTCACAGATAATTGATATGATTTCAATTGTTTTAATTTTGATAAAACTTGCTTTGTGTCTTTCCATACAATTTATTAGAGAGAATGTTCTGTTTCATTGAGAAGAATCTATGTTCTGGTGCTGCTGGATGGAAGATGTTCTATACAGGTGTGTCAGGTCAAATTGACCACAGTGTTATTAAAGTCTGCTGTTTCGTTTTTTATTTTCTATCTATGAAAGTTCTTTCCATCAGTGAAAGTAATGCTTGACATCTTCTACTGTGTATGGTAGTATTTTTATTTCTGCCTTTAGTTCTATCAGTAGTTTGCTTATGTGTTGTGATGTTGAATGCATATATATTTGTAATTGCTATATATTTCCAGATTCAGATAAATGGCAAGATATGTAGCATTCATGGTTTGGGAAAATTACTATAGTTAAAGTTTCCAAACTTTGCAAAATAATTTCCAGATTCAACATAAACTCTGGAAAAATTCCAATGGCATTTCCCCACAAAAATAAAAAAGTACAATTCTAAATGCACATGAAACCATTAAACTGTTTCATAGTAAAAGCAATCTTAAGCAAAAATAACAAAAATTGGAGGTCTTACAATAACTGCATTCCAAGTATACTATAAAGCATGGTAGTGATATAAAAATAAACACATGGACTAATGGAACAGAATAGAGACTCCAGAAATAAAATAATACAACAAAAATAATTTATACAATATAATAAAAAGGTATATAATAATAATCAAGGCATGTAATAATCAGGATTCCAGAAACTCAAAACAATAATACAACACTAAAAACAATTACAAAAAAGAAACAAATCACATATAAAGGAAAGCCCATCAGAAGCACAGAAGACTTCACAAGACAAAACTTCCAATCAAGGAAAATTTGGAGTGGAGTATTTCAAGCCCTAAAAGAAAGCAATCTTGGGCTGGGGATTTAGCTCATTGGTGTAAGTGCCTGCCTGGCAAGTATGAGGTTGTGAATTTGATCACTGGTTCAAAAGAAAAGTAAGAAAGAAAGAAAGAAAGAAAGAAAGAAAGAAAGAAAGAAAGAAAGAAAGAAAGAAAGAAAGAAAGGAAGGAAGAAAGAAAGAAAAAGAAAGAAAGAAAGAAAGAAAGAAAGAAAGAAAGAAAGAAAGAAAGAAAGAAAGAAAAAGAAATAGAAATCTTCAACCCAGGTATATACACCCCATAAAACCACCTTTTGAAATCAATGGAGAAATAAGATACTTTCATGACAAAGAACAACTGAAGAAATACATAACCACCAAATCAGCTCTCCAAAACTCTCTGAAGGATATTTTAAAAAGAGAAAATGAAGATTACAAGAATAACACTTAAAAACCATTAGGTAGGGCAAGCAATAAACATGGGGGAAAGACAGAGAACTAAAACAGTAAAATAATAACACATACCAGTTATAAACCTAAATGTAAATAGTCTCATTAACCAATAAAAAAACCACACTAACAGAATGAATCAAGAAGCAAGGTACAACAATATGCTGCATACACAAAACACATTTAACTAAAAAAATACATAGACTGAAACTAAAAAAGGATACAAAACAATATTCCACGTAAGAAGAACCCAGAAAAAGACAGTTATGACTATTCTATTCACATACAATATGAACTTCATGCCAAGACTGAACCAAAGACACAAGGAAGGTGACTACATACTTGTTAAGGGAAAACTCCAGGAAAAAGAGGTGACAAGAGATGACACCAAATTCCAATACACTCAACTAAAAAAATCAAATATTAACAGACATGAAAAATCAAATAAGCATTAACACAGTTGTAATGGGGAACCGCAATACCCCATTGTCACAAATAGATAGATCGAATAGTCAAAAAACCAACAAAGAAATATCAGAGATAAACAAACCTTTGAGCAAAAAGATTTAGCTGATGTCTACAAAGTGTTCCCTTTTACAGCATCAAAATACCACCTACTCAGCTACACGTGGGATATTCTCCAAAATAGATCACACACTAGCCCATAGATCTTGCTTAAGAAAATGCAGAGGAGTTGAAATTATCCCATATATATTACTGCCATTGTGCAATAAAATTAGAAAGCAATGACAAAAGAAGCCACAAAAACTATATATGTATACGGAAATTAAGTAACATTATCCTGAACAATCAATAGGTCACAATGAAATTAAAGAAGAAATTAAACAGCATCTACAATTAAATGACAGTGCTGACACAATATACTGGAACTTATGGGTTTCAATGAAAGCAATCCTGAGAGAAATTTATAGCAATGAATTCTCATATCAAAAAAAAAAAAGATCTCAAATAAACAACTTAACATTGAAACTTAAATTTCTAGAAAAAAAGAATAAGTCAAACCAAAATCTCATACTGGGGGAAAAATTATAAAGAGCACAAATTAATGCAACAGACTGAAAAATCAATATGAAAAATTAATAAATTAAAGAGTTGGTCCTTTGAAATATTAAATAAAATTGATAAGCCCTTGGTCAATCTTATCAAACAGAGGAAACAAAATACTTAAAATCATGCAATTGGAATGAAAAAGGGGAAATAACAATGGATCCTGCTGAAATCCAGAAGATCATAAATATCTACTACAAGAAGCTGTACTCTAATAAGATGTTAAACACAGGAATAAATGGACAGATTCCTAGATATGTATGAATGGCCAAAAATGAATCAAGAAGATATAAAAATCTAAAATAACCCAATGTCAGTCAATACAATTAAAAATGTAATTCAAAATTTACCAATGCTGAAAAGCCCACGGAATGATGGATGCACTGTTCAATTCTAAAAGAAATTTAGTGAAATTCTAATGCCACTAATGCTGAAATTTTAACGAAATTGAAAAGGGAAGCAATACTCCCAAAGCCTGGGAGCGCATATTATACTGATACCAAAACAAGAGACAAACCCAGCTGAAAGGTAACTACAAGTCAATCTCCCTAGTGAGCATTGACACAAAAGTCCTCAATTAGATAATGACAAAAGGAATGAAACAAATCATCAAGCTTATATACCATGACTATGTTGGTTATTTTTCTCTCATTGCCAACACTCAAAATAAAAGAAGGAAAGGTTTATTCAACTCACAGTTTGTGGAGATATCAGTCCATAATCAACTGACTCCAAGTTAGCAGTTCAAGGTTGCAGAAGATAGCAAAGGGGAGAAGCAAGCCTCTTTTCTTCCACATGCTGTATCCAGGCTATCTGTCCACGCCATCTCCACATGCTTCTCTTGCAGACTCAGGATGTTTCCTCACGCAGTAAGGACTCTGATCCCCTGCTGGGTCATGTAGCTACACTTCTAAACTTCTGAAGTTGACAAAAGGTACCAACGATAACAATTGTCAACTTGACAGCCAAACATATTTCTTTAAATTGGTTTCCACATATAAAGACATATTTTTATTCTTATCATTTCACGATATGAACATTATAACACAAGTTTAGCAATCCTTAAGATCCAGAATTAAGTTTATCAACATTATACTATACTAGGACCATAACATCCAGCTCCGGCCCTCTCACCAAAGAAGCATGCATATTCCTTTATGCAAAAGGCATTTATTCCCTCTTTAAGAGGTGCCAAATCCTAACAGTTTCAGCATTACTGAAAAGCCCAAATCCCATGTCTCCTCCACGATTAAGGCAAACTTTTAGCTACAGACTACTGTACAAATGAAAAGTTAAACACTTCCATCATTCAATGGCATAAAATAAGCATTTTCATTACAAAAGTTACCAACAGAGGGAACCAACAATTGGAACCAAAGCTAGTCCAAATTCCAGCAGGGCAAACATTAAATACTGTAGCTCCATGTGCAGAATCTGAAGCAATAGATGGCACATTGTGAGCTCCAAAAACTTATACAGCTCTGTGCCTGTAGCATTTCTGGTGGTGGTGGTTTTTATGGCTTCTCCTTCAGGCCTGCTTCTATTCCTCCTTGCAGCTTTCTTTAGCAACTCACATTCCTGGATTTTCTAAACTTCTGGGGTCTCCACTGCTCCTTTGACTTTACACTCACAGCTTCACATATTGCCCTCACAGCAGCACATCGTGTGACCTCTAAGGCTTTCTGAAATTGGAATGTAAACCTTTTTAACCCTACAACTCTTGCATTCTGCATGCACCTAAAACCAGTGCCACATGGATGATGACAAGGTCTTCTGCTAGCTGGTGAAGTACCCAGACTTTTCTCTCTCTCTTGGTTGTAGGGGTTGAGTGCCTAGATTGCTGGGCACTTTGAATTCAATTCTGAGGAGCAAATTTTCATGCTGCCACTATTTTGGAACCTAGTGTGGTCACTGTTGACATTCTGAAACATGGTACTCTGTGGCTTTTGCCTCAAAGTAAAGTCTTTCACTTTTGCAGTTTTAAAGCTGCAAATGGTAGAGACTTATTGTTTCTTGTGATGACCTCAGGGCATCTTCTATGTTCTCCTGTTCTCTCTCAGCAATCAAAATCTCCTCAGCTCTATCTTTGTAGTCCACAGCTTTACTGGAGCTTTCTTTCTGGCCAAAATTGCAATATTTTAAATCATTCTGCTGAGCTTTTCACTCTTGATTCTCAACATAGTGTGAGTAAAAGCCACGAACAATAACCATGCCTGTAACTCAGCATTAGACTGCTTTGAAATTTATTCTGCCAGATTAATTAATCTGTCTTAATCTGAGCCTCAGGCACAGTCTTTGGACAAAAGCAATACGCAGACAAACTTTTTGCCAATCCATAACACACTTCATCTGGAGTCTCACAGCCAAAGCTGTCCTTGCTTCCAGCAGAGCCTCCCAAGCCTGGTCTTTATTGACAGGACTTCTATCAGCCTTCTGTTCTTCTGAGCTCTGACCACAATCGACCATACAGAACAGCCTAAGACAGTCCTGATCTTTCAGGTGATATCTCTGAACATTTCCAAATGCTTCCCACAAGCCATTCCACATGGTCATTATAGTCACAGCAATTACACCACTTTTCTGAAACCAAGTTCTGTGTTGATTATTTTTCTCTCACTGCTGAGATGAAATACCTAACACCCAAAATTAAGGATGGAAAGCTTTATTTAGACCACAGTTTGTGGTGGTTTCAGTCTGTAATCAGCAGCCACCAAGGCATGGTGACATGCTATAGGGGCAATAATTCAAAGTGGCAGAAGACAGAAAAAGCAACAAGAGACAAAGGGGAGGCACAAGTTTCTTTTCCTCTCTTATACTGTATACAGGCTGTATACTCACACCATCTCTTTTTGTACAGGCTTAGAATGTTTCCTCATTCAGTAAGGCCCCGATCCCCTGTTAAGTCACTTAGTTAAACTTCTAAAGTCAACAAAAATGTATCAACCATTAAAATAACCAACTAGGATTCATCCCATGGATATAGGGATGGTTCAACAAATGCAAATCAATAAATATAATACACTGTATCTGTCCCAGCCTGCAGGGGAATGGGGATGAAGAGGAGACAAAAGACACAAAGGATGGAGACAAGATGATGTCTAGTCAAGGCTCGTTTATTCAAGGAAGGAGTAACAAATATATAGGGTATTGAGGAGGAGGGATTTGGGTTCTGAGCATCAGCAGATAATTTAACAACAGTGGCAAGACCGAGGGTTATGGGTCAATTCAAATTTCCAGGGCACGGGCTCATAAGGTGGGCTGATTAACATAATTGCTGAATAGGCCAAACAAGCTAGGTAGGCAAGATGCTGCCTAACTACCAAACTTAACTCCTACAGGGAGTTAAGGTGGTTCGGCCTGCAGATATAATGTGGCAGCCAATTACAGGGCTTCCCACATGTATCAGTAGAACAAAAGACAAAAACCATATGATCATCTCAATAGATGCAGAAAAAGCATTTAACAAACTCTAACAACATCATCATATATAAAATTGGAATAGCTGGTATTTTCTTCAATCTGATAAAAGCCACCCATGATAAACCAATAGCCAACTTCATAATAAATAGTCAATAATAGTCAAAAATAAAAGCTTTCACTATAAAATCAGGAACAAGACAAGAATATCCATCATCACCACTCCTATTCAACATAGTTCTGGAAACATTAGCCAAAGCAATTATACAAGAAAAAGAAATAAAAGGAACAAGTATAAGAAAGGAAATATTTAAATTACCATTTTCTGAAGTTGACATGGTACTCTGCAAAGAAAACCCCAAAAATTCCACTATAAGACTTGCATATTTAGTAACCAAATTCTGTATTGTAACTGAACAAAAAAAATCAACACGAAAAATCACTATCATTCCTGTACACAAACAACAATCTCCATGAGAGAGATATTAGGGAAATCACAAGTTTCACAACACCATCCAAAGAAAAAGAAATATTTGATAATCAAAATAATAAAGGAAGTAAAAAGTGTATACATTGAAAATTATAGTACTTTGAAAAGGAGATTGAAGAGGGTATCAGAAAATATAAGGATGCCCCTTGCTCATGGACAGGAGCAACCAACACACTGAATATGATCATACTCCAAAAAATTGTTATTTTAAGAGATGCATTTTACCAGATTATTTTATCAGATTTAATGCAATCCTGATCAAAATACCATTAGCATACCTCACAGAACTACAGAAAACATTCCTAAAATTCATTTGGAACAAGAAAAGACCTAGATGAGCAAAAGCAATTTTGGGCAACAAAGACAAAACAGGGGGTGTCACAATCCTTGACTTGAAATTATACCATAAAGCTGCTATGATAAAAACAGTATGGTACTTGAAAACAATCAAAAAAGCCTAGAGATCAATAAAACAAATTAGAAGATGCAGAAACAACTTCAGACACACCAAACTAATTTATTGTTGACAAAGTTGCCAAACACATTCACTGGAACAAAGATATCCTCTTTAATAAATGGTGCTGGAAAAACTGGCTCTACACATGCCAAAGATTAAAATTGGAACTATATCCTTCCTTATGTACTAAGCTAAAATCAGAATGGATCAAAGATTTTAATATTAAAACATAAACATTAAATCTTCAGGAAGATAAAGTAGGTGAAACTCTTGAAGACATTGGTGTAGGCAAAGACTTTATGAACAAAACCCTAATTGCACAGGAATAATCACAAAGAATCGATAACTGGGAAATCACTCTATTGAAAAGCTTTTGTACAGCAAGAAAAACCACAGTGTGAAGAGATAGCCCACAACGTGGGAGAAAATGTTTGCTAGATGTACCTCACATAAAGGGATTACTATGGAGAACACACAAAGAATTTTTTAAAAAGTGGTTCGCTTAGATTTAAAGACCAATCCAAAAATGGTCATCTAAGATACACATTTCTCAGAGGGAGAAGTACAAACAGCAAATAAATATGTGAAAAAATGTTCAATGTCACTGGTCATTCAAGAGATGCAAATTAAAACACTGAGATCCCACCTCACCCCAGATAGAAAAGCTATTATCAAGAAATCAACCAATAAGAGCTGTGGGGAAAAATGAACTCTTCTCCTCTATTGGTGGGAATGCAGACCGGTGCCACCACTATGGAAATTAGTGTGATGATTCCTCTACAAACTAGGACTAGATGTCCCAGTCAACCCAGCCATTCCTCTTCTGGGTGTTGTCCCAAAAGAATTCAGAACATCACACCACAACAATATATGTGCACCTGTGTCTCTAACAGCACAATTTGTAATAGCCAGATCTTGTAAACAACATAAATGCCCATCCACTGAGGAATGGATAAAAAAGATATGACATTTTTATACAATACAATACTACTAAGCTATAAAGAAGGATAAACTGGAGACTTTTATAGGTAAATAAAGGCAACTTGAGTCCATACTCATTAGTAAAATAAATAAGACACACATGTACAAACATCATATTGTTTTATTAATGAAAGAAGCTTAAAGAAATAACATATTTATAGGTATATGTGTATGTATATAAAACAGCTAAGATAGTTATACTACTGATTTCCTTGAGGTCGCCGAAGAGAAAGACTTGTGCTGATATTGTTTGGACAACTGAATTCAGATGTTTGTGCTCCGGGTGAATGATTTGGGGATGACAATACACAACGTACCAATCTTGATCCCTGGTTGATGTATTTTGAAATTTTGTTGTGGTTTTTTTTTTTCTCCTCAAAATAAAATGGACTCGGAAAATAAAACACAAGAACAAAATAAAAAGTAGAAAAGTGGCTTACATAAGATTAAAAAGCTTCTTAGTCTTATGCAAGACTATGACAACAGAATGATGAAACAATTAATGGGACAGGACAAAGTATTTGTAAACCATACAGAAGATAATATCCAAACTATATAACAAACTCAATTCACTAGCAAGAAAATAAATAACCTGATAAAAAAAGAGCAAAGAGTTTTTAAACCAACGTTTCTCAAAAGAAAACATATGTATGGTGAAGTATTTTTTTAAAAGTTCTATACCACTACTGATAATAAAGTATAAATTAAAACCACAAGGAGATATTAGCTCATATTTGTTATAATGGTTATTATCCCAAAGATAACAGGATAGTTTTAGAATATGGAGAAAAGAGAACTCTTGCACACTGTTAGTGGGAATGTAAATTAGTACAGCCATATGAGAAAAAGTATGGAGATTTCTCACAAAATTAAACATAGAACTGCCATGTGATCTAGTCATTGCATTACTGGGAATACATCTAAAGGAAATGAAGTCTGTATATGAAAGAGATATATAGACGCCTGTGTCCATTGCAACACTGGCCAAAAGAGCCAAAATATAGAATCAATTTAAGTGTTTACCACCAGAAGAATGAATCAAGAAAACAGCATAGACATGTATGCACATGCACATACACACACACATGCACTGGAATACTGCTCAGCATTTTCAAAACATTATTGAAATGAGAAATACAATGGTGCAGAAGGACAAATAGCACACAATATCATTTATAGGTGGAATATTTTAAAAATGAACTCATAGAATAGTAGGATAGTCACTATCAGAGGTTGGGGAGCAAGGGGAGGATGTTAGAAATTTTGGTCAGAGGACACAATTTCCATTAGATAAGAGATGCATGTCCAAAGGTTCTATTGTGCATCCCGGCTCCTACAGATGTTAACAATATGTTGTGTACCTGAAAATTACTAATAGGATAGGATAGCAAGCTTTATCAATACAACAAAACTGAGTGTAGGAAATGCGTATGTTAAACAGCTTATTTAACCATTTCAATGTACATAAAAATCCAAACACACCAAGCATGGCAGTAGATTCCTATAATCCCAGAACTCAGGAGACTGAGGTGGGAGGATTGCGACAAATTTAGGGCCATGCTGGACTACCCAGTGACCTAAGGGCAGCCTGAACTACATAGCAAGATCTTGTCTCAAAAAGGAAAAAAAATTTAAAAACTTCATGTTATACACCATAAATACATCCTATAATGTTGATCTTATTTATTTTAATTTTAATGTATTCAATAATTTCAAAGTAATTGAATGATTCATCATTCATTGATTCATTATTCACATTTTAAGTTTGCTCGTTACCACAGTATTGATTATGTATGAAGTCAGATTATCACAAATTTATATATATATATATATATATGTGTGTGTGTGTGTGTGTGTGTGTGTGTGTGTGTGTGCCTGTGTGTGTGTTTGTGTGTCTGCTATACAATGGTATATGCATAGGTGCTACTATTAACAATGCTACATACGTATACTCCTATGTACTACATTCGTATGTTTATATGTTAGGTAGGCTATATATAGATACCCATAAGTATATATATATATACATTGCTTTAAACAGAAGCCTTATACCATCAAAATATAGATTGCATTTAAAGAAATTTAAATTCTTACTAAGAATTTAGTATTTAGTTACTGTCTTAGTTACTTTTTACTTGTTGGTGAGACCAAATATCTGATGCCCAAAGTTAAGGAAGGAAAGGTGTATTTCTTATAGTTCTTGGAGATTTCAGTCCATACTCAGTTGTCTCCAAGGCAAGGTGGCATGGCCGTCCATAGTTCATGGCAGCCACAAATAGCAAGGCAGAAACCGGCAAGAGAGAGAGACAGACATTTTTCACCCTGCCATTACAAAGTATGCTGGCTCCACCACTAGGTGGGTGTAGCACTCACACCACCAATCCAAGGGCTAGAGAAAGAAAGAACCAATCTCAAATGCTAGATTTGGTTGAGTCCATAATTCATGAGGCTTGGGGGCTACTGACGTACACCATGACAGTTACACTTCTATATTTACAGCATATTAAACCAGTGTCTTAAATTTATTCATCTTCAAATTTTAGTTCTTACGTAACTATCAAATAGAAATAAATGAAGTAGAATGAAAGCATTACTCTTATAATTCAAGCATGTTCCAAAAACTCCACCTCTGAAGATTGCTATATTGATGGCCAAGCCTTCAAAATATGAGTTTTGGAGGGTATTTCAGATCTAACTTATAACATAGGCTATCATGTGATCTCTTGATGTATCTATATATTGTGTGAGGTTCAAAGTTAAACACACCTATTTCCTAAAATATTTATCATTGCTTCATGATAAAAAACGTTCACAAATCTTTCTGCTATAGTTCATGAAATATATAGGATATTATCTTTATAGATGGTTAACTGACAGTGCAACAGAACACCACAACTATAATTCATCCTATCTCACTGCAACTTAGCACCACTGGTTAATCTTTCCCCATGAGAAACGTGATTTTAATAGATTATCTGTATGTTCCATAATTAATTTAACTCATCCCAGATAGATATTTATCTTTATTAATTTAGTCTACTAAAAATGATAAAAAAAATAAACATCACTCTATGTAAATATTACAATCTTAAAACCTCTTCAAATATTTTTTATGCTGTTAAAAGAACAGCACTGCTTCCTCCTTTTCCACATAATTAGAAAGTAACAGTACTTTATTTACACTGACTATAAGAGGGGTCATGAGAAAGGTACTGATTAATGTTTCTGGGGCCAGGGATATAGCTTAGCAGCACAGCCTGGCAAGTGCTAGGTCCTGAGTTTGATTCTTGATTCCCCCCCAAAAATACTGATTGTTTCCTCTGAACCAACTGTAATAACCAATCCCCAAATATACATTGAGCACTAACCATGTGTCAGTCCTTGAAATAAATACTACTCCAGGTGTCAGAAAAATAACTTCTTCAAATGTTTTTCAAAGTTATGAATCTTGTGATATGAAGCATAGTGACTCTGTTCACATAAAAAGAAGAGAGGACAAAAAGCTAACAAAACAATTATGAAATGCTAAGCTACAGAAAGAGATGACGAAGGAGGGGGAAAAGTTAATTAGAGAAACAGGACTGAAGCGCAACTGGAAATGCTATATTGGGGCTGTCAACATCCTTGCTTATAACAAATAAATAAATAGCCGGGTGTTCAGTGGCACAAGTGCCTGCCTGGCAAGTGTCAGGTTGTGAGTTGGATCCCTGGTATCTCAAAAAACAAAACAGAAAACCAAAAAAAACCAAATACCTAAATAAAGAAGGTGTAGTTGTCATAGGATTAAATGGTTTTAGTTATGTAACACTTCTCTATGATATAAAATTTAAGTCATCCAAGTACTAACCTGAAAACACATACATTATCAATGATTATTGTCCTTTGGACATTGCAACTGTTGATAGTGTGCTGTGTCTTAATTAGCAATTACCTGGGCCACACCAGGAAGCAAGCCCCATCTGGGAGCCAGCACTGTGTGTGTGCCACTGGTCTGGGGACAGTCAGACACCAGCCTTTTTGGGTGTGCAGACTGTCAAACAAGAAATAACAACTGCACCACCTCCACCTCACCACCACCAACCAAGCAACAGGCTGATCCAGAGAAACACAGGCTATAATGATAACTATGGAGGTGAAATGCAATTGGATGCCTGTGACGCTTATGAAGGGTTCACTGACCTTTCTTGCAGGGCCAGTGGTCTGATCATAAGTTCAGAGGATAGCAGTAATCTATGGAGGAGATCTCCTTCTGAGGGTGGTAGCCATTGTTGGTTCCCTATTGTCTTGTTTTGAAGTCGTCTATCATTTTCATTGTTTTTTGGGGTTGGATTTTATTCTCATTTGTTTTGTTTAATTATATTAAATCCGATGGCATGAACAGCTGCTTCAAAGACAGCAAACTATATTTATGGTAGCAATTTTGGATTTACTATTGGCTTGTTTTGAAGTCCTTTATTGCATTCATTTTTTTTTTTGTTTTTATTCTATTCTGTTCTGTTGATTTTCTGAGGGTATCTGTAGCTATTTTGAAGTCACAAAAGGCATTATGGTAACTATTGTTGATTTTGTGATGTTTTGAAGTCCTGTATCATTCACACCAGTTTATTTTGATTGGTTTTATTCTGTTTTATCCTCTTTAAAAAAAAATTGTCAGTTACCTGTTCAAGCATATCTCCAGCCTTTCAGCTTGCTGTTGACAATCCCTTCTGTTAGAGAAAGCAAAGCACAGTGTACAGGGTTCCTTCACATCCCTGAAGCCTGCCGTTAACTCACCAAATAATAGACATCACACTTTGTCCTACTTCAAACAACAGTTTGGACACTCCTGCAACAGTGGCAGCTACCGTTAGAGATGCCTTCAGTGTAAGACAGTGAAACCTGAGCTTTTAAAAACATCTGATCTGCTTGCTCTAAACAGCAGGAGTCCCACAACACAACTCCCACCCTGAAATGCACCCTGCAGTGGAGCTTATGTTTATTCAATGTGGGAACCAAGTGATTAGTACCAAACAATGAAGTGCTCTGAGGAGTGAGTAATATGACTAGAACTACTACGCATCAGGCTAAATTCTAGTTTAATATAATGCCTGTGAGTGGAACTCACTTCAGAATGTCCAATGATTGTCCTTCAAACAAGCAAATAGAAATTATATTCTATTCTTCATAAAATCAACAAAAGGAGACTGCTTCTCTGAGTTTCAGAACAAAAGAAGAACTGGTTGTGATTCCAGATTTGGGAGACTGACTGAACTGGGTGTGGGAGTTTAAGAATCAAATCTGTGAAGTGAATAAATCAGCACATGTTAATATCTCCAGAAATCACTAGACCTATTTTTCTTGAAAAAAAAAAAAGCAGCATCAGCAGCAATTGCAAGACCCAACTTATGTGGTTATTCAGAATCCAGAACAGATCTTTTCCCCTGTAACGTCTTTGATGTGATAATGAGAGTATTTTGCCTGCTCCACTATTTCTAAGCAGTATGTTAAAAGGGAAGATGCTCAACATGACTTTGCTTAGGAAGCTGAGGCCAAGATTTCTATTTTACAGATGAAAATGTAAAGCCAAGCTAGTTAGTTAGTATGTTGGCTATTATTTCTATGCAGGCAAAACACTTAAAATTTTCTATAGCATTGTTAAAACATAAATCATTGCTACCTCTTTCTGTGCTAATGAAGAATCTTTTCTTAGAAGAATTTTTTTAAAGTTCAGTTGTATTGATAACTGTCTTATCTCTGAGAGAAAGTAAGCAAAATAATATTTCTCTAAATCTTCTGAGACCTTTGGAAGGAAGCCTTGCTCTGAGTATAGAAATACTACAAGTTTACTTAAGTAATTTAAAAAATAAGAAGATAAATTAAAGTAAGGATCACTTTGCTTTGACCAGTTATAATTCTTAAAGCCAGATTTTATTAAATCATAATTCAAGTATTCAGTTATTCATTTGATTGTGTTTTTTGATTGTGCTGATAGAAATATGAAGATTCATTCACACATAAAAATTGGTGGCTTCCAAGGACTAATACTGCAGAATAAGGTGTTCATTAACTTGTAAAAATACATCACTACAGACAACCTAAGATACTCACTGATGTGTTTCACTTTGACTCATTCACCTTAAAGTCATTCTACACTAAATAACATCTTAGAAACCTATACTTGTATTACAGAATCCAATGATATTTGCCAGATTCCAGACCCTGAAGAGACAAAATGATTCTGACTTATTTTTCACATGAAACTAAAGAAAATAGATGCCAAACTATGCAACCATGCAGTTATCTTTGGTTTTAGTTTACTTAGCTTACAATTTTTGTCAATATCCTTTTACTTTTCTCTGAGAAAATACTCTATCAGTGCATTCATTCTTTATGAATTTTAATAATTAAAGACCCCCATCTGCTACTTGTCCTTATCATAAAACCAAATTCAATCAACCCGTTTGTCTTGAAACCAAGACTGTTGAGAAAATTATTGTTCCCAAAATCAGATCATTTAGCTTCCCCTGATTCTGTTCACTGTTTGTTATGGTTTATGTCGGTGGCACCCAGGCCTCATGCATTTGCATTGTGCATTTGTGATTGGTTCCTTGTCTAGGGTTTGGATTGATGGTGTCAGAGCTACACCCACATAGAGGTGGAGCCAGCATGTGATGTAATGGCAGGAAGAAGGCATGTCTTGCTCTCTTTTGCCAGCCGCCATGAACTGCAGCCCTGCCATGCCACTCTGCCTTGGAGCCAACTGAGTATGGACTGAAAACTCCCAAAACTGTAAGTAATAAACCTTTCCTTTCCCAACTTTGGGCATCAAGTGTATTGTCTCAGCAACAAGTAACAAGTAACTAAGACACTATTCTATTTCCAAAGACAAGTTCATATTTTGTTTAAATAAATTGAAACATATTTTTATTGCTTACAGATGAAACACCTAGAAACATAAAACTGCTGACCTTTATTGACAAAACCTTTACCTAGGAAAGGGTAAAGTTCAAGAAACTTTGGGAGAAGCATTGTGAAAGAAATGTGGAAGGAAGGGTGGTAGCCTGCACACTGGAACAGGAGAAAAAAACCTAATTAGCTCATGAATAAAAATACTAAGGACTAGAGAGAAGTCACCAACTGAAAATAAATACAGAAGCACTGGAATTAACTTGTACTCAATTTCAAGCTTGCTTATATTTATAGCATATTCTATCTTCTCATAAATTTTGCTTTCACATTTTTTAGGCTTTTTATATGAACTACATTTACACATTCTTCCAGAATCATATTATTTATTTTAAGTAATCATACATATTTTCCCAAAGCTTAGCTCAAAACTAAATATGCAAAGCTCTAATCCTCTTGTCTGACTTGCATGTTCCTGCCCTCTAAATGCCATCCTAAGCACCATTTCAACTGTTCATTCTTACTTTTATGTTTCAATTTTCCCTGCTTCTTCCAATTTTATCTGCATTCTGAGTGTTCCAAAGGAATTGATTGATCCTGGCAAAATTAGCCACATCTGTACATGGGGAGTCAGGCCCACTCACATGAAGTCACGTTAAATGACATAGAAAGCAGGAATCACACAGGTGAGACAAGGATACTGGACACGTACTCTAGTTTTGCAACTGAATTGCAAGTCACAGCTTAACAACAGTAAACAGGTACAAATGGAATATCTTTGGGGTTTCCAGAATAGGGTAGAATTTTCTGAAAACAAAGGAAACAAATAATTCTTCAAAGAAATACTTAAAAAGATTATAAGACAAGCTTATCTATTGTTAGCAACAAAAGAAAACAAAGAAATGCTGAATTCTATGTGACACAGCACAGGGCTATTTGCTCTCTAAAAAGTTATCTTTTGGATACATTTAT
Source organism: Cavia porcellus (assembly GCF_034190915.1). Taxonomy (NCBI): domain Eukaryota; kingdom Metazoa; phylum Chordata; class Mammalia; order Rodentia; family Caviidae; genus Cavia; species Cavia porcellus. Next base: position 62,718,318 of record NW_026947504.1, read on the forward strand.
CTTAAAACTTCAGTTACAAAATGAAGATATTTAAAAACAAAGTTGACAAGACTCCAGTGCATAAAAATTTCTATTATCACATTCTAAAAACCTAGATCCAAAAGAACTATAGGCATAATTTCCTTCTAAAGAAGCCCAAACTATTTAGAGAAATCTAATCTGGGCAAGAACTGACTGTCTTTAGAATTTAATTCTAAACTCAGACTTTTTTTATCGCAGAGTATAAATGGAAGGAAAGGCTAATGTGTCTTCAGAAGTGTTTGATAAAGTATAATTAAGAATCATTTTGTCAAGGGCCTGAAACAGTTCTAGTCTGCATTTCCAAAGAATTACATCGTTAGTGTAATGTGAACTGATATTATAGTAACTTTCATTTTAAATACAAGTATCAATAGACTGGCAGAAAAAATATCTCTTTTTGATGCTCTCAACAGAGAAATACTGAAAGTAGAAGATGGAGAAAAAAAGATGAACTAATCAATAAATATATAAATACATGCATACATAAACAAAAGCAGTGGGAGTCATCTTAGTACAAAGCAACACAGGCTTTAAAGCAATCTGTTTTTAGAGAAGAAAGTTATATTAGGAAAAAGGTTAAATTCATGAAGGACATAAATAATTCTAGCTTTGCATGCAAAAAGTAGCATGGTATCAAAATTTAAAAACGAAAAATAAAAATAAAAAAGGTGAAAAATTGCAATCAGACCAGGAAGGCTTTAACAATTCTCCCTACAATTTAAAATTATAGCAAATAAAAATCCTAAACCTATGGGAGACCATGACATTTCTTTGTGTTCCTGGCTTATTATAATCCAAATAACATCCTCCAGGTTCACCTAAATTATTGTACATGACAGGATTGTCTTCTCTTGTAAAGATGAACAGGGTTCTACTGTGCGTGGTGGTGGTGGTGCGTGTACACTACACATTTGCTTCATTCATCTACTGATGGACACTTTGACTTTTATTATGTGTCAGCTCTTATGAATAGTGTTGAAATGAACATGGGGAATTACATTCATTCTTCTTTGACACATAGGTGTCATTTTCTTTAGATAAATCCCCAATAGTAGGAACCCAATAGCTCTGGACCATATGGCAGTTCCATTTTTAATTTTTTAAGACACCGCCATACCAGTTTCCATAATCATTGTGCTAACTTATGTTTCCATCAACAGTATGCAAGCATTTTGCTTTCTCTACATCCTCTCCAACATTACTAAGCTTTCATCTTTGTAGCAACAGCCATTTAACAAGTGTGAAGTGATAACTGATTGTGATTTTAATTTGTACTTCTATGTTCAATAACACAGGCATTATTATACACCTGTGGGTTCTATATGTCTTCTGTGGAGAAATTTCTATGTGGGTCCATTAATCATTTTAATTGGCTTATATCACTTAATAATTCCTTAACAGTCATGTTATGCAGCTGCTTCCTTGCAATTTAGAGGTTATTTCTGCACTCTTCTTTTCTTGGCTGTAGAGAGCATTTTAGGTTTTGTCTACTTTTGCTTTTCTTTACTTTTGTTTTTGGGATCATACTCAAAAATCATTGCTCAGACCCATGTTATAGTGACTCTCTCTTAAGCTTTTTGCTAATAGTTTTCTGTTTTAAGGTCTTGTGTTTAAACCTTTAGTTAATTTTAATTGATTTTTATGTAATGGGAGAGTAAGGGTCTAATTTTGTTCTTGTGGGACTCAAGTTTTCTCAGCCTCCTTTGCTGGAGAGACTGTGCTTTTTTCTACTGTGTGTTCTTTGTACCTTTGCCAAAAATCAACTATAAACGCATGGGCTTATTTCTCAGTCCCTTATTCAGTTCCTATGTCCTGTGTCTATTTTTATGCCTATGCCATGCTATTTGCTTTATGATAGTTCACTGTTTGTTTTGTTCTTATAGCTTTGTAGCATATTTTGAAATCAAGTAGTGTGAGGTTCATTTCTTTAATCTTTTGATAATTGTCTTAGTTTATAGGGACTCTTCTGGCTCCATACACCTTCAAGAATTTTTTTTTTAATTTCTGTGAAAAAAGTCATTGGATTGTTATAGGCATTATACTGAGTTTATATATCACTTTGGAGTAGCAGAATTTGTTTTTTTCACTCCATGAACATGCGCTATCTTTTCATTTGTTTGTGTAATCCCTAATTTCTTTCAGTAAACATTTCATAATTTGTACTAATTTATTAATAATTACTAAATACTAATTATTTCTTTACTTAAAGTTTATTCACATGAATTTTATTTTATTTTGTGCTATTTTAATAGGAATATTTTCTTAGTTACTTTATTGGTTAGTTTGTTATTAACATACAGCAATTCCTTATATTTATATGCTGATTTGTGTCTTGCAACATAACTGAACTCTTACCATTTTTGAGAGTTTTTTTTTTTATAAGATTGTGTTATCATAAACAGAAACAATTTTATTTCCTTTATCCCAATTTGGGTGCTTCCATTTTGTATAGAATTTTCAGTGTTATGCTAAACAGAAGCCGTGAGTTGGGCACCCTTGAGTTGTTTATCATTTTGGAAAGCTTTCAACTTCCACTATTGACTGTGATGTTAACTCTAGATTTCCATTATGTTTAAATGAACTTTTTTTACTCATAATTTATGGAAAGTTTTATCATGGAAATACGAGTTTTTTCCAAAACTTTTTTGCATGTATCATGATGATCAGATAATTTTTATACTTCATTGTTTTAATGTAGTATGTCACATTTTTGGATGTTTTATCCCAGTTGTATCACAGGGATAAATCTCACATGGAACACTGCCATGGAGCCAACCAAGTACAAGCTGAAACCTGAAAACTTTAAGCCAAAATAAACTTTTTCTGATTTCTGATGTGGGTACCAATGTCACGCTTCATCAGTGTTGAAGTAACTAAGTCGCGGGTTCCATGTTCACCAGGTTAGCCTGGAACTTGTGACCTTCTTACTTCCGCCATCTTGGTAGCTAGCATTATGGGCCTGTATCACTATACAGAGCTGTTTCTGAGGAAGAGTTATGTACGTATTTGCATAATGAATGCTAGTTTGCAGTTTGTTTTTTCAATAATGCTTTGTCTTTGCTTCAAGAAAATTGCTGGACTCAGAGAATGAGATGGGTAAAACTTACCTAAAAAGGTCATGTAGCCATGAAAACTTTCCTTCTGGGAGCCTTTTGGCGTATTAATTCAATCACTGTATTGTGATAGTCCCATTCAGATTTTCTAATTTTTCTTGACTCAGCTTTAGTGTCAGTTTTTCTCAATGTTTCTTTTTTATATTTCATCTAGGTTGCCTATTTTATTGGTATCAAATTATTCATAGCATTTACTTATACTTCTTTTTATTTCTATAAGGTCAGAAATAATGTTCACTCTTAACCATGATTTTAGTAATTTGAATCTTTTCTTGTTAATTCATGGTGGTTCCAAGAGTAAGTTTTGTCAATTTTGTTGATCTTTTCTAATAACTTTTTTCCAAGTAGATTGGTATACTTATTGAATAAATTTTATAAGTTTACATACACTCCAATGCAATAAAAATCCCTTAACATTAGCAAAAGCTCTAAGAAATTGTATCTCATCTGTATCCCAAGAAATTCTCAAGACCAAGGTAGAGCATATATTCTTATTTTATAGGTGGTTAGAGGAACTAGAAACCTAGACATGCTTTACAGGGGCCATGAACAATGACAGCATCCCTGAAGGGATGTATGGAAAACAAATACTACAGAAAAATCTTTAATATTTAAAATAACCACATATTTATTCCAACACCATCCCAAGTTTTATTACCCAATAAGTTAAACACACACACACACACACACACACACACACACACACACACACAATTTACTTACTTACTTAAAGGTAACTGTGTAGCATATTAGCTGATTAAGTCAGAGAAAAGTAGTCACTTTCCCAACAGCCAGAATCCAAAGTCATCTCACACAAGCACACTTCTTAGCACAGACTGTGTATATGGCTGCAGTTGAACCCTGACTCTGGATTAAGAACCTAGGAAAACCAACATGATTTTCATAGTAATTTCACAGCGTGTCACATTTGTTGCACTAGAGCTTTTGAAAGCAAGAAGCCAAGGTACTGCAGGCTCAATAGGATGAGCAAAACTTCCTGTAATGCTGTACATTGAAGGCAGGCAGTCAGCAACATAAATTCTGGAGCACATTCCTGAAGGATTTCTCAAGGATTTCTTCCCCTCCACAATTAAGATTGTTTACCAGTTCATTCTTTGCTGTTTTGTTTTGTTTTTTGTTTTTTTTTTTCAGAAATTTAGTGGTTTGATCCCATTTGCTGTAATTCAGAGATGTTCAAATATTTAACCTATAGTTGGCCTCTGGCTTGGATTAGTACCCTTGAAATGCAGTCCCAGGCTCCCTCTTTCACAAAGTCAGGAAATATTAGTTCAACCTGTGATATCCTTTTGTAGATCTCTTGGGGTGTGTGCCTCAAAAGGAGGCTTCTCAACTAAAATCTCGTAGGGAAAGACTCCAAGGCTCCAGAGATTCATCTTCTCATCAGGCATCCAGCATCGGGTCATCATAGGGGCAGGTAATCCAGGGTACCACCAAGAGTGGTTCTCCTATAGGATGGACCATGTACCGCTCTCCCAAAATCTGCAATTTTAAACTCTCTAGCTGATCCCAGAAGCAGGTTCTCTGATTCAGTGTCTCTACAAATAGCTCCGAGTGACAGTAAAGTAGGGCATTTGCCAATCCTGTGATATAAGTAATAGTTCTCTGCTCATCAAGAGTAGAAAGTTTCTGAAGTTCTGAGAAGATTGTTCAAAGGGGTACATGTTCCAAAATTAAACTGCTGCTTTGTGGAAATAACTATACAACCTGTGAAAATTAAGATGCCAAATGCGGAACTATGTTTCTACTTCTGAGTGGATGCTCTACTCTTGCTTTCTCTAGTTGAGCTTTAAACAACACTTTAAGAGCCAAGTTACACTAACTTTGTTTTCCTCTTGCCGTATAAAGCTTACCAAACTTTCCTTTACCCAGTGGCAGACAAATGTCAAAGTCTTTCAAAGTCCATTGTTTGTTTTCTGAGTCTTCATGCTTCAGTTTTGATTCAACTTTTTTAGTATTATCTCTGGGTGCTGCTGACAGAGGCTGCTCACTGTTCTGCGTATTATTTACTGCCTGAGTCATGACCAGGCACACTGGTAGCCTCCAATTCCTCCTGCACTGGTTTCTGACTCGAGAGGAGCTTTTGTGCTTGTGAATGATTCCACTGGGTGGAATTTGAAGAGCACACGACCTGCTGAGCCTGACCACTACTTGCAGATTCTGTGAAGTAATCTTCTGAGTTACTAGAAATGTTTTGTACCATTACCCAGTGGAACTGTAGCCTTTACAGGCCCCAAAAGGCAATTTTATTTAGATGTGACCTACCTGCTGTCTCTTTAGCTCCCAAGACAAAGTCATTGAAAGTCACTGAAAGCCCAGCTTTTCTTTAGGTTGCTTTTCTGCATTGCATTTCAGACTCTGTCATTTATTTCTACTTTATTTCTTCCATTGGCTCTCCATTAGATTTGTATTTCATTTTTATTTCCTTAAAGTAGGAGGTTTAATTGAGAATTGCTTTGTTTTTGCTTTTCAAAATGGGCATTCATCATTATATTTCCAAAGCACTTAGTAAACCGCATTCTGTAAGTGTAGATATGTTTCATTTCCATCATCTCAAAGTAATTTATAATTTCCCTTCTGATTTTTCTTTTGGTGCATTTGACAAATTCTCTTTCAGTTTCATTCTGTTGTGATCAAAAAACTGATTTGAATGTTTTTGATCATTTAAGATGGGGTTTGTAGCATAAAGTATGATCCAGCTTGAATAATGTCCAGCATGTACTTGGGAAGGATGTGCATTCGGTGTCATTGTTGATATGTTACTTCTAGCTCTGCTTGATTCATAATAGGATGCAACGCTTCCATTTCCTAACAGATCTTTGGTCTACTTGTCCTATCCATTATGGAAAGTGGGTCCTGAAGTCTGGAATCCTCCTGATTATTTCACCCTCTTCACACCTGTCAGTTTAGTCACAGTTTGTATATTTTCAATCTCTTCAATTAGACAAGTATGTAGTTATGACTTTCTCCTTTATCTGTTTTAAATATCCCTTTTACTTCTAATAATATGTTAAAAAATCTGTGTTTTAAAAAATTACTATAGCCACTCTTTAACTTACTGTTTACTTCTTCCCCCTACTATTATTTTCTATTTTTGCACCAAATCTATAGAGTTTTAGTCTCCCTGTGTTCTGGCAGAGGCCCTACCAGATGGGAAGACGCAGCAAGGGTGCCAAGCAGTATCCCTGTGTGCCGGTGGAGGCTCTCCTGGCCGGGGAGAACCCGCAAGGAAGCCGCATCTGCCTCCCATCCCTCTCTCCCCATGTAAGCTACTGGATATGATACAGGCTGAGATTATAATAACAGAAATAAGGAAGTAACGACATTTATGTTATTTGATTGACTTTGCAAGCCTGGGACTGGTAGTCTGAGCAACTATTTAGAGAACAACAATATGCATTATAGTAATGACTGTGGATTTCCCACTGTCCTATCACTGGTTTATTTTGTTTCATTTTACTGTTTTGTTTTACTTTCTGTAAAATAAAAAATAATCTAAAATGCTCCTCTTCTGTTTAGCATATAATTCACATTTTTTGAATGATTAATCTATTAACATGTAATAGAATTATTAATAAGGTAGAATTTATACTGACATTTTATTTGTGTTGTCTCTGTGTCTGTTATGGCTCTGACTGACAGAACATCAGCAGAAAGCCCCCTGTGGTCTTAGGTGGGGCTTTTAGAAGCGGCTGGATTTGACTATGTGATGCTGGGATCTAGCATGTGCAGTTACATTAGTCTACTGATTGGTTTGTTAGTGAGGAATTAAGGATTCCTCATTCTGAATGTGAATCTTACGTGCCCTCATAGGTGGTAAAGCCTCGATAAGATGTAAGGCACAGAACAAGGCTTGCTCGTTGCTTGCCTATTGTCTTCTGCCTGTCCTGCTTTGCTATGGACCATTGGTCCTCTGTGATGTCTCTCTGCCAGGACACCTTGCCCGGGAGCCGGACCACTATGACCTAAAATCTCCATAACCGCAAACTGAAATACACCTATTTTCCTTTAACTTTGGGTGTTGATTGTCTCAGCAAGGAGAAAAGTAATTACAGTGTCTTATGTTTGCTAGTCAATTCCTTTATTACTGCTTTCCTTTGTGAGTAGAAATTTTTATGAAATTTTAGAGCACTATTTTTATTCCTGTATTGCTGTTTCAATCATATATTTAAATTATGTTAGTGATTGGTTAAAGATTATAATTATTTTATAAATATCTAGTTCAGATTACTTGAGTAGAATACTATTCTATGCTTTGTAATTCTATATATCTATCCATTCTCTTCCTGTGCTGTTAATTTCAATGAATTTATACTTATAGTGTATGTCCAACAATATACATTATATTTCTATGTAGTTACCTTTTAAATCAGATAAAAAAATTAAAAACAAAGAGTACATTTTTACTGTCTTCTTTTTTACTGATATAGTTACTATTTCTGCATTCCATTTTTATGCAGATGAGTTATTAGCTGGAGTCTTTTCATTTCAACCGTAATATTTCTTTTATTATTTATTATAGAACATGTTTAGTCATGAGAAAATCACTTATTTGTCTGAGAATATTTTAATTTTCCTTTATCTTGTAAGGATATTCATGCTAAAGAATTATAATTGCACTTTGATATGATACCCCACTCCCTTCTCACCTGTATTTTTTAAATACTATATATTTTATTAGTGCCTTTTAATTTTATACCACACTAGATCTTAATGTGCTATTTCCAAATAACACATATGGTTATCATATCCAGCCCTCTGTTACTCTCGTCACACTCCTTTCCCCCTTATTATCTAGTAGCAGTCTCCTTTCTGCTATCAGGTCATCTTTTTCATATGCCATGTAGTAAGAAACATGCAGTACTTACCTTCTTTCTTTCTTTCTTTGTTTCCTTTCTTCTTTCTTTCTGTACTGGGAAACGATCTCACGGCCCTGCACTCCCTGGACAAGTGCTGTGCCACTGAGCATCGTCCGCCCCTCCCCGTCTCTACTTTTCTGAGTCTGGATTTTGTTGCTTACCATGAAGATCTCCAGCTCTCAGTTTGCCTGCAAATGACAAATTTCATTCTTGTTTACATCTGAATAATACCCCACCATGTGTGCATACCACATTTTCATTATTAGGTCTTTTGGTGGGTCTCTAGGAGTATTTCATGTCTTCGTTATTGGGAATTTGTTGCCACAAACATGAACAAGCATCCTTTGTGTGGTTTGTGGTAAAAATTCTTTTGTGGGTCTTAGTAAATGTGTTTATGTGTGATGGATTTTCTCTTACTATTTTAAAGATTCTGTATTATTCTTTGACTTATGATAGTTTTATAATTATGTAAATAGCTGTAAATGACTTTATGCTTCTTCTACTTGGAACTGCTGAGCTTTTTGGATATGAAAATTAATGCTTTATAAGAAACACATAAACATTTTAGTATTATCTCTTATGTTTCTTAGTTTTTGGTTTTCTGGTGCTTCAATTTTGTATACCTGTAAATTTGATGACACTTCATACAGCTATTAGATTCTACTCATTTTCCTCATCTTTTTTCTTTATATTTCCACTGAAAAACCTCAATTAATTTATCTTCAAGTTCAATTATTTTTCTTCTGCCTACCAAGTCTCCTGATGAGTTCATTAAGGGAATGTTTTTATTTTTATTTGGTACTCCTATCACTTATATCTCTATTAATATTCCCTATTTGGGTGAGTCATCCTTCCGTATTTTGCTCTTTAGACATGATTTCATTTAGTTCTTTGAACATATTCAAGATAGTTTATCTAATGATAGTATAGTAAATCAAAATCTTTTCTTCTTCAAGAATACTTTCATTTGATTGCTGTTTTGTCGTGTCTGTGTATCCTATTTTTTGCATTTTTGCATGTAATTTTTATGAAAACTAGATAATCTAAATAATACTGTACTGCAGCTCTAGAAGTCCAATTCTCTCATTCTAGGGTTTTCTTTGTTACTGTTTATTATTTTTGCTTTTGCAATGTTGTTTAATGACACAACACATATAATTCTATATTTTCTGTTGTCTGTGGTTTAATTCGTTTAGTGATCACTTAATGACTGAACAGAGATTTCTATAAATTTAGAGAAAGGAATCATCTACTCTCTGCTGAGATGCTCTATGTGTGCATTAGGGTAGACTTTAACACTCAAAAAGGCAGTTTACAACTTTGCCTTAACTTTCACTTCCTGCTTATATAGAAACTTAAGATTAAATAGAAGTAGAGCATAAGGCATATTCCTGTCTTTCCTGAGCATGCACACCATTCAGGGCATGTTCAAGGCTCTAACATCTTTCTAGAAATAGATTAGTCTATTTCAAAGCCAGTATGGACGTTTCATTATTGAGCTTCTTCACTCAAGTTTTTTGGTAGCTGTTGCTTGTAAATCTGCTCCCACCATCTTAGCACAGATGTTAAACAATTACCAATTATCACTTAACAATTAACACCTTACCTATGATACTGAAAAACTGCCACTGATTTTTAATGACAAATGCCTTAAGGGAACAGATATTCTCACTAGAAAGTTTAGCTTCAGTCAAAGAACACAAGACAAAATTTTCTAAGAAAATGCTAGATAGGTCAAATAACACAGTTGTGTGGGAACATGGTTTCAGACAATCCTAATGCTGATGTTTCCCTCCAGTGTTTGTTGGACTACTTGATTTTTACGTGATTCTCAATTATTTTTTTCAAGCCTTCTGTGGAATTGGATTTAGGGTGATGAAATCATAAAATCTCAAAACTCTGTTTTTATCAATGTTATGCCATCATTCTTGAATAAATAATGTCCATATTATTGCAAGCATTTTGTCAACTTTCAGAGGACTGGAAACTTATTTTCATGATTTTTCCAGCGTACATATTTTTATGGTAGAAAGTTCTGCCTCAGGATCTCCTTAATCCTCCACTCCTGCTGAATGATGTTACACCTCCAGTTGGGTTTTAATGATGTTTTGTATATTTTTGATACAAGTCATTTATCATATATTTATTTTGAAATTATTCTCTGCCATTCTGTTCCTTTGCTTTTGATTCTTTTAGCAATGTCTTTTACAGAGCACGATTGAATTTTTAAAAATTCTATCTGGTATTCTGTTCTTTCAAGTACTGTGTGTTATATCTAAAAACTTATCTCTAAATTCAAGGTAACCTAGATTTTCTTCTGTATTATCTTCTAGAAATTTTATAATTTTGAAATGTTATAACTAGGTCTATGTACCTAGGTCTACCTTTTGTGAGAAAATATTATGTTCGTATTTTCATGTGTACTCACTGTGCATGTTGAACAGATAATTCTTTCTCCACTTAATTTCATTTGCTTCTTTGTCAAAGATGTTATTATATCTAATTCTGATTTCCCTATTTTGTTCTATTAATTTATTTGGCTCTCACTTCACTAATGCCATGATACCTTGTTTACTTTACTTGTATTATATAATGTCTTGGTTTTAAGGAAGGCAAATACTCTAATTTTATCTCTTCTTATTGTGCTGATTATTCTGGGTCTTTTATTTTTCCATATAAACTTTAGAATCAGCATTATGGCATCTCTAAAATAGTATTATATTATCTCAAAGACAGAGGGAAAATAATTACATTCTATGTAACTCCCCCTAAGGTGAATGTGTGGCAAACCATTATTCTATCCTTTCCTCCCGACAAGAGGCCAAGATACTTACCCTCTTTGTGAATTTTTTATCACTCTATTTAATAATAGATTTTAAGATACAATTAGCCACACTGATAACTCCTTTACTCATGACTTCATTTGAAGTAGAGAATACATTATTTTTTCTCTAAAACTTGAATCTCCTCTCTACTTGTCCCTTTTTATATTTGGCATTTATAATAAGAAGATAATTTCTTTTGAATAAGTATATGGCCAAGAGAAGAAACATAAAAGCTAGGATCATAAATCTCTCTATTCTTTAGGAATGTAAAGATCCCAAATACAAGAGATTCCTTTAGATGAAAGTTAGTGATCACGTAAAGGCAGTCACACAATACCAAGTGCAGAGACAAAATTTCTTTGGTAGTCTGATAAAAGCAAGAGACAACTCCTAACAGAAAATATGTATGCAAATGCTTGTGAAATTTTTATGTAACTACAAAAGAGCCATGGACTCCCAAAATCTAGTCTTTGCCATGATACATAATAAGTTTTCATTTAAAAACAATTTCTATTAGCGACTTACCAAATAAATTTTAAGACATCACAACTATTTAGTTTTGAGGAATGGATAAAAAAAAGTTGTGGTATTTCTGTACAATGGAGTATTACTTAGCTATAAAGAAGGATCACATTGAGATATTTATCAATAAATGGGCGCAGCTTGAGACCATACTCATAAGTGAAATAAATCAATCTCGCATGTGTGAATACCGAATAGTTTCCCTAATGTAAGTAATGATTCTAATATATAAAAGTATGTGGTAATCATGATTCCTCATTATGTGGCCTTGAAGCCTTGTAAAATTTTCACTTATTAATTGGAATGGCTTTATTCTGGGCTGCTTAATATGGAAATATTTGAAGCTATAGTATATGAAGTTATATTCAATTATTTCAAGGAAAAAGACAGACACTATGGTAACTACTACTAAATCGGGTTGTTTGGTGGTGAAGCACTAGGTTGCTGAAATAGTCATGCTTTGACCTGTATTGTTATGTTGTTATGTTCTCTTTTATCTCAATCTCTCCCTTATTCATTAAAAAATTATTTAGTTACTTTTTATGATTTTTTAATTAAGGGGAAAAATTTTTTAAAATTAGCAGGATATATTATAGTAACTTTTTTGATTTCCTATTAACTTGATTTGAAGTCCTGTAATACTCCCATTATCTTGTTTTGACTGATTAGGCTCTGTTCCATTCTGTATGATAGTATCAAGTTTGAGGGTATAGGCAACAACTTAGAAGGCAATAAGATTCACTAAGATGCCCATTCTGGTTTGACTATTATCTCCTTTGGAAGTCCTGTAATGTTTACAATGTTTAGGTTTTATTGGTCTTATTCTCTACTGTTTAGTTCAACTTTATAATACCTAATGAGATAGACAATTCTTTTTCAGGAAGCAAGAGGCATTATGGTAACCATTGTTGATAACCTTGTACTTTGTTTTTACATCATGTGCTATGTCTATCATTGGTTTTGACTGACAGCTTTGTTTTACCATATTTGACTTTATTCTCTTCCAAAAAAAAAATTAGTAAGGACTAAGGAGTAATGAAACTCAAAATGTGTAAATTTTGTTGTAAAAAAGAGAGGGGAAAAAAGGTGCTCTAAAGGATACAACTGCAAGTGTGTTTAGGGATGTTAAACAGCTGACCACATTAATGTTTTTGGTTGGATCATTGAACACAACTGTTTGCAGTCTCACTGTTTGAATGTCCACTTCGTATGCTTTGATACTGTGACTTGAGCAACTATCTCTAAGATGATGATGTGTCATCTATTAACTGGTGATTTCTTACTGGTTTTTTTTTTTTTTGTAGTCTGTATTACTTGTACCCTTACACCACTTTGTTTTGTTTTTCTCTTTTTTCTTTTAAATAAAATTTAAAAAAACCAACTATTTAGTTTTGACTAAAATATAGTAACACAGTTACTTTTCCTTTGAGAAGGAACATTTAATTATCTTTTAATTCTGTTTTTCCATGCAGCCACCAGTAGATCAAGCTGCATACCAGTGATGAGAAAGTAGGAAAAAGTCAAGAACCAGGAAAGTAGTGTAGCCTTCACATAGGAGGGAAAAATAAGTGATCAGCAGTGAACATATAGAGGAAAAATCCGTCTGATAACACAGACACCGCACCTGAAATTCTTCAAAGAGCAATGAGCCACTAATTCAAGTTAGCAGCAAGTTGTGGTCCTAGGCAAACATCCCGAGGCCTGAATGCGGAGACAGTATATGAGATGAGAACTGAAGAGTAGAATAACCACAGAAAATTGTGCAACTAAAAATTTCCACACATTTCTGAAACTGAGGAATTTAAACTTTGCATAATAGCACATACTTAGACTGGATTATTACATATAATTATGCTCTGGTTAACTGCATATTGTTCGCCTTTTACTAACTGGGTTTTATTAGTTATCAGCTGCAGTAGAAGTTGACATTGCTTAACCAGTTTCATTATTTTTAGACAGTGTCATTCATTTTCTTTTCCTAGTTTTCTCAATTCAAGACTTTCTTAGACAAGTACATAGCTATAAAGTAAAAAAAAAAAAAAAAAAACAGAATTTGAAATCAGGTATACTCTACACCAGGCATCCATTTTTTCCCCTGATAACCGTTACTGGTAACTTACTTTTTTCCAGTTTTTATAAAGCATTGGATTAAAAGTTTTCCAGGTATTGTAACAAATATCTCAACTGACTGCACTCAAATTAGCCATTCAAACAAAAATTCTAGTGTCTGGAACAGGCACTGCAGATCAGGAACTCTTCTTATAAAAAATCAACACAAGTCTATTTTTCTAAATTTATTCCACACTCACCCTATAAATATATTCCGTAGCTAAACTGCATTGCAAAATTTCCTAAATAGTTTTTATTAAACCATACAGTGTTTTCTCATCTCTTTCCCCTTGCCCACAAGAGCTTATTTTCCAGCATCCTTCTTACTTAATCTTTGCAGAGAAATATTCCTTGTACATATTGGCACTGTTTTACTGCATTCTTCCATGCAGTAAAAGGAAAACATTCTAAAGGCAAACCCTGGCTCTGTAATCAGGATGCGCAACCAGGAAGAAGGATCTTGTAACTCTTGTGTCAGGTAGCTTCCTGGTAGCTGCTTGGACCCATCAAGCCTTCAATTCAGAGGTTGATGACAGTGAATAATGATGACAACAATAGTGACTATGTTGCTTACATTAAATAATGTCTTAAAACTATCCAAAAAATTAAATATGCATTGGAAAAGCATAAAACTAACATTTGCTAAATGTTAATTATGCATCAGGAGTTGATCTTATCTCAGTTTTCCAAAAGTGTATGTGCGCTAAGATTTTTCCCATCTGATGGATATAGAGACCTCAGGAACGTGTCCAAGGGCACACACAAGAAGTTAAAAAGCCAGAACTACCATTATTCCTTGAAATCACTTCTTTTCAACAGGGCTGAAATTCATAAGAGCAGAAGAATTGCAATAAGAAAACCAGTTGGTGGTATCAAAACCAAACCTAGATGTAACTGACACCTGCCAGCTGATAACAAAGATTTCTGTCTAGTCTCTGTTGCCCTATGCGTGTCAATTTGGCTCTAAGAGAAAGTTCAAGCACTTCTTAAATTTACAAAATATCTAACCCCTGATATACATAGTGCAGAGACTAAGAAAGGGTACGATATTCTAAAATACCAGCATTCTTCTGGAGTCTTTTATATAAGATACTGCTGATAATATAAAACATTCTTTTAAAGAATGTTTAATTGGGAAAATTAATTGTGAAATTATTTCTTTAAAAATGATGGAAAATTGTTGCCTTTTCACAAAAAAATTTTTATTGTAGGGGAAATGTCCAACTTGAAGTGTAATGACTCCAGGATAGTTGGTTTCTTTCTATCCTTTACAAGTACTTTGGGACATCATCTTTTTTGTTCAGTTCTTTTTAAATTTGATGAAAACAAATTAAATATTGCTGTGGAGATTAATGGTAATTTGCCCATATTTCACTATTTTCAGCATGGTATGAAATCATCATCATTTATCTAAATCTCTGAACATCTGGAAAATACATTTTCTACAATGAAAAAAATAAAAGCAACTAATGTGTTCAGTGATCTTTGGGGCATTTAGAAATTATACCCTTGATTAAAATAGAAAAAGTAACTTAAAATAGAAATAATATCTTGTTATATTGCAAAAACATGGAAAATGGTTTTTACTCACAAATTGAAGAGGTTTTGTCTACTGAATAATATTTTGTTTTTTATTTTATTTTTTTCGATCATTTATGAAATAAAATTCTATTTAAACTTTCCTTATCTCTTTATAATCACTATGGCAACTTAGGAGGACGAGTCACTCAGAAGTTCCACAGTAGTTATTTTTCTAAACGTTTATTCCCTGCAAACTCCTTCAGTGAAGCTGGTCTTGCTCAGGTCATCCACGAGCTCCTTGTCTTGTACCTCTCCCCCCAGTATAATCCTTGACTCACAGCTTTTTGATGCTAGACAATCTGCTGCACTCTGGGTGATTCCAGAATGAATTTATCATTTTAGTATTTACTCTCATTACCCAAAAGCTACATTTTAAATTCCAGGATCTCGGTGAAGCTGCAGGTTTATATGTATAAGTGCATCTTAATTGTTTTTCCAGCATCTCAAATTTTGCATATTCATAACTGAATTCCATGTAGCTTCATAGTTAAACTAGCAAGGAAGGTCCTCCATGATTTTGTCTCTGCATGCCTCCGAGCTTCATTTCTTGTGCCTCCCTCTCCTTTGTTATCCTGGGAACGGCCTGTGTGTTCTTGACCCCGCTATGCCAATTCTCTCCCAGAGTGCTCTCGCTTCAGTGGGTTAAACCTTTGCTATTGTTTTAAATTGTGTTAAATAATTTCTTCTACTAAAAAAGGGACCTTCTCTGACACAGTGTGTGTTAATTTCCCATCTTTTACATTCCTCATAATGGCCGTGCTTGTCCCTGTTAACACAACATATTAGAAATGTGTATTTTTCTCTGCCTTTGTCTATAATGTAGAAGACAATGATTTGTAATACACATATTTGCATCTCTAGTATCAAGCACAGCACCCAACATACAGTGACTATATCAGTCATCTTTCCACTTCAGGGGTAGAATACCTGACATACTCAAGTTAAAGGAGGAAACGTTTATTTTGGTTTATAGTTTCAGAGAATTTTGTACATAGTCAGCCGGCTTCAAGGCAGAAATATGGTGGAAAGGCATGGGATAGCAAAGCAGCTTACCTCATGGCAGCCAGAAAGCAGAGAAATCAAGGGCCAGAAAGGGCAGGACCAGGACATCCTACCCCCCCAAAGGCATGCCAGGATGATGTATTCACTACACATGGGCTACACTTCCCCACAGCACATTCAGTTGTGAATTCACCAGTGGATTAACCTACGGTGACAGTAGACCCCGTGATCCGGTCATCTCTAGGTCCCATCTCTGAAAAGTGCCACACTGGAAATCAAGCCTTCGATATGTGCATATTTGGAGGAGAATTTAGATCTAAACCGCAAAATGTTGACTAACCAAATGAAAACTATTAGCTCTAAATTTGTGTAGTTTTGAATCACATATATTTGCACAAGACAGCCTCACTTCCTTTTTCACATTAGCTGAATGTAATTTTACTTCTCTGCTAAAGCTTGAGAGGAAATTGTCTTAGCAAAATAAGATAACAATAATAACTGAGATGCATTTATTAAGTGTCAGGCATTGTTCCGAGTGTTTTATATATACGTTATTACTGATCCTAAAAACAACTCTATGAAATAAATCCTATTATGCTCCTTACTTTTTTTGTGATTAGGCAGAGGCTGAGAGTTTAGGTTTTTCAAACTCAAAACAATAAGGGTGAGGCAAGCTTATGATTTGAAGCCACACCATCTGACCCTATCATCATCATCATCATCATCATCATCATTATTTGCTAATTTAAAACAAAACAAAATAAAAACGAATGGCCATGTAGGAGCTGATAGGAAGTCAGGAAAGTTCTCAGAGAAAAGAGCTTTGCAAGGAACCTTGAAGATTCAGTAGAAGATTGTTAAAGGAAACAGAGAGAGACAGAGACAGAGACAGAGACAGAGACAGAGACAAAGACAGAGACAGAGACAGAGAGAGGGATCTGGTCTGTACTAAGATTCTGAGAGGATCACAGAATACCCAGAAGAGTCTAAGGAACCTCTGGACACGGGTACTGATGGGAAACAGGCTGAAAAGGCGAGCCTGTAGAAGTCCCTTATGGGTTTGTACACTGTGCAAAGAAACATAGAATTTTTCCTAAATTAAGAATTGTTTCTGATTTTTAATCAAGTATATAACGTCTTCAGAAATATAACTTGTTAGCTAAGTGAAGGAATGAAATGAGAATTTGCATGAAGACGCCATCACTTACATTCATCAGTCTGTCTTATATTTCTAAATTTTGAAATATTCCTTGATAAATCATGTAGCTATTACACACACACACACACACACACACACACACACACACACACACTGTAATACCTTGACAAAATTTTACTTCCACTTGCAAACTCCACTTTGGATGATGAGTGTGATCATGGCCATGTGCTCCAGAGTCATGGAATGGGTTAAATTTGTGAACCAAGATATATTTGGTTCACGATCACTGAATATTATGTGATATATATATAATTGTATTTGATATGTTTTATATAAGATTTGCCTTTTATATTTATTAAATATAATTATATATATTTGCATTTAACAATATATATATTTGCATTTAACATATATATATATGATGCTATGTATATTATCTCCAGGTATATATGTAATGGCCAGAACTATAGGAAATGTTTTCTGCTTGCTTTAATTACAAGCATTGAAAATGCTTTTCATGCTTCTCTGAGAAAAATAAGTATGGTATAAATATTCATTTAGTAACTTTGTGTACTTTTCAACTTTACATTATCTGGAAGGCATAAACTTACTATTATTAATCTCTCCTTGGAAGGGGACTACTGATATAATTATTTGAGTTCAACATGTAAAACATTTAAAAATCAAGCATTGGGTCTTCGAGGAAGCAGGAGCCTTAATTTGAGATTATTGTAAATTTAAATATAGATAGAAAGATTAAGTAATCACTAAAATGAATTTTTTTGACTTTTCAAATTCTATGTTTGCCATCTTTTAAAAATATCTATTGTGCTTTTTAATAAGAAATGATGTGAACATATGTACATGTGGTATGCACATGTGTGTAGTATGCAGGAGAGCCCATGGCATGCATGTGTGTTATGACATGTGAGTAGCAATGGCCATGAAGGCTTATGCAGGATAATGATGAGCAATGATTGAATTTTATGGATTGTAATCTATGAGCCACTTTCCTTTTTTTTCCTAGAGAAACTGGTTATAAGCAAAGAGAGCTTTTAATGCTGAGTTCTATAATTATTGTAATGTCCCTCCTAACAGCTGTGTTTTCCATATGTGTATTTTTAGCAGGAGTGATTTTGAAATCAGAACAGCATGTCCTCTCTACCTGCTCTCTCCATGTCCCTGTCTTCTTTACCCGAAATAGTAATTCCACTTACATCTGGTAAAACGTTGATTTAAGGGACCTAATTTTAAATTGTGTGTTTGCTGTCTTTTCTTGATAAGACTACTGCCTGGAGAAATGTTGCACAGCTATTTTAATTTGAATTGATACTTAATGTTAGGATATGAATTTCTTTATTTGGGACTGTGGTGCCAGGAGATATCAAGATGTCAGAAAGTATTCTAACAGGCTGTCACCTCATCTCTGCCAACATCATCCCACTTATTTATTCATCAAGCATTTATAGGGTATCTATTATGCATAAGAAAGATTGAAGTCATGGGCCATTTCCTCACTGTTTTCAGTGTCATAGATGAGGCAACAGGAAATGGAAATTGTGAGATAAAATATAGGGGCTGCCACAACTGAACATTCACAATGTGTTAGGGGACCCAAAAGGACTTCATTTAGCCTTCTGCTGAAGGTGAGAGGGTCAGAGGAAGCAACCTAGAAGAGAAGCCAAGCAAGAAGAACGCTTGGAAAAAACCTACTGCTCTTAACACTCAATCCCTTCAACCAACCTATCCCTCCTGAAACTACTTCTGGCTATTTCCATCAACCATCCTAAGTGATCGCTTACTTAGAATGTGAAGACTGGTTATACTGCACCCTTAATTATGCCATATTTTATCTGAAAAGAAAATACAATAGTTATCCAGTAAGCATTCAATGAGTGTTCATTTTGTGTCAGGTATTATCCTAATGCCTCGTATATAAAAGTGAATGAGACACAATTCCTACACTCAATAAGGTGAAACAAAAGTTTTTTTAAATCTTAGCTAATAATTAATATTAGAGCATCATGGAGAAAAATGAATATAACCCACTAGTATCCAAGGTGAAAAATATGAAAAGTGAGAAGTACAAGAAATGCTTCATTATAGAGCAACAGTTGAGTAAAAGGAAACCAGAGGAGATGGTTACTCTAGGAAGCAGGGACAGGAAAGTCATGTAGGTGAGACTATAACAGGACTAGCCATGGAGGCATCGCAGGGTTGAGTGGAAATGTCATAAGGTGGGGGAACAATAAAAGGAAAGGTTGGATATGAGGGAATTTAAGGTAAAGTGCAAAACAGTAGCAAGAAGTGAAATTATAGAATAGGCAAAGATCAAGTTACATAGGGTGTTATTACAAGGTAGCAAATAACCTTCAAATCTCACTGACTTTAAATCAGAAAGATGTATTCCTCGTGTATACATTGGCCCTGGGTCCGTCTTAGCCCTGTTTGCTAGACGGATCTTCTTTATTCCAGGATTTAATTGCAATGGGTCTCCCCATTTAGACATTGCTATAGTTACCAACAGCGTTTATAGTTAAAGCCTCAGTATGGCACATGGCCTCCTGTTGATGGTCATGAGCCAAAGTGGATTCTTCCACCTCTGATGACAATGAGGCGTGAGAAGGGAAATCTAATTCTATCCCAGAGAGCCGCAGCAAGTAATTAGAGATAAAAATAAAACCTACCACACCACTTTCTGGAACTGCTAGATAACAATAAAGTGCTTTAATATGCAGATGATCTAGTCAAGTTTGCACCAAACATAGACCACGCTGGTTTCCATGTGGAGGCTGAGTGTAAATAAAACATGAGTACAAAGTCCAGACATGGAGTTGGTGACCCTTAATCATTAGGTATCTAGTTTGTCATGCACGCCAGCTTTATCATGATTTTAAAGACTGTTCTAGCAAGCACTGTTTATTCTTTTTCAGTCCACTATGGACTGAAGTTCAAAATCGCACAATATCCTGAGAATTACGCAGTATATGTTGTGGGTACAAATCCACATATAACAAGCCCCATGCTATACAGTCATTTACACTTCCACAGAGTATATAGTTGGTAAATTAGTGATCTTAGAGAATTGATAGCTGATAGAGATCCACAGTCCCTAAACTTTTAGAAGAAAAGATTTCTAGTAAAGCAAACCTTGAAATGAGTCCTAAAGTCTGAGGTGATATTAGTTAACTGTAAAGGGAGGGAGAGTGTTGCAGGAAGAAATGACATGTAAGGGAAAATGGAAATGTGAAAACTTATCGAGTCAAGAAAGTTATATTTTAGGTGTAGTATTTCTGATAGTTACAAAATTATAAATATACACTGAAGTTTATCAAATTATTTTGCTATAATTTTTATTTTAATTTTTTTTTTAAATCGGTACCAGGTATGGAACTCACATGGTGTGCTTGCAAGGCAGGTGCTTATGCTGCTGAGCTAAATCCCCAGCCCCGCTATAATTTTAAAAATACAATAATTTCTTTTTCATCCACAAATGTGGTTGATTTATTTGCTAGACTTTTTTCCACTACTAAACTATTCTTGATTTCCTGAAAAAAAATTCTTGATTGTGATTTTTTAAAAATTTACAACAGTTTTGTTCACATAAAATTTTATAGATTATTTTGATATTTATGTTTTGGAAACTATAAAATGTTATTTGGGGGTTATTTTTCTATCAGTATTATTTTTCTATCAGTATTATTTTATGTATTTGCATACCAGATATATTTTTCTTATCTTATATCAGTGGTTCCTAATCCAGACGATACTTGAAAATTATTAGAATGTACATATAGTACATGCTCATCCTTATATGTAGCCCCAGCCCTATACTGAAGTTCAATTAGAATCTTTGAGTATAGACCAAACATCAATTTTTAAAAGAACAATTACTTTCAAAATTTTTCCAGATGGTGTAATGTATAGCCAAGAACACCCTTGAGTTAGTGGTTTTTTTTCCTTCAAATAAATAGATTTTAAGTTAATTTAATTACTTTTCCGGTTTTTGTCATTCTTTGTTTTCATTTGTTAATTTTCTTTTGACTTTTCATTCGTTTCTCTATTTTCTTAATTTTGAGCCATATTTAATAATATATTTGTAGAAATAATGAATTATTCATATCTGTGTTATTTATGTTTACTATGCTTCCATTGCATACATGAAGGTACAGTACCTGTGGGTATTGCTTTTCCTATATCTCATAGGTTCTGATCTGTATTAATGTTATTAACATTAGTTTTGTCGTTTTTAGATTTTTGATAGACTTAATTTTTGGAGGTAATTTTGATTATAAGTTTTTCTATTTCATTGAGATGTGTGAATTTTTGCCTTTATAAGCTCTGCATTCAGTATTTATTAAGCTTTACTTTATAATACTACTTTGAGTGATCTCATAATATTTAATTTTCGTGGATATTTCATGTATACTTTAACACATGATGTGGTTGGTATTTTCACAAAAAGAGATCACTTAAAGTAGTGAATTTAAGCATCCTACTAATAATCTCCACTGCTGGCTAGAATAGGACATCTCTTATAAATTCTAATTTATAAAGTCACTGCCCGGGGAATTGCTACTTAGTCTTTACTGCTATAAATCACTAATCCACATTTTATGTAATAGTTCTTAAATATGAGATCTACTTAACTAACAGCAAAATTTTCTTCTCTCATTTTTAAGTTTGACTAGCTTTGCCTGTTTTTGAATGTTTTTCTCCTTTTTAGTTTTAAATCTCTCTCTTGCATATAATACACTGAACGCTCTTTCCCTAAAGAATTAAATTGGACTCTTTCTTGATGAAAGAGCCCTTTGCTCACCCCACGATCTCCTCCCCTGCCACTGTCTTTCACCACCAGCCCAGCAGCAAACCCACCTATGCCAGAGTAGAGCTCTAGTGAGGGTTATGACTTTGCCTGGGCATTAAAACTTTGAGATTGTAGATTACACTTTAGTCTTAGCTAAACTCTAAAAGGATTTGAGAAATTTTCATTTCTCAAGTCCATAAATATTGAAATAAAGTCCAAGGATTCTATTTGACTAGGCACAGCTGAATATTAACTACAAACACTGCCCTCTGTAACTTTTGTTCCGCGTGTATTTTCATCCCTTAAAAGCAGCTACATGCACAGTGGGCAGCTTTGCCCAACTGTCCCAGGACTCCTGGGCCAGTTAAACCACAGAACACAAGAGCTGCTTGGAAAGACCCATCACTATCTCCACCAAAAGCATTTTGATTTCATCTATGAGTCAAAATATGCTAACTCTAACAAGTTACCAAGGAAGATTCTTTCACCCCTCAAAAGTTAAAAGTATTTATATGAGCAATACTGCTGGTATTTTACCATGAAATTCTCTTAAAGGAAATCAGACACACTAAAAAAATCTAAATCAGAACTGGAATTTTTAAAATCCAATTTTTTTTAGGAAAGGAAGTAGGACAGAAAAAAACTTGTAAAAGAAGTTAAAAGAGCAGACTTTTAAATTAGTTTTCAACATGGCAGGGAAAAAAACGTCCCTGGGAACTTTCTCGGTATGGGAAGTGTGGATATTCTTGGCCTGATTCCTGTCTGGCACTTCCCTGCACCGTTCCTCCCTCTGCCACACTTCCCCGCCCCTCTGCGGAGGAGTGCTCATTTGCATAATTAAACTGCTTGACAAGGATGCTGAAGGAGTGGAAAAAGGCATACATGAGCCAAGTGTTCTTCAAGTGCCATTCTTACCCTCATCCCTACTATATGGAGGAAATTGCTGCTGCCTCTGCAGAGACTGGGGAAGCTATTACTGAGGTCAAAGTGTTGATGACATATACCTTATAAAATCAAAAGTCTATCAAGTTTGTCAGAAACTTCCTGGCCAGAAGGTGGAAAGAAAGGCAGGGCAGCCAAGGGAGAAATATGAAGGTAAGTGAGACAAAAAGTGGAGATTTGAAATACATTTGGCATCTCCTGTGCTGATACAGAGTAACCCTGCATATGAAGGAGCTGACACTGTTCAAGGTAAGCATGACATAATTCAGAAGACTGCGGACTCCAGCCACCAGATTCTCTAAATTATCTTCAGGAAATTACCCTGAAATGAGCTTTAATTATCTGATTATCAGTGATCTACTAACAATCATGTAAATCTGCAATAATTTAATAATATTTTTCTCAGATAGTTAAGTAGTAATAAAAAAGACATTCTGAGTAGGGAAAGTTTTTGGAGACCAAGGAAAAGTCTCGGTACTGAAGTTTGATCTACAGGACACTGTAACATTATGGTCTCGGCACAGAGCTTAATGTGGGAAAGGAGCGAGACTGCCTTCTCTTGCTTATGTGTCCAGTCACAAGATGTTACATGGAGAACGGTTAAAGTATTTACAAATTGAGACATATGTGAATTTTAATGCTTCAGCCAATGGCTAATTGGAGGTGTTGACCAGAGCCCAGGGCAGCGGAGCCCACTATGGTGGCAGTTACAGGGCCTTCCCCACAGCACAGAATCAACCTAACCATGCCTTGCATCTCTAAGCAACTGAGCAGCAGCAGCTTCCAGCCACTCTGCAGTAGGGTCTATCATAATGTCTGGAGTAAACCTCAGCATCCATGAGCCATTAGTTTAAGCCGATGCATCTCCAGTAGAATATTAACTTTATGACAGCAGACAACTGGTCTGATTTGTTCATTGCTACTTTTCCAATACCGAAACCAATGCCTAATACATGGAAAGCACTAAATAAATAACTGATCAACAAATGAAAGAATGAGAAGATAAGAAGCTAACATGGAAGTTCATTAGCATAATCTACCCATCAGAGATTTAATACTGAAAAACCTGCACCTTGACTTCATTCTTAAGCAAACCAGGATGGCGGATGTTCTTATCACCTGAGCAACAATATGTCTAAATCTTATACAGAAGGCATGAGAGTTTATCCATCAAATAAATGTTTTCCAGTAATATAGTATGTGTCAGACACACACACACACACACACACACACACTGAGACAAGGGTAATGAATAAGACACAGAAAACATCCACTTTGGTAGAACTTCTTTTGGTAGAACATTCTCAAATCCTGCTGTGACCATTATTAAATACACATACATGAACATAAACTCAGAGAATAAGATGTTTTATGAAGAAAGTGAGGCAGCATAAAATGTGATAGTGATAGAAAAAGAATGTTCTGACTTTTTGTTTGTTTATTGCCTTTTTGAGACGGGGTCTCACTATGCAGTTCAGGAAGGCCTTGAGCTCACTTTGTAGCCCAGGCTGGTCTCAAACTTCTGCAATTGTCCTGCCTTGCTCCCGAGTGCTGGGATTACAGGCACGAGCCACCAGACCTGGTGGCATACTGTTTGAGACATGGTGGTTAGTTAGCACAGGTCCTTCTGAGTTGAACAGTGAGTGAACTAGGGGAGTAAACATTGCGGATGTGGGGAATGAGGTGGGGCCACGGCAAAACCAAATGCACAGGCCCTGAAGCGGGAGTACAGTAGGTCCGCTGATAATCTAAATTCTGTTACGATTTGAATGGCCTTTTGAGGTGCAGGGCAGCAGGGAATCTGCCTGCATAACGACTCTTCATGTGTTCACGTCTTTATTCGTTTTTTGCCCTCAAAACCCTAACATTTTTCTAAGCCCTACCCTGTACTAGGATATAAAGATTCCCTTTACTTCTTGTGCATCTGTTACCCTAAGAAACAGGATCATTGTCCAGTATCCTTAGCAGGGATTATCATAATAATGATTTTTGGAAAGATTGTAACTGATCCTGTAACCTGACTCACTTTTAGTATTGACACTGTCTGGAATCGCTTGCTGTCAGCTTCTACACAGGAAGTTTGCGTGAAAGTTGGATTACTGAAGGGTGCATGAAACTTCATTGAGCATGTTTTTCTGGGGCTGAAATAAAAATAAAGATGTGGTACAGGAGGAAAAAGAAGGTGCAGACAAATTTCAAAGAGATCTGAGATGTTCAGGTGCAATTCTCAGGGTCCAATTTCCTTTCCCCCTGCCCCATCCCTACTTCCTCTTTCTTTTATAACAATTTCTTCCTATTTTATAATATATGCTATTTATTCTTTCAGTTGCTTAAATCAGGGAGACAATGCAATATTTACACATGTGTCCAATTTATCTCACTGAAAGAGTATGGTCTCAAGAAACACCCATTTATCTAGAAATGCTCAAGCTTATCCTTATTTATGGCTGTGTATTACTCCACTGGATTAAAAAAAAAAACCTTTTTTTTTTTTTATCCTTTCATTGATTGATAGGCATTTGGGTTGTTTCCAAGATTTAACTACTACAAAATCTGCTGCTATAAACATGGATAACACATAAAAACTGCAGTGTGATATTTCTAATTCCTCAGGGAAGATAACCAGAAAGGGAATAGCTGAGTCAAATGGGAACTCTAATTCTAGTTTTTTAACAACACTTTACACTGATTTCTGATATGGGCATAAAAATGACGGACTCTAAAAAATTTTTAAAAAGTGCTTTATTCGCTGAGCTCAGCTGTGACACTGTCCCCGACAGGAATCAGGAAGTGTTCGTCTGAGCCAGGGTTGCAGGGAGTTATAAAGTAGTAAGTGACAAGGTGGGGAGTTGGCGTCTTAGGAGCAGTTTCTTCCCCCATAAAAGGAACCAGCGTGGTGGAACAAGCAGTTACAGGAACCAGGCAGGCAGGGAGGGGTTCCATGGTGGGTGTGTTACAAGGTTGCAACTTACCTGGCAATTACACAGGTTTTACAGGAAGAGAACAAGTTATAGTAAGAACAGCACAGTTTGAATTTTTGAGCTTGTAATGATCTCCACAGTGGTTGCACCAGTCTGCAGTCCCACCAAGAATGGGATTTCCTTTTTCCTCACAGCCCCTCCAGCACTTGTTGTTGGTTGATTTCTTGATTGTAAGCCATTCTTTCTGGGATGAGGTGGAATTTCAGTGTTGTTTTAATTTGCATCTCTCAAATGACCAGTGATGTTGAACATTTATTTTTTCACATATATTTTCTATTTGTACTTCTCCCTCCGAGAAGCATGTATTCATTTCAGATTCCTGTTTTTGGATTGGGTCTTTAAATTGGGGGATTCTGATTCTTTTCAATCCTTTATATCTCCTTTGTCTGAGGGACAACTTGCTGAAGCTTTTTCTCACTCTGTGGGTTTTCTTTACATTTTATTGGTGATTTTGTTTGCTGTGCAAAAGCTTTTCAATAGGATGAGATCCCAGTTGATGATTCTTTAATTCTTGTGCAATTGGCATTTTGTTCATTAAATCTTTGTCTCCATCTATGTCTTCAAGAGTTCTGACTATTGTCTCTTCCAGAAATTTAATTTTCCTGTTTTTTAACCCATTTCCATTTTAGATAAGTGCATGATGATAGATATGGGTCTAGTTTTAGTTTTGGGTATGTGAAAATCCAGTTCTTATTAAAGAGACTTTCTTGCAGCGAACATGCTTGGCCCTTTTAGGGTTACAACTAAGTGTGTTTGGAGTTGTTTCTGCTTCTTGTTATCTGTGGCACTGACCCTCAATTCTGTTTTTTTGCAAATACCATGATGGTTTTTTTTTTTTTTTTTTTTTTTTTTTTTTTTTTTTTTTTTTTTTTTAGTTATAGTAGCTTTGTAGTATAATTTCAAGTCAGGGATTGTGTCTCTCCCCCCCCCCCCCCCCACACACACATCTTGCTTTGCTGCCAAAAATTGTTTTTTGCTATTCTCAGTCTCTTCTGGTTCTGAATAAATTTCAGGTATTGTTATGGTTGATACACTGTGTCAATGTAAGAAGTTTACAAGTTTAACTGAGAGACTCAGCAGGGAGCCAGGATCCTTACTTTGTAAACATTCTCATCCTGTGCAAGAAGAGGGTTCAGAGATTTGTGAGTGCTACATCCACTACCCAGCAGGGGATGGGGATGATCAATATAAGGGAGGAAAAAAAGGCTTGCTGTTCCTCCTTTTGCTCTGTCCCAGTGCCATGCCACCCTGCTTTGGAGGCAGCTAGTTATGGGCTGAAACTTCCAAAATCTATAAGCTAACTAAACCTTTCTTCCTTCATTTTGGGTGTCAGGTATTTTGCCTCCGCAATGAGAAAAAAGTAACTTAGACAAGTATATTTTCTCTAGTTCTGTGATGTTTGCTAATGATAATTCTATTGGGATTCCATTAAATCTGTATAAAAGTACTCTGCAGAAAACTGGAATAGATGGCCTTTACCTCAATCTGATAAGGCAATCTATGACAAACCAACAGTCAGCATCATACTAAATGGTCAAAAACTGAAAACTTTAACTCTAAAATCACGAACAAGACAAAAATATCCACCACCACCCTCCTGTTCAGCATAGTTCTAGAAACTTGAGCCAGACCAATTATATAAGAAAAAAAGTAAAAAGACTAAGGATAGGAAAGAAAGAATTAAATCATCATTATTCACAGAGGACATGATGCTTTGCCTAGAAGACCCCCAAAACTCTAGCGAAAGATTGTACATTTAATAACTTCAATTATGTAGCTGGGTATAAATCCTGCACTCAAAAATCAATAGGATTCTTGTAGGCAACAACGCACTATGAGAAAAATTAGAGAAACCATACCTTTCACAGTACCGCTCCCTCAAAAATGAATACTTAAGAATTAATCTAACAAAGGGAGTAAAAGTTAAAAATTATGGTTCTTTGGAAAAAGAGCTAAAGAAGATATCAGCAAATGGAAAGATATCCCTTGTTCATGAGTAGGAAGTACCAAGGTAGTAAAAATGGCCTTCCACCAGATTTTAATATCAAGAGGTATATTTCATTATTTTATTAATCACCGTGGCATTCGTAAGCATATCCTGGCTTTAGAGAAGCCTAGGCACCAAATTAATGAGGCATCTTTTATATCTCGCTGACCACGTGGCTAAAATCAAATTGTGTAACTGGTATTAAGATAAGGCAATTATCTAAATTTTCAGTCAACACTGCAGACAAGTCGTACAAGGTATATTCAGGGGAGTCTGGGACTCTCATCAGCGTGTTATAAGCCATTAGCAACCACTTATCACCACTGAATGTCAGAACTGAGGTTCCCGGCATGCCTATAGCTAACCGTAGTTAACTTGCACCATATTTTTAATACCATTTTTTTTTGTCTTTTTCCTTTTTATCGGTACCAGGGATCGAACTCATGAGTGCACCATATTTTTGAATTAACTCAATCTTTGCATAGTTGCCAGTCCCTTTGGAGAAAGTTCTCCAGCTGAGTCAGGTTCTTCTTGCATTTCTTTTCCGTTTCTCATTTACAGCAGATTCTCTAACATGCTGGTTGTTTAGCCTCCATGTCACTTAGTCATGGAACCTGCTGTTGACATATGCATTAAGCTGTAAAATTTTTAAAAAGTGAAATTCCGTCTATGCCTATCTTCATCTTCTTTCTTTTCTAACCATTCATTTCATACAGGTCCATGAAATTAAAACATGTATTAAATATATCACCTGTTTACTCCTAAGGCTGCAGTATATCTATATTTCACAGATCTTTTAGAAATCAAATAGGAATCCCCAAATTAGCATGCTAAAAATAAGAATTATTTCTCTTTCTCATATAGTCATCCTCATCTTAATAAATGCCATGAAGATTATTCAGTTATTCTTCTTCACCTGGAGCATATATTTTTCACTTTTGACCTTCCTTGCAATCTATATGCAAATATCAGCACATCAGATAGTTCAGATCACAAAGTTTTCATAAAAGTTATGATCCTTTCATTTTTAAAATACAACAGACCAGCATATTACTAGGAGAATGTGCAAAAGAGAGCAAGGAGGAGGGCTGGGAAAACTTAGGAAAACCTAAGAACTAGGGCCTGGGAATTTAGCTCAGCGGCATAAGTGCCTGCCTTGGAAGCAGGCAGTCGTGAGTTCAATTCCTGGTACCAATAAAAAGGAAAAAGAAAAAAAAAAAAAGCTAAGAACTTATTTTCCCATGAGAAATAGGAAAGATGTGAGACAAAAACTTGTAATGCTCAAGAAGCCAAAGGAAAAGAATGTAAAGTGAAGACTAAGATGAGTCTTTAGGAATCACAAAGCATATGGTTTCTCAGTATGAAAACAAAGCACTCTAAAACACTAGCAACAAGAAAAATCTCAAAATTAAACCTGCACTGTCTTCAGACAGAAAAGCTATAAGAGTTCCTTCTATTTACAAAAAAAAAGTAAGAATTAAACCCATAAAAAACAAAGAGAAAGAGAAAAGGCAACTTGTCTAATGTGGGATTGCATAAAATTTGGGATAAGGGCAGATTCTGGCACAGGAAAATAATACTTTATTTTCATTAAGGTGTGTAAGGTCAAGTCAAAAAGAAAATTACTTCCTTAATGCCAGTAATGACAATTAGCAAGTTCTACTGGCATAACAACTCAAAGATACACTGCTTATACTCAGTTTCTGCTTTATTCTATTTTTAGAATGTAAAAGGATTTTGCTGAATTTTGCTTTCTGAAACAAAAGCAGTAAGGTCAAACCATTATAGAAACCCAAATATACTTGCATTAGGGGCCACAAATGATGTAGATAAAGAAAGTGAACTTCTTGTTAAAAAAGTATGGAAAGCCCTGTAGGTGGCTGCCACCCTATATCTGCAGGCCGCTCCACCTTAACTCCCTCTAGGAGTTGTTTGGTAATTAAGCAGCACCTTGCCTGCTTGTTTAGCCTGGCCCATTATTCAGGGATTATGCTTATGAGCCCACGTGTGGGAAATTTGAATTGACCTATAACTCTAGGTTCTTGCCACTGTTGCTAAGTTACCTGCTGATGTCTCAGAACCCAAATCCCTCCTCCCCAATACCCTATATATTTGATACTCCTTCCTTGAATAAACGAGACTTGATTGGACTTCTTCATCTTGTCTCCATCCTTTGTGTCTCTTGTTCCTTCTTCATCCCCACTCCACCACCAAGGTCTCCGTGGACTTCCCCACAGGCCAGGTCAAAAAAACAAATCACAAAAATAGTGTCAAATAGCATTGAGTCTTTTGCATCCTAGTAGTAGTAGGTTAATTTCTTTCCAGAAGAGCTTCTAGCAATGCTACTTGTAATGGTACTCAAAAGTATCACACACAAAGTATCTTACTACTCGACTAAGAAAAGAAAGTTCTATCATCAGTGAAAAAAGAAAATGCAAAGATGGGGTACAAGCAAAAGTGGAGAAGAAAGAACAGGACCTTAAACTCATCAAGATTAAATTCTGGAAGAACCTCAGTTTTTCAAGAACAAGAACTAGTACCATTCACTAACAAGGCCTTATTAGGTGTACCCTTCAGCCTTGTAAGAATGTAGTCCTAGCAGTGTCTTTTGCTTTTTACATAAATGTAACTTTTGTAATTGAAAAAAAAGATTCTACCTTAACAAAATTAAGTCAAAATAAAATAATCTTAAAAGTAAGTTTACAAAACTATAATACACTATCTTATTAACCTAAAAAATATTTTAAAAAGAGGATAAGTGTAACACAATACAACCTGATTACATTTACATTTTAAAATGTAAAAATATTTAGAGTGAGTGAACACTTTTAATGTGAAAGCATTACATAAAAGGTAACAAATACTCAACTGTAATAAACTTATACATGTGTGGGTGTATTAGTGAAGAGAGAAGATAAAACTGCCAAATAAAAATTCTGAGTTGCTGTGTACTTATCTTCCTGTTACTGACTTATGAAAAAGTAAATACTAATTGGTAAGGAAACTCATGACACTAAACTATCTACTATGATGAATCATAAAAGTTAATTTAGACTGAATTTTAAATGCAATATTATCACATTTTCAACCTCTTTTTCTAAGACATTAATTAAAAATAGTCCTTTTATGTGTAAGTCCATAGTTACTGTATAAAAGACTTAAGTATATTTGACATCACAACTGAAAATGAAAAAGAACTATTTTCCTGAATGCCCTTGGTGGTACCAAATTAAATAATATCAAATCAGTCTCAGAACACTTTTTTTTAATTCCCAAGCTGGACAATAAAAACAAAAGATTAAGTTAGAAAAGGCCAATATAAGGTAAAGATTCTTTTCTGTTAGTTGTATACATTTAAGTGACTCCTATATAGAAAATGCCTAAAAGGTTTTTAATTTTAATAAAAGAAATAAAATAGAATTATTTAAATTCATAAACAATCTAGCTTCTTTTTAAAAGACGAGTTAAAATTTCTATTGTACAAAATCTACAGGAAAATCAGGGGAGATAAAAATATATTCACTGATTCTATCTATTACACATTCGGTTCCCTCAGTAGAGCAATTTTTATTTGTCTTTGACTTCTATGCATTTAAATGTCTCATACAGAATGCATAATCGACATTTCTTCTTCCCAGCATGACTCTGTGTCTAAGCCTCCACAGTACCACAGAGAAGCAAGAAAAGCTTTCATGTGTGTAATTCAGACCACAGTAAGTTAGTCAAGAAATAACCTTCTGATTAAGCCAGATATGATGTGCTTTTTAAAAGTTAGTTTCCTCTTCTAAAGAGAGGAAACCCATGGACAAAAGTGATTTTGACAGGATCTGAGGAATATTAGAGTCTTCTTATCAATTAAAAGATAATTTCAACTGTAGACTATCTTCAAAAACAAGACAACCTGTGTCTAAATTTAACATCATAAAAAACATGACAAATTATTTCTCACATTCCTTAAAAATAATGCATCCTTTCAGCCACACAACTTTAATTTCAATATAACATATAAATATGGAGATTTTAATGTTAACAGTAATACTTATGAATGTGGCAAGTATTCCCTGATTCTATATGCAGATTACATAACGAACCTACTACATGATTTTTGACTTCTCAGTCTAATCTGAAATGTAAACAAAAGGCTTTCGGAAGGATAAAGAGTTATTTGGAGACAGCTGTTGCCCAGTTGTGAGTCCTCACCTCTCTTGATGGTGGTGCTGTGGCTTCTTTAGTCACAAGCCCAGTGAGAGGGGCTTTGATGGACCTCTCACCACTGCTCTATCCCGGAAATGCTAAGCACTGGTGCACCCTGGAGGACAGAACCAGAAGAGCCTTCAGTGCCTGAACTCCACAGATCATGAAAGCAAGTGACAAATAGGGGTTTCTCGGAGAAGTAGTGGGTCTTGTGATAGTGCCAAGTAAGACTGTCTAAAAGTCCTGCCCCCCCACAAAAAAAAAAAATACAGAAGGGAGAAATTCGTCACAAAAAGAGACTGGATTTATGCTGTGTAGGGCTCAGGGTAGAGCATTAGTGACTATTGAAAGCAGAGAAACAATCACTCAAGTTATGGGAGCTGCAGCAGGGGAAAAAGCTTAACATTGACAAAGGATCAGACAGAGTCATCACCATTCCCGTGTCATAGGTGGAGTCAGCTGCAATGACCAAGAGGTACAAAACCAATAGGTACTAAGAATAGGTACTAAGAACATAGAACCAGTAAGTACTAAGTAAGAAACATCTAATCCCTTCACTTCTTCCTGGAGAAGTGAAGAAATTAAGAGAAGTCCTGAACAAAAACAAGCACAATGGTTAACCAGGTTGAGAGGAGGCAGCAAGAAGATGATCCCACCTTCCCTGACTAGAAGCTCACAAGTGAAAGAATCTTCAATTTGGGAAAGGAAGGAGACCTAAAGCTAAGTTACACTGGACATTTTTTCTATTTATTAAATGAAGATATATTTGTTATTTGAAGTAACCACAGATTACCTAGGGATGAAGAGATGAGCCAATGGGAATGGACAAATCTTTCAATCATGGAAAAAGCAATTTAAAAAGGACATTTAAAAATGTGCATTTGTAACAACCCATGAGTTTTAAATAATCTGTATTTAGGTTTTTAAAAAACACAGAAAGTTTAAGGAAAAGACTCTTACTCCAAATTTTGTTCCACATCGCCTAAAAGGATGCTCTAAAATATATCCACTCAAATTTAACCCTGGATATTTTGATATGTCGATTTGGGGGGGAGTCTCAGCAAGAGTATTCCCGTGAAAATATCCAGAGAATTCTGATATTCATCATGGATGATGAACAATTCATTTACATAAATACATAGATTGCAGGACAATAACAATAGGTTATTAAACAGAAAAGGTCTTGCGAGGGATGTGACTAACATTTTGAGGCAGAATTAACAGGGTTAGATTGGATACATTATTTATACTGTTAATTTTTCTCATACTCTGTAAGGATTGGTCACTAATGCCAAAGGAGTAATAGTTAATGTTCTAAAGAGCAATTTATATGCAAATGTTGGAAGCTGCAAGCAGCTGAGGAACACCAAGTTGCTGAATGCAGACAAAGAAGGGACATTCTGTGAGAAGAATGCAGAATTATTTTGCAGAATTTTGCTCCTCTATGGTGATTGTGACTTTTGTAAAACACCGAAAGTCCCTTCATGAAATAGCTCTAGACCTCAAGTACCAAGAATATCACACATCTTTCTGTATTTATATGTGACTTTAAACCAACCATCCAAAGCTGAAACTATTCTCTTAAGGTTTGTCATGATTTGCTTACAGCTCAACATCTGAGTTTCCAAGGATGGACAACTTCTGAGAATTTAAAGATAACAACTTATGGAAATGATAGAAGCAAACAAAATCCAAGACAGATAACCCACATCTTGGTCAGACTGCAGGTCATGAATTGCATAATTCTGGAATTTTTCAATTAGAAACTTAGGAAAAAGCCATGATATCAAATTTTAAACTTCCCCATTAAGCCACATAGCACATAAGTTAAGCCTCCCAAAACTTATTTTATCTTTTCAGATTTCTGTTTATAATATTTCTTAAAGTATTTTACGGAGTTTGCGTATCACAGCTTAGGATTCTAACCAAGGAAAGACTTTGATTTGAGCTCTGAATCTAAAGACAAGCCCTTTGTTGTAGTTAAGGCTTACAAGGGAAAAGATTTAATACAGGACACATAGTTTATAGGATTATTTTATAGTATTTAACCAAAAATCAAATGCAAAAGAGGGCAGGAGATCTGCTGACACATTAAAGACCCAACAAATCCAACTGAGGGTTTGAATCCCACAGCAATGGACTGCATGGGTCCAGTTGAAGACCTAGAGCCCATAGCAATGTCTTCTGTAAATCTGTATCAGGGATCTGTAATGGGAAGGCCCAAAAGCCAGTGGTGGAAGCTAGAAAATTTATACCAACAAGGTGAAGGGTCTGTGCCAGTAGGCTGAGGGGTCTGTACTGGAGCCAGAAGTGACACAAACTAAAGTCCAGAACTCCTCTGAAAAAAATGCAGCCATCCTCTACAACAGAGAGGTTCAGGGGTCCTTTGATGATAACAACTGAGTTCATATCAGAAAAGCCAGCATTAAATTCTTCTCCAGGAGAATGAACAACACATCATCTTCCTCTCCGGCTCTTTTTTTATGTTTATACGGTGGGCTTTCTACAACCAGCACCATGCTGATTCATTCAGCTGGGTGTTACAAGCTGACCATTAGTTAATCACCACACCCTGCAACTTAGTAATGACACTTAACTTCTATTTCCCATCATTTTGACATCTATAAAATTAGGAAAATGCCAACTATTTTCTCACTTTATGGATTGTTAAGAAAATAAGTTAATATGCAAAATATTTGAAATTATTGTATGAACTGAAGAGTACTCCACAAATAGAAAATTGATACTTCAGATAGATGCCCTATTCACCTACCAGCTCAAAGTGGAGTACTTTATGGTCTTCGCTACTACTGTTTGGGGCACTTGTCCAGGAGTCTCTTGCTTTCCCCACTTAGCTTACTTGGGACTCCTCTTTCACACTGATCTGGCCAGTGGCAGTGTTTCTTGTTTGTGACTTTGATTTGAGGATAGAAGTGACTTATCTAACACTTGGTAAATATCTCACCTATCTCCCTCATCCCAGCACCAGCTAGTCTAGATTGTTTCCCTCTTAAGGTTTTACCCAAAAGAGGAAAGGGGCATAATTCTTTTTCTCACTTCCCTAGTACTAGTCCTGGCAAATGATAATCCTGCAAGACACACCTAGAGATGAAAAAGAGCTAGGCCAGTTTCCATAAGGATCAGTAGTGAGATGACCAATCATAAGCACTTTGTGGAGGGACATAGTTCTGAGTCTCCATAGAGCAGCAACTCCCAGTTGGGGTTCACTCCCAGAAGCTTTGGAGACAAGGGGAGAAAGAAACAACCATCCCCCATCCTGCCTTATTTGGGGCAGATCACCTTCCAAAGGCCAGGAAGGAGAATACAGTCAGAAAAGAGAATACTGTCCATTACATTCCAATGCTTTGTGCTAATGAACAACTTAGTAAGAATAAGTATCCCTGAATAGCTTAGAGGAATATAACTGTTTCTTTGCTCTCAATTTAAGGTAAAAATGAAGGGGCACATTATAAGTAACAGAACACAGGAAAAACCCTTGTTAGAGTTCTTGAGCTTCTTCACAATGGAATTCTTAAAATTCTCACAAGAGGCAGAATGAAATAAAAAAACCTAACATGTTAAGTGCTGGTGTTTGCCATGCACTGTGGAGGATGCTTTACAGTGTGACCTCATTGAATAGTCTCATTAGCTTTGTAAGCCAGCTCATGTCATCTGACATGTAAGGCTGCCCACTAAATGAACACCCTCTTCACATTTTAATAATTTTCCATGTTATCTATTCAGCCTTCCAACCAGATGCACCTGCATGATGAGTCTTCAATTTGGAACTGAGAAATGTGAGAGTGAAGGTTTTTCAGGGCCTTTGTATTGCTGGCATGAGTGGCAGTAAAAGAGTCCAGCTATGGAAATTGTACAACAGTTGCATAAAGGTCAAGTTCCTGTAAGCTGGGTTATCACATGCAGGTGGAGGCAGTAGCCACGAGGTCTTCATGAGGTCACCCTGCAGCCAAGTATTCATTACTGCTTGTGAATGCTGAGCCTAGAGTCTATTTTCTAGTATTTCCAGCAATTCTTGAGCTACCCAATATGTTTTAATAAATGCCTTTTTTTAATTTAAAGAGAAAGAAATAGACAAAAGATATATGGAGATTAAAAATGGGTAGAAATAATACAGAATTACAGAAAAATAAATGATAAGAAATCAGCAGTTGATAAATTACATATTGTCAACTTAGAAATAGTTGTTCAGTTTACAAAATTAAAGTATGTAAAGTGACATTCAAATAGTGACACTGCCAACAGGTTCTGCTCAATGATCCAACAAAAACATAGTAATATGGTTATCAGTCCTACATACTTGTTTTTTTATCTTAAAGAGGGTGAGATTAAACATATCAAAACAGAACAAAACAGTTCAAAAAGAAACAATTTAACGAAATACAGATTTCAAAGCAAGACCACTGGAGATCTTCACTATCTATCTAATTATCTCTAGTTTCTTCCAAATAGTTGTCCCCATCTTCACACATATTAAATACATAATGCATATTATAGAACTAATCAAATCATTACAGGATGATGAAGGCTGTTAGGTCTCCAAGGTCTGACAGCAAGGAAGACAAAAATAATTACCATAGTGTCCCTCATTCTCTTCATAGTAGCTGTCCTTATCTTTACATATGCTGAAATTGAACTTAAGAGACTAGACTAATATCACTCTGATCAGTGAATAATAGTATTACTAGATTTTTATATCTTAATGCTACAGAATTAGCATTAGGTTTCTTAGTGTCTGTTCTTCAGAGTATCTGCTCATTACATCTTGCATTAAGTAATCTGTTCCCATGAATAAT
Organism: Cavia porcellus; assembly: GCF_034190915.1. NCBI lineage: Eukaryota > Metazoa > Chordata > Mammalia > Rodentia > Caviidae > Cavia > Cavia porcellus. The sequence continues at coordinate 62,755,252 of NW_026947504.1, forward strand.
TTTTTAAAAATCTGCTCATGTGTGAATTTCTACATGTATATCTATTCTCTCTATATTATTGGGAAAAACAAATCATAACAAGACAGCAAAGCAAATTCCTAGAAAAACATGTAATGAAAAAGCCATATAAGACCACAATATTTGGTGATCTACCGTAGTTACTATGCTTTCTCTTGTTATTTTCAATAGACTTGTCCATATCATCAGGCTTAATATAGTTAAGCATAGTATTACATAGCTATTTTTATGAAAACACAACTTTGAAAACATTGTAGGACTTCAGAGCTGTTAATAATCAAAACTGGTATGGATATCTGTTACATCTTGTCATTTTCAGAGTAGTTACCTCTACTTTTAGGGTTGATACTATCAAACATACCGAATTCAAATAAATTAAGCCAAGGCAAAACCATGGTCAAACGAATTGGATTCAAATAAGATCAGTTATAATAAGACAATGTAACTAATACAGGGTTTCAGTTTAAGTTAATAGGAAATTAAGGATAGTCACCATGGTAAAACCTGCTATTTTTGGGTGAGATGTCTATGCCCTCAAATCTGATACGAGTGGACAGACTGGAACAAATTAAATTCAATCTAAACAGGGCGATAAGACCACTGTGTCTTTTAAATCCTCTGCCTTTTTTATAGTGTATTAAAGCTATCTATACTAAAGATTATAGCTTACCGTCTCTGCCTCATGTCTGTTACTCCACTTTGCTGCTATAATTTGTCTACCTTATTCCCTCATTCCACTGTCTGCCCTGTTCATTGAGGCCTCTCTGCCCCTGTTGCTGGAATCCTGGTATCCCTTCCTCTCTCTCTCTCTGGAATGTCCTTCAGCACTCTCTGTAGGGTTGGTTTGGTAGCCATGAACTCCCACAGTTCCTCCTTGTCTTGGAAGCATCTTATTTCTCCTTTAACATTGAGAGAGAGTTTTTCTGGGTATATGAGTCTTGGTTGAAATTTATTTTCTTTCAAAACTTGGAATATTTCCCCCGATTCCCTTCTTGATTTGAGAGTTTGTGTTGATAAGACTGTTGTTAGTTTGATAATTTTCCCATTGCAGGTTATCTGTTTCTTTTCTCTGGCTGCTTTTAGTATTCTGTTCTTTTGGTGGATTTCCGGAATCTTGATTATTATATGTCTGGGTGTAGATCTGTTTTGGTTATAGGTAGCTGGTGTTCTGTATGTCTCATTTATCTGGATATCATTTCTTTTTCCCATACTTGGGAAATTTCCCTTTAATATATCTGTGAATATTCTTTGTATTTCATTTTTGGTTGCTCCTGCTTCCTCACTTACATGCTTTATTCTTAAGTTATGTATCCTTTTGTCATCTTCTAGTCTTTGAATTGTTTCTTTCTGGTTCCTTGTTATTTTTAAGGTCTTTTCATTCATGATCACATATCATAAATCTCTCTTCAAGTTTCAAAAGGCTAACTTTAGTTTCTGTCAAGTCATTTTACCAGTGTTCAGTGGAGTTTTTAGTTTCCTGGTAATCTCTTTGGATCTGTTTCATATATTCTAGGTTGTATTTAAATTCTTCTTCAGAAGTTTCTCTTTCTTTTCTGATTTCCTCCATTCTTCCATCTGTGTTCTCTTTGGAGGTGCTTATCATTTCTTTAATTAATCTCTTTATATCTTGCCTCACTTGGATCAGAAGTACAGTTTTAAATTTGTCTATGAGTTCATGAAGTAATTTCTTTATTTCAGCTGATGCTGTGTCTAGTATTGGATGGTTACTGTGCTGGTTCTCTTCTGTGTTTACTTCTCCTGAGCTTATTTTCTCATGTTCGGCAGCTGGAAATTTTTTTATTTCTATCTCTTGTCATGTTTGTGTTTTTTTTTTTCAAACTGGTGTGTCCTAGGGCCTTTCCAAAGCGTGCTGACTAGGGTTTTGCTGTTACCTGAGATATCTTAAACTCCCTCCCAGGGGCTTGGGATGGTGCAGGGACACTCGCCCCAGGCCACACAGTCCAGAGTTCAGGGCATAGGCAGGCAGGCCCAATTCCCCAAAGCTGGTATATCACAGCAGGAAACTAGAAAGTTCTGGTTCTGTATTTTTTATTATTGTCTGAAAAGGTGTTTTCAGAAGCAGCTTCTCTGGGCTCTGTTCACAGCCGCTCCATGGGGCTCTGGTCATGTGGGCCTGGTAGTGGTGAAAGACCAACTTGCCTGCTTGGGGACCTTGGGGGCGCTCTGGCAGTGGGGGCTCACTCAGCGTCGACACCAGGGGCTCAGGTCCTCATGCAAGTGGTGAGTGTAAAGCTGGCCATGCATCCCAGCAATTTGGTCCCAAGCCCACAGGGCCACAACCCACCCTCTTCCTCACGCCCTCTTGGACGCGGCCAGATCCCTGGAGGCAGCAGTGGTAGTGGGGGCAGAGACAGCCAGTGAGCGCCGAGTCCTTTCACTCCCACAGCCTCTGTCAGGTCCCTGGTGACAGAGTCGGAGGTGGCCGCTAGAGGCAGTGGCATGGGGATGGCTTGTCTCACCAGCAGCCCGGAGGCACTCAGGGCTGCATGGTGGTGTAGACAGCCAGGAATGAATGTTTGATTCGTTTTTATCACCTTAGTTTTTCTTTGGGATGAGAGAATTCCTCACCCTCTGTTCAGGGCTCCCCTTATTGTATTATGTTGAGTTCTGAGTTGACTATCTCATGGAGCCACTGTAGCCGGCTGTTATATATCCGCCATCTTATCTCCACTCTAATAAATGCCTTTTTTGAAAGAGAAAAATAATTCACAGAGGATAAGCAACAGTCCATTGGCCACATACCTGGTAAGAGATGAAAGTGGAACAAATACGCCATCTCCACAAGACACCGAACAGTTTTCTGAGACTGTAAATCCTACTTTAACTATCCTCTTCACATATAGTAGAGTTTAATAGACTGATTCAAATGTCTTGCTTCAGGCTAGAACATACAGACTACGTGGTCATTGAAACATCATGACCCTCAGAGTAGAGAGGATGGTTTTTCAGAGAATTACATAGCAACCACCTCTGACACAAACATTTAAGTGTTGTAACATCCTCCCAAATGAAATGACCTTCGGTGACTCACATTTTCCTCCAGTGTTGAGTTACACTCTGAGTCTCTGAGTCATTTCTAAATGAGTGGATATCACTGATCAGAATCCACTGCTCTTTACCAGATGGAACTACATTGCTGAGAAACATTAGGGGCTGCACGGACTGAGTTTGTTCTGCTAATGACTCAGAAGGGAGCCAAGAAATACTTTGAAGCGACCCAGTGTCCTGTTTTTCTGCTCCTGGGTGATTTTCCTCTGTGCCTTTTTGTACTTTTTGATCAGGCATTTAATGATTAGGAAATAAGAATTTCTTGGATTGGGAAATATAAAGGACATGCATTCAATGGAGAGGCTGAGAGAAACAGAATCCATGTTGAAATATGTTCTTTATGACCAGGCATTTTTGAGTTAGGTAAGGCAACTCTCTATCCCAAGCTAGTATGCTCCACTCATCTGCCAATATGCACAGAGGATAAAATTAGCTTTTTATCACTCCAAGGGATACCAACGGAATGCAAATCTGCTGAAAAAAATCTTATCATGGGCTATGGATGTAGCTCAGGGGCACAGTGCCTGCCCAGTAATAATGAGGTCTTGAGTACCTCATTATCTGGTACCTAAAAAAAAATTATCACAAGTCGAAGAATAAACATTTCATTACTGCTTGTGAATGCTGAGCTTAGAGTCTATTTATCTAGTGTTCCGATCAATTCTCTTCTCTTTACTGTCTGCATTTCCCTTTACACAAACTGCATGCATCCCAACACATTGTACTTTAATCGTAGGCCTGGTATCAGTATCTATCAATCTGTATCTGTTTGATTTGAATTTCTCTGAGGTGTATTTCATTTTTGGTTCCATGCATTTTCAAGTACAGCTAAAGTCTTATCCCGATACCAAGTATTTTAAGAAGAAATGAAAAATTTGTCAATATATAGAAAACTATGAAGGCTAAAAGTAGGATTTGTGCAAACCACTGACCTCCTAAATCAGTCATTTCCAGATTTGTAGTTTTACTACAAATCCCAATATTTAGACTAAAAAGAAGGGCTGTTTAACAAAGTTCTAATTCTAAAATTTACAAAGTTTACTTTGTAAAGCAAAGGAACAATGATGCCACCTTCACAAACACAAATCTGAAATGAAGAATGTGATTGTCAGTCCAATCCACACCCAATACATTCCTGAATACTATTGGTCACAGCAATGAGAAAAATGTAATTTACACATTACAATGTTACCATTGTAACATTTTATTAAGGTTACTGGTGCAATTTTGATACACATGATTACATTCATCATGAGGAATTTGTACCTCTACATGGTATGTCTTGATTTCTCTTTCTTTCCCACTTACTTTCCCTCATTTCTCCTCTCTTCCCCTCCTTAATTACAAATTTTTTGTTTCCATTTTATCTTTATTTTATCATTTTTTTTCCTTTCCTTCCTTTCCCCCTTCTGCTGCCCTAGTTACCCTTTCTTTTGAACATTTTTTTCTATTTCACAATATATAAGACATATTTGGGTTCTTTTGTTTTAATTTTGAAGAGAATAGAACCAAATGCAATAAAACAGAATATAGTCAATCAAAACTAAACAATGAACTTGGTACAGGACTTCAAAACAACATAAAAAGAAATCAATAATAGCTGCTATCACACCTCTTAACATCTTCAAAATAACTGCCCATACCATCAAGCTAATAAAATCAAACCAAAAGGAACAAAATAAAATCAACCAAAACAAACCAATGAAAGTAATACAGAACTTCAAAATAAAATAATAGGAAAACACCAGTGGCTACCATAATGCCTCTTCAAAATAGCTGCCTATACCATCAAACAGAATACAATCAAACGAAACAATGAAATCAATCAAAATAAAACAATGAAAGCAATACAGGGCTTCAGAGCAAGATAATAAGAAATCAATAATTGCTTCCATAATATATTTTGCTATCTTTGAAATAGCTATATGCTATCAAATATAATAAAATCAAACAAAATAAAATAGAATAAAACCGAATTAAACATAACAATGAGAACAATACAGGGTTTCAAAACATGATAATAGATTAACTATGGCTACTACCTTCCCTTTTTAGACATTTTCCTACCCTCTCATTTTCACAATATCTGTTTTGCATTTTGGACCCCACTAACTCCTTTAGTTTTTTATACTACGGAGACAACACAACATTCACCCATGTGACTGAATCATTTCACTATAAGCATGACCTCAAGTTGTATCCGTTTACCTAAAAGAGCCTCCAGGTTATCTTTCTTTATAATTGAGTCATTTTCCATTGTATAAAAATGCCACATCTTTCTCATCCATTTTTCAGTTGATAGGAAAGCTATCTCTAGTTTTTTTCTGGTTCTCTGTCACATACAGCATTGTTCTCTCTCATTTGTAAGTGTATGAATTTTCTTTTGAGTTAAATGTGTTTCTTGTATAAAACATATTGATAGATCCTGTCTCCTAACCCACGCTGCCTGTGTTTCTTTTCATTGGTGAATTGAAGCCATCTACATTATTGGTTATGGCCAACATGCTGGCTCAACTCTGCTATGCTATTTGCCTGCCATGAGTGCTTATTTCCCCTCCATTCAGTTGTCTACCATGCCCAATGATCACCATCTGCTGCTGTTGCTCTTGGAAGCATGGTCATTTTTACTTCTCTCTAGAATGTCCTTCAGTATTCTTTGTAGGGTTGGTTTGGTGGTCCTGAATATCTTCAGTTGTTCTTTGTCATGGAAGTATCTTGTTTCTTCATTAATTTTGAAAGAGTTTTTCAGGGTATGTCAAATCTGGGTTGCAAGTTGTTTTCTTTTGGGAAATATTTCTTGACTTGGTTTATGTTGAGAAGCCTGTTTTGATTCTAATGGGTTTTTCTTTATAAGTGATCTGTTTCTTTTCTCTAACAGCTTTTAATATTCTGTTCTTATGATGAATTTCTGGGATCTTGGTTAATATATGTGTGAATGCAGATTTATTTAGTTTATGGTTATCAGCAGTTTTATATGTCTTGTTTAACCGCATGTCATGTCTTTTTCCCATGGTTGGGAAGTTTTGTGCTGTTACTTCTGTAAATAGACTTTTTATGTCATTTGTGTTGACAGCTGCTTTTTCACTGATGCCTATTATTCTTAAGTTATGTTTCTTTGCATCCTCTTGCAGTCATTGAATTATTCTTGGTTCCTTGTTATTTTTAAGAGATCTTTTGTGATTTTGAATGTTAAAAATGGGAACATATGACTTTATGCTTCTAGGCTGAAAATGGAAAAAACTACTAAAATTACTAAAATATATAATATAGTCTCATCATGTTACTCTTTATACATATTTATTTGTTATTGTACAATTGACTATTTGATGTCTGGAAAATAGAAAATACATGTAAGTATTTCTCAGTATTAAATTTATTGTTTTCTATGTGACATCAACAATAACATCCTTGAATACTAATATGTAAACAGACATGCACAGACCTAAAGTAACACAAAAATGTAATTTCCCTTACCTGATGTTTTAACAGAAAATTCACATATATGCATGTAACTTCTGAGTCAAAACCACTTCAACGCCCACAAGTGAGCAACTTTAATAATAACCATTTATTTCTCTAAGACTTAATTACGTATTTTAAAATTTGAGTATACACATACAGAGCTTACTAGAACTATCTGTTAACAAATTATAGGCTTTTCTCATGTAATATATTACATAGTTAAGTGGCTCAATGTTTTCAAATTGATAAATGCTTACAAATAAAACAAATAGTAAAGCAAAAAATACTTGTAAAGCTAGCAATATTTGTGTAAAACTTAGTCTCTCTGTATTGTAAAAGCCTTAAATGTTTTAAATCCTTGCCAATGATTGAAATAAAAGATTAAAGACAGAAAGCAACCCTTTCTCTCCATCTCCATGATTATCTCAGTGTCAGATTAAAGCAGTTCGTCTGTCCACCAATAATGCGCAAATATGTGCTGCTTTGTTTATTGAGTGGATCCCAGTGACCCACTATGTAAATTATCCATAGCAAATCTCAGTGGGATTCATGTCTTCAGCTACACAACATGTTGTTTATTATAAGCATGCATCAAGAAATTCTTATCCATAAATAAAATAAAGCGGTATTTGACCTGGAATCCAAATTCCATTCACTTATGCAGTCTCTGCTTCTGTTGAAGTCCAAGAGCATTATAGATGGTTAAGATTTCATTTTTGAAAGCCCTCATATGGGTAGAATATACCCATTCTGTGATGAACACATGATTTATTTCCTCTCATAACAGAAAAAACGTTTGTCTTAGAGTTAACTTTAGTACTATATATATATATATATATATATATATATATATATTCTTATTGTTTTTGTTTCTAATAAGATTCAAATAAACACTTTGTTTAGAAGCTCAATGTATACAAAGGATTGAAATGATAAAAAGACTGATTTGTTTTAGCAATGATCTGTTGCCAATAAATGTATAAGATAGATCAGAGATGAAAACACAAGAGGACTTATGTCGTCTGCTAACACCATTTCTTCCTAACAACCAGGGCAGGCTAGCAGCAGAAAACCTTTAGGGTAGAAAGTTCATAAATCACTTAGTGCTCTGTCACTGTGAAGTGTTCACTGACTTTTGGCAGGACAGACATATATTTTGAATTGGGAGAGGGTCAGGATTTCACATAAATTTCACATGAATTTAGGATAAACAGTCATTGCATCCATTGCATGCAGAAGGCTCTGTTCTAAGATTTAACCATGAGAATTAATTCAGAGTTTATTAGCACCACATAATGACAACCTGGTGTTTTACTGCATATAGATTGACAAGACCACACTACTCCTTTGGCTTATTCCTCTTGAAAGTCTACTCATTCTCAACATTTATAATGTTTAAATGAATTCCTACCCTAACTTTGTACCCCTGTCTCATTTATTTTTGGCAGCATTAAGCATGGTTTCATTCATAATTTATAAATCATTAACTCTGTAGGATCTTCCAAGAGAGATGAATATTGCTACTTCAATGTTTTCCCAATGGATCCAAGTCTTAAAAATGTATAATATTGCACAAAGGTGCTAAAGGAAGTTCTTCAATGGTTGGGATTTCCCTGGGTGCACAGCTGTAGCCATAGGGTCAAATGCAGGCTCAACTTTGCACATCAGGAAAGGTGAAGAATGAGGGTCACGCTGTAACAGCAAAGTGCTGACCGAGAACTGAAGAGACTGGTTCTTGCAAAAGTCCAGACTTTTCTGGGAAGCAGGAACTTAATTGAGTAATAGGAACTGAAGTGAGCTGGCAATTTAAATTAAAGCTGGAGACACAAACATCGTCTTATGCCTGGAGTGGGGTGGAGATTTTCTGTTATAATGCTCGATTGCCTAGTAACATTTGCTTACTAGAAGACCCAGGAACCCCGATGAGAAATAACGAACCCCTACAGATTCTCATTACCTTTATTCACATATGATGAGCCATAGATTAACCTCTGTGACAGTCAAGGCAATCAGCAATCTCTCCCAAAGTTCTGGGAGCACTTATTAGTTATAAGCATAGAACTCCCACTACAACTTCAGCTGATAAAAATTCAATAACACTGAGAACTCTCGTTGAGTATTGAGAAAAAAGAAAATGAATTTATTCTTCACTTAATTCACCCCAGGGCTGGATATGACTATAAACTTTTTTAAAAAGTGACACACAAATTTTTCATGAGGCTCATAGTATAAACCAAAACCAAGCCTTTTTCAAAGACAATTTCTAAAGCAAGGAATTTTGTCAACCCAGGTCTTTTTAATGAATAGACTAAAAAGAATGCATATCTCAATACCAAAGATTCTCAGGAAACACTGTTAGGAGATGTCCACTTTAAACTCAACTCCTGCCACCCAGATGCCAACCTCTATTTGTCTCAACTGAAAGGACCTGAACATTTTTTCATGTCTGTGTCTTCTTCATAAGCTTCTATTGTCCTGGTGACACTCTTAAGTGGTAATTTTGAATTACCAAGTTTCCCGTTTCAAATTGGCTTTCTCAAAGGCAAAGAAGATCTGGGCAACTTCAGCACCATAGTACCATCGTTCAAAAGTTCCTCCCACCTTGGAGTTGAATATTTAGTATCATCAGTAGCTTATAACCTTGGGAGAAGTCCAGTTCGTTTCTCTGAACAATAAGAAAATTAAATAAAACATTTTAAAAAAGAATATTAAACAAAATGATCATTAAGATTTCATTTAGATGTAAAGTTTTGTATTTTGATTTAATGTTGTCTATTCTTCATTTGAAACATAGAAAATAATGATAACTTTATTGTTTCATAAGATACTTTTGAAAATATGTAAAATGCTGAGGGAAGCAGCACCTGCACACATTCTGGGGTGATTATATAAGCAAAGCTTCATGTTACCTCTTGCATGTCAATATGTCAAAGATACTGGCCAATTATAGCTGAGATATGTGCTTTACCCACAATCTTTCTCTGGCCTTTCATCTGCAAACTTTCTCTAGAAACCATTGCATTTAAGTTAGATACAAGATCCAAAAAGTGCCATAGATATGACCATGCTTGAAGACAAAAACACCAGTGTGAAAGATAATTATGATGTGGCTAGAATGTGAATAATTTGTGTGTAATAGATTCAAAAATGAAGAGGTTCCCTTAAATTAGAATTATAAATCTTCTATTAATATATATGTGTATAACAATATATATTAAACTAACAGAGAATGAGTATCTTCTCTACTTTAACAAAGCATGATTTCAAATCTTAAGGAATGAAAGAAATAATTTAAGTAATGTCACTTGGGAAGTAAAGAGATTGAAACTTGGAATGGTCAGTAACTTGCACAAGTCACAAGATTCGTTAGTAACAGTATTGGAACTGATATGCCACTCCACCTCTCCAACCTGCTGCTCAGGCTGTTACACCTAAGTTGTCATCGAGGAGACCTGGGAAGATAAAGACCTGAGAGGAAAAAAAAGAACAATTTTTATAATAATCTGCAACTTTGATTTCCTCAGATCCAAGTTTAAGCGTGGCTTGTAGCAACTGTTTCCTCATTTTTGTCCTTCAGTTGGGCTCTTTGAGCCCTGCAGAAGGAAGCTCCAGTGCTCCCTGTCAACGGTCCTGATGCCAGCATTAATGGGTCCCCCTGGGACAGAGCACAACCTCATGGCTGCCTGGCATTTCAACAAGTTCACAGAACGTTCCTAACACTCTAACATTCAAATCATGGGCAAATGTCTAAATTTGAATTGCAAAGTCTGTCATTAAAGCCCAAGACCAGGGTGAGCCAGAATCTGTTCAGAAATAACCTTTTCCCTTTGATTTCAATGATTTTGAAAAAGTTTTAAGCTGTTAGAGAATGAATCTATGTTCTAGTTTTTAAAACTATGGCCAAAATGCTATATAGATTACTTTGGTTGAAGTCACATGCTTTCCAAGCATGTAGAAAATGAAAGACTGATGATTTCTTTAATGACTTTAGTCAGCTCTTGCTGTCAGAGTACATCTGGAAAGACTTAGGGATATTCTGTGCAAGGTGAGATATAAGCCTGGTTAGAAGGAGCTCTTTCCTCAGAGAAAAATATTGATAGCTTAGTTAGTAGCAAAGAAAGATGGAAAGAGAAGAGAAAACAGTGTCTAGATGTCTAGTAAGGTTTGAAGAGTGAATGCAATTTTCAGATGACAAGAGGCTGAGCTGGTTAAGTATGATTTAGAAGGAGTTATTAAAATATTAGCTCCTCTGAATGTGTGACTACAGAACTACACAAAACTCTTTTTCTACACAGTGCAACCTGAAAAATTACCTTTCTTTATTATTGCCAGTATTATTGCTCTTACTAGAACGATAAAATGGCATTACGTAACTGAACAGAATGAGTTTCTTCCCTTTCTGTTTTAGTCTTATGCTGCCTTTCATGGAGAAATCTAAAATAACATCAGGTCATTGGCACACATTTCTAGAAATCCCAAATGAATCAGTAATACAATCATTGTTTTCAAATTTCGCAATTCCCAGAACTTGAGCTTATTCTAAATCTCTTCCTATTGGTAAAATTTTTGATAAAGTATATAAAATATAATTGCACACGTTTATTAGAATTCTTTTGAAAGAAGACCCAAGTTTGACACCAAGATCTAACCTATGATCCAGTGCAAGGAATACATTTATTCTCATTTTGAAAATCTAGTAAAGATTATCTTTAAAATGTAGAGAAACCAAACACAGAAGTACTTACTAACTGACAAGTAAGGCAAGTGAAAAGAACACAAACTGCTGATCAACAGTCAAAGGTTTAAATTTCCCTTGAAATTACAACTTAATGAAATTATATTAACATTACTTATAAAATCATATTTAAATCATATGAAAACATTACTTTTTACAAAACATGTTTATTGAAATATAATGTAGGTACAGTAAAAGTCATACCTTTAGTGTAAACTTAAGATTTTTGACCATGCTACAATTGCACAACCACAATTTTTATATCAGTCCAAAAAGTTCTCATATGCCCCTATAACCAAACTCTCCCTTTTAATATCAACCCACAAGTTTTGGTTGCTTCTGTTCCAATCCTATTTGCAGTTGATTACACTAATGTCAGCTACTTTACCTCTTTTTGTCCTTCAAATGGTCTCTCCAAGCATGAAAGAAGCTAGTTTCCAGGACAACAACCTTGATTCTAAGGTCTATATAAGTTCTTACTTTCAATGAAGAGCAAAATATAATTTTTTTTCTGTAAATTGAATGCATTTTTGTATTTCATCTCAGAAATTGTTGGATAACCCAAGAACAAAGATTTTCTTCTATGCAGTCATCTGAAAGTTTTCAGTTTTATACTATTTGGTTCACCTTGAAGATTAAATTTTTGTACATGGTGTGAGATTTAACTTTGGGTCTTTTCTGTATGTGAACCATTTGTTGAAAAGGCTATACTGACAAGCTGGCATTTGAAACTGGCTGATAGCTGGTCCTCTCATGCTGCTGATGCACAGTAAACTTACAACACTGGTCCTTCAGAAGGATCCAGCCTCGTGTGGGAAAATAACACACAAACTAAACAAGGCAGGCCTAACGTTTTTTCAAGTATGAAAGTTCAGTTGGAAGGTTTTTTTTTGCAAATCTCTTTAAAGCCCAGACTATACAACGCATTGTTTCCCTCTCTGCTCCCATCAAGTAGTAGGAAAGTGGAATGAAATTACCTTTGTTAATGGTCACCCCGAACTCCTGCCGTGGGTGCACCAGGGGGCTGCAGTTAGCAGAATTCTAGCATCTCATGGGTGAGAGGTGAATGCGAGGTTCACCACCACCATATTACTAATTAAACACTGAAACAGCGAAATATCACAGACTTAGCTTCTGAAATGAGTCACTTAATGAGCTGATACGTAGGTATTACAGGAACACTTTACCTGTGGTTTATACATCCTCCTCTGAAAGTTTAAATGAAAATTTGGTTTCTTTTTTTCTGTTTCTCTTTTTCCATTTTTTCTTTTTTCTCCTTCCAACTAGATTAGAGAAATTTGATTTTAAATTTGTGGAAAAGTAAAACTGAAGGCCCTGCTAGCTCTGGGGAACACACAGATCAGGCATCATTGTCTGTTTGGTCCACATCAATGGAAATTTGCAAAGTCCTTTTTTACCTGCTTCCCCAATGCAATTTCCAAACTGCATATTTTTATTACTTATATAACATAATATTTTATTTAAATAATCTCCACAAAGGTTTTCAAGGTCCCTAAAAAATCACATTTTAACTTATGATCTAGTATGTTTTATTATAATGTATAGTATATGAATCTATATAAGATATGAATCTATATACAAGATATGAATCTATACTTATATTTATCTCCATTTCCTTTGCATTTCCTATTTTATTATTTCATTTTAACATGTCTCTAAAACCCCGTTTTATTTCTAATGCTCTGCAGCATAGTGCCTGACACATAATATTTGCCACACTGCATTGAAAACGAAACAGGCTTGAAACTGTGAACTGTCTCCTTGCTTCTGCCTTCCAGGCCTTGGAGTGCATGGGTTTTGTGATCCTAGTGATTACCAGACTTACTAAATCAAGTTGAAGCCACTTATATTTTAAATGTAACTTCTGATATCATACTGCCAGATTTTACTTTGCAAAGCAATTGCAGATACATTACATTAAATATAGAGAGTATCTGTAATGTAGGCTCCTCGAAACTTAATTGCTTTGGGGCCAAAATCTGCAAGTGGGATTCCAGAGACTATGCAATGGGTTTCTCCTTATTCTACTGGTATTTTTCCATGTGAAACTAAGTTACTTAGACTCCCTGGGGAAAACAAAAAGCAAGGTAGTACTGGTAGCCTAGCAACTAGTCAAAATCATTATGTGATAATGTCTGTAGAGTGCTTTCTGCTTGTTAGACAGAGAGGGCTGTGTAAAAACAAGCCATTACCAGTACCATTAAACAATACCTACTAGAACAAGGTCTTGCGGTCCAACATTTACAAATAGTTTTTTAATTTGATAAAGAACACTACTACCCACAACTAGAAATATTCTTTAAAATATTCATATAGAGAAACCTCAGTAAGTCAACACAGTTATGGCTCTCATGTAACTAAAATTTTCTCATCTGAGAAGGCCTATATCATTGTCAAGAAAAAAATCACAATTTAAAAAGTTAATAAAATTTCTGATTAGAGCTAGGTGGAAGTCGATAACTGTTCAATATGAAATTCCTCAGTTAATGACTGCAGTTACCCTAGCTAATATTCCCATTTGGTCGATGAGGAAAATAGCACTTCACAAGAAAAAGGACCATGATTAAAGCAATTTGTAATTGCAGGCATCAGACATGAATGCAAGCAATCTTACCCAGGGACCAGGATTTTAATCACTATTCATATCTAGCTGAAAGATAGGGACTATCGGAGGAAACAATATTTTCCTCTTAACCTGGTAACAGTAAAATACACCTATCATTCATGGTTTTAAGGTTGAATGGCATTTACAAATCTCAGAAGGAAAGGGGAATCTACAGTTGTGGTTCTGAAGCCATTAGAATTTCAGAAATGCAGGAAGACATTTCCATCTATGACCCAAAAGTTAATAACTACATGTTCTCTACAGTGCATGTAATACTACTAACATAACACTTGACTTGTTTGAGGAATCTGCCATTGGATCTGATACATTATAACTCCTGACTTATCAAATGATTCACTCAGTCTGTTATTAACTAGAACAAAATGTAGTTTTTCCAGACTTTTTAAAATTGCTAATCTGGTAGATGAAAAGAACTCCATAAGGTTAAATACCTATAATTCAGTAAAGGTTTTGGGCAAAATACTCAAATACAAGCCAATAATATGACAGGTAAAAGAATTTGGACCTTGTTGCAGGACTAGAGAAGGCGCATTAATGAAAAAGTGAACTGAATGCAGCTGGCCTCACGCTGCAGAAGTTTTCCCTGTCAGCTTCAATGTTTTTATTACAAATTTGAATGAAAACACAAAAAGCAAACATAATGTAGTTTTCAGACTTTAAGAAGCTGGAGGATACCTAAAAGTTGACTAGCAGAATGAGAAACCAAAGAGGTTGGCAAGCTGCAATCAAATTAACAAGATGTAATTAATATAAACAGGATTTGACTCATTCTGGGTGATGCTGGAAAGCACCCAGAATTAATCAGTAGAATACACTTAAAGGCAAATTTAATTTTAATATATAACAATTAGTACTATTTTTGAAGTATTTTTAAAGATATTTTAAGAAAATTAAAGTATATAAGCCTAGTTGGATGCTAGGCAATTAGTTATGAAAATGCTTTTCTCTCTTTAATAGAATACTACATAATAAACAATTTGTAAAGGGTGTGTTATGTACATTGTTTTTACATTTAACTATGCCACTGGAAAAAAAATCAGGACATTAGCTGCTCTCTTGCTCAATGAAATTCTTCAAAGAGCTGATTCAGATAAAAGAGGCAGCTGATAGCATTTTCAGAACTCATGAAGCTAAAAGAAGAACCTAAGCTATAGCAATTTTGCCCTACAATAGCATCATTGCCTGTGTATATTTATTATGCCCTTTTAGCTACCGATGTAGCTGAATGATGAGCACAGCTTCTGCAGCAACCCAAAGGTTGAAAGGACCTTCATTCCCTTCGTTTGAGCTTAATTTAGTGTACTATCCTTTCTATTTTATATGAGAACTTAATGCTTTTAATTTATTTTTAAGTTAGTTTATATCACTAAAAAAAGAAAAGAAAAATATTAAGTGGTAAAATTAACTTTTCTGAGTCCATTATAGCACAACCAAGAGATATCTTTTATATTTATTTTTAACTCAGGCTATCTTACTTCTCAAGAGATTTTGTTGTTTGATATAATTTAAAAGCTGTTGGATTTTCAAATGTTTTTAGTCAGGCTCTATAAATACTTTTATTGCTTGGATTATGAATAAACTATCTGGACATTCGAGTTTAGAAAGTATTACATTTAAGAATATCTGAGAATAGATTCTTGCAAATATATTATAACTGACTTTTTGAAAAATGTATTTTAAAGAGGGTAAAACAAAACAGAACAAGCAGATCAGAAGAAAACAATATAAGTGACACAGATTTCAAAGCAAGACAATAGGAGATCAACAGTGGCTACCATAATGTCTCTTGTTTTCTTCTAAATAGTTGTCTGTATTTCACACATAATGAATTCATATAAAACCAAATAGTATAAAACTGACCAAAACAGTAATGAAGGCTTTACAGGCCTTCAAAACCAGACAATAGGAAAATCAACAATAGCTACCATAATGTTTCTTGTTCTCTTCAAAATAGCTGTCCATACCTTCTTTTATGTTGAAATTAAATAACACAAAACAGACTAAACTCACTCTGAACAACGAATAAAAGCATTACTGAATTTCACAGTATAACTGTCTTTTAAAAAGAGATTGCAAGTATCTGTTTATATTAGAGCCATGGTTAATAATTACAATGAATTTTCAAAGATTCTAAATTTGGAAACTATTCTCCAATTAACAAAATAAAACAGTGAATTTAGAATACATTTTAATTATATTTCAGTAAAATAATTAGTACCATGCCTTCTAACATCTACGATATTGGCAATAGACTCAAAATAATTCAACAGTTTCTGAAAAACAGTGGAACATGGACAAATCTACACAGAGAGAGAACCCCTCCCCACAAAAAGCAATATATCTAGACTAGAAAACACAGACCAGATTCCGGTAGCCTCAAAATGTCAAAGAATAGGCTGAAATAGCTTTTGCAGTTTGGCTTTTAGAGAACGAATGAAACTGATCATATTTCCTGTGAAATGGCCATGAAGTAGGATAGTGAATGAGGAGAGCAATGGGACTTGGAATCACTGCTGATATCAGGAGGCTGAATGTCGTTCATCTTCAATAACAAAATTCTCATCTGCATCCTCACCCATAGTTGTAAAAAAAAAGCTGAAGACAGTTGAAATTATCCCATGCATATTATCAGACTGTACTTCAATGAAATTGGAAATCAATGGCAAAAGAAACCACAAGAACTTCGTCAACATGTGGAAATTAAATTATATCCTCCTGAACAATCAATGGCTCAAGGATGAAATTAAAGAAGAGGTTAGTTTCTACAATTAAACAGAAATGCCAATACAGCATTCCAAAACTTATGACACACAATGAAAGCCGTCGTTTCAGGGAAGTTTATATCAGTGAATCCCCATATAAGGAAAACACGGCAAGCTCAGAATAAACAACGTAATGTTGAACCTCAAACTTCTAGAAAAAGAAGAGGTCAAGCCCCAAGCTTATACAAGGGAAAAAATGATGAAGATCAGAACAGAAATTAATGTAACGGAGACTAAAAAGTCAATGCAAAGAATCAGTGAATCAAAGAGTTTGTTCCTTGGAAAAGTATATAAAATAGACAAACCCTTTTTTTTTCCTTTTTTTTTTATTTTAAAGAGATTAAGACAAAACAGGACATACAGAGCAGATAAGAACAAAAAAATATAGGCAAAACAGTATTTCACCAGAAAACAACCCATAATTAACAGTAACTACCACGATGTCTCTTTGAAATAGTTCAGTATAACTTCATATAAAATAGTATCAAACATAACAAAAGAGTATAAAAGCATTCAAGATAATGAGAGTATTGCAGGGTTTTCAGAACCAAATAACAGAAAACAGACAATGGCTACTATATTATCTCATTTTCCATAGGAAATTTGTTTATACTTTGACACATAATATAATCCAATAAGATACAACATGATAGAGCAAATGGAAACAGAAGATCAAGATCATGGTAGGACTTCAGAGTAAGATGTTATATATCAGTACTGGCTATTAAAATGACTTGTTTCCCTCAAATTAGCTGTTCATACCATCACAGATAATAAAATAAAAAAACCAGGACAAACAACTGCGATCATTATAAGGCTTCAAAGCAATGTAATGGAATCATGGTTACCCTAAAATTTATGTACACTTACTATTGCTTACACTAGCGAGACTAAACAGTATTTATACATGCGAGTTGGATTTATTTCACTTATGAGTGTGGTCTCAGGTTGCGCTCATTTATTACTAAATATCTCAATGTGATCATTCTTTATAGCTGAGTAGTACTCCACTGTATAAAAATTCCACATCTTTTGTATCCATTGCTCAGTTGATGGACACTTGGGTTGTTTCCAAGATCTGGCGATTACAAATTGTGCTGCTATAAACATAGGCACACATATATCACAGTCGCATGATGCTTTCAGTCCTTCTGGGAATATGCCCAGAAGTGGAATAGCTAGGTCAAATGGGACCTCCAAACCCAGATTTTTGAGGAATCTCCAGACTGACCTCCACGGTGGTTGCCCAGTCTATACTCCCACCAGCAGTGCAGGAGAGTTCCTTTTTCCCCACATCCTCTCCAGCATTTGTTGTTGTTGGTTTTCTTGATCCTGGCCATTCTTTCTGGAGTGAAATGGAATTTCAGTGTTGTTTTAATTTGCATTTCTCTAATGACTAATGATGATGAAAATTTTTTCATGTATTTATTTGCCATTTGTATTTCTTCATCTGAGAAGTGAGTATTCATCTCAGATGCCCACTTTTGGATTGGGTCCTTGAGTTTCGGGGATCTGATTTTTTAAAATTCTTTATATGTTTTAGACAGAAGTCCTCTGTCTGAGGGACAGTTCACTAAGATATTTTCCCAGTTTGTGGGTTTTCTTTTCATTATGCTGGAGATTTCTTTTGGCATGAAGAGACTTTTTAATAAAATGTGATCCTAGTTATTGATTCTGGGAAGTAGTTCCTGTATAGTTTGATTCCTATTCATGAATTCTATACCTACCACTATGTCTTCAAGATGTTTACCTACTTTGTCTTCCCACAGATTTAGTATTTGTTTTAATATTCAGATCTTTGATCCATTTTAGATTTTAGTTTAGTATATGGTGATAAGCATGGGTCTAGTTTTAATTTTCGGCATATAGAGAGCCAGTTTTTCCAGCACCATTTATTAAAGAGACTGTCATTCTTCCAGTGAATATGTTTGCCCCCTTTATCAAAGATAAGGTGGTTGAGTGTGTTTGTAGTTGTGGTTGTATCTTCTAGTCTATTCCACTGATCTTCAGATCTATTTTTTTCCACTATCATGTTGATTTTATTAAAATAGCTTTGTAGTATAATTTCAAGTCAGGGAATGTGATGCTTCCTGCCTTACCTTTGCTGCTTAGAGTTGTCTTCGCTATTCGAGGTCTCTTCTGGTTCCAGATGAATTTTAAGAGTGATTTCTCTAGGTCTATGAGGTATGTTGATAGCATTTTCATTGGGATTGCATTGAATATGCATAGCAGTTTTGGGAGAATGGCCATTTTCACAATATTTATTCTCCCTATCCATGAACAAGGGATGTCTTTCCATTTTCTGAGGTTTTCTTCAATTTCTTTTTCAGGGTATTATAGTTTTCCCTGCATAGATCTTTTACTCTTTCATGAGATTAATTCCTAAGTATTTCATTTTTTTGGATGCTAGTGGGAAGGATGTGGCTTCTCTTATTTCTCTCTCTGTAATTTTGTTGTTAATGTATTGAAATGCTATTGATTTTTGAACATTGATTTTATATCCAGCTACATTGCTAAATTTATTTATTATATCTAGTAGTCTTTCAATGGAGTTTTGGGGGTCTTCTGCAAACAATGATAATTTAGCTTCCTCTTCTCCTATTTTTACCCCTTTAATTTCTCTCTCTTGTCTAATTGCTATGGCTAGTATTTCCAGTACTATATTGAATAGAAGTGGTGATAAGGGACATCTTTGTCTTGTCCATGATTTTAAGGTAAAGGCCTTCAGTATTTGGCCATTTAATATGATGCTGGCTGTTAGTTTGTCATAGATGGCCTTTATCATATTGAGGTAAAGACCATCTATTCCGATTTTCTGTAAGGTTCTTATGAATGAGTGTTGGACCTTGTCAAAAGCTTTTTCTGTATCTTTAGAAATGATCATGTGATTCTTACTTTTGGCTTTATTGATATGATGGATTACATTTATTGACTTATATATGTTGCATCATCCGTGCATGCCTGGGATGAATCCCAGTTGGTCGTGGTGTATACTCTTCTTGATGATTTGCTGCATCCTATTCGCCAATATTTTATTGAGGATTTTGCATCTGTGTTCATTAGGGAGATTGACCTGTAGGTCTCTTTTTTAGTTGGGTCTTACTCAGGTTTTGGTACTAGGGTTATATTTGCTTCCAGGAATGACTTAAGAAGAATTGCTTCCCTTTCAATTTCACTGAAGAGTTTGAGGGGTGTCAGCATTAAGTCTTCTTTGTATTTGTAAAATTCCACAATGAATCAATCTGGGCCTGGGCTCTTCTTTGTAAGTAAGGACTTAATTACATTTTCAATTTTATTAATAGAAATTGGGTTATTCAGCAGTTTTACATCTTCTTGACCTAGCTTGGGTACTTCATATGTTTCTAGCAATCTGTCCATTTCTTCTGTGTTATTGAACCTATTAGAGTAGAGGGTTTTGAAATAGGTGTTGATGATCTTCTGTATTTCTACAGTGTCTGTAGTGATTTTGCCTTTTTTGTTTCTTATTGCATGAGTTTGAGCTTTTTCTTCCCTTTTTAAAATAAGGTTGGATAAGCCTTATCAATTTTATTTATTTTTTTCAAACAAACAATTCTTTGATTCATTGAGTCTTTGGATTTTTTTTTTTTTTTAGTCTCTATTGCATTAATTTGTGCTCTGATTTTTATGATTTCTTCCCTTCTTTTGCTTTGGACTTGACTTGCTCTTCTTTTTCCAGATGTTTCAGGTATAGCATCAGGTTGTTTATTTGTATTCATTCTGTTTTCCTGATGAGGGAACTCAGTGCAATAAATTTTCCTCTGAGGACTGCTTTCATTGCAGATTCTGGTAAGTTGTATCTGTATTTTTATTTGCTTGTAGGTATTGTTTAATTTCTTCTTTAATTTCCTCTGTCACCCACTGATTGCTCAAGAGTGTGTTACTCGATTTTCATGTGTTTGTGGGGCTTTTGCAGTTTCTTTTATCATTATTTTCTAGTTTCATGGTGCTATGATCTGATAACATGCATGGGATAGTTTCAACTCTTATGCATTTATTTAAATATGTTCTGTGGGTTAGTATGTGATCTATTTTAGAGAATGTTCCATGTACCACTGAGAAGAATGTGTATTCTGATGTTGGATGGAACACTCTGTATATGTCTATCAAGTCCAATTTGTTCACAAGTGTGATTTGGTTCTATTATTTCTTTACTGATTTTCTGTCTGATTGATCTGTCCCTTGGTGTCAGTGGTGTGTTACAGTTTCCTGTTATAACTGTGTTATTGTTAATATTATTCGTTTCTATTAATACTTGCTTTGTATAACTGGATGCTCTGGAATTTGGTGCATATATATTTAAGATAGTTATCTCTTCCTCTTGAAGTTTTCCCCTAACCAGTACATAATGACCTTCTTTATCTCTTAGGATCATTCTTGGTTTGAGTTCATGTTATCTGCAAACAGGATTGCTACCCCTGCTTTTTTGGGGGGTTCCTGTTGCATGTAGTATTGTTTTCCATCCTTTAACTTTCAGTCTATGAGTTTCCTTTTGGGTTAGTTGGATTTCTTGTAGACAGCATATGGTTGGGTTGGATTTTGAATCTGCTTTATGTATTCTGTTTGTTTCTTATATTGTTCATCTAGGGACTCTATCTTTTTGTTTTGTTCCTCTAATTTTTTAACTGTGTCTTCTTTATATGTGTTCAGCATCTCTGTCATTACTTTTATCTTTTCTTGTTTTACCTGGAAGATTGTTTCTCATTTGAATTCCTTTAAAGCTTCCTGGAGTTGCTTGTTTATTTCAGTTACCATATTTCATGTATTTCAGGCATATGGCATGGATTTTCTTCTATGTACATGGCTCCTAGGCTTTCTTGGGATGGGCTGAATGTTTTAGATTGCATTTTGGTCTTTCATTTTGTTATTTTCCTATATTTCTGTGTTTCAAGTGTCGTTCCAAAGCTTCCCCTGGGAGTGTTAGAAATTGTCTCCTATGTCCTGGGCTCCAGGGGCTCCTCTGGTAGCATAGCTCCCTTCTTGGGTAGCAAGGCCCCTGGATTAAAACAAGGTTGCTAGGCTCATCTCAGGTAGACCTAAAGCTTCCTCAAGCCGCAGAGCTCCCCTCTCTGGCAGCAAAGCTCTCCAGATGGAAAGAAGGCCACCAGATATGGTCCTGACAGGCCCAAATTCCAGCAAACAGAATTCTGCACATCATCAAGAAGATTACCCACCATGACCAAGTAGGATTAATCCTAAGGATGGTTCAGCATACACAAATCTGCAAATATAAGATGTTCTATTAACAGGGTCAATGACAAAAGCATATCATCATCTTAATGCATGCAGAAAAGCTTTTAACAAAGTCCAAGGCTCATTCATGATTTTTTAAAAAAAACTAAAATTGGAATAGATGGTCATTATCTCCAGCTGATGAATGTTATCTAGGACAAAAGAGCAGCCAACATCATATTGAATGGACAGAAACTGAAGCTTTAACTCTGCAGTCAGGAAAAAGACAAAGATGTCCACTGTCATCATTCTTTTTTAATATAGTTCTAGAAACTTTGGCCAAACAATTAGACAAGAGAAAAATATAAAAGAAATAGTGAAGGAAATGAAGGAGTTAAATTATCATTATTTGCATAGGACATGATACCTACATACAAGGCCTCAAAAATTCCACCAAAAGATTTTTAGGTTAAATAACTAAATTCAGTACTGTAGCTGTATACAAAGTTAACACTTGAAAATCAAGAATCTTTCTGTACATGAATAACAAACACCCTAAGAGAAAAATAAAGGAAATAACACTTTTCACAATAGCATCCAAAAAAGAAATATTTGGGGATCAATCTAACAAAAGAAGCAAAAGATCTCTAAATTGAAAACAACAGAACTCTGAAAAGAGATATCTAATTTAACATCAGAAAATGGAAAGATAGCCCAATGCTATTGGGTAGGAAGAACCAATATAGTGAAAACAGCTGTACTTCCAAAACTGTTATACAGATTCAATGCAATCCCAATCAAAATTCCAATAGCATATGTCACAGCATTACAGATAAAATCCTAAAAATTCATCTGGAACCAGAAGAGACCTAGAACAGTGTCTTGGTTATTTTTCTTTTATTTCTGGGACAAAATACCCAACATTCAAAATCAAGGAAGAATAAGTTTATTTATCTCACAATCTATAGAAGTGTCAGTCCATAACCAGCTGGCTCCAAAGCAGGAAACATAGCACAGGGGCAAATGTTCAAGGCAGCAGAGGACAGCAAAGCAACAAGAGCCAAAAAAGAGAAACCAAGCCACTTCTTCCTTACATTGTAAACAGGCCACCCTCCCCAATGTGGGTAAAACACTCATACCATCTCTGTCCCCTCCTCTTGCTCAGGCTCAGGATGTTTACAAAGTAATGATCCTGTCTCCCTACTGAGACTCTTAGCTAAATTTCTAAACTTCTCAAGTTGACACAATGTATCAACCATAATAAATAACAAAGGCAATTCTGGGCAACAGAAGCAAAGTGGAGGGCATCTCAATCCCAGACTTGAAATTATACTACAAAACTACAGTGATAAAAACAGTGTGGTACTTGTGAAAAAAACTACAGATTTGAGGATTAATGTAATGGATTAGAAGACTTAGAAACAACTCTAGACATTCTTAGACACTTTATCTTTGATAAAAATCTCAAACATTCACTCGAAGAAAGATAGCTTTTTATACATGATGCTGAAACACACTGGCTTTGCACAAGTCAAAGATTAAAACTAGACTCCTGTCTTTCACCATGAACTGAACTAAAATTGAAATGGATCAAAGATCTAATTGATAAAGCAAAAACATTAAATCTGCTAGGATGTGGAATAGGTGGACCTCTTAAAGGAATTTATGTAGACAAAGACTTTATGAACAAAACCCTGATCACATAAGAACTATCACAAAGAATCAATAACTGAGATCTCATTCTATTAAAGAGTTTTTGCACAACAAAAGAAATTACCAACAGAGTGAAGTGACAACCCACAGAGTGAGGAAAAATTTTGACAGCTGTTCCTCAAACAAAGGAAAGCTATTTAATATATAAAGAACTCAGAAAATCAGACCCCTTGAGCACTGTTATTGGTTGATTTCTGGATGATGGCCTTTCTTTCTGGTATGAGATGGAATCTCAGTGTTGTTTTAATTTACATATCTTAAATTACCAATCATGTTGAACTTTTTAAATGTACTGAACAAATAAATATTGGAGGAGTTGTGGGGAAAAAGGAACCCATCTCCACCGTTGGTGGAATGTAGACTGATACAAAGACTGGAAATGAGTGTGAGGATTCCTCAAAATACTAGGATTAGAGGTTCCATTTACCTAGCTAATGCTCTTCTGTGTATCTTCCCAGAAGAATTAAAAACATCGTACCACAGTGATATATGTGTACCCGTGCCTTTAGTAGCACAATTTGCAATAAGTGAATCGTGAGAACAAAACAAATGTCCATCAACCAAGGAATGGATAAAAAAAAAAATGTGGTTTTCTATACCATAGAGTAATGCTCAACCATATATCTAAACGTGAGACTTTTATAGGTAAATGGATGCAACTTGAGGCTTATATTCATAAGTGAAATAAATCAAACTCACATGTGTAAACATCATATTTCTTCCCTAGTGGGAGAAGCCAAAAGAGTAGGCAAGGTCCAAAATGTACAGTAGACATTGTGAAATAGGAAGAAACTGTTCAAAAAGAAAGAGAAACTGGGGTAGGAGAAAGGAAAAAAAAAGAAGGAAGGGAAAAGGAAAACATACAAGATAAGATACTTACACTACTGGTTTCTCTTAGTTTGTTGAAAAGAGAAGTTTGTGTTAATACTGTTTGGACAATTTTTCAAGCCTATATTATGTACCCTGAGTAACTAGTTTGAAGATAACAACATGGTATATATTAAATATTGCTATTCTATTGTTTTTCTGTTCTGAAACTTTTTCTTTAAAATAAAAAAAATTCAGATCCTCCAAATTTAAAGACCCAATCCAAAAATGAGAATCTGAAATGAAAACATTACTCAGATGAAGAAATAGAAATGGCAAATAAATATAAAAAAAAGATGTTCAGCATAATTGTTTATTCACAAGATGCAAATTAAAACATTGCTGAGACTCCATCTACTCCAGAAAGAATGACTATTATCAAGAAATCAACCCAAAGGAAATGCTGGTGGGGATATGGGAAAAAGGAACCTCTCCCCACGCTTGATGAGAGTGTGGACTGGTGTAACCACTGTGCAAATCATTGTAGAGATTCCTCAAAAAACTAAAACTAGAGGTTTTATTCAACTAGGCTATTCCCCTTCTTGATATCTTCCTAAAAGAATTGAAAGCATCATACCACAGCAATGTATGCACACCCATGTTTAGAGCAGCCCAGTGTGTAACAGTCAAATCTTGCAAACAATCAAAATGCACATCAACTGGTGAATGGATAAAGAAGATACTGTTTTGGCACATAATGGAGTATTGCTCTGCTATAAAGAAGGATAAGTTTGACCCACTTCTAGGTAAATGGATGCACCTTGAGACCATACTCTCAATGTGACATAAGTTGGACACACAGGTGTGAACACCACAATGTTCCTCTGGTTTGAGAAACTGAAAGTGTAAAAAAGGACCAAGATATATAATAGGTATTATAAAATAGAAAGAAAATGTTCAATTCAGGAGGGAAACAAGAGGAGAAAAGAAGGGAAAGTGAAAATATTGAAAAAAGAAAAAATGGAAACAGAGCTTTTGCAAATGGGAAGGAAGATGGGTTGAAGGGAAGGCAGGGAAACGGGAAAAAGCATGAAGTTACATTATGTACAGGCACAAATTCTCTATAATGAATGTGATCATTATACATCCCTAAAACGTATCAAAAAATCTGATTGGAAAAAAAGGGGTGAAGCTAGAATAGAAAGAGAAAGCTGTAATTGAACAGGAAAGTGAAAAAAAGTCTGAGGAAAAACAGGAAATGAAAGATTATACACTTCCAAAGTAAACACGGTGGCAAAAATATCCAAATAGTTTAAGAAATTTGTATTGAGGAAAATACAGTAGAACAACTTTCAAAATGAACACTCATTTTGTCATATAAATTTGACAGAACACTTATAAAAGATATTTCAATTATTATTTAAGATATTTAAAGAGAAACATGAAAATGTGATTTTTGATGACTTTATGAAACGAAGTTCTCAGTAACAAGTATAAGTAGTCCAATATAAATCTTAGAAAGAAAATAATATTTGAAATAAAAATTCAATAAATGTGACAAAAACTAGATCAGACATAGAAAAACTGTCAATGAAAGATAACCATAAAGAACTTACTAACACAGAGAAACAAAAATATATTAATACTTAACTGTTAAAAACATTTACATACATTGAGTTATGTTTAATGTACATTCCCAAGAACAAGAAATACAGCAGAAATGTATAAGTAACTATGAAATATCTTCTAGAGATAAAGATATGAATCACCACCTTCAGATGATTCATTAACATAATTATCCTTATGTATATGTCTAAGGATGAATGTATCTATCTATACTTCAATAAAATGTTATAGAATATCAGAAATAAATAATTATCTATAAAGAACCTCAGAGAGGAAAATATCATATTGTCTGTGCAGATAGGAACTGCAGGAAAAGTTTTTTTATTGTTTATAAAATATGGATAGAAAGGAATAGAATATGGTATTCAGAGTGATAGAGAAAAATAACATTTAACAACATTAATTAGTCAAGAATGAGAGCTATAAAACATGAAAAGATCTATTACAAATCTCTGAAGTATGCCAGAGAAAAGACAAAAGATTGCAAAAACAGAACGTTCCCAAAGTGATTTAAAATACTGATGAATATTTCAGAACACACACAGAGCAAAACATTATGTTCCTCTTTGAAGCATAACACTAAAATGCGTAAGGAAAACTGTTGGATAGCTTGATAAGCAGGCTTATTACAGCTAACAGGAAAAGTCAGACATTGAATAAATACAGGTTCACTAGAAATATTTGTAACTGAAATTTTCTGTAGAGATATAAAAATCAGCAAGATTAAGCTTCCAAAGAAAAATTTATATGTATCCAAAATATAAAAAATAGAAAAAATAATGTTAAAAGAAAAATAAAGGAATCGTTTAAGTGACTGCTTTGCTCACCTAAATAAAATGAATATTATATCATAGAGAATGCATTACTATATTAATAATTTAGCTAATATTTACATATATATTTTATAGCATTTCAGTGTATTTATTATGTTAATATACTACTTGAATGTTTGCTAATGATGTATGTAGGATCTTTCCATTTTTATTACAAGAGAGTGATGCACAATATTTTGCTTTCAGTGTTCTTTGTCATATATTTTTGGGTTCATATAATGTTGAATTTGTGAAAAGGATTTGGAAAGCTTTTGCTTGTCTATATTATGAAATATTCAAATATGATTAAATTAAATATTAATTCAAAAGATTACTTGAAGTCATCTGTAAAATTCTTTTTATGGAGGAAGTTATATAATCTTTCGAAGGATTTATTCATTTATAAGCAAATCAGTAATTGGTTTTGATTTTTTTTCTGTGTGTGTGACTACTTTATACATGAACTGTCCATCTCTTCTGGTGCATGTTTTGGGAAAGTATATATTCTTGCAATGACGCCCTGGAGAAAGGAGACGACCTACGGAGCTGGGCAGTGATAATACCATGCTGCCACACCCTTTGTATCTTCAAATCCAGTCCTGACCTGAAAACACAAGTGATAAAATATGTGAGCCAGTTAATAAAGTACAAATGACTTACTTATAAATGTATATAAGTAAAAGATACATAGATGGAATACAAGCAAGACTGTTAATTTAGCTACATGAAAAAATTTTACTTTGAGATATGGCACCTGTATAAATGCATTCTTATGTAGCAATCAAAGGAGGGATATACTCACCAAATTCAGCACTACATTTTTGGGATGTTCATTTTTGGTGTGACCTAATTTGGCTCCTCATGATAGCCTATTACGAAGTTTTTCATCTTCTCATTAATTCATGGGAGAGAGATTTTGTGCGATAAACAATAATCTGTTCCATGTGGTTTGAATGGCTCCCCTCATTTTTGACACATTGCACCCCGTTTTATCTACAATTGTGTATTTTTTACAGTTACTTTACTGTATCTCTGTTCCAAATTAATTTCAATTCATTAATTTCATTCATTCATTAACCAATTTAAACAAACCATTCATGCATTAATTGATTTTGATTCATTTAGCTATATTTTCATTCCACACATGATTGTTGCATTTTCAGGCACTGTTTTACACACCAAGGACAGAATAAAAATAAAAATGTGACTGGAGGAAATGGTTTTTACTCACTCGAAATGTGGTCAAGAGCTAAGTTTTTCCCACAATATTTCTCATTTTACTTTATCTACCACTTCTTCTAAGAGGCGGAGTCCTGATATAACTAATTAAACATGGGTTTAGGCACACATATTGTAACTAAATTGCAGGTGTTTTTCAAATCATGGTAGGATGAGTGAGAACAACAAATTTCAACACAATTAAGGAAGCCAAGAAATTGTTCTGGATGTTATACGTATAGTAGAAGCTGAGTTTGGGGTGGGTGAAAGTAGATGATGCCCACCACTACATAGTCTTGGAAAGGATATTTATTCCGCTCCATTTAGAGAATGATATGGATTAGATTTCCGCTTGCCTAAAAAATTTTGCCTCTTGAATGTAATTATTTCTTCAGCAATGGCTATCTTATATTCTCTGGCATGACTAAATTTCTTTTGAGATAATTCTAATGTAGTTGTGGCTGCTCTATGATATAATTCTTTTGGTGGCTCTTAAAATGTGACTAACCCAACAGTGACCACGATTTTTCAAAACGAATTAAATGAATTTCCTAAAAGTATGTGCTACTCATGCTGTGATTATTTTTTGTTTTCAGCTACTTGTAAAAAGCGACTTCAAAAATCAAACTAATTGATAAGGTTATTCACATTTTCTTAGCATAAATCTAAATAATCCCCTCCAAATAGAAATTCACTTTTCATGATATCCCAGTGTAAGTGATTTTATGGACTGGTATCTGTTTCCATTGCTCAAAGCATAAAGATAGAAATTATACTGTCAATTATAAAATACTAAAATAGTGAGAAAGAATCTAGTTATTTGGAAATAGAGAACCAGAAAAAATGTTCCTTCTGTATAGGCTTTCTTAAAGTTTCTTGCGCATGAAATGTAAAATCTATTGGTGCTTGTGTTATATAAGCTTCAAAATTAGCAATCTAATTGAGTAGGAGGTGTTTTTCCTCTAGCATCAGTATAATTAAGGGAGAGAAAGTAGTGCAGGGTGGTAGAGTTCACATCTACGCAGCGTTTCCAGCTTGACACTGATTATTTTAGCATATAGTTGAGAGTGTGTCCCCTTGGGAAATTAAATGATAGGCATGCTTTTCATATAAATATTCTATTAAAATTCTGTTACTCTAAAAACATTTTTTATCATTTTAATATTAGGAATTAATACAATTTTCCTAACCACTCTAATTTTGTACAATACAAATAAATAATAGTTGCCTACCTGACTTTATTGCTCTGTTGACAGAAATGGGGATGATGTGTTATATTTAACTTGTAGGAAAAAGAAAAAATGTACAATGAAAATGCTTTGCAAATTTTGGAGGGCTAGCTCATTTGATAGCAACCTTAAAGTTTTACTTTTCCTTGCTACCTATTTAATCATCATTATCAAGCTTCTAACAAAACCGGCTGCACAGGTGGAATTATCATTCTCATAAATTTCTTTACTTCAGGACCTCGTGTTGCATTTCCTTTGTTCATTAGGGTCCCGGGGACTATTTTCAAATCTAAATAAACACAAATTATTTTTCATCTGCATTTTTGTTTTACTCTTTATTTTGTAGCACTGACCTCTGAACCTTCTCACTTGCTGACATTCCTGCCCATTTTTTAATTTTACAATTCTCTCTAAGTCACGGAGTTGCTCAGGTTGGGTTCAAACTTAGAATCCACCAGTTTCAACCTCTGAGTGCTAAGATTACATCATCATGCCTACCTCTATAAGTATTTATTTTTAAGCTATTAAATATTTGAAAAATTTAGACAAAAATAAATTCAAAACTTGCCTACCACACATTATCTAGCATAATTGATTTCCAAACATTTAGTCATATTTGCTTCAGATCATTCATCTAAAAAGAAAAATTACAGATCAAAGTGGAGCCCTTGTACTTTCTTCTTTTACCTTCCTGCTGTATCTTACCATAGAAATACACTAATTAGCATATAATTTGTGTTACTCATTGCAATTTATAGTTTCAAGTTTTGGTTCTCATTTTCTAGTCCTTTATTTTTCTAGTTGCCATCTCAACTACTTTCCAATTCTCATGCACAGTTTTTTATTTAGACTTCTTTTGTAGATATATAAATTGTACATGGATTTTCAAATGCAATATGCCATTTTATACAGTGTGTATCATTCCATAGCATGTTTTTGAGAATAGCTGCATTAATATGGGTTACAGTTACTTTCACTGGTATAAAGTACCTCATCTTTGTGCATTGTGATTTATGTATCAGTTAACTCTCCTCTCAGTAAATATGCTTTTTCTATATTTAACTATCACTAAAAGGCTATGATGAATAGTCCTGTATCTGTCTTTCAGGCCACATGTACCTAAGTACTCTCCAAACATTTACCGAGGGCTTAGCCAGCACAGAGTTGTACCACTTAGACCTAAAGATTCTAGATAATAATAAAGCAACTCAATTGAAAACATCAAGAAGATAAATACTCCTCAAGAAGTTCATGTGGAGCCAAAATAGAGGTTTTAGGAAAATCTTCCTGCCCTTGAAGCCTTAATTATTATTATTGTCTTATTATTTGGTTGTAAAAATGTCTTGTATAAAAGAAAAAGAAAAAAATTGATTCATTTACTGTAGTCAATTAACAATATACTTTAGAACTCATCAGTTCAGAATCCAGTTTCCTTCTCCAGCCACTCATTTGTAAACACTAAAGAAAAATAAATTATTAGTAATGGATACTCTTCCTGCCTAACAGAGATAAACATGAAATGTATTATAAAATCATTTATTAATTGCTTCCACATTATCACCACTCCTTAGATTAGAAAGAATAATTAAAATTTCATACATTTAGACAGCATTTCTTACTTTCTAAAGTGCTTGCAGATAGTATCACACTGTTCCTGTTATCAAAGAGAAGCCTAGTTATTGTTCCTGTTTTATTTAAGATCATATCTAAAGACCACACAATTAGTTGATAACATAAGACACAGGGTTCCAAAATTTATCAAAATATATCTTCCAGGGCCATTGGAAAGGATATTTTGTGGTGAAAATTATTAGCCTGAAGCAGTCAAGTGTTCTCCTATTCCCTGACAGTGTTATAGTCTTGACAGTTAATCCTGTGGTTTTCATTTCAGAGGAAAAGAATCCCCTAGAAAGTTTCAAATATGGTAAGTATACTCAGTTTGTGATGGAGTAGAAAGGACTCAGAATTCGAGTTAGAGGAGTTGGATTCTGTACCAACTGTTGGTATTGTCAACTGGAAGATCTTGACCAAGTTGCTCAACTTCTTTGGGCTTTGTTTTACTTTTTGTGTAAATGGAAAAAATAGTAACCTCTATTCCAAAATTCTTGTAAAAGTGAAATGAGGCAGACATGAAAAATAATGCAAAATTATAAATCACTATTTGTAATCATATGACAACTATATTTATATGCGTGACTGAATATTCTACTAGACAAAGACAACAGGAGCATAGATTCTACATCTTAATTCATTATCCTCATTAAGATAAATCATAGAAGCTGGTATATATATTTACATGGTAAATGCTCAGTAATGCTTATTTAAAATGATTATGTAAAAGCAGAGGAAGTTATCTGACAAATGGGAAACTTATTTTCCCTGTATTTCTAATTTGCTCCTAAGAAGGTAGAGGAAAAGGAAGAAGAGAAGCTAAACATTGACATAAACGCTATTTTAGGCCTTTGCGGAATTATTTTAAGCATGTGAATATCCCCATCGAATAATAACTATTACCAAAAATACTTTTCTCCACAAAGAAACGAAAGCTTGAAGAATCATGACTTTGCTGATTTTACTCAGCTAATTCATGGTTCAGATACAGAAAGCATTGGTTCTCTTGAAAGCATTGGTTCTTAGGAATTCATTATCTAACACACTAGACTGAAATATATTAGATTTGTTTGTATTCACTAATTAATCATGGTTAAATAAAAGTCTACTTTTTACTTGATTAAAAAAAATACCTGTCCCCTCAACTATGGGCCATTATATCTATAATTACTGCTGTCAGTTCTTAAATTTTTAGAGTGGTATACCTGAAATTGTGTTCCATGGAAAGTATATCTCTCCATAAAAATTCAAAGGACTATAACAAACTAACAACTCTAGGAAATCCTAACCCAAGAAACTATGTTCAATTTTCCATAGCACAAAGTGTCTTTTGACTATGAAATTCTTCTGATTACCACATAGTATGAATTTGATGTACAAGAAAATAGGATTCAACATTACAAAATAATGCTCTAGAGCCACTTGGAAATGTAGGGTATTGACTTGATAAAACATTACCCTTGCATGACCTAAAACTAGGCAATACTGTGACAGTTGTTTCATTGTACATGCCCAGTGGTAGCTACTTTATTAGGAAATAAGCTGAGACATTGGCAAAGCATTTAGTATTTCTCAACACACCGATGCCTGGGAGAAATGCTCTGGTCCGCACTGAACCTTGATACCCTAAGAGAAGCCTTGCTGAAGTTGAAGGTGAAGGAATTGTCTGAGAACAAAAGCTTCATGAATTGATTTAGGGTCATACCAAGGAAATATTATATAAAATTTTAAAATCAGCATTACTCTACAATTATGTAATATGGTGTTATTGTTGGATCCAGTGATATACATGGCTTGCTGAGTTCTGGGATGTTCATGACCTAATCCATCATGGAGAATTGCATGTAAAGCTGAGGCCCTTGTTAAAAATGGATAAAGGGCATTAGTGGTATTGTAAGTTCCCCTGAATATGGAGTAACTTGTCTTAGAGGGTAGAGATAGAACTTTCATTTCTTGTAAAGTGCCACTGAAAGAGAAGAAGTTTGTAAGCCAAAAGAGCCTGAAGGGGATTCTGAGCAATATAGTACAAATCTACATTCTGGACATACAAGTAATAAAGAGGAAACCCACCTCTATTCACAATGTTCTGTCATAGCAGTTAGAATAGGAACTTCTTTTCCAAGGATCCTGCCTTTATACAGGAGAATTTGTTTCCTTGTTTCTGCCTGAGGGGAGAGGACAGTATTAGAAAGTTTCATTCCAGTCATTTATACTCTAGATATTGTTCAGTGAAAATTTCTTAGTAATAAAGCTAATATTTCAGTTGGTGAACATAATACTCCTGCATCCATTCCTCAGTTGGCTATGGGGGATTAGATATCATTATCATCTCACAAACTCAGCAAAGCACTTTGCTTTCTTTGTGATGTTCTTGTAGCTAGTAGTTGGACTGGGGGAGGTAGAAAACTCTAATAAAATATCACTGTTGGTCTCATCCCACTTTCTGCATAGTCACTTTATTCTCCCCCTTGTTATTCAACTTCTGTCAAGAAATCTTTTTCTTTCCCATTCAGCAACTTGTTTTCTTAGACTGTTTTTGGTAATCTTTTTCTGTTCTGGGCAATCAGACAAGTAAAATAAAGTTGCTAAATGAGAATGATATCTTGGTTCTGCATACTATTTTTAACAAAATTATTGATAGTAGACTTCCAGGCACCAGAAACAGATTGCATTTTTAACAACAGCTCACACTCTGTTTTTCTGTTTACAAGGATAGAGATCATGCTTGACCTCTGCATTCTATGTCTGATGGCTCTATGTATTAGACACTAGCATATTTATTGCATAAAAAATAATGAAATGTTATCAGGCAGTTTTGAATTGGTTATTGATGAAAATGTACTATATATTTCAATCAGTTTTGTCTATTATGCAAAGAAAACAGCACAAGGTCATATAAATTTTATCCAGTTCTCATTTTCCCTGAGGTAGCATTCCCAGAGGATGACATCAGGAATAATGACACTGCCTATTACAGGGTCTGGTATCAAATCCCAGTGTAGCTCTCCATTCTGGCTGCACTTGGAGAATTGTGGAGTTTCTGGCAAACAGGCGGGTGCACACTATTCCCGGAGCCCAGCCTATTTGGGACTCTTGCACCATCTGGGTGCAGAGGAAGGGCTGGATGGATCTGGGGCGCCTGTATCCACCTACCCATGTGTCTGGAGGACTGTGGATTTCTCAGCAAGCAGGTGAGCATCACCAGTTCCAGAGGTCCCATGGCCTGCGGTAAGTGCCCAGAGCAATCTGCCCCAAGCCCAGACTGTTCAGGACCCTTGAGCCTTCCAGGTGCAGTGCAGTGGCTAAGTGGACCCCAGGTGCCTACATCCACCTCCCCATTTCGGCTTCGCTCAGAGAACTGGAGTTTAGAGCAAGCAGGTGGGGGCACACTGTCCCTGGAGCCCAGCTTATCTGGAACTACGAATTTCTAAACAGGCAGAAGATAGCTACTGGTTCGAGAGGCCCAGCGGCCTAGGGGAACTGGGTGCCGGAGTCCTAGGAGCTGCAAACATAGAAGTGGATTTCCAGTAGACCCTGAGGAAGCTTTCGAATAACACTTGAATCACAGAAACATAGGAAAATGACAAAATGAAGGACCAAATTACAACCTCAAACCTCCAGCCCATCTCAAGAAACCCTAGGAGCGATGTATATAGAAGAAAATATATGCCATACACCTCAAATATCAGCTACTGAATAATAGCTACTGAAATAAACAGCTACTGAATAATAGCTACTGAAATAAACAAGCAATTCCAGGAAGCTTTAAAGGAATTCAAACTCGAAATAATCTCCCAGGTAAAAGAAGAAATGATAAAAGAAATGAAAGAGATTCTGAATATATCTAAAGAAAACACAGATAAAAAATTGGAGGAACTAAACAAAAAGATAGAACCCCTAGATAAGCAATATAAGAAACAAACAGAATACATAAAGTAGATGCACAGGGATATACAGGAAATAAAAAATTCCACTGAAAGCTGTAAAAACCACCTCAATGAAAGTGAAGATAAAATTTGAGACCTTGAAGACAGGATTGCTGCTAGTGAACAGGAAAGGAAAGATCTTTTAAAAATAACAAGGAATCAGGAAACAACAATTCAACAACTGCAAGATGATGCAAAGAAAAATAACATAAGAATGATAGGGATTAATGAAAAAGAAGGAGACAACATAAAGGATGTCAACAGGATATTTAGAGAAGTAATAGCTGAAAATTTCCCAAGCATGAGATCAGAAACCGACATCAGGTTCAGTGAAGTCTATAGAACTCCAAAGAGTCATAACCCAAATAAAACTACAGCCAGACATATAATAATCACCATCCCAGAAATCCAACACAAGAATAGATTATTAAAAGCTGTCAGAGAGAAAAGACAGATCACTTATAAAGGAAAACCTATCAGAATCACAGCACAAACAAAGTCACAAACAATAAAGTCAAGAAGAGCATGGAGTGAAGTATTCCAGATCCTAAAGCAAAATGATTTCCAACCTAGACTGATGTACCTTGCAAAACTATCATTCAAAATTGATGGTGAAATACGATACTTCCATGACAAAGAACAGCTGAAGAACTTCATGAACACCAAGCCAATCTTGCAAAAAATATTGAGACACAGTTTAGATGCACAAAGGAAAAAACCACTAAGCAAAGCAGATAATTAAACAGAACAGAAAGATAAAGAAGCAACAGGAGAGAGATAACATGGCAACAATAAACCAGCATATAACAGTTATAACCATTAATGTAAATGGTCTCAATGCACCAATCAAAAGAAAAAGACTAGCAGAATGGATCAAGAAACAAAATCCAACCATATGCTGTTTACAGGAAACCCATCTAACCCAGAAGGATACTCACAGACTGAAAGTCAAAGGATGGAAAACAATACTTCATGCAACAGGAATCCAAAAAAAAGCAGGAGAAGCCATTCTGTTTGCAAACAACATGAACTTTAAACCAACAATGATCATAAAGGACAAACAAGTTCACTACATACTCATTAGCGGAAAACTCCAAGAGGAAGAGATAACTATCTTAAATATATATGCACCAAACTCCAGAGCACCCAGTTATATAAAACAATTATTAAAAGACATGAAAACTCAAATTATCAGTAACACAATTGTAACAGGAGACCTTAACACGCCATTGACACCAAGGAACAGATCAACCAGACAGAAAATGAGCAAAGAAATAACAGAACTGAATCACACCTGTAAATAAATGGACTTGATAGACATATACAGAATGTTCCACCCAACAACATCAGAATACACATTCTTCTCAACAGTACATGGGTCATTCTCTAAAATAGACCATATATTAGCTCACAGAACATATTTAAACAAATGCAAAAGAGTTGAAATCCTCCCTTGCATGCTATCAGATCATAGTGCTTTGAAATTAGAAATCAATGATAAAAGATATGGCAAAAATCCCACAAACACATGGAAACTGAATAACACACTATTGAGTAATCAGTGAGTCACAGAGGAAATTAAAGAAAAAATTAAACAATACCTACAAGAAAATGTGAATACAGATACAACTTACCAGAATCTGTGGGATGCAATCAAAGCCGTCCTCAGAAGAAAATTAATTGCACTGAGTTCCAACATCAGGAAAACAGAACGAATACAAATAAATAACCTGATGTTACACCTCAAACAGCTAGAAAAGGAAGAGCAAATCAAGTCCAAAGCCAAAAGAAGGGAGGAAATTATAAAAATCAGAGCAGAAATCAACGCAATAGAGACTAAGAAAACAATCCAAAGAATCAACGAATCAAAGAGTTAGTTCATTAAGAGAATAAATAAAATTGGTAAGTCCCTGGCGACCTTATTTTAAAAAGGGAAGAAAGAGCTCAAATTCATGCAAAAAGAAATGAAAAGGATGGATTCACTACAGACTCTACAGAAATACAGAACATTATCAACACCTATTTCAAAAACCTCTACTCTCAAATATTTGATAACACAGAAGAAATAGACAGATTCCTAGAAACATATGAAGTACCAAAGCTAGGTCAACAGGATGTAAAATTGCTGAATAACCCAATCTCTCTTAATGAAATTGAAAATGTAATTAAGTCCTTACTTACAAAGAAGAGCCCAGGCCCAGACGGATTCACTGCAGAATTCTACAAGAAATACAAAGACCTAATGCCAACACTCCTCAAACTCTTCAATGAAATTGAAAGGGAAGCAATCCTTCCTAAATCATTCCTGGAAGCAAGTATTACTCTAGTACCAAAACTTGAGAAACACCCAACTAAAAAAGAGAACTATAGACGGATCTCCCTAATGAACACAGATGCAAAAACCCTCAGTAAAATATTGGCAAATAGGATGCAACAAATCATCAAGAAGATTATACACCATGATCAAGAGGGATTCATCCCAGGAATGCAGGGATGGTTCAACATAAGTAAATCAATAAATGCGATCCACCAAATCAATAAAGCCAAAACTAATAATCACATGATCATTTCTATAGATGCAGAAAAAGCCTTTGATAAGGTCCAACATTCATTCATGGTAAGACTTTACAGAAAATTGGAATAGATGGTCTTTACCTCAATATAATAAAGGCCATTTATAACAAACCAACAGCCAGCATCATACTAAATGGCCAAAAACTGAAACCCTTTACTTTAAAATCAGGCACAAGACAAGGATGTCCTTTATCACTGTTCCTATTTAATATAGTACTGGAAGTACTAGCCAGAGCAATTAGACAAGAGATAGAAATAAAAGGGTAAAGATAGGAAAAGAAGAAGTTAAATTATCATTGTTTGCAGATGGCATGATACTCTACATAGAAGACCCCTAAACTCCATTGAAAGACTCTTAGATATAATAAATAAATTCAGTAATGTAGCTGGATACAAAATCAATACTCAGAAATCAATAGCATTCCTATACACCAGCAGCAAAATCACAGAGAGGGAAATAAGAGAAACTACACTCTTCACACTAGTAAGAAAAAAAATGAAATATTTAGGAATTATTCTTATGAAAGAGGTGAAAGACCTATACAGGGAAAATTATAATACACTGAAAAAAGAAATTGAAGATGATCTCAGAAAATGGAAAGACATCCCTTGCTCATGGATAGGAAGAACAAACATTGTGAAAATGGCCATTCTCCCAAAACTGTTATACAGATTCAATACAATCCCAATTAAAGTACCATCAACATACCTTATAGATCTAGAGAAATCACTCCTAAATTTCATCTGGAACCAGAAGAGACCTAGAATAGCAAAGGCAATTCTAAGCAGAAAAGACAAAGCAGGAGGCATCACAATCCCTGACTTGAAGTTATACTACAAAGCAACAGTAGTAAAATCAATGTGGTACTGGAATCAAAACAGATCCGAAGATCAATGGAATAGATCAGAAGATACAACCACAACTAAAAACAACTCAACCACCTTATGTTTGATAAAGGAGCCAAGCAGGTTCACTGGAAGAATGACAGTCTCTTTAATAAATGGTTCTGGAAAAACTGGCTCTCCATTTGCAGAAAACTAAAGCTAGACGCTTGCCTATCACCATGTACTAAATTAAAATCTAAATAGATCAAAGATCTGAATTTTAAAACAGAAACATTAAATCTATTGGAAGACAAATTGGGTAGAAACCTTGAAGACATAGGGGTAGGGAGAGAATTCATGAACACTACTCAAACCACACAGGAAATACTTCCCAGAATCAATAACTGAGACCACCTCTTATTAAAAAGTTTCTGCATGTCAAAAGAAATCTCCAGCATAGTGAAAAGAAAACCCACAAACTGGGAAAAGATCTTAGTGAACTCCCTCTTAGACAAGGGACTTTTGTCTAAGACATATAAAGAATTAAAAAATCTCAGACCCTCAAAATTCAAAGATCCAATCCAAAAATGGGCATCTGAGACGAATACGCACTTCTCAGATGATGAAATACAAATGGGAAATAAATACATGAAAAAATGTTCGTCATCATTGGTCATTAGAGAAATGCAAATTAAAACCACACTGAGATACCATCTCACTCCTGAAAGAATGGCCAGGATCAAGAAAACCAACAACAACAAAAGCTGGAGAGGCTGTGGGGAAAAAGGAACTCTCCTACACTTTTGGTAAGAGTGTAGACTGGTACAACCTTTGTGGAGGTCATTCTAGAGATTTCTCAAAAACCTGGGATTGGAAGTCCCATTTGTTCCAGCTATTCCACTTCTAGGCATATTCCCAAAGAACTGAAAGCATCATACCACAGTGATATATGTGCACCTATGTTTATAGCAGCACAATTTGTAATCGCCAGATCTTGGAAACAACTCAAGTGTCCATCAACCGAGGAATGGATAAAAAAAGCTGTGGTATTTCTATACAATGGAGTATTACTCAGCTATAAAGAAGGATCACATTGAGATATTTATCAATAAATGGGCACAGCTTGAGACCATACTCATAAGCGAAATAAATCAATCTCACATGTGTGAATACCGAATAGTTTCCCTAATGTAAGTAATGATTCAAATATATAAAAGTATGTGGTAATCATGATTCCCCATTATGTGGCCTTGAAGCCTTATAAAGTTTTCACTTATTAATTGGAATGGCTTTATTCTAGGCTGCTTGATATTATTGCCTGTGATGAAATGAACAGCTATTTTGAAGAAAATAAGTCATCATAATAGCTAGTGCTGATTTACTATCATCTTGTTTTGAAGCCCCACCAAACTGTGACTCTCTGTCTCCATTGGTTTTATCATGGTGTATCTTGCTAGATTTTATTATATGTGATAGTATAAACAAAAATTGTTATAGGCAAAGAGATAATATAGAAACCATTTTTGGCTTTCTGTTAGCTGGTTCTAAATACCCTACAATGCTTTCATCCACTTGAATGGTTTGACACTGACTTGATATATTTGAAGCTATAGTATATGAAGTTATATTCAAATATTTCAAGGAAAAAGACAATATGGTAACTACTATTAAGTTGGGTTATTTGGTAGTGAAGCACTAGGTTGCTGAAACTGTCATGCTTTGACCTGTATTGTTATGTAGTTATGTCCTTTTATCTCAATCTCACCCTTATTCATTAAAAAAATTATTTAGTTATTTTTAATGATTTTTTAATTAAGCGGTAAAATAAAAAAAATTAGCAGGATATGTTATAGTAACTTTTTTTATTTCCTATTAACTTGATTTGAAATCCTGTAATACTCCCACTATCTTGTTTTGACTGATTTGACTCTGTTCCATTCTATATGATAGTATCAAGTCTGAGGGTATAGGCAACTACTTTGAAGGCAATAAGATTCACTATGATGCCCATTCTGATTTGACTATTATCTTCTTTTGAAGTCCTGTAATGTTTACAAGGTTTAGGTTTTATTGATCTTGTTCTCTACTGTTTAGTTCAACTTTATAATACCTAATGAGATAGACAATTCTTTTTAAGGAAGCAAGAGGCATTATGGTAACCATTGTTGATAACCTTGTACTCTGTTCTTACATCATGTGCTATGTCTATCCTTGGTTTTGACTGACAGCTTCATTTTGCCATATTTGACTTTATTCTCTTCCAAAAAAAAATTAATAAGAACTAAGGAGTAATAAAACCCAAATTGTGTAAATTTTGTTGTAAACAAGAGAGGGAAAAAAAGTGCTCTAAAGAATACAACTGCAAGTGTTTTTAGGGGTGTTAAATAGATGACCATATTAATGTTTTTGGTTGGATCATTGAACACAACTGTTTGCAGTCTCACTGTTTGAATGTCCACTTTGTATGCTTTGATACTGTGACGAGCAATTATCTCTAAGATGATAATGTGTAATCTATTAACTGGCGATTTCTTACTATTTTTTTGTAGTTATGTATTACTTGTACCCTTACACTGCTTTGTTTTGTTTTGTTTTTTCTCTTTTTCCTTTTAAATGAAATTTTTAAAAAATCCCAGTGTAGTGGAACTGTAGTTCTACCTACAAAAAGGTAGGGCTGGGAACTCTGGCTCTTGCTGTATCAGTTTAATCCCATTCATTCCATACCAAGAAAAATATGGGGAGTTCATGGATGAAAAATGATAATATTTCTCCTTAAATGGCAACAAGTTTGTGGATCTCTTATAGTACTGACCCTGTAGGCAAAATTCTAATGTGTCATCATACTTAATTTCGTGGGACAACTTGACTTGCCCAACAAGATAGATACATATCTGGTTAATATTATTCTGGCTCTGTCCTCTATTTGGGAGGTCTCATCCAATCTATTTAAGGCTTTAATAGAATAAAAGGCTGAGTAAAACTCACTCTGCCCAACTGCCTTCAAGCTGGATCATCAGCCTTTAGACTCAGACAGACTGGACCCTTAGATCTCCTGGTCACATTCCTTCACACAAGGACCCAGCCTATATCACTGGTTGTCCTGAGTCTTCAGTTTGTCAATCAGAGATCTTGAGATATTTTAACTTCATACTTATTAACACAAATTCAGGCAGAGACAGAGACAAGAAGGAGAAAGAGAAGGAGGAGGAGGAGAAAAAGAAGGGAAAGAAGAGGAGAGGAAGAAGTGGAAGAGGAGGAAAGTATAAGGAAGAGGAGGGTAGGGAAGGAACAGGAAGGGGAATACAGGGGAGAGAAGAGAGGAGAGGACGGGAAAGGAGAGGGGAGGGGAGGGGAGGGGAGGGGAAGGGAGGGGAGGGAGGCACTTTTTCATTAGTTGTGTTTCTCCAGAAAATCCTAATACATAGAACCAAAGGATTCCAAAAGCAAAACATGTCACAGTAATAAAATTTTTAATTTCTTTAATAATCACAATGAAAATACCTCTCTCTAGCATCATGGCTAGTTCGTATCCATGCTGTTAAATCATATCAAAGTTATAAAAGTATTTGTTATTTGTCTAGTAACTGGAAATCTAACATTGATCCCTGAAACAAATGAGGCATTAACTTTATACTGGAAAATAAAACCTGTCCTTCAGCTGACTGGCTTAGCACAATTTGCTTAGAATATTTATCCAGGATGAGATAAGAAGTGACTGTCAAATTCCATATACAAGATAGATGCAATTAATAATTCTAATAAAAAAATAATTCCCATACATTCCAATATCCAAAACTAACACTGATAACATTCATGGAAGACTTCTTAGCCCCTATTTAACCTATAGTTTTTTCAAAACATTTTGATACTTGTACAAGTTTGGAGCTCTGAACACTTTTGTGGTCTAAATGTAGATCCCTGTTTTGTGGATATACGAAGAATTCCTAAAATTACAATGTGTAATTATTAAGCCATAAAGAATGAAATCATGTTATTTGCAGGAAAATGAATGAGACTTGAGACCAAAGTAAATCAAGTGTAGAAAGTTAAATACCCCTTGATTTTTTGTTTGTTTGTTTGTTTTTGTTTTTGGTATCAGGGATCAAACTCATTACTTCATGTTTACCACGCAGGCACTTATACCGCTGAGCCAAACCCTTGGTGGTTTTTCTTATATAAGACTAAATAAATTAAATAAATAGGAAATTAAAAGACAAGCTTTAGATCTGAGGAAGGGATCAGTGGGAGGTATATAAATGGACTGAAAATATTAATGAATGCATGTACAAATTCCCAAAAACAAGCATTAATATTCTATATTGCAAATATACTCCTATAAAAAAATACAGATCATGAGGAGAACATCTGAAAAGTAATTGCATTTTAGTAAGAAAACCTTCATCTTAATTATTTCTATTTATTAAACACCTTAAAGTCCATGCCTTTCAGTATGACTACCAATATACGTTATTTAACAACATTTTGATTCCTCAGTTTGTACATTTCATATTATTAATAAAGGTATAGATCTTGTATTCCATACATCTCACTTTCTGAAATGACATTTGAAGAACCCAGCAGGCATTCTATCCTATGATCCACATCTCTTTTATCATCTCTGAATCTCATATTTGAAAAGAATAAAACAAAAAAGTTTCCATCCTAAATACTCAATTATTTGAATGAGTAAAATTGTGGTTATGAATCCACAAGTGGAAAAATTCCAATCAGATTACCATTTATCTTCTTACCATAAATGCAGTGAACCATCACAAAACAAATGGAGAGGGCAAAGTTCTAATCATCCTAGGTGTTGTAATCTCAAATATTGTGTGTAGTTGCACAAGTATTATAATCCTCTTTTTAGTTTTTTTTTACAATCTAAAAGGTCATATTTGTAGTCCCACTGAGACATCATTGGAATCCCAGCAAGTTAATTTTAATCTACCACCACCAATGCAACCTAAGGCAAGAGTAAAGACACTAAGACATATTCCAAGTTAAGGGCAGCCAAGGGGTCCTAAATCTACTCCCCGTGAGGACATGTGGACAAAGGCCCTGATCTTAGGCCTCTCCCAGAATTTATTATCTTGTGAAGAAGGGGGTGGCTCAGGGATGAGTGACAGTGAGGATGGCAGGAATCATGTGAGTAACTTGAGCTGGCTGGCCAGGTGAGAGAAAGAGCTGTGTAGAAGGATCAATTTATATAATCTAATTAAGGTAGCAATGGAATTGTTTTGGGAGGTTGTCGCTTTAGTTTTTGATATGTAAACTCTTATGCCCTGGAAAGTTACAGCCTCTTTACCTTGAGGCTCGTATCCAGTTAACATTTTTAGAGTTAATGGCTCTAATATCTTGTATGGAAAACACTATGTAAAAAACCAAGACTGTCTCTATTGGCTTTAAAAATTATGTACCAACACCTCAACTAGCCTTATTTACAATGCTTAGAGCCAATTTAAAAAATATATCATAGCCAGCTCTCTACATATCAGTATAAAAAATAAGTCTCCAAATAATCAAAGTCACAATAATTGTTTTACATTCAAGGAGAGTCACTAGAGTTATCTCCCACTCTAGGTGATAAGGTTAAGATTTTAGTTCACAGCAATTAGTCAGTGGTCTGCCCAAGGTCTCACCTGAATGTCACCAAATATGACCTAAATCTTGAATTTCTTTCATTGTTGGTTGAACAATTTTCTGTGTGAAAAAGGCCAGAAAATTTTCTGAAAGTAAAGAAATT
Organism: Cavia porcellus; assembly: GCF_034190915.1. Lineage (NCBI taxonomy): Eukaryota > Metazoa > Chordata > Mammalia > Rodentia > Caviidae > Cavia > Cavia porcellus. Next base: position 62,799,219 of record NW_026947504.1, read on the forward strand.
CTGGCCTTCAATTTAAAGTCTGTGACTTCCTTGTGTTTGAAAAACAAAAGTGACCATATGTCCAAAATAATGTACTCTCATCTAAATTTAAATTATTAGTATGTTTTCTTAAAGAGAAAATAAAGTAAAGTTTCCTTGTCTAAAAATATCTACAGTAGCAAAGTCAGGCCTTGCAAATGTTTCTCTCAGCAAAACTGATTACACCCCCTGGCTCCCCAAACTTGTATAGAAAGTGGGCGGGAGCCACAATCAAGGGCTCTGCAGCTGCATGATTAGCAGTACATGTCATCATCCAGCAGAAGCAGTGTTACCAGAAATCTTCCACCTTACTGTAGATTGTAAAGGGATCTGCGTGTAATTTGCACCTGTGTATATTTCAATAAAGCAATCAACTTCTAATTAGACAATGCTACGTTTCATACTGCACATATAGGTAGATGGCTTACTGAGAACAATGTATTGTCTACTCAGTAGTCACTTTCTCTGACAATTCTATCCCCAAGTGATTAATGTGCTATGGTCATATCATCAAAGAAGAGAACACAGAGGAAACAGATTAGTTATTAATTAATGTGATTAATAGGGAAGATAAATAGCTATAATTTAAAGAGCTGGTTATATCACTTCACAGACCCTGTATTTAAATTCCTCATCTGCATCTTTAGAGATTTTAAGATGATTATTCAATTGCCCTGAGATCATTTCTTCAACTATCAAAACTGGGCACAGGGGCAAAAGAGTAGACACACCAATTAGTAGATCAAAACACAGGGTCTAGAGAAAAGATTTTCATATGTATCAAAAAATACAAAACATTTCTAACAGAGACATTTCAATAGAGAAAAATAATCTTTGTCTTCTTAACTGATAGTATTGAATATTTGGACACATGTATGTAGAAAAATAAACTTGAATACAGATCATATCCCATACACAAAAGTTAACTCCAAATGGAGCATATACTTAAATGTAAAAATGCAAGAACCATAACACTTTTAGAAAAAAACACAAAAATGGTTAGGGATGGCAGCTCAGAAGTACAGTGTTTGCTAGCATGCACAAACTCCTAGTTTTGATCTCTAGCATTGTGGCAATCAAAAAATCAAAGAAAATGTAGGTTATCTTTATGAGTTTTTAGATATATTACCAAAGGCACATTCAGTGAAAAAATAATTGATGTACCTTTACTAAAATTAAGGACTTCTGCTCTGTGAAAGACGTTGTTCACAGAATGTCAAGTCACAAATTGGAAGAAACTGTTTAAAAATATATACCTGATACAAAATACTTGCATCTCAATATAAAATTTGATATAATAAAATTCATCTTGTATTGATGCTAAATTACTGAGGTGCCAATTTCAAAAGTTCCTGACATAAATAGGGATTCAGTAATGGTTCACTTAATCTGAAGACAAATAGGTAAAGGCTATAATGTAGCTATATAGGTATAGAGAGCTACATCTAGATATTTAACTTTCTAAGTGCCTTATACACCAGGTTATAAGACATACTTCATGGCAATAACATTCGTGAATATTCTGTTATTGCCTCCCTCATCTAGCAGCAATTTCTTTAAAAAGAAATAGTCTAAAAGAGCTCCCAATTTACACCACGTCAGATTGTTTGCTCTAACAAAACTAAATTAATAATGCTTTGTACCTTCTGGGAAAGACAGAAATGACAACCAAGCATGCTGAAGACCAAAAGACCTTTAAGAGTAAATATAAAAAATAGCACTACTTAGAACTAAACACAGTCAGAAAATCATTCCAAAAATTGGTTTTCATTATACCTTAATTCTTTAGAAAAATAGAATGAGGTATTAAAAAATATTTTCATGTGTAAAAAAATCATCAAATTGTACAATATTTAAATGATACAAATTATCTTAGTAATGTGTTGCTATAATGTTTTAATCTCAAAGTAGTAAGGTATGGGGAAATTTTTTTTTGTAGTAAGATTGGTTCCAAAAATGTTCTATTTGGTGACTCCTACTAACTGAAGCTGGTTGATTGCATTGAGGGGCTCAATCCTCTCTCTCTCTCTCTCTCTCTCTCTCTCTCTCTCTCTCTCTGTCTGTCTCTCTCTCTCTGTCTCTGTCTCTGTCTCTCTGTCTCTGTCTCTCTGTCTCTCTCTCTCTCTCTCTCTCTCTCTCTCTCTCTCTCTCTCTCTCCTTCTCTCTTCTCTGAGCATTTATCACTCTTCATCTTGAGATAACACCAGGAAAACTAGACCTTTACTGTTTAATATATCTAAGTTTTCCTTTCCCTGACATAGTACAAATTTCAGCGACTAGAAAAACATTGCTTCAGATATGTCAAAATCTTTTGTCAGAAGAGGATCTAGGAGATACACAAAAAGGACTACAAAAGAAGTAGAAACCATGGACTCTGATAGAGAAGCAGAAACACATCATCCAAAACAATGTAGAGAGTTGGCAGTCATGTTTCCCTTTGGCAATAGGGTTATTGTTACATCCTAAAAGCTAACATCACAAAAATCTGAAAATTGTTTCAATGAGAATATTTTTCCCAAAATGAAGTTCTTCTATCATGCAGTTGAAAAAAATAGGTAATCACTTGAGTAAAAGCTTTGAACTACACACACAGGGTGCCCACTGTGGATCCATAGATTTGAATAGACAGTATAAGAAAACATTCTGGAGAGAGCTGGTCACACTGGAGTTAAGTCTTAAAGGAGTGACTACGGGGGAATGAGCCAGCCTATTGTCCTGAGTGGGGAACAAAGCAGGAAAGAAATTATCATGAGTAACGGGACAAGTATGTGGGAAAAGCCCAGAATTAAAATGGAGAGACCATTTTGGCAGATACAAAGAAAGAAGGAATTAAGCTGAAGTTTAAGACCAGTTTACTGACAGTATGTTCATCTTGAGCAAATTAAAGTTTTCACACTTCCATTTTCATAATCTCTAACACTTCAGCTTATTAAATCTAGCCCTTTCCTAGCAAAAGATATTAGGAATACTCACGTCTTTTAATTTGGCAGCTGTGAGAAGAACCTAAACTTGTTAGCAGCCAAGACTAGGAAGAAGAGTGGTTGAGCACGGTCTTTGAATGCTATACAAAGGAAGCACACTGCCCAACAATTTGCCCTAAATCACCCCACAAATTGACCATCGTAGCTTTCATTATGGGTGGAAAGAAAATCTCAGATCTAAATGCATAACGAAAATAGATCTATTGTTCAAAACTCTGATTAACATTGCCAGTCGTGGGGAGTTCGTTCTTTTCTTCTGCTAATTCTTCCCAGTCAGGATACTGTCCAGCAGTTGTGAAGTTTGGAAGTTTGCACAATACCATCTTTCCTACCAGATGATTGTGGGAAGTTAATTTGCTCTAAATATAACCAGACTATTACCCAGCTCAAGGAGTATAAAGCATTCTGTCTAATTTGCTGTCATCACACCCTAAGAAGAGCACCTTCCATATGCTAAAGTACCATAACCTGTAGGCAGCAGCCTGCTTCTGAACTGCAAATTTTTCAATATAATTGCATGTAACTTATTTATAATCATGAAAAAGTACTTAAAATCCAATTAAATAAGCAGAAATTGCGTATCTCAAAACAGATGTAAAAGAATTTTTAAAAAATCTACTGCTTATCTATAGTAACTCTTTGGAATTGCCAAAAAGGCTCATTTCAAACTCCTTATCACTAGCTTATATTAGGTACATTAGCTTAATACACATTCATATAGCTAAATAAATGTGAAGGTGTGGTTTTATGCATTTGTTTTTCTTTTGATTTTTCTTATGGCCTTGATCACTCATTCAGCAGCGACATGTTTCCACGGATTTCCTTTGCCCAGAAATAGTTTTAATGAGTAAAATTCCTGATTGAGAAAATATCTTGTGGTGTTTATTCATGGACAGGGGTAAAAGCACCATGTTCTCACTGCGATAAGAAAATGTGGCTTCATTTAAATTTTTTTCTTTCCATTATAATAGTATATGCTTGTAATACACAGCGAGCTCATTCATAGTGGGAAATCAGTATAGATACATATTGCATCTTGAACATTTCTACGTCTTCTCTCCTTCTTCTTGTCTTCCTGTTTCCCAGATCCCCTTTGCATCTTCATCAAGTGTATCATTAAATGATCTTTTATTTTGCTCTTATTTATATTTTGGGCTTCTCATTTGAGAGAAAACCTGTAACATGTAACCTTCTGTGCTTGATGTATTTCACTTACTGTTATGGTCTCAAGATACACTAGCTTTATATGACTGTATTATTCATTCACTACGTGAAATCTCTCATGTTGTAAATCCAACGAAACTACAATTGGAAATCCCACTACACCTGAGAATGCTTGGTCAGTCTCTTTCCAAGAGCAGATAGGAACATGGTGAATAATGAAAATTCAGCGCTAGTAGGTTGGCATTTGTTTTGTTTTGCTATGTTGAAGGTTGAACCCACAGCTTTCCATCTCTTAGCCCTTTTTTATTTTGTTTTGTATTAGTGTGTATTTACAGTATGTGATGATCATATTCTTCACTGAGACAAGATCTCACTAACTTGCCCAGGGCTGGCTCAAACTTGCAGTCTACTCGCCTCAGCTTCCCAGAGTGCTGATAGTATAGGTCCGGCCACTCCAAGTGCTTTTAATATATACTCTTAACTATTCCCCTCTGAATCATTTAAAACACAGGCAAACCAAATACTCACCAATATGCCAAGCTAACAATTATCTTTCCCTGGGGAAATGGAGTTATTGTCACATTCTAAAAACTAACAACTCACACGAATCTAACCATTTTTAAACAATATTTTACACACAGGAAAAGTCTTGTTCTATTTTCAGTTAGAAATAATTGCACTCAGAGCTCCTGGACTTAACGAAAAAGATAATTTCCTGAAAACTCATGCTAATAACTTTAATATTGTATTAATGTAATTTTCAGTAATGTAATATACCTGGCAAAATTGAAAACACTTTCAACAATAAAAATAAATGTATTATTTATATTTATATGGAAGTAAAGTTCAACTTGCTCTGAAAACTATGAACTTATCTGTTAATATTCCCTTTTTGTTTCATGATGGAAATAATAACTTGAGTATTTTGTCAAACCGTCAACACTGCACATTGTTTGGAAGCTCTTCTGGGTTAATGCTCCTGTTTTCATCATTCCCGTATCCTATAGTGGCTTCAGTGGAAATAGAGACAGTTTAATCTCAGTTGATATGCAGGTGACTCTGGATCGGTATCTCTCCATTCCTTCCCAGGCTCCAATACATTTTTAGTTTGGGTAATTTTTCTCTTTAATTTGGCGTCCTCTTCCCCTCTCTTTGGCCTCTCTCTCCTTCCCAAAATAAGTCATTTCCACATGAGTCTGATGGTCAGTTGCTGTATTTTGTTTTAAGGCAAATGAGTCAGGTGTAACAGGAAATGGGGGCAGGGAATGGTTTTCAGAAAGTGAGTTCTTCATAGTGCTGTCAATTCACTCCACAGTTTCACCTTGGTATCCCCAAATAATGCTTAGATTACAGGAAAAAGAAAGGACTGTCCCATTAAATTTATAGACCACATAAATGTACCTGAGCTCCATGACTCTTATCATCCTCGCTGCTCATCCACAGTCAGCAGCGGAGTGTGTTTCTTTTTGGGTTTTGTGGCTATAATCCAGTAACGTGTGACCTTTAAATTCACCTCTTGATAGCCTGCACCTTTTCTGCTATTAACTTTCTGTTCTTCAGTTGAAGGATGTCTGTTCATACTTTTCTATAATTAATCCTTCCTTTCAGATTTTTCCAACTGTTTTGGACCAATGCTTCATTTCAAAAGAGATGAGTATACATAGCGCTCCTATGGAACAGATTTACCATCACATAATATAAAAAGTAATTTAAAAACTATGTGATTAAGTATGTGTTTGTGTTTGCCATTTCTTTCCCAGAATAAGACATCCAAGAAGAGAGAATGAATGACTTAAATAAACCAGCACTTTCCTTCACCATTCATGATTTTTCAATAATTTTTTTTCCCTGCAAAAGTCTTTATTTTCTTTTGGTCCAAGATTTGGGAGGAGGCTCCAAAGGGATGAAAAAGCTGCCTAGTGGCTGGAAGGAGAGGTTCAGGCTGAAGCCCTGATGCCAGGTGATGCAGGAGCCCTTCAGAGATTGCCAGGCTCTGGGACCTCCTAGTTGTGCTTAAGGATGAGCCTTTCGAAGAGGTATTCACCCAGCCCAGCCTGGGGGGCTGTCAGCCTGTGGAGATCAAGTTCCTGGCCAGAAAAGGGAAGAGAATGATGAGGGTCCAGGCCCAGGAAGACACCAAGTGCTATGCAGAAGGAGGGCTGCTTTCTTTCCATTAGCAAACATAGCTGGAAGCAAACAGTTCCTCAGCTCTTTAAGCAGCCCTTTACTGAGCGTTTACCATGGTCTATTGTTTCCTGGTCATACTTAACTACAAAGGTGGGGAAAGGATCTGAGATACAAAGTTGATTATGAGGTCATCCCTGTCATTTAAGAAATCACTGCATGACAGAGGAAAACAGTATGCGCCATGATATTACACCAGAGTGTCGGTTGCTAAGAGGAGAAACCCATTAACTTCTTCTTCTAGAGGATTTTCAATGACTTCATAGAGAAGATGCAATTTAGCATGAACAGTGAAGAATCAGGACAGGTGATTCAAGAAAGAAACGAAGAAAAAATATCCCAGGAAGAGAGAGCAACCTGAGTCTAAGGCTCAGTGAATGGAAATGAAGAGGGATTTCTGGGAATTGTGGGACTGGAATGTGTGACAGACGGAAGACTGCCAGGAGACAAGGCTGGAAAACAGGCTGGAACAAAATTCTAAGGTGGGTAGAGTGCTACCATAAGGGGTTTGAATTTTAGCCTCTAGGTTATAGAATTTTAATATAAAAAAAGAATTGTAAAATTTTTATAATGTAAAGTCAGAGTATGAGGAATATGAAGAGAGCTGAACCCTAAGGCAAGGAGAAATAAGTTAGAATCCTAATGGTAAGGCTAGACAGAATCATCAAAAACCTTAACTAGGGCAATGGCGATAGAAATGATGGAGATGAGAAAGACGAAGGTGCACATTCAAGAGAAAAATAAATTCTTAAATGTCCATGTTCTCTATTTTGCCTGTGGGGTTTACTCTAGGTAAGACATGGAAGTCAGTAGGACTAGAAATCAGAGTAATTCCATGATGGTGTAAATGGTATGAATCCAGCCCTTGTACTCTGAGCCCACAGAAGGGATGATGACATCAGAAAGCAGAAAGAGACCATGCGTGCAGAAGGAGAACTTCTATATGTAAGTCAATGTCAGTAAAGACTGCAGCAGCCCAGCAAACAATATAATGGACTTGGTCTCCATACAAACTTTAGAAGTCATTTCTTGGAAGTTGTAGGCTAGCTTCCATGAAGGTGAAACACATTTGGGCATAATGTGCCCTGAACATTCTAAGCGCCCAATGTAAACAACCATGCGCTGGCCCACATTACACCACCTGGAGCCCAGGAGATCTCCACGCCTGTCAGTTTCTTTGAATGAGTATACTGTGCCAAGAGTGGCTCACCCAGTAGATCAGAGGAAAAAGTAGCAAGGTGATGGGCAAAAGAAGGCAGACAAAAGCATTGGAATCCTGCACTGAGGGACAGCACCAGCAGTTATATGGAAAATCATGAAGAAACCGAGGAGCCACCTGTAAGAAATGCTTTCTGACATCTAGTACAAAACCTCAGCTTTTGTTTTCCCCTTTTCCCTTTGCCAACTTGCACAATTTTTCCAATAGTTTCTTCTCAGGTGAGAACTGAGGATAAAAGACCCTGTCTAGTCTCCTTTTCAATGTGCTCACTTACGACCTTGCATCTCCAACATTTTTTGATTTACAAGTCACTTCTCTTCAAGACAGTCATTTGGATACAAGAATGGGGCTGGAGTGGAGGAGATGGAAAAGATAGCCTTCTATTCTAAGGAAGCCTAGTACAGATGTACTTAGAAGTTCTAAGACAGATGTACTTAGAAGTTGTCAAGTAGACTTGGGCCATTTCCCTAAAACAGCAAACCAGCTGTGCTAACCAGCTTTACTCAAAGTGAGCCTCAGAGTGAAGTATGTTGGCATCAGAATACTGATGCCAACAGTATTGTTGACAGGAGAGAGTCTTGAATCTGTAACATCAGAAAACTGGACAGCCATTTGCACAATTCCTTCCTTAAGTTAGAATGTTATCTGTTTTCTGCAATATATCAAGATCTAAACATTGTATTCCCATCCTTCTGGAAACTTCTGGATTCAGAAGTGAAGATCCTACTGATATCTATGATCTTGGAAATGCAATTCCTACTGCTTATTCTCTTCCCATTCTCTACTTGGTTACCGTCTAGAATGTCACAGGAACTTCTGTGCTGACATAGTAAGTAGATGATAGCTTAACTGCTCATATATGCAGCTGCCTGCAGTGGATCACCTGTATTTGGTGCTGTACTGAGGAAATGAGTGCAGTTTAATCAGCTGGTAAATGTCCAGTTGTCTACTGTCCAATACTACTGCCCATAGTGCACCAACTTCTTTTCAGGACCATTATACTAACAGTCACACTCCACCAACATCTCCCCTAATAATTCAAACCACCACATCTTGAAATTTCATTTTAGTGGCCAATTAATTTCTCAGTGACCTGAATCTAAAGCTATCTCTAGATTTGAAAAGCACCCGCCATTTGCAGAGGTCATTACTGTAAGCCTGAATTGCAAGGGCATTACATGTCAGAGTGTACCTGGGCCTTCACTCTCTACGCTAATGTTGCTTTAACCCAAGGTCACAGATACACGGAACTAGTGTAGCCTCAGAAAGGAAAGAGAGACATAGATGGCTGACAGTATTATAGAAGCATAAGAAAAATTGAAGAGATAAGAGGCTGCTGTCAAGCCTACAAATCCAATTCCTCAGTAGCCTCTTATTTGTCATTGTAAAATACACACTACTAAAGGTTTTCTAGGGAAAGAGAGGTTATGCAACAGAAAATAAGATTCCTATGAATTATTAAATCCTTAGTGGTCACTTTGCTTTCATCGTTTCACCTTTAAATAAAGACTGTAACATTTACCCACCTCTATGTGACTGGCATGCATAAGAATACTGCCTGGCTATTTAGAGCATCAAATTTCCTTAAGAAAAGAAACGAAATCCCTTCCCACATTAAAATGCTCAGAAGAAATTAGCTGTGCTGTATATGGTATAATCTAAGTATGTTCATAAAGTAAAATAAAAATTATGTTCAAACAGAATCAAATAGTATCCCAAGAAGGTCTGTGTTCACATAAACAAAAATATTTTGGTAGATGAATTGCTCAATTTCTAGAATTTTTAAATTTTACAGACTATGTTTGCTTTAAAATGCATAGAGTGTCAAAAAATACCTTATTCTCAAAATTCATAACACCCACTGAAGAAAAGTCATGATTTAGATTAGTTTTAATTTCTTTTTAGGCTAATCATAGCAGCAAAAAATCAGTTAGTACCAAACAGCTTTTTTTCACTCTCCTACTATGTATGTGAAGTTTTTAAATTGTATGCCAGTTTTACAAGGATATGTTTTAATTTGTAATACCAAAATTTGTAAAGGAAAGAGAATCCTATTAAACCCATCTTTACCATAGACTTGGGGACACAGTTCCCATATTACTCATATTATTCAAGAGACAGGGAAGATCAAATACTGCCTGACAAAACCCTGCATATGCTTCAAGACTAAAGTGTCATCTTTTTTCCCAAGTCTTACCTGAATCTGTAGGAATATTTAAACTATTCTGGTTGGCATTGTATCTAAGCATACAGGGTTTTCTTTTCCAACACAACTGTGTGTTTCAGTGCAAACTACTTGTCTACATTTCCTAAATTAGTGTACCTAGTTCAGAACCTTATGCCTAGTCAGGTCTCAGAGAAATAATACATCACTCCATGTTTCAGGAAACCACGAATGCATGATATTAACCTATATAATCTCAAAGTATCCTTTTCCCAACTTTTTTGCTCCTCCACTGTGGTGGATTAACTAACGGTCAACTTGTAACAGCTGGCTGAACTACATCAGTGTGGTGTTGGGTACAGAAGGCCCACCTGAGGATTGTTGATTACAACACAAAAAGAGAACTGGAAGGGAAGATGGTGCTTTTGACTCTCTTTGGAGAAACTTGTGTAGTTGGTTTTCCTAATATGAACACAACTGTTATCATGAGCTCAGAGGCGCTCAGATCCTTGCTTCACTGAGGATGGCTGTGGTTCTCTTCTAAGGAGCTCTGGTCCTTTCTTTGAATGTCACTTCCTGGCTCCAGAGCAGATCTATCAGCCTGCTGGCAAAGATCCTATATCCTGCTGGTGCAGACTATCTGGCTTCCACCACTGACCTTTGAGCCTTCCCAGTGCAAATTCTTGATACAGACATGCATGAGACATTGTTATGAGCTCTAGGCCTCTGGATGATTTGTGGACATTGGCATATGCTCTAGGTCTTCAGCTGGACTTGTGGAGGACATTGTTTTGGAATTCAGACCCTTGGCTGAATTATTTGGGTCTCTATTGCTTGGATAGATTCCCTTCCCTCTTCTGCACTTAATTCTTTGGGTAAATATTATAAAATAATCCTATTAATTATGTGTACTATATTAAATCTTTTCTCTTTTAAACCCTGGCTACAATATCCACAAAATTTATGCCATGGGGGGTCATCGGAAGAAGTTTTTCTGGTAGCTGAGGGAGAATAATTATTCTGCATTAAAATAGAAGCAAAATTTGATAGGAGACCATACAGAGCTACAGAAGTCATGCAAGTAAGAAATAGTTGGGCTATGAAGCCAACAGACAGGGGACATGAAGAAAAGGGGAAAGTTTAAAATATACTTTGAGGAAAAAAATTAGATAAGATTTAATGGTAAAATGAGTATATGGAATAAAGGAGAGGGCAGAACCAAGATTGATTCTTAGACTTTGAACTAGCAACTGGCTGAACAGAGATGCTGTTGAATGAAAGGGAAAAGATTAACATATCAGTTCCATTCCCACAGTAGTGTATTACAACAGAATTAACTAATAAATGCATTTATTTGAGTAAGATTCACTTTCACAATAAAGAACTCTGAGGGTATGTGATTAAATGACATAGGGTTATACACTACGGCACTTCAGGCCTAAAAAGGTGATGTCTCAGAGCTGGAGAGTAGTTGATGAGTCCCTAAAAGGAAGGTACTTGGATCCTGGGTGAAAAGCTTGCAGGAGAAGAGGGCAGGATGCCATGAAACAGGGAAATCCCAGGGATGCTTCCTAAGGACTCTCTTGTCTCTGCTAACATTGCCACGGAAGGACCATTCTGTAATGCCGTGAGGCGCAAGTGCCAGCCTCAGATGACGGGGAAACATGAGGTCTGGGAGGCTGCGGCCTAGAGATGAGACCAGAAGGTATACAGATGTCAGGGGCTACTGTCCTTGGCGTTCCTTCATCTCCTTACTACAGAATAATAAAACAGCCCAAGAATGATGGCTCAATAGCAATCTGGCAAATTAGAGGGAAACAAGCCATAATTATACTTAGGAAGAATGATTTGAAATGCAGAATTATATCCCATGAAATCCTTCAATCAAGTGTGAAAGGAAATAAGGTATTTTCAGCCAAGTGAAGTCTCACAAATCTTATTCTGTAGATTCCTTGTCAAGATGCATCTGGATGATATGCCCCACAAAATAAGGGACTAAGTCAGAAAAGTCAAGACAAACAGAAAAGCACTTCAAAGAAGAAAAGAAATTAGAGTATCCCTCATTCATTTTTTAAAAGTGCATAAGCCAGGCATGGTGGTACAGGCCTGTAATCCCAGCACTCCGGAGGCTGAGGTAGGAGGATCACCGCAAGTTTGAGAACAGCCTGGAGTACAAAACAAGCTTACCACCAGCCTGAACTGCCTAGGGAAACCCTGTCTCAAAAGACAAAAAAATAAATAAAAGCATAAATAAATAAAATTTTAAAAGTAAAGGTGCATAAAATGTAGTCAAGTTAAATGTAAAAAGACAATTTAAACCTCACAGATTATTTGGTATGTCTGATTGCATTGGTGTGGAGGACTGCCATGTCCCTAGGCCCAAATGTGACTGTGCTTACTAGCAAGCAGCACAGGCTGTGTAGAGGTGACTTCCCTAAATTGATTTTCAGTTTAATTAATGAGTTTGGATGAGACTGTGCACGTGTTTTCATGATAGCAAATGGGTGGCATCAGGTCAGCGCTGGTCTTTGTCAGTGGCTACAGTTGAGTCCAGAAAGGCAGGAGAATTGGCTACAAAGCATTGTTATCCACGACTTGAATCTGGTGGTCTGTGCTTTTCCCAACAGTGCTTTGTCCCTCTTTGACAAGCCCCCCTCACCTCTTGTCTAGTGTATCCAGCTGCAATTCCCTCACCCCTCTGCTCAGGGCAAATGTGATCAGTAAATACTGAGGTTCTGGCTGCCTCATGGTACTTCGCTCCTGGGCAACAACTGGTCATCCCAGTTCCCTGGTGCACTGCCATTTTGCCCTTTGCTTTTTCTTTTTGCCATGCACGATCACACCTTGCAGGACACGGAGGACTCACTGCAGGAATCACTGATAGGATGGAAAGCTCTTACACTTCTGAAAAAGAGCAAGTGAGAAAAATAAGGCAATTATGAAACAATAAAAAACACGATAAAGGATACTTAATCACAGCAGTCTGTGCACCTCAACTGTGAATAATGTAACTATATTTTGTGATGGAAAAATGAAACAAACGAACCCCTGCCCCAAGCTTCAGGCAGTGGTGGGAACCAGGCTTTACAGAGGTGGCTGCATCTAGAGTGTGTAACTGATCTGTAGTGCAGTGTTGGGTTTAAGGGTGCTGGGATTCAGGGTGGGTGACTGCTGGATCAGGCCACTGATTGGACTGGCTCTCCTCTAGTCCCAGTAGACTAAATGCAATATAAGGGAGAGAAAGAGACTTGTCTCTGCTCTTGCTATGTTTGCTGTCTTCTACTGCCCAACTGTTCGATGAATTGTTGCCCCTCTGCCATGCCACCCTGTCTTGAAGTCAGCCAGTTATGCACTGAAACCTCTACAACTTGTGAGCTAAATAAATCTTTCCTCCCTTAACTGGGTGTTGGATATTTTTGTCTCAGTAAAAGAAAAGTAACTAAGGCAGAATATGTTTAATAATAATTAACCCTCATCATCCATAATTGGCCCTCAACAGGTAATACCTAAAATTCATCATATATAAAATTATAATGCATATGAATTATACATAAAATGTATATGTATATATACATATGATATGTATAAATTGTATAATAACATACATATATAAAATATAATTTTAAAGTTCAGCAATATGAAAAAAGTTATAAAATGGAAAGAATAAAATTTTGATTTTGATTTTATTGCTTCTGAGAATCAGAAAAGGAAATTATTAGAATGTGGAACAGTTGGGAAGTTAGAAAATGAGGACTTCTGTAGTACAAGGGCATCTTGCCTAGGGGGTTAAGGACAGAAGACGTACACAGAGCTTTTTAGGGGGGCATGACAGGCAGCTATCCAGCTAGCTGGAAATTGCAGGAGACCTACTCTTCTGATGGGCGGGCTGCTGTTATCTGTAAGGCATCAGAGATTCTTGATTCTGTAAAAAGAGAAGTTACTAATTAGTGATCTTGTGATTCACGTTTTTTAGTTCTTTTTCCCACAGAAAGCTAATCTTGGCAGTAATCATTAGGATACAAAAAAAGCTTCTTTCAGCAGAGAACAGGGGAAGGCAGAAAAAGATAACTGTTTCTCCAGGGAAGAAAATGAGAAGCCACGTTCACTGGACAAGATAGTTAAATGCAGCTTTCACAGAACCATTTGGACTGAAACAAAATACCTTATATGTACAACTTAAAGGAGGAGAACTGTGTTGTTTTATGGGGTTTTGTGCACGGTCTGCTCACTCCAAAGCAGAAACAGGAGGGAAAATTTGTGTAACTCATGGCAGCCAGGAAGCAGACGGAAAAGGAAGAGAGCCAGGGCGAGAGACGCCCACAAAAGCATTCCCAGTGACCCCTAAGTCGGTATCACTCGCTTGCAGTACATTGAACTATGAATTTATCAATAGGTTAGTCCACTAATGAGTACAACAACCTTATCATCCAATTACTTTTAAAAGTTCTCCTCTGGACATGTGAGCTTCTGAGGTACAGTTTCAAACAAGCAGTTAGGAGCTTCATCCAAAGATATCCTTTACAAAAACAAACTAGTAGAACATTAGTAATATATTGTTCAGCTGTATAACATCCAATTAATCATTTTTAAAATTAACAAAAAGCAAGTGAAGCTAGAGGATGTGTTTAGGTTTTCCTTTAGTAACAACATAGGTTATAAAATATAAGCTCATGCTGACTCCTCATCCTGTGTGTGTGTGTGTGTGTGTACCTTCACATTTCTTCACACCTCTATTGAAACTCTTAAAAAATATGTAATGACCACAAAGAACACATTAACACAAGAACTGTCTAAATAAGCAGCATTGGAGCTAGGTGTGGTGGCTCATGCTTGTAAGCCCAGCACTCAAGAGGCTGAGTCAGAATGAGCTAAATGCCAGCCTGAACTACATAATGAGATTGTCTCAAAAAGACAGAAGAAGAAGGATCAGGAGGAGGAGGATGAGGAGAAGGAAAAGAGGAATAAAAAGAAGAGGAGGGGGAAGAGGAAAAGGAAGAAGAAGAAGAAGAAGAAGAAGAAGAAGAAGAAGAAGAAGAAGAAGAAGAAGAAGAAGAAGAAAAGGAGGAGGAGGAGGAGGAGGAAAAGAGGAAGAACAACAAGAGGAGGAGGAAGAGGAAGAAGAAGAAGAAGAAGAAGAAGAAGAAGAAGAAGAAGAAGAAGAAGAAGAAGAAGAAGAAGAAAAAGAATATGTTTTCTAGAATTTTATTATGCAACAAAAAATAGAAATCAATTCCAAAAAGGGCAACAAAGAAAACACACTTGTAAAGTACGTAACAAGTTACAAATAAAGCACTGATTTAAATCATTACTTCAAAACACTGAATGTACAAATAAAGCAATACTTAGAAATTTATAATTTGAAATACATTATAAAAAGTCAAGAAAAATAGAAAAAATGTAAGCTAAGTTTTCAACTGAAAAGGGGGAATGCAATCATTACTCTAAAACCCACACCAAGAAAAATGGAAGGAATGAAAGCAGAAATCATGCTTAAGTAAACCACTTAGAGATAGTTAACCAAACTGATATTTTTTGTTATCTTTTATTAACCTCAATATTTTTATCCCTAAGGAGTTACAGAAGTTTTACTCACCTTGCAAGAAATATAGATTCCTCTTTCAAGAGTATGAAAAATTAGAGAAAAAAGAATAGTGAAATTTGTTCAATCCATTATGAGATCATGAATAACTATTGGTCACAGTGACAAAAACCTATAGACTCATTTCACTTATGATTGTGTATATAAAATTCTAAATGAAATGCTCACTGACCTATTTCAACAAAAGGGGAAAGAAAGTGCTCAAAAGGAAAGAACAACTGGGATGAGGGAAAGAGAAAAGAAAGAAGGGAAAAGATTACACACACACAGACACGCGCGTGTGCACACACACACATGATAGATGACTACATTACTAATCTCTTTTAATCAAAAAGTATATTTTGTGCTTTCTCTATCCAATAGCTTGATCATTTTTTCATGCCTGTATTTGTAATCTGAATAACTATTTGGAAGACAATAATATGCAGTATATTAACCAGTGTTAACCTCCATTACGTTTTTCTGAAATTCTAAAACATCATTTTTATTGTTTTTACTTTTTAAAAAATGAATCATGATCAAGTAGTCTTTACCAAGGCTTGAGGAGATAAATTTACAACAAAAGATTTTATTACACTTCATGATATTAATGGAAGAAAAATTTTATAACACTAAATGGAGAAAAAAGCATTTCACTTAAATATGTAGATATCTATATGTCAATAAGTATGTTAACATCTCTCTATAAAAATAGAATTATCTGAAAAGAAATGCAAAGGATATTCCTTAATAAAATGATCCAGCAAATGCTAGACTGAAAGAAGATATTAGTAACATTTAAAACTGATCAGATATTATTGTCTAAGTCACACAAGGAACTTCTACATAATGACAAGAAAGAAGTAAAGTGGGGCATCAATATAACAAACTTGAATGACTAAAATGATAGATAGATAGATAGATAGATAGATAGATAGATAGAGTAGATATGATAATTTGCCTACTATTAGAGGAGCAAAAATTAAAGATCACAATATAAGATTTCTTTTTCTTCCCACAAATTGATAAAAATCGGAAAATCAGATCGTAACATGCTGATGAGAATAA
Source organism: Cavia porcellus (assembly GCF_034190915.1). Classification (NCBI taxonomy): domain Eukaryota; kingdom Metazoa; phylum Chordata; class Mammalia; order Rodentia; family Caviidae; genus Cavia; species Cavia porcellus. Next base: position 62,815,595 of record NW_026947504.1, read on the forward strand.
GAGGAATGGGAAAATACCAAGCTTCACTGATAAGAACAGACAGAGAGTATAAAAGCAGTTCTTGAACAATAGAGTATTCTACACCTATAGGCTCAGTAACCTCATTATTGCAGGTACAACCCAAGAAGTTCTCCTGTGGTCTCCGGGGGAATATGGGCATTCATTATAGACTTGTTCACAACATAGGAAGATGGAGGTAACCCAGGAGTCCAGGGAATATGCAAGTAAATATACGGGATGGGTGTTGTAGAATAAATACAAATTCAGAAACAATGTCTATAAAGAAAATGGACAGATCATATAAAAACTAACAATTTTATGGACAAATGAACTCTGTAGTTCAAAATCATTAGTATAAATTAAATAAACCTTAAAATTAATATTTATATTGTATTTACTGTGTACAAGTCAGAATTCTCAGAACTTTGTGTTTTTTGTTTGTTTGTTTTGTACTGAGGATTGAACTCATGACCTCACACTTGCCAGGCAGGCGCTTATGCCACTGAGCTAAATCCTCAGCTTTTATATATATTTTTATCCACTAAGCTACCCATTGCAGTAGGTATTGCTATTATCCTCATGTCCAGAAAAAGACTCTGAGGCACATGTAGGTTCACAAGACGCAGGGACCTGAACTTAGAACATGGTGAAGGTATGGTGAAGGCCAGGCAGACGGGTCCAAGGTCCTCAAATTGAGCCACTACACTTACAAAATGCAAAAAGAAAAAAAAAATCCTGTTTATTCTGCATAGATGTAAATTTATGCAAAACGCTTACTGAATGCCGAGAACAAGGACATATTGAGCTAACGCAAGGAAAGGGAGAGCTGGGTGACAAGAGCAATAGTATTGAGAACCAGGATTAAGGAGAAAAATAGTAAACAGTCCTAGAGGACCAGGGGTAACACTTCTGATTACCTGCGTATTAAAATCAGCCAAAATTGATTAACACTTTATGTAATAACAAATATATGCAAAGATGCTTCAAAGAGAAAGAAAAATATAAAATATTAATGAAAAACAAGATATACTGATAATTAACTTATAGTTTTCCACTAACTTAAAAAACAACTAGTTTTTCTTCCAGCATTAGGAAAAATTTACTTTTTCTTTGCTTGAGCTCCAGAAGAAATAGTTATCTTTCCTATAAAAGAAAAAGACAGATATGTACCAACTAATGACTCACTCAGCCTATCTAAAGATGAAACATGCATCTGAGAGTGCTTTTTTGCTGATAAATAGGAAAGCTTTTAGGGACTGGACACTCTGAAGCACGCTTCATGCTGCCTCATGTCAGAGGCACTCAGCTGACACTGAGGCATTCCAACACCAATGAATACTATTCCTATAAAAGGCGATGGAATGCATAACCTTCTCCTATGTAGACTATGCAGTTTTGTGTGTTAATAATTTCTTCCTAGAGTCTCACTCAACTTCGCACTCCTTTGAGATAAGAATTGTAGTTCGTGTTATTTTGCATTTTCTGTGTTCCATCACTTGGGAATAGGTACCAAATAGGCCCCTACTACATACTTATTAATTAAATAAAGAAATTTAGTATATATGTAAAGTCTAAACTATATGTTTCATAATACCACTACAACCTTACCACCAAATCCTTTGCTGTTGAAAGTGGCAGATGAAGATCGGAGTAGAAGAAATAGTGAACATAAAATACTCAAATTAAGGGGCTAGGGATTTAGCTCAGCGGCATAAGCGATTGCCTTGCAAGCAGGCGGTTGTGAGTTCGATCCCCAGTACCGATAAAAAGGAAAAAGACCAAAAATACTCAAATTAAATCCACGGCTGCAATCCCAGTTTTGAAGAGGATCACCAAGTTCAAGCCAAGACCAGACTACATAACAACCTTCTCAAAAAATGTTTCTTAAAACTCAGTGTAAGAGAAAATGGAAGCAAGATTATAGATAAAAGCATAAAACATATTGGATTCATGCTATCCTAAGACAGCAAATGGACAGAGCTCATTGCAAAGCACTGTGTTCCAGAAAAAAAGGGAGACTGAGAGAAGAGAGCTCATTGCTAAGTATATCTATTCCACTTAAACCAAAACTGTGTGTATACACATGCTATACAGCTGTACACGCACATATTCCTTTTTGTATGCTGCACGTGCCATGCATCACTTGAGAAGACAGGAACTTCCCTACAGATTAATGTTAGTGGCAAACTCCTGGTTTATTTTAAATAAGTGTACTGTTTACCTCTATGTTAGATCATAGGACGTCAGATTGTAGAACTATGGTTCGGAATTTTGACTTTTGATTCATGGAATTAAAGATAACCCCATTGTCTATTTTCCACCCCTTAGACTACCCAGATTATTTTGCATGACAATTTAAAGCTCTGGGAGCAGGGCCTCAGGGAATCCAGAGAGCAGGGAGTCATAGGGAAACATTTTGCTTGATTTCACCATTCTTCCACTTAGGTTACAAAGGCAACTGAAAAATTCTTATTGAATGAATTGAGCAGCTGTCTTGTTTGATTGTAGCTTCAGTGAATCTGTGCCTCTGACCTCTGCTGAATTGCTATTTTATTGCTATTTGCAGCAATGTTCCCCAGTAAATCACAACTTCTGTCCCCATGGCAACCACATGTACCTGAGATGTTACTGCCTCTCAGTCTGCAAGTAGAAAAACACAATTATGAGAGAAAATTATAAATCTGGCTAGTGACCTTTTTCTCCATTATTATAACTGTGTCTCACTCTGAGTTGTGCGTTTTCAATTAGGGATCTCCAAGCTGAACTCAGCAGTTGCATGCACAAGCATGCCATTTCTTCAGCAGGTGCAAATGAAACAAATGTGCAAATTGTATGTGTGATTGCTTCCTTCTGGATATGAGCTAAAGAATAAATATAGTGTATTCACAGAAAAGATAAAGCACATTTCTGAGTAGATATAATTGTGGACTATTCTGGGATAAAATACCCCCCTTTACCTTGCTCATTGTTATGTCTCATCTTGTTTTGTTTTAGTTTTCTTTCCTAAGTTCGGTACTTCTCAGAGTGCGATTCTTGGGCAGAATCACACAGGGACTTACATTTAAAAGGCTGATTCCCTAAATTTCATCAGCACATTCCAAATTAGAATCTCAGGTGGATGGCAATCCTAAACAGGCTTCCATTTGATTCTTAAAAGTTCTTAGAAATCTTAAAAGCTATGGAAGTAAAATACCTTTAAAAGAAAGGACATCATATTACTCATCCTTGTATTTAAGACAGCTTGCACAATTCTTGGCACGTTTGAAATGTTTGATGGCCTGATCACACAATATGGAGCAGCATCGGATCAACACTGAGATCTCCTGAGAGTCCGGAGACAGGTTGTCTTTTGTCCTCTCCAAGAGCCCACAGACCACACTCCAAGGCCTGTTTCTGTGACAGGAAAAATTGAGATTCTACCTCTGAATATAACCATGAATTCAGGAGTAACGGATCAGTGATGCAAGGCTTTATGTTTGGTAGCTTATAATTCATGTCCTAACTGTTAGACTTCAAAAGAAAAGGTCCCTTTCACCTTGACCTTCAAAGATTTCAGAGGATAAATATAGAGACTGTTGGAAGGTGCCAACAAACTATCCAAATAAGAATAAACTTGCTTGCAAAATAAAAGTAAAGAGATTTAAATGAGTACATTACTTTTAGAGCTTCCATTGATTAAAAACGAGAGAGTTTTGCTTTGTATGTTAATATGTGTGGGGGGCAGGAAAGAAAGAGACAAGGTGAAATGCTGTTTTGCAACCTTTGCCATCCCTGCAGTTCCAGAATGTAAAGCCAGAAGGCAGACCACTACAGGAAGCCTTTTTATATGATCGATTTTAGTAAAGAACACCAAAGATTTAGAGGTAGTCCTTTGATGCTCAGATTAAGATTTCTTGGAAAAGAAAAATAAAGACCTGCCAAAATCCTTGGAAACTGAAGAGAACATCAGAGTTGAGAGGAACCTAGCAGCAGTGTGGCACAAGCTATTAGGACTGAGATGAGATTCTGGAGAAACAAAGTCTGTGGGAGTGGAGTAGTTGCCTTTTCTTGGAATTATAGTAGGCAGCCAGTATCCTCAGGTGCCTGATAACTGTGCTGCAACACAGAGATGTGCTTCTCTGCTTCTCTGGACCCTGAGTTCCGCAATGAAAGAAAAGGTGGATATGCTGCGCTGCATATGGCAGGGGAAAGCAGGAATACGAATGGAACCCTGTGAGCTTGTAAGGCCAGGTTGTGTAGCTCAGGTGGCCAGAGCCAGGGCTGCAAGGACCCAGTGCAGCAGGTGAGGTGGAGCAGTCCAACTGCTGAGGACAGACGCAAGGAACCATCAGCACAACTAGAAGGCTCTGTGAACCAGGAATTCTCAGCTCTATCTGGATTCAAAAAGTACCAACACTCTAGTACTTAGCACTTAATGATTTTGTACATTTTAATTTATCTAGCCACTTAGACCGCCATACTGATACAGCTTGGGAGAAATGTATGTGCACAATGGAAGTGTACACACCACACTTATAAACCACAAGTGTGAAGCTACAAAGATATATGAGTCATTCAATCAATTAAAAGAAATAATAAGGAAATAAGAAGTTGTATTTCTCTTAACATTTCTATTTTCAGGAGTATTCATTTAAACAATGCCTTTAGCTTTGTGCATTGGTTTCAATAAATTTGACACAATTAGATGATCCAAACCCAATTGTGCTGCATTTGTCTAAGATGAGACTAATGTTCTATGCTCTGTGTTTAACATCCTTTGTAATGATCTCCAGTATTTTGTGAGACTGTTGTGTTGGCTTTTTTGGCAGGATAACTCAGGGAATTGTACAATGAATCTCAGAGTCTTTCTCTAGGTACGGATTTTAATGGCTGGTTTTTTAAGTGAATTTTGAAATATTGTTGCTGAATACAACATCTCATATTTTGCTACACTGAAACGTTAGTTATCATAATCTGACTTACTCCACGCAAAAGCTCTTAATTCATACACACCATTTCTTACTACTTAAAGTTAACAGATCATTTTTCCTGTAATTGTTAATATTTTAACAACATTTTAGGTATAAGCAAACAAGTCTTCCTGTGTTTTAATTCCAGAAAATATCTCCATGAATATAACTTCTTAAGAAATGTTATTAAAATAACAGAAAAATTTTATACCCACCATACTTGAAGATTTTTCTCTGGTTTTCTTCTCAACTCATTTACCAAGGTATGGGCCATCACCAGCATAAAGTTTTCACTAGAAAGGCTTCTGGTTACAAGTAACCTAGCGATTTGCTCTGCCCAAAAAGAGGCTACATCTCCAAACCTCCCGTGCATTTAAGAGAGCCAAGAAGCTCAGGCATGAGAGAAAAGAACTATTATAATCCATTTTCATGAACGACCCATAGAAACTTTCCATGTGATCCTCAGTTTTCTCTTTTCCTTCAACTTTCATTCAGATTTCCACGATCAAATTGATTTTAAAAGTCCCATATTAAAGGTGGAGATCTTCTCTGTGAGTGACTGTATGGAGTTATTGTCTCAAGGATGGAGAAAATGTGAGAAAAACATGGATTAAGCCTTTTCATTGTCTACAGATTTGAAACTTAATAGTCTGGGACTGTTTATAGTTTCAGATGTGTTTTAATCTTTTTCATTGTCTTAAATTTTTAAGCTTGTCTGTGATTATTTTGTTTTTAGATATATTTTAATCTCTCAAAGATTTAATCCTATCTGAAATCTTTTGCACAGACGTGTTCATTACCACTGCGTTATTTGCAAACAAAATCACTAGGGTACCTACTCCCCACATTGCAAGCACAGAATACAATTTGCTGTTTCTCTGGAAACTAAAGAATAGTTCACTACAAGGGAGAGGGGAAAAAAATCACTTCCTCAATCATCTGGAATGTTCCTAGGCAGTTAATTAAAACTTATTAAGCCATTAGCCCATTCTTACTCTTCTCCAAGATATTTTGTGTTATAATGGTCTTGAAATGTTACATATATCTTGCAATTGAAAAACAGACATTTCACGGTAGAGGCAAACACATGCCTCTCTCTCTCTCTCTCTCTCTCTCTCTCTCTCTCTCTCTCTCTCGTTCTGTCTTCATGAGTTTTTAATCTGTAGGCATTATACACATACCAATGACACAACATACTCCATCCTCTTATAGTTCTTGGAACACTGTCAAAATGTTAACCATTAGTGTAAATAATCTTTAAGAAACAAAGCATGTATTTAAATAACCCATTGAGAGCAGTATAGTGATGATTAAAACATGGATCTTAGAGTTTCAGACCAGGTTTTGAACAATGCTCTTGCCACTTACTGTGTGACTTCAGCCAAATTATCTAAACTTTTAGAACCACAAATTTATTTTACTGCAAACCACAATAACTTATTCATTGGATTATTGTGAGGGTTAAATTAAACAATCCTCCAAAATACACAATAAATCTCCCAGTGCCATAGTAAGTACTTAATACATGAAGTTATTGCTATCCAAATGATTTGATTGTTATACTTGTATGTACAACGTCACACATACCACAAAAAAGCAAGCTAGTGTTTGTATTCCATTGGTTAATCCAAAATTTATAAAGGGAAGATAATATCATTCCAAAAATAGAAGCAAAATACAAAACAGAATATTAGGAGAGTTCTCCAGAAATGTGTTAATCCAAATTACAATGCTGTACAAAGATCTTTCATTCACTTTGAGGTAGCTCAGAATAATCACATAACATGTTTGTGCAAAATAGTTTAATTGTGAAGACAGTCAGATGACTTTGTATCTCAAAGATTAACATCCCAAAGGCAACTCCTATGTCATCCTACCTTAGTAGCTCAATAAACAATTGACACTATTCATTAAAATATTACAAAATGAGATGAACTTTTGTTGATAGAACCAGTGACCAATGTGATGAATATTAGAAGTGAGCATTCATTAGAAAAAAATAAAGATATTCTAGTTTCAATTATTCAAATTATTTAGAGACCCTCCACCTTCCCAAGCACAGGGAATAAGAATTTCACTATACGTGTCGTAACTTTCAACGTTGGAAATGCTGACCCCTGCCTAACCATCTAACCAGTTCTGCCTGGTTGTTGGCTTAGGAGAATCCTAACTACCTACCTAAATACCTACTACCATAGGAATCCTAAATACCTACTACATAGGGGAGAAAACAGGGATTTCACTGATGCCATAGAATATGACTTCAGAAATATTTACTGCATTATTTGCTAACAAGTATTTACCTAAAAATTGCTTCCATACGGTGATCAAATTAAATAAGGTCAGTTCAAAATGAGTTGCTGCCTTCTCTCATCTTCTTTTAAAGTCCTCTCCTCGATGGACAGGAATAGCCATAATAATTACACCCTTGAATTTGAATACCCATCTACTAGAATACAACCTATCAAGGAATATAACATGGTGGTTAAGAGTTAAGGAGCTACCATGTACTAGCTGCATCATAGTTACCAAACACATTACCCTTCCTGAATGCCTGGGTTCTTACATTAGACAAGTGGCCTTTAAAATCTACGTCCTCATGGGACCTATAAACATTTGTAAGAGTTTCTACTAGATCTCTATACAGTGCCAGTTATTATTTCCCAGATTTCCCAGCAAAGACCTAGTTTGGTATGGTAATAGTGCTGCCTGGAACCTTCCGGTTGCTCAATAAGTTACTTTTAATTCCACTTATGTCAAAATTTTATTAGTGCCTGGAAAAACTATCAAAGGATTCTGTCTGAGATCACTCATAGCCTTCAGAGAGTTGTTTGTTTTCTTTTGTTTTTTCTCTGTACTGCAGAATGAACCCAGGGCCTTCACTCTGTGCTATATTCTAGACTTTTCTTTCCTTTCTTGTGAAACAGAGTCTCACCAGGTCACCAGGTTGCCCAGCCTGGATCACAATTGTGATCTTCTCACCTCAGCCTCCCAGAGTGCTTTGACTGTGGGTGTGCAGCAAAGCCAAGGCCAAGTCTGTCATTTAGGTACCGTGTGCCTTCAATGCCACCGCCCTCTTCGGTACAGGTACAGCCCACTCTTTCCTTCCCCAAAGTCAGATTTACTTTGAAGGGCCTACTTCGTACTATAATCATGTCATGGCCCCTCCACAGCCTAGGGAGTGCAGTGCTTCTGATGAAAAGCAGTGAACAGGGAGGGGAAAGTCCTGTTAGGATGTTTTCCTCTTCTATCTCCCACACCAATTTCAGTTTGAGGAGTTGGAGGGAGAGGAGGAAGAGGCAGGAGAGAACGCAGAATTCAAAGAAAGCGTGTGGAAAGTGGCACCCTGTCCTCCCTTGGGCAGCGTTTCTGTTATCACTAGATTCTCCTTCTCAGTAGCCTCTTACATTTTATTGTTTTAACTTCAGTTTTTTTTTTTCAATGTTCTTTTCTTATGATGTTGAAACTGGAGCCTTTACCCTGACCTACACCTTTTGCTTTATATTTTATTTTGAGACTGAGTTGCTAAGTTGCTCAGGCTGAGTTGGAACTTGCCACTCTCCTGTCTCAGCCCCGCAGACATGTTAGGATTACAAGCATGCGCCACTGGTAATGGCTCACTTTCAACTTTTTTGTAACTGTTACTTCAGGGCCTATCTGTGGTGTTGATAAGTTCTTAATAAGCCTAATATTTATCCCAGACTTGCAGAATATTATTTCTTGTTTTGCTGAGACTTAACTTATTAAAAGTAATTCATACATTTATGAAAGAATTGCAACAATACAGAAGTTCACAGTCAATTTAAGCAAACACCAAGCAAAGAACCTGCTCTTCAAAGGCTTTCTTTCATTTAGTTGGCTGAAAAAAAAGGAATTATGTGTGTATCCTGGACACTAATATTCTTATAACATTCCTTAGAGATCCAAATTGACATCATCTTCCTTGTTACAGATGTGAATATTGAATTCTGAGACAGTGATCTAGACAAAGTCATAAACTATAGAGACAGGGGTTTCATTTGGACTTTAAGTCTCTTTCACTACCACTGATAAACACTGTTCTCAAGATGTCATTTACTACTGTAGGTATCCAGGAATGTTTCTTTCCCTAGTGTTGATTCACCCTTCCATAAGTTTGAATATTTTCTTCTGTCCCACCAGAATCAATAAAGAATCTAATCAAAGGAACCACTCACCTTGGGTTCTGGCTCAGGATTATCCATCTCGGAGTAACAGTTGAGGCATTTTCTAAAATTGGATGCACGTGCAAGATAGCATCAATTTCTTCAAACAGCAGATGCTCTGCAATAATCCCTTCCAAAAAGCACAAAAGCAAAATTCACGAACCTGTGGAAAAAGATAAGTACTGTATTCTAAAAATAGATCATCAGCAGAAAGAAAGAGCTGTTGTTCAAGTTGGTGCTAACATGAGTTCTTGAAAGTATTTGTTAGGGACGTCATGCTTTGAAAGTGCAGTGAGAAAAATGCATATTTGAAGTTTGCCAGACAGAAGCGGATTTAGAAGGTTAGGGGAATTATTATGAACAAAGAAACATTCCTAAGTGGCGAGTTTTTACACATCTTCCTTGACAGAAATTTGTGTGTCAGCTTCTGAAGTATTTAACCAAAAGTTCTCAAAGGCATTTTTTGTAAGAACCTCTAAGCTCTAATTTGTCAGAACTGAGGGAAACTGCAGGATGTATTGAATTGAGACAGCTCTTGAACAATACACAAGGGTGTGGGCTTGCAAGTACCTGCAGAGTTGCTTTAAGTCTTTCGAACAAGTTAATTATGTTATCCTTGTGTTTATAAATATGTCAAAAATAAAATATATGTTAAGTTATATACAAACCAAGTGATACAGAAAATTCAAAAAGAAAGTAGAATTCACCTTAAAAATCACCACAAAAAGATAGCTAAAATTCAAACTGTATATTTCAACATAAGTCAGTGCAAATTTTCTCTATAGGAACTGCATTTCCTGTTTTGTGGAAGCACTCACTAACTCACAAAAGAAGTATTTAATTGTATTATGTGCAGTGACTGGCCTTGAAAACATTAAAAAATGAAAGAAAAAACAAAAAAATCCTCAGAACAGACTAAGGAAGAAAAACACTTATATAAGTAAAAATCAGACTGGATTGCTAGAATAATGGTTGCCTTCTGCACCTGTGTTAAATTCATTATCTGGATAAAAAGACAAATGTGCTAACTAGGTGTTTTCTAAATGAATGAGTGACTCTTTAAACCTGTAGTGCTAAGTATCATGGGCTAAGAAGACATGGAAACACCAAAGGGAAACACACCAAAATGGCCAGTAAGTTTTCAGAGGTCATGTCCAAATTGTACCCTATTGCATTCTGCAGTATGAGTGAAAATTAATCTGCCAAATGGAATGGCATGTGCAAAGGCCAGATAGAATGAAGTTTATCTTAAGACAAAAAAGAAATTAAATAGGATTTGATTATTGGATGAATGGCTTCATTTCCAACTAAATTCTATTCTCCTCTACTTTAGTCTCTCAATACTCAGCATATTGCCTGATGAAGAAAGCAAGAACTCTTTCAGGTTTCTAGTGAATAGTGGCAACATTATTTAAATCAACACCTCAGCTGAAATTGAGTTGAATGAAATATAATTATATGTTTTTAGTACAATTTTAATTGGCCAATAATTGTAGTATATTTCTGGGGGCATAATGTTATATTTAGATACATTAAACATTGTATAAAGTGAAAATCAAGGGCCAGGGATTTAGCTCATCAGCATAAGCACCTGGCTGGCAATTGCAAGATCATGAGTTTGATCCCTGGTTCCAAAATAAATAAAAAAACAAAGTTAAAATCAAGCTAATTAATATCCATCTCCTCATCAAATTGTCATTTTATAGGTGATGAGATTAAAATCTATCTTTTTAGCAATTTTGAGATATGTATATTATTGACCAAGTCACTATGCAGCATAATAAATCACAGAAACTTCCTCCTCCAATCTGACTGAAACTTTGACCAACATAATGCCCTTCTCCTTCTCTTTTCTCTCCCCCCATCACTATTAATCAACTCTTTACTCTCTTACTTGCTGAGATAGACATTTTTATTCTGCCTGTAGAGTGATACTGGGGTATTTATCTTTCTGGGTTAGCTTATTTCACTTAGCGTAATGTCCTTTAGATTCACTCACGTTGCAGCAAATTCAGGACACAGTATTTTTAAACACTTCTAGGATTAGATAAAACAACTGCCCTCAGGGTTCTGGGGAAAGTCATCAGTGGTAAAATACTACTCCCTGGGGAAGCTGCCCTTTGGGAGAGGTATTCTAAGCCAGAGAAAGTTGCTCACGAACTACTGCCATCCAAGGAAGCTACTATTAGGCAGGGCTGTTCTAGGGAGTCTGTAAAAAGATTCTTAGAGGAAGCTGACCATGGAGACCTCCTAACTTCTGCCTGGCACTGGGTCCTGCTACAGCTAGGTACTGTCAAAGCCAAAGGTTTTTCAGAAAACCAGTAGAAGTCTTCCTAGAGAAACATAGCTGAATCAAAAATAGAAAATCCTTCCTCTCAGATTTAGCACTATTTACTGATAAAGTATGACATCTTGCCACTTGGAAAATGTAAACTAAGGGTTCCAGCTCTATTGTTGCAAAAATGATAATGAAGGATGGTTTGAACTTTTAGAGACACTAAATCAATTTTTAAAAGGCCAAAAATGTGAAAACAGTTTGAAGATAATATTGCAACATAGTCATTTTTCTATTCTAAGCAATTTTTTTCCTCATACAGTAAAAAGCACAGAAATTAAAAACCAAATATACTTAGTCTTTGACATATACTCATTGACCTCAGCGATCCGGGCCTAGAAGTTAACAACACAAATATAGAGGTGAACCAAAAATAGGTGGGTCCTTACGTGAAACTATGATACATCTATC